>NW_028258179.1:2500000-3750000 GCF_053883595.1 Heterocephalus glaber | reverse complement strand
CCAAAACATGTCAGGTAGCTTCTTTTTCCCGAGTATCAGACATCATAGAAATAATACACATTTTGGAGACATTTGTCTTTTCATGAATGCTGTGCTTCTTTGCCCAACATGCTTAATCAATGTGCCTAAATACAGTAGGCTACAGCCCCTCCTTTAATGACTGAGTTCCATTCCCTCTGCTAGGCTGTCAACTGAATTGTTCACCCAATGAAGAACTGTACATAGTATGTACATAACAATATTCAGAAAAGAAACAGCTAAAGGAAACTCTAATTTGGAGACTGCTTTTATTTGTATAACTCTGACATTCAGTACTATAATGTATTTCAGAACATAAAGCTACAGCACTGTACTGTACAGCGCCATTACAGCAAAAATTACAGTGCTGTGTAAACAAGGGGTACTGTACCAAAAAAGACATTGAGGCTCTATAAACAAGATGCACAGAACTGTACAAAAAAAAGACGGGTCATAAGTCTGAACAGTCATTAACCTGGTGGGTCATGACATGAGAAACACCTGCCTCTCCTCGCGTCCCAGGGCTTAGCTTGTTGTCCTTCCCCTCTTGTAGCTTTACTGTAGATGAATGATGCTTTCTTCTGCCTACATTTTCATGACAAGACACCCTGCCTCCTTAGATCTGATGGATATCTTTCCAGCTGCTACTTGGCATGGTGTCAGTGGCATAGGGACTCTGTCCCAGGACTAATCCTTTTATTTTTTTTTCATTAAGTCTATTGGTACATTTTAGGTATACAATACAGTTACATTCATCCTTGGGATCTTATACCTGTCCATGATGTATCTTAGTTCTTATTTTTTCCCCATTTCCCTGCTCTCCCTTCACCCCCTCCACCCTTCCCTATTTGCAGAGATTTTGTTTCCATTTTTTTCCTTTTCTCGTATCTTGTTTTCTTTCCCCTTCTTTCCTTTCCCCTACCCTTCCCACTTCCCCAACCCCTTTAGACATTTTCTTCCTATTTCACAATATCAATTATACCTTTTGACCCTTATTTACACTTTTAGTATTTCACACAAGAGAAACTATTCGGTATTTACACATGTATCCTATTTATTTCATGTAAGAGTATGGCCTCAATGTGCATCCATTTAGCTATAAATGTCTCTAGTTTCTCATTCTTTATGGCTGAATAGTACTCCATTTTATAGAAAAACCACATCTTCTTTATCCAGTTTCCAGTTGATGGGCATTTGGGCTGTTTCCAAGTTTTAGCTATTACGAACTGTGCCACTATGAACATGGGTGTGCATATATCGCTGTGGTATGATTCTTTTAATTCTTTTGGAAAGATACCCAGCAGAGGGTCAAATGGGACCTCTAGTCCTAGTTGTTGCTGTTTTTTTTGTACCAGGGATTGAACTCGGAACCTTGGGCTTGCGAGGCAGGCACCGGATAATCCTAGTTTTCTGAGGTATCTCCATACTGATTTCCACAGTCCAATCCTCCTATTTTTAGGAAGCATCTGTCATAGCTCAATAAATCTCAGAGGTCTCTGGAGTTTCTAACAGCCCAGAGATTTTACTCTGGGGACGTGCCTGTATAATGCATGCATAAGACTGTTTTTCGGTATGGCTATTTTGTGGTACCCCTCACCCCTCCCAAGAAGGAGCGGAGGGGAGCTCTTGGTTTAATTCTCTTTTCTTCTATTGTCCATCTCTTATATTTTGGTCCTTTCATGTAGGAGATTTTCTCAATTTTATCTTCAACTCTTTTGTTGAGTTTTTCATTTTGTAATCATGCTGTTGCTTTCTCAGAGCTTTTCAGTTTTCGGAATGCTGCTTGGTACTGTGTGCTGTTTTTGTTTCTCAGGTGTAATATCGTTTCTTACTCTTCCGAGCATCTTCCTAGTGAGCAGCTTGTTGTCTTTGTTTTCTCCGAGACTGCATTTTACCTGTCTGTCGCTGGCCGTGGTTTACGTGCTCTGGCTTTTCTTGAAAACCTGCGGATTCTTAGCTGTTCAGGTGTAGTCAGGGTAGGGCACTGCCAGGTGAACTGGACGCTGGGCGTTTGAGCAGGACTTGTCAGAGCAGGGCCGCACCCCGGGTGATCTGCAGGCGCTGGAAGGATCCTGGGTCCTCCCATCGCCCCAGAAGAATCTTCCAGTTTTTAGCCTGAAGGCGATCTCGCCTCTTTCCGGGAGCCGATGGGGAGTCCGAATGCGTCTCCTAGTTCAGGGTGTGGATTCTAATCTAACCCTCTGCCACTTCCCCCAAGAGTCCCTGTCGTCCGTCAGCTGGCGGACAGAAGCCCAGGCTTCCCTGGGGCGAGGGCGGCGGGCAGGTGCCTGCTGTCCGCAAGGGGGCAGAGGTGAGCGGCAGGGCTTCTGGCCTCTGCGGCCAGCGTCTCCCCGTTTTACTCTTGCTTCCTGAAATTATTTCTACCCCTTCCTGAGCTACGCTGAGGCTCTGGGGCTCAGGTCTCACTGCTTTCTGACCAAACTTGGGTTTTAGCTTTCTCGGGGCTGCTGAACCAGCTACCGCTAGGTGCCTGCTTTCTGGCTTGCAAAGTTTTGTTCCCAATTCTGTCTTTGTTGGCTTGCGTTTTAGGAAACCTTGTACTTGTCTACATCATCTGTTTATTTCTCAGCTATTTATGTGGTACTGGGGATTGAAACCAGGGCCTTTTCCCAGAGGCACCTCCCCAGCCTTTTACAATTTTCCTTATGTTATTATTAGTGTTTTTATCTGTCCAAGGTGACCAGGCTCGGCTCAAGCTCGCAGTCCTTCTGCCTCAGCCTGCAGAATACTGGGATTCTATGTATGTGCCACCATGCCTGGCTACCATTTAAAGCTTATTTCATTTAAAACGCTTGGGTTGGGGGGGGGGGTTGTACTGGGTATTGATCCTCAGGCCTTCACACTGCGCTGTATCCCCTGCCCTTTTTAAATTTTGAGACAGGGTCTTTCTAATTTGCTGACTTGCCCAGGCTGGCCTCAAACTGGCAATCCTCCTGCCTTAGCCTCTCAGAGTGCTGGGATTACAGGTGTGTGCCGCCGTACTTGGTTTAAAATACTGATTTTTGTGGATATGCAAATATACCTCTAATTTATGAATTTCTTGAAAGACTCAAATATGTTACATTTGTGATTACAGATTGAAATGTGGTTTCGTCCTGTTCCCTCCTGGCTGACCCTGCCCCTTGCTGGGGATTGAATTCAGGGCCTCAAGCAGGCTAAGTATGTGTTCCACCCCAGCTCCTGTGCAAGAGAATTAAATCAAGTTTATGAAGGGTATTTAAATTGGAGAGAATTTAATTTGCTAATTTATAAGTTTTATGGCTTTAACTTATATTGTTTAAGGTAATCTGATTAACTTTGTAAACAGTGTTTAAATGTTCAAGGGATTTTAATCTGTAAAATGTAAAGATAATTAGATATTGATTAAACTACAATGAAAATGAGTTTTTAATTTTTAACACAAAATTACTTAATTGATTATAGCTAAATTTATTAGATTTGTAAGCTATAGGTTGAAAGTTTGAAGAAAAATAGGTTTCTGATTCACAACTTTGACTATCACAATATTTAATATTTAATTAAATATTGCAAGTAATAAGAACAAAAGCTTTGTACAAAAGAAGGAATGGGGAAAAAAAAGAAGCAAGATATATCATGTACTGGTACAAATTCCCTATGATGAATGTTATCATTATGTATATCTAAAATGTTCCAATAAATGTTTTACTTAAAAAAATTAGAAAGTAGAGCTTCTAAAATCAGATTTCTTTTCTTTTCTTTTTTTTTTTGAGACAGGGTCTTGTTGTGTAGTTCAGGCTGGCCTTGAACTCACTATGTAGCCCAGGCTGACCTTGAACTTTTGGCAACCCTCCTGCCTCAGCCTCCCAAGTGATGGAATTCCAGGTGTGCACCACCATGCTTGGCTTTTTCTTTTTGCAGTGCTGCCAGTGGAGCCCAGGGCCTCACATATGCTAAGCAAAAGCTCTATCTTTTTTTTGCAGAACAAGGGATGGGACTCAGAACCTTGTGCTAGCAGGCAGGTGTGGGTGCCACTGAGGTAAATCCCTGGCCCAACAAAAGCTCTACCTTTGAGCAACATCGCTGGATCTCAAATCAGATTAAAAGTTTTATTTGGGAATAAATTATTTGGAAACTACTGGGTGGCCACTTGGAAAAAGGAAATTGATTCATGACACATACCAGGATAAACTCCAAATATAACACAGACCTAGACATAAAAGGTCGAGACCATACAAGTACTGGAAAGAAAGAACAGTGAATTTCTTTATTACCTTTCTAACTATGTCTCAAAATCCAAAACGCATAAAAGATTGAGAGCAGAGGGTGTAGCTCGGTGGTTGAACACTTGCCTTGAATTCAAGAGGAGCTGAGGTGTAGCTCAAGGGCACAGTGTCTGCCTAGCATGAATGAGGCCCTGAGTTCAATTCTTAGGACTAAAAAAACAAAACAAAGAATAAGAAAAAAATTATTAAGGGCTAGGGACGTAGCTCAATGTGAAGAACCTAGTACCATAAAATCCCTAGTACCATAAAAACAAAAATCAAAAAAGAAAGAAAATATTGATAAATTTGCCTGTAGAGATTATTTGAAAATTCTGCACAGCAAAATTTTAAAGCAGAAAATTTAAAAGCAGCACCGTTCATGGTACCACCAAATTGGGAACAACCAAAAGGACATCTGTATGATTAAATATTATTCAACAATAAAAAGAAACACTGATGATGTAATGACATGGTTGACTCTGCAAAGTATCGTGCTGAGTGAGAGAAGCCAGATATCCAAGGCTGTGTCCTGTTAGATTCCATTTAAGCCACGCTGGAAAAATCAAGCAGAAATCAGCACAGTGGTACCTGGGGCTGGAGATGGGAGAAAAGGTTGACTGCACTGACGGAAATATTCTATACCTTGATTACAATGATGGTTATACATTAGTCAAATTTGTGGAATCTGAAAAGGATTTTTTTTTCCTGTAGGACAACTATATCTCTGAAGGGAGAGGAGGGAAAAGGGGAAAAAAGAAGAGTCAAGATATAGCATGTACAAGTACAAATTCCCTATGATGAATGCGATCATTATGTATCTCTAAAATGTACCAATAAAATTAATTTTTAAAAATGATCTAAATTGATTTGATTTTTCTTATGGTTTTTTGCGATAAGGTCTCACTATATAGTTCAGGTTGACCTTGAATTCACTATGTAGCCCAGGCTGGCCTCGAACTCATGGTGATCCTCCTGCCTCAGCCTCCCTCGAGTGCTAGGATTACAGGTAAGGTGAGCCTGTCTCAAAGATAAATAAATAAATAAGCTGAGGATATAGCTCAATGGTAGAGCGTGCCTGGGTTTGATCCTTTGTATAAAAAAACAAGAATTGGGCCAGGGATTTAGCTCAGTGGTTCCGCCGCCTGCCTCGAAAGGGCAAGGTCCTGAGATCGATCCCTGGTACCAAAAAAAAAACAAACAAAAAACCCCACAAAAACAAACAAACAAACAAAAATAAGAATTGGGGAGTGGGGATGTAGCTCTGTGGCCAAGTGCTGGCAGAGCATGTGTGCATAAAACAGAGCTATATCCCCACCACTTTTTATTTCTGCATTTTGAATAAGGTATTGCTAAATTGCCCAGGCTGGCCTTGAACTTTTGATCCTCCTGTCTCAGTCTCCTGAGTAGCTAGGATTATAGGCATGTGCCATCATGCCCAGTTTAAAAAAAAAAAAAACTTAATGTATTTTTTGCAGTTTTCTCAGGCATCCAGCTAGAAGTAGCTCTGCATGTGACTAATGTCCTGCCAGCAAATGCCAGACCTGCTGGTCTAGAACTTTACCTTTTGCTTAGACAAACATTTGCTATTTAAGGGCTGGGGGCAAATGTCACCGGTACAAAATTTACAGAGCATGGGCAAGACCCTGGGTTCAATCCCTAGCACCACAAAAACATCCATCAGTCAATACTGGATGTCTTTGTTGAAATATTCCTCAGCTCCCATATATTTTTTGATTTTTGTTTTCTTAAAACAAGGTCTCACTATATAGCCTGGGCTAGCCTTGAACTTTCAATCCTCTTGCCTCAGACTCCTGAGTGCTGAGATTATACATGTGTGCCACAACGCTCAGCTGAATGCCTATGTGAAGCCCTGACCCCCAGTGTTGAAGCAGGAAACAGTGAGGACCCCAGCACAGACAACTCTTTAACATGAAGATAGGAGTAAAAAGTGGCTCTTAATGTTGCCGGCGGCCAGCGAGTGACTCCTCTGTCAGTCTGGAGAGCCCTGATAGAAGTCTTCACTTCATTCTATACCTCCTTTTACATCTGCAAGGCTTAATTCCATTGGAGTTTCCCTGGGAATATTGCAAGCAGGATTTACACAAAGCAGAGGAGTGGAGGGGGGAGAGCAAAGAGCTCTGGCAGGACTTTCTTAGTGTCATGCTCCTTTGGTGACAGGTTACAGAAGTTGTCATGGCTGCTCAGGTGCATTCTACAAAGAGCATAGTTACCTAGTTAACCCACAGTCGCCCAATTCCATATGGGGGGGTGGGCTCCCTCTCAATGTGATGGTGTTTGGAGACAGAGCCTGGGAGGGTGTCATTAAGGTTGAACGAGATCTCGAGAGCAGCCCCTACTCTGCTAGCTGGTGTCCTTATCCGAAGACGAAGGCCCCGGGGATGTGGACACAGAGCACACAGCAAGCAGGAGGCCATCAGCGAACCAAGGACAGAGGCCTCTGCAGAAACCAAGCCTGCAGGCATCCTGAGCTTGCACTTCAGAACTATGAGAAAATTATTTTCTCGCTGTTCCAGCCACCCGGAGGGTGGAATTTTGTTATCAGCCCCAGCAGACTCACTCCGCTCCCAAAATGATCATGACAAAATGATGTGGCCATTAGTCCTGATGTGTCCACTTGATCGGATTCAGGAGCACCGAGCAGAGGGGCGCAGTGACTTCCAGGTGTGTCGGAAGTGACGCTGGGGGCTCCATCTGGTCAGTCCCACTGTCCTACTCCTTTCCTCGGTGGCGCAGTGCCCCGCTCTACTTCTCTACTTCCGGGCCGCCAACTGCTAAGGATTACGGCTCCACCGCACTCTCCACCGTGAGGCCCTTGCCTCAGGGCGATGAGGGACTGAACTAAACATCCCTTCCTTTCCGTCCAGTCCCGGGTGTCTGGACCTGTGTCCCCGTGCCCGGGAAGCTGAGTAGATCATTCCGCGCACCCACCATGTGCGCCGAAGTTTGGGTGCAAGGCTCCCTGATCTTTACAACACTCTACATTTTAGAGACAAATAAACTAACACAAAATTTTAAAAGAAAGTACCACATCATCCATGTGTCAAAAGCTCTACAGCTGTCGATTCAACATGTTACCTTGTAGGAATGACAAAAAGCCTGAACTTCACTGTGGTAACAGTTGTGCATACTCCACAATGCCGCCAACCCACAAATCAAATCATCTCAATGTAGCATTGAACAGGTATGGGGTTTTTGTCTGTTTGTTTGGGGTTTTCTGTGTGTGTGTGTGTGTGTGTGTGTGTGTGTGTGTGTGTGTTTTGAGACAAGGTCTCGCTATGTTGTTTAGGCTCGCCTTGAACTCACTATTTACCCCAGGCTGGCCTTGAACTCTCTCATGAGCACATATAAACCCTGTTCAGTGACAAAGCCAGGCGTGGTGCTGTGCACCTGTAATCCCAGCACTCTGGGAGCCTGAGCAGGAGGATCACACGTTTGAGCCGAGCCTGGGCAGCTGAGCGACTTAGCGAGCTCCTGTATCAAAATGTTAAAAAGGGGGCCGGGGATTCAGCTCAGTGGTTCTGCCGCCTGCCTCGCAAGCGGAGAACCCGAGTTCGATCCTCGGTACCAAAAAAAAAAAACCTCCAAAACTCCAAATAAATAAATTTCACAGTGTGTTAGGAGGTGATAAATATGAAGAAAAACAAGTTAGGAAAAGAAAACAGGAAGTGCTGGGCAGGGGATGAGCTTTGTTTTTAATTGGGTGGTCAGGGTGTCCCCACTAATATAGGTTCTTGCTTCAGGTATAATGGAATATTTTTTTTGAGTCAGGGTCTCACTGTGTAGCCCAGCCTGGCCTTGAACTCACTATGCAGCCCAGGCTGCATTCACAGTGATCGTCCTGCCTTTGCCTCCTGAGTGCTGGGACTGTGTGAGCCAACACGCCCGGTAAGAATAATGGAAATTAAGACTGAGTTACAAATTGGCAGGGGAAAAAAGGCTTGAACTGGAAAGTAAGAAAAAATGGTAAGGTACTGTAGCTTAAAGAGCTGATAAATATCAACCCGGACCCTTCAAAGTGAGCTGAAACAGAGACAGGACTGGGGCTTGAGAAGCTGCAGGGCGTGCACTTGATGAAGAGGTTCAGACAGGCTCACTCATGAAAAACCAGGCCAGGCTTTATAGATTTGCTAGGGGAACGGAAGTCCAGTAGATCATTATCTCAGTTCCAGTTTGCAAGATGAATACAGAAGTCCTTTTTGTGGGAGGGGCAATTGAGTCTTCCTGTGATGTTTCTTTTTTTCTTTTTCTTTTTCTTTTGTGATGGTGGGGGGGGGGGCACAGGTTCTTCCTATGCATCCCAGGCTGGCCTTGAACTCATGGCGATCTTCCTGCCTCAGCCTCCCGAGTGCTGGGATCACAGGTGTGCGCCACCATGCCCTACTGAGACAGCTGTTTCTACTTGGGGCAGTTTCAGTCGGCTGGAATCCAAGGCGATGGTGAGTGAGGGCAACGGAGACTTCTGGGCCCCGCCGAATCCTGTAAGCCTCTTACTTTGGTGTGCTCAGGCTTGATGCAGAAGAGATCGGCTGGGGAAATTCAGGGCTAATCAGCCTTGTTCTGCCCGCTTTCGGACACGCACTCCCGAAGAGTAACACGCCTGTGTGCAAAGCTGAGAAGGGATCTGGCCCGAAGTGCTACAAGATGAAAGACAACTTTGTTCTGCTTTTAGTTCCCCACTAGGCACCTGCTGCCCCCTTAAAGATTCACTGATTTTACAAAAACCGCTTTTAAGTCCCCAGGAGGTGCCCCGCCCCCCACGCCCTGTCCCGCCCTGCCAGGCCTGCGGTGATTAGCAAAGCCCCTTTAGTACTCTTAGTGAGCCAGGGCATTAATTGTGCTTGCGTCGATATCAAAACTCCTAGAATTACATCTTAAGCATCTTCCCGATCAAGGGCAGATTGTAAGAGCAAAGAAGCCAGTATGACCTGGGGGAGCTGGCACGCAGCTATGATACCAGCACGAGGGAGGCTGAGGCAGGAGGATTGTGTGTTCCAGACCAGTCTGGACTACAGAGCGAGTCCTAGGCCAGCCAAGCCTACATAATGAGACCCTGTTTCACACACACACACAAAAAAGCCAGGATGAACATTGTTGTTTTCATGTCTACATGCTTTTTGGGTTTTTTTTTTATTTCCCCGAGTACTAGGGATTGAACCCAGGGCCTTCAAACTGAGCTACATCCCCAGCCCTTTTTTATATTTTGAGACAAGGTCTGGTTAAGTTGCTCAGGCTGGGCTCAAACTTGTGATCCTCCTGTCTCACCCTCCCAGAGCGCTGGGAAGACAGCCGTGCGCCTCTACCCTCAGTTTGTGTGGTTTCCGTGGCTAGCTCTGCGCAGGCTCCAGGCTGGCGCGTCCTGAATGTGCTGCTCAGCGGGCCCTCCGGGTAGAACCGCTCCCCAGCGCGATCGGGACCTCCCCTGGCGATCGGCAGCCTGGCCCACTGCCCACGACCATTTCTCATCCTCACCCTGGCGAGGAGGAAGGAGGTACAGCGTTTTCATTACTCTGCATTTGCGCAAGGCTTTTTAACGTCTGGAAACCCTCCTGACGTTTCCTCCTGCAAAACTCATTCTTCAAATCTTGGCTTATTTTATCATGACAGCAAAAGCTTTTATTTTTCCACCACTGCAATGACATGCTGGGTATCGAATGCTCCTTATTTTCTCTGCAAGACACACTTAACCTTCCACATATGATCAAATGTTAAAAAGGGTTTGGATCAAATTGTCAAAGGGTTTGTAGTGAGGATCCATTTACTTACTGAGTCGTACACTTATTGATCAAATAAATACTTACTGGGTTCCTACTATCTGCAGTGCCCCGAGCCAAGCACTCCGTGGGCATAGGAGTGAGGTGGAAGAAATAGGTAGAAATCCTTTGTTTGTTTGTTTGTTTGGAGACAGGGTCTTCCTATGTGGTTCAGGCTGACCTTGAACTGTGTAGCCCAGGCTGGCCTCGCTCCTGCCTCAGCCTCTCGAGGGCTGGGATTACAGAAGTGCTGCCACTATGCTGGGCAAGTCTGGGCTTTTGAAACTTAAAATTCTTTAAAAAAGTAAAAATAAATAACATAACATAACATAACATAAAATAAAATAAAATAAAATAAAATTCCTACCTGGGGAAACCCCTACATGAAGCAAACCAAGCAGCCCTGGTGAGAGAGGAAAGCCCAGGACAAGTCCTCAGTCAAACGTCAAGTCGCGTCCAGCCTGCAGTCTCGGTATGACAGCTTGGAATTCCAAATGTACAACTTCAAATACGCCCAGGTCTAAAAGCATTTATATTAGGTACAGTAATTAAAATTGCTTATGGACTACTATCTTGGAGAGAAGAATTTTGTTTAAAAAAAAAACCCTTCAGTTTATGTAAAGCATTTCATTCCGAAAGGCCTTTCCCCCAGGTTGCATCCGAGATGGCCCTGTGAGGTTTAGGGAGCTTTGTGTGGATCGCCCTCGGGCTCAGCGAGCTGTTCCGCAGCCCCTTAGCACCTGGAAGCATCAAACGAGTCATGCAATCTAGACTCTTCCTCGTTTCCACTCCCTGACTTCTGACCCTGGCGGAAGTAGCCTCGACCCCACAGCCTGCATCCCTCTCCGAAGACCCGACGCGCTGTGTCAGCTTTGGGATTCGGCGCCAGCTCCGGGGCCCTCGGCTCCCACTGGCTCCCCCTGGTGGCTCCCGGCGGCATTGACGCTGCCCGCGAAGATTCGGTCCGAGGGCCAAGGGGTAAAACCACCTCCAGGTGGCTGCTGTCTCCGCCTTCTTTCTGAGATACATTTTCAGAGTGTGGTTTATGAAAGCATTGTCTTAAATTCCTCATCCACACCCACTCATCCTTTTTTTTTCTTTTTGTGGATTTAACCCAGGGCCTTTGCACTGAGCTACATAGCAGCCCTTCTCTAAAATTTTATTTTCAATTTTGAGACAGGGTCTCACGAACTCACTAAGTTGCCCAGGCTGGGCCTGAACTTTGGAACATCCTGGCTCAGCCTCTCTGAGTGCTGGGATTATAGCCCTGTGCTACCATGCCTGGCACCAGTCACTTCTCAACCACTAAGGCCTGGCTCCACACTGTGCTTAAGTCACCAAAGATCTCCTCAGGGGCTTAACAGGGAAATGGTCATGGAACAAGTGTTTATTGAGTGCCAACACACTGTTTTAGGTGCTGGGAAAACATTAGTGCATAAAATGATTAAAACCAGGTGGGTGTGGTGGCACATGCCTATAATCCCAGGTATTCAGGAGGCTGAGGCAGGAGGATCACAAGTTCAAGGCCTGAGCAATTTGGTGAGACCTGAAAAGACTGAAAATGTAGCTCAGGGGTAGAGCGCTTGCCTAGCATGTGTGAGGATGGGTTCAATCCCCAGTACTGGGAAAAACAAAAGAATATGCTGGGTGTGGTGGTGCACACCTGTAAACCCAGCACTTGGGAGGCAGAGACAGGAGGATCACTGTGAATTTGAGGCCAGCCTGGGCTACATAGTGAGTTCAAGCCAGCGTGAACTACATAGTGAAACCCTGTCTCAGAACGAGAGAGAGAGAGAGAGAGAGAGAGGAAGGAAGGAAGGAAGGAAGGAAGGAAGGAAGGAAGGAAGGAAGGAAAAAGAAAATGAATGGATGAATAAATAGTCCTTGTCCCAAATTCTTACAGACTAGTAGGAGAGGAGAGACCATGTAGATTTGCTCACTTTTTTATTGTCCTTATTTCAGTCCTTATTTCCCAACCCCAATCACCCCAGACAAAAATCTGGAAGACCTCAAATTTCATTATCTCTCAATTGGTCACCAAGACACTATTCATCTCTATGGGATTTAGCTCAGTGGTTTCAGCACCTGACTTGCAAGCGCAAGGTCCTGAGTTCGATCCCCAGTACCAAAAAAAGTGTGGTGCACAAGACACTATTCATCTCAAAGTCGTCCCTAACCTACCCTCCTCTATCCTGTACATCTACAGCTTTCCTTAGTTTGGCCATGATGGATATATTTACATCAGGGAAATGGGCCATTGTTATGAACCAGGACTTCTCCCTTAGAGCGAGAGTCTTGGGGCTTTCCCAGCCTGCCACTGACTGAGGACTCTAAACGTCCTACCCCGGCCAGCTCTGCCCCCTCCGCTGCCCCTCCTGAAGTTGTCTTTCATGCAGCTGCTGCAGGGGGCCCCTTCCAAGGCCTCAACAGGGGTGTGGGGGAGCAGAGAGCACTTGTTGAGCATGTGATAGGCCCTGGGCTCGATTCCCACCATCACACACATACACACAATTAAAAATACACCAGCATGAGCGTGTCAGTCTTCTGGTCATGCCCACCGTTAAGGCCAGCATTGCAGATAAAGCCCTGCTTTCCTGTCCAGCCTGCCTCATCCTGCACCCCAAATCTGCCTACAGACCAGCACTTGGTTTTTGGTTTTTTGGTACTGGGGATTGAACTCGGGTCCTTGCGCTTGCACAGCAGGCGGCGAAACCACTGAGCTAAATCCCTGGCTCCAGACCAGCACTTGTATTTGGCTTCTACTCCCCTGTCTTTGCAATTGCTGTTCCTCCTCCTCTTCCCTCTTCTTCTTTTGTAGTACAGGGGATTGAACCCAGGGCCTTCACACTGAGCTACATCTCCTTTTTTAAAAAAAAAATCATTATTACTTCTTAAATTTGAAAACAAATTCCACTCAGTCTTACATTGCCCAGGCTGAGCTCAAACTTGTGTTCCTCCTGCCTCAGCCTCCCACAGTGCTGGCCTTTCAGATTTGCACCAAAGTGGGATTTGGAGCTCCCTCGAACGTCCAGGCTGGTCAGATGCCTTCCCCGTGGGCTGCCAGAGGCGGACGCGCACGAAGCCGCCTTTGTTCTTAACCCCGCTGCGCCTCATCTGCTCTGCTGCCCGTCATCCTCCCAGCTGACTTGAGACTGTGACCCTCACTGCCCTCCAGGCGGAGGACGAGGCCCTCTTGCTGCTCCTCCGTTGGTCTTTCTCCCGTCTTATGGTCAGTCCCTGTGCAGCCTTCCGGGGTCGTCTTCACCCCTAAAACTCTCTTCCCGGCTTCCTACTCCCTAGGTGTTGGCGGCTCAGCACTCCGTCCCGGCTCGAACGCCTTTGCCTCGTGACCCCTCCGCGTGGAGGCGCTCTCCTAACATGGGATGGCATGACGGCTCTAACGGTAGGGCTGATAGCCAGACGGGGCTCTGCACACCTCTCTCATTTAACTGTGTGCATGTGTAACTGCTTTAGGGAGCACTGGACAGAGAGCCTGGGCCACGAGGCTGCAGTGGAGCCCCGAGGTAGAGCAGGCTCAGGGGCCGGTGATCTCTGAGGCCGCTGTTGACAGAGACCTGGGGTTTCCATTGCTCCGCACCCCTCGCCCGTCGGCACCGGCTTCAAGTCAGGGCTGGTTCTGGCATGGGCGTTGCGGTTACTGCATCATTGGTTACCTGCATTCTCAGTAACATGAGAGAGACAGAGAGAGAGAGGGCACCTCTCCCCTCACGATGAAAGAGAGTAAGAAACTCCTACTCCAGATGACTCAGCCACTTGGGCCACATGACCACCCCAATTTCTACTGCACAACGTTCTCTTACAGCAAATCCAAACAGTATCCAAGTCTTCAAACTTACAAGCCCAAAGCCCTCAGTCCCGGCCACCATTATATCTTACTGGATCATCCTGTGATCCCCTAGTCATCCCCGCCCCCGGCACTGTACCTAAATCACACTTTGGTAGCTACACACAAGTCTGATCCCCGAGGACATCCCAGGACCTCAGGAGCGGCTGGGTGGAAAGATCCTCCAGGAGAAACCCCTGCGTTGTCCTCCAGCCAAGCCTTCGTGCCATCTTCACTCCAACACTGCACTCGAGTGTCTCTGCGACGTTGTCATGTGGCTAATTCTCACCTTCCTCTACCCCTTACCCCGCCCCTTACCAGCCAGAAGGCAGCTTATGGTCTAATACAAACCCCAAAAATGGCAGATGAAGCCGGGCATGGTGTTGCACACCTGTCATTCCAAGCCTTTGGAGGCTGAGGCAGGAGGATCACTGCAAGTTCTAGGCCAGCCTGGGCTACACAGTGAGTTCAAGGCCAACTTGAACTACACAGCAAGACCCTGTCCCCAAAAAAGAAAAGAAGGCCAGGGATTTAGCTCAGTGGTTCCAGGGCCTGCCTTGCAAGCGGAAGGTCCTGAGTTCCATCACCAGTACCAAAAAAAAAAAAAAAAAAAAAAAAAAGAAAACAGAAAAACACTAAAGGCCTAAAGTGATTGCTGATTACTCTGAAACCATAAAATATATTTCTTTTCTCACCTCAACCCCCTACCCTAGATCTAGAAAAAGAAAAATGAAAGAATTGAAATATGTTACCTATTGAGGCTGTCAACTAAGTTCCAATTGTTTTATCAGCATAAAATTTAAAACTCTGCTGGCACGGATGTCTCCATCTCATATGGAGACCACAGAAAGATGAGTCAGTTTCCTTGGAGTACATTTTCATGTACAATGGACCCTCAAGTTATGACCAACCTGACATACGAACAACTTGGGTTGCGACTGGAATTTTAGTTTTAACTTACGACCAAAGACTTGAGTTATGACACGAATGCCGGCCGCTTATGCTTCCAGGTGGTCTTAGATACAGATTTAGCCCTTACAGAGTTCTGGAAGCAACAGGACAACATCCTTTCCTGTGTGGGGTTAATTGAGACATCCTGGCCCAGTGTCTCTCTAAGGACACTGAAATTTGCCTGTGTACAGGGGAGACTTTGAGGGCTGGGTAGAGGAGCCTGAGTCTTCAGTTGACCAACTTGAGTCACAACCAGCCCTTGGGAGTGAACTGAGTTCATAAGGCAAGGGCCCACCCTATTTGACTTTTGGTAGCAATGGCCATACCTCTTCCTGAACAGTTAGCCTGCGTAGCTGCCCATATTATTTTCTTAATGATAGGGATCATTTTAAAAAGAGAACATTAAACAAATTAAAAAGGGACTAGTTGACTATAGTTTTCTCCCACCTTGAACCTGCCTCACTGCTTGGCTTTGCTCCGAAAACCCCCCGAGAAACAGGGTCCCTGGGCAACCTACTTTCTGGTCGCCCTTCTGTCTCTCTTAGACAGAAGCTACCTTTCTCTCAATAAATTTTTCCTACTCTTTAGAAAAAATAACATTTAAAAAAAATTAAAAAGGCTTTATAGTTTCAGTTTTTTTGTTTTGTTCATTAGGAAGTACACAGTGTCTGGTTGTCTTTTGTTTTTGGTACCGGGGATCGAACTCAAGACCTTGTGCTTGCGAGGCAGGCGGCAAAACCACTGAGCTAAATCCCCGGCCCGTCTTTTCTTTTTTTTTTTTAAATAAATTTTATTTATTTATTTTTTTGGTCTGGCCCTGTTTTTGTTTGTTTATTTTTATCCCATTCCCCCTCAAGCCCCTTCCCCTTCCTATGTACAGAAGCTTTTATAGTTTTTATGACAATAATGCTGATCATAAATAGTTCAGATAATAAAAAATGGGGGGCTGGGCGTAGTGGTGCACCCCTGTAATCTGAGCATTTGGGAGGCTGAGGCAGGAGGATCACTGCGAATTTGAGACCAGCCTGGGCCACATAGTGAGTTCAGGGCCAGCCTGAACTACAAAGTGAGATCCTGTCTCAAAAGCAAAAAAAACCCCCCAAAATACAGGAAAATCTAAAAATCCAATTTCTAGGCCCTAACGAGTATTGTTATATTCATCACACATTTCTCCAATCTATAAGCAATTATAGTGTGTAAATGTATATATAGTGTATGTATACCGTGTATATATAGTGTATTATACATACTATATATACATATGCATAACTGTATAAATATGTAAAGGGTAATCAAAAATAAATGAATGATTAAATTTTTTTTCTTTTTTCATTCTTTTTAAAAAATTTTTATTTTATTGGTACCTTTTAGGTATACAGTATAATGACATTCATCATTGGAAATTTATACCTTTACATCATCTCTTTTGGTTCTAATTTTTCCCCCTTCCCCTGCCCTCCCTTCAACCCCTCCATCCCTCCCTATTTACAAAGACTTTGTTTCCATTTTTTCATTTTCTCATGTTAATTCCATTCCCTTCTTTCCTTTGCCCTACCTCTCCCAATTCCCCTTCCCCTTTGGCCCTTTTCTTCCTATTTCACATTATCTCTTAAAAAAAATCAGACCTCCCAAATTTAAAGACCCAATACAAAAATGGGCATCTGAAATGAACAGACATTTCTCAGACAAAGAAGTAGAAGTAGCAAATAAACGCATGAAAAAATGTTCAACATCATTGGTCATTCAAGAGTTTCAAATGAAAACAATGCCGAGATTCTACCTCACTCCAGAAAGAATGGTTGTTATCATGAAATGAACCAATAACAAATGCTGGCAGGGCTGTGGGGAAAGAGGAACCCTGCTCCACTGCTGGTGGGAGTGCAGACTGGTGCAACCACTGTGGAAACCAGTATGGAGATACCTCAAAGAACTAGGACTGGAAGTCCCATTTGACCCAGCTATTCCCCTGCTGGGTATCTTCCCCAAAGAATTAAAAGAATCATACCACAGTGATATATGTGCACCCATGTTCATAGCAGCACAATTTGTAATAGCTAAAACTTGGAAGCAGCTCAAATGCCCATCAACTGGAGACTGGATAAAGAAAATGTGTTTTTTTTTTTTAATAAAATGGAGTACTACTCAGCCATAAAAATGAGAAATTAGAGACATTTATAGCTAAATGGATGCACACTGAAGCATTTCACTCTTAAGTGAAATAAATAGGACACACATGTGTAAATACTGAATGATTAAATTTTTAAAAATTATTACAATAAAAGACACATTGCCATTCATCCCCCCAAAATACTCCCCTCTGTTCAAACACACTTATCCCATCTTTCTTGCCACTTCTTGAAGCAGCTCTAGGAGTCCTTATCATGAGTGTCTACTGTGACTGCTGCTGCCAAGAGCCACCCAACGGAAAGGTGGGCTTGAGAAAGCTCACAGCGCGTCCTCATCCACCTTATCACTGGATCCGGCGGGCCACTTCCGGATTGTCGGCAAAGTCAAAATGACCGTAAAAGATAAGTGTTCTAAATCAATCTGGGGCATCAATGCAGCCATGGCAGCATGACTAAAAACAAAGCAATGACTTCCAGAACTGCTTCAGACAGCGGCAAGAACGAAGGGCTAAGTGTGTTCCGAGAGATGGACAGTATGTCGAGGAGGATGAATGGCAATGTGTCTTTTGCAATAGATAATTTCTAAGAATCTGAACACACTGAATTTTTCGATCACATTTCAGATATACAGTATATGTATACTGTGTGTGTAGGTATGTTCGTTTTACACGAATGGGACTCTGAACATGTCCACACATGGCACAGACATCTGTTCGTGTGACGTCTAAATACATCATCATCGTTTTTATGTAATTTAATGTAATTTAATCAACCAGTTGTCGTGGGAGGGCTTTTAGCCCCGTGTATTACCTCGTGGGCTCAGTTCCCTGGCACGGGATGCCCAGGGTAACCAGCACACTCACCTACCCTTCCTCCTAAGAGCTGCCCACTGCCTTTGCGAAGCTAGCCAGCCAGGACTGGGTTCAACTGCGTGTGACAACACTCAATGGTGTGCTTGCACTTCACAGAGGCGGTTGTAAAAGTGGACTCAGCCCATGACAGGGGACGGGTGCCCACGACCTGGGTACCTCCCTTGTCTGGAATTTGGCTTCCTCTTCCCGTGGCGGAGGCTGCTCAGGCCCTAGCCACGGAGCCTGCACACTAAGCAATGGGCCAGGGGAACAGAAGAGGCTCCACTCCCGAGCACTCCTGCGCAGTCCGTCCAGCGGTGCACTGGCGGCCCATTAGAGACGGGGCCTGTGGTGTTTTGCTGTAGATCTAAAATGTCCTCTAGGGTTCTCATTTAAGGGTTGACTGGATCATGGGGCATGCTCGTCAGTAGAAAAGTGTATTCTCATCCCAGCTCCGTGCTCCCACCGGGCGGATTCTGCTGCCTGCCGGCCATGGAGCATAGACAGAATCCCCTGAAAACCATCAGCCAAAACAATCCTCTCCTCCTCTAAGCTGCATTTGCTTGGGAATTATTATGTCCTGGCGCTGGGAAAGCCACCTAATCTACGTGGCTACGTATAGCTGCAGGGTCAGCGTTCCTACTCTGAAACACACACGTTCAGCCAAAAGTTGGGTCATCTTTCACCTCAGAAGAGGGAAAGTGAATACTGGGGGAAAGTAATGGTTTCTGCGACGGACAGATGTACCGATTTATGTTCCTGTGTGCGTCTTACAAGAGAAACCTTTCCCGTGCCAAACAGTTTTGTCAGACTGCTCCCACCACAAAGGCATTTCGTTACTTACAAGGTAAAAACTTGTCTTCAAATAACTTATGTAGCTTATTTTACCAAAACAATGATGTACGTCCCCCTCAGTCCAAGTACAAAGAAAATGCAGATATGGGAACGAAGGTCCCTCTGCCTTGGCTGTTTTTTTTCAGTGCCAGAGACTGAGCCCGGGACTCATGCATGCTAGGGAAGTGCTTCACCATCGACCTGCAATCCCAGCCCTGCCCTGCCCTCTGCAGTGTGAAGCCTCTGTCCTTTGCCCACTTTTCTCCACTGGGCAAATCTCATCCACATGGCTTCACATTGAGTCGAAATCTATCTGTCACTCTTGATCTCCAGAGCCCGACTAAACCACCCAGCTGCTCACCATGCACACTTGCCTGTGTAAGCCACGGGTAGCTTGCGCGCAGCTGCAAGAAACTGACCCTGTCACCTCCCTTGCAAACCCCTCTGTTCCCCTTCCTGCATTCCTGGTTTTGGTGGCAGCAGCTGAGTCATTCTAGACTCACCCTCTGTCATCACAAAATATCGCAAGACTGAACCCTATCAGTTTCACTTCCTTCCCGTCACTAGATGCCCCTTTCATCTCCGTGGTGCTCCAGAGGAAGGGGCGGAGTAGGATGCTGATGTGAATGTGATCTCTTTCCCTCCACAGCCAAACTCCTTGCGGTACAGTGCATGGCTGGACAGTGACCCCTGTCCTCTTCTTCTGCCCCATCTCATGCTTGCCCCTGACTCTGGTCCACATTTGAGCCTGCCACCTAAAAGCAGTTCCACAACCGTGGTGTATCACAGCTCAGTCACTGTAGAAACGGATTCCTTCTGCCTGGAACTGTTCCTGCTCCCCACCCCCAGCTCTGGAAAATATTCCATTTTTTAAAGATTCAGGTCTTATAGTCATGTCCTGCATAAACCTTCTTTGGCCCACTTCCTCCATTGGTGCCATTTCCCTCAAAATATTACAGTAAATAGGATCAACATGTATTAACCTAGCAACTATTTACTGAGTTTACACTGTGCTCAGCATTGTGCTGAGCTGGATTCATGACCAGGTTTGAGATGGACATAGGTCTGAGGCTCTTATGGCCGACAGCTCTCAGTTTATATCGCTAATGGCCAATTTCCCTTCATCATCTCTTCTAGAAATTCTGTCTCCCCTACTAGTCTCAAAGAGATGCTAAGAAACTGACTTGCTTGCTGCTGATCATGTCAGGAGCTATTTTCTCTGGTGTCTTGTCACTTATTCCAATGTTCATTTATTTTTGCTTTTATGCTTTCATGTTGTTGGTTGTCACAATCCACAGCCATTTGGATGTTTAAAATGGAAAAATGTGGAATAACATTTGTGCTATTATTTCTAAGTTTTTTCCTTCAAACTCATTCCTTAAAAAGGCCAGGTGAAGGGGCTTCCCCTGGCAGAGACGAAGGCAGATGGAAGAACAGGATGGATAACTAAACAAAGATAGGGAAAAAGGTGCTCCAAGTGGAGGAGAGACTAAGTGGTGACTGAGTGGACGACGGATGTGCCACGGAGTGACTTCAAGGGCTGACATTGTCCCAGGGAAAGGACCTTACTTCTGTGGAGATCCTCAAGGCAAGAGGGAGGCCTGGCTGTGTCCACCTGGACCATCATGTCCCAAGGACTCAGTCACTTGCTTCCCCCAGTTACCTTCCCCCTCTTAGTGACATAGGAGATTAGGGTATGGCAAAGCTGGCCGAGGGAAGTGGGCTTGACCTGTTAATTACAAGATCCCTGAACACGTAGGCAGAAGAGGTCCCAAAGCCCCACACCTGGACTGCTCGTGAGAACTCCAGTAGGTTTTCAGTAGGATGCCTGGCCCTGAAGTCAGCTCGGGTGAGATTCCAACCCTGCCTCTCAGGACCCAGCTGTAGAAGTTCTCGTGGGTTTCCTTGAGATTTAGACCACATAAAAGGGGACAGACCTCAAGAAAAGCTTGCTAGTGTGGCTTTCCTCAGGATAGCTCATCTCGCTTTTTCTGGGGTGTTCTTTTATCTTGCTTTTTCCTGTTTTACTTGGTCCAGGCTCACTCTGCAGAGCCAGTTTCTCCCTCACTCTTCACTCTTACTTTTTCAAATAAACTTGGCCACTGTTTTTTCATTTGTTTTGTCCAGTTTGTTTTCAGATGAGATGAACCTGGAATCTTAACTCCAGAGGGAAAGGAGAGCAACCCTGAACCTGGTAACTGTTGGTGAGCCACTTTTAGAAGCAGGTTATCCAGTAACATTCTGCCGTAGCCAGGAGATTCTGATAATATGGCTGCACTGCAGAATTTCTCCTGTTTTTGTATTTTTTCCCCCCATTACTGGGGATTGAACTCAGGGAGCACTGACCTACATCGGCAGCCCTTTATTTTAATTTAAAAATTTTTTTTTCTGGTGTCATGGGTTGAACCAGTGCCTTTGCACTGAGTTAAATCACTAGCCCTATTAAAAAAAAATGTGTTGAGGCTGGGCATGGTGGTGCACACCTGTAATCCCAGCACTTGGGAGGCTGAAGCAGGAGGATAGCTTTGAGTTTGAGGCCAGCCTGAACTGCACATCAAGACGTGTCTCAGAAAAAAACCCCAACAAAACATTTTATTTTGAAATAGGGTCTTGCCTAAATTGTACAGGCTAGGCTCAAACTTGCTATCTTTCTGCCTTAGTTCTCCTGAGTAGGAGGGATTGTAGGTGTGTACTTCTACATCTGGTTTAAAATTTCTTCAGTTTTACATCCTTTTCATCTTCTTCCCATTCCCAGTTTCTTTTACTATTCCAAACAAGAATGACCCTGAAAAGCTGAGCATGGTACTGCTCACCTGTAATCCCAGCACTCTGGAGGCTGAGGCAGGAGGATAGCTTTGAGTTTGAGGCTGGCCTGAACTACATAGAGACCCTGTTTAAAAAAAAAAAGAATGAAAGAAAGGAAAAAAGAAATCCTGAACTGAAGAATCTTTCAGATGGAGAAGATATACAGAAAGAAATCCAAGTACACTAAATTTTGCACAAAACAAAAACTCAGTTTATTTTGGTTTTCTTTTCTCTTTTGGGACACAGGGTCTTGCTGTGTAGTTCAGGCTGGCCATGGACTTCGTAGTAGCCTCCTTAGTACTAGGATCACAGGTGTGTGCCATCATTCCCAGATAGAGGTGAGGATTAGTAAAACAACACCAGAGTTTCTGTTTAGAAGCCCAACCAGGTAGACAGTTCATATGCACATGGAATGAAACGGAGCTCACTGGGGCTGGTCACAGGAAGGCTAAATCCTATTTGTTAAAAATTAACGACTCACTAAAAAAAAACAACATTCATGGTCAGACAAATTGAGAAATCCAAATTGAGAACTGCCTTGATTTTCAAGCCCCTCATATCCAACCTGGCTTGGGAAAGTTCACTGGAGTGGGATTTAAAAGACATAGTTCTTGGCTGAGGGTGTAGCTCAGCAGTCCTTAGCATGTGTGTGGGCCTGGGCTCAATCCTGGAGGTAAAAGAAAAAAGAGACTGGGATCTAGTTCATGTGTTCACCTGTTAAAGGGATGACTTTGGTCAATTAACTGAAGGGAGGGAGGGAGGGAAGGAAAGGGGCTTGTTTTGGTTTTCTGAGACAGGGTCTTGCTATGTAGTCCCAAATGCTGGGATTACAGACATGTAGGAACACAACTGGTGAAACTCAGGGTTGATTGATTTTTGTTTGTTTGTTTGGGAATCAAACTCGGGACCTTGCTTGTGAAGCAGGCAGAGGCACCACTGAGTTAAATCCCTGGCCCTGATTGATTGATTGCTGAGACAGGGTCTCACTATACAGTTCAGGCTGGCCTTGAACTCACTATGTGGCCCCGGCTGCCCCAGCCTCCTGCATGCTGGGATGGTAGGTGTGCACCACCACACCTGGCTTGAAACTGGGGATTTGGAGCAGAGTTAGAGTGTGTACCAGACAGACTTTGAAATCCTGGGTGTATTATTCAGGAGTCTGGCCTCCAGGGACAGGAATTCAATGTGAGAGTCTGAGTAAGAAAGCAATCCCAGTGAGTTACATAACTTGGGAAGACAGGGGTGTGGCTAGCCTCAGCTATCCACAGGATCTAGAGGTATAAAAATGGACAGCATCTGCTTACCAGCCCTTGTTTCTGATCACAGAAGTCTGTACTTCATGCTGTAGGGAGCCTGGAGGGGCACAAGCTTTGAGCATCCCCATGGGAAGAACCATTTGTTTTGAGGTACTGGGATTGAATCCAGAGAGCACTGAGCTACATCCTTGGCTGTTTGAGACAGGGTCTCAATAAATGGCCCAAGATGGCCTGAAACTTGGGATCCTGCTGCCTTATCCTCTGGAGAACAGGGGTTACAGGTGTGTATCCTCATGCCTAGCTTGCCACAGGGAAAACCAAACTTTTTTTTTCAGTACTGAGGATTGCCTTCATATTGAGCTGTATCTCCAGCCCTTTATTTTGAGACAAGCCTGAATTGCCCTGGCTGGGCTAGAATGTGTGATCCTCCTGCCTCAGCTTTGCAGAGTGCTGAGATTACAGGTGTGTGGCAGCACATCTGGATCACCGTGGAAAATGTAAATGAGGTTGAGAAATCCCAGGAATGATTGTTGGTTCTGTCTGATCAACTAGCCACTCTGTCTTGGAGGCAGAGGTGTTAATGATGGGTCAGACCCGGTCCATGCCCATCCTGATTACTGTGCCCCACTGGGTGCAGATGGAGGTGAAAAGAGGGAGGAAATGAATTCTGGGCAGAAAACAGTTCATTTGTTTGGAAGAGAGGCTTTGTTGCAGAGTAGTAGGGAACATCTCTCCTGAGGTCTGTGCATGTGTGAGATGGGAGATTAGGGCGTGGCAACGCTGGCTGGGGAAGTGGGCATGACCTGTTAATTACAAGATCTGGACACAGGCCAGAACAGTTCCCTAAAACCTGCATGTGGACTTCTCCCGAGAACTTGAGCAGGCTTCTGATAGGACGGTCTGGACCTGATGTCAGCCCGAGGAGTGGGTGACGCAGAGAGGACAGTCCATGTGGAGTGTTTGCCACCGTGTTTGCTCTTATGTGGTGGCCCTCCCTCACGCTGTGCGGTATTCTTCTCTTTCTACTTTTATTTGGCTCAAACTCACTGTACAGAGCCTGTTTCTTTTCCCACCTTCAATAAAACTTTGCTACCATTTCTGCTTGTCTTGACCAAGTCTTTGCTCAGGACAGAAAGAACCTAGAAACCACCTCCAGAAGGAGAGTCCAGCCCCCCAAAACTCAGTGACACGTGTGTGCACAGCTGTGCTCTGTGAAGTTGGGGCAAGCACTGGGTCAGCAAGCTGTGAACTCGTGTTCTAGGGGAAATACAGGGTCAGGTTCTGGCGGGCCTCTGGTCATGTATTCATTGGCTGATCAATAGGTAATTTTGGTTGTTTCTGTTTTGCCCTACTGGGTATCAAAACTATGGCCTTGGCAGTAAATTGCTAAACTGCCCAAGCTGAGTTCAAACCTGGTGATCCTCTCCTGTCTCAGCCTCCTGGCATGCTGGGATCACGGTCGTGCACCTCCACACTGCCTGGCCATAATCCTGTTTTAGGTATGTTTCTGTTTAAATATCTTATTGGATATATACTGGTGACTCATTGACATTTAACTCGCAGCCAGTGGTGGAAGCAGTTTTATCTGACACAAGTATTCTCCCCAGGGCACATCTCTGCTTTTCCTGTTTAGGAAACTAGACAGCACTTCAGAGCTATGCCCAAGGGCCACATTAAACAGAAAAATCCCCAACAGAAACTCGGGGATCCTGCATCCAATAGGGTACAGAAAAGGATGTTTGTTTACGGTCTCAGCAGGGACCAGCAGCATGGCTTTTCCCGTTCCTTGTTGACCACAGCTGGGAACAGGCCAGCGGGTGACTGGATCTTTTTTACCACACTCTGCATGTCCAGAAATGACTGGGAAGGCCTAGCCAGGACTGATTCACCTTACAAATATGCTTTATTGAGGAGGTAACTTCAAGAATATGGAATTGGCTGGGTGGGTGTGCTGGTGTGGGTGGGTGGTGTGGAGTGCTTGATTCTACCACTCAGGAGGCTGAGCCAGGAGGGTCACTGAGAGCTCGAAGCCAGCCCGAGTTATACAGTATACCAAGACCCTGTCTCAAACACAGAACAAAAATTCTGAAATCAAGCACAAAATATACATGAAAATTACCATTAGCATTATTCAACCAACTTTTCTTTAAAGAAAATCCTGATCCATTCATGTCGAGTCATAAAACATTTCCTTTTTCTTTTTTGAGACAGGGCCTCAGAATGTATCCCAGGCTGCCCTTGAACTTTCGGGGATCCTCTGGCCTCAGCCTCTCCAGCGCTAGACTGATAAATAGGTGTGCACTGCCACACCCAGCATAGACGTTTTCTAAGTTTACAACCAGTGATCTTTGAAACCCAATCACCACATTTCATCAACTCTGAAATGCCGACCAGAGCCGGGCCTGGTGGCACAGGGCCGTAAAACCAGCACTCCGGAGTCCGAGGGGGAGACGGCACGTGTGAGGCCAGTCTGGCCTGCACACAAGGAGTCCACAGCCAGCCTAGAGCGCACGGCCGACCCAGGCTCCAACGTGAATACATTTACAACACGCCTCGCACGGTGAGCTGCCCCGTTACTTTGCATATAGGCCCGGAAGAAAAAACTGCCCACCTTTTATTTCAGAGATGGGGGGGCCATGTCTCACCATCATTAGAATAAAGTATGCTGGCCACCTTACCTCCTCAAACACGAAGGGTCTGTTCTGAGGCTCAGGACCAAACTATTTCCCTTTCTTTCTTTTTCTGTGGTACCTGGGACTGAATTCAGGGCAGCGAACACACTAGACAAAGGGCTCCACCGATGACTTACGGCCCAGCCCCTCGGCTAAAGTCTGGGTGTCTTCCGATTCCACCAGGTGCCACCCGGCACCAGGGGCTGGGTGAGCTACACTACGGGGCCTGTCTGCCCGTGAGGGTCTGAGGCCGGGGAAGAGAGAGGTCACAGCCAGACTCGGAGAAGCTGAGGTCAGAGCGACCGACCCGGGACCCCAGCGCGGGAGGCAGCGCCGCTGGGGAGGCTGGGCGGGCTCTTCAGAGGAGGCCGGGAGGACCCGGGCAGCAGCAAGGATGAGGGCGGGGTGGGAGACCGGTGGGAGGCCCGGGGCGGGGCGGGCGGGTTTCTAAGGACCTTATTAGAGCCGGGCGTGGCGGCCCGGGAATCCCAGCTACTTGGGAGTCAGGGGAAGGCAGATTCCGAGTTTGGGGGGTTCAGGGGGAGGGCACCCGCCCAGCACGTGGGAGGCCCAGGTTCAGTCTCCAGTGCCACACACCGCAAGGCTGAATGAGATGAAATCAATCTTTCCTTTGATGATTCACGTTGCTCATTTTAGGATACTTTCCAATTTTAAGGAGTCAAAAGATCCATAAATGTGACTCATAAGACTTTTAAAAAAATACACAATAAGGCCAAGTGTGGTGGTGCATGCCTGTAATCCCAGGTCTTTGGGAGGCTGAGGCAGGAGAAGTCCAAGTTTGAGCCCAGCCTGTGCAACTTTGTGAGACCTTGTCTCTGAATAAAAAAGGGCTCAGCGTGCAGCTCGGTGCAATCCCCAGCACCGCCAAACAAACCATCAGAAAATGAAGTGGGCTGGGGCACAGCTCAGCGACACAGCGCACAGCGCTCGGCTGGCAGGCTAAGCAGGCACAGGAAGCCGCTCTCCCCCCCCCCCCGCGGCCCCCAATGCTCAAAGAACCTCAGAAACACATTTTCTTGCAAAACCAAGCAATAATTTGCAAACCGCTAACTCATCAATCAAGTCTTTTTGTTATTTGAGGCAGGGTCTCACTATGCAGCCCAAGCTGGCCTTGATCTTTCGCTCTTCCTGCCTCAGCCTCCCCTGTACTGGGATTACAGGCATGCGCCACTATACCTGGCTCACGTCTTTTGTTGTTGTTTTGTTCAGAGTGGCCTTGAACTCTCGATGTAGCCCAGGCTGGTCTCAAACTTGCAGAGATCCTCAGCAGAGATCCTGCCTCAGCCTCCTCAGTGCTGGGGTTACAGGTGTGCACCATCACACAGCTAATCCTCAATCCTCTTTTTTTCCCTAACCATCCATTTCCTTCCCTTTTTTGTTTTTACTTTTAAATCAACTTTATTGGTAGACTTTTGACATAATGTTCACATTCATCTTAGGGAATTTGTACCTGTGCATGATACCTTGATACTGTTTTCTCCACTCCCCTCCCTTCAACTCTTCTCCTCATTTACAAAAGCTTTGTTTCCATTTTTTCCTATTTTTTTCTTTCCTTCCCTCTCCCCCTTTCCTTGTTCCCCTTCCCATTTGAACATTTTCTTCCTAAGTCCCACTGTCATTCATTCTGATTCTTATTTACTCTTTGGGCTTCTCACACAAGAAAAACAACACAATATTTAAACACGTGTGTCCGATTTATTTCACTTAAAAGTATGGGCTCAAGGTACATCCATTAACCTAAAACTGTCTCAACTCAATCCTTCTTTATGGCAGAGTAGTACTCCATTGTATATAAATACCACATTTTCTTTATCCATTCATCTGTTAATGGGCATCTGGGCTGTTTCCAAGATTTAGCTACTATAAATTGTGCTGCTATAAACATGAGTTTGCATATATCACTGTGGTATGATGCTTTTAACTCTTGGGAAAATATTGAGGCGAATAGGGCTGAATTGAACCTCTAGCTTTAGTTTTCTGAGGAATCTCCACACGAATTTCCACCCTAGTGCACCAGCTGACACTCCCACCAGCAGTGGAGCAGTGTTCCTCTTTCCCCGCAGGACCGCCAGCATTTGTTATTGGTTGATTTCTTGATACCAGCCATTCTTTCTGGGGTGAGGTGGAATCTCAGTGTTGTTTTATTTATTTATTTTTAATTTTATTTTTTGGTACCAGGGATCGAACTCAGGACCTTGCACTTGAGGCAGGCGGCGACACTACGGAGCTAAATCCCCAGCCCAACCTTGTTTTAAATTGCATCTCTCACATGACCAGTGATGTTGAACATTTTTTCATGTCTTTATTTGCTGTTTGTACTTCTTCATCTGAGTAGTGTCTATTCTTTTCAGATCCCCATCTTTGGACTGGGGGGGGTCCCCATCCTTTTTTAAATTGTGTCAGGTATTTTGTCTCAGGCACAGAAAGATAACTAAGACAAGTGGCAAGGTGAAGCATATTCTGATGTATTTATTAGTCATATATATTTCTTCAGGCAACTTATCCATTTCCTGATGAGGATTTTTAATCTCATTAATTTAGAAGATTAATAACATTTTGAATATTGACTATATTAATTCTGCCTGCTTTATATATGCCTAACATTTTCTGCCAGGCAGTTTTATTTCATTTCTGGTACTGCAGATCGATCCTAGGACCTTTGCACTGAACTATATCCCAGTCTCATATATATATAAAATTTATTTATTTATTTTTGGTTTTTTGAGACAGGGTCTTGCTATGTAGTTCAGGCTGGCTTTGAGCTCACTATGCAGTCAGGGCTGGACCTGACCTCATGGTGATCCCCCTGCCTCAGCCTCCTGAATCCTGGGCTTACATGTACACACCACCATGCTTGGCTCATATTTTGATTTTTAAAAGCCTACAACAAACATCATAGTTTATAATGAAATATTGAAAGCCTTCCTCCTAAGTCCAAGAACAGGACATCAGTTCTCTCTGACCTTTTAGTGAAAATCTAGTCCACACAATAAGGCAAGGATGAAGGAGACAAGATTAGCAAGGAAATAAATCTTCTACTCATAGATAATATGAATGCGTCCTAGAAGATCTAAAGGAATCTACAGGTGAATCACTACAGTCACTGAGTGACCTAGCAATATCATTAGATAAAAGGAAATTTATTTGTTTATGTGTATATACGCATTTTTTTTGAGGCAGAGTCTCACTATGTAACCCAGGCTGACCTCAAATCTGTGATCCTCCTGTCTCAGTCTTCTGAGTGCTGGGAGCAAGGGCAGGTGCCACTGCATCCAACTTCAAAGGCAAATAAGCCAGGAAGGGCAGCGTCTCCTGTGAGCCCAGCCTGAGCAATTTACCAACTTAGTGAGACCCTGTCTTAAAATAAAAATTTAAAAAAGCAGATTTACAAAAAACAAAAATCAACTGTTTCTATTACTAGCTAGAGAGGATATAATTTTGTGAAGTAATACCATTTATAATACAGTAAATAAAATCAAATATATCTAACAAAGCCAGGTGTGGTAGTGCATGCCTGTAATCTCAGCACTCGGGAGGCTGAAGCAGGAGGATCGATGTGAGTTCAAGGCCAGTCTGGGCTACATAGTGAAACCCTGTTTCAAAAAAAAGGTAAGATTTCTATACTGTGGAAGAAATCATTGAGCAAAATTAAGGGCTGTGGGTGTAGGTCAGTCGTAGCCTAGCATGCCCAAGTCGCTAGTTTCCATCCCTGGCACTACAAAACCAAACCAAGCCAAACTCTAAAATGTTCTAAAAGAAAGGTTATATTTTACTTGTCGATTGGACTTAATAATGAAAGATAGCAATTCTACAGAGATTGACTTATACATTCATGACAATCTCAACCAAAAACAAGAGGTACTTTTGTAGAAACATAAGCTGCTAAGTAAGTAGGGCTGGGGAATCGCTCAGGGGTGGAGCTCTTTTTTCTTGCTCTTTTTTCTCTCTTTTTTTTTGAGACAGGATTTCGCTCTGTAGCCCAGGCTGGCCTCAAATTCACAGTGATCCTCCTGCCTCTGCATCCTGAGTGCTGGGATTCCAGGCGTGCACCACCACGCCTGCTAGTGGTAGAGATCTTGCCTGGTATTCCTTGAGGTCCTGGATTCAATCTGCAGCACACACACAAAAGTGAAGCAAAACAGTCCTGAGACAGCTATAGGGTAAACACAATCGGACGCAAAGACCAGGTGGCGGGTTTAGTCCTGCCAACTCTCAGGTATGAAGGGCTAGCGGTCAGCAGGCCTGCGGGAAAAGATCCATGCTGCGCTTCCCCTTGGAGACTCGTGCACAGTGGGATTTTAAAGGCTCTGAGAAATTCCAGAGGAAAGCAGCAAATACAGTTTATATTGTCCAGGATTTTCCAATCTCAACAGATCAGGAACCTTCTCTCTGAGAAGCAGTGGCTAGACTACTTTTTACTCATACTGGGTCTGGGCCCTGCCTGTCTGTGCTGTAGATGAAGAAGTGGAAGGTTGGGCAGGCGAACAGCAGGTGAAGTCAGATGGCTGCCGAGAGTCTTTGATACAAACTCAATTTTTCTAAAGGAAAAAAAAAATCTAGTGCACTTCCCTGTATCAAGTACTATTGTCCTGTCAAACAGCACAGTGGAGAAGGGATAAACCCTAGTGCTCTTAGCTGTGTAGCCTTATTATGTGGATGAGCTCCCCCAGGCCAAGAGCTTTGGACTGGCAGGAGGAATGAGGGGATCCATGAGTCAATGACTCCCAATTAAGTGCTCCACTGCCCCACATAATTATGACATGCATCTGTGTCAATGGGCTGGGCGACACTGAATGAACTACCTGGCTTGCATAGGTGCTCCTGGGTGCTGAGTGAACAATGGCCCGGAAGGAGCCGGTGCTGTTCCTTTCCGGGTGAACTGAGGATTCAGGAGCCGTCAGAGAACCGGGCTGTGAGCCAGTAGAGCACTGAATATTGTCATTGTCAGAAGTCTCAGTGCCCTGCCTACATCACATCACCCTTCTCCTCCCCAAAGTGCCACCCAGGTGCCACTTAAAGGGAAGTAAAATTTCTGATGAAGAGAGATTTCACAACTCTAATTAGGCACATCCTGGAGTGTCACAGGCTTGGGACTCATTTTTCTAAAATGTGTCAGGCATGAGAGATAGAAGCAGAATGATAGTTTATTATTGTAAACACCTGGCCTAACCTGCGAGGCGGGGAAGGGCATGTTGACTATAGGTGAAAACGTGGAACCCAGATACACTGCGATGAAGCTGGACCAGCACTGGGCACAAGGTTCTCAGGCTGAGGGGGAATGAAGGACTGTGGAAGACAAAAAGACAGCTGATGCCAGGAGTGGTGGCACAAGCCTGTGATGCCAGCGCTCAGGAGGCTGAATCAGGAGGATCACTGTTTGAGGCCCTGAGTTCAAGGCCAACCTGAACTGCACAGTGAGACCCTCTCTCAAAAAAACCCAGCCCACCCCAGCCCACCTGTCAGGAGTTTCTAGACCATACAAATTCCTTAAACTTTTACCCAGAATCATGAATCCCTTTGCACCCTTTCCAGACCAGCATCAGAATTATTTTGTCACACAAAAATAGCAGCCATCAAGGTGCAGCTGATGATGCAGTTACCCAGGCTGCTCCAATCTTGAAAGCAGGAGACAGCTCAGGGCTGGTGCTGGCAAAACAGGGGAAGGTAAGTGTGGAACAGGGCAATGTACACGTTTATTTTACTTTAGTTTTTTTTTTTGGGGGGGGGTACCGGAATCGAACTCGGGACCTTGTGCTTGCAAGGCAGGCAGCAACACCACTGAGCTAAATCCCCATCCCTAGTTTTGGTTTTTTGAGACAGGGTCTTGCTATGCAGTTGAGGCTGGTCTTGAACTCACTATGTAGCTCAGATTGGCCTTGAAATTGCAGCAATCCTCCTGCCTCTGCCTCCCGAGTGCTGTGCCTACAGGTGTGCGCTACAGTGCCTGGGTACATGTTTACTTTACATCTTTGCTTTCTCTTATTATAAAAATAAATGCAGCTGGGCATGGTGGCTATAATCCCAGCACTCAGGAGGCTGAGGCAGGAGGACCACCACAAAGTTTGAGGCCAGCCTGGCTACACATTGAGTTGGAGGGCAGCCTGAACTACACAGCGAGAGCCTGTCTCAAAAAAAAAGCTAACTGTGGCAGATTCAGATCATTCAGAAATATGAATGCAGAAAAGGAAAGCAATCCTTAACTTTATGCCTCAGACATTCTAGCTTTCCTATCCAACCATTACTGAATCCTCACTAACATTTATTTAAAGGGACTTTTTTTTTTCTAAAATGGGATCATACTGTGTTTAATCCGGCAACTTGCTTTTCTTGCTAAAGATTTGTTGTACTGAATAAAGGGAAATCCACATTGTTTTTAAAAGGTGGCACGGTATTCTACGGTATGAATGAATCACAGTTTAACCACATCTCCACTGATGGGAAGATGTTTTCATAATTATTTCACTTGGTGAGCTCTCTTGCTTATGTAGTCTTGTGCACATGTGAGAGCATTTTGGTCATAAAATACTAGAAATGGATTCGGTGAGTCTAAGGGTGCATGCACGAACATTTTTATTAGAAAGTATTACAATTTATTTATTCTTTTTGGGTTTTTTTGGGGGGGGTCAGATCATCGTTTTATTGCAATATCTTCTCAAGCGTGTTGCTAGCCGGGCACTGCTGATGTCACCCGTCACGAGGTGCCAGGCATCCACTGGGTGGGCCCAGGATGTGTTTGATGGTTCCAGCAAGTTCTCTGGCTGAAGACCGGTGCGGCATCTGCCGGGCAACGCTGCTGATCTCCTCAGAAGTTATACTTCTGCTGTGTCTATCGTTCTGCTTCTTCCTGTCCCTTGGTGGCTCCTTGAGGGTGCTGATGCGCAGGGCAGAGGCAGAAGGCACCACCTCTGTCGGGCCTGACTGCTCTGTAAGGCCAGCGTCACCAAGTTCTCAGCCCCTTCCCGTCTCCAGCTGCCCCGGCCAGGTCATCACCCACTGTTTTGGAGACAGACCCGGGGCACCCATCTTGGGGGCCAGGCCAGGCATGGCACCGACTTCCCCACCAGTGCACCACATGACTGATCTCCCCGGTGGCAAAGCTGGGCGGCAGAGTAGAGGGGTTCGTGTCGGATGAAGCCCGATTTGGGATGACCGAAGAAAGTTGCACCTTAGCCTTTTCGTGGTTTTCTGAGACAGGGTCTCACTATGTAGTTCAGGCTGGCCTTGAACTCACTATGTAACCCAGGTTGGCCTCAAACTCTCAGTGATTCTCCTGCCTCAGCCTCCTGAGGGCTGGGATTAGAGGTGTGCATCACCACACTTAGCCTATTCATTTATTTTTGACACAGGGTCCTGGTATGTAGCCCAGGATGGCCTGGAATTAGCTGTCCTCCTGCCTCAGCCTCCTGAGTGACAGGATTACAGGCATGCACCACCACCTCTGGCTTTCTACTTGTAGATTTTAAACTATCTTCATGAACTTCCTTTGGAGTTAGAAGAAAACATACGAAGCTTAAATAATTTATTTAAGTGTTTACACAAATCAAACACTATTCAGTCTGCCTAATAGATATGTATGCTTCACGAGGAGGAACATCATTAGTGTTTCCTAGCTTCTAGAATAGTATCTGACATATAAAAGGTGTTCAGTACATATTTGTTGAATGAATAACATTCTCAGGAGGCAAGAATCTTGTATTTTGCATCCCTGTAGTAAATGCCAAGTTGCTGATTAAGAAAAAGATTTTTCATTCAGGAACAGATATGAGACTTCAGGCTACATGCAGCCTGGTGTGGTGGCACATGCCTATAATCTCAGCACTTGGGAGGCTGAGGTAGGAGGGTTGCTGGGAGTTCGAGGGCGGCCTAGACTACATAGTAAGACCCTGTCTCAAGAAAAATTAAATATAATATATACAAATATAAGCACTATTAAAACAAGTGAGAATAAGTGGGTAATATCTGATTTAGAAAGCAGTGCACTGATTTTCCTATGTCTTAGGATCATCACTATAAAGATCAAATTTCAAAATTAAATTTATTGAACTCAAGCTAAATTCTGAAAGTTGCTTTTTTGAAAAAAATAAAATTAAACACCTGAACAATCCACAAAAAAACAACAACATGGCATCAAGTTGGTTTTGTTCATTTGTTTTTTTATATAGCGTCTCACTATATAGTTCAGGCTGGTCTTGAACTCACTATGTAGTCCAAGCTGGCCTAGAACTTGAGGTGATCCTCCTGCCTCAGCCTTTGGAGTGCTGGGATTACAGGCATATGCCACCATGCCCAGCTTCAAACTGTTAAAGGAGAAAATTTCCATAAACATAAAAGCATATTTTCAATGGTACTTATGTAAGTAAGAAAGCAAAGGAAACTTTATTTTTATTTTATAGGAAATATTTCTTTATAAGATTATATTCTAAACTAGGCCAATGGTAGTATGACATGAGCTACTTGCCCTCAGATTTATGTTAAATGTGTAGTTTTTTAAATTTAAAGCCAAATACCTGAAAAAATGCAGTGAAAAAGAGACAAAAATAGAATTTGCATAAAGGAAACATCCAAGTAAATTAGGTTCCTATGCTGGATAATATAAAACAGCTTTTGGAATGAAGGCAGAAGGGAGGAGAGAGAAATGTACAATAATTTTGGAAAGCCATTCTGGAAAAAACGTGCATTTTATAAAACACATTTTAATTCTAGTCTTTTAGTATTTATGTCAGGCTACCTCTTACTGCATGTTTGGTTTCCTGTACTGAGCCTTAGAAAAATCATCTTGTGGTTAGAAAATAGCATATTCTCAAAAGTAATGACTGAAAATTATATTCTTTGGCTTGCTATTTTTTACAACAAATTTTACTTTAAAATGAGGGTGAGTTAATCATATTTGAGATTAACTCTCCCTAGTGAAACTGTAGTATTCACCACCATGCTTGATAAAGAAAATGGATCAGATCTTGAAAAAGATTTTATATATGTCATTGACAAAAAAAAATAGGGCTCAAAATAAAGAAGTTTGTTTTTGGCTGGGGGTACAGATCTCAGAGGTAGAATGCCTGCTTAGTATGGGAGGGGCCCTAGGTTCTATCCTCAGCACAGTAAAAAAACAAGTTAATAGCTAACTATTAAAAAAAAATGAGAATACTGGGGGGCCTGAGGGGGAACCTTTCATAAAACAGAGTTGTTAGAAGAAGGCAGGTGCTCAGATTAGACATGAAAATAGTCTTAGTCAGGCGTGCAGGCATCCCTGTAATCTGAGCACTTGGGAAGCTGAGGCAGGAGGAATTTGAGTTAAAGGCCAGCCTGGGCAATCTAGGGAGACATCTCAAAAAACAAAACAAAATAAAACAACAGAAAAAGGAAAACAACCTGAAAAGCACCAACAACACAAGCACTCTAAAGAAAAACTACTGCCAGAGTGCTCCTAAGGTTAATTTATTAAAATAAAAAAAGTAAACAGATGTTAACTTATTGAGGCTTACAACATGAGAGTGTAGCATAGTTGTGATACCAGACCCTCAAAAAAACAGGAAGTGCTTGAAAGAAAGGTTTTGTTTTTATTAAAAAAAATTTTTTTTGAGACAGGGTCTCACTATGTAGTTCAGGCTGGCCTTGAACTCACTATGTAGCCCAGGCTGACCTCAAACTCAGTGATCCTCTTGTCTCAGCCTCCTGAGTGCTGGGATTACATACATGGGCCACCACACACGGCTAAGAAAGGTTTTATTGACAGAGTACAAGACAGGCTATGAAGCAAAATTAGAATATTCTGTCTTACAGTAGATGAAAACAGAAAACAATGTAGGCCTAGATATTATGCTTTTTATCACTCACATCAGAAAGTGAAGTTCTGTCAGGAGAGATTTAAAAGCTAATGGAAGAGTCAATAATCCTTCAGCATTTAAGAAATCCCAAATTATATGTGTAAAAATTCCTTAAAAAGTTAAAAATTTAAAGCTGGGTATGGTGGCACACGCCTGCAATGAGGTTCCGGGAGTTCGAGGCCAGCCTGGCCTGCATAGTGAGACTGTCTCAAAAACCAAAGAGACAACAAAGAGTTAAAAAATAAAAAATTTGATAGGCTGATATTTCCAAATATTTGATTTTAAAAATAAATTGTGCATATTATTCCCTTCATTTTTTTTTTAAAAGATGCCCTTAAATAAAATTAATTCATTAGTTTTTATTTGAGGGCTTCTAGAAAAACATGGGATAATCAATATGCGCACCGCATATATAAAAGCTCTACATTTCATTTTATACCACATTCACCTATTTAAAAGGCGAAGTCCATGAATAGCTCAATGACAGGCATAGTAAGCTCAGCCAGGACTCAGAAACCAACTCAACTTGATTATTTCATGGGCACCATGAGTCATCCAATGCCCACCTTTAATAACTAAAGTAGCCATAAAATAGGCCGATGATCCCTTTACTCCAGCGATAACACAATCCTCGGTCTTATTGTGAAGCACAAGTCATTATGGGTGGGGCACGGGCACAGAGCAGCTGAGACAAAAATTTTTGGACCGCCCCCCCCTCCACTGGGACAGAGGGGCTCGAACAAGGTAAGGAGGAGAGATCTCAACCTCCCGGTCCCGCCAGAAATAAAGCAGTGCTGATGTGGCCGTGGTAATTTCTGAGATTACAAAAAACATTTCTCCGAGGTTAAATTCTAGCCTGGGAAAGAAACTGTTCCTTCCTCCCCTTCCCTGGCGGCTCCTCCTCGGGACACTTGGCTGAATCTTTCTTTCCCTCCTTCCCACACTGAGGTGAGGCGGCACGCAGGTCGGGGACGCCTGTTTTTCTCGGCGCGTGGAGCGAACGCTGCGGGTAGGCAGCCGCGGAGGCGGGAAGGGAGCGGGCGGCTTGGTGGAGAGGAGCCGAAGGCTCGCCGGGGCCGAGCGAGGGTAGGGGAGAGGACGACGCGCCGGCCGCCGGGCCGAGGTGACGAGGAAAACCTCTAGCGCCAAGCAGGGACTGCGCGCTTTCGGCTGGCCGCGGTCGCTCTCCGCCTGGCGCGGCCGGCGCTCTGGGCCCTAGCCGGGCCGGGTAGGGAGTTAGGGGAGGGGGTAAACCGCGGCTCGCACTTGCCTGTGAGTGGGTGACCAGTAACTGGTAGTAGTCTTTGCTGGGCGCCGGGCCTTGTCCTACAGTTTCGTACAGAGTCTCCGGCAGCCACGACGCCATCTTGGGACGCCACCGCCGTCGCTAAGACAACCAGGAAGGGGCGGGGTTCGGTGGGGTCAGGGGGTCAAAGCCCTAGTTAACACCGAACCCTGCTTTTGCGCTGTCGGGGAGGGGGTTGTAATTCAGAGAGATAGTTTCGCCTTCCAAGGCTCCCGAGGAACGCTTGTGGGTGAAATTTCGCGGTCCAGGTCCTGGGTGACCCGAAGGGGAATTAGTTCCTGCTGCCACTGAGGGGAGGGGGTGACCCCGGCGGAGGGATACGGAGCGGAGCCCCACAGCCTCCTTCCTGGTCCCTCGCAGGGAAAAGGGAGAGATCGGAGGCCGCGGGAGAGCGGTGCCTGGCGCTGGGCAGAGAGGGGCGATGTGTGATGGGCCGCGAGTAGGAGCGGGGCCGGTCCCGCGGACCAGCCGGCGGCTGCGCCAGGGCCGAAGTAGTCCCGCGGAGCCTGCGGGCGGGAGCGGCGCGGCGGAGGCGCACGGCGGCCGGTGCTGCGGCTCAGCTGATAATTGAAGGCACCGAGCAGCCGCCGCGCCGCGCCGCCGCCGGGGGGGTGGGGAGCCGGGGAAGTTGTCGCCGCGCCGCCGAGTCTGCACCGGAGACTCTGGGGCCTAACTAGGTAACCGGGGCGCAGTCGCGAGCGGCGGGGCCGGCCCGGAGGAGGGGGCCCGTGCGGGGTGAGGGTGACGGGGGAGGAGCCGGGACAGAAAGTCCCAGGAAGCCCGGTTGTGTCATCGCCGCGCTGTGGCCCCCGCTCGGCCTGCTCCCAGCGGCGGCGGGGCCGCGGAAGGACCGGGCCGGGGCTCGACGGGCGAGGCGCTCGAGGCGCACGGCGCCCGGAGAGGACGGGGCGGCGGGAGCGCGGGGGGCGGCGGATCCCCCTCGGCCCCTCGCTATGAGGAGGGCCCTTCGCGGAACCGGGGTGAGACGTGTGAGGGTTTCGAGCCCGGCGGGGGCTGGGGGGCCGGAAGTGGGCCGGGGAGCTTGGAGGGCGTCTAGGAGGCGAGAAAGTGGGGGGCCGGAAGTGCAGGTGGGGTGTGTGAAGACGGCAGGGTTCCCCGGAAATGGGACGGGGCCCGGAAACCGGGAGAGGGGAGGCTCCGGGCTGGGAACGGCCCGGAAATGGAAACTAGGGAGCAGCTCGAGTGACCACAGTTGTGGGAAGCGAGGGTCTGAGGAGGGAGAGGCCGAGGGACTTTAGACCGCAGTAAGGGGCTTCCTGCCGGGGATGGGTCGGCGGCGGGCCGAGGGCGGACGGCGGGGACGGAAGAGGCCGGGAAACTTGGCCGAAGGACCAGCATCCTTCCAGAGCGCGCGGCTCGGGAACTGGTGGACGGGGAGGCGATTTGGGACTTGCTGGAGGGCGGTGGGCCAGTTGTCACCCCAATCGTATTAGCAGTCAAAGCGAGTCGGGCGATTAATTTATTTATATGTGGATTACATAAAACCTATTAGAACGTCTGTCCCGTCCGTTCAACCCCTCTCCTCCTCTGGGGTTCTACGACAGAAAACAAGTTAGAAAAGGATTTCAAATCAGGGAGGCTGTAAAACCCCCAAACTTGGCTTTTCCTTCTCTCTTCTCAGAATCCGAGAAATCCTTAATTAGGTAGAAGGGAGGAAATCCGTCAAAATTTAAGAACACATGCACTTGGCGGGGGGGTGACTTACACCTTTGCATTTCTGGTGGGGGTCGGAGGAAATTGGTTACCCTGGTGTGGCGCGGGGAGAAGGGGAAGGGGCTGCTGCTTCCAAACCCTGAAGACAGATTTGTTTTTGATAATGCCGTTGTACTTTGTCTGGGGGGAGGCGTGGGTCAGTCCTCGCGTGGGGGGGGGGATTGTTTGCTTCGTGGTTAATTGGGGGAGGGGACGGATCTGTGTGCGTGGGGCGGGGGTTCAATTGAGCGCTCAGTGGTTTGGTTCGGGGTGAACATCTAACTACTCTCCCGCTGTCTTCCTTCCTAATGGGCGCTCCCGATCTCGCCTCGGCTGCCAGATCACCCGATCTCCAGGCTTTCCTCCGTTTTGTAGGCCCCTTAGTGGTGTGTTTTTAACTTTCTCTTCCTCTCGAGAGTCTCGTTAGATATTTTTGGCGTTTCATTTAAAGACCTGGCAAGTTGAGGCTCAGAATCTCTTCTCTAAGAACAAAACAAAAATGCATAGTTAGAAAGTTGAAAGAGCTATTGAGTGAGATAAAACACCGACGCTGGGAACAAAGGTCCTAGTTGTGTTAGGGGAAAAAAAGGCAAGAGGCCTGTATATGAGGCCTTGTGTGTGTGTAGTATTTACACGGGCGGGGGGGCAGTTAGGTTTGAGGAGCAGAGTTATCAGAGGCTTAGAGACGATAAATTGTAGGGGGGTTTATTGAGGCCTGTTTTCATGATACAGCATGCAAACCGATCAATATTCAGTGTAAGTTTTAGAGTAAACACAATTTCTGATTCACTCCCTGCTTTGTATTCAGCCCCAGAAATACTGAGCTGGTGTGAGTTTCTGTCCTCTTTGCTAGATTGGGGCTGTTTCCTTTCATTTATTTTAAACCTAAAAGTACATTAGTATGGCTGGGGTGGGTGGGCTTTGTATATATCTGTCTGCTAAGGTACGAATACCGTAAGAATTGAGGAACTATAATTAAGACTGTCATTATTTCCATCTGCTCCCCAGTTTTTTAGGCATGTGAATGATTAAGTCTGCTCAGCTGACATTTACTATTTAGTTTGCCTGTGGTCAGTCATTTTGTTTTAGTTTTTTTCATTTATTTCTAAAAGTTTAAAAACTTGGCATTTAGAGTTCCAGAAGGTGCTGTAGTAAAATTTTCATATTTCAAAAATCGACAGTGTTCAGTAGACCAGGAGAAAATAAGTGCTTTTATCCAGCAAAGTAAATTTGGAGTAATGTTTAATTTTCCATTCTAACTTTTAAGATTGCATATCTGGATAAGGTATTCGGATCCTAAAATTTTAAGGATATCTTTCTAGTGAAGATACAGCACTAGGTTGCAAGATCATTCACTGCCAGTAAGTATCTGTGACCTTGAGCTGGTCACGTAACCTATCTGGTCTTCATTTATCTGTAAAATGAGGAAAGGGAATTCCTCTATTACCTTTCTAAATGATTTTGAGAACTAGCATATAGAATAGTTGTGAAAAAACTCCAAATGGTACATAAGTACAAGATGTTAGTTTTTTGTTTGAGTCTCACTGTGTAGCCCAGCCTGACCTTGAATTCTTTTTTCTTTTTTTTGTTAGCGGGGATTGAACTCTGAACCTTGCACTTGCAAGGCAAGTGGCGGAACCACTGAGGTAAATCCCCGGTCCTGACCTTGGACTCTTGATCCTCTTGCAAGTGTTGGGATTACAGATGTGGGCCACTAGGCCCAGTTTATTGTTTTAAGAAATTACATTAGGATTTGTGTGTGTGTGTGTGTTGTGTGTTGTTGTTGTTTTAAAGACAGGGTTTCACTGTGTATTTCAGGCTGGGCTTGGACTCATTATGTGCCTCAGGCTGGCCTTGAACTCTTGGTAATGCTCCTTCCTCAACCTCCTATAGACATGTACCACCACATCCAGCGTTTTTCTGTGTTTTGAGTCAGATTCTGGGTGAATTGCTCTGGCTGGGCTCAAACTCGGGATCCTCCTGCCTCAGCCTGTTGGAGTGCTGGGATTACAGTCATGCCCTACCATGCCCGGTTTAGAAAATTACATTACCTATGTTGAGATTACGTAAAAAGATACAGCTTCTTACCAGTGGTGGTGATTATCATTGGTAAGGTAGGTTGAAGATATGAAGTACAGCACTTTATAATTAGAAGTTGCAGCTTGACTGGTAGTAGAAATTGGGCCCAAATGTAACTTACATTTAAAAAAAATTTTTATCCACATGTGAGGTACTCTTTTTTTTTTTTTTTTTTTACATATTCCTACTGAATAAACTTGTTAATCATATTTGGAGAAACTTCATCCAAATTTTTTTTTTTTTTAAATCAGGGTCTCAATTTGTAGTTCAGGCTGGCCTTGAATTTGAGGCAATCCTATCTCAGCCTTCAAAGTGTTGGGAGTACACAGGCATGTGCCATCATGTCTGGGAGCATTTGACTTTTCTAATGTCATTACAGTTCAGGAAAAACATTTCTTGTTTTGTTTTCTTTTGTTTTGTTTTTTGGAGACAGTTTATGTAGCTAAGGATGGTGTAGAATTCTCTATTAAAGCCTAGGCTGGTGTTAAACTTGAGGCAATCCTCCTGCCTCAGCCCCCCAAGTGCTGGGATTACAGGCATGAGCCAACACACCTGGCAGGGAAAAATATTTCTGAATCTTGGTCCCTGTGTTTAGTTTACAGAATCTGGGGAGCTTTTTCACTTCCTTTCAAGTGGATGAGGAGGAATCTTTTTGAGCAAATGTGATACTAGTTGCCTCTATTTTTCCCTGTTTGCAGGGGTAATTTGATGAATTCACATCAAAACAGCAACTTGCTTGTTGGTTTTCATCAAGTTGCCACTTGCTTTTGCCAAACTGATACACACTTTTCCCTCATTACAGGCACCTGCTATGGACAGAGTAACCTAGTAGCCACAGAATTGAAATAACTTCACCTCATCTCCAGCGCACTTTCTCAAGCTTGTGCTCTATGACTTTGTCCCTTGTGTTTCTGGCTGCTTATATAAGCCCCGTTTCTGGGTTACAGCGCTGTGTTGTTGACATGTGTTGCTTTTGTTTCCCCATCTGGGTCTTAACCTTCCTGAGTGTAGAGATTATCTCATATTATTGCGCGGTATGCGTGAAGGTGCACTCACAAACTTGACTGAAAAATAATCCCTGTTTTTTGTTTGTATGGATTTTTTTTTTGAGATAAGGTCTCACTGTGTAGCCCAGGCTGGTTTAGAACTTGTGGCAGTCCTTCTGCCTCAGCCTCTGAGGCTGGGATCACAGGCGTGCGCCAGCACCCCTCATCTTGTCACATAAACAGCCTGTCTTTGGTTTGGACGGGCTTTTAGTGTTCACAGATTCTTCAGAGTGCTTTGTGTGGCTCGATTGCATGATGGTGGTCTCTGCATCTCCTTCAGCTAGTGTTCCATCAGGGTGACTGGATCGATGTAAATTGTCACCCCATGTTTCAGGAGTCAGCTGGGGAATCCTGTGCCTCCTTTTCTATAGGCCAAGCTAGAGTTAACAGGGGGTACAGGCCAGAGAAGGTGGAAGAAGAATAATCTGGTGGAAATTACACAACAAATTAATTTGTAGATGGTTGTATAATTTCAGGGCTTATAGGTTTTAATGTGTAATGTAAGTTTTACATTTGTGTTCTCGCAGTTGTTCTTTGCATGCTCTGCCAGTCCGCTGTGCTACTGTGTACCTAGAGGGTGCTTGCTGTTCAGGGTAAGTAGCTAAGTGCAGTAGTGTACTGGACCAGTCTCTTGCTTTGTAAGGGAAGCTTAATCTGGCTAGTGTCCTGTATTTTTAAAAAGGTGTAGTTTTTTTTGTTTTTTTTTTTGCACGTTCAGATTTTTTATTTACTTGTCTTTCTTGGTCAGTTTTATGGTAATTCAGTCAGTTTTATGTCTCTAGGAATTTACTTTTAACTCATCTAATTTATTCATAATTTTTCGTAGTATGCTCTTATGACCTTTTATATTTCTATGACATCAGAAATAAAATGTTTTCTTTCATTTCTGATTTTATTTGAGCATTCTTTTCTTCTTTGTTTTTGGTACCGGAGATTGAACTCAGGAACTTGCTCTTTTGAGGCAGGTGGCAGCACCACTGAGCTAAATCCCTGGTCCCAAAAGTAGTGTTTTAATTAAATCTAATATCTTATTGATAGTTTCAGATTATTAGCAAAAGAAGATTGTTTCCTAGACTAAAATAATTGTTCAATAATTTCTCTCTGAGGCCTCTAGATTTTGTTTCTTTAAATTGTATTAATAGAAGAAAAAGGAATCTGTGTATTATTCTGGCTTCTCTGCTTTGTCTTGATTGTAGAAACTGTTGGTAACAGTTTCATGGCTATGCTTGATTGAAGGAAGGTTTTCTTGTGGCAGAGTGGAAAAGCTGCCTGCCGGTCTTGGTTTTCAGCAGTGAACCGCACTGCGAGTGAGTGATGGGAGGGAACAGGCTTGGGTTCCAGTCCTTCTGCCTGTGTTCTTGGGTAGATAGTTACCTTCTGTGCTTTCCAAGTACCTCATCTGAAAAATGTGGGTAATACCACCAGACTTAATTGTCACTTATGTCCTAAACACTATTTAGATCTGGCTACACAGATAGATTGGAACACAAGGTCTTTCTTCCACTCATGACAACCTTGTGGGTATTGTCTCGCATAATATACCTACAGCACACCTCTATTCCATATGTAGGTATCTTGCTGGAAAACATCTGAGTATACAGTTGTGTTTCTTAGTTGATTATAAATTCTTTGTTGTCAGTATTCCCCATTTTAGCCCTAGTGTCTCACATAACTGACCTATAACAGGGGTTTTGTTTTGTTTTGTGTTTTGAGACAGGGTCTCACTATGCAGTTCAGGCTGGCTTTGAACTCATTATGTGGCCTAGTTTGGCCTTGAACTCATGGTGATCCTCCTGTCTCAGCTTCCCAAGTGCTGGGATTACAGGTGTGTGCCACTACGCCTGGCTACAACAGAAATTTTTTAAAATGAAGGAAATATGCCTTGGAAGAATAAGATACTGTAAAGTGTTTTTCAGTGGTTTAATATCCTATTTTATTTGTTTCTGTCCACATTCTGCATCATTATCAGTGCGCAAATGATTTTAGGATTTTTAAAATCAGTTGGTATATATAGTATTTTGGGGAGGCGTTGAGACTAAAAGTCTCACAATGTAGTCCAGGCTGGCCTTGAACTCATGGCATTCCTCCTGTCTCAGCCTCCTGAGTGCTGGGATTACAGGCATGGACAGCAGGGACCATCATGCCCGGCTCAGTTGGTATATACAGCATTTTAGAGACTGTTCAGTTATTTTCAACCATATCAATTAAAAAATCAGGGTAAGCTGTTTCTTATTACAGTGATATCTCGGTTGTCGAATAGCTCCAAGCTCAAACTTTGCGCTACTTGAACAGCAGCATTTGAAAAAAATCTGCTTGGTGTTCGTAACCTTGCTCGATAGTTGAACCAAAAATCTGACGTGAAAAGACCTGTACCAGCCAAGAGTGAGTCACATGCCGTGTCTTGCCGCTGACACAAAGGGGGTGACACAAAGTCTAAACTCCACTGCCCTCCCCCGACAACGTATAGTGCTCGTGTTAGTGTCGAAAACATTTGTTACCGAGAGCTTTTTTTGCACTTTATTTGCACGAAATACCATAGCCATGACTCCAAAGAAAGTTAATGATACCAGCAATAAAGCTAAGAGGAAAACTGAGAACCTCGGTAGAGTTAAATCATATTGAAATTTGTTCAAGTCCTGGAAGAATGAATTTATAGGTGTAAGTTTTGGGCCTCAGAACCAATTACTTAGTTTGCCATTATTTTTTATGGGAAAAATATGTTCAGTTCTTGAACTTTTTGATGCCCAAACACAAATTTGAAATGAATTGAGTCTGACAACCGAAATATCACTGTAGTGCATAACTGCCCCTTATTTGTATTTGCATGGAATAGTTGATCTGTCTTTTGAGACCAGGTCTCTGTCGCTTGCTTCAACTCCTGGGTTCAGGTGCTCCTCGTGCCTCAGCTGCCTAGTACCTGCACTGAAAACTGAGCTTAATGGTCGATCATGTAAAAGTTGATCATGTTTTGGTACAAGGTTAAATGATTAGTGTTTTCAACCATTTATGATCATATGCATCATTTTAGTTTTTGGTTTCTTTTTAAGGACTATTTATTTCTAGAAATACAGTGTCATTACCCATATATGGATTTGAAGGCTATTTATAAGCTGAAGTGCTTATCCAAGCAGGCCAAGACTTGAAGTTAAAGCTCTTCCATGTGTACTTTAGTCAATTTGTTGGTTGTCATAACCAGTGACTTCAAAACTCCCATTCACTCCACCTGTGGGAAACACTCTGAATAGATGTACCTTGAACTCAAGTTGGAGTCCTGGTGCTGATAGACATACTGTATGTAATGCCCTGGCAACCTGAAGTGAGTATTTGTGGCGAGCCTATCTGAAATTCACTGTTGAATTGTAATTTAAGCAGCTTTGTGTCCTTAGTAGGTTCAGGGAGATCATTTAGAGGGCTTCCCTCCTTTTATTTTTTACCCCCTCAAAAACCAAGTGCTTGTACTTTCCTTATAAATAGCAAATATATGAAAATGCTACTAATTTCTGTGGCTCCAATGCTTTTGTAATTCTTTTTTTCCCCATAATTGGCTACAGTTGGGTGAACTGCTCTTCTCTCTGTATATATCCAGGAACTTTTCAGAATTAATTCTTTCTGGCTGTACTGGTCATTGAACCCAGGGCCTTTTTTTTTTTAAGATTTTAAGACAGGGTCTTACAAAATGACTAAATTACCCACGTAGAGCTTATACTTAAAATTCTCCTGTGTCAGCCTGCCAGAGTGCTACTTCTTAAGTGGATACTCAGCATCTTGTGGGTAAAGATCTAATTCCTTTATCTCCACAATTCCTGGCACAGGACTTGTAGTGTAAGGTGTCAGTGATAGTTTACTATATGACAAAGTTATATTGTGAAACAGTATTAGCATTATATGCTGTGATTTACTGTTAACTTGCTTGTTTTCATGTTTCATGGGTTGGTAGCTAAATGTAGGTTATAGATTTATCAGAATTAGGTTGATTAAAATGTTTCTTTTAAGGAGTTGTTAAGGCACTAGAATGTATTATAATTTGATTACCCCAAATTTAGCATTTGGGGTTTATGTTAGTTTTTTTTAAGGTGGTAGGGATCAAACCCAGGCATGCTAGGCAAGCACTACCGTTGAGCTGCATCCCCAGCCAAAAAATATGTGTACATTTTAAAAGTGTAAATTGTTACCCAGTTTTAATCGAATTAAAACTTTTGTTTTGTTTTTTGAGACAGCCTTGCTCTGTATCCCAGGCTGGCCTTGAATTTATGGTGATCTTCCTGCCTCAGCCTCCCAAGTGCTGGGATTACAGATGGGCGCCACCATGCCCAGCCTGTCATTTTAATAAAATATTTGTAGCTCAGCGCTCTAGCTAATGATGTCATAGTAGACTGTTAGCCTTATACTTTTTTTTTCTCTTCTGTGCATCAGACCCAGGGCTAAACAGAAGTTCTCCCACTGAGCTTTACCCCCGATTTACCCTTTTACTTTTAAAAAAACTATGTACAAAAGAATTTTTAAAATGAGAAAAGATCCCAAGTTTGATCCTCGGTACCAAATAAATAAATAAATTTAAAAAATGAGAAAAATTAGATTGTGGCTAACAGAAAACCAAAGATAAAAGCATTTAGCTTTAGTAGCTTTTAGGTCTAGTATATTCCTGTAGACTTTCTTGATTGAAGTTTGAATTAATTTTGTTGTTGATGTGACAGTAGCAAAGTTGCTAGCTGTTAGTGTATACCAGTTTGTGGAGTTAGGGGGGCTCTCTGGTTTAACATTATAGGATATTGTGGACTTCAGAATAAAAATATTCAGGAAGTCTGTATTTTACTGCTAAAACAGGTAAGAATGTCTGTTTTTCTACAGAACAGACTTATAGCTTCAGAAGTCTTTCCTCCATGAAGCACTTCTTTCCATTCCTCCTACCCACTAGTGAAAGCAGTTTAGTCTTGAGGAAATTCCACCCCATCCTTTCCCCCTCCATTCCAGATCCAAATGCATTTGTGGCTTCCCCTCAGTACAGCAACAGGCTTTGTTTTGAGATTTATAGCGTTAACTTTGTGCTCAGACCTGTTTGGTAATTATTTGTCAGTTGACGTTAGAAACACGTTCTGGCTTCAGAATACTTTTTAGAAAATTAGAGTCTTAATTGTAGAGGTCATCTTTTTTAGTGTACTCCTCTCCCTACGTTTTGAAGAGTTTTGCCTTCGAGTTGCTGCTGTAAGGTAAGACTTGGGGGAATTTCAGCCTTTGCTGAGCACTGTAAGATAATCTGCTGCTTCTAACCATCTAGTATCACCTTTCAGCTGCCTATACATTGGGCCGTGCCTTTTTGTTTTCCCAGCCATCCTCTCCTTAAACAAACTTGGCTGAATAATCCAGAGATAACAGGCCATCATTGGGTGTTGCCTTTGTGGCACTTGTTTTGATATTTAACACATTTCTTTTTTTTGGAGGGGTGGGGAGTGGAGAAGGGGTTGCTGGGGATTGAACCCAGGGCCTCACTCTTGACAAGCACTGCATCACTGAGCCACATCCTTAGCCCTTCTTATTTCATATTTTGTTACTTGCTTCCACCTCCTCAGTAGCTGGGATTATAGGTGTGCACCACTGTGCCTGTCTTTCATATATTTCTTGAACCAGCTAAGGAATCAGTGAATTTGTATTTGCTAAGTAGTAGAATGTTGTTTTCTGTAGAATGGGATGAATAACTGTTGAGAGTTTACTATGTTTGGAGGAACTTAGAACTTTTTCATGATGCCTGCTGAGTTTACTTATATTTTAGTGTGTTAGCAAAATATTTGGGAAGTTTTTCATGTTTTTTAAGAAAGTTCTAAAGTTAGAAATTGCTTAATCTAATTATTTTAAGGAATGTGAAGGTCAAGGACTTTAGTAAAATAACGGTATTAACAGTTACGGAGTTATTTTCATTTAAAAGCTGGCATTACAGTGTGGCACAAGGAAAGAAGTCATCCCGCATTCAGCGACTGCTGCGTTTCTCTGTGGTATTGGGACTGAATCCATGGTTTTGCGCATGGCAGGCGGAGGCTGTGCCACTTAGCTGCATCCCCAGGCCTGCATTTATCTTTTAAAGGTGTGGCTTAAATTGCATTTAACAGTACTCTAAAACTTAGAAAAACAATCATTTAAGATATGTCTGCTGTCAGAGAATCTAGCCTAGTAAATGAGGTCAAATCAATGGGTATAATGCTCACAGGGTCCTGTTATTTATGGTGCTAGGGATTGAGCCCAGTGCTTTTGCACAGACCAGTATCCCTGTGCTTTTTATAAAGGTTGAGATAAAGTCTTGTTGAGTTTCCCAGGCTGGACTCGAATTTGTGTGCTGGAATTAGAGCCGTGTGCCACCACACCTGGCAGATGAAGCATATTATTACATGTATTTTTGAACACTTCTTATTTCAAGCTGAACAGACATACATAAAATATGGTCCTTATCCTTTTGCTTACAGTCTTAAGGACAAGGTGCTAAAAATTAATCATAAAATCTTTAGTTTTGGTTTTGGAGATTGAACCTCTGGCCTGGCATCTGTATGGAGTTATAGCCCCAGCCCCCATGTCCTCTTATATTTTTGAATTTGAGACAGGTTCTCACTATGTCACTAAGGTACCTAGGCTGGGCTTGACCTTGTGATCCTCCTGCTTCAGCCTCCTAAAGCCATAAAAACTTTAAAAATCAGCCATGGTTTAAACAGACTTAAACAGCCATATTGGTTAATGGCTGTTACCCAGCTACTCAGGAGGCAGAGGCAGGAGGATCATAAGTTCCTGGCCACTTGACCAAGACCCTATCTCAAAGTAAAAAACTTTGGAGAGGTAACTCAGTGGTAGAGCACTAGCCTACCTTGGAGCCCCCCAAACCCTGGTACTACAAAAACAAGAAAAGATGAAAGAAACTTACAGCGTATTGAGACTGTATTCACATGCCTCATCAAGTGACCAATTGTTTGGCGTAGAGAATATGGTAAAAAGTATTAGCAAGATAACTTATTAGAATAGTTGTATTTGTATTGTATCTACTTGTCCACATTGAATTCTAATTGCTTATTAGCTTTCTGGTGTGTGTTACTATGAAATATGTATTACGTAGTCTAATAATGCCCTAGGTCAGTTCAGGGCAGTGGGAGAGCCCTAGCACTGCCTAAATAAATAGAGGCTTTGAATAATGTGGTGCGGGACTGGGGATGTAGCTTGGTCTGCCATGAGTGAGGCCCTTTTGGGTTCAACCCTTGGCCCCCCACATAAAAGAGCAAAGCCGGGAACTCTGTTCCTTGCTCCCATCACTACTAGCAGTGAACTATGTGAACTAGAGTGAGTCCCTTTTTTAACTTCAGGGTTGGGCCAGGGGAGTTCTGGGTCTTGCTGTGTAGTTAGGGATTCCCCCTGAACTCGCAGTGATCCTTCTGCCTCAGCCTCTCAGATGCTGGGATTATAAATGTGCACTGCCAGACCCAGCATTCTTCATTTTTTTCCGTCTGTAAAATTGTGGTGATACAAGTACCTATATCCTAGGATTGTTGCGGTGGTTGAATTACTTAATACAAGTAAGGTTTTTAGGATAAGCCTGGTAGAGGGTAAATGCGTAAATGGCTAACTATTATTATTTATTTATTAATTTTTGGTATGGGGATCAAACTCGGGACCTTGCGCTTGCCTTGCAAGGCAGGCGGCGGAACCACTGAGCTACATCCTGGCACAGTGGTTAGCTATTATTGTTAGTAATTGTTTTGCTTGTTTTTGATGGCTGCTGGTGAAACCTCTGGAGGCACACCCTCAAGCACTCAGGAGGTTGAGGCAGGAGGATCACAGAGAGTTCAAGGCCTGAACCTCATAAGACCCCCCTCAAAAGAAGAGTCCCCCAAACTCCAAAGCAAGTTTGAGAAAGTGGATTCTCTTGGAATTGAGTGGTATTTTAGGAATTGAAAGGAGATCTAAGAGAATTGATGAAATCTGCAGCAAGGTGAACTTGGGCTGGAATTTCCTAGTTGATTGACTCTCAAGTGTAATTATAGAAAAAAACCTTTCTGGGCTGGAGATTTAGCTCAGTGGTTTCGCCACCTGCTGCACAAGTGCAACCGCAAGGACCCGAGTTCGATCCCCGGGACCAAAAAAAAAAAAACATTTCTTAGGATCATTTGAATTTTAATGAGAAAGTGAAATCTTTGGGTTCACATAGCACTTGCAAAATTGTATTCTTTGTGTGTGTGTGTGTGTGTGTGTGTGTACGGACTTGCGTACTAGGGATCAAATCCAGAGCAGTCAAATTGCTCTGTAGTTGAGCTACATCCCCAGCCCTTTTTATTTTTTGAGACAGGGTTTCACTGAATTGTTCAGGCTGGCCTTGAACTTGAAATCTTGCTGTCTTGCCTTCCAAAGTAGCTGGGATTACAGGTGTGCGGTACTGTGCCTGGCAAAATTACAGTTTTTTCTTACTAGGATCTTGGATCCTAGAAGTATTTTAATAGTTGCTTGCTTCTTTCCTTCCTTTCCTTTTTTTTTTGCCCTAAGGATGGAACCTAGGGCTTTGCATGGAGCTACATCCCCAGCCCATTATGTTTTATTTTGAAACAGGGTCTTGCCAAGTTCTCCAGGCTGGGCTTAAATTTTTGATCATCATGCCTAGCTTCTCAGAGTGCAGAGATTACTGTAGGCCTGTGCCACCACATCCAGCCACCAAGTAGCTTTTAAATGATGCCTTATTGGGCATCAGTGGCGCTGTGCCTGCCTCACAAGGGCAAGGTCCTGAGTTCGATCCCCGGTACCAAAAAAAAAATGCCTTTTTTCCTCAGATATAAAGGAATAAAATTATAGATAGAAGGGTATGAATTTATTTTTAAAATACATTATACTTTGGTGTTGAGTAAATTTAAAGCACAATGACAAGCTAAAAGTTAAGGAAAAAAAACCTCAGTAAAGCTTTTTGGTGGTCAGTTTCTAAATTTCTTCCAGGTTCAAGTACTTTATCACTGCTTGTTGTAGTGTCTTAGACATGGTTTCAAGTAAGTGAGCTCAATGTCAGTAGTTGTGAAGTGGCTTTTTTTTCAGTCTGAGGATCGAACTCAGGTCCTTGTGCATGTGAGGTAAACACTCCACCACTGAGCTACACTCCCAGCCCATGGCTTACGTTTTTGATGTCTTCCAGTATAATCTCAGACGTAAAAAGTGTTGTAACCATAGTATAAGGAACATCTCATATTTTCTCCTAGAACTTTTAATAGTCAGTTGTGATTTTTTTTCAGTGTTTTAAAATTAGTGTATATTGGTTATGCAGATGAATGGTTTCATTTTGTGGATTTGTATTTTCACATAACATACTTTAATCACTCCTTTTCCCCATTATTATCCCCATTGCTTTACGTTGTAATTTCAAAGAGGTTCAATGTGTATAGTGTATTTTGATCATATTCACCCTCCCAGTTGTTAATTTTTTTAAAAATGTGGTAAAATGTGTTGAAAAAGGATTAATACAGTGAATACTTTTTTTTTAAACAATACTTTTGTATGTGTGTGACTATTAGTCATTGCACATTGACTTCTTAGTGTTCTGAATGCATGGTATTTTTGTTTTGCTTTCTTTGTTGTTTTTTGAGACAGGGTCTTGATATGTAGTTCGGGCTGACCTTGAACTTACTAGCCCAGGCTGGCCTCGAACTCTGTAATCCTCCTGCCTCTGCCTCCCTTAGTCCTGAGATTTAGGCATGCTCCACCACATCCAGCTTGTTTTTGCTTGTTTTTGCTTTGGTACTGGGGATCAAACTCAGGTCCTTGCGGTGCTTCAGGTGGCAAAACCACTGAGCTAAATTCCTGGCCCTGGTTTTGTTTTTTGATACAGGATGTCTCTGGATTTCAAGCTTGTTTTGAACTCACCATGTAACCCATGCTGATCTCCAGCTTGAAGCGATCCTCCTGCCTCATCCTTCAGAGTGCTGGGATTACAGGTGTGGGCCACCATGCCCAGATGAATGCACTACAATACTTTGTTCCTGATTCTCACTGAAAGTTGGTTTATTATACTTTAAGGCCCTGTGTGGTGATTAAACACTCCAAATGGCCGTCTTTGTCTTTTTGTCTTTTTACGGATCTTTGCTTTGTACAGTGATTGTGCTCTCCTCCTGTTGTTGATAGGCTTAGATATATGTAAGCCCTATGTGGCACACCCTGCTCCCCTAGCTTTTAATATTCCTTGAATTGCGCTGGCAAGAATTGCCGCTTGCAAGAATGTCCCTTGCAAGAATTACGTATGTGAAGTAAGATCAGAGTGAAGGCTTACATCATGTGGTATGGAGAAGTGATCACTTTGGTAGCTAAGTAGTTCTGAGTACTTTGTTGAGTGGATCAGTAGGGCTTTGTCTTTTTTTTTTAAAGATGCGTTAATCTCTTGTTTCTAAAAATGGGATTTTAAGAGATTTTTTAGAGAAGAGAATAAAATAAGTGAGATTCTTTTTATATAGAAAGTGAGGATCTAATGTATGCCAGGTATCTGTTATTGTATACAGATATTATTCATTTAACAATCTACCTATTTAATGATTATTTGGACTTATGACCCATCTTTTTTTTGTACAGTTCTGTACATCTTGTTATAGAGTCTCAATGTCTGTTTTTGGTACAGTAACCTTGTTAATACAGTACTGTAAGTTTTACTGATTGTACTGTACAGTACTGTACTGTAGTTTTATATTCTGATATACATTATAGGACTGCATGTAAGAGTTATGCAGATAAAAGCAATCGCGTTGTCTATGTTCTGATCATTGTAATGAACATACTACCTACAATTCCTCATTTAGCACAGCCAGTTTGTGTAAGGACCTAGTCACAGGAGCTGAACTCGGTCCTTAAACAAGGAATATCTTTATATCCTTTGGTCCCAAACTCTTTCAGCATACATTTTTTTCTCTTCCTAATGACATTCCTTTTGCCTTCTCTTACTTAGTAATGACTCTTAATATCTGTGCTTTCCCACTTGAAGAGTCTTAGAGGACTCTTATGTAAAGGAGCTGTGCTTGGTTACTATCTAATAATTTCTTTATCTGATAAAAACTTTGACTTGAGGTAATAGGAAACTTGACTACCAGGGCCTTAAGCAGATCAGGCTTTGTTTTTCCTCACCCAACATGGATTAGCTGTCTGGCAATTCCATCACAGGCCCCGCTCTGTGTTTCTGTGCTTTCCTAGCAAGTTGCTGTCATGGCTGTTGTGGGGTTACTGTGTCCACACATTGGAGATAAGGGAGAAAAAGATGTTTTTTATCCAGAAAGCAAAAGTATTCCTATGAGATGCCTACATACTCATTATGTCTTAATGCTGAGAATTGGGTCATTTCTTTAGCAAAAAATTAGATAAAAAAGTAGCAGTGGTGTTTTAAACACAGACAGGTTTAAACTACTGGCTTTTACATTCTTTTGGGAAATAAATTGCACAAGTAATGTTTAATCATTATGTACGCTGCTATTTTTTGTTTTGTATTTCACTGGAAAGTTCTGACAGGACACTTTAAGTCCAGGGGTTCTTAACTTTTTTCTAATGTGAACCCTTTAGCAGTCTGAAGCTTATTGGTGCCTCAAAATACTTCTCACGTGTGTGTGTGTGTGTGTGTGTGTGTGTGGAATCAAACTCAGGGCCTGTTGCACACTAAGTAAGTGCTGTACCACGCATCTATATCCCCAGCCCTTAGGACATTTTTAAACTCAAAATAAATGAATGAGGCTCCAGAAACCAAATATATCAAACTATTGACATGTAAGCTGGGTGTGTAACTCATACTTTGTTGTAATCAGTATTCTGAAGAATGAGGCAGGAGGGTCTCTATAAGCTCTAAGCCAGCCTAGGCTTCATAGTGAACTCAAGGGCAGCATGGAATACATTGGAAGACCATGTCGCAAAACAGACAAACTGACATCTAGCCTCAGTCTTAGGGTTTTAATATAGTAATATGTTTCTTCATTAGCACTTTCAATAACATGCTCTAGCAGTTCAAAAGAATGAGTGTAAATAATATTTTGAAGTGTCTACAACAATTGTCATGTGATAGGATATTTGTAATTTCTCTTGGTGCAGAGTTAAAGATGCTGCCAGTAATGGTATGATTTGTTGCCTGTCAGTACTAGAAAGAAATGTGATTTTTCAGTTAGAGGTTACTGAAATTGCTTTCAGTCTATGTACATAACTCCTGCTATGAACCAGTAGTCCAAACTGATTTCAAATTTCTACTCTTATACTTTGAAATAATACTGGCTTTCATTCATCATGACTCACCATGGGACTGTAGGAGTAGCCTGCTTCCCCAGAGGTGAAGGGATTTGTTCCCCCTACAAAGCATGATTCCCTTTCTCTCTTTTCTTCTCCCTCTTCCTCTCGCTGTCCCCTTCCCCCTCTCCTTTCTCACAGGTTCTCCGTATGTTGCCCAGGCAAGCCCCAAACTCCTCGGTTTATTTTAAGCTGTTCTCCTGTCTCAGCCTCCAGAGTATCCATCTAGTCCAGATCCAGAGTTTTTCAGCAGGGAGGAAAGGCCGAGTAGATGGGATTTGGATGGGGAACACTGTCTTCTGCATTTTCTTGCATGTGGTCTCCTCCTCTTTTATTCTCCCTCTGCTTGATGGTCCTGCCAGTACTGTCTGGTATTATTTGCTGTTTGTCGGCCGTCCCTGGTAGAATGTAAGTTACTCTACTTACATGAGCTTGCTTTGAAGTTGTCTTTTATTAAATGAGTAATGCTCTTACTATACCTGTGGAGTTGTTGGTGTTAAAGAGACGAGTGAGAGGTCTTTGTACACTCTTGTTACTTTGTACACTGTGACTTAATAGTTTTGTTTATTCTTGGAGGAAACATGGGACTGTGAATGAGTCAGGTTCACAAGGACGACATCCATCTCAATTTGGAGGCATAAAACGTTAAGTAGGACTTAAGCAAATTTAAACATTAATTGAACACTGAGTTACTTAACAGAGTTCTTACTTGAGATTGATTATCCATGTTTGTCCCATGAATTCCTAAAGGATGGAATCAGGAGCTGGATTTTAGGAGCTATTAACTGAAAGCAGTAGTTCAGAACCTCTTACCTCTTGGCCTCAGTCCACATCTCCAAAGACTGCTTCCTGATGTGACTGTTAAATGTAGCTGATTATAATGCCAGCATTCATGCTTTATAATCTAGGTGTCTGATAAGTCTTTTAATCAAGATATGATACTAGACTTTCCATACCTGTTTTAGAAACTGTATCTAACAATGTCTGCAGTTTGTAGCTTTGCAAAGAGCCTAGAATAGTGACTCAGTTTACCAGTCTCTTGATTTTAAGATACCATTTTTTTGTTTGTTTGTCTCACTCTGTAGTCCAGGCTGGCCTTGAACTTGTGATCCTCCAGCCTCAGCCTCTCAAGTGCTGGGATTACAGGTGTCCACCACACCTGGGAGTTGTCATTTTACTTTAACCAATTTAAAGAACCTTACTGGATATAATTTTATGGAGTTATTGTTCCCTTTGTATCTCTCTTTGTCACCATTGTTTTTTCTCACATCTCAGTACTCTATCCAGAGTCATTTTTCTTCTGCTGGTGGAAGACCACCAGTCTTTTTTTGGGGGGGGGCCTACCAGGGATCAAACTTCAGGTCCTTGCGCTTGCAGGACCACCAGTCTTAATGTGACAGAAACTCATAAAGGTACTTCCCCTTGGTATAGAATTCTTGACATTTATCCTTACCATGCTGAAGAAAATATAATGTTGTTGTCTTCGGGCTCCCATTGCTGCTATTGAGGAATTAGCTATTAGTTTGTCAAAAAATCCTCCATTCCTTCCCCATGGTTTAAGATTTTCCCAATCTTTCATATTTAGTAGTTACAGTACGACATGTCTAAGTGCATATCTTTTTATTTATCCTGTGTGAAATCAGTTGGGCCCCTTAAGTCTGTGGATTGGTATGTTTTATCTGTTCTAGAAAATTCTCAGCCACTAAATATTTAGGTATGCTCATTTGGTGGTGTTATGGCTTGTGTCTAATGGGGTCATAAGTGGGGCTTTCAGAGATGGCTGCATCTAGAGTGTGTGATGCTGGGATTAAGTGATTACTAAATCAGTCCAGTGACTGGTTTGGCACAATTCTGGATGTGGATAATGGGAAGGTCCACCCTGGGTGTGGGTGGCAAAGGGCAGGTAGCCCGGATGGATATAAAAGGGACAGAAAGAAGGCAGGCTGACTGCTGCTTCCTGGATACTTTGCTGCCCTCCTGCCTTACACCCACCATGAACTCTTTCAACGAGAAAAGTAACTTAAGACACGTGTGTTCACTTTTATACTTCTGACAATCTGATTAAGCATGTGATTGCTCTTTATCCTCTGTGTATGTTGTATATTTTTAATTCTTTGTCACCTTTGTGTTGTATTTTGTATAATTTCTTTGCTGTGACTTTGCTAACTTTTTTGTCTACAAACTGCAATTGGGCAGGACCCCAATTCTGATTCTTATTTTGAAAAAGAGTCTTGCTGAGTTTCCTGGGCTGGCCTTGAATTTATGATCTTCCTGCCTCAGCCTCCCGAGTAGCTGGGATTAGAAGGATGAGCTGCTGTGCTAGCTTTGAATGCTGTTTTATGATACATATAAGTGTTGTGTCTGCAGTTTACTTTGAAATTTATCAAATAGGGTGGATGGGACAGTCTGGCAATTAGATAGATGGGTGCGTAGCTGAACAGACACGGCTACACACGTGATAAGGTGCATGCAACAGACTTAATTGCAAATGGTAAGGGATAACTTTATGGGTGTTGAGCACTTCTCAAAAATACTTCCCTGTTTTATTAGTTTATTAGTGCTTGTGTGCAGGACCTAATGTTCACTGTCCTTGTGTGAGCTGGTAGGTATACATAACATACCTTCATTCCTTTTTTCGTACTTTTCCCTTCCCTTTTCCCCTTTGAGAACAGTGTAGCTCCCTACTTCTAGTATCTATCTTTTATTTTGCTCTTTATTTTTATTCTGAGTGTCTCGTATAAGAGAAACCATGTGATATTTAAGCTCATGTGTCTGCTTTATCTGAAGGTGCATCCATTTTGGCCAGCGATGTTGAGCATTTATTGGCCCTTTGTACTTCTGTGAAGTGTCTATTCATTTTACTTGCCAATTTTTTGATTGGGTCTTTCATTTTCGGAGGGGTCTAATTTTTTTGAGTTTTTTATATATTCTGATTTTTTTGTTGTTGTTTTGTTCTTTGAGGGCTTCACTATATAGTTCAGACTGGCCTTAAGCTCACTGTGTAGCCCAGACTGGCCTCAAAGTCAAGGAGATCCTCCTGCCTCAGCCTCCCGAGTGCTGGGATTACAAGCATGCACTACCACGCCTGGTTGAGTTCTTTATACATTCTAGGTATGAGTCCTCTGAGGAGCCACTGGCAAAATTTTTTCTCCTTCTGTAGGTTATCTTTTCATTCTTCAGAAGCTTTTTATTTTAATTATGGCCCCATTTGTTAATTCTTGGAATTATTCCTGTGCAAGTGAGGTTCTATTCAGGAAGTCCTTGCCTACATAGGACTTCAGCAGTTTTCCTATCTTGTCTTCTAGCAGGTTAAGTGTTTCTGTTTGAACATTTAAATCTTTGATCCATTTTGATTTTAGTTTAGTGCAGGTGAAAGATGAATCTAGATTCAGTCTTTTGCATGTGCATAGCTGGTTTTCCCAGCACCATTATTAAAGCCTATTTTTCCTTCCAGGTGCGGGAGTTCTCCAATTTAAAAAATTTCATAATAAACTTTTAGTCTGGGGAAGATAATGAGAAAAGAGATTGGAAATAAGTTTAGTAAAAGAGATTAGAAGGAAGGATTCTGAAAGGGTACTGGACAGGTACAAGTGTTTGTTTTATAAATTTTTGTTCAATTTGTGTTTGTGCCTGTTTAAAAACTAGCAGTTGGACTCTTGTTGATTTGAATGTGAACAAGACTCCCCCTTCCCCACCCTTGCCTCGCTCAAGACTTGACCACGTTCTCTACCACTAAACTACATTCCTTAAGCATTGTTCTTAATTTTTTAATTCGATCACTTTATTCAGCTGAAAAAAATACAAGATTAAAAAGCTAAGAAAGTGTTAATTTATCTACTGTTGTGTGATAGAAACCAATTGTAGCTTATTTTTGCTTTATGTGTATACCATATGTACATGAGAAAAAGGTCCAGAGCTTGATTTACAAAAAAGCCTTTGTTAAGATAGTTACCCACTTGGGTAGTTTGATTTTGTTTTTAATGTATTATTTATGTCTTACGCATAGCGGGGAGATGATTAAGACACTGCTCTTGAATACTTTAGATTTAGAGTTTTCCTGGAATTAAGTCCTATAGTATCTTTTGTTCAGTGAAGATACTTTGTTTTGCTAGAATGGGTATAGTGGTTTTTCAGCTCCACTGCAATGCTTTTGGTGAAGTGTTAAATTAAGTCTGTGTCCTCTGAAGTTTACTGTTAGGCAGTAGCAGCTTGTACTTCAGAAGACTGCCCAACTTCTGGTAAAGTATGAGGAGGGGATTTTTTTATACCCTGAGGAACTTTGAAAAGAGGACTCTGGTAAGGTTTGTGGTCTCACTGTAGCCGCTTCTCAGGTGGAGGGCAGAATTTATTTTCTTTTGAATTTGCACATTTGAAAGGCCTGTTTTCTTTAATAATCTCACAAGGTGTTAAAACTGGAAGATAAGACTTTAAGAATTAAATGTGTAGGTTTAGATCAGGGATGATTTGCTGTATGTACACCCAGAAGCTTTCATTTTTCTCATTTCTCAGTGAAATCTGCACCTACTTTTTAATAAAACATTTGGTTTATGAATGACTCTTTGAAACCAGGAGCAAGTTTCCTTGCCCTTCTAAAGATGATCCCTTCCAAGCTTATTTTAGTGCTTATTAAAGATTTTTATTATGGACGATTTCAAACATGCAAAAATACACTTGTATAATGAGCATCACTGTCCCTTAGACCCAGCTCAGCACTGTCCGCTCATAGCCGCACTTGTTCTTCAGCTGTTCTCTTACCCCTTCTCCACCCCAGTTATTTTGAAATAAATTTCTGTTACTTGCTCTGTAAATGTTTTAGTCTGCTTTTCTTAAAGCTTGGCACCACTGAGCTACATCCCCGGCCCAAAGCCGGGGACCCTTTAAAGCCAAAGCTAATACTGTGATCCCATATAAAAAAAAAGTCAAGTCTTTAATACCTGAGGATAGCTAAACAGTATTCAGAGTCCCTCAGTGTCTGTGCTTGTATTTTGTTGGTGTCTTTTAAAACCTCATCTGCAGCTTCTCTTTTTCTCCTTGCTGTTAACTTAATGTTTTGAGTGTTTTACTTTCAGTTAGTTTTCACAACTCAGTGAGATATAGCTATTATCTGCATTTCAGAGATGAGAAAACTAGGCTTAGTTAAGAACTTTCTCCAGTGTAATAGTATGGTTTAAAATGGGGGAGCATTGTTGGCATTTAGGTGTAGTTTTCCAACGTTTTCTACACATAGAAACAAAACGTATCCCCCCCCCCCCCCACCTTTAGGTGTCAGTTTAAAAAGAGTCAAAAGGTGGCTGTTTTTCCCCCTTCTCATTGTTTCCTTCTATTTTTCCTGTTCTTACCTTCATGGTGCTTACAAAATGTGCAGTAGTTTCTTTCTGTCTTCCTAATTGTTTATAAGCTCCACTGTGGCAAGATTACAAGTGTCAAATAGGCTGTCTTAGTTGATTTTCTCATGGCTGAGACAAAATAACCCAATGTCCAAAGTTAAGGAGGAAAGTTTATTTAGCTCAGTTTGTAGAGGTTTCAATCTGTAGTGGCTCCACGGCAGAGGAGCATCACAGAGGAGAAACAGTTCATGGTGGGCAGAAGATAGCAAGGCAACAAGGGACTGACCACCACAGCTCTTTCCGTCCTTTATATCTTATTCCGAAGAGTGGGTGGCACTCACACCCTAATCCTAGTGCCCTTGATCCTAGCATTGAACCATGAATCAATCTCTGTCACACTCTAGACCCACCCACCTCTGAAAAAGTCCTACCCATGACCACATGCTGCTTTGGGGGGACATCTAGACACAGCCATAACATAGGCCTTCTGCTATTTGTTAAAGGGATTAGCATTGTTCTGCCCTTGGATGACAGTGCAGTGTGTGTAGCTTGCTTTAAGTTTCTGTCAGTATGCCACACAGTGTCCTTACTAACTATTCCCTTCTGGAGAACATTGGATCCCCTCTAGTTTTCCCCTGTGTCACATACTGCGGGGAGTGCCTTGATCACATAATCCCTGTCACTTATGTGAGTACTGCTCACATAAAATTGCTGAGGAATGTAATGGTACCACAGCAGTGGTGTGAACTTGGGTCGGTTCTCAAACATAGCTGATAATCAATTGATTATTCTGATTTTTTAAAAATAGTTTTTAAAAAACTAATTTATTTATTTATTTATTTATTAGCTTTATTTTTCTTGACTCTTGGTTGGATATGTTTTGGCTCAGTATATGAGCAGTCATTAACTTTTAATAAAAATGTTGCTATTTATAGAAATATGGGATCTTGGGCTATAGAGTGTGGCATTCTGATATGTGTGTTTATTTGTTTTATTTTTTAACTTTCAAGAAATGTTTCTGAGGCTTCTTACATTTAGGTATAATTTCTGTGTACTTTTTTTTTAAACATACACGATCTTGTACAAAATTTTGACACTGCACATTTCATCAAAATGTTATTTCTTCCTGACATGGTGTTACATTTGTTAACTTTTCTTTTCTCCTGAGCCTAACTGTGCACTTGATACTAGTTTCTGAAAATTCTATAGGTTACAGTATTGATGATAGGCTGCATACTCATTGTCTGGAAAAGATTGTGCTGTCCGTGATTATCACAATGTTGAGATTTTTTATGGTTGCAACAGCAGGGATGGGCTTTGTAATACAAGCTGTTAAAGAAATTCAGTGATTTCCTTTTTGAAGGGTTTATAGCACTGACAAGAACGTGTTGAGAATAGTCTGGAAATATTGTCTTATTTTGTCTGTGTACTGTAAAGGTCATTTATCAGACATAAAACTTAGATTCACTCCCCCCCACCTTGCCCCAGGGAATATTTTGCTTTAATCTGCATGGTACATGGTACTTTATTTCAATAGCAGAGGTTGTTTTGGTTTTTTGCTTTTGGTGGTGGTACGGGGGGTTGAACGCTGGGACCACTGGGCTGTCTCCCGTCTCCCCTCTCCCCTTTTGTTGGAGACAAAAGACTCAATGGTCTCGAACTTGTAATCCTCCTCCCTCCACTCTTGAGCAGCTGGGGTTGCAGGTGCACCACCACCACCACCACCACACCCAGCTTCAGAGACAGTGATTTTTACTCAGTAGCCACCTGTGTATCCCATGGGCAAGAGAGATGTTTACAGGTCATTTCCCCCGCCCTACTAGCTGTTGTCTTTTCATAATCACTGCTGTTAAATGATGTTATTAAGTCTCTATGAGAAAGAATTTTTAAAGCTACTTCATTTAAGAAAAGCTGAAATATAGGGCCAGGGATTTAGCTTAGTGGTTCCGCCGCCTGCCTCCCAAGTGCAAGGACCCGAGTTCTATCCCCTGTACCAAAAAAAAAAAACAAAAAAAGGAAAACTGAAATAAATGTTTTAAATGTATAAAACATGTTTCAAAGTATGTAGTCTCATGCCCTCTTCCCTTTTGTCTCTTCATTCCTGGGTAGACATAACATTACATCTTTAAGAGGATGTACTAAAAATGCTAGGATAAGCTGACCTACCTCCACTGACTGCTAATTAGGAAGCCAGCAGGATTGCAGACCTGGTAAGACCAGGTCTAAGAGCTATTTCTTGGCACATGCCGTAAAAGTTGCTGATTCTAACTTTTGAGACCTTAAGTACAAGAAAATTTTACAATGTAGTTAGTATCCTGAAGAGTATGTAAGCTGTATGAGACAAGATAGGATTTATATTTAGAAATGAGTGAAGTAGGTGGGGAACCTGGAGCACACGTGTTACAGCCAGCTATTTCTCATTGAAAGCTCTCAAAGGCTCGCCATTACTGGTCTGTATGATTGTAGTCACAGGGTTCTATGAAATAGACTTGGTCTGTTTCAAACTCCTTGTTAGTGGGTACTGTTAAGCACAGGTTAAAGTGAGGCATACACTTCCTTGCTTATGTAGTCATCTGTGCTTTAGAGATTGACGTACTTTTCTCATTAAATGCCATGCTGTTTTTTGTTCTGGAGATTAACCTAGGGGAGTGATGATGTACCATTTCAGTGATGCGAACAGCCCGCTGCAGCATGTGTACCACAGGTTTGCCACTACTACCCTAGTACCTTGCTCTAAGCCACACCAGTAGCTCCCTCCATTTGAGATGATGAGACAGGGTCTCGATAAGTTGCTCGGATTGGACTCGAATTTGTGATCTTTCCTCAGCCTCCTGGAGTGCTGGAATCATAGACATGCACCACTTCCCCTGCCAAAGATTTTAGATTTTAGTTTTTAATAAACTAAACTTTATCCCCAGCCCCTGCCTTACATACAGCTACTTCGGCATTTGATTTGTGGCTTTAATTTGTATATTACTTCCTTCCTAATCAAGGTGAAAGAATAAACGCCTAAATGGTTTTGTAGGCATCTTTTTATCATTTTTCCTCTAAGTTCATTTCTCATTCATAATGGTGGACCCAATGACTCCCACCCGTTTCACATTCATTTATTTGGTTGTACTTAATAGACTCTTAATTGAGGCAGGTTATGTCGCTCAGTGTTAAAAGGCCTTAGGTTCCATCCCAACACCACAGAGAAGAAAATAAAAAGGCACTCATTAAATAACAGCTATCATGTTTGGGTAAGAGCCTTATATACAATGTGTGTAACATTTAACCATGAAATTAATAACCTGTAGTTTAAGGTAGAAAGAAATTTAGATGAAAGTAAGGTATTTGTAGGTCTTACTGGAATTACTAAGTAGCGGAGTCAGTATTTGAGTCCAGTAGGGGGATATACAGCAAGCAGTAAGCTTCTTGTGAGCAAGGATTGTCTTACTGCCTTTTGTAAGTTTCAGCATCCCTCATCTCTTCTAGCAGAAGCTTAAAGGTTATTTAGTCATACCTATTTCAAAGACAGGCTTATTTTAAGTCCTGGGCATTCTTTTAAGCAAGAATGATTTCTGTTACAGGCGGGGGTGACTTTTATTCCATTTGTTGTAGCAGAGTTTTAAAATTTATACTTCCCTTTTTGTGTTTAACTTACCATGCTTTCTTGTAGGATTTACTCATTTGCTTCTTGGTTAAGAGTGTATGGTTGTTCAAATCTGCATCACTGGATGTCATTTCTGGTTTGTAATCTGGTCTGGACTTGTTGCATGGAGTTGTCCAGAGAGTTTGTAATTTTGTAACACTTCAGTTTCTTTATTTGTAAAATAGAAATATTTATATATTGCTTATATGTTTATGTTGCTCATTGGCACATTTAAGTTGTGTTTGTTAGTGGTTTTGTTTTGTGTTTTTTTTTTTTGTGGTACCGGGGATTGAACTCAGGACCTTGCGCTTGTGAGGCAGGCGACAGAACCACTGAGCTAAATCCCAGGCTGTTTGTTAGTGTTTTGAGAGAGAGTTTTGCTGTGTAGTTCAGGCTTGCCTGGAACTCACTATGTAGCCCAGGTTGCTTTGAACTCAAGATGATCCTCCAGCCTCAGCCTCCTCCGGGAGTGCCACCATGCCTGGTTACTCCTAAGTTTTGCTGTTAGAATAAACAAATGAGCAAAGAGCTCTGCAAATTGTTTATTACTGTTATTATTAACCCCACGTTCATAAAGTGAAGCTGCACCAAGTCTCTCTGAGAAGTCCACATCTGAACAGAATGCATAAGAAATGGTGGGGGCACAATGGACAAATGAGATTTATTTTAAGTGTCAGTTCCAAAAGTTAAAGTCTATGGCATGGTAGGCATGCCCTATGTTGAGCTCTGTCCTCACACTTTTATGTTACTCTTTTATTTGCTCTCAGGGAATTCTAATTCTAAAGTTTTAACAGAGTCTGGCCTCCTTTTTAAAGGGTTAATTTATGATATAAAAGCAGGTAGCACTTTGATAAGCATTTTTACTTGCTGTCCTTTAATCTCAAGAATTATCTGCAGATTGACTATTGGCTGATTGTGGTGGTACTGGTTGACAAGCTATGAAAATGTATTAAGGTTACTTTGGTGACTATAGTTCATAATGGCTAGTGTGACTTGCATTCATTTGAGTGACTTAACACCCATGTCATGCAGTAGGTGTTTAAGAGCAGAAAGTGGACAGGTGAGACCTTCCAGCCCTATTTAGTAATGGAATGCTTTGCTTTCCAGAGTGCAAGCAGCAGCATTAATGCTGTTCTCTTGTATTTGTACTGTTTAGAGTCCAAGCAATATGGCATTGAGATGATAATTTGAAGTAGTGAAATTGAAAAAATTGGTCTTTAATTCTTCAATTAGGTATAATTGTCCCCCCTCCCCTTTTGGTAGGTAGTATAATGGTTCTCAGTGCAGTACAACCAGGAGAGCTCTTTTAAAATACATATTCTGTTTCTTACACTCACAAAAAATCAGAATCTCATGAGAGAGGGGCTGGGCATTCATACTGTGACAAAGCTTCTGAGCTGCTTGTGATGCACACCCTGTTACAATAGCAAGGAGAGTGTTTTCTTTATAGCAGAAATTCACTTTTGAAATTATTTTGCCAGGAATTGACTTGTATTAATGGTGACTTTTATGATCAAGTTTCTACCACTATGTTACATTTTATCACAAGTATTTTTAAAAAACACTTCTACTTTATTTGCTTTGTTTTATTTTATTTTTCCAGTAGTGGGAATCAAACTGAGGACCTTGTGCTTGCCAGCCAGGTGTGGTGCCACTGAGCTAAAGCCCCAGGCCTTCACAAGTACTTTTTTAAATGAGTGTTCTTAATAATGTACTGAGCCCTTGTGCTATAAGATCAGAATGTGTTAAATTGTTTACATGAATTTTCTCATTGAATGGAGGCTTAAGAAAAATTGTGAAAGATCGGATATATACTGTGATTACAGTATTGGCTTATTTTATCAGTTAAACTGGTTTTCTGAGTATCAGAATTTTTTCTGTATGATAAATAAATTTTCTTATAGGAAGTTTTTGTTGCTTAAAAACTTTTGTTTTGAGCTAAATTGTTATACTATTTTTCACAATTTCTTGTTCACAATGATTCACGAAGATAGGTGATATATACTGATAATTTATAGAAGAGGTAAAGATACCTAGAGGTTCAGTTGTTCACAGTTATGGCCCGCAGAACTGGTATTGAAATCCAGAGTGCCTGGGACCATTGCTTAGTTTATTGTACTGTAGTTGAGCTGCTTTCTCTTCACCTCTCCTTTAAGTGAAGTTTTACAGTTTCTTTGGTATTTATCATTTCATCATTTGTTCACAGCAGTACCATGAAGTAGACATGGTAATGTTGTTTTTAATTCTGTGGCTGAGGAATTTGAGGCCTAGAGGATGTGATTTTTTTTTTTCTTTTAATACTTGTTCTCTCTCAGAACTCAAGCTAAGTTTTTTTGTTTTACTTTAGGTACAGTACTTGTTTCTGTGCAATTCTAACGATGGAAGTTTCTGTATAATACTAGAAATGTGGAAATAGACATTTTTACCTGTGATGCATTTTCTTTGAATGGAGAATTTCAGGGCTATTCCTTGAATAATCAAGTTAATTTATGTGTGGGGGGTTCTGAACCACAGGTGCCTTGAATTTGTTATATTCCTGACATTTTGTAACACATTAGGCTGTCAGACCTCACAGTCTAATAAGATAGTGCCCCGTTGGTGAGGATTAAGATGAAATTGTTCGTGTAAAATTTCCTCAGCATCTTTGTTTCTTTGTGTTGTGTACATCTAATTAGTGTTTGTTTTTGTTTTTGTTTTCAGTGAATGGTAGTGTCTAGAAAGGGTATGTCCCTTCAAGAGAGAGGTGCCAATGTCCAACCGGCCTAATAACAATCCAGGGGGGTCACTGCGACGTTCACAGAGGAACACTGCCGGGGCCCAACTACAAGACGACTCGATAGGAGGAAGGTACGTATTTCATGGTGGTTTGAAAAGAAGTTGAGAATAAAAAAATATTTTTTAATACCTCATGGTGAGAACCAAAATCTGAATGATGCCTTGCAATTGGTTGCTTTTTTTCCCCTAATTTTTGAACCAAGTAACACAAAACTGTAATTGAAAGTGAATCCCTAATCTTCCCCAAATGCATTTGGCTCAAAAAATAGTCAGTTCTCAGTTATTGATATTGTCAAAAACCTGGTGGTGGGGGTTGTCAGCATATAGTGTCTGTTTTGTTCGCCCTTTCTCTTTACTTCTCTCATACATGATACAACATATCTTTCAACAATGTGTAGTCCTTTTTCTTATGTATCTTGACTTAATTGGAAAGAAACTTTTTTGAGTTTGCATACCCAGCTTTTGGGTTATTTCTCACATTTTAACCACCCACAGAAGCTGTGTGAGTAGTGAGGCTGTGTGACTTTTTAGTGCATCAGCTGTCTCCTCTAGTGGCCTGGTATCAGTCTGTGTAATGGCAGTGGTTTTACGTGAGGTAGTGCAAGCATTCACTTGCATTCTCTTGAATGTAAAATACTGGGTTTGCTTTAGCCAGGGACTGTCATTCTTTGTATAAATTTCCTAGACTCAATTTGCAGTGCACAGTTCTCTAATTCACTATCAATGACCATGTTTAGCTTGAATATATGAATAAATTCTAGTAGGATTACCTGAAACAACAATTTGAGGCATAATTGTGTGTGTATTGTTTGGCAAAGTATTTTAGAAAATTTACATTTCAAGTGTAAAGATTGACTTGAAACATCTCATATTAATATACTAAATTTTTATGTATCTGGATGGGCTTGTGCTCTTTGGACTAGAATAACTATGATTTGTGCCTCTGTCATTAAATTGCTGTGTCTTTTGTTATGGTTTTCTGGGAACCTCAGTTCCTTAATTCACACAGTGGGGCTATTTGTCTCTTGGATTAGTAGTTAGGTATTATACTATGCTAAACTCTTAGTACTATATTAATATGGAGGAGTTTAAAAAAATTTTTTTTTTTGAGATAAGCTCTCCCTATGTAGTTTAGACTGGCCTTGAACTCACTGTGTAGCCCAGGCTGGCCTCGAACTCATGGTGATCCTCCTTTCTCACTTGGAACCAAGTGCTGGGTTTACAGGCGTGCTCCACCACCATATCTGGCTCAGTATAGTGTTTTACTCTAAATTTTTTTGCTTTTTTACATTCAGGTTATTTTTTGAAGTAGCCACACTTCATTTTATGCTGCAGACTTAAACAACTCACACTTCTCATTTATTATGAATTGTGTTACTCATTTTGGAAATTCAGAAAAGTAAAAAGAAAAATGTCACAATCCACTTAGAGTGGTTACTGTTTGACATTGTCATGTCTCTTCTCAAGTCTTCTCTTAATTGTATGTGCATATATGTGAATAGAAGTAACTGGTTGCCTTTGAAATAGCTGCAGTTTCGTACACAGTAACTTTGAAGTTGTACTTGGATGCTTACACGTGACCTGACACATTTTGGGCTATCTCAATGTGTTGCTTCTAAAATCCATAGTGGTGTTTTGGCACTGTTATTGTTTCTGTACATCAGTGTTATCTAGAATTAAAATATTATTTTATTGCATCATGTATTTTAAAAAATGAATTGGAAATAGCTGGAGATTTAGCTCAGTGGTGCTGCCACCTGCCTTGCAAGCACAAGGTCCTGAGTTCGATCCCAGGTACCCCCCCCCCAAAAAAAGTGGAAATAAATGGAAGTGGTTAATCAAGTGATTAAGATGTGTTGGCTTAAATAACTTGGTCATGTTGTGGTAATCATAGAACTGCTAGCTTTGCAGAATGGCACATCTTGCTATAGTTAATGTGTTTTAAGCCAGTCAGTGATGCTCATTTGTGAAGGAAAAGAAAAAAAAACAAACTTAAAAAATTGTATTTGGAAAGGCATAAAGAATTCCAAAGAACACAGAGGCAAAGTGGGAGAATCCACACCACCCCACCACCCCCGTCCCAGGATCAAACTCAGGACCTTGTGCTTGCGAGGCAGGTGCGATGCCACTGAGCTATATCCCTGGCCCTAAAGTGGGAGAGTTTGGGAGAGTTTTATAGCTTTACCTACTCCCTAAGTAATGTAACCCTATTTTAATTTTTATAAATCTCACATGTCTTTAAAAATGTCTCTCCCAAAAAACTTTCTATGCAAAGAAGGGCTTGTTTACTTTTTAAAGCTTTGCATTTTTATCATTTCTGGTACTAAAAATTGTTTGAAGCAGGACTTTTAAAGTCTTTGTGTTCAACCGTGTGATTACAACAGTTTATATGGCTTTCCCCCCAGTTTTCAGGATATGGTTAAGTGTAATTATGATCAGAACATAGAATTTAAGCCAAAAATTCTTACCACTTTAAGACTGCAAATTAGAAGACACTGGCTAATTTGAGTGTCATTTTTCCCTTACTTTGATTCCTTTTGCTCATTGTAGAATCTCAGGGTAAGGAAGGAGTTTTGAAAGTTCTTCTCAGGGTCGAGGATTTAGCTTAGTGATTCTGCCACCTGCCTCTAAAGTGCAAGGACCTGAGTTCAATCCCCAGTAGCAAAAAAAAAGAGTTCTTCTCATCAAACCCCAGTCTAACTTTTAGAACCTCTGGAGAGTTTGCTGTACTATGAGTTTTCTAGTTTGTAAGAAACTGCGCCAGTGATTTTGAAAGTGAGAGGATTGGGATTAATTGGGAGAGGGAAGTTGCTATATTTTCATTCTCTTCACGCTCAGCTTTCCTAAATGAAATTTTGTTATTTTCGCATTTGTTTCCTGGGAACAGTGGACTTGGGCATATGATGGCATTCAGAGAGACAGTAATTGAAACAGTGACAGTGACAGTAGCTACTACAACAGCATTAGTGGGATGTTTTGCATTTAAATAATTATTATACATATTCTTTCTATTGATAGTCAAACTCTGTGCCCAGTATATAACTTCTATTTTACAAATATCGAAACTAGCTGCCATCCTGCTTCCATTGTACAGACCACTTGATTCATATGATGAAGGATTTAGAGGAGAATATGATACACTTTTAATTGAAGAGCATCAATTCATTCAGTTTAAAATTTAGGTCCTGTTTTTCCCTCTTAGAAATTTTGGATTAGTTCATTTTTGATCCATTTACTTCTAAAACAGCATTAAGCCCCACCTTTGCGTAGCCTCTTTCCACAGATCACTCCCGCCCTTCTAGCAAGCCAAGTCCACTTAACCTTTTTTTAGAATTCCCATTTGTCCTGGAGATTAAAAAAGTAGAATCTTTGGAATATATTTATTCTCTTCTGATTATTTCCTCCGCTCTTTTTCAGTCATCCTTCATTACCCTCTGTAATTGAACTAGACAGACATCTTACTCTTTTTTTTCTCTTTCCTTTTCCTTTTTGAATTTTTGAATGTTAGCTGATCTGTTACTCTTTTCTGTTCTCTTTTTCTTCTTTAGGAAATCACTCCCTTCACTGCTTCTCTGTTGGCTTGCTCTCAGGGATACTTCTAGCCTTTTCCACTTCTAGCCCAGGTATTTGTAGGCCACTCCTTCCCTCATGGCCATCCAGTAGCATTTTCATTCTATATGCTTTTGCGTGTTTTTCTCAAATGGCAGTGGTAGGATTGAATTCAGTTTTTATAGCAAGTTTGCTTAAGATCGCTTTAGTGATAGTTTCTTTCTTCTGTATTGTTTTTATTATAAAACTCCATATAGGATCTGAATAGAAAATTGGGAAGCTTTGAGAAAAATTGAAGAAAACAAGATAATTTTAATCCTACCCCTCCGATAACTATAGTTCCCATTTCTGTTCCATGTTCTTGCACCTTTTCTGTATGTATACATCCAATATAAAAATAGTAGGAATAATATAGTATAGTGACCATTTGTTGAAACTATATGTATTTTCTGATATTCTAAAATTCTTCTATAATGAAATTTTAACTGGCTTGAGGATTTTCTTTGATATGAAAGTCAGTGATTCAAATTTGGGCCTCAGTTCAAATTTAAGTTTGCCCTCCAATTTTTTCTCGTAAAAAATATGGCCATATTTACTGCATTTAAGTGAAATTCTGGCTTTATCATGTTAGATTACTGAACAAGGATTTATAGTCTCTAAGGTATGAATATTTTGAAGACTTTTTAACAGATTGCTAAATTGTCTTTCTGAAAGATTGAACCACTTTATACTCTTAGACTTTCGGAGTGTGAGTGCCCATTATTTCAAATCCTAGTTGATAGAGCATACTAGTTCCCATTTGTTTATTTTTTTATTCTTTTGTTTTTTTGAGACAGGGTCTCGCTATGTAGTTCAGGCTGTCCTTGAACTCATGCCAGTCTTCCTGCCTCAGTATCCGAGTGCTGGGATTACAGGTGTGCACCACCGCACCTGGATAACATGGCTTTTTCAAAGTGAATTTTTTATGATCAACTTGTTTCATATGAAAGTTTTTTCTTCAATTTATATTATCACCATTAGGAAAAATAGTGCCTTTATTTTCATTGTTGGACTCGTGTTATCTCTATTTTATATTTTTCTCCTAATCTGATAAGGAAAAATACCATCACTACTCTGTTTTATTGATGTTTCCTTATTAATATGTGTAAACATTGAAAAAATACTTATAAGGAGTTTGCGTATGTTGTTTATCTCCCTTTGATGACTGTACAGGACAATTAGCCTTTTAATTTGCTTAGCTGATATTTATTGGTTTGTTTAAAAACTACAGTCCTAGTCCTATAAAGCAGTCCTAAAAGAGCTGGCAAGGTAGAATTACACAGTACAGTGACACAAACCTTGCCGGAAATGTTGGTTTGAATCTTGCAATAAAGTAGAAAAATGTAGACTTACTAGGAAGATTTGAAAAAGGACATTCATGATGCTTTGCATTTATGTTTTTATTATTTCCTATTTTAGGATAGAATCATATTTCACTGGCTGTGATTTGCTGTTTTCACTAACTTTATGATAGCCATTTTTTACATGTTAACACCTGTCAGTGAAACTGTTATTCATTTTAATGTCTATGTACGTTTCCATTATGTGGATGTAAATATTAATGTAACCCCTCCACATACACACCTTTTAAATTTTTTAAATATTTTTTTCATTTTTATTGTACTGGGGATGGTACTGAGGGAAGGCAGAGCTGCATCCTGGGCTCTTTTAAAAATTTTTATCTTGAGACAGTCTTGCTAGATAGCTTGCCAGGCTGGCCTCAAACTTTCAGTTTTACCTCAGGTTTCCAAGTAGTTGGGATTACAGGCCTGTGCCACCATACCTGGCAGAAAGTTGGGTTAAAGAGGTTATAAGGGTTCCTGGTGGTCAGACAGCCATAGTGCCCCAGCTGGGATATGAACCCGAGCAGCTGGACTCCAGGGCCCATGCTTATAACCATGAGTTACCCTCTTTGATGACAGTTTTGTTTTAGGTTTTTCCTACAACAAATAATGCTGCACTGAATATCCTATTGCCATTGTAAACTTACTAGTACAGTGTTTCTCTAAGCCAGGATTATCACAAGTAGAAATTGCGGGGACAAGGAATACATTTTAAGTAGACTAGAAATTTCTATTATTATTTAGAACTAATTGCCTTACTTGAATATAATTAATTGCATGGTGATTATGCTAGGATTATTAGTTTTTCTTTTAATATTTTAAATATTTGTATTTTTTAATTTTTCTGGTTCTAATATTATAAAGAAAATTAGATGAGACTGTTCTTATATTTGAATTAGGATATTTTTAGTGAAATAGCAAAGCCACATCTAAGACTGACTTAGGACAAGCTGCCATCAATTTAATTTCACTTTTCTCAACTTTAATTAAAAAGAAATATGATAGTGTACTAGAAAATATATAGTATGTTTTATGTAATGTCATACCAAACTTTTTTTTTTTTTTTTTTTTTTTCAAACACCAAACTTTAAATCTTACTTTCGGAGAGAACAAAACTTGGTAATTTTTATGCTATTCCTGACAAATTAAAATAATTACTTTTTATATCTTGTAATTATTTTGGAGTTGTAAAATTTTTTAGTTTTTTTTCTTTTTTGAGATGGCATCCTGCTGTGTAGTTTAGGCTGGTCTTGAACTCACTATGTAGCCCTGGCTGGCCTCAAACTCAAGGCTATCCTGCCTCAGCCTCCCGAGTGCTGGGATTACAAATGTGTGCTGCCACACCTGGTCTTTGGCATTTTTGATCATGCCTTCTCCTTTTGAAACTCTTGCCTTTTTACCCCAGACCTCATGTTCCTGGAATCCTACTGTTTTTCCAAAGTCCCGACAAAAGAGTTTGCACTTTGATGTAGTCTGTACTCTTTTCCAGTGTCAGAAATCCTATAGAAATTCCAAAGCTCTTGGAACTCCTTATCTTGAGTACTATTGTGGAACTGCAAACAGACTCATTATCTGGCTGCTTGTGCTCTGTTCATCTGTCATTGGGTGCCTGCTTCTCTCTATTGTGTCTTTCCAGGCAGATTTCACTATTTATACACACTTTTTTCCCCTCCTAAACTTTTGTAAGGCTTAACTTAGCTTCCTATCTTAGTATAGTCTAAATCCTCTTTCCTTTTGATTTTCTAAAAGCATTATACCATTTTCATGGAGTTGATGCCTTGCCCGACACATCATCGTATAATAGTATTCCTCTTTGGTGGAACAGTTTCCCATACATCGGAATGGTAGTTGCTTCTTTCCCAACATGGTCCCTCTCTCATCCAGGCTTGCCACTGCTTAGCCTTGCATAAGTCTGGAGGACGCGCAGTACCTTCTCTTTCTGAGCACAGGGATGGGACTGCTGTGGTCACACAGTCTAAACTTAACAATTCCAAGCTTTAGCCTTTTGATTTCTGGTGGCACAGGTGGGAAGGTGTGAATCTAAAGTTGCTAACTGTAGTGTTTCCGTCCTTACAGAAGAAAAGGCAGGGAAAAACAGATGTTAGAGGGTATGTGTATATTAGAGTTCTGACAAGTTTCAGTTGCATAGGAGTTACCATGTGTGTGCGTGCGTGCGTGCGTGCGTGCGTGTGTGTGTGTGTGTGTGTGTGTGTGTTGCTAGGGATTGAACTCAGGCCTGCCCATATGAGTTCTTTAGAGTTCTGGGGGCTCTTGCTCCTCTAGGCTTGATTATTCCCTGGTATTTTGATTCTGGAAATATGCATGTTTTTCTACTATGCCCATTTTGGCAGTTTCAGTCTTGCCTCAGTGTACTTGCAGTATAGTCAGTAAAAGATTGTATTTGTTCCTTTGTATGATACTAGTAAACCCTGGACTATATAGCAGTTATAGAAATGAGAGCAGAGTCGCCTTTGACACAAGCAGCTCCAACCCGGTAGGAGAAAGACGCCTGGAGGCGGTTAATGGTCAGCCAGATGACCTCTGGTCTGGGCTCTGCAGGCTGAGGCTGCAGTCACCAAGCAGATGATACTGGTCAGCTACATTTGTCTTTACTCCATGTGTGGACTCACTGGTCACTTCTAGAGCTTGGATTTCATTTGTGACTTTTCTGCATCACTTGCTAATTCAGTTCTGAGTAATAGGTGTTCAGTAAGTACTAGTGTGAGTTAGACATCAGGAGATTTTCTTGGCATTTCTAACCACAGAAATGTGATTTTATTTATTGATTGAAATGATGAGACCATAATTGACTAGAGTAAAGGCAGGATTGAACTAAGAAAGTAAGTGGGCCGTGTAAAGGTGAGCAAGGTTATATTATAGGAAAAACCACAACTAGGTATCAGTAGCTCAAATCTAGTCCCTTAAAAGTTGTTCATCTTGGGTCAGCTAAACCTTCTCAGGATGTGAACGGATATTCACATACCTTGGTGTGTTGCTAGTTACCTTGCCATGGCAGGCGAGTATAGAAAACTACCCTCTTATTCTCTAAAATGTCCTAGAAATGATTTTTGGTATCGGGGATCCAACTCAGGACCTTGTGCTTGTGAGTCAGTTGGTGGCACCACTGAGCTAAATCCCCGGCCCTGCTCACATTCTTTTGACCAAAGCAAGTCACGTGGTTGCACATAACCTCTGTTTTGACAAGTAGCATGTGTGTCAGTAAAGAGGAAAAACAGAATACTTAAAACCGATATAGCCATCAGAGTCTGTTTAAGTACTTGTTTGTATTCTTCTTTGTATAGATGTAACAGTTTATTCCCTTGTATTCTACTTACTGAAACATAGCAAACAGGTATTGTGTGTGTGTGTGTGTGTCTGTCTGTCTGTCTGTCTGTCCTAGTCCTATTTAACCAGTTCGAGTGGCTTCTGCATTTTGTATTCTTTGTTTTGCTTGAGTTATTTTTTTGTTCCTTCCATCTCTTATCCTGCCCTTCGCTCAGTGAGGTAAAAGTTCAAGCTTTGTCTTGTTTGGGGGGTGATGTTATGGGAAGACATGAAGTTGATGTGAAAATGACTCCAGTTGTCTCTTATGGCTGAACTCAAATCACTTTGAAAAACAATTCATTCTGGAATTGGGTGGGGAACTGATAGCCTGCTCCTTTCAGCAGTAATAAATCTCATTGGTGTGATTATGTGGCCAGGAGTTTTAGCTGGGGCACCATGTGTGCACATACTCCTCCACTTCGGACACTCCCTGGTGGTAGTGTTGAGAAGCCTGCTGTTCACACAGGTTTACAGTGTTGTGTTAAACAGTAGCATGGCTCCCTTGATCTGTGGGGGAGCAGAGGCCACTTTTCACTAGGTTGAAGTTGTGAACATTTGGTTCTTAATGGTAACCATATTAAAGTCTTTCTTGGGCCTACAAAGTAGTATATTACGTATTTAAAAATTTTCTTGGCAGTATATATTCGCCTCAGTCATCAAGTGTGAAATTGAATCTAGAAGTCACATTGTAAACATATAAGGAATCTGTAATGTTGTGAGTGCTTACAGATTATCTCATATCCTCCATGGAAGATTTGCTGTGATTCTTATGATGTTCCATGTTTAGAATGCTTCCCTAAAAAGCTTCAGTGTGACTAATGAAAAGAACATAGAGAAATGCTTCTTTATTTCTTTTTTTACAGGGGATCGAACTCGGGTCCTTGCACTTGCACAGCAGGCGGCGAAACCACTGAGCTAAATCCCTGGCCCTTAGAAATGCTTCTTTAAACGGCAAGCTCGCCATCACATTTGGAAGGCTATTTTTCTGCAATACATAAAGCAAAAGAAGCAAAAGTGTTCCACTTTAGTGGATTTTTAAAGAATTAGATTTATTTTTCTCATATAGCTTCTCCAAACCTTTTGCCATTATATGAGATTAGGGTCAGAAGTATCAGAATGGGTAGGAAAGATTGGATATTTCAGCCTCACCTTTCTTGCCTAGGGCTGTGTGTGGCAGGCTTCCCTTCTTGCATTCTTAAAATGGGACTAAGACCTGCTGTGGGTGTCGTTTAAAGACTTAAGTTAGATAATTTAATGGAAACTTAATACAGAGCTTATGACATAAGCAGCACCTTAAATATTTATCCTGTGGTCATGTAGGTAAATCTTTACCCAGGCATTTACAAAAGTCATTGTAGTTCATGAGGTGCTGAGTATTACATCACTAATCTGTCATCAATCACCTTTTGATTATCTTGGAGTTTTTTCCCTACCTTCAATTGTTTTGTGAATGTGTAGTGAAAGTAAGTTGAAATGTAAAGTTCTGACCTTTTGAGGGACATCTCTGCTCTTGTTTCTGATTTCCTTTCAATCTTTCTGCCTTTTTTCTTGCTACAATATTGTATAGTTTACTCTTCCACACTCAGCATATACCCAGATTATTGAAATACACATTTGTTGTGTTTGCCTCATTGCTTCTTAGTCTATCAGTCTTTTACTGTAAATCATTCTTAAGGACAATACCTAGGACCATCCAGGAGAGAGAGAAACAGGAAAGAAATCTTTCTCCCTGGCTTGTCCTGTTGTTTATATTTGTTTTCTGATGGGTCTTTGTGCTTAGAGATGGCTCGTAGCATTGTCCAGGTTCCTTTGGGTTTCATAAGTTCCTGCCTCTAGTTTTGCCTGTGTTCTGCTTTTTCCTAGAATGTTCTTTTTAGCAGCTTTTCATCCTTCAGGGCCAGTCTGAAAAGCCCTGTGGTCTATAAAACCTGAGTACCTGGTAGGGCACTTTGTTTCATGAGACTTGACCTCTTTGAGGACAAGGGCTAGAACAGTAATGGTGAGCCTTTTAGACTGTTGGATGGTACAGACAGCCCAGGATGGCGGGCATGCTACAGATCTCCCCCATTGGACTAGACCATGTGTTACCCATAGCTCTGTGCCCTGTCACCATTTGTGTTTATTTTATAGTGAACCTAACATATCCATTGAAACAAATAGCTTCTCAAATCTTATCAGAGCCATTGTTTCTTGTCTGTAATATATATCATAGAGTGGAAATGTCTTCATTATTTTCCTTTAGTATCTTTTTTCTTTTTTGGTGGTGGTGCTGATGCATCCCCAGTCCCCTTTAGTATCTTAAAATGAATTAAGAAATATAAAATGTCTGCCTAATACAGTTTAGAAATATGTACTAGCATTTTACAAAGATAAATGTAAACATTACATAAATGTAGTAACATCTCAATAGATAATGGTTGCATACGGCGGCGATACAAGGTGATGCCCGCATCTGTATTTGAGTTCACTGAATGTGACCCTGTGATTTCTACAACAACAGATTTAAATGCTATAAGCAGCATTGTCTTACCCATTAAAAATGGTGTGTGACTCTTAGTAAAGCTGCAAAAAAAAGAAAAGAAAGTATGTGTCAAGTCATAAACATTCCTGGAAAACAGTATAAAAACCACATAAAACAAATGTACACTAAAAAATTACAAGCATGCTTTTCATCTATGTCACTGCCATATTTTCAAGTTTGTTTTTTTTTAAATAAGGTCTTAGTGAATTACCATTTGAAATATATGGCTTATGGGGCAGTTCTTCATTGTTTTTAACTGTTCTTTTTTGAGGTCCTTGGAATGAACCCAAGATTCTGGCATGTGCTAGGCAAGTGCTCTATCATTTAGCTACACCCCCACCCCTGCATGACTGTTTCGCACACGCTACGTGTTAGCCTCTGCTTCTGGTCCTCATTTGCTAAATGCCAATAGCATTTGTACTCCCTGACAGTTGTTCTTAGGGGCAGTATTGTGCTGTTGAGAAACATTGCTTCACTCCAAATGACAGAATCATTTGAGCTAATGTTTCATCATAACTAAACATGGGACCATGGACAAATCAAGCTATTTCCTGATCAAAATAGAGAAACAGTACATTTTACAGGGAACATTAGTGACTTCAAAATAATTTAATATGAACTTTGCCTTGATCATTGAAAAACAGCTTATTTAAAACATGTTTTGCAGTGTTTTAAATGAAAATTTTAATTTTTGGTAGACAAAGCTATAATGTTTTTGTGTGTATAAATTATAAAAGCATCAAAATGTGCATGTCTGTGCATGTACACAGACAAATCTGGAGACAAAACCCCAGTCTATTTACATTTGGCAGTATATGCATGTGTTTAAGCAAGAGAATATGTTTGGTATTGAAATTAAACTCAAACATTTTATATCTATAAGGAATTACCTATCTACTTGTAACTAGCCATTTTCTTTATTTTTCCTAATATTAAGGAAGAATGTGTTCCTTGATTCAAAGTTGAGGTCTCTTTTTCAGTCTCCTTTGGGTTAGAGATGGTTTTTCATTTTTGTTTTTTGTTTGTTTTTTATGCTAGGGATAGAACCCATGGCCTTATCCGTGCCTATGACCTTATATGTGCTCCACAATTGAGCTGGACCCTGAGCTCTAAAGATGTTTCTTAATCCTTTGGACTACTGAGGATTTAACTAAATTATAATAAAAGTACATTAAAGTCTCTAGAAGTGTTCAAATACTGCATTCCTAAAAGTCAACAAGAGCATGGGAAACTTGGTTTTCAGTATAATCATAAAAGAATGTAATCTAAAGTTTGTTACAGACTGTTCTGTTGCAACTTTACATTTAATAGGGAAATGATGACAGTATAATGTAGAAGTAGTGTTAGTTCATACGCATTTTTCTCCAGTGTCATTGTATGAATGGAAATGGGGAAAAACCTTTCAATTTAAAGAGGAAGATTTAGTAATACATGAAAATCTTACCCAAAAAATATACAAATTTTGTACATGTTGTGTAAGTCATAGCTAATCCAGAGGCGCCCAGAACCTGTGTACTTTTAATTTTTTTTTTTTTTTTTTTGGTACCGGGGATCGAACTCGGGTACTTGTGCTTGTGAGGCAAGTGGTGGAACCACTGAGCTAAATCTCCGGCCCAACCTGTGTACTTTTAAATGTTAAACACACTCAGGAATCTAAAAGCCATTTGCTCCGGTGTGTATAAAGAGGATGGCAAAGTCTACCCAAGAATTACATTTTTAATTTTGTTGAAGCTTATCTTAAAATGTCTTTACACATTTAAAGAATGCTGAGATGTTCACCTATAGACCCAGCAAGTCTGAAGCATGAGGCAGGAGGATTGCTTGAGCCTAGGTGTTCAGGTCCAGCCTGGGCAGACTCCAAAGGATGGATTGCCTGACAGGTGATTATTGGAAATGTTAGTGGAGATGTAATCCACAGGATTCCCCGCTGTGCTGGGGGTCAAACTGAGTGCCTCACACATACTGTACTAGTCAAGAACTTTACCAGATTTAAGCTTATATTAAAACTGACGGGGGCTGGGGATCTAGCTCAGTGGTTCTGCCACCTGCCTCAAAAGCTCAAGGTCCCGAGTTTGATCTCTGGTACCAAAAACAAAAACAGAAACAAAAAAACTGATGATGTTTTTGTTGGGACTCTCATTGAAAGTAACATTGAGTTTGAGTGTTCTGTGCCTAATCTTTTTACCATTAGCCCTGTTAATATTTTTATTGGGTCATTTTGTTTGTTTGCTTGTTTTTTTGGTACTGGGAATCGAACTCGGGTCCTTGCACCTGAGCTAAATCCCCGGTCCTATTAGGTCATTTTGTAGAGCATGAGAGCCTTCCACCCTGGTAACACACACACGCACACACACACACACACACACACACACACACACACACCCTCTCTTTGGGCTTTGATTTACCAAGTGGACTTATTCTAGTGCTCATCAGTTTGTCATGAATTTAACTGTACTATTCTGAAAATTTATTTTTATAGTGTATATAAAATTTAGTATGTCTTGAAGAGATTACGCTCTTTATTAGAATTACTGTTAAATGGGCTGGGGATTTAGCTCTGGTTCCTGTGCCTGCCTTGAAAGTGCAAGGTCTTGAGTTCGATCCCGGTACCAAAAAAAAAAAAAGAATTACTGTTGAACATCATGGCTTGATAATCACGGAGTTAGTAAATGACCTTCAAGGAGACATGTAAGCGTCCTTTAGTTTTGAGTACTGAGATGTTCTAATTGGCTCTTCTAAGTTGGACATCATTTTATGGAAGTTTACTTTGTAATATTCTGAACAATAATTTATAAATGGGTATAATAAGATAGAGCCCCTCTTTGGGAGGCTGCAGGGTTGGAAAATGATAACTGATAGGCAGAATCCAGTTCACTGTGTGTAAAGAAAATTTGGCTGGAGCATAGCCATGCTCATTTGTTTACATATTGACTATGTCTGCTTTTGTGACATAGTATTGCCCACAAAACTAAAAACTATCCTTTACAGAAGATATACCAAGACCCCTTTGCTAAACAAATAAAAAGGTGGGCCAGGGATTTAGCTCGTTAGTGCCTTAAAAGCGCAAGGTCCTGAGTTCGATCCCTGGTACCAAAAAAAGGGGCACTAATGATCAACATTTTATATATACACATCTGTGTGTGGATTTTTGTTTGTTTTGGTTTTGATTTTGGGGGGGTGTATTGGGGGATTGAACTCCCAGGGCTTTGACACTAAGCTACATCCCTAGCCACCCCAGCCACCCTATCCCCTCTTTTTTGAGACAGGGTCTCTCACTAAATTGCTCAGGCTGAGCTCAAAGTTGTGATTCTTCTATCTCTGCCTCCCAGAGTGCTGGGATTTCAGGTATATCCCCAGCAGGCTTGGTTAATAATAAATGTTTTTAAAATATGTATCAGTCCTCAGTGAGAATACCACATTTTAATTTTAGCAAAGAGCATTGTGAGCGTTGTTGGATTTAAGTAAGTTTTGTGAACTTCGGTTTTCTCAGATGATTGACTATAGTACTGTTAACTTTTATAACTTCAGAGAGTTTACCTGCTAAATTCTTTAGTTTATTGAAGATGTTAGTAAGGTAATGGGAAATGTGAGAGTATAATTGGGTAAATATCACTTTAGATGTAACCTTGGGTTCAATCCCCAGCATTGCAAACAATTGAGATATGCTTTAGGACCAAAAAATAATTTATTTGGCATAAGAAGATAAGAGCTGGTGTCTAGTGAGACACTTAGGTTGGTGGGAATCAACTGAAGATGAGTCTTTTTTTGTTTTTCCTTTTTGAGATGTATTGGGGTATAACATTTTAAAAGATCTTTGAATATTAAACATTTTTCATAGAGTTGTCTAGCTTTGAATGAATGGTTTTCCTTTATGATTTTTAAATTATGAAACTTTATGAAAATAAGAATGTAGGAGATCTGAGTGACCTAATTTTATAAGTATTCTATGATTACTGAATTTGGTACCCTGAAAACATCGTAATATGTATAACTTTCTGTGGATTAACATCTGTGGAATGATTTGAAAAGTAAATTCATATTTCATTTCTTAAAGAGAATTCTCATGCTAGTAGAAATAAAAGCAAACCTTAAAAATTGAATCTAATAAACTCATGGATTAATCTAAAATTTTAATCTTTAATAGCAGAGTAGGAAAATTAAAAATTCATATCTAAAACTCTTTACAAGTTCAGCTTCTTTGTTCTTGAGAAATAGTGTGGGACTGGGAGGGCTACAGAAAGAAACAGAGGCAGATAAAGGGATATTAGAGACCAGGAATTATTTCTTTTTATTGAGAAGCTAATTTCTTAGGAGAAACTTTTGGTTCTTTTTCTGAGGAGATAGTTGTATTTGTATATGCCAGGCAATTTATACCATCCTTAGAGATTCAGTAATTACTGTGTGAGGTTCTCACTGACTTATATCTAAGTTTTGTTTGAGATGACATTTGGAATGAAAGCTTTTGTTTTTTTTATTAGTATATGTTTGTGATACATAATAATGCCATTCCCCTTAAAGGAATTGGCACATACACATATAGCGTCTTAGTCATTTTTACTCCTTTACTTAATCATTTTGCTCCCACGTGGGAGTAATGTGGAGTAATGTAGGAGTCTCCTTCCTAACTCCACATTCATCTCTATTTGAGGAATGAAAACCTGTAAGAATTTGGTGCCTGGGGATGCGATTCAGGACCACATTCATGGTAAGCAGGCCTCTGCCACTGAGCTTACACATCCAGTCAAGATTTGTTTGGAATAGGAAGTCTTGCTATGTTGGCCATGCTATTCTTAAGCTTCTGCAGTCAGATGATTTTCTTCCTTGCTTTTCCTCTCTTTTTTTTTTTTTTTTTTGGTACCGGGGATCGAACTCGGGACCTTGTGCTTGCGAGGCTGTGGAACCACTGAGCTAAATCCCTGGCCCCCTCGCTCTTCTCTTAATGTTAGGATGACAGGCAGGTATCACTGGGCCAGGCAAATAATAATGGAATTTTTATATCATTATTACTTAAAATAAACATTTTTGGTATTAATGAAACTTTGTTCTAAGTTCTCTTCTACAGAGAGTGTCTGCTGTGAATTACATGTTATTTATTTTATTAATATCTCACATATATAACCCCAATTTTTCTGGATATGTATTAACACACTTCCTTTTCTATATTGCCTATGTAAATCTCATGTAACCATCACCTGAGGTTCAGTCTGTTAACACAGTTTTTTCATGTCTTTCAAACTGCCTTTTAGGACAATACTAGCGCAAGGCTTTGATTTGTTGTAATGCAGTCATGTTAATGATGGGCTCTTTTGAATGTCTTTGGAATATTTTGTGGCAAATTCTGTATCTTTGTAGGACTGTGTGTTGTGTGCACACATTTTCTTTTTTTATTTAATTGGTACATTTTAAGTATACAGTATAATGACATTCATCATTGGAAATTTGCACCTTTAAATAATCTCTCTTGGTTCTTATTTTTTTCCCCTTCCCCTGCCCTCCAACCCTTCGATCCCTCCCTATTTACAGACTTTGTTTCCACTTTTTCATTTTCTCATATTAATTCCATTCCCTTCTTTCCTTTCCCCTACCCCTCCCTCTTCCCCTTCCCCTTTGCCCCTTTTCTTCCTATTTCACATTATCTATTTTACCTTTTAGTCCTTATTTACACTTTCAGTTTCTCACACTAGAGAAACTATTTGGTATTTACACATGTGTCCTGTTTATTTCACATAAGAGTATCGCCTCAGTGTGCATCCATTTAGCAAAAAATGTCTCTAATTTCTTTTTTTTTATGGCTGAGTAGTACTCCATTTTATTTTTAAAAACCCACATTTTCTTTTTCCAGTCTCCAGTTTATGGACATGTGGGTTGTTTCCAAGTTTTAGCTATTACAAACTGTGCTGCTATGAACATGGGTACACATATATCCCTGTGGTATGATTCTTTTAATTCTTTGGGGAAGATCCCCAGCAGGGGAATAGCTGGGTCAAATGGGACTTCTAGTCATAGTTCTTTGAGTTATCTCCATACTGATTTCCACAGTGGTGGAAACACTCCCACCAGCAGTGGAGCAGCGTTCCTCTTTCCCCACAGCCCCACCAGCATTTGTTATTGGTTGATTTCATGATAGCAACCATTCTTTCTGGAGTGAGGTAGAATCTCAGCATTGTTTTCATTTGCATCTCTTGAATAACCAGTGATGTTGAACATTTTTTCATATGTTTATTTGCTATTTCTACTCTGTCTGAGAAATGTCTGTTCATTTCAGATGCCCATTTTTAGATTGGGTCTTTAAATTTGGGAGGTCTGATTTTTTTAAGTTCTTTATAGATTCGAGATAGTAAACCTTTGTCTGAGGAACAGCAGGCGAAAATTTTTTCCCACATTGTGGGTTGTCTCTTCACTCTATTGGTGGTTTCTCTTGCTGTGCAGAAGCTTTTTAGTAAGAAGAGATCCCACTTGTTGATTGTGCTAGCTCATGGGCAACTGAGGTTTTGTTCATAAAATCTTTTACTACACCAGTGTCTTCAAGAATTCTACGTAACCTCTGTTCCAGCCAGTTCAGCGTTTCTCTTTTTTAATATTTAGAACTTTCATCCATTTCGATTTTAGTTTAATGCATGATGAAAGATAGAGGTCTAGTTTTAATCTTTGGCAAGTTGAAACCCAGTTTTTCCAGCACCATTTATTAAAGAGGCTATTTTTCCTCCAGTGAGGTTGTTTGGCTCCTTTGTCAAAGATGTGGTGGCAGAGCGTGTCTGGAGTTGTTCCTGTATCTTCTAATCTGTTCCACTGGTCCTCTTGTCTGTTTTTTTTTTTTTTGCCAGTACCATGCTGTTTTTATTACAGAAGCTTTGTAGTGTAGTTTCAAGTTGAGGGTTGTAGTGCCCCCTGTCATGTCTCTATTGCCTAGAATTGCTTTTGCTATTCTCGGTCTCTTCTTGTTTCAAATGAATTTTTGGATGGTTTTCTCAAGGTTCATGAAGTATGCGGCCGGAATTTCAATTGAGATTGCATTGAATCTATATAGCAGTTTTGGAAGTATGGCCATTTTCACTATGTTGATCCTTCTCACCCAGGAGCAGGAGATGTCTTTCTTTCCATTTTCTGATATCATCTTCAATCTCTCTTTTCAGAGTGTTATAGTTTTCAGAGAAGAGGTCTTTGATTTCTTTTGTTAGGTTTATTCCTAGGTATTTCAGTTTTTTGGTTGCTATTGTGAAAGGAATTGTTTGCCCTATTTCTGTCTCAGTGAGTCTGTTGTTCATGTAGAGGAAAGCTATTGATTTTTGTGTGTTGACCTTGTATCCAGCTACTTGACTGAATTTGGTTATTAAGTCTAGAAGACTTTTGGTGGAGTTCTTGGGGTCTTCTCTATAGAGTATCATGTCGTCTGCAAATAATGACAATTTGACTTCTTCATTTCCTATCTTTATTCCTTTTATTTCTTTCTCTTGTCTAATTGCCGTGGCTAATGCTTCCAGAACTATGTTGAACAAGAGTGGTGATAGTGGACATCCTTGTCTTGTTCCTGATCTTAGTGTGAAGGATTTCAGTTTTTGACCATTAGTATGATTTTGGCTGTTGGTTTTTCATTGATGGCTTCTATCAGTTTGAGGTAGAGACCATCTATTCCAATTTTTTGTAGGGTTTTTTTTTTTTATCATAAATGCATGTTGGATTTTGTCAAATGCCTTTTCTGCATCTATTGAGGTGATCATATGGTTTTTTCCTTGGCTCTATTGATACAGTATATTACATTTATTGATTTGGATATGTTGAACCATCCCTGCATTCCTGGCATCTATGTTCATAGTGAGATTGCCGTATGGTTCTCTTTTTCGGTTGGGTCTTTCTCTGCTTTGAGGATCAAGGTGATGCTTGCTTCCAGGAATGAATTTGGGAGTATTGCTTATTGCTTCCTTTTAAATTTCATTGAAGAGTTTAAACAGTAGTGGCAATAGTTCCTCTCTAAATGTCTAGTAGAATTCACCAGTGAAGCCATCAGGACCTGGGCTTTTCTGAGTTGTTAAGTTTTTAATTACATTTTCAATTTCATTGATTGATGTTGGGTTGTTTAGAACTTTTAGGTCTTCTTCAACTTTGGTAATTCATACATATCTAGGAAATCTGTCCATTTCTTCTGTGTTTTCCATCTTACTGGCGTATAGGTTCTCAAAGTAGATATTGATGATCCTCTGGATTTCTGCTGGATCCATTGTAATTTAATCCTTTTCATTCCTAATTGCATGGATTTGGGCCTTTTCTTCCCTTTTCCTGATAAGGTTGGCTAAGGGTTTGTCAATTTTGTTCTTTTGAAGAACCACCTCTTGGCTTCATTGATTTTTTTTTTTTTTTTTTTTTGGGAACCGGGGATCAAACTTGGGTCCTTGTGGTTGCGCAGCAGGCAGCAAAACCACTGAGCTAAATCCCTGGCTCATTGATTTTTTTATATCGTTCTCTTAGTCTCCATTGCATTGATTTCTGCTCTGATCTTTATAATTTTCTCCCTTGTATGAGTTTTGGATTTGTCTTGCTCTTCTTTTTCTAGAAGCTTGAGGTTCAGCATCAGGTTGTTTAATTGGGCTAGCTCTGTTTTCCTAATATGAGTATTCACTGTTGTGAATTTCCCCCCTAAGACTGCTTTCATTGTATCCTATAGATTCTGATATGTTGTATTGTCATTTAATTGGAGCAACTGTCTGATTTCTTCTTTAATTTCTTGTGTGACCCATTTGTTATTCAGAAGTGTGTTGTTCAATTTTCATGTGTTTATGAAATTTTTGCACGTTCTTTTGCTATTGATCTCCAATTTCGTCGCACTATGGTCTGATAATACACAGGGGATAACTTCAGTTCCTTTGCACTTACTTAAACATGTTCCATGAGCCAGTATGTGGTCTGTTTTGGAGAACAACCCATGTGTGCACACATTTTCTATTGATTAATACTTTAATTTTTAGCAAAAAATCACTATCTTGTTTATATAGGATTATTTACTATTTAGTATTTCTTATAATGTTTTTTTTGTGAGAAGTCAGTTTGAAAATTGGTTTATTTGCCTTTGCACTTAGGTGTTTATCTGAATTTTAATGTACGTACACATTGTAAGCTATGCTTATTGTGTGAATTACAAATTGCTTTTCTATAAACATTTAAAGACCATTAATAACATCTATTTTTTAAATGTTTGAATTATAAATTTATAATTAAAAGGATACCTTGTGTTGTTGTGATCCATGTTTGCCTTGTCAAATATGTAAATCAGGTTAAACATCTAGGTCCTCAATTAGCATTTTTAAATGATGAAAACATTTAAATTCTTCCCAGGTTTTTGGAATATACAGTACTTTATTGTTACCTATAGCCATCCTACTGTGTACTAGCATACAGTATCTATTAAAAGTTGTGTTCAGATCTAAAGTCTTCATTTTGCTTCTTGTAAAAATGTAGTATATTCGAATATCTGGAATAAATTTAATGAAAAGTTCATTACTGCCAAAGTAACCATAATAATGCTATGCAGTTATGACAGTTGTTAGTAGCAAAACTTTGGTTATGAAAGGGGTTGGTGTTAAGAGGTAATTTCTTTTGCTATATTATTTGATAGAATTTTATGAAAATTTGGAAGAAGGGTAGGTCAATAATGATGAATTGGGAGGCTCTTTTAAAATGTAAACATATTTCACATTCAATATTGTATTTGCATCTCAGTGTCCTGATAGATCTCTGTTTTGATTTTCTGCTGACAGGTCACTTTTAGGGCAGGCAAAACATAAGAGATATAGCCCTCCTGAGAGTAGAAAATCTAATTCTAAGGCACCCAAAGTGCAGTCTAATACTACTTCTGAACTGTCAAGGGGACACCTTTCTAAAAGGTAAATCTTCGTATTTTTTATGCATTTTGAAGGCAGAATTTCTTGCATTCACATCATTGCATTATATTAATGCTTGTCAGTTTATACCAAAATGTTACAACAGGTGTTTTTAATCTCTGTGTAACTTTTAAGATGATTAGTTTGTCACCTTTGCAGTGATATCAGTGCAGTACACCCTAGGGCAGTGATGGTGAACCCTTTAGAGCTTTCAGGGATACAGATAGTCTGCTACTGTGCATGTGCTATGTGCTCACCACCACTGCCCTAGAAAATGAAGTTTTTTCTCATTTAGACAGCTGTGAGAAAACCTTCCTTGTTCAGAGACTTTCCTTGTTTAATGGGCTGTTTGCTTAAGAAATCATAGGCATCTAAAGTGCCATTTTACCATTTTCTTCAGTATTTATTGGCAGAGCCACAAGTCAGGTTGATGATTCTTAAGATCTAATTGGTGGGAGTCCTTGGAAAGGAGCGTTACTGTGCAGATTTCGTAGAACTAAAAGATGAAAAATTTTAACCTTCATTTTGAAAGTATATGTTTTTGCTTACTTCTCCTAATCTTTAAGAAAGCATTGCTGTTCAACTTGCCACTGGTTCTGAACCACTAAACATTCTTTTTCTTGTAATGTTAACGTTTGTGATTAGGAGTGTTCTTCTTAGTAATCTTTGGGCTATAGAGTAGCTTTATCTTTTAGTCAGATATTTCACCATCCGAAATAACCTGCTTTCCCCCTTCCCCCCTCCAATTTTGAACCACTTGCAAAACCTGTTTTTTTTTTTAATACATTGACTTACCAGGAAAATTTTTGCTTATTTTCCCCTAAGTACTTATTTCTAAAGATTTGAGAAGTTAGGAAGTGTATTATATGACAGGTTTGCTCATGGTTGGCTGCTACTAACTCTTTTTTATCTAACCTCTCAGAAGCTGCAGTACATCATCTGCTGTCACAGTTCCACAACCAGAGGATCCAGACAGAGCGAATACTTCAGAAAGGCAAAAAACGGGGCACGTGCCTAAGAAAGACAATTCTCGAGGAGTGAAACGCAGTGCTAGTCCAGACTACAACAGGACCAGTTCTCCTAGCTCTGCAAAAAAACCCAGAGCACTTCAGCATACTGAGTCTCCCTCAGAAACAAATAAGCCACATAGTAAGTCAAAGAAGAGACATTTAGACCAAGAGCAACAACTGAAATCTGCACAATCACCGTCAACAAGCAAGGCTCATAGCAGAAAGAGTGGGGCCGCTGGTAGTTCACGGAGTCAGAAAAGGAAAAGGACAGAAGGTTTTTGTGTGAAGAGTGGTTCTGGGTCTGAATCAACTGGTGCTGAAGAGAGATCTGCAAAACCTACCAAGCTGGCTTCAAAATCCGCCACCTCGGCCAAAGCTGGGTGTAGCACCATCACTGATTCTTCCTCTGCTGCCTCTACTTCCTCCTCGTCTTCTGCTGTGGCCTCGGCCTCCTCCACTGTGCCACCAGGTGCCAGGGTGAAGCAAGGAAAAGACCAGAACAAGGCCAGGCGTTCCCGTTCAGCATCCAGTCCCAGTCCCAGAAGAAGTAGCAGGGAGAAGGAACAGAGTAAAACTGGTGGCTCTTCAAAATTTGATTGGGCTGCTCGTTTCAGCCCTAAAGTTAGCCTTTCTAAAACAAAACTGTCTCTTCCAGGGTCTTCTAAGTCAGAGACATCAAAACCTGGACCTTCCGGATTACAAGCCAAATTAGCAAGTAAGTTCGTGAAAAGAACTTTTCCTTAAATAAAGATTTATTTCTCTTGGTTTGTCAGTTGTAAGTAGGCATTCACACTTGTATTTTTTTCAGTCTGAGACACTCTTAGATATACTACTCTATAATGTAGTAATACATAATAATTTGATGCTACATTTAATTTCATGGAGATGGATAAAGACTGCTGTCATTAAACAGGCGTATTTTAGTGTCTATTTCTTTCTTTGTTTTTGCATATCAAGTATTTCCTGATGTTAGGATGGTACATAAAGTTGAATTTTCTTCTATACCAGATACAAAAGTTATCATTTTAATGTTGAGTTGCTCTTGACTATGATTAGAGATCAAATGTTGTAGTACATATTGTTTTGGGTTTGTTTGTTGGTTGTATTGGTGATTGTGACTGTGATCCCAGGTCCTCACACGTACTGGGCAAGTGCTGTTCCACTGGGCTTACATCCCTAATCCTTTTAATTTATTTTGACATAGGGCCTCACTAAGTTGCCCAAGTTGGCCTCATCTTGAAATCCCTCTGTCTCAGCCTCCCCAGTAGCTGGGATTACATATCCCACTGCACTTGGCTAGTATTCTTGATCTATAGTACCAGTGAGTCACGTTAGTAGAAGAAACTTAACATAATATAAATTAAAACCTATTCATGTGTAATGTTTTATGGCTTTAAGGAGCTTAGTCTAAAGGTGAAAACCTCTTACGTTCCATATACTGCTCTATGTCCAAAGGTTAGTGGGAAAGAACATTGCCCTCTTGAAGCTTCCAGTGGCATTGAAATAAACAAGTGTTAGGACAAAAGATTCAAGCTATGAAACAGAAACCAGATGAGAGAAACAGGGTTTGTGTGTATTCATTCATGGGCCAGCCTGATGTCCAGGTACTTTCCTGTCCTTTTCTCAAGACTTTCAGACATCCTTGTCATTAAAACTGAGTAGAACTGGTGATAACCACTTTCAGAGATTTTTCTTTTTGTTGTGCTAAAGACTTTTCTTCTTTATCCTCTTCTTCTCACCCTCCATCTACCGTCTTTCTCTGTTCTACTTCAGAAAATCTGAAAGGAACAAATAGACTTGAGAGCACTTATCCACTTTTTAAAAAAGCATTGTTTTTATTATATTTTATTATATTTGTTTTGACTGTCTTTGCCCCCTTGGAATAATCCTCTTTAAAAATTTTGGTTTCAGATCTATATTTTGAGAAGGCTAAGAACCTTTTATTGGTTACTGAAAGATTAATGTCTACTAGCATTCTTGTCAAAGCTTAATAACAAATCAGCCTAATGTAACATTGAATCAGAGATCTTAGCTCTGTTTAACGGAACCCTGTAGTCCAGTGATGGCGAACCTTTTAGAGGTTTCAGTGATACAAACAGCCTGCTGTGGCACGCGTGGCACATTTGCCACAACTGCTGTAGTCTATAACTGTTTTCATTTGATTCAGTATTAGCTAAACTTTGACAAGAATACTAGAAGGCATTGTGTAAAATCATGATTAACCTGTATTGTGGGGTTATTGAAGGTAACAGTTTTTACTTTCAGATTGTACAACTTTGTTCTATTTTGTATTATAAATATGGAGTACATCTATATAAAATCTTTTCAGTTGAAAGAAATGATAATTGATGAGGACTCAGTAGATTGGTGTCCTGAAATGAAAAAAAAAGGTCAGGTTAAAAAAGAACTAACTCTGTATTTGTCCTGCCAAGGTTTTCTTGACAATTACAGTTATTTATATCAGCTCTCATGTCTCCTCCCCTTTCCTCCTTGAAGTGAAAAGGCGTGTGCGGATCTGTGCGGATCTGTCCACTTAGTGGCTCTGTGATTCTCACAGCCAGGGGACCAGGTTGAGTTTGTTAAGTTACACGTGATTCACTGCACTTCCCGCTCGTCCTCACCTGAAGAGCTCATCTCCCTCTGCTTTTTCTGTAGGAGGGCTCCAGGGCCAGGTGATAATGATTTTCTTCTCTTTCATAAGATATCTGTGTGTTCCACTGTCACTAAATTGCTTTTCTAGTTTCAGTGCTCCCACCTTAGTTCTAATTTCTAATTATAGCTCAGGCTATTGAAATAGGGGTTTGAATTATTTGCTGAGCATCTAGTTAGTGCTAGGAATTTTACATAATTCAGGCCACATATGTTAAAAATGATAGTGCTAGGGCTGGTGATTTAGCTCAGTGCTTCTACCGCCTGCCTCACAAGTGCAAGGTCCCAAGTTTGATCCCCGGTACTCCCCCCCACCCACCCTCCGCCCCCAGAAGATAATGCTTTAGTGTAGTTATTAAGGAAATTTATTTTAAGGAGGTGAAATAAATTCTCAGAATAATATATCTCATAAGTGGTAGAGTTAGGATCTGAAGATTTGGGGGGGCTGCTGACTGAAGCCTCCGCACTTCATTGCTATTTTTTGTGGTACTGGAGATCAGACCCACGGCCTCACATACACTAGCAAGCTTTTGATTGCTGAGGCCTCGGCCCTTTGCATTTTTTAAAAAATTGTGTTCCTATGCTTGACTGCTAGAACATATTTGGGTCATTGGTAATATTAAGACCCCAGATGGATTTAGCTCAGTGGTTCCGCCACCTGCCTTGCAAGCGCAAGGACCCGAGTTCGATCCCCAGTACCAAAAAAAAAAAATATTAAGACCCCAGAGGAAATGAAATTTTACTTGATCTCCTTTTTCTGTTATTAATCTTTAGGATGAGTACTATATGAACTCAAGGATTCATATACCATTCACTATGTATTTGCTTCTTCTGAGAAAGTAAAAAAATGTTTCAAACAAAATAATAGCAAAGGGGCTGGGGATTTAGCTCAGTGGTTTTGCCGCCTATTGTGCAAGCGCAAGGACCCGAGTTTGATCCCTGGTACCAAAAAAAAAAAATAGCAAAGTATTTAATTGCACTTAAATATACTTGACAGTTGCCCTAAATACTTTAGATGCATCATCTTATTTGCTTTCCATCAGTCCTTTGTGGCAAGTTTCTGAATTACAGGTAAGGAAGCTTGGTATCATGGGTCAGATTGTCTGTGAAGGGTTAGTGGTAGAAGCAAGACCAAGTCCAGGCCATCCAGGAATTGGTCTCAAGAGCAGAATGAGAGGAGTGAGCAGAGTAGGGCAGCTGGATGTGGGAAGGATTCTTGAAGTCAGACAGGGAAGGTATATTTTAGGTATGACTGAATGTGTTACTTTGGGAAAGAGTTTTTATCAGAAGCTGTAGAATTGGTAGCGAATTTAACTTGAGGTTATGGGGGCAAAATGATGATTTCATTGTGATCACTGTTTGAAATACTGCTATTTTGGAGAGAGAGTCCTTAATATAAAACTAAAATCTTGGGTTTGAATCCTATTCTGCCATTTCACTAGGTGGTGATCATGGGAAAGTATGTCACCATTTAATGGTAAAATGGGCATAATAGCTATTTGAAGAATAAACAAGTGTGTGTGGAGACAGCATGAGCATCACAAAATTTAGCATGCAAGTGGAAGTTAAATATGTATCTTAAGGCAAAAAACATGCAGGGCAGCATTTTTTGAGAAGAAAGGACCAGTAAATCTTGGCCATGGTCAGGTTAAGGCAGCTATTCTTAGCTGCATCCTGCTAGTTTTTTGAGGTTGAGAAAAGCATTCAGTTATTTTTTTTTTTTCTCCCACTACCAGGGAGCAAACTCAAGACCTTGTGCTTGCCAGGCAGATGTAGCGCCACTGAGCTACATCCCCAGCCCACAGTTATGGTTTTGATACTTAACTTGTCCCTAATTTTTTCCTTATCCCTAATCTTATTTGAAAAACAATAGTATTCATTCTTTTGAGCCATAAAGAAAGAATAAATGTGACAACCTCATTAAATTAAAGTACATATAAAGTTCACAAATATATAATGGTTTATCATGAATTGTGGTCATGTATTTTGAAGGGCTTTTGTATGCATCAAGATTTGTTGTTGGCTTTTGTTTTTACATTAATCCATAGATTCAGCGAGGGAGGAGTTGACCAGCAGATTTCTGATTAGTATAAATCTTCGTGGGGAAAAAAATTTATAAATTACGTAATAGCCCTGTTGTGAGACAGAAAACACTTCAGTTTGAGTAGATTAGTTTTTTCTGATTGTTGTGTTTTCTTCTGACCTTTAAGATTCAGTGAGCTGGGCGTGGTGGCCCAGGCCTGTGATCCCAGCACTCACTTATAATCCCAGCACTTAGGCTGAGGTAGGAGGATTGCTCCGAGTTCAAGGCTTGCCTGGGCTACATAGTGAGTTCAAGGCTTGCCTGGGCTACATAGTAAGTTCAAGGCCAGCCTGAACTACACAGGGAGACCCTGTCTCCAAAAAAGAGATTCAGGCAAATCTTAATTTGAGTGTGTTACCTTTCCTCAAGGTGGGCTCATTCTCTAAGATAATGATTGGTTAGCAGAAGAGCTTCGTGTTGAAGTGTTTTGAAATTGTAAAAATAAATCATACCAGGCCGGGGTTTTAGCTCAGTGGTGCTGCCGCTTGCCTCACAAGTGCAAGTTCCTGAGTTTGATCCCCAGTAACCCCCCCCCCCGCCCCAAAACAACCCCACATACCTTTAAGATACTTTGTAAGAAACTGTTCTTCATTGTCAAATACTACTCAAGGAGATTCAAGGTCATGTATTAACATAGTGAGAGCTGTGGGAAAGCCAGGCATGGTAGCATGCATTTGTAATCCCAGCACTTGGGAATCTGCGAGAAAGATCGAAGGTTCAGGACCACCCTGGGCTACATAGCAAATTCGGGACTATCCTGGACTACAGAGGGAGATCCTGGCTTTAAAAAAAAAAAAAAGTACCTGTGGGAAGTCTGCTTAACCCATTATTTTACAGGTTTATTTGACCAACTGTTACCACCTTGGGAGATGGTAGTGGCCCATGAAATACACTTTGCAAAGCCATATAAAGCATTAAGGCAGGACACTTAACCAGAAGGCCTTTTCCAGGGTGTTCCTTTGGTAATGGTTGATAGACTGGTAAACACATTCTTGATGGGGCGCTAGGGCTGGTAGGAGAGCTAGTGAAACAGCTACTTTAGGTGATGGGCTTCCTCATGTATTGCTGTTTCACCTGTCACTGATCGAAATAGCTGTGGGACAGAGGTAACCCTTTCTCATTTAACAGAGGTCTCCAGAGAACTCCAGAGTGGATAGTGTTAGCATGTTATATGGGGGGAGGGGGATGCGCATGCACACGTGCGCCTGGTACTGGGGATCCAACCCAGAGAGCTCTGAGCTACATTCCTGGGGTCTGCCCCTCTCCCCCTTTGGTAAATTTTGATACAAGTTTTGATAAGTTACCCAGGCTAGGCTTGAACTTGTAATTATCTGGCCCCAAGCTCCTGAAAATTTTAGTATGTGTTAGGAACTTACGATAGCTGTCAATATGCCATTTAACCTGTTTAACCTGAGTAAACGGATACTCTATTTAATAGCATAAGTGTAAGTTCTGTATAGTGATAAAGATGTTTTAAAAAATATTCTGTAATATTTCAATGTAATACTTTAAATAACTTCATAGTAGGGCTAATTATTTTGGCTTCAAAGTACATATTTTCTAATTACCTTCTTAGTAAAATGTAAGCTAAGTTTTTCAAAAATTGCAATAATTTCAAAATGAGTAGTAGATGGTAGCACAGAATTGTAAGAAATGGTGTTCAAAATCTGAGTAAGATACTTATTTATAGAAAAACTGAGGGGTCTGATATGTCTATCTGTAACCCTATGTTACTCTCCATTATTTATGTGGGCATCTCATACACAATAATAGCAGTTATCAGCTTGTTTCGATCTTGAGTTTCATATTGTCCTGATGACTTGCATTATTAGAGTTAACCAAAAATCAAGTAGATGCTGGATTCTGGGATGATAATTCTTCTGGGATTAGGACTCTCCATTATGTCTCTAGCATAGAGGGAGAAAGTAAGAATGTGTTGCAAAAGAGAGGAGTTTAGAAACTAGACTTTCGGTTTTATCTAGCTGCATCTCAGAGGATCGTCTGTATTGCATTAAAGTTGGAGTGTCTTTGAGCCTTATGATATTTGGGCAAGGAACTTAAAGAAAAAGGCATGAGTATCAAGTTTTCTATGTTACAAGGCAGCTGTTAAAATAACAACTTGAGATTTTAATTAGTTCCAATATGTAACCACTTTGAAAAATTACTAACAATATTTTTGAAGCTTTTAAAAATTCATTACATTAGGATGTGTTGCTAAATTAAAAAGTGTTAAAAGGGAATATCACTGACCTCTTTGTTTAAAAGGCTTTGCTTTGTTTTGCATTGTTCATGAATTACAAATGACAGTGTTAAATGTTTGTATATATCAAGTCAAAGAACTGACTTAGGTTGCATTTTATGGGACATGTATGTTAAAATTTCTTTTTTATATTCTTGCCTTTGTGTTCTGCAGTAGTTTTCTGAAATGTCTTTATTTTTTAAAAATCCAGAAAATATCAAAAATGTACAAAGAGGAAAAAGCCATCACCATTTTTAATCCCATCCACCAAGAACTACCTCTTTTTTGATGTATTTTTCCCAAATTTTTCTCTTTATATTTATTAGCACAGAAGAGAAATTTAAATTCAGAGTTATGTACGGTTTATTTTTTTAAAATAGCGGTCTTTTCTGCCTTTTCCTATAGCTGAGTATTTTGGTACTTTGGTCTCTAAATTATGTGACTGCCCCCCAAGAACCTCAAACACTCACAGGTGGGCTTTTGGAAAGTGCTCAGATTTGCCTTTAGGAGTCCTCTGTTTAAAAGTGACAGGTCGCTGGGGCGTGGCCTGCAAAGGTTTATCTCCCTTCCTGTTTCCTCCCTTGGTCTCCGTTTCCGGGTCACCAGACCTGGAGCAGCTTTTCCTCTTCCTAGTGGCGGGCCTTGGAGCTCCTGACTATACTGAAGTCTAAGAACTGTGAGCCAAAAGAAAGCTTTTCTCCTTTAAGTTGCAATTAGCTGGTATTTTGTCCATACTTGGGAAGTAAGGTAATTAAGACAACTGTCTGCATTGTCTTGATCTTCCTAAGATACTAGGCCTTGGGATAGTTGCTCTTCCTGCTTAGTTACATTTGTTGTTTTAGGCTTGGGGTTTTCTTCATTCTGTTAAGTCTCCTTTTTCCAGATTCTCAGTTTCTTGTTTCTAGTTTCAGTGGAACTTACCTTCTACTTGATTTCTGAGAAAAACTTAATGAAATTTAAAAATCTTTTTTTTTTTCCTTCAGATTTTCTGTACAAAGTATGTCATGCCACCTTGATACTTGTTTGACAGATTGGTTGGATGTAAGAGTTCTGAGTTGGGAATTACTTTCCTTCAGAATTTTGGGGAACTATAACATCTGTTATTCCAGCACTGGACTCATTTCTGTTCCTAAATGTAACTTGTTTTTATGGGAGCTTTTGCAGGTTTTAATTCCATTATTTAGAAGTGTCAAGATACTGTTCATTGCTTCGGGTTTGTTTTCATTCCTTGTAGGGTTGACTAGCTTTTTTTGCTGGTTTTTTAAGACAGGGTCTCGCTATGTAGTTCAGACTGGCCTTGAACTCACTTTGTAGCCCAGGCTGGCCTCGAACTTGCTGTGATCTTCCTGCTTCAGCCTGCCGAGTGCTGGGATTATAGGCGTGCACCACCATGCCTGGCCAGAAGCTATTGATTTCCCTGGTTTCAGGGCATTCCTCAAAACAGGACTTTCAGCCCTGAAACCTGGTTGGTTGTTCAGGTACCCTGTCCTTGTTTATTTCCTAGTTGGGGTGATTGTGCTTTTGGATGATCCTGATCTTATCTTTTTGCCTGTGTGTGTTTTGGTTTTTTTTTTTTTTGTACCGGGGATCGAACTCGGGACCTTGCAGTTGCGAGGCAGGTGGCAGAACCACTGAGCTAAATCCCTGGCCCCCTGTGTGTGTGTTTTGTTCTATTTCTGGTAGATTTTTTCAAATTCTTCTAGCCTTTCTATTGATTTTTGCACCTCCTCCCTCATGTCTGCTTATTTTCAAGCAGTTACTTTATTTTTATTTCATTTTAAAAACAATCCTATATTTGTTTTATGGGTGTATTTCTTTTTTGAGGGCTGTAATAGTTTGCACAGCCTTTTTCTCTGGGCTTGATTGATTTGGGATGTTTTGTTTTTTTCTGTTTTTTGGGAAGGAATGGCTTTGGGGTTGGTTTTGTGTTTCAAACTAGGAACTTTGGTCAGGTTCTGTTATTCCTGGTTGTCTCCCCATACCCAAGTGAAGGTTGAGACCAGGAATCTAATATTTAATCTCTGAGTATGTGAGAGACATTTGACAGAGATTTACTGTGTCTTCCTCTGGTTGGGCTGTTCTCGGGAAGCCGCCTCTGCTATTGTTTTTAGATACTTTTCCTTTGGCTGGTAAAATTCCACCGGCAAGATGTTTTCAAACTCCTACTTCAAGGTAAAGCCATAAGTGCTGGAATTTTGGGAACTGAGCTGGAGAAGCAGCCTGGAAGGAGGTGGGGTGTACACCATGTAGTATGTCTGCTGGCTCTGTACTCCTCTCCCTCCCTCTGCCTTTTCGGTTTGGTGCACCTATTTGCAGGTGAGAATTTATGTATTTTGTGCTTGTAAAGCATAATGGTCCTTTGTTTTGCTGGGTCAGGAACAGTTGCCCTGCTGTGTTAAGTGGGGGAGGGCCTGTGGAATCTGAGGGCTTCATAGCCTGTTGTTTTTCCTTTTGAGACACGGTCTCCCTGTGTAGTTCAGGCTGGCCTCGAACTCACAGCAATCCTCCTGCCTTGGCCTCTGACCTGTGCCACATGCCTGGCTCATAGCCTGTTAATCAGTCCTTAGTTTTTTTTTTTTGGTTGTTTTTTGTACTGGGGATTGAACTCAGGACCTTGCGCTTACAAGACAGGTGGCAGAACCACTGAGCTAAATCTCAGGCCCAATCAGTCCTTAGTTTTAACCCCAGAGTGACCTGAGATTATCAGTTCCCGAGCCTTTTTGGGTTTATTTTTAGTCTAATTGGCACTTACGTCAGTTTTCTCCTTTGGGCTTTCTGGACTTTGCAGTCCATTCAGCTCTGGTATTTTGCCTTTTATGTGGCTACAATGGGTTGTACCTTGGTTTAGCCTGTTCCCTACTACTGAACTTTTACATTGTTTTAAAATTTTTAAATTAAGTATAGCTTTGTAATTTACATATTTTTTTCTTGTTAGGTCTCCCTATTTATGTGTGAATATTGATAGAGATTTTGAAATACATTGCCCATAGGAACATGAATTTACACTGCTACCAATGGTGTAAATGTACCCATTTATTTACATCCTCATTAACTAATAACTGTATTCCTGCAGTTTCTGTTATTATATGCTTTATTTAACCATTCTCTATTATTAGACACTTAGCTCTTTTCAGTTTTTCTTTATTATAAATTAAATCAATCTTTGCACGTTTCTAGTATTTTTAATTTATACTGCCAAATCAGTACATGAAATGCCTGTGCACTGACTGACTAGAAGTAAGAATTTGCTTTGGAAAGTTGCATTTGGGATTTAGCTCATTATAAACCACAAAATTCCTTTTAGTTAGTGACTTAAAAATAAAAGTCTGTGATCCTTTTTTATATGATAGGTTACTTTCCATTTTATAATCTTATTTTTATCATTCTTATTTTTATTATTTATAATCTTATTTTTTTCTTCTTATTTTAAGCCATTAATGAAGTTACATAATTTGGGTGTGGGACACATTTATAATCTCAGAACTCTAGGAGGCTGAGGCAGAAGGCTTGCAAGCCTGGGCAACTTAGTGAGACCCTTTCTCAAAAATAAAAATTGAAAGACCTAGGGATGTAATCCAGTGGGACAGCTTGTCTGGACTCAGTTACCTTACTGCCCCCTGCCGCCTCCCAAAGCTGTATAAGCTTGAAGTTAACCATATTATATTAAAGTCGTGCCAAATTCTTAACAGTTCTGTTGCCTGGTGTCAGATGTATACATGGGCTTTGATGAAGGAACCAAGAATTACTTAGGAAAATGTACTCTTTGTTAATTGTCTTTATTAAGTCCAGTTTTCTTGGCCAAATGGCCCTATTATGGGATTTCTTTCTTTTTTAATGGTGACAATTTATTTGAAAAAGTAAAAGTGAGAAACAGGCTCTGCAGAGCAAGCTTGGGCTGAGTAAAAGAGGAAAAACCAGATAAGCCCACAGCGTGGAGGATACAGGGCCAGCTATTGTGAGGAAGCCACCCCAGCCAGCCCGTTAGCAGATTCTAAGTAAAATTCTTGATGTGCTATAACAGTCCAAGGAAGCAAATGGTCTCTAAAATGAAAATCGTCAAGCACTGGTAGAAGAAATTGAAGAGGACACATAATAGACATTCTGTATTTGTGGGTTGGAGACATTAATATTGTTAAAATGTTGGTAATACCCAAAATGATTTACAGAATCAGTGCAGTACTCATCAGAATTCCAGTGGCATTCTTCAGTTAATTCTTCCAAAAATAGGAAACATTTTGAGACTACAAATGGCATATCACTCTTCCTTTTTGTTCTAAAAGTTCAGTTCAGTAAATGTTTTCTTTCTTGTTTGGCAGTGCTGGGATCAAATCCAGAGACTCCTGTGTGCTAGGTGAATGCTCTGCCACTTAGCTGTACCCCTGGCCCTTCAGTAAACATTTTTGGTAAAGGGCACCATAATAAATATTTTAGGCTTTGCTGACCACATGCAGTCTCTGTCTTATTTTTCTTTTATCACTACTCTAAAATACAAAAACCGCTCTTAATTTGTGGACTGGATTTGGCCCACAGGGTGCTGTTTGTTGACACCTACTTAGGTGGAAAGTTTATATAAGTTAATATAAGACTTTAAATCAGAACTGGAGTTACAGGTGGTAGATATCAACCAGCGTTAAAATCTGCTCACAGGACTGCCAAAGCCAGGAGATTGGCTAGCTTCAGGCTTGGGTGGGTACAAGAGATCAAATGGAGAGATGGTACTAGCGGCCCTGAACATTGTGGCTTATGGACACCTCCAGATCATATCCCTTCTTCCGAAAGCCAAGAGTACAGTAATCACTCATTCATCTCTCAACTTACAAAGAAGACCTTGATTCCCTGGTTATTTTGGTAGAGAGGACTGTGGTGATGGGGTAGGGATTTGGGACGATGGAAATATCTGGTTAGAGTCCCACTCGTATATATATACATAGTCCTTGGCGATAGTAGTGTGACCTACAATTTTTTAACATTATTATGGTGTGCAAGAGTACCTATTCAACCATTTATTAAATAAGTTGCATTATTCACTTTATTATAAATAGATGTGTTAGATGTTAGATGATTTTGCCCAGCTGTAGGGTAATGTGTTTTATGTGTGTTAGTTGGTTAGATGCATTACTGAGGTAAGATATTTTCAAGTTATGAGATTAGCAGGTTGTAATAGCATCGTAAGTGAAGAAACATTAGTGTGAGTAACAAAAGTTTTATGTGTACCACTTGAAGAAAGAGGTAGGGCATAGCTTCCTAGAGTCCCTAGAAAATTAAAGGTAGATGCTCAGAAAAAGGATCACTGGATATTAAGCATAGGTGTCTACTTTCTTGTATTTTGTTGTCACTTTTCAATTTGGAAGGTAAAAACAGTCATGTATTTGAATGGAGTGATAATTCACTGTAAGATGTAGGACAGCCTCCCTCATCCCTCCATCCCCACTTGTTTTTCAAACATCCTCATCAGATATACTGATATTAATGTATGATTCCTCTACTTACGCAACAGAAAGGATCTGTAAAAAACTGGAAAACTCACTAAATTACTGCATTTCTAGAATACTTTATCATTCAGTGGGCTATATTTTTGTTGTAGGACTGGATACTAGGTCTGATAGGTCTGTCTGTATCAGGTAAAGGATTACCATACATTTAACATAGACCATGCCAAAAAAAAAAAAAAATAGAAGTAAGCATGACAGTGAATATGTATCATCTAGTTGTCTGTTGCTACTTTTTAAATAACAAAATTGAGTAGAAACCATATCACACCAGTGGTTGCGGTCTATCTTGGTGACTCCTTTGCTTAAATGGCCAGACATGTTACTAGTATTTGATTGTCCTGCAAGATGACAAAATTGGAATCATTTCAGTTTACTGTAATTCAAAATACTCTTTAAAAACTTCAAGTAGAAGAGAAAAAGATAGGTCACATCCATTTTTATATAAGTAAGCATTTAGTTTAGTAAATACCTATTTGCTATGTGAAGATTTAACCTGTTGATTTAAAATCTTATATCTAAAAAATTGAAGCCTACAATTGGCACCTAACAAGTTTAAATATTTTGCATTTTTAAAACCACCTTTGCAGAAGGAAGCATTGCCACCCACCACCCACCCCTGGGAATTGAACTCAGGACCTTGCAATTGCCAAACAGGTTCGGTGCCACTGAGCTACATCCCTTGCCCTGGAAGCATTGTTTTTTAAGATGAAGCTATAAATTTTGAGTAAATCAGTTACTTGATTATACATTATTTGAAAAATGTTCATATTGCAGAACAAATTAATTAGGATTTTTAAGAGGACAGTGCTGACAATTTCACCCTTATTCAGAGGAATAAAGATTCTAGCAACAAGTGCATGTATTGTATCGATGTAAGAAGGTCACAGTGCTTTGAGAAAAGTAGCATGTCTGCATTTCTTCCTAACTTGATTATGTACATAAAGACTTTGTGGAGAAGAATATATTAACCTGACCAGTGATACTTTGGCTGCTTTTCAGGTATCATCATAAAAGTAAATGATAAATGTAATTTTGCTGCATTACAGAGCCTAGAAAAGACCACACACACACATGCACATGTGAGCACTGGGTATTAATCCAGGGCTTCATGCAAGCTAGGCACTGAGCTACCACTCAGCTGCATCCCCAGTCTTTTAAAAAATTTTGTCTTTAGACAGGGTCTAATTTTTTAAATTTTTTTGGTACTGGGGATCGAACTTGGGACCTTGTACTTGTGAGGCAGGTGGAGGAACCACTGAGCTAAATCCCCAGTCCAGTCAGGATCTAAGTTTTGACTGAACCAATAAGGCAAAATTTTACCAGCTTGCTGGATATATATTGAGAATGTAGTAGTCTCTGTTCTGCTTCAAAATAAGCTTAGGAATGATGTAGTTGGCTGAGTTAGGCAACTTTAAGCAAGTCACTTAATATTTTTGTGTCTGAATCATAGGAATAACCATAATGCATCTGCAAGTGCTTTAAAAAAAAAAACGAGGTCTAAAATTGTGAGGATAGCATTTGAGCATAGTCAGTTGCTAAATGGCCAAAAAAGGTTTAAGTTTTTATACTGTAGAAAGTGACCTCCCAAACTGCTTCAGCTTGAACTTTAGCTTTTCTGTGAATTGTAGTTTTTGGATATTAGCTCTTATCACAATGTATGATTTATATTTTTTTTTCCTTCCAGCCCATGGGATGTCTCTTAACTTTGTTTCCTTTGGTATGCAGAACCCTTTTTGTTCCAATCCCATTTGTCAATTTTTGATCCTGTTGCCCTTGTATTTGGGTAACTAAGAAATCACTATTCAGACCAATGTCATGGACATTTTTTTCCCCAATGGTTTCCTACAGCAGTTTTATAATTCTTGAGTTTTGCATTTATGTCTTAGTTAAATTTACTCCTAATAATTTGTTTATACTTTTTATTTTTTTAAGAATTTGTTTTTAAAAATGCTATTATAAGTGATTTCTGTTTTAGTCAATTCATTGTAAGTAAATAGAAGTGTTACAGATTTTTGTAAGCTGATTTTGGTATTCTGTAACTTTACAAATTTGTTTATCAATTCTTTTTTAAGGATTTTCTATGTGTGTGTGTGTGTATATATATATATATATATATATATATATATATATATATATGACCATATCATTAGCAAACAGGGACTATTTCACTTCATCTTTTCCTTTTGAGGTGTCCTTCTTTCCTCATTGATCTGGCTAAGGCTTTGTATCCCATGCTGAACAGTAGTGGTGACAAGTGGGTATCCATATTTGGGTTGGTTTTTTGGGGTTTGTTTGGTTTGGTTTGGTTTGGTTGAGATGAGGCTTTGCAGTGTAGTTCAGGCTGGCCTCAAACTCATGATGAATCCTCTTGCCCCAGCCTTCTGAGCCTGGGATTACAGGTAAGCACCACCATGTCTGTTGGCATCTGTGTCTTATTTCTAGCCTTAAAGGAAAAACCTTCAACTTATGTTGTTGGGGGGGGGGGGGGCATTGAGATTGAACCCAGAAACCATTAGTGTGAGGCAACTGCTTTACTAGTGATCCCCACCCACCACCAGCCCCAAGTTGGTTGATTTGATAGTTTCTCTGTCTGGCTTTGGCTTTAGTATATGGGCAGTGTTGTCCTTGTAAAAGGAGTTTGGAAGTATCCCCTCTTCAGTTTTTGCAAGAAGTTTTTTAGGAGGATTGCTGTTTGTTCTTCTGTAAGTGGTAGGATTCAGCCAAGCCATCTGTCTGTTCTTGGCCTTTGCTTTGATGGGAGACTTTCAGCTACTGATTCAGTCATCTTATTCAGTGTTGCTCTGCCTCAGATTTCCAATGTCTTTGTAACTTAGGCTTGCTAGGTTGTATGTTCCTATCAGTGTATCCATTTTTTCTGGTCAGTCTAGTTTGCTGTATAATTTTTTTCTGATTTTGAGTCTTCTTTCTTAGTTTGTCCATTTTGTTTAGCTTTCAAAAAAAATACCAACAAGAACAACTCTTGGTTTCCTCGCTTTTCTGTTATAGTCCTTTTCATGTATTTTTGTTCTATTTTTGTTATTTTCTTCTTTCTACTAACTTTGGACTTATCTTTTTTCTAGTTCCTTGAAATTTAATATAGGTTGCTTAAGATCTTTCTTCTTTGATGTAGGTCCTTACTGCTATAAACTTCCTCCTTACCGCTACATTTGTTGTATCATATAAGTTTTGGTATATTGTGTTTTCATTTTTGTTTCATTGCAAAATATGTTTTAATTCTTCTTCAGCAGTTGTTCTGGAGCACATCATTGAATTTCTACATCCTTGTTAGTTTTTCCTGGTTTCTTACTTTACTGATTACTAGTTTTATACTACTGAAGTGAGAAAAATGTAATTGATGGGATTTTGATCTTAGTATTTGTTAAGACTTGTTTTGTGCCCAGTGTTTTGGGGCCACTTGACAAGGCACGATAGTCTGCTTATGTTGGGTGGTAGATACGCTGATATCTGTCTTCTGTATCCATAGCGTCCATTTGGTTTAATGGAATTAGAACCAGGGTCTGAGGTACTGGTGATTGAACCAGGGCTTTGCATATGATGTTAGGCAGTGCTTTTTACTACTGAACTACTTCCCTAGCTCCCGATATTTTCTTTTCTTTTTTTCTTTTGTACCAGGATCAAACTCGGATTCTTGCGCTTGTGAGGCAGGCGGTGGAATCACTGAGCTAAATCCCCGGCCCCTCCTGATACTTTCTTTTTTTTTTGGTACCGGGGATCGAACTCAGGTCCTTGCGCTTGCGCAGCAGGCGGCGAAACCACTGAGCTAAATTCCCGGCCCTGCTCCTGATATTTTCTTAATGGTTTTCTGCCTGAATGATTTGCCCAATTTTGAAAGTGGGGTATTAGACTCTTCTACACCTCTCAGTATTTACTTTATATATTTAGATTATCCAATATATTCTTAAAATTGCTGTCTTCTTGATGAATTGACCCCTTTAATTACTAGTTAATGGCCTTTTTAGTCTCTTTATGTAGTTTTTAGCCTAGTATTTATTTTGCCTGAATGTAGCTCTCTCTGTTTTCATATGTATGTAATATCTTTTTCCATCTCGAGAGGGAACTTTATAGTGATGGAAATGTTCTGTCTCGACTGTGATACTGGTTACCTGGGTGAATGTATTTGTCAGACTCATTGAACCATACACCTAAAAGGAGCACATGTTATCGGTGTAAATTATACCTGAATAAAGCTCAAAAGGAAGTTAAATGCTGATGTCCATCTCAGAGCACAAATAGTGAAAGTATAAAAAAGTTGGGATAAGAAGTGTATCATCACCTAAAATCAGCATTATAGCAGTAGCCCAGGTAAACGCATTTGAATATTATACATGTAAATATTTTTGCTGCTGACTACTGTGTCATAGTATGTAAAAGATACTTTAGTATTGCATGAACTAAGTCACATTATTGACAGCACAAGAGTTTATAAAGTGATTATTATAAGTGAAAGTTTGTTTTTGGTTTTATGATACATTGTGCACTTGTAGGCTTTTTTCTTGGAACCATGCATTTTTAAAAATCTATTTTAACTTAGTCTCAATTCAAATAAGACAAGTATAAGTTCATAATTTTTGAAAAAGTATTTCAAAATAACTTTTGAAGATTTAAATATTAAAAAAATAATGATGCTAATTAGCTGAACACATTAGGCTGGCTCTGTTGATCTGTTGTCTGTGTGCTCTGTTTGTCTCTTAGGTGACCGGGGTGTCAGCCGAGGCAGATAGACTAGGGTCGGATAGGGTATCGGGTATAGGTGTGTGATGCCATCAGGTAATTCTGGTGATAAGCTGTGTAGAAAATCACCTAAAAGTAAAACTGAAATTTAAGACACTCTTAAGCCAGTCTTCTTTCCCCAGTTAACATAACATTCTTTGGTCTTTCTATGACAGTTTCAGATGTTTAGCTAATCTTTGACAAAAGCTGTTTTCTGGGGGGAAAAGCCCAAGAAATTATGGTTTAAATTTTCATATGATAGCGCCTGCCTGAACATAGATTTTTGTCTTTATAGCATCTGTTTTTGTGTTTAAAGATCCATGAATAACTTGCTTTTCACTCAGCAACTTTCCTCATACATGATTGTACAGCTCATTCCAAGTTGCATGAACTGTAGTTTTAAATTAAGAGTCTAAAAGATCAAGCTGTCTAGAATTCTTTTTGCCACATCTTTCCAACGTCTTTTTCTGGTGCTTTTAACGAAGTCAGAAGACTAAAGAATATCTTACCTTTTCACTTTAAAAACAGTAAAATAGCCAAAATTTGAAACTTCATGGGAAAATGCAAGTGACCTGGAGTGAGTATATAATTATTCTCTGAAAAAGCTAACATCCATCCGAGATGATGAGATAGTTCTCATGGAAATTGTTGACTTTGAAGACCTTTCACTATTAGCAGTATTTGTTTAGATGGAGCCTAATGCGCAGTACACCATCATGTATTGTACCATTGTTTGTGGGCCGGGGAAGGAGGGTGGGTGGAGGCTGTCATGGCTTCTCCATTGTTCATAAAATAATTGTTCATAAAATTTTACTGAATTCCTGTACCTTTTTAGTCTACTAGCCCTATCAATAAAGGCGTTAGGTAACTCCCAGAATAGCATGTTAAGTGTATTGGCTTGCCTTTTCTCCCTTATTATCTAATATTCTATAAACATTCTAGTAACCTTTAGGTCATGTATAGAGGTTGTATAAAGAAATTATTTTTTGTTTTCAATAACCTTAATGACAACAAAATTTATAACTAGCTATGGGACAATGTAAGAACAGTATAATTTAGTGACTTCTTGAGAGATTTAGAATATAATAAAATAACTTTTTGGCCCTAATGGAAAAAGGTAATATGGTGAAGAGAATAGGAACTGGAAAGAGGGTGATTTGGAAGAGGTGGGATTGTCGTGCATTGTACTGATAGCTTGTTTCAAATTTGGGCCGAAGTGAAAAGACCGGTGCTGGACTGGGGTGCCTAGTACCCATTATGGATAGAGGGAGTGAAAACCCACGGAAGTAAACTTCGCATACCCCTGGAGAGGCCATGGAAAGATTCTGTGGGCTTTTAAACAGGATGATGACTTAAACAGTTTTGTAAATTTTAATTCATAACCCTCTTGATAAAATTTTACTTTATTATTTCTCACGCATAGGTTTAAGAAAATCTACCAAGAAACGCAGTGAGTCCCCACCTGCTGAGCTCCCCAGTTTGAGGCGGAGCACACGCCAAAAGACCACGGGCTCCTGTGCTAGTACCAGGTAACTAATTTTTTTTAGTTTGTTTTCTTTTACTTTCTACTACTGTGACATTTTTAAATTCTGTTGAAAATCCTTCTGTGTTTTTCAAAGTTAATAAAGTATAATCACTTTTACTGGGATACTGAGTAAACATTTATTCTAACATTACTAGTGCTATTTAAAAAAATTCTTCCCCAATATTTACTGATGTGTTTATAATCAGTTAATTGTGCTGTTTTCTGACTTTTTTCCTTAGTGTTCTTGTCAACAGTCAGACATTTGGTGGTTTTAGGAACTTTAGTCTGCCAACTACATCTCTAATGAGTGTCTTAGGCAAAGTAGAGTTGTTTTTTAAAGGTAGCTGAATTTCCCAATGAGTCAAAAGAGATGCCTATCTTAGTGGCTGTGATATTACCTAATTAGTTTCTAAATGTGTTGGCACCAGTTACTAAGTTTAGTAGGTTAGGGAAGAAATGTGCTTGATTTTCATTTTGTAATCCAACGCCTACCCATCAAAAAATGCAGGCATTGCATGTATTCTTTTATATCTCTGGTTCCTGTTGCTCTCAGTTACTGTGGCTCTCATTTTCAATTTTCAGAACATCAGCTACCTTTGATATGTGGTACAGGGTATTATTTCACATACTTTTATTAATTGAGAATCTTAGGTTAAAGGTAAAAATCTTTCTTCAATTCCTTTCAGATTTTTGAGCTGGTAAGTTGGTCAAATGCACATGTGCTGTTGATTATTCAGTAGCCAAATATGAGTTCTCCATTTTTAAAAAATGTAGTTTGTTTCCTCTACTAAATGCATCAAAACAAGTGATGGAGCAGTGTTTTTAGCCTGCTTTTTCCTGCTCTAACTCAGGTAAGCAGAAAGACTATCGTTCTTTTCTAAGACAGTCTGGTTTTTTGTTTTTTGTTTTTTTGTCTCTGGGATCGAACTCAGGACCTTGCACTTGCGAGCTAGGCGCTGTGCCACTGAGCTAAATCCCCAGCCCAAGATAGTCTGTTTTGATTGGTCTTAGCAGTGTGGTACATCAGTGACATGCGGAGACACCATGACTTGTGTGTAAGTCATAAGAAATGTAGTTACCTTTGTCAAGTGAAACCCCTACTTTTCTGCTTTTTTGTTGTTCTAGAGATTGACCTGAGGGCCTCGTGTGTGCACTATACCACTCAGCTACACTCCAGCCCTTGTACTTATTGTATTTTTTACATCTTTAGTTTGTTTGAAGTGTCTGGAATTAGTACATCTACTTGCTTTTGAGATTTCTTAGCAATGCTTAGATGAGGACTTCTCAGAAAATTTCTTAGTTCTTCAGAGTTTTAGTCCAGGCTTTTAATCTTACTCTCAAAGGTTAGTTAGTCTAAGCTATAAACTGAGTTTCTTGTGGTTAAAAAAACAATTTTAAACCATAATATGCGAAGTCAGGCAATTTAGTGTTAGAGTCTGGAAGCAGCTTTCCGCCTACACATGAGCACTCCAATCCTGCGCGTGAGATCACATCCAGTATTGCTGGGCATGCTCTGCACAGCCATCCAGCCTACCTACCTGAAACACTCTTCATTGCAAACCTTTTCTCAGTTACTTGACCTTCCCCTGAAGTGTAGTTAGTGCTCTGTAGCCTACGGGGACGTTCTCTTTATCTTTAGACTAATACACAGGGCTGGCTGTATTGAGTGTTCAGCCCATTGTGTTGGTGCAAATTAGGTATTGAGTGATCTTGAATCCCCCTCATTTGTAGCTTTATAAATTGGGCTTAGGTTGTTTGCTTATGAGGGAAGATTAAAGCAACTGTCTATGGGAAGATTTTTCACTAATTAGGAAAATAAACTCTTATACTGACCTCAGGTGATTCAGAGCCTTTCTTTACATGTCAGTTCTGTCTGTTTTCTTGATCTTCACTAGGCAGAATGTAATTTCACAGATTTCTTTTGTTTGTTTTTAGTTTAAATTACTATAGTAATAATGGTTTTGCATTTCTTAAGGTAATTTGGGATCTGCTGTTTAAAACCATAATAGTTGGGGAGATGCATTTTTTTGTTTCTGCTTTGAATGCTTTTTTTCAATCATCAGTAAAATGTCATTTGCTTCAAGGAAAGTGAGTGATCAGTGTATTTTCCATATCACATTCTATACCCTTTTCCCAGACATCATCCATATTTCTTTACATGTATTTAGTTCTTATATATTTTATAGAATGGCGTTATTGTCCATTAGTACAGTTACACAGAATGGTATCTTTAGATGATTTAGGTGATCTAGAATACAGAAAATGGAATTTTTTTCTGTCCTCCTTTCCCATTGTCAGTGTCACTCTGCAAGCCTGTGTATATCAGCCCACTTTTTAGCCTGCAAGTGGGGCTCTACATTAAATGAATTGAACTTTTCTCTTTCCTAGGAGTCACTTTTCCATTTAGTTGGAAGTGTTTAGAAATTATTCTGACTGTAAGGATGACAACAGCCCCTAGAAACACAAAAGCATGTATTGTGATTGCGGTATAACTTGGAAGAATTTTAAATATACAAAGTCTTGGTTGTTATGCATAGTGATTTTCTGCAACAATTTTTATTTAAAAAGAAGAAACTGGCTTTGTGCTGTATGAATTTGAGCTTTGTGTTGTCTATACATTACTCCTGTTTCACTGGTAATGCTGCCCATGATGACATTTTTCTGTTGCAGTCGGCGAGGCTCTGGCCTGGGCAAAAGAGGAGCAGCTGAGGCGCGTCGACAGGAGAAAATGGCAGACCCTGAAAGCAGCCAGGAGACGGTGAATTCCTCAGCTGCCCGGACAGATGAGGCCCCCCAAGGAGCAGCAGGTAGGTTGGCATTAAGTCTTACAGTGCATTTCAGTATCTTATAGATTCATTTAGAAGTAAATTATTTTTTACATACTCGGAATATGATGAAAAATAGGAAAGAGAAAATAAGCTAGATGTTACCAAGTAAATTTTTGTTCTGTTTTGTTTTACCTTCTAGATTTGGTACTTTGATGAGTGGATTCTGTTTCTAGTTGTTTAACTTCTCATTCAGCCCAAATCTGTACTGATTGCATTTGAGGTGCTTTTTAGAAGGGTTGGAATTCTTTTCAGTTAAGCTTTTTGCATATTGATTAGTGCATATAACGGTTGCCCACTGACTGAAAGAATTTAAATTATTAATAAAAATTAATAAAAGGACATGATTTGAATTGCTTCATAAATGTGAATTTTAATTTAGAATTTTGTTAAGCCCTAAAAAATAAGTTTTCAGTTTGCACTTAAGCTATTTTGATAATAGCATTTACATTTTCCTGGGCTTATTTTAATTCTTCTTGATACTTTAGAATAGCAAGAATTAAGATTTTTCCCCCCTCCCTTTAGCTTTAGACTGTATCTATTACCATTACCAAAGCAAAGCTAATACTTCAGTTGTCAGTGACAGTATATTTTTAAATGTATTTTATCAATTTTTTTTTTCAGCACGTAAAAAAAGTTAGTTTGTCATCATGGGCTTATGCTTCCCTTGACTCAGGATGTGGTTTAATATTAGAATATGTGCTAGTCTTGTCTTCTCTTCTCTTCCTTCCCTCTCAGACACTTTCCCTCCCTCACTCCCTTTCTTTTCCTAGTGTTGAGGATCAAACCTAGGGCCTTGTGCATGCTAGACCAACACACTACCACGAAGTCACATCCCCAGCCCCAGAATATCTTTTTTTTTTTTTTGGTACTGGGGGCCGAACTCGGGTCCTTGCACTTGCAAGGCAGGTGGCGGAACCACTGAGCTAAATCCCCGGCCCCAGAATGTGTTTTTTAAAAATCTGTTTCATTTAGTAAAACTTTCCACATGTCTGGAAGCACCACTTTTGTTGTTCAGTTGTTCAGGCTAACAAACCCAGTCAAAATTAGCATCTAATACCAGTCTTTGTCAACAGAGTTTCTGTGTAGTGTGGAGAAAGAACTGTATTTGAATAAAAATGACTGCTGAAGAGTATGTTTGAGCATTAGCACAGCCCTGGGGGGGGGGGCGGGTGAGGTAGGAAGATGGCAAGATTGAATCTTGTCTGGGCAACCCAGTGAAACCTTGTCTCAAAATGAAAGTAGGCTGGGGATGTGACTCAGTGGTAGAATACCACTGGGTTCTACACCCAGTACTCCCCTCCCTCAAAAAAAAAAAAAAAAATATATATATATATGTATATATATATATGAATAAAATTAGTGAAGACAGATTGGTACAAATTTTTGATCCATTAGTGGTTATCTGACTTGGACAAGTACACTCATAGTCACAAATCTTTAGTTTCATCATGTGCATAATGCATCTGTATCTCTTTGTCTAGTGCAAAGAAATATTCAGACAGTTTCTCCATATAGTAAACATATAGCGGATGCTCCCTGTACAGTGCAGCATCATACAGTACATACTGATTAATCTCCTTTTTCTTCACTAGTGGTATAGATTGTGCTTGACCTTGATGTTCTTTAACATTACTTTTTCTGGGTAACCTGTAATTTAAACCATGGACTTTTTAACATTTTCTGTAAAAGGCCAGATAGTAATGTTTTAGGCTTTATGTGGTCTCTGTTGAAATTACTAAATTCTAACATGAAAGCAGCCACAGTCTCTTATGTAACTAAATGAGTGTTTACATATTCTGATAGTTATAAGTACAAAACCATGTGATGGACTGGATTTGGCCATTGGACCATAGTTTGCCGACCTTTATTCTAATTGGTACATTTCTCTAAGAATTTTTTAAAATTCCACCAAAAGTTATAGAAAACAGTCAGTGGTGTGTGGGAAAAAAAGGTGTGCATTGGCATCTCTTTTTCCAGAAAAGTTCTTCAAATTCACATGTATTATTCATGTGCCTCTTTTTTTTTTTTTTTTCTAATTAAATTCTTTTATTGGTACATTGTAGCTGTACAACACAATTACATTTCTCATTGGGAATTGTACCTTTACATGATGCATCTTGGTTTCATGTGCCTCTTTTAATAGCCGTCATGTCTTAGTTCTATCATTATCTGTCTGGTTAACAAGGACTTAAGGTATTGTGAGTGATCTGGTCATATGTAGACCAGTCATCTACATATGCAGACCAAACATCTAGGCTTTTGGGCCTAGACTCAGCGGACATTTAGAGGCATAACAGGCCACTGCTTTTGCAGGAATATGGTTTCACCTCTAGTTGGATTCATAATGGAATCTGTCTGTGCTTACACTAGTTCTTTGATGTGGTGGTTGTTCAGCTAGCATTTATGTAGCACTCCTCTTCTGAGCCTTTATTCTCCATTCTACCTAGTGGCTGCATCTTAGTTGCCCTCTCCTTTCATGGCTCATAGCAGTGTCTTGGAGTCATCTCTAAGTTGTGATGTGCATCTTTAGTATTTTGTCTCCATAATAAAAGTATATGAAAGAAAATAGATAAATAGTTGTTGGTGATCTATTAAATATCAGAATGATTTCAGCAGTATTGACTTCTGGTACAGGAATTTAGGCTGGGATTTAATTCCAAAGCAGTTTCAAAGGCATGAGGAGTCTTATCAAAAGCGCCATGTATGAATGAAAAGTAAGGTTCTATTTTTATGCTCTTTTGGCCGGGGGCGGGGCGGGGGGTGGTGACACAGGGTCTTGTATAGTTCAGGCTTGTTCGAACTCATGACAGTCCCCCTGCCTCAGCCTCCTGAGTGCGGGGATTATAGGCATGCAGTCATGCCCAGCTGTGCTTGTTTAATTTAAAGTAGCTGAGCTCTCCTTTTGTTCCTAAATACTACAGAATAAAGTCTGCAAGAATAGCTGAGTGTATAGTAGAAGGACAAGTTTAATTTATTTACTATAGACTGTAAAACTTTAGGTTTTCTTTTTAAAGATAAATCAGACATAATGAGTTCAAATACTCCTCTCCTAACCTCGCCTTCCCCTCCCCCAAGCCTCCAGTTCTGTTGCAGGGGCTGTTGGCATGACCACCTCTGGGGAGAGTGAATCAGATGATTCTGAGATGGGACGATTACAAGGTAAAGACAGCCCTGGAGCCTGCAAATGACAGTTAACCATGGGTGCCAGTTACCACTGCTCTTTAGTGCTTGCCCCTCCCTTGGAAAGAAGCTGCTTAGTGGTGATTTGATGGTTTGGATTCAAAAGATGTATTATCTGTGCTCTTTTTTTTTTCTCTTCTCTTCTTTCTCCCCTCCCCTCCTCTCCTCTCCTCTCCTTTCCTTATTTTGGTGGTACTGGGGATTAAACCCAGGTCCTTTGCACTGAGTTACATCTACAGCCCTTTCCTTTTTTGTTTTTTGAGACAGTGTTCCTCTAAGTTGCTGAATTACCCAAGTTGGGGTTGAACGTGGAATCCTCCTGCCTCAGGCTTCCAGAGTGCTGGGATTACAGGTGTTCACCACCACACCTGGCTTCTGTCTTCATTTTGACTGTTGAAGGAGACAGTGCCTTACATAGTTTTGATGTTTTCAAATTTTCTTCATTGTGTTACATCTATAACTGGTTTTAGTAATAAATTATAAAACACATAGAAAAAAGGGCAGTTTAATATATTGTTCTCCTAGTAACATTATGAATACGTGTATTATGAAGACACCCAAAAACCCCCCCTTCTTTCCTTTTTGATCACTCCAAAATGAAGCACGTATATAAACTCCAGGGTTTTTTTTAATGTAAAGCTTTAAAATAAAATAATCTCATTATTTATACGTCTGCAAATGGATGTGTACATACTTCCCTCTAATGATTGATTTATAATAAATTCTATTGTGAGGCTTTCAAGAAACGTTGTCAGTTTCAAATTGTTTTAAGTTTCTGAGGGCTGCGACAAACTTTTTGACAAGGACTCTCATGAATACATAGTTCTTTTTTGGGCGAAGCAATAAATACAGCCTAATGGTTTTCATAATATTCTTTTGTAGGGCCTCAGGACAAGTATCTGGGAAATAATGTCAGAAAATTGAGCAAGGGTGCTTAATATATAACTTCTTCAAAGTACATATTTACCTTGAGTCTTTGGGGGACTAATTACATAGCTCCATCCTGCACTTTTTAAAAGTTCTTCATCAAGGCTGAGGATTTAGCTCAGTGGTTCCGTCGCCTGCTGCGCAAGCGCATGGACCCGAGTTCGATCTCCGGTACCAAAAAAAAAAAGTTCTTCATCAAACTTTTAAATACTTAAAGCTGACACGTGTATATTTTAATTTTTATTAATTACATTAATAAACAAGGATGGTCTTAGAAGTTTAATTTAGCTTCTCTTAAAATTCAGAATGGAAAGTAACATTGGCTACTCAGTTATATGAGATGAATCAGTTGCTTGACATTTTTAGTTGAGATCAGTTGTGTTAAATCAACTCAACTACTCCCCTGCCCTTCTTTTTTCTTTAGCTCTGTTAGAGGCCAGGGGTCTTCCTCCTCACCTGTTTGGTCCTCTTGGTCCTCGGATGTCACAACTTTTCCATAGAACAATTGGAAGCGGAGCTAGTAAGTGAATACTTTTAAATTTTTCCTCCCTTGAAACCTCTTAAGAATTAGTTAAGTGCTATTTTTCTGCTAACCTATTGATGTATCAGGAGGTTTTCATGAACTTTAATCTGTTTTTAAAAATAGGATTGTGCACATTTGTGCCTTAAATACAACATTATTAGATTTTTCCTGTGCTTTTGTTTTTGATTATTCTTTGTTTTGTTTGAACTATTGAAGGATAAAGAATGTACATTGATGATTATGGCATCTGATTGCATGTTTCATAGGTTTGAATCTTGGGTTTTTCATGGGATATAAAATGTAACCATAAGCAGTCTTAATATGGACTTGAGAAGAAATATTCTTCAGAATTGCTAGTTACTAAACTCATCAAATCAATGTGTTATAACTCAGTGGTGTTAACATATAAAATGGACACAACAGTGACTCCTGCAGTTTCCATTTATAACTGAGAACAATTATATAACTACAAATCCAGTTAAATTCTTGCTGGTATAGAATATTATTTTTAGCTTTCTTAAAATTTAGGTTTATGTTTTGTTGCAACATTATTGATAATGTTTCCATAGAATCAGAAGGTTGTTTGTAGACTTATTAAATCTTGCATTTCAGATCTCCGAAAGTGTTGTTGAAACTTATTAGCTCTTCTAATGTGTGCTTATATAAGTTGCCATCAACTATTTTTTAAAGCAGTGCAATGTGTATACCTGTTCTCATGTATGTGTGTTTATACTTGAAGCGTTTCCAGTTTTTGGCCTTAACATTTGGCAAGGAAATTCAAGAAGCAGCTGGTATATTCATTTCTGTTCAGTTTTGTGTTTGTTGCCTTGATACTCAGATCTCAGATAACACCCTGCTTTAAAGTTCTTATGAACTATTGAATGTGTTTATTTAGTGCCATTCACTAGTGCTGGGCTTGTACTGCACCCTAAACAAGTAAATGGAGCTATTTCCCACAGGCTCTCGCAAGCTGGAAGGTGACTGGCACCAGACAAGACAGCTATGTAGAAAAATTTGAGGCAGTGTCAGTGCAGCAAGGGAGGACCACACAGAGGAAGGGCGTAGACTGGTTGCTGTTGGAGGGAGCTAGGTAGGCTGCTTAGAGAAACCACTGAGGAGGCATGCTGATTTCATAGAGACTTAAGTGAAGCAAGGAAACAGCATGCACAGGTCTGAGGGGAAGGATGCGGTCAGCCTGAGAGGCAGGAATGAGTTTGCCATGTTTGAGAGATGGACAGCAAGGGGACCCTGTGGAAAAGTGAGGAAAGTGGCAGATGGCGAAACCCACCCACAAGGTGTGGGCATCTTGCCAAAGTGTGGAGTGCCTTCCCAGGCCCCAGCAAGTATGTTAATCTGGAACCATCCCAAGAGTTAGGGAAAAGAGAATATATGTGATCTTCATTATGATAAAAGGTCACTGTAAGCCAGAGTCAAAGACTAATGAACCCCACGAACCCATCAACATTTATTAATACACAGCACCTGGTGTTTCATTTGTATCCTCAACCATGCTTCCAACTCACAAAATTTTTTTTTTTTTTTGGTACTGGGGATCGAACTCGGGTGGGTCCTTGCGCTTGCGCAGCAGGCGGCGAAACCACTGAGCTAAATCCCCGGCCACACAAGATTATTTTTAAACCAACCTTAGGCATTATTTCACCTGCATATACTTGAATTTATAACTGTAAAAATAAGCATACACTTTAAAAGTTTAAAATAATATTTTGCTTATATTAAAATGTCTACTACTTCTAAGTTCAGAGTTGAAATGTTCCCTTCCTCATAAATCGATATTAAAGTTTTGTTGGTTTGAATCTGGATCAGAATATAATTTATATTAAAAAAGAATATAATTTAGATATTGCAGTCAGTTAATATGTTGTCTTTTTTTTTTTAAGAAAGATTTGATTTCATTGATTTTTACTACCTCATACATTTCTGAGGAGAGAGCTGAGAATACATTAGATATCTAAAATTTATATTTAGGATTGACCATTCTGTATGAAATTACCTGCAGCTGTAGTCTGGAATCATAGTAGAAAATAGTACCACCCCTCTTTGGGTCCGTGACCCAGCTTCAGCAATGCCTGTTTCTTGCTTAATATTTAGCTTTACTTTCATTCACATTTCTCTCTCCGTATTGGTTTGAAATGAATCCCAGACACTGCACACTTTCATATGAAAGCATTTCATTATGTAGTTCAAAGAGAATGCTCCTTAAAACACACTTAATGCCCACAAAGTACTGCTCCCACACTTTAGTAATTCCTTCATAGATACACAACCAGTGTCAAACTTCATGCTTTAATAAAATGGCATAAGTGTATTTCTTGCAACTGGTAATTCTAGAGGCTTCTTCAGATACGAGTTTGATTCTTTTTCCTTTCGTGAGGAAAAGCTATTCAAAAGTAGTAATGTGTGTTCTTAAATATATTAAGTATTGTGACCTACTAGTGGTGGTGCACACGTGTAACCCTAGCACTCGGAGGCTGAGTACCACAAATTTAGCCTCATTTAGGCGGCTTAGTGAGACCCTGCCTCAAAGTAAAAAATACATTTATATAAAGAGCTGAGAAAGTACCTCAGTGCAAAGCTGAAGGCCCTATGTTCAATCTTCAGCACCACCTGCCTGTCAGTTGGGTAGAGTCTTACTGTTCCTTAAAAAGCTATTGCGATTCAGCGTCAAGGTTACAGGTGCTATAAAATAGTAGTGATTTAGGACCCCTCTACCCCAGTAATGGGGATTCAACTCAGGGTCTCTGCACTGAGCTATATCCCCAGCTCTATTCCATGTTATATTTTGAAAAAAGTTCTCACCAATTCATCAAGGTGCTCAGACTGGGCTCTAATTTATGATCCTTCTGCCTCAGCCTCCCAGAGTGTTGTGCTTATAGGCATGTCATAATTGCTTTTTCATGTATGAGAAGTTAATTTATGGCTTAAAGTATATTTTTTCCTTCTGTTTGATTACTTAGAATAGTTGATATGGTAAAAATTATTTTTCCCCTTTTATTTGCAAAATACTTGTTTTTACATATCCAAGGGTGCCAGGAGATTTATTTCGGTGGGTATGTATGTATCATTGTATGCAGTAGATTGAAACATATTTTAGACATTTCAGTGATATTCATTATTTCAGTTGTCCAGTCATTGGATGAGGGATCTTTTTGAGGCTGGTTTTGGAATCTTCTTCGCAGCACCTCAGTAATTTTGATTGCTTTCTTGCTTTCTGACATGACAAGATGTTCAGTGAACTCATTCACTTTTTCCTCCCTTGAAATGGGACATCTTGCTACAGTCCTCTAGTTTCTGTATGTGGAGTGATATTTAGAGACCAAGTTCAAGCATATTTATTGCTACTGGATTAATCATTGTTTCCAGATTCCTTTAGTGGACAAACCTAGGAAAGAGTTACGCTGTATTTTATCTCTTTTATTTTAAAAGTTTGTAGTGATACTGTTGATTCAAATTTAGAGCCACTGGGGTTTTTATTTAACTTAATTGATGATAGCTCCTTTCTCCCATGCTGGAAGTCTTCGTCTAATGGTAGTAACGTAGTGACTCTTGCTTTATTTTACAGTGTAAAATCTCAGTTTACAATCAAAAATGTTATTGAGAAAGTTAAAACATTTTTTCACAGGTCTTTCTGTTTTTGGGATATATGACTTTGTGTTCAACTTTTTGTCTTTTAAAGTCGTTTATAGTAATTCCCCTCTTTGTTCATGCCACCTGGTTGATTTGGTTCATTTCTTTTTGCTTTTTAGGGATTGCTTTTTAAATTTCCATTTTGTTTTTATAATTATGTTCTAAAAGTCAGATCTACAAATAGGTACATTCAGAAATTATTTTTCTCTTTTCCGGTCTTCTCCCACATATATAAGCTTTTAAAGTATTCTGTGGCTTGTCCTTCTGTTATTTACTTAACACATACACACACACACACACACGCACACATATCTATATGAGCAGCACCTCACCCACTGCCATTCTTAGATGAGAGTAGTAAACTTTATACACTTGACTTTGTTTTTTGTTTGTTTTTTTTTTACTTTGGTTTTTATTTTAATGTGGGAGGGGGTACTGGGAATCAAACTCAGGACCATGTGCTTGCCAGGCAGGTGCAGCACTGCTGAGCTACATCCTTGGCATTAACAGTGTATTTTGATATTCACTCTTCATAGCTGCTGCATATATTAAGGATGGAGAGATTACTTATTCCTTTTGTAAAGCTGTCGTGTTACTCCATTTTGTGGATGTGCATAATTTATTTGGGCCATCCTCTGTTGTTTTACATTTAGATTTTCAGTTTTTTGCTATTGATAGTGCTGCAATGTAGTAAAGCTTGTGTATTTTTCCTGCATTATCATTAGGATAAATTTCCAGAAGTAGGACTGCTGAATAAAAGGATAAACACACACATTTTTGTATATGTAAGTCTTCCACTTTGAGAGATTATAATACATATATTGGATTATTGTAGCCTACCTTAAATATCAATACTTTTATCATATACCAAGTAGTGCAAGAATCTTAAGATAGTTTACCTCTTGCCTTCCTTTACACTGTTGTTTTAATTTGTTAGAATATACATGTGTTAGAAATTGGTAAAACATAATTGTTGTTTTAGACATCCAGATTCTTTTGTTTGCAATTTTGGTACCTGCTCTGATGCCCTTAATTTTTTCTTGTAGTCCCTTTCTCCCATCAAGGATCATTCCCTGACGCCTGAAGAACTTTTTCACACGGGCAGGATTTCTAATAGTGATTTTTCTTTGCTTTTGTTTGAGAAAACCTTGATTTTTCCTTAGTTTTTCAAGGTTGTTTTCTCCCCATGTAAAATTCTCAGCACTTTGTTTTCTGGCTTCCATCATTTCTCTTTAGCATTCTGACTGTAGCCCTTTAAAGGCAGTCTTTATTTCTTTGACTTTTCGAAAATTCTTGGCTGTTAACTGTGTCATATATTGTTTTTCTTACCTTATTATCTCTTTAGGTATTCTGTGTTCCTCTTGGAACCAGCAAGGTCATACATGCCTGTAATCCCAGCTGTTTAGGAGGCTGAGACAAGACCACAAGTTTGAATCCAGCTTGGACAGTTTAGCAAGTCCCTATTTCAAAATGAAAAATAACAAAGTCTGGAGATCTGTCACAGTTGTGGAGCCTTCCTGGGTTCAGTGTTTAGTCACACGTCGGGGAGGGGGACAGGGAATTAAACTCATACTTTGCACTGTACACAGCCTTTCTGACTCTGAGAATTTTTCTCTTAACCTAGTTTAAAAACTTTATTCACCAGTTTTCAGATTCCCTAATTCTTTGTTCTAATGTCTTCAGTGTTTTGTTTAACCTGTCACTGAGTTTGTAATTTTAGATGCTGTGTTTTTCATTTCTAGATAGTCCTTTCTTTTTAATAGTTATAGTTTTACAGTTCTCTGCTGTTCACAGTTCTCTATTGTTATCCCCTTTATCCATATTTGCTTATATTTTCAGTATATTAATCACTATTATAAAATATTTGTTTTTTTAATGTTGACCTACTTTTATTGTCTTTTCTTCCTCTTGATTCTCAGTCCTCTCTTCCTGTCTCTTCATATGTCCAATATTTTGTATAAAAAAACTGAAAAAGCATCCTACTTGTTATCTTCTGCCTATGGTATTTTTCTCTTTTTTCTTTATTGAACATGAATGATTAGGAACTGATCACTTGAGCTTGTAACAGTTTTGGTATGAGTCACTTCACCTATGGCTCATCTCATTTCTCTCTCGACCTTCCCAGGATTTTGATTGAGAACCTCAGACTTCAGTAATGAAGCAGCTCCAAAATGTGACGATTGTCTTGGGAGGGATTAGGTATCTATTGCAGATTCTGTTCTGTGTATCAAAATGATTGTTTTTTTTTTTTTTTGCAGCCCTTATCCTTTTTCACATTTCTGGAATTCAGCCAGTGTCTGGTGAGATCAGTTCAATTCAGCACATAAGCCTCCTGTGACAGGAGTCAGCAATGGCCGGGGTTAGCTGTCTGCTTATTTTTATATAGCTTATGAACTTAGAATGGAGTTTACATTTTTAAATGGCTAAAAACATTTTTAAGAATATTTTTGGACATATGAAAATTGAAGTCAAATATCAGTGTCCAGAAAGATTTATTGGAACATAGCCATGCTCATTTTTTTAATGTATTGTCTGTGGCTTCCTTTGAACTTTAGTACCAGAGTGGAGTAGTTGAACTGAAGACCATATGTCCTGCACAGCCTACAGTAATGACTGTCTGGCCCTAGATAGAAAATACTTGTCTGCCAGTTCCTCACCCAAAATGTGTTTCTTGGTGTTTGGTTGGTGGCTTTCGGGGAGATCCCTGCAGTACTAACGTGAAATCCATAAGGTCATAAGTAATAGTTACTAAGTCAGGTAAAACTATGGTTTTCCTCTTCTAGTTCATTGATGTTTGGAGTGATAGTGCAAAAGCCATGGTGGGTAAAACTGCTAGTACATGAATGAGAATCAAAGTAGTGACACCAAACTGTACTTGCTGTTACTGTATTCATTAGTGCCAGATTGAATACTTTCATTCAGTGCCACTCCTAGTAAAAATAATTCCAGTTTTGGTGAAGGATGCCCTTAATGAAACAAAATATGAATTTATTCCTAAGTCCATGTCTTTTTAATAATCTTTGTAACAAAATGAGGCCCATATTTTATATTTTCATCTCAGGATATTGCTGTGGACTGAGGGTTGAAGTAGAGTACCTGGCTGTTTTTTAATAAGCCTGACTGACAGTAAGATGATTTGCCATAGAAGAACAATGGTGCTACTTTTCCAAGTCTTTTTTTGGAGAGGGGTGCCATTTAATAAAAATTTTGTTTATATTAATATAATGAATTAATAGGTAGATGATCCAAAACAAAAAAGTGCTTTGAAGTTCCTCTTTTTTTTGTTTTTATATCGGGGATCGAACTTGGGTGTTTGCGCTTGCCAGGCACGTGGCAGAACCACTTAGCTAAATCCCCATCCCATTAAATGTAGAAATACTTTTGACAGCCAGCATATGGAATGAGAAGACATAGATGTAAAGGCTGTTCTGTTGTTTTTACTGAGTACCTCATTCTTTCCACCTTCTTTTGTTAGATGCATTACTCTGTCTTTATCTGTCCTGGCTGTATTCCTTTGGATTCCCTTTGCTCGGGTGGAGATGTCTAGAGGAATATAGCATTTCATTTCAAGTCTGAGCATCATTTAGCAGGTTTTTATAATTGCAGAAAGCTTTTACTCATTATATACATTTCTTTAAAAACAGGTATGTTAAAGCTATCAGTTTATATTCATTTTGTGGGTCTTAGTTTTGGTTTTTGCTTTTAAAAGTGAATCACCTTCTTGCAGAAGCCGAAATGAGATTCCAGAGCTGATCCAATTACTTTAATTTTTGCTTACAAAGTCAATAATATGCCTTAACCTTAATGTCGACGCAGCCTTTGTTTGCATCTAGAGAAGAAAAGCAGCCAGTTATGGAGTCACTTTATCTCAAGCAATAATTTTCTTAAATGTTTAAAAATAATGATTTCTTTTTTTTTTCCCTGAAGGTTCTAAGGCCCAGCAGCTTCTGCAAGGACTACAAGCCAGTGATGAAAGTCAGCAGCTTCAGGCAGTTATTGAAATGTGTCAGTTACTGGTAATGGGAAATGAGGAGACACTGGGAGGGTTCCCTGTGAAGAGTGTTGTTCCAGCTTTGGTAAGCACACAGGTTTTACCTTGGAATGCTGCTGAGTTTTTACCGAATACACGATTGTTGTCATGACGAATTTTAAAACATGATAGAACTAAGAGATGAGTGAGTGACTTGGTGCTTATATCTTGTGCTTATAGATAATGGTGAATGCTTGCTAACATGAGTCAGTAAATTCCCTCTTCCTCCCTCCCTGCCTGGCTCTCTTTTCCTCTCTCCTCCTTTTTCTCTCTTTCCCCTTCTCCACTTCTGTCTCTGTATCTCTTTCCTTTTTCCTTCCTTTCTCCCCTTCCCTTTCTCTTTCCCTTTTTGTATCTTTCTTCCTGCTTTTCTTCTCACTCCCCTTTATTCCTTTCTCCCTTACTCCCTCTTTCCCTCTCTCTGTTTTTCATACTGGGACTTGAACCCTAGGCCTCACACATGGTAGATGAGAGCTCTACCACCAAGCTACATCCTGAGGCTGTTAGTGGATTTTCAATACCAATTTTTGATTTATAGTCTCATGGTCTTCGATTTATATATATATATATATATATATATATATATATGTACATTTTAGGTATAAAATACATTTACATTTATCATTGGGTGTTTGTACCAGAACATGATGTATCTTAGTTTTTATTTTTTCTCCCATTTCCTGTGATATTTAAGTGACTGTTTTTAAGTTGTTCATCGCACTGGTAAATGCCTTGACTCTTACAGTGTAAAATGTGTAAGTCTTTTCTTTTAACCTCATGATCCATGGGTCAGTAAGGAGAAGCTCACTTGACTTATCTTTGTAGGCCAGGAAGGTTTACTAGTCAGTGTGTGGGAGGATGGCAGACTGGTCAAACCAGTATACCCTAAAGATGCATCTAGTTTAAAAGGTTATATACATTGTGGGAAAAAATAAAGGAAACAAAAAAATCTTTCTAACAACTTTTCAACCCAGTAGTGAGTCAATATTTTGATATTTGAGATTTGTTAACATCTTAAATGCTTATGCTTTTAAATGTGAAAACAAGAGAAATTGCCATTACCGCTATGTAGGGCCCTTAACATAATATGGCTTTTAAACAGTGACTTGGTAATAATTTGTGTCTGATTTGAATAAAAACTGAAGGGTAACATAAACATCACTATCATATCTTCTATAGTGTATTTTATTATAGAAATTAAATACTATTGTATGTCTTTTTAAAATATCCAGTAAACTGACAAAAAAATGAAATTATAGCTGATAGCATGGAATTGACTCATTTGAGCCTATTATCAAATTAAGGATAGCTGGGTTTTATTTATTTGTTCCGGGGATTGAACTCAGGACCTTGCGCTTGTGAGGCAGGTAGCAGAACCACTGAGCTAAAACCCCGTCCCGGATAGCTGAGTTTTGAAGAGTCAGCTGAACAAACGACTGTCAAATACAAAGTGATATGTTTGTTATTCTGTCAGTTCTTTTTATTTTTCAGGGTTTTTTTTTTTCAGTTTTTATTTTTTATTAGCACACACTTGCAGTACATAATGATTATATTCCTTATGGTGAGTTGGAACGTGTACATAACACATCTGCGTCCCCTCCCTGCCCCTCCCTTCATCTCTTGATTTCCTTCCCTTTTGAAAAAGATTTCCTACTTCCTATTATCTGTCTTTTATTTTGCTCTTTATATTTTGGGTTTTTTCATATAAGAGAAACCATGCAGTATTTAAGGTCATGTGTCTGATTTATTTCACTTAACATTACAATCTCCGAGTGCATCCACTTTCCTACAGATGACTCAAGTTTATTTTTTATGGCAGAGTAGTACTCTATGTGCATACCACATTTTCTTTCTTTTTACGTCTTTTGATAGATACACAGTGTAGGCTCCTTCCAATATTTAGGTATCATGAATTGTGCTGCTGTAAACACGGGTGTGCACGGATCACTGTAATACGGTGTTTTTAAATCTTTTGGGGAGATAACTAGAAGGGGAATAGCTGGGTCAAATGGAATTTCTGACTTTCGTTTTTTGAGGACTCTCCATACTGATTTCCATAGTGGTTGTACTAGTTTACATTCCCACCAACAATGTAGGATTCTTTTTCCCTGCAGCCTTGCTAGCATTTGTTATTATTTAACTTATTGAAGATAGCCATTCTCTCTGAGGTAAGATGGAATCTCAGTGTTGTTTTATTTTGCATTTCTCCAATGGCCAGAGATGCTGAACAGTTTTTCATGGATTTGTTGTCCACTTGTACTTCTTCTAAGAAGTGTGTTCATTTCACTTGCCCATTTTTTTGAGTGCGTCTTTTATTTGGTAGGGGGAGGGATATAATTGTTTTGAGTTCTTTGTATATTCTGGCTATTAGTTCTCTGAGGAATAGCTGGTGAAAAAATTTTCCCATTCTGTAGATTGTCTCTCCACTGTGTTATTTCCTTTGCTGTGCAGGAGTTTTAAAATTTTGTTATGATCCCACCTATTTCTTGTGCAATTGGAGTTCTGTTCAGAAAGTCCTTACCTACACCTATGTCTTCAAGAATTTTACCTATTTTATCTTCCAGCACATTGTTTCTGTTCTAACATTTAGATCTTTGATCCGTTTTGATTTTAGTTTATTACATGGTGAGAAATACAGTTCTAGATTCAGTCTTCTGCATGTGGTTATCCAGTGTTCTCAGCACCATTTGTTAAAGAGCCTGTCTTTCCTGCAGCCTATGCTTTTGACCCCTTAGTCAAAGATCAGGTAGCTGAAAGTGCCTAGAGTTGTGTCTGCATCCCCTTTTCTGTTGCATGGATCCACAGGTCTGTTATTGTGCCAATACCGTGCTGCATTTCTCACTCTAGCTCTGTAGTGTAACATGAAATCCAGGATTGTGATGCCTCCTGCTCTGCCCGTGTTGTCCAGAATTGCCTTTGATATTCCAAGTCTCTTCTTTTTCCATAGGAATCTGAGGACTGTTTTCTTTATTTCTGTGAGGAATGGTATGATATTTTGATTGGGATTGCATTAAATCTGTACATAAGCTTTGGAAGTATTTTTATGTATATTGGTTCTGCCTATTTAGGGACAAAGGGTGCCTTTCCATTTTCTGATGTTCTCTTCAATCTCTTTTTTTTCTGAATACTGTAGATTTTTCGTTGTAGAGGTCTTTCACTTATGTGATTAGGTTAATTTTCCGAGCATTAAATTATTCTTGATGTAAAAATGGTACTTTTCTCATTTGTTTCTCAGTGAGTTCATTATTGATGTACAGGGGCACTATTGATTTTGGTGTGTTTTGTGTTATGCTACTGGATTTGGTTATTAATTCTGGGAGCCCTTTGGTGGAATTACCAGGTCTTCTATGTCAAGGATCGTGTCGTCTGCATATAGTGGTATTTTGAGTTCTTCCTGGTCTATATATATCCTTTGTATTTCTTTGTCTTGCCTGGTGGCTCTGGCTAATGTTGCCATTACTGTGTGGAACAAGAGTGGTGACAGTAGACATCCTTGTTCTTGATTTTAGAGGGAAAGCTTTCAATTTTTCCCCATTTATTTAATATGATGTTGGCAGTAGGTTTGTCATAAATCCCTTTTATCATATTGAGATAAGGTCCTTCTGTACTGTACCTATTTTCTTAGGGTTTTTATCATGAATGGATGTAGGATTTTGTCAAAAGTTTCTCTGAGTCTATTGAGATGATCATGTGATTTTTGTCCTTCTGTTTATGTGATGTATTACATTTATTGATTTGCATATGTTGAACTTTCCTTGAGTCCCTGGGAGGAAACCTGCTTAGTCATGATGTATGATCATTTTGATAATTTGTCACATTCTGTTTACCTGTACTTTGTTGAGGATTTTTGCATCTATGGTCTTTAAAGTAATTTGCCTATAGTGGTATTCTTTGGTTGGATCCTTGTCTGCTTTTGGAATGAGATTAAAATACTAGCTTTCAAAAATGACTCTGGGAGCACTCCTTTCCTTTTGATTTCATTAAAGCATTTGAGAAATAACTGATATTAGATCTTCCCTGAAGTTCTTACACAGTTTGGCAGTGAATCCATCAGGACCTGCCTCCCAATTCTTTATCGTTGGATCTGTGGCACTGGCAGGAGTTGATAAAGGACCAGATTTTCCCCTTTATGCCACTAGACCTTTGATATTAAGAGCCAGTTTTCACATCTTAACAGTTTCATTCTAGTAAAAGGTTTACTTGTTACTTTGAGTATTTCATGAGCAGTATTAGCCTTTTCACTTGAGATTTTTGCCTGTTAGGACAATTCTCACATTGCTGATTTGGCTTCCATAATCTGAACTGGAATCTTTCTTCTGTTGTTTTTTCATTTAAAAAAAATTGGGCTTACTGGGAACCATCCATAGTTAAAATGCAGATTTTCTTAGATAAATAATCCACTAAGTGTAGGCAGAAATGTTGACACATAATCCAGTTTGTTTAATTTAATGGGAATGTAGCTCAGTGGTGCCGCACCTACCTGGCAAGTGCAAGGTCCTGAGTTCGATTCCTGGTATGGGGGGTTAGATTTTAATGGTTGTTGCTTAGGTTTAAGTACTTAATAGACTTCCATAAGTGAAATCATGCTATTAATACTGGCTGACATCAATGAGTTGTCCAGATGTATTTTTTTATCGCAGTTAAATAATATCTATTACCATATATATGTGACCACAGATAGTCATTTTTGATATAAGGAAATCTCGCCACAAACCCATATTTTGTTTTTGGGACATCTGGAATGTCAGAATATTTTACCTGGAGTAGAATATCTGATGTCTGTTATCATAGTTAGACATTTACTTAGAGGGTATTTTATCGTTTAACTTAGTGCATTTAGATTTTTCTGTCTTTAACTAGAAGACACTAAATAACTGTCTTCCTCCTGAAAAAGGAAATTTCTTTTGTGACTCAGCTGCTTCAGGAAGATGGCCTGTATACTTCTAGCTGTTTTGCATTCCTTCATTTGAAAAGCATGGTGGAAATTCATTTAAATGTTTTGCACATGAAAAAAATAAAATCAGATATTTCGAGTTATTCACGTGCGTGGAAGAAGTATATTGGTTTCGATTGAATTAGTGCATAGTTTCTGTTACCAATTTTCTTCTAAAATTTCAGCTAAGTTTAAGAGCACTTAGCTCAGAGAAGCTTGTTCACAAGAGTTAATCCGTGGTCTTTCCTTGCGGATCCTGCGCAGTTATATGTCAAATACTTCTTGGCACTGATAAGGCCTCAGGGATAACGTTAATGAGCGCCTGAAGGAGTTTAGAGCCACCAAATGGATTATTAGCAAGGGTTTGGTTTTCGACCTGGTTCGTGAGAGTGCTTTTCTAACAACGCCCTCAGGTCAGAGCTACTGTTGAGTAAGGAATGGCATCCTAAATGTGATCATTGTGAATGTATGTCTGTTTGGTTTTCTCTTCATGTTGCTGTTGTGTGGTTAAAGTCTTGAATAATACTTTAATTTCTCTCAAAATAAAAGAAATATTTCTAGGGCCTTTCTATTTGAGTATAGCTTCTAATACCTTTATCTTTTTAACAGATAACATTACTGCAAATGGAGCATAATTTTGATATTGTAAGTATATATTATGTTATTAAAAATCCACATTTTAATTTTGAGTTTTTGTTGTATAAAAGCCCCTCTTGTTTTCTAGATGAACCATGCTTGCCGCGCCTTAACATACATGATGGAAGCACTTCCTCGGTCGTCTGCTGTCGTAGTGGATGCTATTCCTGTCTTTTTAGAGAAGGTACTTTTGCTTTTGCCCAACTTGTTTAAAAGTAGATCCAACGAATCAGGCTTTGAACTCTTGACTTCCATCATCTAAATGAAGTATATATTTTTAAAATGTTTTTCTATGATTCTGGGAATTGAACTGAGGGCTTTGCCTGTGCTAGACAAGAGCTCTATCACTGAGCTACATTCCTAGCCACTAAAGTATATTTTTTAAGCCATGATTCCAGAAAATTATTTAATGTTCAGTGGACCAGTAGTTTAAAACTAAGTCTAATAAATCATTTATAAAATCAGCCCAGTTTTATAGTTTTTAATAATAGCAATCACTGCATTAATGTGATATCTTTTAGAGGGCAACTTAAAGCATTTGATTAGAAATTTAATTTCTAGAAAACATCCCAGTAAGGGTAATTACTGTACGCTCATTTTATAGTGGAGAAGGCTGAAATGAGAGTGCCTTGCTCAGGATATAAACTTGAAGCGTCAGTGGAGAAAGGAAGTTTTCTTGTATGGTCTTTATATAGATTGCAGTATGTCTTTTGTCTGTATTGTAGGCCCCTAATGTGCTGTAGGTGTTTTTCTTTTTTTAAGTGCAGTAAAATTTGCTGTATGTGATAAATATGGAATATGGTGTAAAGTTTGAAACCTAATATTTAAATTTTCTTATTAAAACTTACCAATTAAAAACATGAAGATTTATTTTCTATGTCAAATCCATTTTTCAGTACTGCAAAGCAGGGGAAAGTAGTTGGTAGGAAACTTTATTGATGTCTAGTCTATACCTTATAGCCTCAGCTGATAAGTGACTAGTTTTTCTCTGGTGGGTTTCATGATAGAAGCAGTATAGATTGGTGGAAATTAGAGAAAATACTGTTGGTCATATGGAAGAAAAACTACTGGAAAAAGACTTAAACATTAAGTGACCTATTTCTGTGTCCCCAGCTGCAAGTTATTCAGTGTATTGATGTGGCAGAACAGGCCTTGACTGCCTTGGAGATGTTGTCACGAAGACATAGTAAAGCCATTCTACAGGCGGTATGTGTTGTTAACAAAGAGCCATATTTCACTTGATGTTGGGTTATTTGTTTTTAGTTTTTTGTTTTTTTGGTACCAGGGATCAAACTCAGGACCTTGCGCTTGCGAGGCAGGCAGCGGAACCACTGAACTAAATCCCTGGCTAATGTTGGATTTTAAACGACATTTGTACCACTTCTTTGATTTTAGTCTCTGTAAGATGCTTGTTGTTTCCAGTGTGAAACGTTAGAATTTTGGTAATTTTTTTGTTGTTAATTGCTGATAAAGGAGTTTTCTTCGCCTTAACAGTTTTCTATATTTTAGGGTGGTTTGGCAGACTGCTTGCTGTATCTAGAATTCTTCAGCATAAATGCCCAAAGAAATGCACTAGCAATTGCAGCCAATTGCTGCCAGAGTATCACGCCAGATGAATTTCATTTTGTGGCAGATTCCCTCCCATTGCTTACCCAAAGGCTAACCCATCAGGTAATGTGAATCTGTTTGTATGTCATAATACAATTTTCCTATGGCTTCTCAAGTAGTGTCCTAAAAATAGCTTCTAACAGGATGTAATAATTGGAGATCCTCTGATCCATATTATTTTCTGTGTTATCCAGTCATATGACATAGTAGATTATATAATAATGTTTTGGTGGCTATGCCCAAAATGAACAGTAATTCCTATGTTTGATATCTTTAATTATTTTGCCATTAAGGGATAAATTTATTAGTGCAGCAAACATTTAGCATGATACAATCAGAATTTCTTTTTGAAAAGATATTTTTTCTTAAAAGGCATTAGAGTAGGCAGGTGGGAGCTGGAGGATACAGTTTAATACCAGAAGAGAAACAAGAATGTGTCCCAATAGAAATGAGAAATGTAGACTGCAGTCTGGTTTGGCGAAGAGCATTTATGTAGGAGCTAATGTCATTGGACTGGAGTTAGTGGTGAAGTTTGAAAAGCAAGTTTTCTGTGGAGTTGGGGTTAGAGGCTGGATCATGAGGTAAACTTAAGGTTATAGAGAAGCAAGATTTATTTTTACTATAAATTAATGTTCTGGGCCTGATTGCATAGGTCAGGGATAGAGCAGTTGGCTAGCATGCAGGAAGTCCTAGGTTTGACTCCCACCCACCAGCAAAACAAAAGCACCAAATTAATGTTTTGCTAATTACAGTATTGATACTATTGCTACAGCTGTTGTTAAGATCTACATTTAAATTAACCTGTACAAAGTATACTTAAAAACTTGGGGAGGCTGGGCGTGGTGGCACAAACCTGTTGTCCCAGCACTCAGGACGCTGAGGCAGGAGGATTGCCGAGAGTTCAAGGCCAGCCTGGGCTACAGAGTGAGTTCAGGTCCAGCCTGGACTACGTAGAGAGAGACCTTGCCTCAAAAAAAAAAAAAAAAAGAAAAGAAATTTGGTACATAAAATATGTTTGAATAAGTAAGGGATTTCCATAAGATGAGTAAAATAGTGATGGTTAACTCACCTTGGAATATTTTGCTTCTAAAATGATCAAGATAGAGTAGTGCCATTCATTTTTTTCTTTAGGTTGTTTATCTTTAAAAATGAGCCAGATGTAATGGCACATTCTTATAATTCCCACTCTCGGAGTCAGGCAGGAGGGTCCTGAGTGGAAGCCCAACCTGGGCAGTTTGGTGAGACTCTGTCTGACAATTAAAAATGGGCTGCAGATACAGTTCAGTGTTAAATCTCTGGGTTCAAATCCCAGTACTGCTTGGTGGGGCTGGTTGGCTGAAATGATATACTTGTTTTAGAAATAAGGCATAAGAATCAGAGAAATTGGCTGCTACTTTGTAGCACTCTTTCCAGACTTAACATGACAGCAAAGGAGTAGGACCATGGTGCCAAACCTATGACACTTGAGCTGTTTGTATCATTAAAAGCTCTGAAAGGTTTGCCATCACTCATAAAGGGCTTGTAAATACCTGTTTTTGTAAAAGCAAATCTAGTTTTTACATATGAAGTCCATTTATAAATTAGGAAACAAGATCAAAACACCAGTGAAACTAATAAAATGTTCTTTTACTAGGATTGTTACAAATGTTTTCTCAATGAGACTTCTCTATTTTTATAGTGAATGGCAAATTGTTCTTATAGTCAATCCTTTTTAGTTTTCTAGTGAATATGTCTATAGGTTGTTTTAATAGTAAATATGTCAATTCTGTGTTCAGGTTTTGACATTATTTTAGTCACCCCTTGGTATTCATAATGGATTGGTTCTAGAACAGCCTCACCCCAGCACACACACACTGCAAAGTTCTTGCACATTCAAGACCTTGTGCACCTTTGGTTTACATATTTATACTTAACTCTAGTGTGTATATATTTAGATTTTAATTTGGAATATTTCTAAAGAAAAGTAGAATGTCTGTCTTGCCTTTATTATAACTTTTGTTTAAGTATTGAGATGATATAAGCACTGTATTTGTTGTTTTCTGTATGTTTGGTTTCATCTTTTAGAGCCTTTATGAGCAGAGAGGTTACTCTACAGTGTGATTCTCTTAGCTTTGAAATTTTGATAATTAACTGCCCCTGCCTTGCTTAGGCCCATTTATATTTGCAAAGCTCACATTCATTAATGGAAGTTACCTTAAAGAATTTGGGATTAGGAAGAAAAGACAGTCATGTGTATGACAGTGAAAATGTTTTATATAAATAAACTTCATTTTCTTAAAATAGGACAAAAAGTCAGTGGAAAGCACTTGTCTTTGTTTTGCACGTCTAGTGGACAACTTCCAACATGAGGAGGTAAGCATTTTTCTTTGGTATTTTTTTTATTTTTTAAAAAATGATGGAACTGCTAAATCACAGCATAATGATTTCTTTTTTCTTGTTTTTGTGAAGAATTTACTCCAGCAGGTGGCCTCTAAAGATCTCCTTACAAATGTTCAACAACTGTTGGTAGTGACTCCACCAATTTTAAGTTCTGGGATGTTTATAATGGTGGTTCGCATGTTTTCTCTGATGTGTTCCAACTGTCCAACGTTAGCCGTTCAACTTATGAAGCAAAGTAAGTGCTATTTTATTACTTTATTTTAGGCAGGAGAAATGGCTTTTTTCCATTACTAAGTAAAGTCAACATAAGCCAAATAAGTGGCATAGGGTTTTAACGAAGAAAAACATTAGACTGGTGGAATATCTCAGCATAAGCAGGTACAAGGCCCTGGCTGGGTTGGATTCCAGCACCATAGGGTAGAAAAAGCTAACATATAATGTGTGTTGGGACAGTGTTTTCAGGTGCTACACATTTCAGTATTTTTTGAATCAGTGACAAGCGTATGGATATATTGGAATGGAAGTATGTTGAATGTGCTTTTCATAGTTGTGTGCTATTCAAGCTGTCAGGAGTGAAATGGATGGAATCACAGTAAGGAACCCAGCTAGAAGTTTGGGCTCCAGAAAGAACTTATTATGGCTAATTTTATTTTTACTTTAATTTCTCTGTTTTTTATAAGAAAGTAATTCTGATTGTTTTTATCCCTAGGGAATTACTGTCTCTTAAATAAGGTATTACAAGTACTTTCATGGTCTTTTGCTTTTTATTGCTGGCTTTACAGACATCGCAGAAACGCTTCACTTCCTCCTGTGTGGTGCCTCCAATGGAAGTTGTCAGGAGCAGATCGATCTCGTCCCGCGAAGTCCTCAAGAGCTGTATGAACTGACATCTCTGATTTGGTAAAGATGAGGCGATGATAACTGTGGTTTGTCTGAAATAGTTGTATTTTAGAAACCTAACATTTACTACTAGTGCAGGAAGCTGTTTCTTAAAATAATTACGCTTTTTGTTTTCAGTGAACTTATGCCATGTTTACCAAAAGAAGGCATTTTTGCAGTTGATACCATGTTGAAGAAGGGAAACGCGCAGAACACAGATGGTGCAATATGGCAGTGGCGCGACGACCGGGGCCTCTGGCATCCCTATAACAGGATTGACAGCCGGATCATTGAGGTAGTAGTTTCATCGTACCGTTGAAATATTTTTATTTTGGTGGAGCGTGGGTGTAGGGATGGAATGGGGAGGCGGGTTTGTGTACTGTGGTGTGCTCGTTTTGAATTAACTCAAGATTCTCTCATTTTGTCTCCTGAGAACAAGGTCCTCATTTCTGTTCAGGTCAGAAAACAATGATGTTCTAGTCCTGCTTCTGCTGCTAACTACCTGATTGACTTGAAGCAAGTAATTTAAGTTCTTTGTTCCATAGTTTCCTCATTTCTGAAAGGAAACATTGGAGGAGTTAGGCTATGTGTTTTTAAAACCTACCTATCAACCTGCTTCAATCCCAAAGAAATCTCTCCAAAGCACAGATTTGCATACTTCTCAGTACTTTTTAGTAGCAAAAACATGAAAATAAACATCTAACTGTGGACAACTAATAAGGAAATTGTGATATGTACATAGTTTTGCATATACTTTGTTATTAATGGAAAATTTTTCATAAGAATTATGAAAAACATGATATAATTATGTGAATCTTTTGCGTACTTGGTAAAAGAAGATAAAGAATAATAAAACAATGGAATATATCAAAATGTTAATAGTGATTTTTCCATGATGGCTTTTGTGTGATTTCTTTCTTTTCTTCCTTATGGTACTGGGCATGGTACCCAGGGCCTCACACATGTTAAGCAAGGCCTCTAGCACCAAGCTCTATCTCCAGCCCTTTTTCTTTCATTTTGAGACACAGTCTTGCTAAGTCAACTACTTTAGCCTCCGGTTTGTGATCCTCCTACCTCAGCCTCCTGAGTAGCTGGGATCACGGGCCTGTACCGCCACACCTGTGTTATTTTTATTTCCATGCTTAATATTTTTGCACTGAGATATTTTTAGAAATTCTCAGGTGATTTGTACTGTCTTAGGAGTATTGCATTATTTGAGATGCACTGAATCATTTACTAATATTTTTAATATGTAGGATCCCTATAATCATACTCTAATTTCAACCTTTGATGTTAGAATTCTCTTATGACATTGCTTGTATAGACATTCCTCCTTAAAAATATCTTCCAGTTTCTGAAAATGAAGATTTGAAAAAATTTTAAACTATTGACTTATGGAATCAAGAGATAATTATGAAGAAATCTAAATTTAGAGCTAGCCCACTTTTGTGAGGATGCTAACTTTGGTCTAATGTGCATTGCTAGCCTTAATATAGCAACAGGCTTTATCTGCTAATGGTCTTAATCTTTTATAGTAAGTGGGTTTTTTTCTTTTTTTCAAAACATTTTCTTGGTAAAATGCTTCGCTTCACTCTTCGCTTTCTTGTATTTCCCAACAATCTTTTCTTTGAGTACCCTTGGAGTCTACTTAGATTGAACTCTGTACTAAGAATGGATATTCTGTGCCTTCTGTCGGTGCCTGAAATCATACAGTGTTCAGTGTAATTCTTGAAACCCTGGTGATCAGTTTTTTGGTTTTAGTTGTGTTCCTTTCAGTCTCACTGCACCCCTTTAGTGTAAGGTCCGTGTTCTAAGGACAGTATTATAAGGTCATTTTGCTCAAAGGAAGAGTTTGATGGGTAACTAAGAATTCATACAGATGATGTTTCTAACTGAAGAATTAGAATTCTGTGGTTATGGATAACAACTTTTATTCTCTCAGCAATGCCTTAAAAGCTTTTTTAATACTAATGGTGTCTTCATGTCAGTGATGACACATGACTGGATACTTCATTAGAATTTTATCTGCACTTGTCTCAGGGCACCGGCTAGGGCCTTAGGTGTGTATCTTTAATTAAAAATGATTTGTTGTGAATGAATTGTGTCATATCTATAGTGTTAGATTTTCTGTGTTCTATTACTTTGTGTAAGACCTGATGAAATAAACATGTAAGATAGCATGTACAGAGGGTCCCCACTGTGTCTTAAGGTAATTAATTTCTCCATGTTTATATTCAAGGTTTCTCTCTCTTTGCTCTCAGGCAGCCCATCAGGTCGGTGAGGATGAGATAAGCTTGTCCACTCTGGGACGAGTTTATACTATTGATTTTAATTCTATGCAGCAAATCAATGAGGACACGGGAACAGCACGTGCCATTCAGAGAAAACCTAACCCCTTAGCCAATACTAACACTAGTAAGTGCTTTTTTGAGTCAAAATAATGCTATACTTTTGTAATAGTTTCTGTTTACATAATAAATAATTGGTTGATTGAATATCCTTGTTAAGGTTAAGGTAGTTGCATAACAGTAATTTGGTTTTTAGCTTTTCTTTTTTTAAGTTGTTCGCCTTCATCAATGAATGAGCCAGTATCACTAAACTGGTATCTTTCCTACAGTTTTCCACGTCTGTGATGTCCTAGGACTCCACTTAGAACTGGCTAATTCAGATGTTCATCTGATCATGATAAAACTTTGCTCTGCCTTTAGATTCATCCACCCCATCAGATCATTTCTTTCCAACCTTTTTATTTTATACCTCCTGCCAGACTTTTTAACTACAAACAGATGATGACAGTGATTTGTTTTTCAGGTTTCTGACATTCCCCCCCTCCTCTCAGGGACTCAGTCTGTTGCATTTATACCTGTAACCTACAGTACAGTGGCCAGCAATTTTTTTTTTTTTTTCTGAAAAGGGCCCAATAGTAAATGTTTGAAGCCTTGTAGGTCAGATGTCTATACTCAACCGCTGTCAGTGTAGTTCAGAGATGGCCACATAGCTCATGTAAACAGATGTACATGGGTATGTTGTAGTCCGGTTCTACTTACAAAACCAAGTGACCATCTGGGTTGAGCTTTATACCATACTTTGCTATTTCTGGTTTATAGCTTTCATCAGTCACCTTTCCCCTTACACGTTTATTACCTTATTTATTCATTTTACATAGCTTTCAGCTAAATACTGCTGTCCATTTCTTTCTTTCTCTCCCCTCCTCCCTTCCCCTCCCTCTCCTTGGTGCTCAGGATGACCCCAAGGCCTTATGTACATTAGGCAAGTGCTCTGCTCCTCAGCTGAATCACTCTGTTTCTTACCAGTGTTTTAGTGGGTTAGTATTAAAATTTCCCCAGTATTTTGCTGAATATATATATATTAATAAAATAAAGAAGTGGTTATCTTAAGCTGGCCATAGTTTTCTAAATTTAGTCTAATGCTGCCTTGAGTTAGTAGATAATTCTACAATTTAAAAAATTGTATAATGAAAAAAATTTGATAGGATTACAAATATAACTACATGACTTGAATACTTGGTGTAGTTTATTGTATCTCTGAAGTCTGTCCCTTCACAGTTGTCCATATTTTATTACAGGTGGATATTCAGAGTTAAAGAAGGACGATGCTCGAGCACAGCTTATGAAAGAGGATCCGGAACTGGCTAAGTCTTTCATTAAGACGTTGTTTGGTGTTCTTTATGAAGTGTACAGCTCCTCAGCAGGGCCTGCAGTCAGACATAAGTGCCTTAGAGCAATTCTTAGGATAATTTATTTTGCGGATGCCGAACTTCTGAAGGATGTTCTGAAAAATCATGCTGTTTCAAGGTGTGTTCATGAAAATGTAAAAACATTTTAGAAATTCAAAAAAATTACTTGGCATGTAATTTCAGAAATGTCATGATACAAAAAACAGACAATGTATACAGTAGTGTCGAGTATCTTGACCCCTTTTTTGTCTTTATATTAACACAAAGCTTTAATAAAAATAAAATATAAAAGAGAATTTAAGAAATATTTTTCATTACAGCAGAGTAGTTTCTCAATGAAAGTATTTTGTTTTTAAATTTAAAATAGTGTGGCCAAAAATAATTTACCAAATTCAGGCAAATTTTTATATACAGATGCTTTCTTTTTTTAGTCACATTGCTTCCATGCTCTCGAGCCAAGACCTGAAGATAGTAGTTGGAGCACTCCAGATGGCAGAGATCTTAATGCAGAAGTTACCTGATATCTTCAGTGTCTACTTCAGAAGAGAAGGTAATGTCAATCTTGATAATAATCATTTAGTTTATGAAGTACTTAAGGAGAAATAAAGATATAATCTCCAGAACAAAAATAACTAGCATTTCAAATATCAGACATGTACATGCTTATGTCCAAATATTCGTATATATAAATCCAGGCTGTGTGCCATTCACTGTCAACTGAGGAATACTTAGTAATTTTCAGTGAGTTGAGTGTTTCCATAAATACTCTTAGTCCAGAAGCAATTGTGACTTTTTAAATACAGATAATATATGGCTACACAGAAAGATTCTTTCAAAAAGTCAGATGTTGCTTACTCTCCTAAAATCCTAATAGTAGACTAGAATAATTCTTAAAGGATTTATTAAGAACCAGGATGCATCATGTAAAGGTACAAGATCCCAATGATGAATACAATGATGAATGCAACTGTATTGTATACCTAAAAATGTACCAATAAACTTAATGAAAAAAAAATTCTTAAAGGGTTTATTATTATATCTTTTTTGGGGGGGGTACTGGGTATCAAACATAGGACCTTGCGCTTGCGAGGCAGCACCACTGAGCTAAATCCCTGGCCCATATTATATCTTTTATTGTGTAGGTAATAGAGTATTTTAAGGATTGGAACAAGCTTTCAGAATGCAGTTTGTCTAGCTGTTCAGATCGAGGCGTTTGAATGTCAAAATCAACCTAGGGGACATGATACTTTTACATTCTTTTCTTGAAAACTGCAGACAGACATTAGCTTTCAAAATATCTAATTGATGAAGTTTTTCTTAACAGAATTCTCTTCATGGCTCTTTTGGTCTTTTGGGGTACTAAGATCTTATGTGGATAAGGGAAATAACTTTTCTCTCCAGCTAATCATTAGTTTTACCTCTCATTCTACAAACAAATCTAGTTTTCACTGCATATTTTTTTAAATTCTTTTGGTTACCCTTTCTTGTGTTAATCTTTTCACATCTTGAGCATGAAATAGGCATACTAATGCAGTAATACTGAACCGTTTTCACCATTTAAATTAGTGTTGTTCAAGGAACACTTTTTAAAAATCCAGGAGTACATTTTTATACTAAATATAAAACAAATTTTCTCCATTTTCTAAATAAAGGTAATGATTCTCATCAAGTTAGGTATATAGAAATACTTAACAGTCATGGATTATCTTATATTTTGCATTCTGTATTGCTTTTGTTAATCTGTTGGTTTGCTTTTCTGATTTGAAAGTATAAGTGATGTTTTTCCTCTCTCTTATAAAAACAACTATGCTATCAGATTACAATTCCCACCGTCAAATTATTTGCGTAACCACACACATGATGAACTTTATTGGAAGAGTCTTGATTGGTCATTTTGCATCTGGCTAGTTAGGTCCTACTGTTCTTTCAGATTTCAGCATGCATATCATGTCTAACTGGAGATCTTGATTTTCTTCAGTGTCATTGAGGTCTTCCCACCATAATACATTCTCTTTCATAACCATATTGCTCTTTATTATAATTTCCTGAAAAATCTGCCCCCCTTGTTGGCAAGTGCCTGAGTATATTTATCTTGTCCATTGCCCTATGCATAGTGCCTAGCACCTCCTGGCATATAAATAAGTACATTGAATAATATTTGTGGAATAAGTGCCTAAAGTTTTAAATTCATTTTGACTTTTTTTTTCAAACAATTTTATGGAAGTTCTGGATTCTTCACCAGCAAAATGTGAATGTATGCACATTGACTCACATAAATTTATCCAGAGTTGCATATATACAGGCTTTCTTAGGGACCCCCCCCCAACATACCTTTCTGTGTCCTAGTGCAGATAAGAACCCCTGTCTCACAAGTTAATGTTTAGCCCCCTTTACCTCTAAGAATATGATAATAATGTCTCTTCCATAGCTCTTGTGGGCAGCACTGTTACGGTGATCTTCTAGCACTTGAAGCTAACTAGGTCTTTTCCACAAGATGCATTGTGTTTCTTTGAGTATTGTTTTTAGTTTTTCTTTTCTTTCCTTTTTTTTTTTTTTTTTTTGGTACTGGGGCTTGAACTCAGGACCTTGTGCTTGAAAGGCAGGCGGCAGAACCACTGAGCTAAATTCGCAGCCCTTGAGTATTGTTTTTATAATGACCATTCTGAACTTTGAACAGGATTTATAATCCTAAATTTTATGTGGTCTGGTCTTGAACATGAGAAGACATTCAGTATAAAAATCTTTAATTTTGAATTTTCCGATTGGAGTCGAGTTGAAATCTCTGGCTTAAAACCACCACGACCCCGCCCCCATTTGCCTGCTATTTTTTTGTTTGTTTGTTCTTTTTTGGCATGGGGATCGAACTTGGGACCTTGTGCTTGGGAGGCAGGCGGGAGAACCACTGGGCTAAATCCCCGGCCCCTTGTCTATTCTCCTTTTTTTTTTTTTTTTTTGTGCCTGCTGGTTTTTTAAACATGGTATTAGCATTTAGGGATTTTTGTAATGATGGGGAGGCAGTCCTCACTCGGGATTAAAACTGACTAATTATTCTCATCCTTGTTGCTATAAAGGTGTAATGCATCAAGTAAAACATTTAGCAGAATCAGAGTCTTTGTTGACAAGTCCACCAAAGGCGTGTACAAATGGGTCAGGATCCTTGGGGTCTACGACATCCGTCAGCAGTGGAACAGCCACGGCCGCCACTAATGCTGGAGCTGATTTGGGGTCCCCCAGCTTGCAGCATAGCAGAGATGACTCTCTAGATCTCAGCCCTCAAGGGTAAGTGAGAGTTTCACTGTGGCTTTTAGTTCTGCTTTGGTACTGAGGCTGAAACAGGGACTAAAATGATAATGTGTCAGAATGCACGTATGTTTCATAGTTTTTCATCTCTTTAAAAGTTTAATGGGAATAGGAAGAAAGTGTTTTTGGAAGCGTGCTGTATTGGGCCTTGCTTTGGAGTATCAGACATGCATGCTGTTCCCTCTGACATGTAAGGGAACTAAGGCTCAGCAACATTAGCTGTTAGAACAGTGTCACAGACATAGGGCTTCAGCCTTTGTTTCTGATTTCGTGCTGATTATTTACTGCATTGCTGCGTAAAGTACTACTTTTGAGACATCCAGTTATTGATACATAAAAGATGTTATGAATTAGAAATTTTAGGCAAGGCAGAGAAACCTGATTTCCTATTTATCTTTAATTGTCAAATGGGAGCAAGTACTTGAACAAATGAAAGGACAATTTTTAGTAAAAATCTCTACTTCCACCTACTTATCAGCTGTTCATTTCTGTTATACTGTGCTATTATGTTATCAAAACCTCATTGGTTTTCATAATGTTACAATCAGATCACACTTTAAAAATGCTTTTGTTTCTTTAATGTTAGAAACTTGAATATTGCTACATGAGTAGTACATAATGAACCAGATTTAGTTCTGAAATTTGCAGTGTAGTGTAATAATAGTGCATTTTGACCTTTTAAGACGAAAAATAGGTCTTGAGAAAAGTAGTAATAATAAGTAGGTTCCAAAAATTAAATCTTACAAACTCCAGGGTAGCAGTGTCTTACTCGGCTAGCCAGATTGTGATGGGGTCTGCGTGTTTGTGTGTGTGTGTGTCTGTCTGTCTGTCTGTCCTGGGATGCAGCTTTCGGTGCCACCTTGTGGCAGTGTCACACATTCTAGCGTAAATAAGGGCTTGCAGCAGTCTAGGACCTAGGTAAGACATAGTGGCTGCTCTTTTAGGAGAAACTGCTGCATTTAGGTGGTATCTGTTATCAGCTAAGTTTGAGGAGGAGATTGGGCCTGGAGAATACTGGGGGCTGTTCACTTTCCTAATTTTTATTTTGTTGTATTTTGTAAGTGACAGGGTTTTGCTGTGTAGTTCAGATGATTCCCATGCCCGGCCCTCTGGAGTGTTAGGATTATAGGTGTACACCAGCATACCTGGTCGCACTTAGTGTTCTTTTCCCTTCCTACTCTCCCGTCCTTTCTTTCTCGCAGGCTGCAGTAACCCTAAGTTATTGCAGGGTTTTGCTATGCGATGCAGGCATATAGTGTCTGAGGCATCATACACACACAGTGAATTTTGGTGTATGGTACACAGCTCAGACAGATGAAGGGTTTCTGAGCCATTTGGAGTTAGACTTAGTTATAGTCTCCAAAGAAAGGAAGAGATCTTTCTCTTACAACATTTTCAGAAATTTGGAACTGAGGATGTGACCCAGTGGTAGAGGACTTGCTGTGCATTCCCTGAGACTCTAGGTTTGATCTCTAGCACCACAAAAAGTACTTTTTTTCCAGAATTTTAAGTGGATCTGTATTTCAAGTGATAATGTTGATATTTTTAAAGTAGAAATTATTCAGACTCTAGTTTATCTTTTAAAGATCCATTTGTCCTGATTGTCATGTACGTATGAACATTAAGTAGATTTCTGTCATAGAAATGTCAGATGTTGGAAGACTTTTTTCAAATCTTTTCAAATTTTTCCAGTTTTATTTGAGTCCCCAAGTTAATCAAAGCATTTTTCATCTTTTACAGCTTACATAGCTTTGTTATCCTAAGAATCGATTGTTTTAAATTATTGCTAGCATTGTTAAGAAGATAAGCTATAAACAATTTAGTTTTCATTTATGGTTTCAATTCAAATAAGATTACTTAGACTATACTAGATTTATGTGTAGGTTTTTTAAAAACCCACAAAAGTTTTTATGAATGCATTCATTTAGTATGTTATTGTTGTTTTCACACCATGAAATTAGTTTGAGTAGGGTATTATAAGCAGTATTTTCCTAAGTGCCATGTAAGTCAGGGGGAAAATTTAGTACTTACATTTTACATACTCTCCCTAGTCGATGATTATACAGTTCTTAACTATTTTGATTCTTTTTATTGTGTATTGGTTGTCTTAATTACTTCCTTGTCACTGAAACACAATACCACAATTTAAAGGAGGGAAGGGTTACTTTGCCTACAGTTTGTAGAGGTTTCAGTCCATAGTCAGCTGGCCCCAAGGCAGGGCAGCCTGGCAGAGGAGAAGCAGCTCACGGCATGGCAGCAGGATGTAGAGAGAGTTTAAAGGAGGAGCAGGGAAGAGGCAAAAACCAAGCCACTCCCCAAGTGATCCATCTCTCCTCACCATGTCCCACCTCACAGGCACAGCTAGTCAGCTATAAATTCACTGGTGGACTAATCCACTGACCACACCCCCAATCCAGTCACCTCCCAAAAGCCCCACCTATGACCCCAGAAGGCTTTGAGGGGATCTAGCTGTAAATCATTACATTCATCTAATGTATTGTGTCCACTGCGTTCATTGTATAATAAAGTTGAACACATGGAGCCTTAATCAGATACTCTGTTTTATTTTTGGTAGTTACTAATTTCCTGCGTTAGCATACCGTGAAGGATGACTGGCACAGAGACAACATTAAATGATCACTAAAATAGAGAACTACCTGTAATAATATTTTTTTAACTCATTGTTTCTGCCATGTAGCTTGGTTTTCAAGTGCTAATTACTAACTCCATATTTTCTCATGTGATAGTCGATTAAGTGATGTTCTAAAGAGAAAACGACTGCCAAAACGAGGGCCAAGAAGGCCAAAGTACTCACCTCCAAGAGATGATGACAAAGTAGACAATCAAGGTAATTCCTCTGATAAAATTATTGGGGGGAGGGATACAGTTAGAGGTAGTAGCAATAGATCCAAGTTTCTGGAAGACCCATTGTTGTCAGTTCTTTAATCAACTATTAAGACTATGAATTTTAAATTGTTTGGTTTTTCTTCAACTGTTCATGCTAAAATGATTTAACTTTTTTTTTTTTTTTTGCTTTCCCTAGCTAAAAGCCCCACCACTACTCAGTCACCTAAATCTTCTTTCCTGGCAAGCTTGAATCCAAAAACATGGGGAAGGTTAAGCGCACAGTCCAACAGCAACAATATTGAGCCGGCACGAACTGCAGGAGTTAGTGGTCTTGCCAGGGCTGCCACAAAGGACACCATATCCAATAATAGGTGAAGTGGGGGAAGTCTATATTGCTTCTGTTCCTTATCAGAAAATGCAGACATTATTTCACTCAGCACATTTATACGTGGACATACAACTTTAATTCATCCCAGAAGTGGTATAGCTCAAGGATGAGGTCAATTCTCCAGTTATGAACTTGTATCCTGCTTTGTCCTAATTGTTAGTCTTGAATTGTGAAACTGCATTCACCATCTGTAGCTAGGAGTCATATATATTCAAAAGCAAACAAATTACACTCCCTGTGGAACCTTCCTCGTTTTTGTTCTGGACAAGGAAAGGCTGGCCTTTCCCATCCACACTCATACTTTTATGATAATTTTTTTCCCCATTTGAAATGAATGGAACTTAAGGATTTTAGAGGAGAACCTTATTTTAGAACTTGCTAAACAATTTGACACCAATTTATAGCTTTAAAATTCTCTGAGAATTTTTTTGTTGTTGTTTCTTTTGATTTTCGTTTGTTTATTGTTTTGTCGGAGGAGGAGCTCTGTAGAATATCAACATGGATTCCTTTTACACATAAGAAATTTTAAAAATGATATTTGGAAAACAATGCTTTTATGGTTTTATTGGTTGTCTTTATGAATTTTTGGTAGTGAAAATAATTAAATGTATTTCTGACATCACCATCACTTGTAATTTAAATAGCCAGGTCTCATTTGTCACAGCAGTACACCTAACAATTACATGTTGCTTATCTGCAGTTCTTTACTTCCACTCCCCCAGGGAATACAAGTAAAGGACAAGGCCAGATATGTCTGCACTTTGGGGGAAAAGGTTATGTAAAATTGCTTTTTGATGGACAGTTAGGAAACTTACATTTTAGGGTTTGAGGAAATTAGAATATCTTGTTTAGTCTTCATGTAATAACCTAAAATGTATTTTAAGTACCTAAACAATTCTCTAGGTATATCATAATCAATTTTTAAAACAAAACTTAATTTGATTAATATGAAGCCTTAATTAACTAATCTATAAGCATAGGCCAGAATGAGTTTTAAGTGTTGCAGTTGTAACTCTAATCGGAAGTCATAATTTGAGATCCTTTCTGGATATTCTGAGACTTCTCTTTATTTTTGGATACTGGGGATAGAACTTGGGACCTTGCGCTTGCGAGGCAGGTGTTGACTGAGACTTCTTAATATCTCCTTTTTCCTTCTTGTAGAGAAAAAATTAAAGGATGGATTAAGGAGCAGGCACACAAATTTGTAGAGCATTACTTTAGTTCTGAGAATATGGACGGAACCAATCCTGCACTGAATGTCCTTCAGAGACTTTGTGCTGCAACCGAACAACTCAACCTCCAGGTGCGTGGCCAGTGCATCTCACTGGCCTCCCTTCCCTCTACTGTCGTGGATCAACTTTAGATTTTTAAACTGAACGTGTCTTTGGGACTGACATTTCTTTTGGGTGTCCCTTGACTATCAGCTCATCATCTTTGTTAAATGTACTAGAATTCTCACCCTTGATATTTTTTTGCCGCATCCCTTGTATGTTGACAAACAGATTTCAGAAACATCCCTCCAGTATATCTCTGTTCTAAATCCTCTTGACCTGTGGATGACAGAGTGGGTATGCTTCTGCTTAACCCCTCTCCACAGTGATGTCTTTTGGTAGTTGAGGAGGGCAGAGGTTTAAAACCTTTTCATATTTCATCTGAGTCTTAGGTTTTATTATTTACCTTTTGTTGTCGTTTTTGGATGCACCTTGAGTAATTTTGGCTCCTGTTTTCCAGGAAATTGGTCCATTTCATTAAACGATTTTAAATGTTTTAACTGAAAGCCACATCTTGGATACTTGCTTCATCTTTTCATTCTGGTGACATGTTATAGCTCCTGATTATTTCATCTCTACTTTTCCCCCTTTTCTTCCTTTGTATTTTTGAGACAAGGTCTCACCATATCGTACAGGTGCCCTTGAGTCTTCTCACCCTCCTGCCTCAGCACCCTGAGTGCTGGGGTTACGGGTGTCCACCACCATGCCTGGTACCTTGTTCTTGATTATGGTGTGGTCTACTCTCCACCTCCACGCCCTCCTAAAGACAACCGTATTGGCAACATGTAGACTTTTCCCTCTGTTATGCCTAACAAGTTTTCCTTATGAGATGTTTAGCATTCTTTCCTGTATCTGTGTGTCAGATCCTGTTTCCCAAGCTTTACTAAGAGTACACCACTCTTGCCCTCTTTTTTTTTTTTTCCCCAGCATTTAGAGTTAGGCTTAGGGTTAAGCATTGAGAATGTATTGCATTCCTTTTGTGAAAATGTGAATTGTGCATTTAGTAAGTGGTGGTTCAATCAGTACAGAAATATGTTCCCGACTCTTCCAGGTGGATGGTGGAGCTGAGTGCCTTGTAGAAATCCGTAGCATAGTCTCAGAGTCAGATGTTTCATCATTTGAAATCCAGCACAGTGGATTTGTGAAGCAGTTGTTGCTGTATTTGACGTCTAAAAGTGAAAAGGATGCTGTGAGCAGAGACATCCGATTAAAGAGATTCCTTCATGTATTTTTTTCTTCTCCAGTAAGTCCACTTACATATCTGAAGAATAAGTGTTTGCTAATGAACATCTTTTCATCCCAGTAATAATTTCCAGTAAATGTTGGTTAAGATACTGGGGAAAAGTTTCTGGCTTGCAGTTGGATTTCTTGGCTTCTGTATATGAAAGTAAATAGTAAAACAACGAACTGGTTTCTGTGGGCAACCAAGTTTGCATATTCACCCCCCCACACACCCATTTTTCCTCTGGCAAGACTAGCCATTAATAGTGTTCTCTTACCTGTGAATATATTTTATTCTCAAATTTGGGTTTTTAAACATACTGCGATTTGAAGTACCTTATTTTAGGAAAATAGGTAGACACAGAGTTAGCTATAGACATAGAAGAATAGACATATTTTTCTTTTGTACATAAAACATAGCCCTAACAATTCCATGAATCATCATTAATAATGGATTACTCGACCAGGAGGCAGAGGCGGCTCCCTTTACCATCGGTGAGTGTTGAAGGAGGGTAACTACTTTTGGATGCTATTGATTTCATGTTCTTCTGTTTATCACTGCTTCAGAGAAGGTTTTCTCTCAGAAATGTCTCTCAGGATTATCCAGGTAATAGGCCTAAGTATTATACTCCTGTGTGTTAGCAAAACTACTTAACCATGCCCTTGCAGGGCTCACAGGCATTTCCACACTGCTTATATTCACTTGTGGAGCAGCCTGAGGAGAGTTGATATAGACTAGAGATTAAATAGCTGCGGGACAGTATTGGATGTAGTTTTACACTGTGCTTAAGATCAAGTGTAGCTCTCTAATCTCTTATTTCAACCCTTGAGGCTAGATGGACTCAAGAGTTTTCCAGTACAGTGCACTAATTCTGACTAGCACTGTGCCACACACCTTAAATATTTTTGCAGCAAAGCATAAATATTCCTACTATAAAATGAGGTAAAGATTGTCAATCTCGTGTCTGTATGGGTCAAGTTTTGCCACCCAATGACTTGTGTTTTCAGAACCTTTTGGATTTGTGAATTAACGGCTGTAAAGCTTTTGAGTAAAGGATTGTGGGCTGTACAAAAAAATGTCTTTATTGGAAACATTGTTTCTACCAAATCTGTTATAAAAGATAAAAATGATTAAATGATTCTGTTTCATAAAACTGCATATTAAGTTTCGTCGTTGAGTACTGTTCCGTCTTCAGAAGGCATTGCCTAACCTGTGGGTGTATTTATAACTTCAGCTTCCTGGAGAAGAGCCCCTCGGGAGAGTGGAGCCAGTGGGTAATGCGCCTTTGTTGGCTTTAGTTCACAAGATGAACAACTGCCTCAGCCAGATGGAACAATTTCCAGTCAAAGTGCATGATTTCCCTAGTGGGAATGGAACAGGAGGCAGGTAAGGACCATTGCCTGCGTGTGCCCTTGCCACTGGTATGTGGTGGTTACTTCTGTTGAAGTAAAGTGGCAAGAGATCTGGTAAAGTCGTGGTTTGTCCAAAGCACATTCTTGTATAATGACTGAAGAAATGGAGTATCTAAAGAATGAACAAAGTACTTCCATTGTTCTTTTGTTTGGTGATGCTGGGGATTGGACTCGGGGCCTTAGGTTTGGGAGGCTGAGGTCGGCATTGTACCACCAAGCCACATCCCCAGCCCTGAATCTAACGCTTTTCATCTGTAAGATCATATCATGGATCTTAAACCTGATGTTTTAAAGGTGTGCAAACCAGCACCTCTCCTGCCAACTTTGGTAGTAGGCTTAGTTTTTCTTAATTGATGCACGTGATGATACCTCTTTTCTAAGCATTTTGTGGATATAGTAATAATGTAATTTCTGTGATGATTCCATGAGATATTAGTGGTTATAACCTATTGTCATGTTGACTTTTAACAAGTGTTTGTTTTGAATCTTAATAAAAATTTGTATTCCTGTAATACAGTTTAAAAGACTTCTGAAGTGTTACAGAATGAATTAAGTATAAAAGTTAATTGTTGTATATTATGGAATATTACAAACTTTATGGAATATTTTGATTTGAAACCAAGAAATTATAATTTGGCTTTAAGATCCACATTCTAAAGAGTTTTGGGGAATTTTTTTAAAAACTTGAGCTTAATGAAAACAGCATGTAATTATGAATAAAGCCATCACAGCATGGACCATGGTTGTTTTCTGCTTTGAAATTTAATGTGTAGTGTAGTGTATTCCAGTTTGATCATTATGCTATCCTATAAACATTTATTAAATAAACGGACATTTGAAACTATGCCCAAGGAATCGTGGCCTCCTTATGCTTGTCCAAATTTGTATAAAATAAATCTTAACATGTTAATAGCAATAAAAGGGAGTATTCTTTAATATACTCCTGTTTGCATGCTTTATGGTATTTTATGGAGAACTACATTTTATCTGTATATCTGACTCTTGCCAGAGTTTTTCCAGAAATGATCTATTTACCTCATTCAAATACTGTAGCTATTAAAGGCTTCATTCCAAAGTAAAATTTGAAGGTTAGTTTTTAAAGTAATTTCGTAGCTGGAATCTTTGAAAGCAAAAAGATAGGGTCTTTTCTGTTTGTTTTTAAATAGCAATTTAGTAGAAAAAGGCAGAATACAGTATTGCAGAAGTAAGTACTCAAATAGTTGAAGAATTTTTGTTCCAGAGAAATAGCCCAATATCCATGACAAGGTGTTTCTGCTCACATGGGTTTATGGAGAGATCAGATGTTAATTGAATGTTTCACATGCATGCATTACTCATGTTTTATTTCTTATTCATAATTTTTGTTTGTTTGTTTTGGTACTGGGGATCGAGCTTGGGACCTTGCGCTTGCAAGGCAGGTGCTGGAACCACTGAGCTAAATCCCTGGCCCTCTTATTCATATTTTTTACTTAAAAAATGACTTATTGTCTTTGTCATTTGTAGACCTTTTAAGTGCTTGCTTTTACTTTAGGAAAATGAAGTTTGCGTAATTTATTTATATTAATGTATATCAATTGTGAAAATAATGTGGAATAACTTTTTTTCACAAATTATCTTGAGCTTCTCTCTCAACAGAGGATCACAGGCTTTAAAATTTTTCAACACACATCAGTTAAAATGCCAGTTACAGAGACATCCCGATTGTGCCAACGTGAAGCAGTGGAAGGGCGGCCCTGTCAAGATCGACCCCCTGGCTCTGGTGCAAGCTATTGAGAGATACCTTGTCGTTAGAGGTACTTTCCACACCTGCTGCATGTGTGTGTGTGTATTGGGGTGGAATTAGTATTAAGAGATGTGTATACTGTTTCCCTGTTTTAATGCTCTAATGAAATCCAGACTGTAGGAACTTGTGTCCTGTCATGTGTAGGCATTCGTTCAGCTTAATAGAGCTTGACTGTTTGTTTGAGGAGCTCATTCTTGTTGGAATGTAGTTGAAAAGATATGTTGTGCTTGAGAGTCTTCTCAGATCTTTCTGCTGCATGGATTAGAGTGTAATATGTGCATTCTTTTTTTCCTAAGAAAGTATCAGTTTAACTAGTGTGTGCAGGCTTTTCTTAGACACCTAAAATTGCTAGGTGTTTTAACAGACTTCTTGGGTATTTAGGATATGGAAGAGTCCGAGAAGATGAAGAGGACAGTGATGATGATGGATCAGATGAGGAGATAGATGAGTCTCTGGTAAGGTACTACTCCCCTTGTACTGCAGTGCACAGGAGTCACCCCTTGTCTGTGGCTTAGCTTCTCATGATTTGAGTTACCCATCGTCACACTCTGTCCAAAAATAGTATGTAAGAAATTCATAATTTTTAAGTAACTTTCATATAAATTTTATTACTGTATTGTATTATGTTAATTATTGTATTATGTTAATCTCTCCCTGTGCCTAATTTATAAATGAAACTGTATCACAGTTACATATGTATAGGCAAAAGAAAACCCAAAATCTGACACGTTCCGGAATCCGAGACTTTTTGAGTGCTAGCCTGATGTCACTAAGTGGAAATTCCACACTTGACCTCATGTGACAAGTTGCAGTCAAAATGCAGGTGCATTAAAAATATGGTATGAATTTACCTTCAAGAACATGCATAAGGTATATAGGAAACATAAATTGAGATTTCTGTTTAGACTTGGGTCTCATCCCCAAGGAATCTCATCATGTTTATGCTGATTTCTCAAAATCGAAAAAAATCTACAGCACTTCTAGTCTCAAGCATATCAAATAAGGGATGCATGGCCTGTAGAGTTACCTGCAGTTTCAAGCATCCATAAGGATCTTTGGATGTATTCCAGGCTGATGAGATGGGCTGCTATATAACCGTCAGTGTCTGTAGCTTAAAAGGATTTTGTTTTGCTTTATTCAGGCTGCGCAGTTCTTAAATTCAGGCAACGTAAGACACAGGCTACAGTTTTACATTGGAGAGCATTTGCTGCCGTACAACATGACTGTGTATCAGGCAGTGCGGCAGTTCAGTATACAGGCTGAAGACGAGAGAGAATCCACAGATGACGAGAGCAACCCTCTGGGGAGAGCTGGTATTTGGACAAAGACTCACACAATATGGCAAGTTTGAAGATTATTTTTATTAGTACTTTTTGAGTTTAGAAACCACTCATGTATTTTTAAATTTGTATTAAATGTATAGCTGGCTTTTAAAAAAAGGCAGTACCATAAATTCATAATTACTAAAAGGTAGAGTACTTCGTGTATTTCATTATACACATGCACATACTACCTGTATGTTGCTTCCTCACTGTACTAGAAAACATCCTCGTAGTTTACATAATACCTTCCTAGATTCACTTCAGGTCTTCGAGACAAAAATTCCTCCATAAAGTGATGTTCCGTTGGGATAAGAATCTTGGCATCTCCGAGTCCTTAGAGGCCTTTGGGTGCAGCTTTTTACATTGCCTGTTAGTGTCTACTACTTACATTTGAAAAGATCCATTCTTCCAGAACTACTCTTCTCTTCGGTGGCCCCTCATAGATAGATGGTTCCTAAGTAGTCTCCTGGGAAGCAGTGCTATTGGTAATTCTCTGAATCCAAGCAAAGGAGAGAAAGAAGAGTATAGACTTCAGGGAGTGCTTCTGGGAATTCTGTGTGTGTAGCTTGGATTTCTGGCTTTATAATTTTAAAATCCGTACCCTAAAATGTACCATCTTAACACTTTAGGTATAAACCTGTGAGAGAAGATGAAGAAAGTACTAAAGATTGTGTTGGTGGTAAAAGAGGAAGAGCCCAAACAGCTCCAACGAAAACTTCCCCTAGAAATGCAAAAAAGCATGATGAATTGTGGCATGGTAAGATGATGCGTAAGGGAAACAGATCGCCATCTGGTGCTAGTCTTCATATTGTCTTGGATTTTAGGGTTACAGTTTATATCTAGGGAAGTTGGAATATAATTTAGAAATAAAATCAGTAAAAACCCTTTGATTGCTTTTAATCAAATCCTTGACTTTAGTATCTAAAACATGAAAATTTTAAGTGTCTACAAAATTAAATTTGAAAAGAAAGTTGGAGAAAATTCTTATTCCTAATTCTTAAGAAATACATTTTCGGGCTGGGGATTTAGCTCAGTGGTTTTGCCGCCCGGTATACAAGAGCGAGGACTGAAGTTTGATTCCCAGTACCAAAAAAAAAAAAAAAAAAAGAAATACATTTTCATGAAGGGTGAACATATTTTAATTGTAGTAGAACACATTCATTGAAGAAGAGACAGAAGGCAATGGCTAGTCATCAATAAATTATCCTTCAGATTTTATGATCATTCATTATACTTGTATGATCTAACAGCTGCCGAAGGACTGAATACTGATGACAGGTAACATGACAGATCACAGCAGTCATTTTCCAAGTGACTTATTTTCCTTCGCAGTACTCCTAGTGTAATCTGGCATTGACACTTTACAGTATGGCAAGAGTATTACTTCACGGGACCACCCCATCGCTACCATCCCCACACTGGTTTCCCTTGTCTACAGAAGTGAGGGCATTGTGGCAATTTATTGGTAAAACTAAGATTGCTCTATTTAAAGGACTTTCGAGTTTGAGGTTGTTGTTTTTGCACTTCTGTTAAAGAGTGCACTTTCATGAAGTTGTGATATGATTTTCCATTCTTTTGCTGATAAAATATGTAGCAATTGTTCCAGTTCTTCTGTCCTTTTTTGTTTTGTTTTGTTTTGTTTTTAATCTAAGTACGTAAGAATCACAGATCGTATTTATTTATTTATTTATTTTGGTACCTGGGGTTGAACTCAGGTCCTTGCACTTGTGCAGCAGGCGGTGAAACCACTAAGCTAAAGCCCCAGCCCACAGATCTTATTTTTTTAAAGAAATCAATCTGTTCAGCCCCAGGCCTTGGATTAAATAAGCAAATTCCTTTTACCAGATTTATAATTTGTGGGTATCTGAGTTTTAAGCTGTACATGAAAAATCTAAGAAATTTTGTTATCAGTTCTAATTTAAGTGGTTTCTTATTTTTCTCTGGCCATTTTGTTAGCTTTTCTTTTCAGTATAAAGGAGAGGTGCACTTGAGTCCATTTTTCCTTTACGTTCATTTAGGTATTTGAGGGATAAGTGAAATTTTCGTAAGACATCAAGAGTTGAATTCAACAGCTTTCAGTTACCATTTTAGGAATAAGCTGACCCTTGCTCCCCTGGCTTACCGTTGTAACTGATCAAGACTGAAACTTTGGTCTTTTGCCCTGTAGACGGAGTGTGCCCATCAGTATCAAATCCTTTAGAAGTTTACCTCATTCCCACACCACCTGAAAATATAACCTTTGAAGACCCGTCACTAGATGTGATCCTTCTTCTAAGGGTTCTACATGCCATCAGTAGATACTGGTATTACTTGTATGATGTGAGTAACGTCGCCTACTTAGAATGTTCTCATGCTCTGTTGTCCATGACATTATGTCTCATGGTCTCTGTTCAGTGATGATGAGTCTTTTGTTTTGCTAGAAATGGAAACAGTGATTGAGCTAACTGCAGGGGTCCTAGTCCAGTGTATTTATCCATGGAAACTTCTGCCCCACTTTCTTTTTCCTGGCCTACAATTCTTGGATTAGCTCTCTTGGCAGACTGATAAAATATTCTCTAGCTATAAATTTATTAAATTAAGCTACAGCTTGAAAGCTGAACATGGACTTATTAAAGTTTTTAAGGTATATTTAACCAGATGTTCTTTTGTTAACATTAAGATTTATATCAAATAAAAAGTTGGGTAAAAGTTGCATGTTGCCTTTCATGTTTATATGATGCAGGGAAGGGTTAAGGAAGTGGCCATGTGTGAAACTTTAGCTGCCCTCAGTGACCGAGTCCATACCAGTGGGTCGTGGAGCGGGGTCAGAGAGTTTAGCGTTATGTTATAGGATTTATGTGGGTTAGGGCGCACCAGTGTATGGCAGGACGGAAACCCATAGGTGAAATCTAAGCACTCTCTGTGTATTTTGGGAAAGAGAAAGAGATTACCAATATTTTATAACATGTAGGCTTTTTTTTTTAACATTTTACAGAATGCAATGTGCAAGGAGATTATTCCAACTAGTGAATTTATTAACAGTAAGTTGACAGCAAAAGCAAATAGGCAGCTTCAAGATCCTTTAGTAATCATGACAGGAAACATCCCGACCTGGCTTACTGAGCTAGGAAAAACCTGGTAAGACAATCACTTTGGATGGCCTTATGAATGTTATCATTGATTTGCTCTTTATATATTTTGTTACAAAAACATTGTCTTAAGTGAAACTGTTCAAATGTTTATTAACAGTGTTCTCTTTCAAACACAGCTTACTTAATAGTGTAGCTTTAACATGCACGCAGCATAGTTAAGTTGGGGCTGGCACTAGTTTGCTCAGAATGTCCCTTTACGTGAAGTGGGAATGGGACTGAGGAGACTCATCCTCTGCGATCATAAAATTTGAACTCCCAAGGGTATAGTTGCTTGATTTTGATTCTCTGAACCTGTTTGAGACAGTGGCTCTAGGTCTCTATTGATAAATGTAGTGGCACTGACCATAAGTGACTTATTAAATACAGTGAAATAAAATTAGAAATTGAGTCAGGGATGGTGGCACACACCTGTAATCCTAGTAAGGAGGCTGAGGCAGGAAGATCACAAGTTTGAGGCCACCCTGAACCACATAGTGAGACTCCTGTCTCCAAAAACCAAAGAAAGAAATTGAGATTTTTCCATTGCATTAGCACATCCTCATGTGGCTGCCATATTGCACAGAACAGCTGTAAAGCATTCAGAACGTCATAGAAGATGGTCTCAACAGTACTGTCAACTACAAAACATGCGTGCAGAGCAGTTGGTTGTTGGTGTAATAAGCCTGTAATGTCCATTTTTTGAAAGTCAGTGCCTGCATTCTGGCTGTTTTGAGTGACTTAAAATGCCAAAGTGTGTATAGGGGGGGATCGTGGTATAATAGCAAAGCCATTACTTGCATATATATGCCAAGAGGGGTTGCAGAGTTCACTTACATGAAGTTGTGGTCATATTTTAAAACTTAGCTTTCACCCGACATATTACATTTTCCAAAAGCCTTGAGGTAGAGTAAAGATTATCTTGGCTAGTCCTGATTAAAGTGTGGGATTTTGAGTTTGATTTCACGTAGAAAGATTACTTAATCCATTACTGCTTGGGCACTTAGAAGGTTTAGTGTGGTTGTGCACCTGCAGTCTTATCTACTCAGGAAAGAAGCTGAGGCACGTGGGCCACGTCAACCCAGGAGTTTGAAGCTGGCCCGGGCAACCTAACAAGACTCAAGCAACAAAAATTTTAACAAAATTTTTAAATAAAATTTTTGGGAAGAATTAGGAAAATACTTAAATAATTCTCCTAGACCACTTTACTGGTTCTATTGATATTCTGTGTTACATTAGAAATTGTTTCTAATACAGGTTTTGATTTTTTAAAATGGCTTCTGATTCTTATGTCGATAATAAATTTATATTTTGTCTTTTTTCAGCCCATTTTTCTTTCCTTTTGATACCCGACAAATGCTCTTTTATGTAACTGCATTTGATCGGGACCGGGCAATGCAAAGATTACTTGATACCAACCCAGAAATCAACCAGTCTGATTCTCAAGATAGCAGAGTTGCACCTAGATTGGATAGAAAAAAAGTAAGTCCCTCCCGAAAATACTTAATCTGAGGTTTTCAAAATAATGAGAAAACGAGAAATGGTGGTATACCTAATTATGCCTTTTGGTTTTGGAGGCCCAGCTGAATCACAGTCATCTCATTCTTTTACCTATTTCTAATTTCCTCTGTTAGCCATATTTTTCCTTCATTCTCTTGGAGTTTGTCTGTGATTCTTTTATCCAGCAGTGATAGGTCCCCCCCCACCTATTGAAATCATTTCTTCAATCTTTTTTTCTTTTAGTTACCATAATTGCTGTACCAAGAAAGAATCTTGCTTTTTCTAAGGCTTTCATTTCTTTCTAAATTAAGAGCTGAAACTATAGCCTACATTTTAAAACTGACCCTTTAATCAAATCTGTTTCACTCCCCTTAACAAGTCACTCCAATTAGAAGAGACGGAAATAAAATCTTTCATGTGTTTGAGTCTCTGTACCAGCCAACTTGAGTTGTTGACTTAATCTCCTACCCTTCAATGGTAGCAGCACAGTTGTGGCTATGCACCACAGTGCTTGAAGCCCTTCCATCTGTGAACCTACCCTACACTTCTGTCCTGCGTTGTATTTTAAAAACTTAGGATGTTTCTGTTCATCTTCTTTGTTTGCCGAGGATGTCTCTCTTCCAAAGGTTTTATCTCCAAAAGTCTCATAAGAGCTATTGATATTTATATTAAAAAGGAGGAGGAAGGGGTTTGTAATAAAAAAAAAAGCAAAACAAAAAAATTTTTACTTAAAAAACTACCTTTCTTGTAAAAAAATCTTCATTTGCCTCGTGAGGATTCCATATACAGTGGTGCCATACTTTAGCAATGGCAGGACCTTTCTCACCCTCAAGAATCCCATCCATATCTGCAGCAGTGCTTTGCAGAATCTGGGCAGGTGAGAGCCAGTAGGGCTGCAGCTTGCCTGGCTTACTTGCCAGGCTGTTTCTCCGTCTGTGCTCAGGGAGATTTCTTGCAGCTGCAGCCCTGAATTGCATTCGTGTTTGGCAGGGCCACAGAGATGATTTCTTTCCCAACTTGAATTTTCTGAACTTCTCATGGGCTCAAGATAAACTAGTACTTACACTTGGATCTAACTTTCCTTCATGTATGCCAGGAGGCTCTTGATGTTTGTAGCAATCCAGCTACTTTTTAACCTTCTCTGAGGTAGGTGTTTGAAGAAATACTTCTTTAACAATTGAGTTGATTATCTTGCACTTCACAAAAAGCCACCTATTGATAAAAGTGCAGTGCAAGTAGTGCGTGTTTTCCTCACTTCTCTGCTCTCTTTGTAGCGTACTGTGAACAGAGAAGAGCTGTTGAAACAAGCTGAGTCTGTGATGCAGGACCTTGGCAGCTCCCGGGCCATGTTAGAAATCCAGTATGAGAACGAGGTGAGCTTATGAACCTAGTTGTGATGTTTGCTTGACTTTTGCTCATCATAAAATAACATTTGAGTTCCTTAGTACTATGAAATTCTCAAAGGCATTGGGAAATTTAAAATCAAAGATTTCCTCTATTTCCTTTTCAGTAATTCTCCATTTTTCAGAGGTTTAGCAATGGTTATAAAAACCTTTCTTTTGCATCAGAATGTTTGTGTAATCTTAAGTTCATAAAGTGAAAGAAAATTTTAAACATCGAAAAGCCTTAGAAATGCTTGTTTAAAAAAAAAACCAGACTTACGGAGATGTAGTGATAAACTACACACTTACCTGCCGAAAATTCCCTTGTACACTTTACAGTCAGTCCCTTTCTCTCCTTCAGCCCCATCAACCAGTCATCTGTCTTCTGACCCTATAATTTTGCCTTTCTTGCAGTGTCACAATGAATGTAATCATTTGGTATGTAGCAAATTGTCTTCTTTCACTTGCATAATACTTGTGAGATTCTTCGTCTATGTTGCTACATGCACCAGTTTACTTCCTTTTTTTATTAAGTATCCTGTCATGGATGTATCGTAACATGTTTACCAGTCACCAGCCAAATGCACATTTGGATTATTTCATAGTTTGCATAACACTGCTGTGAATGTTTGTATACAAACCTTTGTATAGACATAAATTTTTTAGTTCTCTTGGGTGAACACCTCAAAACTTAATTGCCAAGTCATTTGGGTAAGATGTTTTAACTTTGAAAGAAATACTAAACTGTTTTCCAAAGTGGCTGTCATGGTTTATGTTTCAGTTACTTTTCTCATTGCTGAGACAAAATACCCAACATTCAAAGTTAAAGGAGGAGAGGTTTATTTGGCTCACAGTTTGAAGAGTTTTCCGTTCATTTTTGGCTAGCTCCAAGGCAAGGTGGCATGGCAGAGGGGCTTCACAGAGCAGATAGCATTTACAGCAGGCAGAAGGCAGATGTCAGCAAGGCAAGTGAGAGTAGCAGCTTCTTCCCTCTTTTTGAGGCAGGCGCAGCGCCACCTAGCTAAACCCCCAGCCCCTTCTTCCTCTTTTTATTCAGTCTAGGCTACCCAGCTTTGAGCAGGTGCCAAACCAGTCAGTAGACTAATTTAGTAATCACCCAACCTTAGTTCCAACATCATACATTCTAAATCCAGCCACTTCTGAAAATGTCCCACCTATGACTGCATGAGGCTTTGGAGGGACGTCTAGACACCAGCCCTAACAGTTTACATTCTTGCCAGTATTGTGTGTATGTGAGCTTCCAGTTGCTTTCCATACTTACACGTGATCTTATCAGTCTTTTTAATTTCAGTTATTCTAAGGCAGTTATGGTGGTATTTTATTGTGATTTTAATTTACATTTCTCTGGTGGTTACTGACATTCATCATTCATATATTTCTAAAGAAGACTACGAGAATTTTGTCCAGTTTTTCCTTGGGTTTTTGTCATTGAGTAAAATGTTTTCCTTTTGGTTTTTTTTCTGGACTAAAGTCTTCTGTGAGTATTTTGATGGGGTTTTTTTCCCCATTTGTGGCTTATCTTTTCTTTATAAAATGTCTTTGGAGGAGCAAATGTTTTTAATTTTTATGAAATCTAGTTTGTCATTTTTCTTTTCTGCTTTGCACTTTTCACATGAGTAACAAATTTTCCCCCTAGACTATAGTCTCAAAAATTTTCTCCTGTGTTGTTTTTTAAAGTTTGAGTTCTTAGTCTAATTAAAGCTCATTTTTAATAAGTGTAGTATTAATAAGGATTGAGGGTCTTTTCTTTTTTTAAAAAAAGATCATTTTTTCCAGCACCATTTGTGGGGGTTTTTTGTTGTTGTTTTTTTTTTAATTTTGTGAGAGAGGGTCTTGCTGTGTAGTTCAGCCTGGCCTTGAACTCACAGCAGTCCTCCTGCCTCAGCCTTCCAAGTGCTGGGATTACAGGAATGTGCCACCATACCTGACTGGGGCTAGCACCATTTGTTAAAAAGACTGTTCTTTCCCCTGCCTTGACACTTGTCGGAAATCAAGTGACTGAAGTTTTGAATCTCTTTCTAGATGTTTCTGTTCTGTTCTGTTATCCTATGCCATTAGGTTATTTTAGCTTCATAGAAAAATGTGGGTGGGGGCCCTGGACTCCTGGGCTAAGAGATTTGGGTTTTGTTTTGTTTACTTTTTTTTTTTTTTTTTGGTACTGGGGATCGAACTTCGGACCTTGCGCTTGCAAGGCAGGTGGCAATGCCACTGAGCTAAATCCCCGGCCCTGGGTTTTGTTTTGAACCCCCTGATATGGCTGTTGCTCAGAGGATATAATTCTCCCATGTGTACATAGTCACATTTCTTATTTATCGGAGGAATGCGAGACCTTTGCTCTTTCTACCTACTTATTCACTCCAGCATATTAAGTTAACGTGTGTAGTCAAGTCTGGCCAGGAATATCTTTTTTCCCTTCCCATTCTTTATGGCTGTGTTGAAATTGTCTTACATGAAACCCAGATAAGCTTAGAATAGCTTCACATTAAGAAGCAGGATTGAATTGCTGCTGCAGAAATCAAAAGTTTATGATCTTCTTTGATGGGTCTTACCTGTTGACTCAGGAAAAGATTCCCGGAACTAGCTTTATAGATGCATAGGGCTTCAGGTAGTGAGCACATTCAACCTTACAAATCAACCAGTGGCCTTTACGATTTTTCTAATTAGCTCTGAAAGAATCCTAATCAGGAATGTCAGGTCAAAATCTCCACCTAAAATTGAGAAAGAAGATTGGCAAACCAGGAAGAAGTAACCAGTCTCTGGGCTCAGAAAGCCAGCCAGGGCCCAGGAATTAAGGCTACCAATCATCCGATCTCCTTGGGGTACTCCCCACTTCCCTGGCTGTGTGGGGTTGGACGAGTTCTGTAAACTCATCAGTCCTCATCTCAACTCGAACATTCAGCCCCCCTTGTCATATTGTGAGAGTGATTCATGAACTAAAAGATATAAGCAGCTCCCTCCCGGTTTAATGGAGTGACTGGGTAGAAGGAAAGTTCTGGAAAGGTCAGCTTAATCTGCAGGGTTTGTGCTACCTGAACAGGTGTTGTCCTGGCCCTTCCGTCTCCTGCAGAGATCGACAGAGGAAGCACTTTCAGTTACACCTGTGGGATTTAACATTTTAAATTAAGCTTGTTTAACTTTTAGTATTTGGATGAAGGACATAGACTAATTTGATGACTTCCAGGCTGTGACTTCTAGCCTGGAATAATTTTATTCTGAAGAGAAAAAGAATGAACTGGCTTTAAAGCACCATCTGGTGGATAAAGTGTGTTTCTGCAGGTTCTTTTTCTCCTCTTCTTTCCTGACATTATTACAAAACCAACTCAAATGTTACCTTTTCAGAAAAAGCTTCCCTATCTGTTCCCAAGTAGTTTATCTGCTTTTAAGACTTACATTTTAGGTACTTAATTACCTTATTACTTTGCTGCAATATTATGATATACTTGCATACTTCACATGAGGATTACTCCCCTTGTACCCCCTATTGTGCTGTTCACATACTGGTAGTAGCCATATGATAGATATTTGTCGAGTAAGATAAAAAAGAGGGATGGCCTGAAGCCATGCCAGCACCCACGGTGTTTTCCACAGAGAGAAAGAGCAAAGAGATCCATACATAAATCATGCCGTATTGTTTCCCAGAGAAAAGATACATAGCTGTAGCAGTACTTTTGTCAGTGTACGGGCTTGACCCATACCACTAAAGTGTTGGGCCCATCGGTAGTAGGAAACCAAAGTATTGATAGTTCTTATTCTAGTTGGCCAGGACTGCAGGACTGAAGGAATGTCCGATTGAGACATTTTGGAAAATAATCTTTGTATGTCCGATAAACAGTTGCTGTTGGTGTCTGCATTGCCAAAAGGTTGGCAGGTGGAAAGACTGCAATATAAATTTCTAAAATTTGAAATTATTCTACTTTTTTCTTTTTATAGGTTGGTACAGGTCTTGGGCCTACACTGGAGTTTTATGCACTTGTATCTCAGGAACTACAGAGAGCTGACTTGGGTCTCTGGAGAGGTGAAGAAGTAACTCTTAGCAACCCAAAAGGTAATGCTAATCTGTGAGTTAACAGTTTGTGTTACTTGGATCAGGAAACGATCCTTAGAGTATTGTTCATTAAATATATTTAATTGCTACTGGAGGGTCATTCTGTGCCCTCAGTTTCTTTTAGTCTCTGTTTCCTCATTTATCAAATAGAGAAGGCCCTTCCATGTCCAGAGGACTTCATTCACTGATCTCCTCTCCAATCTTGAGATACTGAATTTCTTAATTGTTCTTAGTTACTAGGTTTTGTTTTGTTTTGATTTGGAAATATCATCTGAAGTTTGGTGAATTGCTCGTTTTACAGGAAGCCAAGAAGGGACCAAGTATATTCAAAACCTCCAGGGCCTGTTTGCGCTTCCCTTTGGTAGGACAGCTAAGCCAGCTCATATCGCAAAGGTTAAGATGAAGTTTCGCTTCTTAGGAAAATTAATGGCTAAGGCTATCATGGATTTCAGATTGGTAAGTTTAGGATTGTTTGCTTTTCTACAATTTTGGTGTACAATGTTCTGTGAAAGTACATTAGTCCCCTGCACTCAATGCTGTATTTTAAGCACTGCTTCTCAAACTTTAAGGTGCATATGAATTACTTGGGGATTTTGTTACAAATGCCAGCTCTGATTCACTAGGGCATGGGTGAGGCTGTCTGACTGCCTAAGACTAAATTTTTATAGCAGCTCCCAGGAGATGCCCAGCTGCCAGTCTGTGGACCACTTCTTGAATGGCCAAGCTTCAGAGAATCAGGCTGCATCATGGGTAGCATTATTTACATTATTAAAAGTGTTTAACATTACATTTTTAATTCAGTAGGAAAGTTTAAAGCATGTAGCCCTCAATCTCAATAAATTTCCACTAGAGTGCTCTTGTGAAAATAACCTAAGTAATCAGTATCATGGAGGTTTGAATATTTCTGGACTTTTCTTCATTTCCTCTTCTTACATTTTTGAGATGCTTTGTCAGTATATGTTAAGACATTTTCATCTGATGTCAAATTCACAAGCTTACATTTTCACTTTAAAGAGTACACCGTTTATCAGTTATTTTAGAAATTTCATTTATTTTGTTTTTCTGTGTTAAATATAATAAGTTCTTCATTTTAATCTCTGTTTCAGAATATGCAGACTACAGTGAAATTGAGTTTACTTGACTTTAAAGTATAGTAAAATTACTCTAAACACTTGGTGTTTCAGAGGTCACCATATTAAATGTGTTATGCAGAATATATATTCACTGTTGAAAAATTCCTTTGTAGTGTTAGTGTTTAAGTAGGGTTCATCATTATTCTAAAGTTTTCACAATGATCAGGGCTCCAAATTGAGATAATTACTTTCATGAATGGGACAAACTGTTCCTAAACTATTTTCTTTCTTGGGAATCACATGATCCTTTTAAATGACTTCTGGAAGTGTTAGAGGTTTGAGGCCATTCTAGCCGCTCACTGTGACAGGTGGAGTCTTTGCATGCTCTCTTGCAGGTGGACCTGCCCCTGGGTTTGCCCTTTTACAAGTGGATGTTGCGGCAAGAAACTTCCTTGACTTCGCATGATTTGTTTGACGTTGACCCTGTTGTAGCCAGATCAGTGTGTCACCTGGAGGACATTGTCAGACAGAAGAAAAGGCTGGAACAGGACAAATCCCAGGTAGACTTAGCCAAGACAGTCCATGCATCAGCTCTTTTAGAAAAAGGAGGCTTTGTTACAATATTTATATTTGACCCAATTGTTTTTGTGGTTTTTCTGGTACTGGGGATCGAACTCAGGACCTTGCACTTGCAAGGCAGGCAGTGGCAGCACTGAGCTAAATCCCCAGCCCTTGACCCAGTTGTTTCTATATTAATGTTTATTTTTGAGAGATTATTTAAAATTTCTGTTACACTACTTGAAATGTATGGTTTAACAGTGGGTCAGTAGTGAATAAATAGTTTGATTTCCAAGTAAAATATACTTCTAAACAAAACCATACATAAGACCTTTTGTTTATTAATAAGGATATTCTTAATCATACTGAGTTCTTTACCCATTTTAATCAGTAGAACTAATCTTAGGACAGACTAACAGACTTGCCTTCAGGAAAGCTGGCTTAATTTAAGAGCAGTCTATTTGTTTCTTAAAATCTTGAGATTTTTTTTTAAAGGATCATTGTTTCTTGGTAACTCACATTGAGGTTTTTCTGTTACATCTCATAGCTAATCGTGAGCTTTATGTCAATACTGTATGTTTTTTGTACATGCCAATAACAGGTACAAATCATTTGGCACAATCTGAGATTAATAGTGATTGTGGATCTGGTATTAGAAGAAAACAAAGTAGTATTTTTAAAAAGCAATACAGTCCCAAATAGCTTCTGCTTGGCAGTTATCATAGACTAATATTATGTTAAGTCAACTCTAATTTTCTAAATTGCAGAAAGAGTTATCAAATTAAGATTTGGTCTCAAGGCAGAATATTACATTTATTGAGGTAGAAAGGAACTTATAGTAGAGGGATGGGGCTTTAGAGCACTTGTATTTGAGGGTAATAGTTTGTAAAGCAATTTGTTTTATCTCCCATGATTTTGGAAAATATTAAGAGAAACTAGTGTTTAAAGCGTGTAAGTCCAGTTTTTTCCCCCTACAAGTTCTGTTATCATAGGATTTTTAGAACTGCTTAGGTTTACACTTAACAACTTTGTAAGTGTTAAACTGCTACAGTGTTGTTTAGGATAGCATCTTAGGAAAATTACCCCCTCCCCAAATAAAAAGGAAGAAAAGAAGAAAGTTAAACTCATGGCACTGTTTTAAATGCCTTAGCTATGTTGATGATTTAATCCTCACAAAAGCTCTGTGAGATTTAGGTATTGTTGTTATCTTAGTTTTACAGAGAGAAATCGAAGGCAGATAGATTGTATAGCCTGCTTAATGTCTTTCGTGTAGAACAGGGGAGAGCTGGAATTCAGACCCAGGCTGCACACTCTGGATCCTGCACATGCACAAGCTGTGCATGTTCTGTTAGGTGTCCTGGTCTCACATAGAGCGTGTGGCCACAGCTCTCCTCAGTACTTTCCTTTTTCATGTTTCTTCTTTGGTCTTTTATTACACCTGTTGTCACTTTAAGAGTATAAAATGCTGGGCCGGGGATTTAGCTCAGTGGTTTCGCCGCCTGCTGCACAAGCGCAAGGACCTGAGTTCGATCCCCGGTACCAAAAAAAAAAAAAAGAGTGTAAAATGCATAGCACAGAATTTGACTTACTGTATGCATTAACCAGCTTCTACCAGAGCACAAGATGGGGTGGTTCTCTGAAATACCCTCTCCTGTCATTTTGCAAAGAGTACGGATGAGGCAAAGTTGTAGCTCAGACTGTACCTGCTAATTCAGATTCTCAAAGAATGAAAATATGCTACAGCTTAGTTTAAAATTTAATATAGAAAATCTTTGAGACACTAGCAGTACATTCTTTTTAATCTGTATATGTACAAGGGGTGATCAGAATATACAGTGAGTGTTTACATTTGAAAACTGTACAGTAAAAAGTGTGTTACCATTAATCCCTCTGAAAATACCCAGTGCCCCTGCTTGGAACACAGTTATTTCATCATACTTGCCACTTTCTGAAATGCTCCTGGAATCCCTCTTTCTTGAGTGTCTTTATCAAGCATGATAAAAATACAGTGATTGCTGCCACCAAATGGCATGCAGCAGAAAGGCAGGCTGCTGAAAAACATCACAGTGTGTCCTTCCTTATCCACCTTACTCAGTGGATAAAGCTCTTCCCCCAAATCAGAATGACCATGAAAGGTGAGAGCTTTAAATTGATTCAGGACATCGAGACAACCACAACAGTGTAACAAAAGATACTAATAAAACAGGATTTCAGAACTTTTGGCAAGAACGATGGAATTAAGTGGGTTTGAAGCCAGGGAGATAATGGCAGTGTGTCTTTTTCTGTAATAAATTCTTCTATTTAAACATACATTGTACTTTTCAATCACACTATATATTATATTTTGTAGAGTTTTAATGATCAACACTTTGTAATGTGCATTTATTTATTTATTTATTTATACATACATACATACATACATACCCGGGGATCGAACTCGGGACCTTCCACTTGCAAGGCAGGCGGCGGAACCACTGAGCTAAATCCCCAGCCCCTAATGTGCATTTTTATAGATAAGAAGTTTTGTCAGTAGCTGTGGGGGAAGAGACTTGAATAGCGTGGTAATGATCACCTTGATCTTTGACAGGAGAATAGTTTTGAGAGTTTTCTAGTAGATGAAAATTAAAATACAGAGTTAATTTATGTTGTTTTAAATATTTCTGCTGAAATATATGAAATTTTTTTTTTTGGTACTGGGGATTGAACTTGGGACCTTGCGCTTGCGAGGCAAACTACGGAATCACTGAGCTAAATCCCTGGCAGAAATAATATGAAATTTAAAGCTCCTATTTGAGGGCCCTCATCATGCACGTGGAATGGAGGCTTAACCGTGGGCTTTTGTGAGGAAGTAGGGAGTGTACATAGTCCTTGGCACCTACATTGTACCTTACTCTTAAGTTTACTGCTGCCTTGTTGGTGTTCTGAATTATGTGGAATCCTAAGCAGCTTTTCATTTCCTCTTTTTTTTTTTTTTTTTTTTTTGGTAGCGGGGATGGAACTCTGGTTCTTTGTGCTTGTGCAGCAAGCGTCGAAACCACTGAGCTAAATCCCCAGCCCCATTTCCTCTTTTAAAAATAACTATTAACCAGAACTTCCTAGCTTAAATGATTTGTTTTCTGCACCATATTACTGCTTAATGATAGGAGCTTAATAGACAGAGGCATCACCAGTTTGGAAAGCCATTTTACTTCTCTATGGGATGCCTTTGTTTTAACAGTATTTTAAATAGGCTTTTAAAATCTTATTTTTAAAAGTGGGTAATAAAATTTGTTTTTGACACTTACCTTCTGAGTATGATGACTTTCTTAGGACTTTCTTGGAAGCTTTTTCCCATCACAGTTACTGTACTAGCACAAATTTGTTATGCTTCAGAGTCCTGAAGGTTGAATGAAGCATCTGTGGGAAAGAAGTTAATTACCATTACTAGATTGTACAGTATCTATGTTTATAATTTTTCCAGCTGTATTACTCGGTATTTCCTATATATATCTATTAGGTCCGTTGGGATTGGCCCGGAATTTACAAATAGTTGTCTCATTCTAGGGCCCACACTCTTAAAACCAAACACTGTTCAGACTATTAAAGCAAGCAGCAGCATCTTGCTGTAACAGTTTTGTTTGCTTGTACAAAAGTGATTGGATTTGAGGTGTTTATTTCCTTGGTGATCTCAGTGACTTGTTCCTATATAAAGCATGACCAGAATAAATAATAAATAAGAACTAAAAGGAACCCATCTACTGTATTTTATTTTTATAAACACAATTCACTTGAGTGAATTCTTGTACTTGACAGTTTTCCCCTTTTTATTTTCAAAGACCAAAGAGAGTCTACAGTATGCATTAGAAACCCTTACTATGAATGGCTGCTCAGTTGAAGATCTAGGATTGGATTTCACACTGCCAGGATTTCCCAACATCGAACTGAAGAAAGGCGGGAAGGATATCCCGGTCACAATCCACAATTTGGAGGAGTATCTAAGAGTATGTAATTGCATGGCTTTGGGGGGCAGGTTGGCCTTGGGAATGTAGGATGCTGCCTGTTGCCCTCTCACAAGGAGAAGACAGAAGGGACCGTACCCTGTGAGGTTCAGGTAAGGTCACTTAACTTCCGCCTGCGCAGACTGGCTTGCAGCCTTCCACACCTTGGACCACTCAGGAAGGCCATTTTTTTCGGGCTTTAGCTTCTGTTTGTTAAGAGAATGTACCTGAAATTCTTGATACCTAACTTATCTATGAAGCTTGAATGCAATGTAGTAACACCACATTTTCTTAGTTTAAGAAAAAGAGTCAGTGAAAAGGAGCCTGCGTTTGTGTTCACTGCACTGTTTCTGCCCTTTCTTCAAGCCGTCTAGCTTGACATAATTACCTCCAACACACACACAGACTCACATGCTTATGTAATAGGCCTCTCACATTATTTATGGTCTTTTGACTATATTTGCTAAATTGCAGGAAAGTAATTTTATATTGAACACAAATTTTATTTTAAAACCTGCATAAATCTGTATTACTTACAATGTTTGAAAAATTTGTTTTGGTTTGTCCTGACATACAGTAGAAAGCATTGTATTCAGATCAGAACACAGCACCATCCACACTTCAACTTCACTTTTTTGTTAACTTCCTGTGAGACTTCACACACAACCTCTGGAAAACTTTAGCTTTAGTTTCTGAATGTTCAAGGAAAGAAAGAAGATAGATTAGATCATAGCTAAGACACCCTGTTCCCCAACAATTCTGTGATTCATAAATTGTTTTTTAATATTTAGAAGGACTGTTTTCTCATTCATCCATTTCTTGTACTTTGTAGAAGATAGTTTTCATCGTGAGTTAACATCCAAATTATTTCTCTAAAAGTAATCTATAGTAACGCTCATACTTTCTGTTCATTCATTCATTCATTCAATTTTTGCGATACCAGGGATTGAGCTCAGGACCTTGGCTTGCCAGGCAGGTGCAGAGCCACTGAGCTACATCCCTGGGCCTCATACTTTTATTCTTATTTGAATATGTTCTCTGTTTCTGTACCTAGTAGATTAGCAAAGGCCATTGATGATTAGATAATGTTACACCAATTAGAGCAGATTTCTCGTACCCTTTGCATTGTCTAAACTGCCTGTTTCTAAGAGGAGGTGCACACTGCAAGAAATTTGGGTTCTCAGAACTTTGCAGGATTTAAGAACTAAACATTTTTTTACATTAAAAACCCTTAACAGTTTCTAGGTTTGAATGTTGAAATGTTACCTGTAATTCTCAGTAACACTTTATCTTCTTGGGCAGTTCTCTCATTAACTTCTTACTGGTGAGATAATGAAACATTCTTCTGTATGGATTTTACATAAATGAATTTTGGCTATAAATATAAGCATAAGTACAAACAATATTTTGCTATTGGCCAAGCCTCCGATTACAAGTTGACCTCTGACCTTTTACTGACACAGTTTTCTAGGAGATAGTTCAGAGACCTAATAATATGTTTTTAAAAGATGATCCAGAAGGATGTTTGTGCTTTGCTACATACTAAAGGGTGAAAAAAATTGAAATCTTGTAGTTCTTTTAAAAAACTTTTCTTCTTGCAGTTGGTTATCTTCTGGGCACTAAATGAAGGCGTTTCTAGGCAGTTTGACTCGTTCAGAGATGGATTTGAATCCGTTTTCCCACTCAGTCATCTTCAGTACTTCTACCCAGAGGAAGTGAGTAGCCTGTGTCTGAAAGAAACGGTCACTTCTGCTTCTGTACCTGTAATTATCTTAGTGGGATGTTTTCTGTGTTCCAAAAGAATGGGGCTGGGGTTGGGATCAGAGGACAGAAATAGGGAAAAGACTAAACGAGGAAATTCCCTGAGCAGCAGAGGCATATGGGGGGAGACTGCCAGGTGTGGTAGGGTGAGCGTGGCATCTGTCAGCGACACCCTCAGTGTGGCCTGGAGAAAAGAGGGACTTGTGTGGCTGCAGCCTGGCAGTGAAATGACCCTGAGGAGGCTTCATTTCTTCTAAGTGAACTTCCTGGATTAGATGAAACATTGCTTCTTGATCTAAATCAGTCCTTGAAGTTTTAAGGAAGTGTTGCAAATTGTCTAACGTGGAATATGGAGAGTACTGAAAATGGAAAAAGTGAATTTGTTCATGGCTTTCTTTACTGCAGCCGTCTTGAAGTGATATGAGAATCTGCAGAAAGTACTAATAGTGAGACACCATAGAAAGGTCCTAGAACATGTTAAATTTCTCCAGTTTGAAAACTTTTTGCTTTTGTTTTGCTTTTTAAAAATATTAATATTAGAGTACATATTTATTCCTGACTAAATCTGGGACTCTTGAAAGCCTTACCATTTAACTATTATTTTTATGTCCACTTTGTTTCGCTACTTAAGCATATGATGTGCCTGGTACTTTCTGTACTATGTGTCACTGAATCACCTGGAATTGGAATTCTTGACCTTACCACTTAGCTGCATGATCATATCCAAGTAACTATGTCTGATATGACTGTTGTCTATAACAATAGGTTAACTCTTTTTTTTTTTTTAATTTTTAATTTTTAATTTTACTTTTTTTGTGGCACCGGGCATCGAACTCAGGACCTTGTGCTTGCGAGGCAGGTGATGGCACCACTGAGCTAAATCCTCGGCCCAACAATAGGTTAACTCTTAATCTTGCGGGTAATGAAAAACATATATAAGGTACCTGACAGTGACACTTAGAAAATATTAAACTTCATTTTTCCTGAGTTAGATTTTCTCAAAGGATGCATCATATCACAAATGGACAGTTAACCAGATGGGAGAAATGGCTTAATTTGAAACTGATACTGGATTTTCTAAGGGCACAGTAATATTTCTTGCTTTTTTTTTTTTTTGGTACTGGGGATCAAACTTGGATCTTTGCGCTTGCGCAGCAGGTGGCAAAACCACTGAGCTAAATCCCCGGCCCATTTCTTGCTTTTTAATACTCATTCTGTATCACCTAGGTTGGTCCCCGTGCCATCATGTAGTTAGATGTGTGTCTTTTTATAAAGCATAGAAGCCTACCCTTTTGCTGTATCACACTTCAGCTGTCTAGTCCACGCCTCTCTCCACCTCACTTTTATATTTCTTTTTTTTAATTAAAAAATTTTTTTTATCACTTCTGTATTTCTTGGCTAATATACCCTTGTGTTTCTAAAAGCCAAGATTTATAAAATCTCCCTGGTTGGAAGCAGATTATCAATTGAAAGCCTCTAGCATAATGGAAAGGAAGACCAGAATTCAAGTGCTACCAGATCCTTGTGTTTTGTTAGAAATTAAAGGCTTCTCTAGAATCCAGTCCCTGCAAATGGACAAGCTCTCTATACGTAGAAGCTGAGAAGGAAATGGAATGTCTAAATATATTAGAAGAGAACAGCTTATGAAGAGGTTCTGGGCAGCAGGTTTTGGTACTGAAAGTGATACTCTGCCTTGGTGTACCTAGACTTTATTTCCCCATAGGTGTTTCTTTAGTAATTCTTTCCCTTTATTCAAACTCAAAGCTGGATCAGCTCTTGTGTGGCAGTAAAGCAGACACTTGGGATGCAAAGACCTTGATGGAGTGCTGTAGGCCTGATCACGGTTATACCCATGACAGGTGAGTCCTGGGCCTGCTAGCTTTGTATTTGATAGTTAAGGACTTTGGAGGGGCATTAAGAGAGGCTTACTGATATTTTGACCTTATTTCTCTCAAGACTACAACTTAAGACCTCAAGATTTTCCTTTTCAAGGATTTCTGTGAAAACATGAGGGGGAGAAATACAGGTTTAATCCTTTGCTGATAGCCATTCATTGTACATTTTAACCCTACATTGTTCCATGTAGGAAAGCAGAACTCTCTGTGCAGATTGGGTCAATACATACTACAGCAGTCGCCATTCCATTTGTGTGTCAGCATTAAAACCTAACATCCAGGGCTGGGGATGTAGCTCAGCGGTGCCGCCACCCGCCTCACAAGTGCAAGGTCCCAAGTTTGATCCCCGGTACCAAAAAAAAAAATCAAAAAACCTAACAACAACAAATTGGATTTTACATCATGTTGTAATGGGAATTTCACACATAAGCATATCGATAATCTTAATCAGTAAAGGTTGTAAGTCAGAGATTGAGTATAGTTACAAACAGTACTTTAACATGATGAAATAATTTTGACTTGTTTCCTTTTGTTATAGCCGAGCTGTGAAGTTCTTGTTTGAAATTCTTAGTGGTTTTGATAATGAGCAGCAAAGGTTGTTTCTCCAGTTTGTGACTGGTAGCCCGAGATTGCCTGTTGGAGGTATGTGCAGTGGTGATGCTTAATGCTTATTCTATCTGTGATTGCATGTGTATGTGAAACATAGTGCCAAGGTAGAAGATTCTAGTATCATCATGTTTCTAAGCTTTCAGTTGGTTAAGAGACCACTAACGGAAAATTCATAGATCACTCTAAACATACTAAAGTAAGATTACTAAAGTAATGCTGCTTAGATAAAATCCTGGGTATTTGCACATAATACACTTCTTAGCTGGCTTAAAGGAGAATGAATTCTAAAATAATTAAGTCAAATTACTACTTCTTTAAAAAATCAAGTATAATAGCTATTGGCCCCATGTTACACAGTGATTGTTAAATAAGATTTAAAAAGCAGGTTCTATATCCTGAGCATATATTGAAAGCATAGCTGCCACACAAGAAAGAATAACACTGTGTGTGTAAGGCAGCATCATGCTGCACAGAGAAACAGTGTAATGCTTTCTGATAGTAGTAGCATCTAAGGAAAACTCACCAAGTTTCTTGGTCTTTCTTCCTTTACTGTTAATCAGGTTTCCGCAGCCTGAATCCACCTTTGACAATTGTCCGGAAGACGTTTGAATCAACAGAAAACCCAGATGACTTCTTACCCTCAGTAATGACTTGTGTGAACTATCTAAAGTTGCCGGACTACTCAAGCATTGAGATAATGCGTGACAAACTGTTAATAGCAGCAAGAGAAGGTCAGCAGTCATTCCATCTCTCCTGATCACAGAAGAAATCAGTGTCTGCCTGTTACATACAGCAAAAGAAAAAAATCATGGTTTCTCTTCTAAATGTATCACCTGAGTCAAGGAAACATGTTACACCTTCTTGTAGGAAAAACAGCTTGCAGATTATAAAAGAGACACTTGGTTGATATTCATTAATGGCCCCATGGACTTAAAGTGATCAGGCCCTAAAACGTTGTTGTGATGAGGTTTCTTTAGCAAGTTCTTGTTTAAATTATCATTTATTTGATGAGTGACGTTTTTAACTTGCTTTGCTGTGTGAAATTTAAAAAGGGATGTTTTTTCCAGGCTGAAACAATAAATGTCGCTGTGCAGTTTAATTCTGGGCTGTGTGTATCCATCTAGCTAAGTCCTCACTTTTGTTTCCTCCAAAGACAACTCTTGTGCTTAAGGTACAGAAATTAAAGCGCACATGTATTTGACAACTACAGTTTGGTAGATGAGCTATATGTGCTTTTCGCTTGAATTTTTTTCTCAGCTTGACTCATTCTTGTCTGTGCAGTTCACAGTTTTTGTTTTGTTTTGTTTTGCTTTGTTTTGTTTGTATGCAACACTCAAACACTTGTTACATTTTTCTGAGTTATGGGTTTTTGTTATCCCACATCCTCTCAAATTAAGATATAATTTAAAATACATTGAATTGAAATACACTGTCAATATAATTCAGCCTTTGTAACTAGGTAGACTTTTCTTAGAGCTTAGTTTTAATAGAGTTATAGAGTATTACTGGCTTTTTACCAGGTGACACACTAGCACTGTTTACACGGCGATTCCAGCTGCCACAGCCTCTGAAAGGGAGGCAAGGAAAGGTCATTCATTTCTTCTGTGTAGGTCAAAACCTACAGCTTGGGCTGGCTGACATTTATTCTATGGCCAGAACATTTTAAATTGCTGTAAACTTTTAAATAGATCAGCACTTTTCATTCTCTGTTGGATTAAAAAAAAAATTCCTCATTTTTGTTTTCATTTCTGTTCTCTGTTTTCTTTCTTATTTCACTCAGTTCCTACTCTTTGCCCAGTGCTGACTTGGGACAAACAGCTGAGCCTTTGTTTCCACACAGATAAAAGCATCTGTAAGCAATGCTGTCTATTTGTTTTATGTGCTGATTGCTCATATCTGCAATAATTCATCAGGTGAATGTTTTTACCTGAAAATAAATAAAGTTTGCTTCACTTTTTTGTTTATAGTTCTCTGCTGTACACATAATGTTCAACTGTGTAAATATTTTCCAGTGCAAGGAAATCATTGCATCTCCATGATTTGGGTCATGGCTGATTTTGCTCTTTAAACAATTTGTAAGATATTGAACAACTTGAAAGATATAAAATGTGGGAGGAAAATGGGAGATTGTTTTTCTCCGAGAGGTTCAAAATTAGGCCTGTTGCATACATTTGAGAAGATTTCCCATATTTCAACTTTTTGAAAATGATAGGTGAGCCAATTTTTTTTTAACTGAACTTTGAGAAATCAGCCTTACTGCCTTCCAAGGTCTTACTGAATTGACACAGAAACCTGTTCTCCATCCCACCACCCCAGAGGTACTTGGTGGCTAGATCTGCTGTGGTTACTTCATTCCCACCTCAGTGGTCTTCCAGGGAAGCGTCCCCTCTTGACGGTGAGCTTGGACAGAGCCTCTGCATTACGTGGGAAGAGTTGGGATGGGGCGTCTCAGTCTTGCAGAGGCTGGTGAATGAGCAGCTTCTCTGAAGTTCAAGAAGGGATTTGGGTTTCTGCAGCCCCGCCACTGACTGCGTAGGAGCTGAGCAGCTTCACCGAACCAATTTGTTTCCAGTTCTTTTTACAGACCAAGTACAAAGGATTTTTTGTATGAACATGGCATTTTATTTCTCTTTTTAAAGAGTTCTGTTAAAATTTGGATGTGTATAACAAAGTAACGTTTCCTATTAAAATTTCTCTGCATTTTCCCCATATTGTGGCCTGGGCAGACTTGGCTGGATTGATTCCAGCATCTCACAAGGATATGTATTGGTCCTGACTCAAACCTGGAGTTTCATTGTTTCAGAATCACTGGCTATCTGTGTAAAACCTTTTGGTCTCTAGCTCATTCCTTCTTTAATATGTGGAACCTGTTCTAAATTGGGGGTAGATAACTTCTCATTTTAATCCACTCCTTCTTGGTAGAGGCCTTAATACCGCATCATGGGGAAAAAAGACATATTCCATTTGCTGTTTCTCCAATTACGCCTTATTTTCTCAGTAGTCCTCTGAACTGTACGGACTTCACAATATGCTTTAAACACAGTGACTTCTCCAGTTCTTGCTGAGATGGGGTCAGCCCGATATTAGACACAAGTAATACTGCATTTGTGTTGTCATTTAAGCTTTTAATGTCCTTTATACAGAGATCATACTAAGTGTACTGCATTTAGAAAAGGAAGCAAGAGGTGGTTAATCTCCCAAAACCGAGTTCCAGTTCGATTGGCCAAGCTCGTAGAAGCTTTCATAACTGCATGTACCAGGAATGCAGATTCTTCTTCCCATGCTTGGTCTTTAGCAGTATGTTAAAAGTTCCTCTTGCCTGGGCTCCACTGTTCTCTCTAGTTAGATGCCTACAAAGGCAAGGAGTGGTGCATCTGACTGGATGTGAGCATTCCATGTTCTGGAGGGACTTCCCTAGGGCACTTTGTGTGTAAAGTCCAAAAGGCTAAGGGACAAAACACCAGTTTCTTTATCCAGGAAATTACACCTGACTCCACAAGAAGAACTGTTACAGAAAAATTGGTTCATCAGGTGTTGAGGCTATATTCTTAATTCCTACCAGTAAATATGAGCTCAGGAATGGGAATGTCATTGCTATTCCAAGGAAAAAATGTGGTTAAGAAACAAGACTTGGTAGAAAAATTCTTAGAAGTGCATTCACAAGCCCAATCCCTTTTGGAGAATTCTGGGTGCTCCTGTTCATTTTCCATTAGCAAAAATGATCACACTTTATTTTAGGCTTTGGGGGTTTTTTTGATCCATTTTGTTTCCCCTGTTGTAATGAGTTGTTTGAAAATGTCATACTCTGTATTTATAATTTTCAAAGAAATGGTTTTGTATGATTCTTAGGTTTGACACTGCAGTTGTTGGCATACATGGTAAAGGGATAATCTGATGACAAATCACTGAAATTTTTTTGTTACCTCAAAGAAAATTCCAGACAAAACAACACATAGAGTATAGAGAAAACAGAATTGGCTGTTTTCTTAAGAATTTCAACTTGATTCTTAATGCAAGAAAAGTCTTTTAACTCTTAAAAGACTTGTTCTGCATAAAGGTGACATTCTTTATCAAAGAAGTGATTTTATTTTTACTACAAGCCTACTCATATTACCAAACACTACCAATTGCTGATCTGTGTAAAGTGTTTTTTCTTTCTTTTATCTGAAAACAGTGATTTATATGAACTGTTGAAATAATGGAACCTCAAACTACAAATGTATATGTAAAATTGCATAAATGCACTGACTTTCTTCTCCCTGACTATATTTTTAATAAACAACATTATCCTATATGGTCAATTTTATTAAATTATGCAAAACCAGGGGGTTCTTCTGAGAAGTGGTATTTGTATGTGTGCATGGTTTTGGGAAAGCTTATTTTGGTACTGAGGTAGATAGTGGAGAACACTAGGAAACATTCAGAGAGCCTTGTTTACTTATTTGTGAAGAGGGATCTGCACTGGTGTAGGTTACTCTTGCCCTGGGGAAGTACTGCCTTTGGGGTTGGAAGATACTTGAAAATGAGCAGAGAACAAACTCCAGGTTGAAACCTTAAAAGTCACTGTTGTAGGTTTTCATGCTGGCTGTTCTTGCCCTTGAGACATCTGGATTGATCTATTTCTGAACAAAAAGCAAAAGATGAGTATTTTTAGAGAATGATTTCCCTTTTAGGGGTGTGTGGAATTCTGCTGTTTTTAAGAGAACAAGTGAATGAAATACATATATACAACATAAACACATTGTCTTGGAATGTAACTGCCCAAGGGAAGGTACATTTTCCCTTTGAATCTCCTGGTATGTAAAATGACTAACATGAAAAGTGCTACTACATACAGTCCTACAAGGAGACAGGCATTAACATGAAGTTTGTAATCAATGCGATGCTGTCCATATTACCAGCACTGTTTGGGGGCTGGGTAACACTTTCAGTTAACAATTGTGTGAATTGCTTTTGGCATGATGATGGATTACGTGGGTGAAATTGTGTTTTTCTTTTGAAATGTGGTGTTGCTAAATTCCCCAAGCTGGCTTTGAACTTGAGATCCTCCTGCCTCACTTGCCTGAGTAGCTGGAGATTGCAAGTGTGCACCACCATCTCTAGTTGAAATTTTAAATGTCAACTCCTGAAGTGACAAAAAGAGATGAGAGCAACATGTGAGTTTCAGCACCGTGGTAGCATGAAACTAGCACACATTTTGAAGTTAGAGTGACTTTCATATTCTGGCAGGACAACTTTCTCAAGCTTTCTGAGTCTCTCCTCCCTGATCTGGAGAGACTAATTCTCATGCCCAGGCTTGTTGAAGATTAAATAAATGTGAATCACCACTCCTGGTCTTTGTTAGGGGCAGTCATTCCATAAGGTTGTTATCTTGAATGCCCGGCAAACCATTAGAATAAAAATGACATTCAGGGATTTAATTTTTCACACTGCCCAGAAGTTATTCTCCCGTTTAGAGCTGTATACGTGACAACAGCTATGCTTTTAAAGCTTGTATTCCATACCATGCCATTGGATTTTAAAAGTATTTTTATGATTCTGCTCCAGTAAATGTTAACCAAACTTTTAAGAGATCTTCCTACCCACTCAACACTCGCCTGCCTTTCTCTTCAAGGCGTTTGCAGAAATCCACCAGAGTTCTTCAGTGGGAAAAGAAAGCCACCCTGCAGAGCAGCACAGTGAGAGGGCACAGGGTCCAGCACTGCTGTGGTGCACACATTTCCTGTCTCTGAGGCTGCCTCTGAGAGACTGGATTCCTTTGTGGAAAGCTCTGCATGTTTGCACACATTGCCAGTGAGGTATGCAGTGGGGAAGGCTGACGTGGAGCCTGAAACACAGAATAGGATGGAAGGTAACATGAGCAAGTCAAGCCAGGAGCAGACAGAAGACCTGCCAGAGGGCAGGGCCGAGCTGAGTGGCACTAGGGCCCAGGAAACAATGGGAGGCTCTTTACTCTATGGCCTTGAGCAAACAGGCTGGCCTCTCTGAGCCTCTGTCTCCACCTGTCAGAAAGGCGTGGCAAGGGGAGAAAGCAGTAAATTGCTGTCAACCTTGGTGCAGTCCTAGGGGTGGCCAGGGCCCCTAGACCTCTCTGCTGCAGCCATGTTCATACCCCAAACAGGTGTGAGACCAGGAGGGGACTTCCTTGCTGGCCTGGGTTCTGGGATGAGGCCAGGCATCAGGGTCCCAGGCACTGTGGAAAAGCCAGGGAGCAGAGATGGCGACCACACAATCAGACCCCAACCCAAAGGAAGACTAACACAGTTCTTCCCGTGCCCAAAGGGACAGGACATAATTTGGAATTTTTTTTTATCAATTATTCCTCTTACGAGATACAAGGATTCTTTTTTTTTATTGGTACATTTTGGGTATACAATATAATGACATTCATCATTGGAAATTTGCACCTTTACATACTCTCTCTTGGTTCTTATTTTTCCCCCTTCCCCTGCCCTCCCTTCAACCCCTCCATCCCTCCCTATTTACAAAGATTTTGCTTCCATTTTTTCAATAATTTGGAAATATTTAGTCCCCACCCCTCCATCCATCCCTACTGCTTGGTTTCCATTCATTCCCAAGCCCTTTAATACTAAGCAAGAGCTTTCTCTGTATGTTGAGTCCTAGGTAAGAAGATTATGGAGAAAATAGAGTAAAAATTCCTGGCTTTCAGATTTCTAAGAATATTTATTATGCATAGCAGCTTTATAATTTTGGCTTTTCATTGTGAAATTAAACCAAACAAACATCTTTATTGGCAGTGGTAATGGGTGTCAGTAGAGAGGGGCCAGTGTCCATTTTTATAGTATTTTTAAAAAATATTAAGGGCTTGGCTTTTTTGTGTCTGTGCTCTAGGCTTTGATAATTCAGAGCAAACAGTAGTCATGACTGACCATAGGTGGAAAAGAAGGAGAAAATGTAAGAATGACTTTGCTCCCATAGCAAAAGGAAATAAAAATTTGGCCACTGGCATCCTAGGGAGAAAAAGCAAGAAATGATGAGGATGAAATTGTGATTTGCCAGGTGTGGTAGTGCATTCCTGCAATCTCAGCAGTGTATGTGTATGTGTGTGTGTCTGTGTGTACGTAGCGGGGGGTATGTGCGGCTGAAGCAAGAAGATCACAAATTTGAACTCAGTTTGTGCATTTAAGCAACTTAGACTGAAAGTAAAAAATAACAAGAGGGCTGAGGATGTAGTTTGGTGGAAAGGCTCTGCGTTCAATTCCCTTTACAGAAGGAAGAAGAGGAAGAGTTTGATGTGATGTGGCAAAGATAAAAACAAGAAGAATAAAACTTACATTCTGTAAAAGTTCCAGAGATGGCATTAATTGAAAAAGAGAAAATGAAATATAATAGAACAGGATCACAGTTTATCGTAGGTAGTAAGGTTACATATTTTGTGGAACTTTTATTTCATTGCAAGTATATGTGTATCCCTGTAATATGAAGATTTTAACTCTTAAGAAGATACCTAGAAGGGGTATACTTGTGATAGGTTTGCAGAACTGTTGGGAGCCATTCTACTATTAGCTATTCTAATTTTGGGGAAAAATCACTTCACAGTTAAATTATGATTAGGCCTAGTTTTCTTGCCTACAGGCTGGCTACGACATGCTGAAACAACTCCATTTTTGCCTCTGGTCACAGCTGAGACCTCAGTGGTCCTATGATGCTGTGACACTCAAGGGCAAGATTACATCAGCTGAAGACATCCTAGTTCCTTGAGAACCCAGTAACAAGAAAAAGGTTTCACCTGGGGAGTGACAAATTCCTTATCAGCTTAACTCATCCCACCTATTGTTGTAAGAACATCTTTGCTCCTCTTACCATCCTACTCAACATAAGCTCCTCATTGGCCTGAGAGCCTCATCAGCAGAAGATTCTCATGGTCATAGGATTACCACCACCCTCTGGGACATCTGATACTTCCTCTGATTATAAGAGCCTTGTCAATTTAGAATTATTGCCACTCTCTGAGTCATCTGTTACTCCCCATGAACCCAATAAATAGTGGCAAGCTTGGGGTGCCTTTGTCTTTGTTGCCCTGAGCAGCACTGATCAGGCCCCTCTCTAAGTCTTGTTTCCTACCTTTATTCTTTAATTTGCCTTGTGCTGTCGTGGCTTACAGGAGACCAGGAACCACTGCAGAGTTTCTGGTAACATCCCCTTTCCCTGATCCCTACACAGAACAATTAATAGCTAGATCTTGGGAACAGTGTTTATGTCCATCAACAGATGAATGGGTAAGAAAAACGTGACATTTACACACAATGGAGCATTATGCCACCATAAAGAAAGATAAACTTGAGGCATTCATAGGTAAATGGATGCAACTGGAAAACATTATGTTAAGTGAAAATATCAGCTCAAATATTGCATGGTTTCTCAAATGCTTCCCCAAACTTTATACTCCATTGTTTCCAAAATAATTTATATGCTAATTTGTTTTATTTAACTACTAATTTAATCTTGGCTCATTGAAAAGAAAGTTTTATCACTGTTTTTTCTCTAAAAATTTTTTTGGTTTATGTCTTGCACTGTAACTACTTAGATACCTTATATCTATATCTTATATCTATATCTTAGAAGATATAGATACCATACCATAATATTGTATTTTGTAATGAAATTTTGTTTTATTTTCTCATGAAAGGAGAGTGGAAAAACCAAATGTATGTATATATATAATGATTAGTTATAGTATATCAAATGCTTTAACTATGGGTTATGCTAGAAGCTCTGTTTCAATCACACATGAGTTTATGCTAATAAGGTAACAGCATGGAGCCCCTACATAGCTTCAGGAGAGGGCTTAACCCCAGAAAGAGCAAGTAATTTGAGGGCTGGAAGCTCCAGTCCCATTTTTCTGAATTTGGGGAAGAAGAAGCAGTGCTGGATGCTGAGCTCTATGAAAATCCTCCAACAACAAGATATGACCAGCAGTTATCAGGTTGGTGAATGCGTAAAGGCACCAGGAGTGGATGGGAGGTCTGCTCCTCTTCCTTTCAGTGTATTTACTTCAACTGGCTGTTCCTGAGTTGTAAACATTAATTAAACCATTTCCCTGTATTCTGTGAGCCACTGTAGAAAATTACCAAACTCAAAGAGTATCATAGGAACCCCTGTCCTATAGCCTCAAATGTGGGAAGCATCAAAATCAAAATGTGGGAAGCCCAGACTTACAGTTGGCATCTGAAGTAGTGGTACTCTTGTGGGACTGAGCCCTTTAACCTATGTGATCTGGTGCTGCCTCTAGATAGACAGTGTTAGAACTGTGGCCATGCAACCAGTATTCTGACAATCAGAAAATTAGTGCCAGATAATTATACATTTGGTGTCAGAAGTGTTGAGTGTGCCACTGCCTGCCTTGCCCTTATTTCATAAGACTGGCTAAGTGTTTGTTTTATTTTTTGGAAGAACCAGCTCTTTGATTCCTTGATTCTTTGTATATTTTAGTCTCAAAATTTCTGCTCTGCTCTTTAATTTCCTTTCCTGTACTAGCTTTGGATTTTGGATTGTTTTTCAAGCTTGAGGAGCATCACTAGATTATTATTTTGCTTGACTGTTTTTCTATAAACTTCTCTCTTAAGACTGCTTTCATTGTGTCCTGTATCTTATGCCATACAATAAAAACTTACCAAATATGAAAAGCTTAGTCCCCAACTAAGCTTGTAATTCTACAAGAACTTCAGGGAAGATCCAATGCCAATACTCTTCAAATGAAGGGAACTGAAAGTGAAAGAGTACTTCCATAGTCAGCCTTGGAAGTTAGCATTACTCTGATTCCAAAACCAGACAAGAACCCCATAAAGAATGAAAACCACAGGCTGATTTGTTTAATGAATATAGATGCAAAAATTCTTAACAAGATCCTGGCAAAAAGGACACAACAAATCATTAAAAAGACCATGTCATGACCAGGTAGACTTCATCCCAGAGATGCAACATATACAAATCAGTAAATTTAATACATCACACAAATGGAGACAAGGGGAAAAACAAGTCACATGATCACCTCAATAGATCCAAAAAAAGCCTTTGAAACAATCCAACATCCATTCATGATAAAAAAACACCCTGAAAAAAATAGGTATAGAAGGACCCTATTCCAAACTGAAATAAGCCTTTATGACAAATCAACATCATATTAAATGGGGAAAATTGAAAGCTTTCCTTCTAAAATCAGGAACAAGACAAGGATATCCACTATCACCACTCCTGTTCAACATAGTACAGTGGTACAGATACAGGGATGATGTAGGAGATGAAATGGTGCCTCCAAATGATATAAGGAAAATATTAAAATTCCAACCTGTTAGGTGTCTGATACACCCGAGTTTGTATTCTCTAAAATCAAAGAATGAATTCTAGGAACAATGGAGGTTAAGAGTAGAAAAATATTTATTGAGAAAGCTAAGAGTGGTCCTGAAATTTTATAGAGCAAAAACCACTTGGGTACAATGTGCGTTAAAACTATGAACAGCCAATAAGGTTACGAGTATAGTCACTTAGGTAACAGCAATCCAATGGGGGAACAAATCACATAACAAGTGTACATGGAAAGAACAAAATCTTTTTCTACGAAATGATGGGTCCAGGAGTCTTGGTCACCCACTGGGCTGATTGATGTCTATCTAGACTTCATTAGGCCAGGTGTTACCACTTATCTTGTCCTTTGGGGAAATATGCAGGCCTGGTCTCTAACAAATGTGTTTCCATGGCTGTAATGTGTTTTCATCTTTTGCACTGACTCTTTCATGGCCCAGCCCCGTCTGACTGCCTATGATATTCCTACCTAATATAGCTGTCTATAATAGTACCATATATGAATTTAATTTGTTTTACAATTTTGGAGAAGATGGCTGTGTTTGTGTTTGTGTGGGGAAGATGGCTGTGGTCACGTTTGTCAACCAATGTGCAGTTTGTGAACAGAAGCAAAATTTTGCTGAATGCTTTTGTTTAAAGTGTTCATGAACTGACGTATTGCTTTTTTTTTTTTTTTTGAACTGACATATTGCTGTACTTCAAACTTTAGCTAGAGTAATCAGGCAAGAGAAACAATTGAAAGGGATATATATAGGAAAGGAAAACGTCATATTTTCATTATTTGCAGATAGCATCCTTTACTTAGAAGAGTCAAAAAAATTATACCAGAGAACTCCTGGAATTAAAAACCAAATTCAAGATTGCAGCAGAATACAAAATCAGCACACAAAAATCAATAATGCTCCCATACAACAATTATGAACTCACTGAGAAAGATATTAAGAAAACAATGCCATTCACAGCAGCATCAAGAAAAATCAAATACTTATGAATTAAGCTAACTGAGAAATTTAAAGACCTCTACAGTCTCTATAATGAAAACTATAGCATTCTGAAAAAATTGAGAGAGAGAGAGAGAGAGAGAGAAAGAGAGAGAAAGAGAGATTGAAGAGAACATCAGAGGATGGAAAGACATTCCCTCTTCCTGGACAGGCAGAACTAATATTGTCAAAGTGCCCTTATTACCAAAACTAATACAGGGATTTAATGCAATCCCACCCAGAATGCCAATAGCATTCTTCACAGAACTAGAAAAAAATGCTAAAATTTATACAGAACCAGAAGAGACCCAGAATAATGAAAGCAATTCTGGGCAACAAGAACAAAGTCAAAGGCATCAAAATTCTGAATTTCAAGTTATATTACAAAGCTACAGGGAGAAAAAAACATCTTACTGGTACAAAAACAGATATGCAGATTGATGGAACAGACAATGCAGAAACGGCCCCAGGCACATTCAGCCATCTGATATTTGACAAAAGGGCCAACCACATAGGCTGGGAAAAAGATAGACTCTTCACAAGATGACGCTGGGATAACTGTTTATTCCCATGCAGAAGGAATCTAGACCCATATCTCTCACCCTATCCTAAAATAAAATGAAAATGGTTAAAGACCTAGATATTAAAATAAAAACACTGAATCTTCTGGAAGATAAATTAGATAAAACTCTTGAAGACAGGGATAGCAAGAACTTTCTGAACAGAACCCCAATTGCATAAGAAATAATGCTAACAATCAACAAATGGGATCATATCAAATTCAAAAGCTTTTGCACATTAAAAGAAGCAACTAACAGTGAAGAAGCAACCTACAGAATGGGAAAAAATTTTTGCCAGCTATTCCTTGGAGAGAGGACTAATATCTAGACTATATAAAGAACTCAAAAAAATTTAGACCACCCAAAATAAAAGACCTAATCAAAAATGGGGAGCTGAAGTGAACAGACAATTCTAAGAAGAAGTACAATTGGCCAATAAGTGCATGAAAAAATGTTTTACACCATTGGCCATTGTAGAGCCATACAGATCAAAACTCTTTGTTTCCATCTTTCTCTAGAAAGAATGGCTGTCATCATGAACTCAAACACAAGACATTTCAGTGAGGTTGTGGGAGAAATGGAACCTTTCTACATGGTTGGTGGGAATGTAAACCAATACAATCACTATGGAAATCAGCATGGAGATTTCTCAATTGACTAAAAATAGAAATTCCATTTGAGCCAGGAGTACCTCTTCTGGGTATCTTTCCAAAAGAATTAAAGACATCATATTACAGTGATACATGCCTACTTATGTTTTTAGTAGTACAACTCACAATAGCTAAATCTTGGAAACAGCTTATGTGTCCATTAACACATGAGTGGGTAAGGAAAGTGTGATATTTATACACAATGGGTACTACTCAGGGATAAAGAAGGATAAATTGGAGTCATTTGTAGGAAGGTGGATGCACCTTAAGCATATAATGCTAAGCAAAATAATTCAGATACAGAAAATTAAATATTGGATAGTTTCTCTTATATGAGACCCTCAAAGTATAGATAAAGAGTAAAATAAAAAGACAATAGGAAACAAGGAGGAAGATTGGAAGCGAATTTAGGGATGGAGGGTCAGGAAAGGAAGGGAAGGGGAAGTGAAAAGGACGAAGATGTGATATGTGTACGTACCACCTCCCACGATGACTGTGTTCATTATGGATTGCAAACATGTACTAATAAAAGTAACAATAAATACATACATACATACATACATAAAGCCTTGCCATTAATCCCCCTTTGTGGGACACCAGAGAGGAATTGAGGCTGGACCGACGGTGGTGGCATATTGCAGGTTCTAGGGAAAAGTTAAGACAGCTGAGATTAAATTGTTTACCTGACAATGTACTGATGGAGAATGGAAAGCGGGTGAATCTTGCATTACTTTGATTGCTTGTGTCCGTGTTTGGGTGAATAAATGTGGGATGAGCCAGATGCTGGGGGCTCCTCTCCTACTAGAGGCGAGCGCCCCCTGGCTGCCCGCATGTTAAACTGACAGAGTCTCTCTGTCATTCATCCTTATTTGCCCTTGGGTCAGGGAAAACAAAGTAGCGGGGCTTGGTCCCCTGCAAGTGGCGTCCGGGTGGGGAAGGCTTGGAGTGGGCTGGTTCCCCACGGGTGGCGCCTGGGGGAGGAGGGACCTGAGGCGAAGGCCAACGTGGTGGGTGGGCTACAGTTGGGGCCCAAACAGGAACTCAGGACCGTCTTGGCTACATCCCTCAAAATACTCCTCTGCACTTCAAACTCACTACCGCATCCTTCCTGCACTCTGTGAAGCAGTTCTTGAAGTCTTCTTTGGTGAGTGTTAGTGTCAGGGCCGAGCATCCGGGGGCACCGGGAGGGGTCCGTTCATTTGTTGTGAGTTCAGCCAATCATCAACATCAGCAGCAGAGCAGGAGCGCCAAGCTGCTTGTCTTTATTCCTTCAGCCCTTATATTGGCCGTTATCAGACATACTGAGAAACAACAGCTGTGTGTCCTTGCATGACCATACTGCACATGCGTGGTTGATTTGTGGTTACATAAATCCCTTCAGGAGCCTGTGCTAATACTGGGGTCATGTCCTTAGGAGTCCTTAGACGCCAGGCCTTTGACACCTCTCGCAAAGGCTCCCTGAAGTTAGTTGCTCTGTTGTTGCTACCTCACGAGCTGAATCCATCCAAAATGTATATCCTTCGTGGTGCTTTTGCACAGTGTCTGATCTGGTGAATAAGGAAACACCATAATATTTTTCCCAGCCTGCCTTCCCACTGGATGATACTCAGCAGAAGCAGTTGGTCATCGCTCATAAAGACACTCATGAAAGAGGACTTCCAGAGTGCTTCAGAAGTTGGCAAGAACCACGGAATAAATGTGTTTGAAGTGAAGGGGATTGTTGCCAATGTGTCTTTTACTGTAATTTTTTTTAAATGTAAACACACACCGTAGTTTTTGATCAACCCTTGAATTAGGATCACCAGGGGAGAACAGCTCTGTTCCTACTGGACTTTGGCCTGGAGGGTACAAGCCTGCAGCTATGCCTCCACGTGAGAAGCACTAACGGAAATGACAACCAGAGAGAAGAAAGTGGGACTGAGAAGCAGGGAGAACAAGCCCAGGTGTACTTGCTTCCCTGGACTCTACTTTGCCGGAAGTCTCCTTTGGGATTTTTTGTTCAGAGGAGCCAGTAATTTCTATATCTTGTTTTACTGAACTAGTTTAATTGGGATTCTGATCAATAACAGGATGACATTGTAAGACTTCTGATAGTTTGTTGCATTGCTTTCCAAATAAGACTGTACGGGTGGAGACTCTGCAGCCAGGTGGTATTTTGTCCCTGTTTTCATGTATACTTTCCAAGATGGGTTCTTTTTTTTTTTTCTTTTTTGGTACCAGGAATCGAACTCGGGTCCTTCCGCTTGCAAGGCAGGCAGCGGAACCACTGAGCTAAATACCCGGCCCCTTAAGATTGGTTCTCATTAAACAAAAAATACCATTTTTGTCTTTGGTTATCATTATAGCAGGCAGAATTTTCAAACACTTAGAGGGTATTTATATTTTTTCTTTGGTTAGTATCCTATTGCCTTTCCATCATTTCTATTCATCAGGAAAGAAAATTCTATATAAAATTCTCTGCCTATATTGCAAAAGTACTAACCAAGGCACGGTCTGATGATCCATTGTAATTCCTGGGTCAAATCTCTTTTGGACCATTGAATAGCACAAATGATAGGAGCAAAATTAAAAGGATTGCTGGGCGTGGTGGCGCATGCCTGTAATCCCAGCACTTGGGAGGCTGAGGCAGGGCGATTGTGAATTTGAGGCCAGCCTGGGCTACATAGTGAGTTCAATGTCAGCCTGAACTATGTAGCAAGACCCTGTCTCAAAAAAAAAAAAAAAATTAAAGGGATTAACATCTATTTCACTTCATGACTATCTTCTACTGATATTACAGAACAAAACGATTTTTATTAAGAAATAAGTCAAGAGCCTCAAACATTTATTAAATTTGCTACATGGGAAAATAGTATCCAAAATAAGAGATGGAGATTATATCATTAAATGAAGCAAAGTTTTACTCTATTGATTTCCTGGAAAAATAAAATCCAAGTTTCCCCAAACTTACAAACGATTGAAGTCTGTAGCTGAAGACAGTTGAGTATGCATTATACTCTCCCAGTAGAGGCAACAGAGAACAGGAAAGAGAGGTCAGACTTCAGAACCATGGGGAATTTTGTGGACCAGTGATTTCACCTTCTGTCTAAATGACTTAAAACAAATTAACCTTTCGGAGCCTCAGTTTTCTCCTCTGTAGAGTGGGATAATAACAGTGCCCATCTCTTGGGGTTGTACGAAGTAAAAAAGATAATTTCTGTGGGGCTGAGGAGGTAATGCAGTGGTAGAGCATTTCCCCAGCATGCACAAGGCCCTGGGCTCAATGTCCAGTACCATTTCCCCCACCCCACGGTAATATTTGTGAAGTGCATGACTGTTACAGGTACTCAACAAGTATTGTATTTCTCCTTTTCAAATTTTATCTGCATAAATCCTTTCTCAGCATCTTTAGCTTTCATTTTTAGTACCTGCTTTTGGTCATGGCGCAGTAGTGATATGTACATATGTCCTTTTGACTGTGAAATCATAATGTGACAAATATAATTGCACTTTCTTGCATTTTAACAAGGGGAGGACTGTGCATTTTGTTTCAGTGCAGCTGATAGTACTTCTCAGTGGAAAGGAGCATTTACTGGGAAAGAAAGGATATAATTCATTTACTACATGTATTTGATGTAGCTAGGTCGTCTGCCTCTCATTTCTTTTTTTCATTCTACATCAAACAATAAAATAATGTAAGAAAAATGATTTCATCCACCCTCACTATCAGAAATAACCGTGGTTAGTAGTTTGTCGTTAGGTGAACACTTCCCAGCTGAGTGATTCTGTTCTGACCTCTGTGGCTGCCTAGGGTTCTTTTCTTTTCCCGTACTGAGGATTGAATCCAGGGCCTTACACTGAGCTCCATCCGCAGCTTTCTTTTATAGTACATATTTGCAGTATACAATCATTACGTTCATCATAGGGAGTTGGTATATGTACACAACCTTCTAAATTTTTAAAATTTTGAGTCAGGTTCTTGCTAAATTGTCCAGGCTGGGCTTGAATTTGAGATTCCCCTGCCTCAGCCAGGCATGCGCTACTATACCTGGCTGCCTAGGGATTAAACCCTTGCTTCAGGGAGACTCTGACTCACAAACCCACGTTGCCCTAACCCCCACCCCTGCCTCAGCCACGTGATGAGGTGGGGACCCACGGTTGGCTCACCTGCTTTACCTATTACAAAGCGCCTGACTTGCGTGATGACCTGGATCACCACTCCAGCCTGCAAAGCAGCCTTTTCTAGTCTTATTTCACAAATAAGAATGAAGCATGAAGACTTGTGTGATCTGCACATTGTGTCAAGCTGGTGAGTGGCAGAGCTAAGAGTGACATCACACATCCTAAAGTGGGGGGTAGCTGTATTGGATGGAGGGGATTGGGTGTGTTCTGAGAGAGAGAGAGAGAGAGAGAGAGAGAGAGAGGGAGGGAGGGAGGGAGAGAACAATAAGGGAGAAATAAGTCAACTGCAGCCACAGAAAATAAAGCGGCCCACCCTCCCACCTGAATTATACTGACATACTGTCCAGTTCACCATCAGAGCCATTTTAGGGTCTCAGTTCCCTTCTTTTCTTTCTCTCTTTTTTTTCTAACTTGGCAACATCTAGGTTTGAAAATTAGTAAGGTTCTGTTTTTCCTACCAGGCAAAAAAGGAAATAGATTCCTGAGAAAATGAAAACAATGTTTTGAGCTATTTAGAGATAATGTTTTTTTCTATTGAGGACAATGCATAAGGCAGAGTCGCTTCTTGAGCTCCTTCACTGGGCCTGAAGAGCGGAAGGTGGTGGGTTTCAGGCTGGTCTTCGTTGGCCCCTCACTGGCCTCTGCCTGCTGCTGACTGCGAGGGAGAGGATGCTGTGCTCTGTGATCCTCCACCTGTTAAGAGAATATTGAACTTGGCCGTGAACTGTGAACAGGTGCAGGAGGTGCCTTGAACGATAATGACACAGAATCAATATATCACTTCCACTGCCTGGGAGATGCTTAATATTTTAAAAGCATGTTTAAATATTCAGAAACAAACAAACAAACAAAAATATTCAGAAACATTTCTTTTCTCCATGTGCAGGTAACAAAATGTGCTGTGAACCCCTCAGAGCTTAAAGACGTTAGTTGGTTAGGGGGTTTGGGTCCCTTTAGGGTTTCAGGTTGGTGTCATGGGCTACCCAATTAGGTTTCATTCCCTTTTTGAGTCACAGCAGCTTTGAAAATGAGTGTAAGTATTTTCAGGTAGAATTTTGTTTTGGCCTGGTTTGAAACTCTTTTTAAATATTTTTAGGGTGGGTAGAAGGGCAGCTATCTCTGCGTTGGTCCAGTGTATATTGGATGGATGCAGAAAGTGCGCGGAATGGAGCTCTATTGCGTAGCTCTCTCTGAACACTATGCTAGGAGTTAGCAAAGATCTCAGCAGACATCTGATCCAGGTATCTTGTGTTACAAATGAAGAAAGGAGTCAAGCAGGGTTCCAGGACTTGCTTGTGCGGTTCGTAACTGTCAGAGCTATGTCTGGCTAAAGCCCAAGACTTGAAGCCTTTCTCTCCTCACTACTCCAGGGTCCTTGAAGGCTCAGGGGCAGAGGCGACTTTAGAATGGATTCCTTTCTCTCCCCTTCCACTCCGTGCTACATCTGTTTCCTGATTCTCAATCATGATCCTTTTCTTTACCCATTGGCCCCTCCTGTTCTTCAATCCATTCTTTATAAATTCTAATTATCTAAATCCCCTTCTAATTTTGCTGGAAGAGTACTTTAGATTTATTTTGCATATCTGACTTTTGAATCTACTGACAAAAGTACTGAATAGAAGACCCTCATTGGATACATGGATGGTTTATAGAAAATTATTTGTAGGGCATTGTGCTCTCTACTCTCCATTTCCCTCAAGTTTGTTATAAATTATTTGACAGAAATTTTTCTTAAGCTACCACCCACGGGAATAACAAACATCTTTTAATAAAAATCTAAGTGGCTTTATGTAATGTTGAGCCCATCTTATATCACAGGAGGAAGATTTTTTAGGTAGAAAGCTTATCTTGATGTGGAGTTGAGGTCTGCCACTTTTTCCTTGGTGATTTTCATTCCAGTTCAGTCTTTTATCACCATTTGAGGCACAGCTGATCCCTTTTCTGTGAGGTAACCCTTAAAATATTTGGAGTACCAAGGGCTGGGGATTTAGCTCAGTAGTTCTGCCACCTGCCTTGAAAGCGCAAGGTCCCGAGTTTGATCCCTGGCACCAAAAAAAAAAAAAAATAATAATAATAATAATCCTATTAGAATGTAAAATATTTGGAGTACCCCCATTGCTCCTCTTGATGATTCATACCAATACTTTACTTCTCTAGAACACTGTGCACTGTACACATTTTCTTTTTTTTAATTAAATTCTTTTATTGGTACATTTTAGGTACACAACACAATTACATTTCTCATTGGGAATTGTACCTGTACATGATGCATCTTGGTTCTTATTTTTTCCCCATTCCTAGCCTTCCCTTCACCCCCTCCACCCTTCCCTATTTACAAAGACTTTATTTCCATTTTTTTCCATTTCTCATCATTTTTCCTTTCCCTTCTTTCCTTTCCCCTGCCTCTCCCACTACCCCTACCCCTTTGGACCTTTTCTTCCTATTTTGCATTATCGATTATTCATTCTAATCATTGGTACATTTTAGGTATACAATATAATGACATTCATCATTGGAAATTTGCACCTTTACATAATCTCTCTTGGTTCTTAGTTTTCACCGTTGCCCAGCCCTCCCTTCAACCCCTCCATTCCTCCCTATTTACAAATATTTTGTTCCTATTTTTCCATTTTCTCATATTAATCCCATTCCCTTCTATCCTTTCCCCTAGCCCTCCCACTTCCTTCCCCTTTGCCCCTTTTCTTCCTATTTCACATTACCTATTATACATGTAGTCCTTATTTACACTTTCAGTTTCTCAGACCAGAGAAACTTTTCAGTATTTATACATGTGTGTCCTATTTATTTCACTTAAGAGTATCGCCTCAATGTGCATCCACTTAGCTATAAATGTCTCTAATTTCTCATTTTTTATGGCTGAGTAGTACTCCATTTTATAAAAAAACCACATTTTTTTTATCCAGTCTCCAGTTGATGGGCATTTGGGCTGTTTCCATGTTTTAGCTATCACAAACTGTGCTGCTATGAACATGGGTGCACATATATCACTGTGGTATGATTCTTTTAATTCTTTGGGGAAGATCCCCAGCAGTGGAATAGTGGGGTCAAATGGGACTTCCAGTCCTAGTTCTTGGAGGTATCTCCATACTGATTTCCACAGTGGTTGCACCAGCTCTTTTTTGTTTTTTTTTTTTTTGTATCAGGGATCAAACTTGGGTCCTTGAGCTTGCCAGCAGGCGGCGAAACCACTGAGCTAAATCCTCGGCTGTGTACACATTTTCTTAAATTCCCAGAAGTCTTCCACATCCTCTTGACATAACGTGTGGTACTCAGTTTCCTTCAAATACCTGCTATCATGTTGTGTACATATGTCCTCTCTTCTGATATCTGCCCTTAAATTGTGATCATGGGAACAGAGAGAGGAGTTCTTTAGATACTGAACATGTCAGAGTCTTGATCTTGGGGTTCTCACCTCCAGAACTGGGAGAAGTAAATGTCTGTTATTCATGAATTACACAGTTCCAGGTAGTTTGTTATAGGAGCACAAATGGACTTAGAGAATACAGATGAAGAAAAAGGACATGGAAGGATATTTAAGAGCATGAGCCATTTGGGGAATACAAATAAAAATGGTGTTGAGCTATTATTACATACCTAATAGCACGCTAAAATAAAAGGTACTGACTATGCTATGGGCCAATGAAGATGGGGGACGACTGAAATTCCCCTCCATTGCTGATGAGAATGAGAGATGATCAAGTCACTCTGGCAGATGGCTTAGCAATTTCATATAAACTCAAATATACACATCTCCCGGCCTTGCAATCCCATTCCTAGATATTTGCCCTAGAGAAATGAAAACACATGTTCACACAAAAACCTGTACAGATATATTCAAGAGAGTTATATTCATAATTGTCAAAAGCTGCAGACAACCTAAATACCTCTTCATGGATGAATGGATAAAACAATAAATGTGGTACATTCATACAGTGGAACAGGACCTATCAGAAAAAAGCAATGTGCTAGTGATACATGCAACAGCTCGGCTGAATCTCAAAGCCATTATGCTGAAAGTTGTCTCAATAGCACATGCTACATGATTCCTTTTATATTGTTTTTGTTTGTTCTTTTTTTTTGCACTGAATATTGAACCCAGGGTCATAAACATGCAAGGCGAATGCCCTACCACTGGGAGGAATGTGTGAATATGAAGAAATGGCATGGGATGATGTAACTGCGTTGTATTCTGATTATGATGGTAGTTGCATCAGTCAATGCTTGTGTAAAAATTCATGGGCCCGAACTCCCCCCAAATCAATTTTCTGTATGTTAATTTAATAAATAAAATATTATGCAAGCAGAAAAGCAGACATCTCACATGCGGGGCTGCAGACCTTTCTAGACACTCACTTCTCCCCTTCTTTCCTCCTTGCTCATTTACAACATGCACTCCTTGGCTCTTTCCCAACTTTGGCTGCTGCCCCTGCAGGTTCAGAGTTCTCTGTACAGGGTCTCCTGGCTCGTTGAATGTACGAACCCAGCCACTTGATTGATGGTTTTGTAGGGGATGGGGAAGCATCTCAAACACGGGCCACAAGTGAAAGAGGCTGGGTATGCAAATAGGGGAGGACACAGACAGGACCCGCATAGGGCTGCCAGAACATGGGGTCTGTATCTTGCCTCTGGGAACTGGAAATGCACAGCGTAGCCTTTATCTCATATTACCTGCCTGTTCTGTCACTGCCCAAGAGCCATTGCAGAAGTGATACAGTGTGGAAACATAACACTGGAGACTCTTGGCTCAGAACCAAGCCACCAGCACCCTGACAAGTTGCCTGTGAAGATGGCTGTCTCTGCTCACAGGTTCACTTTCTCAGAGATAACTTGTGACAACTGTTATTTCCATCCTAGTCTTCACTATTTCCTTCTTTCTGCTTGTTTTGTGTTTAGATTGCTCTTCTTTTTCTAGTTTCTTAAGATAGAAGATTAAGTTATGAAGATCTTCCCCCCCCCCTCCCCCAGTACTAGGGACTGAACACAGGGCCTTTGCGCTGAGATTCATCCCTAGTCCTTTTTATTATTTATTGATTGATTGATTGATACAAGGTCTTGCTAAGTTGCTCATGCTGGGCTCAAACTTGTGGTCCTCCTCCCTCAACCTCCCAAATTGCTGGGATTACAGGCATGTGCCATCCTCTTTTTAAATATAGGTGCTACAGCTACACATTTCTATCTAAACAGTGCTATTGGTACATTGCACAAGTTTTCTATGATGTGTTTGTGTTTTTCTTCATCTCAAAGCATTTTCTAATTTTCCTTATAATTTTAGTTTTGGTCCCTTGGTTATTCAGGAGTGTGATGTTTGTAGAATACACACAAAGTTTAAATTCTTTCCTTTTTTTGGTACCGGAACCACTGAGCTAAATCCCTGGCCTAGGAGTGTGATGTTTAATGACCATATATGTGCAAAATTTCCAGCTTTTAAAATTACTTATTTTATCCCAATACTTTAAAATTTGTTATGGTTTGTCTGAGGGAATTTTCCATACACACTTGAGAAGCAAAAAAGAGAAAGATTGAACGGGTCAGGGTACCCAGATTATCTTCAGGGGCACAGCCCCAGTGGGCTAAGGAGCTTCCCCTAGGCCCCACCTCCTAAAGATTCCACCCCTCCCAAAGGTGCAGCCCTGGGAGACCAAACCTTTAACACATGGACTTTTTCTCTTTTTATTATTACCTGTTTGCAATATATAATGAATGCATTCATTGTGGGGAGTTGGGGCATATACATATGGTCTTTTAGTCCTTCTTACATCCTGTTCTCCTTCCCTTGCTCCCTTCTCTCTCCATCCGTAGACCCCTTTCCCATCTGCAAAACGTCTACCTCCCTGTTTCCTATTATGTATCTTTTATTGTGTTCTAGATTATTTACACTTTTGGTTTCTCATATAAGAGAAACGATATGATGTTTAATATTCTGTGTTTGATTTATTTTGCTTAGCATTATAGTCTCAAAGTGCATCTGTTTTCCAACAAATGACTCCAATTTATCTTTCTTTATAGTTGAGCTGTGTTCGATTGTAGCATGCGAATCTTTGAGAGACATTTGTTCAAACCACGGCAGCTGTTGGTACTGAGGAACCCCTATATGCAATGAGGAGTTTTAGTCTCTTGTTGTTTTCAAGATTCTCTCCTTTTCTTTGGATTTTGAAAGTTCAAGTAAGCTGGGCATGGTGGCACACACTTGTAATTCCAGCTCTCAGGAGGTTGAGACCAGAGGACTGCTATGAGTTTGAATCCACTTGGTTACACAGTGAGTTCAAGTCCAGCCTGGATTATAAAGTGAGAAATGGTCTCAAAAAAAAAAAAAAAACAGTAGCAGCAACAACAACAACAAAAAACAAAACAAAAAACAAAAGAGAAAAAGAAAGAAAGGAGGAAAGTTCAACTACACTGGGTCTAGGTGTAGACCTTTTTGAGTATATCCTATCTAGAGTTTGTTAGGATTTTTGGATATGCATTTAATGGTTTTTTTACAGCTTTGGGGATTTTGAAGCCTGGACACTTCTTCCAAAATTATTCCCCCTTTTTCTTTTTTCCCCTCAGTGATTGCCATTGTGCATATATTGATACTACTGATAGTATTTCACAGATTTCTGAAGCTCTGTTAATTTTTCTTTATTTGTTTTCTTTCTGTTCTCAGACTGGATAATCTCAATTGACCTATTTTCAAAGTTCATCAAATTTTTTTCTGCCTGCTCAAATCTGCTGGTGAGCTCCTCTATTGAATTTTTTACTTTAGCTACTATACTTTTCAACTTCAGAAATTGTTTTATTTTCTCATAATTTCTCCCATCCTAGTACTCTCATATTTTCTATTCCTTTACTGATATTTTTTATTTGCTGAAACATTTTTCTTAGACTTTCACTTAATTTTTGGCATATTGTTTCTTTCAATCATTTCAATGTATTTATTATAGTTCTTTTAAAATATTTGTTTAATAGTCTTGACTTATAAACAATGCTCAAGTTTCTGTTTTTTTCCTCCTGGGTATGAACCATACTTTCCTGTTTCTTTGCATGTTTTGCATTTTTGTTGTTGTTAACAATCAGGTATTTCTTTGATTCGATGTCTCCCATCAAAGAGGTTGGGAGAACTTCCAATAGTGCTAATAATATACTGTAGCAAATATGAGAAAGTGTTTTTCCCCCTTCATTTCTGGTGGGGTTTAAGCCCATGGCTCTGTACATGCTAAGAATGTGCTCTACCATTGAGCTAATGTAACAGTTCTGGAAATAGTTTTTCTCCCTCCACAGGATTTCTTGCTGTTAGCTGTTGCTATTATTTGTTTAGTGACTTTTTTGGACTAATTCTATAAAGTCCACATTCTTTTTCATGTATAGCTACTGAAGTCTCTGGTTAGCTTGGCAGCAGCTTATGATTGGTCAGGGATTTCTTTAAATTATGAAAAAGTAAGTTTTCCAGCCTTTGCTAAGGTTGCATACATTGGAGCATGCTTTCAACAGTTTAGCGGGCAATTTAAACTTCTGCCTTAGCCCTTATTTCTATTGAAAAAACTCAGATTCAGCCTAAGGTGTGAGATTAGGCTTTCTCAAGGCTGCTGTGGGCATGTACACTCACATGGCAGCCCAGATTTCCAGAAATGGGGTAGAGCTTTTGTACATCTTGAAGCTCACTCTTCTATCAAGGTTCAGCTGTTTTTCTTAAATAAATGCCACTCAGATGGTTAGACACATTTGATTGATTCCCAGAGTTCTTAAAAAGTTGTTTTTGTTAAGTTTTGCTAGTGTTATTATTACTTTTATATAAGAGTAGATCTTTAGACGTCCTTTCTCTACCATTCACAGTAGTTATTCATGGTGTGTGTGTGTGTGTGTGCATGTGTGTGTGTGTATGTGTGATGTTGTACATGGTTATAAAATCACAGGAGGGGAGAGGTGATGTAGAAGACTACTTGTGGACTGGAAATCATAAGGCAGGAACATGTTGTAAGTGATGTGGCTCTTGGAATGTGTCCCTCTTCTGTTTATGAGCTAATTTAAGGTACCTCCAACTAGAAATTCTATAGTTGTATGAGTTAGAAGCATGGACAATGTAGCAACCACAAATTAAAATGAAGTACTATGGGCTTGAAATATTTTGAACTTAATTTTTTTTGAAAATTACTTTTCCCCTTTACATATATAGAACAAAACAAAAACTACTGAATCCCACACTGAGGTGTAATATCAGTTTTTTGTTTCTTTGTTTGTTTGTTTTACTTTTGTCATTAAAACAAATACCCTTTGGGCATGGTTGTGCATGGCTGTAACCCAGCACTCTGGGAGGTGGAAGCAGGAAAATTGCAAGTTCAAACCCAGCCTGGGTAACTTAGTGAGACAATGTCTAAAAATAAAAAATAAAAAGGTAGGCTAGGCTAGGGATGTAGCTCAGTGTGATGGTACCGGGTCCAATTCCCAGTACCAAAACAAAAATAAAAACGAGTGCTGCAATGCAGGAATTCTACCCCAATGAGAGTTTCCTTTCTGGCAACAATGTGGAGTGGGTTGTTGGTGGGAGGACGGCCTCAGATTGCTGTCACCAACGTTCACAAGGAGGACGGAGAGCTGTTTAGGACACGCATGAGGTGTGGTGGTCAGTTCTCTCACTTGAGGACTGATCAGCAGTTCTGCTGAGACCAACAGTTGAGTTTTGAATACCATGGAGTATTTGCACATAATGAAAGCTGAAATTCAAATTGATGACCTCAGGATCTCTTTCAGTTGCTGCTTATTTTCAGGAAGGTTAATTTGTCCCTTTACCTTTTGTGCCCAAGGCCAGATTTTAATCTAGACAAAATAGTGATATCCCTATCAAAATGGTGACACTCCTACAAGAAAGTTCCTGCAGCACCCTAACCATCTTACCTAGGCGCCTTAAAACTCTGCATCTGCACCAATCACGTATTTCCTGCTCTGCCCTTGTCCAAATTGGTTTCCAAATTCTCCATGCATAGCCAGAGGTAAATGACTAATTATAGTTTATAGCTCTTCCTGAGGAGGTTTTCAAATGAAAAAGGACCCCGTCTTCACAAGGCAGCTGTAATTTAAGAACAGCAGATGAGTGACACTGCTTGGGATGACCCTCATGGTTCTGTAAAGGTTGTCCAGGGTGGATTGCAAGGTTACTTCATAGCCAGGGAGAGCGCGAGACCCCGAGTGATCTCGACGTCTGCTGCGGGTTAGTGCGGAATACCACAGTGCACCCGATGCGGTGCCAAGCCCGGGGACGGGGAAGAAGGCTGCTGTGCTGGTCATCAGAATCGGATTTGACGATCGGCCTTGTCAGTGACTTAGAACCCGAGTTACTGGGAGAATTAGATGAGAAGACATGAACTGACCTAGAAGATGCGTGTTGAAGTGTTCAACTGAGCACAGGATCAGGAAACGATGACTGTTTCCCAAGATCGTGAATTCCCTGAGAACTCAGCAACCTGTTTTCCTCACCTTTGTATTACAGACTGAGCTCATCAAGTAGGGAAGACCTTGGGCACTCCCTGGGCTTTTCTATAGTCTCCGGAAAGTCATCCTTCATGGATTTCCCCCTATTTTTAAACTTAAAGTATTACTAATAAAGTAAAACAAACGCAGTGGTGCACAAACCGCAGGTGTACAATTGCATGGATTCTCATATCCGCAAGTGACTGCCATCCATGTAAAAACTGCAACCCCACTGGCACCGCAGGAGGCTGGCAACACCTCCTTCCTAGTCAGCTACTCTGTTCTCTCAAATATACCTTTATTCTGACTTCTCATATTATGTATTTTGTGAGATTCAACCATGTTGTTGTGTAGAGCTGTAACTTGTTCATTGTGCTTGCTGGGTCCTCTTCCAGTGGATGCGCAAACCGTGATCTGTTCATTCACTCACCTGTTGATGGTCATCCAGGTTTCTGCTAGTTTTTGTCTGTGACAAATAAAGTTGCAATGAACATTTAATGCAGGCCTCTTGGTAATTTGATCCAGATTTCTGTTGAATGTAAAACAGCAGAGTGAAAGCACCAAGCAGGCATGTTTATGTTTAACTTTGGTAGATACCACCAAAAATCCATCCAATGTTGTGCTGATCTAAATTCTCTGAGCAATGTATGGGAATCAGCATGGCTCTGCACCCTTCTCAGCCCCTCCCCTGGTCAGTGTCTCACTTTTAGTCATTTTTGTGGATGTGTGATGTTGTTTATTCTGGTTTTCATTAGTATTTCTGTGATGCCTCACACGGATGAGCTTCTATCCCTGTCTTTACTGAGCTGTTCGGAAATCCTCTTTATTGAAGCCTCCCCTCATTTTTCAAGACTGGGCCTTACGGTTGGCATTTTCATTTCTGATGAGTATACTGTATGGTAATTGTGCCCACTGAATTCTGGCATGGTAACTAGAACTCAGGACTCTTAGGAAACTTGTTTTAATTTTTTATACATTATCGGTTCTCAAGCACAACTCATCCTTTGGGAATGGCCATCAAGTACCTTAGAGTGTGTATTTAAGACATTTATTTAAAATTTAAAAAGTAAATCCTGCCCAGCAAAGACTCAACATTGGACTACTTCTACCATTTGCTTGTGTACCCATCACTCCACTAGAGAGAAGCCAAATGTGCTGATTTTATCACATTCAGTCGTGGGATGGAGCCGCTCCATGAGCAGTACCTGCACAGGCCCTTTGTCACTTCTCACCTGGCCTGGCTTGTTTCCATCCATCCTCTGTTCCTGGGCTCTGCCTCTGGTTCAGCTTTTTTGAGCTGAGTCCTGGGTGCTCTCTGATGGTTCATGTTTACTTCCGGTAGCTCATGAGTGGTTCTGTCTCCTACCCTGACCTCCAGGCTTTACCTAGATTTCACAGTTTCAAAGCAATTGGTCCCATCCTGGAATACAAGCATGATTCTCCATATTTTTTTCAAAAGATCATTTTTCTGGAATAAAAAAACTATTCTGTGGTCCATGGAGTGCTCCTAAATATTTGATATCTTAAATTCATCGTAGTTGATAACAATGATACAAAATCCTGACGGCTTAATGACACGTTATAGTCAAAGGAGGTGACATCAAGAACATTCGTGAGGGCAGCTTGCAGGAGAAGAGGGGGTGGGTTCACCTTGGGCTAATTTGTGCAATCGGAAAAATGATTTAACATGTGCTGCGCTGCCCTGGTGAGCTGTCATGTGTATATAAATGTTGTCTGGCTTGTGTCTATTAATTCTCATCTCAGCAGCAAATGGAATATGTACCGCTGAGTAGTTTTTAATCAGTCTGTGACATCTGCATCTAAACAAATCGGCTTCATCTTGAGATAAATGATTGCAGTTGTTGTGTATGGGGACCCGAATATCCTTTGATGGTCAGAGCTCGTTCTCTGAGGGATGCTCAGATTCCGCATCAGCTCCTCACCCGCAATGGTCACATGATGCTATGATCACATGAGATGGTGACATGGGCCCAGTGCTTGGTTAATCACCAGGTGGGGAGGCATGGCAGCCCAGGAAAGCTGGAGCACCAGTTCCCACAGGGAAAAAACTTCTGCTGGTTACCAGCCCTCTAGCTTTTCATCGTACTTTGGTTAGGTTTTATAAAAACACAGCTATTTCCCCTTGTGCATTGTCAGCAAAGACAGCGCAGACAGACTGTCTTCTGTTTCCTGATTTTATCTGAAGTGCTGTTTTCCCTAAAATTTTCTACCTTTCCTTTTCCATTCAATGCCCTCTTATTGCATCAGTCTTTGGAAAGATTTATCAGCAAATACGTCAAGGGACACATTGTCCTTTCAGCAGGTGCACAAGGCTTGCTGGGCAAGGACACGAAGCTGAGCAGTGGCACTAGTTTTGGAAATGTGTAGTAAGAAAAAAATAAATTGATTCAATAGCAATCTGGGTGCCTTTATGATGAAATAATTAGAAGTGGCTAAAAACTATCTTTTCTAGCATTTAGTTACATGTATAAGCAAAGTTTAGTATCATTTCCATCTCTACTGAATCATTCTTGTCCCTTAGTTTGCTCTACCCTGTCGCCTGTCACTTAACCCTGCCTGGAAAAACGGCTCCACTAGCCCCGCTGGGCCTGTACTGAAGTAGCCACTTCTCTACCTCCATCACAAGGGCACCCTCTGCGCCTCCCCCATTTCTCACTGTCCCCGGAAGTGGCTAATCCATCTACTCAGTGGCTCAGACCTAAGCCTCGATGTCATCTTCGACTCCTCTCTCATTCAGACCTGTATCGGTCAGTTTTCCATTGCTGGGACAAAATGCCTGACATACACAATTTAAAGAAGAAAAGGCTTATTTCTGGCTTATAGTTTCAGAGCTTTTGGTCCATGGTCAGCTGGCTCCAAGGCAGGAAATCATGGTGGAAGGGTGTGGTGAAACAAAGCTGCTCACTTCAGTGGCAGCCGGAAGCAGAAGGCAGGGGAAGATAGCAGGGAGAGATATGTTCTCCAGAGGCACAGTCCGGTTCCTCTAAAGGGCCCACCTTCTAATTGCACATTTAGCTGTTAGCTGTTAGTTAATTCACTGATGAATATAACGTCCCCATGATCCCATCTCGTCAGGAGTTTCTTAATCCAGTTGAGATGACAGTAAAGATTAATTGCCACAAACCTAGGTCACCTACATGGTCTGGCACCTTGTTCCTCAAATACACCTTAAATGGGACCACTTCTCTTCACCTCCAGCACCACCACCCTGGCTTAAGCGGCCCATCATTGCACCTCTCCTCCCCATTCTTCAGTGCATTCATCCATATTGAGCCACAATGACCTTTTAAAGTCTCAATTCAATAATTTCCTTCCTTTTCCTGCCTCCCCCTTGGAAGAAAAAATCCTCCAAGCTCCACATCATGGTCCAGTGTCCTGCATGATGGAAGCCCTGCTCCTCTCTAGCCATCCTCTCGCTCACATTCTGGCTGCCTGGTTAGCTTTACGAACAATCAACAAACAAGAAACTAACACAGAAAAAGGGCAGTGGATTAGGCTGAGTTTCTTGCTCTGAGGAGCCGTGGCTGTGTCTTAGAGTAGGAAAGGCAAAGTCAGAGTCTGGTGGGAGTTTGAAGCTTGAGTTGAGGCAGGTTTCTCAAGGCAGGGATGCTTCCCATCAGAAGCGTGATATAACAGGAGCTGGAGTGGTGGAGGCAGCAAGGCCAAGATTTTGAGGCAGTGGACTCGGGGACTTAAACCATTGGTGGCTTTAACTAAAGAGGAGATGGGTCTTCTGGGAAGTTTCTGTAATGGGCACTGAAATTACCTGAGCAAGAGAACCCTGGAATAGTAAAGCCACTCAAGGGAAGACAATGACCTAGTATTTTTTGTTGTCATTTTTTGTTTGCTTTTTGAGACAGGGTCTTGCTATGTAGTCCAGACTGGACTCCAACTTGCTATGAGGCCCAGGCAGGCCTTGAACTTATGGTCTCATGCCTTAGCCTCCCAAGTGCTGGGATTACAGGTGTGCACCACCAGGCCTGGTCTAACCATAGTGATGTTAATCTAGAGCCTCCATTGTAGATATTAGGGTATGTGCATGTGTGTGCTTCTGTGTACCCCTGGGGTAGTTTCCATCTCAAGTCCAAGCTGTGCAGTCAGTCTGACCATAAAAGAAAAGAACAAATGTCCCTGAAGTAAATGAAAAGATGCCCACTTCAAATCATGATGAGAAATAAATTTGAAAACTATGCTGAGATACATTTTTCACACATCAGATTTTCAGATGTTTCTTGACTTTCCTAGATTGCTTATTTTTCATGTAAATTTAAAATTAGTGTGTACAGTTTCATACCCTCCTTCACCAAATCCCATCAGTGAATGTTTGAGGAAACCTTATGATGGAAAGGAAAACAGGATCTTACAATTATTAGTAGGAATGTGAGTGGGAAGAATCTCTAAGGAGGCTAATCTAACAACAGCTGTTAAAGTTATGAATGCACATTCCTGGTGTGCAGAATAAAAATGATCACTTAGAGGTACTTAGAGGTCCAGTCAGTTTGCCAATATCTAAAGGAACCAGTGTCTCATGTGACACATTTTGGGAGGTAAAGCTTTAAGGGAAGTCTGTCAGTTATTTTATTGATTTATGGAAGTTCTCTGTAGAGTAGGGGAATTAGTTCTTTGATTTTGATAAAAAAAGAAGTTGTAAGTGTTCTTTCCTAATGCTTTCTCACGTTGGATATGGTGATTTTTGCCATGTGAAATTTATAGATTTTTGTTGACAAATGTTTTAATCTTTTAAGAAAATAATTTCTGGTTGTGTGTCACACTCCAAGATTATAAAAATATTCTACCTTTGTTTCTTCTTATATTCGTATGGCTTCTTTTTGGGGGTTATATTTAAGTCTTTGGTCCATTTGGAATTTATTCCGGTGTAATTGAGAGGTATGGATTCAATGCTATTGTTTTTGTGTGTGGTGATTTACTTGTCTCAATATAATCTATTGAGCAACCCCGTTTTAGCATCTACTAATTTTCACAAATATTTAGCTCTATCTCTAAATTTCCTAGTCCATTTCATAAACTTATCTATTTAATGTATCACACTATTTTAATTATTGTAGTTTCATAGTATGTTTCAGTATTGGTTAGTTTCAGCTCATTGTTTTGTTATTCATAAGGTTTTGGCTCTTCTGAATTACTTATTTTTCATGAGAATTTTAAAATCAATGTGTCTAATTCCATACCCTCCCCCACTAACTCCCATTGTTTATTTTACTTGTATTAAATTTATAGATTAGCATAGGGGAGTTTATATTCTATGATGTCAATTCTTCCTATCCAATTTCATCTTTATATTTGTTCAAGTGTATTTTGTGCCCTTCACTAATATTTGGTTGTCTTCACCAGGCATTTCATTTTCTTGTGTTTATTACTTAGAACTTTTTCCCTAATGCAAATGGGTTTTCCTCACCCTCATGTCTATTAACTGCTTGTTGTTTGTGCATATGAAGGTTCTAGGTTCTGTATATTTATTTATTTGTTTTTTGGTACCGGGGATTGAACTTGGATCCTTGTGCTTGCGCAGCAGGCGGCAAAACCACTGAGCTAAATCCCCGGCCCGGGTTCTGTATATTTGTTTTGCATTGAGACATTTTATGGAATTCTCTTATTATTTATGACTTTCAGTGGGGTTCTCTAGGTATGAAATGATGTTATTTGGGTATAATAATAACTATATTTCCATTTATAAATCTGTAAATTTTCTTTTCGATACTTGAATAGGCTAACAATATTAAATGATGATGATGATGGTGAGTGTTTTGGTTCAGATCTGGAATAGCCTCCAAAGAGTCTTGTGCTCAGAGAGGTGGCTTCTGGAAGGTGACTGGTGGAACTGGGGAGACTGCTCATCTGGGGATTCATCCACTGGGATGTGGGGCCTGGATGGAAGAGTGGGGACGGGTATACCTCTGGGTCCTCTCTTCTCTCTTGGTCTTCCTGGCTACCATGATGTGAGCAGCTTTCCTCCACCCAGACCCTTCCACCGCACCCTTTGTGCCTTGAAGACAGCTCACCAGTGGCTATAACCATGAGCCAAAATACACTTCTGCTAAAGTTGTGGCTGTTGGGTATTTTGTCCCAGCTATGAGGAAAGTGATTAAGACAGTGAGTATTGTCTGATTTTCAACTTTAATGGGCTTGATTCCCATATTCCTTCATTTAGCACAATGCTGATTTTGGGTTGAGATAGATGAATTATATTATAATAAGGAATACCTATATTTTTTCATTTTATCAAGAATGTATGTTTGATTATATCAAATGGTGCTTCACATTTATGAGGCAAACCATAGAATTTTTCACCTCAAATTTATCAATACTTAAATGATGCCCTTATTTTGGAAATAAACCCACTTGGTCAATATATGTCTCTGTTTAAATAATTTCCTAATTTTTGAAGGACTTTTTTTGGGGTATGTGTTTGCTAGCTTTGTTGAGTTTTGGTGTCAATGTTGTGTATACTCTACAAGAACATGAAGGACAAGGGTCACATTTCCACATACCCACACATGAGCCAATCTCTGTTCTTTGGGGAAAAAGCACAGGCCTACGTCACATGGACACTGTTGGGGTGGAGTCAGCTTATTGTGAAGCATATGGACTGAGAATCACAACTAGGGCCCAGTTACCCAAGAAGGGGAGATACTAGATATTGAGAACAGGAAATGTCCTACCATAGGCAGAGTTGATGACACTCCAGCTTGTGTGTTTCAAATATTTGAGGCAGAGCTTCTCATTAATAGAACACAGAACTTTATCTTTCTTAGACTAACAACTTGCAGGCTTCTTTTATGTGAGGGAATAAGTTCCTAACTTACAATCTATTAATGGAAACTCCTTTCATACGAAAATAAGAACATGAAGTATTTTATATGTCATCCAAGCCAATGCAAACATTTCTATCATTCTGGAAAATGCAAATATTAGAACTTTCTCATAGTACTGTATTTCAAGGTTCCAGAGTGAATTCAGGAGCAGAGAAGACCTTGAAATGAACCTCCTTATCTACAGGTCACTGGGTGTGGATTCCTCTATGTTCCAATACCGTACAATTCTCATAAAGAAAATGTTGGAACTAAAACAGTTACTGAGTTTAAAATGATTTTCATGTTCTCGGGAGTCTAAAAGATCTGATTTCCATTTGGTGGTAGTTCAAGTGCTTTATGAAATACTTACATAGGGGAGATATGCTTCCTTGAAGTCTTTATATTAAAGATTTCTTATTTAAACCTGTCCTAGATCAAATCAGTATGAGAGTGATAATGTAAAAGAAATTAAAACCATTTCAAACATCTGCTAGAACAGTGATTTAATTCAAATCTGAACAACCGAGGGGGAAGAAAATGAATGTGAACCCATCTCGAACAGCATATAGGCATTGTTCAATGATAATTCAGAATAAAATAATCTGAATATATACACTAAAACACTTAAATGACTAATTATAATAAGAATACTAATAATTACAGGAGTAAGATAGTCATTCTGGTGCTTGTGGCTGAAATGTTTGATCCTTACTAGTTGAAATCATGTTTACTCTTTATGAAGATTCTTCAAAGGCACTTAAAATTGTCATGTACTAAATATCTATGTTTTTACACTGCCTTTTGGTTCAATTGACTGTTGGGCCAGAAATACTGGAAGTGGTAGAAAGGCACTATGGGAAAGTGGAGAAAACAAACTACAACTGGCAGGGTTGGGTCTCATTCTGTCTCTACTGGTACCCAGCCCAGGGTCGTGATTAACTTTCTCATACCTCATCTTCTTCCTTGGAAAGAGCTTCAGGGTACTGTCCATTTTGACACTCTAAAATTCTTCAATGCACGAGGAGTAGCCACCTTACAAGGAAAGCAAGTAAGCAAACAAACTAAGACCTTCAAGTGACTCCCCTGGTAATAAACCAAAGGTATTGTGTATCATTCTATGTGTCAGCTGTCTGTCTGTGTCTGTCTGTCTGTCTATCATCTATCTATCATTTATCTCTCTCTCTTTCTTTTTTCTTTTTTTCATTACTTGGGATAGAACCCAGGGAGTACTGAGCTACATCTCCAGCTCTTCCAATTTTTAAATTTTGAATGAGAGTCTTGCTAAGTTACCCAGGCTGGCCTCAAACTTGCTATCCTCTGTCATCCTCTTGAGTACCTGGCATTACAGGAGTATACCACCATGCCCAGCTTTACAACATATGTTGATACATATGTATATAAAATATATACATGACACACCATCATATGTACACAAACACATTGTATGCAACATATATGATACAAACATACATATGTAAACAGTGGTTCCTTAGTATCTGTGAGGAATTGGCTCTAGGACTCCCTCTCCCCCAGTGGATATCAAAATCCATGGATGCTGAAGACCCTTATATAAAATGATATAATATTTGCACAAAACCTACATTCTCTTGTGTACTTTTCATGATCTCTAGATTACTTATAATACTGAATAGAGCAATTATACTATGTAAATAGTTGTTATAGTGTATTGTTAGGAAATAAGAATAAAAAGGTTTATGTATATTCAGCACATGCAATTTTTTCTCTCCATGGATGCAGAGCCTGTGGATACAGAGTGCTGACTGTATATGATGCATATGTCATACATGTGTACATATTTGTGTGTGTTTAATCTGTATCTCTGTCTACAAGTGTCTCATGTGCAGTTTCTACTGAGTATCAGGCTGTGCGCTACATATCTCTCACATGTGGTATATGCCAACATCAGACTCTGTACTGTAGGAAGTTATAGCAGATACAGAGCAGGGGCTGAAAGCAGGGCTCCTCAGCCAGTCTCCTTTCCATGCTTGAATCTCAGCCATGCCACTTGCAAGCTGGATGACTTTAGACCTTTTACTAACCTTATTTCACCTTGATTTTATCTTTCGATTGGTTACAAGTTGCACAAGTATAATTCAAGGTGCTGCTGTTAGGATTAAATGAAGTAATATATAAATTATACTCAAATTAGTGCCTGGCCCACTGTAGATACTCTGTGCATGATGACTATCATTCAGTTCTCTCAAGAGCTCTATGAAGTAGAGATTGCTATCTTTATGGTATGTGGCATTGAAAGGTTGAAGAAACCACGTATCTCATGGGTCTTGATAGAATTCTGGCTAAAGAAGACTTCGAAGAGCTTTCTATCTTGAAGTAATACAGGCTATTTTCCCTCCAATTTTATTGGCAAAGCAAGTCAAACGGCTGCACCTAACCTCAAGGAGGCAGGAGAGCTCAGTCCTGTGAATAAATTCTCGCAAGAAGGAGAGGTAAAGATATTGGTAAACAGCAGTAAGGCCAAATGTGCTCTCATACATCTCAAATTCCATTTTATTTACTTTGGTTTGGTATTTTTATTGGTTGAGATAATTTCATATCTGGTATGAACTGTACTCAGCACCAAAATTTGAGAGTCTATGGCAATTGCCTAAGACTTTCTCTAGCCTGGTAATGATGTACTGACTCCAGTGGTGAAATAGTGTCAAGTTCACTTAATTGTCCTTAAGGTGATCCTGAGAAGTTTTATTGAATTCTTTGCTGAAATCAAGAGGCATTGTTTGCATATTTTGCCCTTGACTTACCCATATAGGGTCTCTATCAACAAAGGAAATGAAGGGGTTGGGGATTTAGCTCAGTGGTTCTGCTGCATGCCCTGCAAGCGCAAGGTCCAGAGTTCTATCCCCGGTACCAAAAAAAAAAAAAAAAAAAAAAAGGAAATGAAATGTGTGCTCTGGTGTGAGTCCTTGTCCTCTCTGAAACTCACACTGGATTTAATGGCCATTGTAACGGTATTAGGAGGCGGGACTCTTGGAAAGTGATTAGACCACAAAGACTTCTCATGCATGGACATAATGCCTTTCCGAAAGGGCCTCCTCTTGGACTCTCTTGCCTTTCTCTTTCCACTAGGTGCTGATGCAGCAAGAAGGCCTCTGATGGATGCTGTTGCTATCTGACTTCCCAACCTCCAAAACTGTCAATACATTTCTAATTTGTTATAAATTTTGCAGTCTGTAGCATTCTGCTATCGCAGCACAAAGTGGACTAGAGCACTGGGTTAGGGTCGAGATTTGATGTTCTGTAAGTTTGGAATGCTATAAACAAAGGTATGGATAACTGATTTTCTAGATTTTATTTAAAACTGCAGACATTATTATTTTCACCACTTCTGTTAATATAATGATAGGGCTTGAGTTTTGGGGGATCATGCAGATGGTTGGAAATCTTTAGACCTTTAGTGCCTAGAGAAAAGACCCACATCTTTGAGAGTGAAAATAGTGACAATATACTTGCCCAGTGCTTAGCACGTGGATGTTTTGGAGCCAGGGCACACAAATCCATGTCCTGTGGATCCGGAACTAATCGCCTGGATCTACCAATAAGTTGGAATATTTAGTCTTCTTTTTAGCCAGGAGAAAATAAATGAAGTGGTCTTTTATTATTCGTTATAATATGCGTTGTAAAGATCAGTGACAGAATGCTTTTTTAAAAGGAGGACATTATCTGGAAAATTCAGACATTAGTGTTCAGAAAATAAATCCATTGTTAGATTCTCTTCTATTTCAAAGTGCTATGAAATTCACCGTCAGAGGTGTTGCTTAGACAAAACATGATAAATGGAACTGTGATTTTAATTAGCTCCCAACCTTATTTTACAGACGGGTTTGCTTTATTTGGCATGGACAGGAGTAGCAGCGCCACCCCTTGGTGTAGAACGTGAAGCAGAAGTTAGTTTCAGGGGGAAAAGATGCCTCCCGGGGGCCCAGCAAGTGGCGGTGGTGCCAGCAGAGGGTGCTGGTGCGGCACAAAATTAAGATGCATATTTTTTAAAATAAAGAGGTAGTATCAGATAATCTAAGACAGCAGGTGTACGGGAAGAGTAGTAGCTGTTCGGATCCACATGGAAGTATGAATTACCCCCCTGCATTCAGATCCATCTGCATTTCAGGGTTTGGGGGGCAGTCACAAGAATTTTAGGCACCTCCTAAAGAAAAGAGTGAGACATTTGGGTCTGTGTACGAACCGGCCGGTAGAGGCCCAGCAGTTTGGGGCCTGTTTCCACGCAGGGACTTCAGCTATAGCCCCTGGGCGCTCAGTTGTGGCACCTACACGCACCATGAGGAGTCCCTGGTTTCTCATTAGTCCAGCTTCTGCACAACTATCCTTCTGTTCCCTAAAAATATGCCCGGGCTGTCAACTCACAGGAGTCGCACTTTCTTTTTCCACGTGGCCCCCTTAAAACCAAGAGACAAGGACGGGGACCTACAGAGGTATAGGCGGTGAGAGCGCGGGCGGCGGCGGGGGTGGGGGGACAAAGCTGGACGCACTTTGTTCAGCCGAGCTGGACCTCGGTGGCTGTCGCAGGAGAAGTGGCTGAAGCCCGACTTTCGGAAGAGTCCCCTCCCCAAGGAGGTCACCGCGAGCACTCCTCGCAGGCAAAGTTCCCTCGTAAATCCTGGGCTGGATCAGCCTTTTCGAACCCGCGCTTCCTAACTGTTCTGACCGCGTTCTGGGCCGGAAGTCGTGACCCACTGGGTTCTAGTCCAGCCTTCTGGGCCTCAGTTTCCCTCTCTGTTTGAGGACAGGATGGGGCACGGCGACCCCGAGGTTCTTTCGTCTCCCACACACTAGGGGCTCAGGTATTCCTGAATGGGCCGACGAGAAGACCAAGGGCTCGGTCAGCACCAAGGACAGCGCCCGCGTGCGGGGAGCGCGCGCAAGGTCACTTCAGAGCCGGCTGCGCCCGGGGCGAGGGGCCGCAGGGGTCCGGGTGGGGAGGGCGAGCTGTGGGCGCAGGGGCTGGGGGCCAAGTGTCAGGTGTCCTGGGAGGTGGGGCGGGGCGGGCAGCCCGGGAGAACGAGGTCAGGCGGGCGCCCGTGAGGTCTCGCAGGTTCTGCTCCCCGAGGCGGCGCGCAGCTGCGGTGAGCAGCCCGGGGTCCGCCCTTCCCTGGCGGGGACCTCGCGTCCTCTGCGCAGCCCGAGCCTCGCTGAGCCTCCCGGCCGGGCCGCGCCGCCGCCCCTGCGCCCTCAGGGCTTCCTTGAGCTCCGCCCGCGACGCTGACCCCCTCAGGGCCGGGGGTCCCGGGCCGCCCTCCCGAGACCCCAGCCCCACCTCCCCAAGGCGGAGGGGCTCAGGCTCTCGTCTTCCCGCCTGGAGCCCCGCCCCCTCCGGCCCCGCCCCTCCGGCCCCGCCCGTGGTTGCCCGGGGAACCACGGATCCCCGCAGCGGCAGGAGGCGCCCGGCCGCGCCGAGCAGCCCCAGACCGCGCCGCTGCCTCCGCCGCCTCCGCCGCGTCCGCGCCCCGGCTCCGACTGCCGCTCGCGCGCTCTCTCGGCCGGCCATGCCTCCCCGCCGCGCCCCGCAGCCCCGCGCGCCGCTGCTGCCCGCGCTGGCCCTGGTGCCGCTGCTGCTCGGCGTTGGGCCCCGCAGCGGCTGCCTGGCCAGCCCGGTGCCCACCGCGCCCCCGGCGGCCCCGGGACCGTGCGCCACGCAGCCCTGCCAGAACGGGGGCGTGTGCACCCCGCGTCCGCTGTCCGGCCAGGAGCGCCCGGGCTCCGCCGACGAGCCCGGCTACAACTGCACCTGCCCCGCTGGAGTCTCGGGCAGCGACTGCCAGGTGAGTGGACGCCCGGGAGCGGGGCGAAGCGCTGGCCGGGCACCCGCAGCCTCCCCCGGCCTTCGCCGCTGGGGGCGTCTCTGGCGCGACTGACAGCAGCTTTTGCCCCTCGAGGAAGCGGGTGGATCCGGCCTCTCCACTGGAGAGCGCAGACTTCAGGCCGACCCTCGGGTGCCGCTGCCCTCGCCCACCCTAGTGTCCGGGCAGTGTCAGCCTTGGCCCTCGGGGCCGGGTCACCCGGCCCTGGCACTCCAGGCGCGCCCCTCCTGGCCCGGGCGGAGCCACCTCTGCCGGAGCCCGGCTCGGTGCCCGCGGGGCTGTCGCGCAAAGATCCTGCTCCGCGCGCGCCCCCGACGAGGTGTTCAGGGTCCAGCTACGCCCCTCCCGTCCCCCTGGACCCTAATGTTTCGAGGGTGCGCGATGTGGGAGGCAAGTGATGGGGGGCTCCCTGCCGGGTGCCCGGACTCCGGTACAGCAGCCCGAAGGCGAGAGGGCACTGCCTCCTCTCGGCCTGCCCCGGCCTTCCGAAGCACAGGACAGGCCGTTGGAACAGTCCAGCACCCAGGGGCGATTGGCCTGGCCTGGCGGCGTCCAGACGTCCCCGGGGCGCACGCTCGGGGCTGGCAGCCAGGGCGCCGGCCGGGCACCGGAAGACTCCGGGAAGCGCGCGGCGGTGGGAGCGACGGGAGGCGGCCAGCAGCCGCCCTTGAATTTGGGATTTCCAGGAGAATTTGGCAGATTATCTTAAGTGGGGCTTTTACAAGTACGTTAAAGTTCGGTGAGACCTAGTAACATTTTCAGGGGGGCCAATGGTCAGGGCCGTGTATGCAAGTGATAAAAGCTCGAGCTTCTCCTGCGGTGGGGGACGAACAACGCCTGGACCTGAAATGATTGAATTAAACCACGTGAATGTGGAACCTATTTGGGATCACATGCTTTTCCCCTTTCCATTCAGGGTGGAGGAGTTTGTTTCATATAAATTTGATACAATGGTTGAAGAGTTACTCTGAGAATGCTCAGATGAGCTCTTCTTTCATCGAAAGAAAAAAAAAACTCTACCTTTTCCATGATAGGCTTTAGTTTTTAAGAATAATGTTAAATGGGATTAGGAAGCTTGACCTTGATAGAATTTTTGCGGCTTACCCAGAGTCCTTCTTCTTTAATAGCAAATGATGAGCCTGAATCTGTCTTTTCGGTGTTGTGTTCTTCGTTATTAATTGGCTTCAGTAAGCTTTAATTCCTTCGTGGGAAATGATGATGAGGTGGCGGTAGGGAATTGTGGGGTCTGAACATGAGGAGTAGCTTTGGAGCATGGCCGCTGTTTGGGTGAAATGCGGGTGGAGCCGACCTGCCCGCTAGAGTCCAGGCTTGGTTTGCAACAATGAGAGTAACTACCGCATCAGAGATCAGAGCATGCACTCATCCTCATTTCTCCTGAAGGATGAGTTGCCCGAATGCTTCTACCAAACTGCTCTTATATGTGTATGTGTGAATTCCTTCCTCGTAAGAAATAGTTCATTTGGACCCAGGGCACAGTGGGAATAGACAGGACAAAGTGAGAGCTTACATCAGTTTAGGAAAATGAGGAGGAAGATTGGGAATTGAGAATTTAATGTGACTCTGAGAGTTTTTGGTGACTCTAAAATTAGATTAAAAAAATCTTCACGAAAGAGAAAGCTGTTTACTGCTCCCCAAAAGTGACTGATAGAGAAGCATACATAATTTGGTTTGTCCTAAACGGTGATTTGACATGTAAGGTAATTAATTTATTCAGAGGAGTCATGAACTAGTATGTAAATATTGCAGACACAACTGGTTAGGAGCAGGTTCGGTTTCCTGGGTGGCTCCCACCCTCGGCAAGCTTAGCTGAGTGGCCACTGCCCAGCCGAGAAGAGCAGTGCTGGGTCTTGGGGTCCAGGCCAGAGTGCGTGAAGGAGCTGTAATTCTAACAGGAAGACTTAGCCAGGGAGGAACCTGATCAGATTTGGTCACTTAGAAGATTAACAAGATGGGCTTACAGGAGCTCATAGCCCATGCAAAATTAATTCCTGATTAATTTAGTTTAATCTCACAAGCTTGCAGTAAGACTCAAGAGTCTCTTTTCTATGGGAATGGAAAACATAGCAGAAAACAACACCACCAAAGGTGATCTCAGTGGAGGAGTAAAAGAGGGAACGACAAAACAAGAACAAGAAAAACCTACACACCCTCAAGTAGAGGATGGATGTTGCTGTCACTGGCAGCGTGGTTGCTGAAATAGAACCTAATGCTCATGGGATAGATTGGAAATAGAATTTCACCTGCATGTGAAGAGACTCAAATAGACTCCCCTCCGACTTCAAAGACAGTATTGCTGACAGTGGCGATGTTAGAAGCCCTGAAGTTTCATTTTGTGGGAAGAAATGTAAGAAAATCACAAACCACTAATTGGGGTTCGAGCAGATTAAGGCAGTTTCTGGCCTTCCTCTGAGCCGATGGGGCCCGCGAGTGACAGGAGTTCACAGGACCTGGAAACTGAAGGCCCTGCAAGTCTGACTTCAAACCTGCTGTGCCAGGTGATGGAGGTGACCAGGTATGCTTTCCATCTTTGCCATGAAAACGATGACTCCATTTTTTGACATTTGGCTGCTGACAGCTTTGAAGGCTCCTCCCTCATCTAGGCCAACTGGGAACCCACAGCCTGCCCTGTGCTCCCTGCTCTTGCACTGGGGGAGGTTCATACCATGCTGTCCTCAGCCCAGACCTCCAACCAGGTCACCCACCAAACCATCCCTTTTTCCTTCCCTCCTTTCAAGCCATTAGAATTCCAGGCCTTTGCCAAAGGTGCCTTATCATGGCCAAAGCAAATGGATACTAAATAAATGAAATATAAAATATTTCTGGTCGATTTGAAAACCTTCAACTTTTACAAAGTCTAGGCTGCCCTTGCTCTTCCGGGTCGGTGGAGACAGATAGGTCTCAGAGTGGCAGCTGCTGGGGCAGTTTTTCTTTTCTGGTGTGTGAAACAGAAACTCTTCTCTTGATTCCTGCCATGAAAGGTAGGAGTTATTTTAATTGTACTATTGGTTTGTGAGACTTATTTTATTTTAATGAAATGCTTCTTTGCCAAATATTCAAGCAGACACCTGTTTGTTTTTTCATTACATGTTCCCTAAGGATATTACCCTTTGAAATTATGATAAAAATGTGTCAATTTCTGCACTTGAAGGAATGAGGGCTTGTGTGGCTGCTTTTTATGCAAGTAATGTTACTCATTAAGCTGATTCTATAATCCTCTTTTCTGATAAAACGTGCTAACTTGAAAACATGGTTCTGTTCTAGATGAACCCAGTTTTGATTGAGATTTTCTCACAGCAAAAAAGAAATCTACTTCTTTGCATAGCATTAATCTTCTCTACTGGACTTTTCACACACACACACACACACACACACACACACACACACACACACACACATTTTGCCCTGTGCAAAATGTTGACCATCAGCTGCAACTTCGCAAAGCATCGCCTCTTTCTCTGGATTTTCTCCTAACATTTTAAGACCTTGAGAGAGTTATTGACTATCTCTAAATCTCAATGTTCAGATCTCTAAAATGGACTAATACTGCTTGTCTTTTTTACAGAAATGGTGCAATAGCAAATAAGAACAACAAAGTTTTTCCCTATAAGTATAAAGAAGTATGTGAGGATGAATTTAAAACATTTTGGGACAAAGTAAAAATTTATACAAACACAAGATTTATTAAGAGAAGGATTATATTTTTCCTGCATAAAATGTGATTGTACCAATTTATTCAGTGTTTTTGGTTGTTTCCTTTGATGAACAGTCTCAATCTCTTTTTGCGAAGATGAGTTATGCTATAGCATACGTTTTTAAAATGATAAATTAGCTGTATTAAATTCTTATGAATGCCTAGGTCTTTTCTTGTGAAATAACGGATTTCTCAGAAAAAAATCTCAATGACTTGACATTTTCCTCTGAAAGGAAAGGAAAAAATATGTCAAAATCATTGTAACAATTTTTAGAAAGGGAGAACAGGTAATTTGCTTGCTTGTTAGTAAAGATTTTCTTATTTTGTATGTGGTATTCTTGATGGATCCTTACGAAACATCACCTTTCTCAGCCTGACCACCCCCGCAAAAGCACACCCCTGCCTTTAGCTTCTTGGCTTAAGCTCCTCATGTGACGCAGTAGCATCTGAGTTGGTTTTGTTTATGCCCACAATTCAGAAGCATGGGACGAGGAAGCAGACCTAGTCTGAAGTTGAAGGGCATTTGAGTCAGAAGCAGCGTGCCGAGCTGTATTTTTAGATATCCTCAGGAACTCAGGAGACAATGTGGTCGGAGCTTTGAGCCTGGGCAGCCGAAGAGAAAGTCCCGTAGCATGGCAGTTTCCTAGATGTCTGTATATTTCCACCTGCACCGGTGCTCAACTCTGGCTACTTACTAGAATCACTTGTGCTTTAACAAACGTAAATGTCTGAGTCCTGCTGTCCTCCTGTCCCTCAGATCCTGACTTAACTGGCCTAGCATGGGGTCTGAGCCCAAGTAAGTTTACCCTGCTCTCTAGATGAGTCTTCTGCATTCTCAAGGTGGAGAAGACCCCGCTGGACTCTCGCCATCTCCCCTGACTGCCTGCCAGCACGTAACAATCGGAAGAGAAAAATAAGACAGTTACACCCAAAGGGTGTCCAGTTTCCCAGTCCAGGAATTCTTGGACACCCTTGGTGGATTACATCTTCAAGTGGACTCTGAGTAGAAGAAGTGAGGCCTGAATTGGAAGCTGGGTCTGGGTGTCCTCTAATAAAGTGACATCTTCTGGGGCTCCTCTGTGAGGATGGGATTCTGATGTCAACCTTGAAGTCGGCTGTGGCTTAGAAGACTGTCTACCTAATGCCTGGCACCTGGGAGACAATGTGAAGGGAGGTCCCCTTCTGTTATTCTCCCTCTGTCCCCTTCACTGGGCACAAGGAACAATAAGAGACTAGCGCAAACCGAGCATGTACTGGTAGTCTAGAGTGTCAAGGAACCACTAATTGTTTTTATTTGAACTTGCTAATTGCCTCCGGCCAAAAATTGTGATGTGCAGCTTACAGCCCTGGCTTCGGGAGGAAGCCCCCTACCCCTCTGGCCAAAGCAGCTCCGCCCTGGGCTGAGTGAAGGCAGATGGACACTCAATTCTGAGGCTGCACTCAGAAGCCTTAGCAACCCTACTGCATACCATGCCAGTATGCCAGGCATTTTTCTTTTCTTCTTTCATTGGTACATGGTAGATACATGTAACGATCCCTCTCATCATAGGGAATTTGTACCTGTACGTGATATATCTTGCTTCTTTTTCCCATTCCCCTCCTCTCCAACCCTTCTTCCCCTCTTCATTTACAAAAGCTTTGTTTCCATTTTTTCCTTCTCTTCTCTTTTCTTGTCCCTTCCTTCCTTTCCCCCTCCCCCCCTTCTCATTTGAACATTTTCTTCCCCTTTCCCAATATCTATTATACATTTTGGTCCTTATTTACACTTTTGGTTTCTCATACCAGAGAAACAATGCAATATTTAAATATATGTGTCTGATTTATTTCACTTGAGTATGGTCTCAAGGTGCATCCATTTAGCTAGAAATGTCTCAATCTTATTTTTCTTTATGGCAGAGTAGTACTCCATTGTATACAAAAACTACACCTCCTTTATCCATTCATTGGTTGATGGGCATTTGGACCGTTGCCAAGATTTAGCTATTACAAACTGTGCTGCTATAAATATTGGTGCACATATATCACTGTGGTGTGATAATATGTCAGTTGCTGAAATGATGGATTTTGCAAAAGAGAAAGATTATTCATGAGGAGGCCCCCTGTAGAAGTAGGAGAGCAAGTCTCAAATCCTCCTCAAGGATGGGGTTTGGGGGTATTTATGGGGTGAGGCATGGGCAAAGGTGGTTGATTAGAGGTTAGGAAGTAATCTGTGGTCTGTGCATGTGTAACCAAGTATCAACAACTATAACCATCATAACTCAAATGTCATGGATGTTATTGTGGCTTAAATCTAAAATGTCCCCTAAATGTCTCGTGTTCAGAAGGTGGGGCCTGATGGGAAGGGGTGGGCTACTGGGGGTACACCTTGGCAGGGTATATTTTTGTCCCTGGCTTCTCCCTTCTCCTGCTTCCTGGGTGCCATGGGGTGAGTAGCTCTCCTCCACCAGGCCCTTCTACCATGATGTTACTGCCTTGGAGCCAACTGACCATGGACTGAACTCACCAAAACTGTTAGCCAAAACAGTTCCTTAAGTTTTGGGTGTTAGGTATTTTGTTCCAGTGATGGGAAGGCTAAAACATCTATGCCTCTTAAAATTGGTGCATTTTAAGGTCAACTGAAAGCAAGTAACTTACAGCAGGTGAAGACGGTTAAACTGAAAGGGACTATTCAGGTTTTCCCTTTGTTTCAGTCTGCGAAGCTCCAAAATCATTGCTGAGTGAATCATTGGCCCCACTGGGGGTGCAGCTGTGGACACGAAGTCTCTGGTCCCCCTGGGACAGATCTAGAGCTATGGGCATGGGCCATGCTTAGGCAGAGGGGAAATGCATGAAGACATCTCACCTGTTTAGTAATTTCCCCAAGTGCCAGACTATTCTGGGAAGTGCGACAATAATTTCCCAAAGAATCCTTTATAGCAGTGCTGGCTTTTATATTCCAAATAAAACTTTCTTTCAAAAATTCTTTCTTAACGAACTAAATCAGGGGTTGCCAAAATACAATCTACCTCCTTCCCTTTCCCTTCTAAGTAAGAAGGGCTTTAACATATTTTAAAAGCAGTTGAAAAAAATCAAAATAAGAGTAGTATTTTATGATGCCTGAAAATTATGTGATATTCGAATGTCAGTGTCCGTGACTAACGTTATGTTGAGCATGGCCACGTTCATTCATTTAAGTGAGTCTATGGCTGCTTATGCACTCTGGCCAGAGTGGAGCAGTGGCAATACTTGGGCTGGTCGCAAAGCCAAGAACATTTATTATGTGGCCCTTGATAAAGGAAGAAGTTTGCAGAGCCTCTCCTGTTTCTGTAGATGTTTGTGGAAAGAGTTTACTTTTTCCTTTTGATTTATTTGACATAGAGAAAAGCTTCTGCTCCCTCTCCTCTTCCTTCCTTCCCTTCCTGATGGACGTATCTAGCCCAGACTCTAGGGCCGACCACTGGGGCTGATATGCAGAAGGATGAGCGGAGTTCCTGCCTTCAGATTGCTTCAATCTCTGTACAGTCTTCAGGACAGGCCTTTGCCTTTCATTTTGCATCTCCCATTGGTTAGTATGTTTGGGGACCATGGTAATAGTCTGTTTCCAGGGAGCTGTATGCAGCAAGGACGAGGAACACTAGCTGTAAAGTTTTGGGTGTGGATGAGAATCCCTGCAGAGTTACTTCCAGCTCATTAGCTTTCCTAATACCGTTTTCCTCATTCACTAATAGTATGGTTGGAAGGATGTAAGAGAGTCTCTTGTAAAGCCCCTGAGACAGATTGGCTATTAACACAAACTGCTGGGTTGTTTTTTTTTTTTAATGGAAGTGAACCAGTCTCCATTTTATGGGTAAGGAAATTTACCCAGAGTTGTGTATCTCGGTGGATGTGAGCCCAGGCTCTGTGGCTTTGAGGATGGTGTTATTCTCATTGTACTGCCCTCGCCTTGAACTCCTCCTTGGCTCCTGACTTTCCAAGTGAGTACCCAAGGGGCAAGGGGGAAAAGGGTACCACTTCCAGATGTGGTGGCTTTAGTCTCACACGGATACTTCCAGTTGGTGAAATGTTAAGATCTTTCTTTTTTAAAGGGAAAGAAGAGGTATAGGGCTTTTGAAAAAGAGTGAAGATTTGAGAAAGGAAATCAGTACACTCAAAGGAGGGGAGTTGCAAGTTCCAGCTCAGCTTGGGCAACTTAGTGACTTAGTGAGACCCTGTCTCAACAATAAAAACTAAGAAAAGCTGGGGATGTAGCTTAGCATGAAGACTCTGGGTTCAGTCACCAGTACTGATAAAGGAGAGGCACTTGGAGAGAGAAATATGTCTGCTATCTTTTGCTCACAGCTCCTAAAGCCAAGCACATCCTTTGGAATTTCAATGCTGTACTTATCTGGTTCTTGTAGTTAATTTAAAGGAGGATTTGTAATCCCTTTTGGGTTTCTGAGGCAGAATGAAACTCCTCTATGGGGTTTCTGTGTTGGAAGTAATCACAAGAGAGGAGAAGCATTGCACCCCACTTTTCCAGGGGTAATCAGAAGCACAGAGCCTGCAGCACATGGCTGGTCGGGCGGGATGGAGGACAGCGGAAATAGGACATGGGAAATGGGACAGCAGAGTCCCAGGTTCCCAGATTTCTGAGAGGTGTCACCTGGGGGAACAAAATCCATGGTTAATTTTCAAACAAAATGGAATTATGCATACAGGGAAAATGTTAAACACGCGGTATATTACCGTAGAAAGCAAAGACAGTATAGAAACTATGAAGAGAAACCCAGGATCTCCAACTTTAAGTTGACTTCTTGTGTTGCACAAAGATTCCCAGACTCATTTTTATTATTTTTTATTGGTATAATTTATATACAGTGACAATCACTGCTTTTAGCAGTCATTTTTATGAGTTTTGACATACGGCTGCATAGAGACTATCCCAGTCATTCCCAAACATGTTCTTGTGTTCCTTTGTAGTAAATCCGCTTCCCGCCACCTGGTCTGATTTCTGTCCCTAGAGCTTTGCTTTTTCCTGAATGTCATATAAATAAAATCAAACATGTACACTTTCCACTTAATGTTATGCCTCTGAGATTCGTCCTGATGGTCCATGTATCAGTGGTTTGTTTCTTGTTGGTGCCGAGTACTTCTTCTTTGTATGGATATACCACAGTTCATCCTTTCACCAACCCATGATGTCTGTTTTGTTTCCAGTTTTTGTTAATTTTGAATAAAGCAGCCATAAATGTAGGAGCGTAGGTCTTTTAAGTAGACACAGGTTTCCATTTCTCTTGAGTAAATACTTCGTGTTTAGTGGGACTGTTTGGTCATGTGGCAAATGCGTGTTAAACTCAGTGAGAAGCTGCCAACTGGCCTGCCAGAAGAGCTCTGTCATTGTATTGCTGTCAGCAGAAAATGAGAGCTTAGATCGTTGGGTCCTGTCAGTTCTTGGTATGTCGTTGGTGATTTAAATTTTACTTATTCTAAATGCATGGTGGTATCCTGTTGTGGTCTTAATTTACATTTTTATAATGATTAGTAATGAATGTCTACCATGTGCTATTTGCTATTCATGCCTCTTCAATGAACTGTCTGCTCCAAAGAGTTTTTTCTGTATTTTTGGATATGCATCCTTTATTCAGTATGTGATTTATAAATATTTTCTTCTAGTTTGTGGCCTTTCATTTTCTTAACAGAGTCTTTCAAAGGGTAGGATTTTAACCTTGATGAAGTCTAATTTGTCAATTTTTTCTTTTATGGTTTATGCTTTCTTTGATTTAAGAAATTTTTGTCTCATCCAAGGCCATAGAAATTTCTTTCTGTTTTAGGTTTTACATTTAGTTCTATGACCCATTTGAGATTGTATTTGTATGTTGTTTTGTTTGCGTATATTTTTGTCATTTTTTGTTACTATGGGTAGTTTTTATTCATTTTTTTTGCATATCATATCTACACTTGATCTTAGCCAAAAGGCCGAGAAGCGATGCATACCATATCTCGTTGTTCCAGAAACACTTACAGAAACACTTGAAATGTCTATTTCCACTCAATTTTTTGGTACTTTTGTCCCAAATCATTTGACTATACATACATATGTGGATATATTTCTATTCCATTAAATTTATATACCTATCTTTTTGCCAGTTACATACTGTAGCTCATGGTCAGTCTGAATTCATCTCATGAGTCCTCTAAATCCACCTAATTGTTCTGGCCATTCCAGATGCTTTGGAACTTGGTTTTTTTAGAATAGTATAGAAGGAGGAGTTGGGGAAACACATTTGTCCTGAACACATATTGAGCTGAGAATAATTCCAAAAAAACCAGAATAGAATTTGCATGAGGTAGAAGTGGGATCCAGAACCCGGTATGATTGATGATTTCAAGAATGTAGATGTCCCAAGATGCCAAATTAGTAGGTATACATTCTCCTGGGGAATGGCTCAGACATCTCACATGGTTCCTTAAGAAGTCATCCACCTGTAAAAGAACCACTGGAATGGAGGAAGAAGCAGCTGCCTAGAAACGTGAGGACTTCTGGGCATGGATTGAGGCACATCTAGGGCTGGCCTGGGGCTGGGAAGTGCCACAAAGAAGAATTGCCAGTTAAAATACCGGATGCTCAGCTAAGTTTGAATTTCAGATAAACAATGATTATCTATATCCCTCTCTAGATAGATCCCAGATATTGCACATCATTTATCTAAAATTTAAATTTAAGGAGGAATATTGCATTTCAATTTGCTAAATCTGCCAAACTTACTCCAAAAGACTGACTAATCCCTGCTGTAATTCCTAGCTTTTTTCAGAAGGGCTAGTCAATGGCATTTTACATTCTTGCCGGATAATTTTATGTGATTAAATTTTCTTGACGTGCATTTAAAAATGTGAAATCTACTCACAGTCTTATGACTTCATGGGCCCTTTTAGAGCAGCTGTCGAACTACTAAGGTATTAAAAACCTGTGAAAACACAGTGAGAGGCCTGTAGGTAAACTTATCTCACCCCTGTACCCCTCTTGTGCTAAGCTCATACCTCTGTGCTAGTTCACGTTTCTGTGTGGCTTTACTTTTCTTCCCTGACATAAATATAAATATAAATATAAATATAAATGAAGATTATGCAGATACTCATACCTACATGTTTTTCCTATGAAAATGAAATCATCTTTGCCTTATGTTCGGAAACTTTTTCCTTAATGTGTTTTGAACATCGTATGTTGTCTTACAACAGAAAGCAAATTTGTTCTTTTTGATGGTTGAATAGTATCCACTGTGTACTTGCCAGTGGTACTGAAACCAAACACAGGGCTTTCTATAGGCTCAGTACTCCTCCTACCTCTAAGCCACACCCCAGCCCTCCATGTTGTATTTATGTTTTCAGTCCTTACTAACACATTGTTTTCAATCTCTTTATGGAAATAAAATTATGATAGTGTAGCACTAACCACACACACTTACAAAAATGTGTAATACATCCTCATAAATATTGCTAAATTGTCCAAAAATGCTGAACAATTTTGCATATTTACTAACAGCCCATAAGAATGCCTCTTCACTCACATTTTTGTCAACACTTATGTTCCAAATTTTGTTTTGTGTGTGTTTGTGTGAACTGAAAGGTAAAATATGGTATCTTATTGGTTCTCTCTGCATTTACATATTTCTTTGTTTGCTTAATTATTGTGGTGCTAGGGATTGAACCCAAGGCCTGGTGTATGCTAGGCAAGTGCTCTACAACCAAATTACACCCCAACACTCTATTTGTATTTTTAAGATTATGAGCGAGAGAGAAAGTTTCTTCATTCTTTTCTGTTGTTTTTTTTTTTTTTGGTACAGGGGATTGAACTTGGGTCCTTGTGCTTGCAAGGCAGGCGGCGGAACCACTGAGCTAAATCCCCGGCCCAAGAGAATGTTTCTTATGAATTGTCTGTTCTTATTTTTGGCTAATTTTCTTTTGGGTTGGGTTTTTATTTTTATTTGTACTAGTTCTTTGTTAATGAAGGACATTAGCTCTTTGTCCTTCGTGCTGTGAACATTTCTATTTGTAATTTCTCCTTTGCTTTTGCCTATGCTCTTTGTTTTATCTTTTAGAAGCTTATAATATGTGGTTCTTATTCCACCAAACTCATCAGTGGAGTTTGATACCTTTAAATAGAGCTCTTATATTTGGTACTATTACCATACCGTACAGTATATTGAGCACCGTCTCATTTGCACCAAGAGTTTGCTTTTGAAGAATTCCATTTTGTCTAAGATTTACACTGGCAGAGCGGACCTATCATCTCTTTTGGACATACTTTTAGCTATAGCCCTAGTTTATACCTATTTCAAGGCTAGTTGCCATAAATCAGGTTTAAATATTTTAATTAGTCTTGCCTTTTCATTGAGACTGGAGCAATGTAATCATTTTTTTTTTTTTTTTTGGTACCGGGGATCGAACTTGGGTCCTTCCGATTGCGCAGCAGGTGGTGAAAACACTGGGCTAAATCCCTGGCCCTATTTATAAGGATTCTTCATTTCTCTTCTTAAGAAAGAACTAACTACTCAGCACATTTTTCTTTAATAATTGGCATAGATTCCTTAGTATTTTGCTCAAATCACCAAGTTAATTTTAATGGCATTATTTGATATCCGAGCATTTCTTAAAAGTCCTTGATGGTGTAATGGGCTGATTTCAAAAAGTATTCCTCATCCAGGCTCAGCAAAAAGGCTTGGCCTAATATTCAGCAAAATGCAAATTCCCCTTATGCTTTAATCTCCATATTGTATTTTTAGCTCTTTTCCCCTTGAGAACAACCTCATTTCTCCTGACCAGGGATTTTTGTGGTCTTCTCTTTGTATTTTAACTCTTTAAATTTGGCCCTTTTTTTGGGTTTGTGCAAAAAGGAATTCTTTTATTTCTGTAGAAAAGCCTTATCATGAGAGAAATAATAGAAGAGGCAGAAAAATGAGAACTAATATTAGCATTTCTATGAAGCCCAGAATAAACTCAGCTGGAGAGAAGTAAATTTAATATTTTTATTTTTTTCTTTTTCAAAGGGAGGGTAAGATGGGGCAGGGTGGAGGTTTTGGAACTGTGTATACTGAAAGAGGAGGAAGTCAGCCTCTTGGTTTCCTAAGGAAAGAAAATCTGTTCATCTGTCTTCAGTCTTAATAGTGCGAAGCTGAGAAATGATGCCCAGAGCTTTTTAAAATCACAAGTTGATTTTATGCACGGTTTCCCTTGTTTCCTCGACTTGCAGTGGACCTTACAGATATTTTTTGTGCTGAAACAAAGGTGTTCTTTTGCCCCCGACCCCACCCACTACTGGGGCTTGAACCCGGGGTCTTTGCAATGAGCCACATGCCTAGCCCTTCAAATGTATTTTATTTTATTTTGAGACAAGTTCTTGTGACGTCATTAAAGTGCTCACACTTGGCTCAAACTTGCAGTTCTCCTACCGTAGCCTCCCAGAGTTATCCATTGAGACAAAAGTTTATTTTTAGGCAGGCAGAGCCAGTGGGAATTTAGGGGAAAGCAGAGACCTTTGTCTTAACCTAGCTCTTCCTAGTATTGCATGAACGCACTTGTGAACCCTTCCATCTCTCTCCTATGGATTTGGAAGTGCAGTTCGCTGGACACCGCTGGCAGTTGCGTCGCGTCCAGGAGATGAAGAGCAGGAGGGGACAGAGAGTGGTCAGGGGGGTTCTCTGTGGCCCTCACCTCGCCCCTCCCTCTCCTGTCCCTCCTCAGCTGAAGACAGATCTCTCTCCCAGAAGGAGGCGCCTTCATCCTTGGCAGGATCTCCAGCATACCCACTTCCTTTGAGGGTCTCCAGCAAGGGCCTGCTCACCTGGGGCTGCCAACTCCTAGCCGGAGACCTGGAAGGACAGAGAATGTCCTGGGGTCCTGTGCTCAGGCTCTGAGCAGAGGGCGTAGGAAGAAGCCAGGTGCACGGGGAAGGGCTTCAGATTCTGCACTGACAGGAGGGAGCCCCGGGTGGTCTCGTGGCTTCTTACCATCCCACACAGCCATTCCTTGTACCCTAAGCCACTCCATGGGCATCCACGGAATCTGTGTCATCTTGAAGTATTTTTTTTTGTTTAGATAAAAGTGGCATAACATGAAAGTAACCATTAAAAAAGAACATTTCAGTGGCATTTAGTATGCTCACCATCTAGTTCCAAACCATTTTCATCACCTGGAAAGGAGCTGCTGTAGCCAGGAAGCAATTATTGCCCACTTCTCCCTGCCCTGGTCTTTGGCATCCACTGACACTTGGCATTCTGTCTCTGTGGCTTTATTTATTCCGGATATCTCTTATAAGTGGACTAACATTATATGTGACCTTTGGAGTCTGGCTTCTTTCACTCAGTGTAATGCTTGTGAGACTTACTCATGTTGTAGTATGTTATCAGTACTTCATTTCTTTTTTGTGGCTATGTAATATTCCACCATGCATATATACTGTATTTTGTTTATCCATTCACTCATTGATAGACATTTTGGTTGCTTCTACCTTTGGCTATTGTGAATAGTGCTGCTACAAACATTGCTGCACAAGTATTTGTTTGTGCAGCAATTCTTTGGGGGTGTATGCTTAGGAGTGGAATGCCTGGGTCATGTGATAATTCTCTATTTAGCTTTCTGAGGGACCAGCAGATGGTTTTCCATCTGTGTTATCATCTTATACAACCCAGGCCCCAGAATCCTCCATGGATGGCTACTTGCAGCCTCCACTCACATGCCAGACTGATGTCCTCTTGCTACTGCCCTTGCCTGAGCTCATAGCATTCCAGGAGCCCATTTTAGATGGGTCTGCAGTCCCAACTCCCAGTTACAGTGCTGGCTGCCTCCCTAGTCTTGTGTAAGGGCCCAGCAACTTGGGACTTCCTGCCCTGGAGGCCCCGAGCATCAGAGAGCTCTGCTCTCTGGCTCAGCTCGGGCCCTGAGCACTGCCCTCCCCACCAGGCCCAATTGTCTCTTTTCACTGAAGAGGAAACTGAGACTGGCAAATTGGGAAAGACATCCAAGGCCATTCAGATCATGTGCATCTGCGCAGGCTGGAGATAGGTCTTTGATACTGGCTGGGTGACCTTCAGAGATCCTGTCCCTCCCTTCTCCTAGGCCCTGGCACCGGTCAGGCATATTCAATACATCAAGTGCAGAAACAGCCTCCCCTGGGATCATTGTGGATTTAAACCGTCCCGGCCCACTTGTTAAGGAACTAGCTCATGTAGGTTGATGGAGAACACTCAAGTATCCAGTTTTTAATGAGCTCAGTGTAAATGAGAAATCTGAGTGAGCTAGGGGGCGGGACACCTTGTACCTGTGGATCAGCCAGAGCACAGAATAAAAAGGACTGGAGTCCCTTTGTTGCTTAGCAACCACTGCAAGGCTCCTTGGTTTCTGCTCCCTGACCCTGGCTAATGTCTGAAGGGGTTGGGATTTGGCCAGTGAGGTTTAGAAAGAAAGTGCAAACAGGGTGTTTTATGGGCTTAGCTTGACTCTGCATGCACAAAAACAATGCCCTCCCCAACCAGCTGTCAGCCAGGGAGCTGGAGGCTCTGGAAATTGGACAATTTGAGGCCCAGGCTCATATAAAAATGTCATCGTAGGTAGAGCTAGCATGAACTTCTGCCTCCTCCCAGCCCATCTTCTCCAGGACTTGAGGTCTCCTGGGCCTACACAGTCTGATGCTAAGGCTTTTTGCTTCGTGGGATGTTGGGAGAGGGAACAGATGGAGATTATTGTTTTTAGTGCAAGGTTCATCACCCAACCCACTAGCAATTCATGAGTACTGATTTCAAAGGTATCACATTTCATAGCTTTTGTAAAGAGAGATCCACAGATCCCTGGGAGGGATCCTGGAACTTGTCTCTGTCAGTTTACTAATTTTGCAGAAGAAAGTGAAGGCTAAAGAGATGCATGTCAGAGCCAGCATTTTAATGGGAAAATTTGATTTCTTTACATTTATTTACTGTTTTTTTTTTAGACAGGGTTCCACTGTGTAGTTCAGGCTGGCCTTGAAATCACTATGTAGCCCGGGCTGGCCTTGAACTTGAGGCATTCCTCCTGCCTCAGCCTCCTGAGTGCTAGGATTACAGAGGTGTGCCACCACACCTGGCTATTTACTGTTGTAGTTCGGTTTATTTCTCTACCTTGCAGCTCTGGTTCACTTTTAATTGTAGGGTGTTCTTTTTGGGTTCTCAACCCCAAATTGGAGGGATTTACCAGCCTCCAACCCGGAAGTCTCTGAACTTTAATTCTTGTCCTCCTAGTTCAGGGTAGCTGCCATGATCTCTTCTCAATTCCTTAGCTGTTTGTCACCCTCTTCTGGGAAATTTAGAAACCCAGGGAAGAAATGGCTTCCTGAATCCTGGGTCCCAGCCAGTGAACTTTAGCCAGTTTTTGTCCAGCTTTTTTGTTGTTCTCAGCAGGATGATTGGCAAAATACCAGGTGCAACTTTACAGGAAACAAAAGACTAAAATTGATGTTAAAGTCACGTAACTTTACTTACACGGACTCTAGTATAGCATAGTCGTTATTAATAAATGGACATTGATAAAAACAAGCTTGGCTCTATTATAAAATTTAACACTGCAATGTGATAAACAAACATTGCAGTCAAAAATAAAGCAGCAGCCCCAAGATTCACAAACGTGAATGTACACAAATACAAATGGGAAGACTATGACCTTATGAATATGACTTTATGACTTGTTTTCCCTTAACACTTCTATATGCTCTACAATTTATTCTTTCACTGGACCTGTGGTTTATAGTCTGTCTTTCCTGCTGGAACTTAAACTCCATGAGAACAAAGATCTTTGGGTTTTTTTCCTCAGATATAATCCAAGCCTTTGGAAAAGTAGCTGCACAGAATGCAGAACTTACTGCAATATTAAGGTTTGTTGAGCGAATGAATGAGTAGTCCCAGAGTGATAGAAATAGAGGGAGATTGGGTGCACTCAGTTTTGTGACTTCACTGAATTCAACAATACACAGTTTCAAATGCCAGTTCCATCCAGGCCCCGGCACTGGGATGCTAAGATGAATTAAATATGCTCTCTGCACATTGTGGTTACAGGTAGATGGGTGAACAGGCTCAGGGAGGCTATGTGACTTGTCCAAAGCGATCCAGGTTGCGGAAGAGTGAAGATTCTGTCACTCTTTCAGACTGTGAAGTAGATATCTACAAGGCATATTTTGCTTTTAGGCAAAAGGAGCAAAAACAGCCTGTCCCCCTCCCTTAGTGGTTCTCAACCCCGGCAACATATTGGAACCCCTAGGTGAGATTTTAAAAGGCAAATGCCTGGCTCTACTCAGACCTTTTATAGTAGAATGGTTGAGGGTGGTGTCTGAACAGAGTGTTTAGAAAAGAGACCTCCATGCAACTGTAATGACCAAGGGCCACTGGGCCTGGTTATTTGTGTAGGTTATATAGCACAGTTTTGTGTTATTTCTTTCCCTTTAATAGAAATAAAATTCTCTCCACTCTGGAATTCTGTCTGTCTTCTGCTTTTTTTTTTTTTTTTCTGCTTGAGAGCTTGGTTTGGTTTCTGCACTAACATTGGTCTGTTCCAAGAAAAAAAAATTATGTGAAAAGTATGGCATCGTCACAGTTAGCAATGATCAAGTTCAAATCGGCAGTTTGGTCTTACAGTCCCATCTTCGGATAGATCAGCCTGGGGGAGATCACTGCATTCACTGTACCCAAGGACTCAAATCCTGGCACTGTGGCCCAAGCAAATTGCTTGACATGCTAACCTCATTCCCCTCATCTCTACATTGGGCCAAATGCATCTAGTCTCTTCCGGTCACTGTGCAGGTGATGCTAATGCAGGCAAGGCACACGGATGATGATGCATTGGTAGCTAGATTTCTGTTGCTGTGACAAAGTGCCTGAAGCATCACCTTAAAGGTGGAAAGATTTATTTTGGCTTGTGGATCATTGGATTTATTGGGCTATGGAGAGGTGGAGCAACATGGTGGGGAGTGAATGTTGAATGATGGAGCAACACTCTTCCTCATGGTGGCCGGGAAGCAAAAAAGAGCAAGGGGGTCACATCCCAGTATCAGGTTGGGAACCAAGCCTTCCGCATGGGGGCTTTGGAGCACATTTAAGATCTGAGTCACAGCATGCATTAAGGGGTGTGGAAGCCATTTGCCATCTCTGTTTGGTCCACAGGACCTTTCCATGTCTATAGGGAAGAATTTCACAAATTAAGCAACTTTTTCCCTCACAAATCTGGAGCTATACAGTGAGGATCTTATTCTTGGTTGTAGACTGGCAATTTTTTGTAGAAAAGAGGGCAGGAGAGTTTTGTTTTTTTGGTTCTTTTCATAAGGGCACTAATCCCATTTGTGAGGGCTTCACCCTCCTTACCTAGTTACCTCTAATACCATCACACTGGGGTTAGTATTTCAGCATGAATTCGGGGTGGGGTAGGGAAGCTGGTACATTTTCTACAAGGCCTCTCAGCATATATTTCTCCTGGTTCTCTTAGTCTGAGCCTCTCTAGAAGCAACTACAGGGAAGTTTGCTTTTTACGTATGGAGCTGTGTAGGGGTCACTGGAAGAGGTTCGTGATTATGAGGTTTTTTTGTTGCAACAGTTGCTCTGTGCTGAATTGAAATGAGAATCATTATGGTAGAAGGTCAGGTGTCTTCAAGCTAAATCCTAAATCTGTGATTTGTGGCTTGCTATTCCCATTAATGAGAGCAGCTCTGGCCTCTAATTGGTGAATTAAGATACATTATAAAGGCCAGTTTTATAGTACAAATGAAGCATTTTGCTAGGGCATACATGACTTCCAATGATCTCCCTCAAGACCTGAGATTCAGTCCATTGGTTTAATGTGTTCCACATTTTAGTTTTTGTTGCCGGAGGGAAAGCGAGATATTTCTTGTATTGCCTGGATCAGATCAGCTGGGTTTTGCCTGGCAATTTCCTCTGTTATTTTCTACAGAACTTGACAAATGCCTAATAAACAGGACATTCTTGGCTTGTATATGTTTCTTTGGGGAAATTACTAGAGTTAGTTGGCTGTGTGTTTGACTACCTAGTTGATATTTGAGAGTGGGGAAGAGACTTTATACTTGGGGTTAATCATCTGGAAGATTTACTCGTAGGCATTGTGAAACCACAATGACCCATGGAAGGGAAATAATTGTAACTTCCAGTATACTTACTCAAATTGCACTTGCCAAAGTTTGTTGGATTTAGGAATCCTGTGCTTGCATGGAAGAACAAACTTTTAGGTGTGACAGCCTTGGGTACTAGAGTGGAGTGCTAGAGAGAGTTCTGGGTGGGTATCCAGAGGCCAGGGCCTCTCACAGTTTGAAGTGAAGCCTTGGGCAAACCATCTCATCTTTCTCAGACTTAGATATGTCATCCACACATCAGAAGTCTGGCTTTCAGATTCCCCAAGCTTGCGCTAAATCCTACGATCACTGTCACAGCAGGACCTCTGAAGTTCTTTCCATGGAGCCAAATGGGGCAGTTGATGGTGCCTGGCCCTGCCTGCTGACTTAGGCCTTCCCCCGCTCCCCCAGTTAAAGGCAGGATGCTTTATGTGTGTGTGCTTGTTGAATGTGGGGAGCGCCAAGAGATTTTCACACTGGTAGGTGGTGGTATTTCCTCTTCATCCAATCTGAGTTCAATGGGTCCAACATTTTTTTTTTCTGACTTGCTATCCTGCCAAGTTAAATCTCCGGCGCTTTCTCCTGTGCCAATGTGGATGCTCTCATCACACTTCTTTTCCTTTCATATACTTTTAGGCTAAAATAAATTGTGTGCAAAAACATATTTTTAAATGGTTTGAAACTCTGCATATATTTAAGTGGGTTTTTAACAGGACACACATGTCTAAACTTTTGCATCACTGGGGAGTCATGGCTCCACCAAAGCCACTGGCTCAGTGGGTTTGGAAGATACAAGGTGATACAAGATAGAAGTCAGCTAATGGCCCCATGGCCAAGGACAGGAGAGATCAAGCATGGTGGAAGACTAGGACTGCAGGTGTTGTAGGTCACAGGTGCCTAAATTAAATTTAGACTCTTGAATTCATTGTAGATATGTGCTCAGGTGATGCACATTTTCTTATATCTCCCAGGAATTAGTCTTGCGTCCCTATATAAGGTATTAAAGGTCACAATATGAGACATGTGGTATTGCACGAAGGATTCAACCTGCTGCTCAAGGGTTGAGGTCCTGACGAGAATCAAGTCTACCATCTAGTGGCATCTCCCATAAACTACAGACCTAAGAGCCAGGAACCCAAGGGTGATTCCCACACGATATATCCAGCTGGTTCAATGTCCCACTTGCTGTGTCTCAGTCTGGGGGAAGCTGCTCTTCCTCTCCATCAATTTCCATCATTACATGGGAAGAGAGTGGTCTGGTTGATGTGGCTGAGGTTACAGAAATTCAAACTTTCATGAATGTCATGGACCCATCTGTGGATTGCTTCGGAGAAGTCAGGGTTGGCTGGGGCTGGTGTTAGTGTGGATGTTCATGAATTGCTGGGGGGAAGCTTGGGTTTGTGGGTAACTTGGCATTGACCATGACCTTGTGCCAGGATCCTGTCGTGGGAGGATCACTCATTCTCACCACTCAGATTGTGCTACTTTGGTGATCTGTGTAGAGATAACTATTACTTAAGCTGTTTAAATGAGGAACAAAGAGTTTCCAGCCAGTGAGTCTGCTGATATGGCTTTGGTATGGTGGAGGACGTAGATTCAATCACAACTGAAACTTCCAAATGCGTGCACGACTTTAATGATCAGACATATTAAGGGGACAACAAGACAGGAATGAAATGATGAAAGTGAAGGTGAAGTTCACTGAGAGCCCATCTGGAAATCTTTATGCCCCAGAGCAGTGCCAGATATATAATATTGTGTGAAATTACTCTGTTAGCTCTGTGATTACATTTGGCAGCTACTGATACTAAAATATTGTGACAGATTAAAGTAATTTTAAATTGCATGAAAAATATACCCCTTGAAGTAAAATGGGCATTTATATCAGTGCTGGGTGTGAAAATTGGCTCATTTTCTGGAAAGTATTTAGATAATATAGACCAATAAACTCAGTCTTTTGACTCCATTATGCCCCCTTTCGGAGTTTGCCCTGAAAGAGGAGTTGGAAATTTGAACAAAGTTTTACAAGTGGAGATAGCCACCAAAACATTTTTGGCAATAGTCCCTACCCAGTACACACCTGAGCAGCAACAAAACAGAAGAACATTCAGTAATGGTGTAGTTTTACAAACAACCATTGTAAAAGATGTTTTTCAAGACAGTTTTGCACTTAAGAGATTAAATGAAATGAAGAAATAGAAGACAAAAAGTTAAGCTGGCTGTGGCGGTGCACGCCTGTAGTCCCAACACTCAGGAGGCTGAGGCAGGAGGATCACAGTGAGTTCAAGGGCAGCCTGGGCCACACAGTGAATTCAAAGCCAACCTGGACTGCATAGTGAGACCCGGTCTCAAGGAAAAAACAAAAAAACCAAAATAAACAAAGACAAAAAATTGAACCAGTGCTGTAATCACAATGATATTAAGGTGCATAAAATAAAACTGGAAGGGAATACACTCTATCTGTTGGTAGAGTGGTGTTAAAAACAACCAGACCCTGTGCCTTTAAAAGCTTTGGCTTTATTCACAGTGCATATACATTATTTTGTGTTCCGAGAAAATTGGTGATAAAGTCCATAAAAGACTATTTTCTGATGTGGTATGACTGGAATTTCTACAGTTAAAGTCACTTAAAACTTTTTTTTTTGAGACAGGATCTCACTATGCAGTCCAGGCTGGCCTTACAGTCACAGTGATCCTCCTGCCTCAGCCTCCTGAGTGCTGGCATTACAGGCGTGCACCGCCACGCCCAGCTACTGAAGTCATTTATTTGGATTAAGGTTGTAAGGACACCTAGAAGGTCCATAGCTGGACCACTGGGACAGGAACATGGCATTCAGCCACCAGCAGTGATGACTCCATCGCCAGGAGCTTGTTTCTCGCTCAGTGGAGCGGATGAGCGGGGCCAGCCTCCCTCCTGGAGACGAGGCGTCCGGAGACCTGCAGGAGGCTTCTGGGTGGCTTGGTCACAGGCGGGGCCTGCGGTTCGGAGCCAAGGTGGAGGGCGGTGAGGGCCAGGATGGCAGTGAGCACTTGCGGTGATGTCCCTGGGGTCCCTGCTGGCTCGCTTCACATCTGGAATTCCCGGGGGCGGGGGCAGGCCGGGCCTCCCTGGAGAAGTGTGGGAGGGTGACGGTGGGGAACCCGGACCCGGCCTGAGGTGGGGAGTGCGGAGTGGTCAGTGCCGCTGTGACTGTGCTGCGCAGATGTTCAGTGGCCACAGCCTGCCCACTCTGAGGGGAGTAGAAATGGGTGTGTTTTTCTGATAAATGTGCCTCAGAGGAACTAAGGGTGTAGCCCAGTGGTCAGATGCTTGCCTGGCATGCACAGGCCTTGGGTTCAATCCTTAGCACTGGGGAACTAAGGCACTGACGTTCTGCACTTATGGAGTAGTTTTAACTTCGTGAGGACACTGGTCCAGCTCCCTTGCCAATCTCCCGCTTATCCCAGCCGTGTCTTTTCCGTGCCCTGAGGGGCTCCCAGCACAGACACATGGTCTCCTTTCGGCCTCATCTGCCTCAGGCCCTTTGTATGTGATGTTTCTCCAGAAAGCTCCCCCATCTTTCCATTCCGCTCACGTCTGGCTCCTTCACCCCTCAGGCATTGGTTAAATGTCACCTCCTGACAGAGACCCCCTGCCACCTTCTCTGACCTCAGCCTCCTGCGCGTTGCGCTCCCGGTTCTCGCCATGACTCACAATGCTGTTTTGGACGTCTCTCCACACCTGAGAGAGCCCGCTAGGGCATCGGGTCTGCTGTGTTCCCAGGTGCTCACGCTGTGCCCTTGTGGTGTGTGGCACCCGCGGTTGCCCAGTGACGCCTGTCAGGTGACAAGAGGACAAGTGGCTGCACAAGGAATGTGTTCATGGACGTCTACGTGAACAAGCACCGCACAGAATGGAAGAGCTGGAAGAGCGCTCATCGTGCAACGCGTGGCATTGGCCGACTTCTCCACACAAGCCAGCATGTCCGTTCCTTGTCGAAGAGGATAAGAAGACAGTGGTGGCAATAGCGCTTGCTTATCGGGCAGACCCCACCTTTGTGGTTCACGTGCATTGTTGTTGTTGTTTTTTTTTTTAGTACCCGGGATCGAACTCGAGTCCTTGCGCTTGCACAGCAGGCGGCAGAACCACTGAGCTAAATCCCCGGCTCACGTGCGTTGTTGTTGTTTGACTTCCCCAACGATGTTATGAGCCCTGCTGTGGAAGGAACAATGGCACGCTGCTTTTGAAATAGCCTTGTCAAACACCTTTCTCATCATATCTTGGTTCAAATTAGTAAATTGGTGTCATCCATTCGGTGATTGACTCCGACTTTAAGTTCAGGATATGATAGAAGTAAAAATGAAGGTTGATCCAGTGAATTCATTTGCATACTTGTATTTTTAAAAAGAACAGTTTTAATAACTGTAAAACTTTTAAATAACTCTCGAATTGCAAACAGCATTATTTTGACATCGACCCTTTACTTCTCATTCTCTTCAAAGCTGTAGGTTGCCAAGCAACCAGAGATCAGAGTCCTCGTAACTTGTGTTATTATTATACAACCACAATCCCGGTAGATAGGGAAAAGATCAACAAAGATAAAAACGTGCCCCAGAATGATTATAATAATTCAGTGATTATCTAGATTGCATTCTTGAGAATCACATTTATTCCAAACCATATGCTGTCTCTTTATTTTTACTAGGTCATGAGAACAGCTTTCATCTAAATTATCTATAACTGTGGCTTCTCATTATAATTCTGCAAAAAAGCAAATTATTTTAAATTAGCTCCAGTTGGAAAACAGCCCATGCTGCTTTAGGATCCGTGGTGAACCATGGGCTATAAATAGGTCATCATGAAAGTCAAGGTAGAATGGACCAGGGGCCGTACTCTTGGAAGCAGACAGACCTGGGAGGGCTTTGTTGCTCTTTGGGTGACTTTGGGGAGGGTCTTAAACCCTCTCAGCTTTAGTTTGCTCATCTGTAAAACGCGGCTGCAGCAGCTTCTCCCTCGTGAGGGAAGCAGCTGCATCAGACACCATTGGAAAGGTAGGCTTGGCCAGATAATGAGAGCTTTGTATATTGTGGTCAATGTTTTATTGCATCCTAAGGTACTGGAGCATTTGGGAGCATTTCACAGAGACACTGCTGCTTCACACCCCTCGGATGAGTGGAGGATCATTTAGGGGCTCATTGGCCACTGTTTTGGTTGTCTATTGTTATGAAACAAACTACCTTAAGATATAGTAGGTTAAAGGCCAGGGATTTGGCTCAGAGGTTTCGCCTCCTGCTGTGCAAGCACAAGGACCCAGGTTCGATGTCCGGTACCAAAAAAAAAAAAAAAAAAAAAGATATAGTAGGTTAAACACATGACTGTCTTACTCATCGGCTCATGGATCTATGAGTCGGGCAGGGCTGGGCAGGGCAGCACTGGGACCCCGTGACTGGCTGAAGGCTGCTTGGCTGACCATGACTGACGCGGAGAGCTGGCTGGTGCTGGCTTTTGGCTAAAAGTTCAGTGGAGCTGTGGGCCAGGCCTTCCTGTCTCCTGCATGTGACTTCTCCAGTGTGACCAGGATGAGCTTCCTATAGCACAGTAGTTTCAGGGTGGATGGACTTTCTGCCTGGCAGCTGGCTTCCCCCAGAGCAAAGAAACCAGCACCCTCTGGGACTTCTTAAAGCTTAGGCTTAGAACTGGCACTGTGTCACTTGCACTGTGCTCCACAGGGCAAGGTGGGTTAAAGCTTTGGGCAAATTTAAGAGGAAGAGTCTACAAAAGGGCTCAGAAATGGGACACGCATGCTTCACTGACTCCCACCAGTGTAACAATCCACCCAGACCGTCCTACACATCATCAGAGTTCAGCCTCCTTTTCTCTGAAGATTAAATGATTTCTCCCTGCTCCCAACACACACACGTGACAATTAAAGATCACTCAGATACATTTCAAAACATGTCTGATGGAGGACCACTGATCACATGTGTATAGGAAAGGCTAAGGACTGGCAGCGTAAAGAGTGTGCTAGGTGAGGAGGTGTCTTAAAACTCTTTGCATGATGCTGTCCTTCCATAAATATTATGGAGTAGCTTTGGGGATGCTGATATGTGTGGATGCAAAGGGACCAAGCCATGTCTAGGTGGGCGGTGCCACTGCTTATCTGCCAGATGAGCACAGGACCTTTTCCAAGATTGTGAGCCCTGGTACAAAAATCCACCCTTGAGCCAAGAATTTAGCTCAGTGGTTACGGCACCTGCCTCAAAAGCGCAGTGTCCCCAGTTTAATCTCCAGTAAAAAAAAAAAAAAAAAAAAAAAAAAAAAAAATCCATCCTTCCAGGTATAACCCAAGCCAAGCCACTACCAACCTATAGGTGCCGCCAGGGAGCTGGATTCAAATTCTCTTGAAGGGATTGCTACTTCTCTCTTCAAACTTTGGAGTACTCATCCCCATTTCTCCGTGTCCTCAAAGTCACCTTTCCCTGTGATCTCCTCAAGTAGCTCTAACTTCTAGGGAAAAAATTCTAAGAAAATGAGTTGTTTGCAGCCACCTTCGGAGTTCAGGCAAGCCGACTATTTCTTCTTGAAAAAGAATGATAGTAGAGAAGAAAATGTAAATTAGCATCTCAAAATTTCCTGCTATCTTCTATTTTCTGTTATAATTATTATCATTATCTGTATAATTATCATTTTTTATAAAGGGCTTTATTCAGGGGACAGACATAGGCAAGAGACAATAGATAAAAATTATCTGCTTTTGTATAGTGATCAAAGGCAAAGAATAGGATAAGATTGCCAAGCAGAACAAGGAAAAACAAAAAGAGAAGAGAATGGAAGATGGTCCCTTGAGGAATTTCAGCCTCTTAGGAATTTATCAGAAGAAAATTCCAAAAAGAAAGGGTGAGAGGAAGATGTGGAAACCAACCAGAAGATGGAAGGAAGGATGTTATGGCTGTGTCTAGCTGTGCCCCCAGAGCCTCATGCAGTCATAGGTGGGGCCTTTCGGAGGTGGCCAGATCTAGAGTGTGTGATGCTGGGAGAAGGATGTGATCCTGGGAATAATGGTGCCAAACGCTGCGTGTGGGTGACACCAATCAATAGGTTTACAGGCTGCATAGAATATAAAAAGACAGAAAAAAAGGCTGCTGCTGCTGTTTCTGCTGCTTTGTAACTTTGCTGCTTTGCTGCCTTCTGCCTGCCCTGCTTTGCCATGGACTGTTTCTCCTCTGCCACGCCCCTCTGCCATGTCACCCTGCCTTGGAGCAAGCTGATTAAGGGCTGAAAACCTCTACAAACTGTGAGGCAAAATAAACCTTTCTTCTTTTAACTTTGAATGTTGGGTATTAGAAAAGTAACTAAGACAAGGGATGACAGGAAGTTGATATTGTGAAATCCAGAACTGCAATATATTGATTAGACTTAAAACAAAGTCTGCCTTTGATGTTGGTAAGATCAGTTTTCCTGGTGTGTTTGGTATGGAAGCCAGGTTTCAGTGGTTGAAAGAGTGAGTTGGAGCTGAAAAGTAGAGAAAGGAGGAAGTCACCTCTTTAGGAAGTTGAAGAGAAGTTGTACAGGTGATGAGCTGAAGGGAAATTTTTTTTTAAAATTGAAGACCAAATTTAAATGAGAAAGAACAGGACTGGATAGAGTAGAGGGGTTGAAGATGGAAGGGTGAGTTTATTAGTCAGACAGGAATGGGGTACAGAGCTCAAGAATGGGGAGCTCTACCTCATCTTCTGTAAAGGAAGCAATGAGAAGACGGATGGGGATGCAAATGTGTTTTAGGCTCTGAAGTAGGGAATCGAGGGACTTGTCATCTTACAGCTTTTATTCTCTCGAAATGAGAGTCAAGGAGATCTGTTGGAAGTGAGTGTGAACATGTAGCCTGGGTAGTTTGAGAAGGTAGAAGAGCACACGGACCGAGGAACTACAGAAGGCTGCCAGCCAGCTTGGAGTACCCAGTGGGGTGGCCTTGCCCTGGAGTCCTTGAGTACCATGGATGGAAACAGAATTGAGGTCTGGCTAAGCAGGTTTGAGGAGAAAATGATATGCAAAGTAGTTGAAGATTTTGGCAGGAGAGTGGTTGATGTTCCAAACCAGAGAGTTAAGTTGGATAAGGAATAAAGACATAGATAAGGAGAGGGGAGAGGGACTAAAACTTAGATATTTCATTGATGTCAAAGAAAAAGCCTGGTGGGAGTAACTGAATGAGATATGGAAAGTTGTGTTCAGAGGGCATGAACTTTGACTTTGTGACGTCAGGAGTGATGACAAGGTGGAGGCTGTGGCCACAAAATTGAGGTTAAGAAGCCAAGGACCAGGGTTAGAGATGGGCCGTACACAAGTGGTAGAGAAATTTGGAGTGGAAAAGAAGGACTTGGGTCAGAGGCAGGTTTTCTGGAAGATGAGATGCCAAGAAGAGCCAGTGCATGGTTGAGGGTCTGGAAGGTTTAAGCAGAGGGTGATAGGGCGAGAACTGTACTTTAGGAAAATTATCATGGCTGGTATGAAATTAGGTAGGAGGCCAGCCAGCCTGAAGTTGAGGGGACAGGTTGGAGGATGCAGTAAGGGCTCAGGTGGCCAAAGTGACAGGACTTGGTTTTCTTTTTAAATTAATTTTATTGGTACATTTTAGGTATATAATATAATGGCATTCATCATTGGAAATTTGCACCTTTACATAATCTCTCTTGGTTCTTATTTTTTCCCCCTTCCCCTGCCCTCCCTTCAACCCCTCCATCCCTCCCTATTTACAAAGACTTTGCTTCCATTTTTTCATTTTCTCATGTTAATTCCATTCCCTTCTTTCCTTTCCCCTACCCCTCCCGCTTCCCCTTCCCCTTTGCCCCTTTTCTTCCTATTTCACATTATCTATTATTCCTTTTAGTCCTTATTTACACTTTCAGTTTCTCACACTAGAGAAACTATTCAGTATTTACACATGTGTCCTATTTATTTCACTTAAGAATATCACCTCAATGTGCATCCATTTAGCTATAAATGTCTCTAATTTCTCATTCTTTATGGCTGAGTAGTACTCCATTTTATAAAAAAAAACACATTTTCTTTATCCAGTCTCCAGCTGATGGGCATTTGGGCTGCTTCCAAGTTTTAGCTATTACAAACCATGCTGCTATGAACATGGGTGCACATATATCACTGTGGTATGATTCTTTTAATTCTTTGGGGAAGATCCCCAACAGGACTTGGTTTTGATTGCCAAAGATTGGATGAGGGTCAGAGGTGGTAGGTTACATTCCCAACTTCCAGTGGGAAACCTGGAAGAATGGTAAATTCCAGGTGAGTTTCTGGCTTTAGTGGGGAAGATAAAACTATTTTGGTACATAGAACCCAAGAAACCAGCAGATGTTTCATAAGAGGCTTGGCATTGAACCTGGAGCTCAGAAGGGAGGTCTAGCTTGGATCCAGAGGCACAAGCATCTCCATAAATGAATGGAACTTGAAGGGTTGGCTGCAGATTTCCCAGGGTGAGTACATACAGTGATATAGTGAGAAGGGTACAGGAATATTCAAGGGATGGGTGGGCTGAGAAGGAAGAGCCAGTAAAGAGGAGGGCAGGTGTGGAAGAGTGGGTGACTTAAGGGAGTAACACTTTAAGTGACAAATAGTGACTTTGACCTCTCATTTCATCTCTTATAACAACTGGATGTGTAACAATTAGGAGAACTTGGGAATCAGCTGTTCTTCCCTGGTTATTAATTACCAGGTGCATTCAGTCTACTCTTGTGCCTCCTCTTCCTCCTCTTCTTCCTCTTCCCCCACCCCTTCTTCCTCTTCTTCCTCCTCTTTTCCTTTTTCCTCCTCCTCCTTCTCCTCTTTCTCCCCCTTTCCCTTCTTGTGCCGGGCACTGAATCCAGGGCCTTGTGAATACCAATAAGCGCTCTACCCCTAAGCCACGCTCCAAGTAGGGGCCACTTTCCTCTTATATAACTGATGTTCTGCTTCCAGTTTATACCAGTCTTATACCAGTTTATTGTTAAATTTTCAGGAGTCATGCAAGTCACTTGATGTGATGTTGATAACATAAAACTTGCCAGGATGGGACCACTTATACCATGGGTATTGGCAGAGGCTGACAGACCTTCCCTGTTATTAAACTTTTATCAGCACATCTTCTTTTGGGAACCCTGTCTGTTGCGCTTTTACATTGTGTACAATTGCTTATTTTCCTCCCTGCTCCGTTCTCTGACAAAGCTAGTCTGCTTATGGAAGCCGTCTTTATCAATGTCCCCTTAGGTACCAACACAGTGCCCGTCACATCCTAGGTGTTTGATGGCTATCTATTGCTTGAATATCGACAAGTCTTTTGGAGATGTTTTCTATTCATTCTCCACATTGGACGCTTGTTGGGAAGAGAATTAATGGAGCCATTACTTTCAGGAGAAATGATAGTGACAAGAAAGGTAAATGCTGTGGTGTGAATGTTACTTCCAGAGTTCATATTGAAGTTTAATCCCCATTGGAAGTGTTGAAAGAGTGGGAATTTTATTTGATGAGGATATTTGGAAGTGGGGCCTTCGGGAGGTGATTAGGATTGATGAGGCCATGAAAGTGAGGCCTTAATCTAATGGCATAGGCTTTATAAGAAGAGGAAAGGGCTGAGCTAAGATGTTCTGTCTTGTCATGTGATGCCCTGCGCTGTCTTGGGTCTCTGCAGTCCCTACCAGCCTGAGGATCTCACTTGGTGCAGCTACGAGATCTTGAACTTCTCAGCCCACAGAGCCCTGCTCCCTAAACCTTTTATTTTCATAAATTACTCCATCTGTGGTATTCACTTATAGCAAAAGAAAACAGACAAGACAATAGAGTATACAAAAAGCCAACAGTTACTTTTGTTGCACAGCCTAGTAAAAGCGTTGGATTGTAAAACTTTGGATCATGAGTAACTTGTTCTTCGAGTGTTCTGCAAGATGAGCAAACACTGTTGAATTCTATGGTGATGGGAGAACTTGGATTGATGTCCCTTCTGCATGTCAGATTGTACCAGAGTAATCTAATTCCTGGTACTGTGGGAGGCAGGAGCAAGATGTGCTGTGTTAGGTGGAGACGTAGGCCAATGTCCACCAGCTGCAGAAGCTGTCCCATCTGGTGGGCCAGGAGGAATTTCCCCATGCGGAAGAGAAGCAGGAAGGGAAGCAGCATCCAATAGGATCCCAAACAGGCTTAGACGTTAAAGAGAAGATTTGATGGGTCAGATGACGAATGTGGAGGGAGATGGTAGTACACTTCATTCTTGCAGACAAAGCCAAGAAGAACCTAGTGCCAGAGACATGGAGAAATAAAAGTGGAAAGACTGAGAATTCTGTTTACTTAAGAAGGCCAGCCTTGAGGTTTTGTAGGAAATCATGCTCAGGAAATTGGAAAACGAGACTCATCCCTGTCCATCTACCTGAACAGATCAGTGGACCAAGAGCAGAGGCATCTGGAGACAGCAGATCGTTGAGAACGTAGTGTCAAGCACAACCTCAGGGCAAGGGGATTGTGTAGAGCTTCCTTTCCATTTTACAAAGCTGCTTATGAAATGGAGGGAAAGAGTTCTGCATGAGTGTCAAGGCATTTTGTAGGGAGCGATAAAGACAGAGAGAAAGATAGAGAATTAGGCCTGGTCCCTGTCCTCCCCCAGCCTCAGGTGACCCCCATCTGCAGACTTCCTCTGAACTACGCACAGGAGTACCTTGGAAATCCCTTGGGACCATCTCAAGCATTCTCCCCGGAAGAGAAATATCTATAGGTCCCATGCAGAAACACCTCTCCAATTGTTTGCTTAGAGAAGACTGTTGAAGTGTCTGTAGATGGGTGGGATGTGGGGACCTCAAAATGCCATCCTTTACTGAAGCAGACAACACTCACAATCCCTGCAGCGTGCAAATGGGGTGGAAGGAAAGTGTGACCACCAGCATCCAGAATGTGACTAGCTTTTTCATGCTCATCTAATCTTGTTAAACTATCATTTAGCAAATGTCAGGCGTGTTTGCAGAGCCATTTAATCACTGGAACTACCTTTGGAAGCAGGTAAGCAAGCTGGCTGGCAAGTCACTTGCCTGGGATCTCACAGCGATGATTTGGAAACCTGCCTTTCCAAGTACAGGTCTGAGCAGCCCACCATTTGCACATCACCAGCATGATCCTTCCTGAAGTCCAGGGCAGCAGTGTTTCAAGCTACCTCTGATGGTGCTAGGGAAGGTGAAGAGTGGAGATCCTGTAACAGTAGCACCACTGCCAGAAGAGATCTGTGGCATTCTTCACTTTGTCACCCTCTTGCAGGAAGTCTTGGGTTGTTATGGTTTAGATCTAAAATGTCCTCCCAAAATCTCATGTGTTCAAGAGGCAGAGTTTTTGAAGGTGATTGGATTGTGGGGCTATAATCCTCACCAGCGGATTCATCCATTGATGAATTCTGTGTTCTTAGGAGGTGGGGCCTAGTTGGAGGTGGGTCACTGGGGTGCTAGAAGGGTGTAGTCTTGTCCTGGATTCTCCCCCTTTCTCTCTACTCCTGACTGCCATGGAGTGAGCACCTTTCTTCCACCATGTCCTTCTGCCATGCTGTTTCTGCTTTGGAGCCAGCTGACCATGGACTGAAGTCCACAAAACCATGAGCCAAATTAAACTTATCCTCCTTTAAGTTATGGGTATTGGCTATTTTGTCCCAGTGATGGCAAAGTGACTAATCTATGTGTCATGGAATCTGGCTTGTGTGGGTTCCTCCTGAAAGATGGCCTTCACCACTCACCAGCTCATTATGGGGCTCCTTGCAGGCTGGGCATAAGCCCGGACATCTCATCGGGCCTGATGGAGATGGATCGGTTCCCACTCCCATCAAAGGCCCTTGGATACTTTCAGATAATGACAAGTGGATGCAGACAGAGCAGTGGCCGGAACAGGGGCATATTGATCATTTCCTCTTTGAAGCACAAGTTAAGACACTGAGGCAGGATGTGAGTGTGTTTTCCTGGAAAGATGAAAAGACTGCTGGGTGGTTAGCCTGAAACACCAGACTGCGCGAGGAGAAGTCAGGAAGGCCTGTGTCTGCCAGCCACCTTGTCCTTTGTGCTTTGGTCATCTCTAAGCCCAGCTATCTGCAGGACAGTGGCAAGATGTGAAAGTGACAGCTCAGATAAGATTCCTGTGTGCAAATTCTTTGAACTAACTCAGAGTGCTGCAGACCTAAGATCAGAGCTGACCATGACTGGTAATTTGTGGGTGTTGAGGTTGGCAGGGTAGAAAGTGGTGAAAAAGAGGCACTAGATGGAGCCTGTCCTGGTGTCCCAGCCATTCAGAAGTGTCACCTCTGACAGGTCCTGTGAAACCAAAAAAGCTCCTGCAGCGAGTTTTCTGACTGTTCTCAGAATGTGGAGGTGTCTTTGGTGGCTTATGTCCTGCAGCCTGGCACATGCCCTCCTGTCCACTGCGCTTTCCAAGTTTTACTCATTAGCTCTTCTTCCCAATGTGAACACACACACACACACGTGCACATACACGCTCAGGTGGCAGCAACTCCAATATGCTGCCTGTGCATTGAACAGTGTGGCTGAACTAACACTATCCAGAACCATGTGATTTTAAAAGAGAGATGGGCAAGACTGAGGGCCTGTGAATGTCCTTCCTGAGGTGGCTTCTCTCCAGGAGGGACATCTCTCAGGTCCCTGTCGAGCACAAGATGGCAAGTGAAGACAGAAATCACCATTTGTGACTTGCATTGTCTTAGGTCTCTTGGTATTAGAAATAGACACTTCCTGTGGCTTCCTGACAAATATATGGGCACAGATAGCCCAATACAGGATGAACTGTGAGTTCCAGTAGGGCTGTCCTCCCCTCCTAACCCAGCTGGTGCCTCCCCACTCATTTTCAGATAAATGAATGAATGCTGATATGATTCAGGCCTAACCCTTGGGAACAGTCCTCAGGGAGAGCAAAGGTGGGAAAGAGATTTGTGTCACTTATGGATCCAGGGCAGCCAGGGCTGTGGCTCAGTCTGGGTTGTGCCCCGAAACAGGTGAGTCTGTTGGGTTAGCAGAATTTGACAAGAGTTAAATAAAGGAACTATCTGTACAAGAGTGGGCAGGGCATGGAAAAGCCACCCAGGACACTGCAGTACCTCAGGGTAGAAACATCTCCTTACTGCCTGAGCCTCAAAGGGCCAAGATGGAGAGATGACTTTTCTCAGAGCCTGGAGAACAAGGTGTTGTTGGAGGACAGAGTGGAGACCTTCCGTGGATGGCCACAGCCCGCCTGGAGTGCCCTGCAAGGAGGAGCTGAGGGGACCATAGCTGGTTCTCTCCTCTCTCTGTGTTCTCCAGCCAGCAGCCCAGAGCCTGTCAATGAGTCTGCATCCTTTGCATGAGGAGTGGGCCGGAAGAGAGGAAATGGGTTCTGGAGGGGCAATGGGGAAGGAAGCCAGCGCAGCCTCTCTGTCAGCCGTGTGCAGCTGTCTCTGGTGATGATGGATCTGAGCAGAGGGCATTGGTGTCTCGGTCTCCTCTGGTGCTGTGTCCTGCACCTGAGCTAAGGAATAATCAACATTGGTCTTCCTGCTTCTAAGAGCCAAGGTCACTGGGTGGAGGAATCACTAGCAAACTGTTAATGAATAGTTCTGTTAGGTGCTCTTTTCCCAAAATGGCTGAAACAGTATGTCCCAACCCATAGATTCTTCTAGAAACTTGTTACTCTTCTCTCAAGAGGTTGATTCTGTCCTCTCACCTCTTAGACATGGGCAGACTCATGACTCTTCTGTGAAGAGAATGTGGTGTAGATGACACCGCAGACTTCTGAGGCTGGATTAGAAGAGGCCATAGCTTCTACCTCTTTCTCAATCCCTCAATGCTCCCCAACCCCCATTTACTCTCCACTCTCCCTTCCTTCACCTCTGGCGCTTTCATCTAAGGAGTCTGCCAATGCTGAGGCTGCCATGTTGGAAAGACCACAGAAACAGACAGAGATGCTGGAGGCCCCAGTCATTGGAGTTTCCCACCCCAGCGACCTTAGACACAAGACTGAGTGAGCCTCTCATGTGACTGGCCCCAGCCTTGACCACCCTGTGAATGCCAAGCACAGCAGAGATGAGCTAGCTGTTCTTACTGGGCCCCCACCAAAATCTCACTTGTGGCAAAACCAATGTTGCCGTTGGTTAAGCCTCTAAGTTTTGGAGTCATTTGTTACACAGCAATAGATACACAAAGAGTAAACCAAGATGCTACCACTTAGAGTTTGGATCCTCTCTTTCTTTCATTGCAGTTAACATATGTCTACACACACGTCCTGCTTCCTGTCCCAAAGCAGGGCTCTTCAAAGTGTAATAGTAGCTTACATGCTGTGAGCATTTCTGTGTGCCACGCACTGCACTCAGCCCGCTCCCTCTGTTCTGTCCTGTGAGTTCTTACAGCTCCATGGAGTGTCCACGCTGCCCCTTTGGATAACAGATAAGGAAGTGGATGTAGAGATGAGAGTGGTTACCAGATCAGACCTGGCAGCTCCACCTCAGAGCCTATCCTTTTCCCACACATAGAATCCTAAAAGGCAGAATCTCTTCAAAGCCTTGGGAAATACCAGGATCTAGCCTTGCATGAAACACACATCTATTGACTACCATTAAATTGCAGAGACGGTTTTTGGTGAACATTGGGCGGTGACAAGACCTACAGGATTTCTGCTGTCTCAGAGCTTGTATTCTGTTTCAGGGGGAGGCAGATCATAAATAAACAAGAACATTGCAGTTAGTGGTAAGTGCTGTGCAGAGAATTAAATGTGGTGAAAACATCCAAGGGGACTGGCTGGTGACACTGGATAGGAGGTGACATTTAACTCAAGATGTGGCTTTAAGGAGCCACATGGAGGAGACCGGACAGAAGGCTCCCATTGGGAGGACAAGTTCGGCAAGTTGAAGGGCTTAATGGAAAGCCAGTGGGCTGGATCCGAGTGGCCCACGGGCAGATGGGGACTGGAACCTCTGGATGGGTGGTGGCTGTTTGGGGATAAGCAATGGTTACATCTTCATTCGTTACTGGTCAACTGGAAGAGGCTCCATTTCAGAATGGCCATCTCAGTCGGAAGAGGGCACTGGGGAAAGACAGTAGGGAAGTTGCCCTGTCATGTCCTTTTAATATTTTCCGCCTGTAGGGATGTATCTATTTTCCCCTATAACAGAAATAACACATGCTGATTATTTAAAGAATTAGAAATGGAGAAAAAGTATAAAAAAGCAGAAAAACCCACTGACGGGCAGCCACTATTAACACTTCACACATTTTGTCATCCTTTACCATGCCCTTGTTTCACAGCTGAAATTAATCATTAGATCTTGCTGTCTGTTTGGTCCCATGGGCCCATTTGGCTATTGCAGTAAATATTAAATTAGTCACAAATAAGTAAAATTAAAATTCAGTCCTTTACTCACAGTAGGCACGTTTCGAGTGCTCAGGAGCCAGATTGGCTGATGACCACCCTGGGGACAGTGTGGAATGGGACATGTCCATCTCCACAGCAAGTCCTGGTGGACAGCATTGTACTGGACACCATTCTACTCCTGGATTTTTGAGTGTAAGTGCTTTTGTCTTAGTGCATTTGTACGCTAAATTTTGACTTCCTGGAGAATTGGCATTGTCTACTGCTGTTTATTTAACTATCAGTGGCTAATGCAGTAGCATCATCTTCCCTTTGTAAGTTTCCAGTTCCTTGGTCAAATCTGTTTGTCCTCCTGTTGAGCTCATCTGTTGTTTGTTTGAATGACCCATTTTCCCAGGAATGCTAACCAGTTCCTTCTCTGGAGTCTTTGTTCCTTACCCACGTGATGATGAGTTGATTTAGCTGGGATGACTCCCACAGCATCCAGGGGCATGAATCATGGATTCATGGGTGCAGTCATGAGAAGCCATGGGGGTCTCATCAACCTTGGCTTTGGAGAGGGCATAGTGAGGGGCTTTTCCTGATAGCACCAAACTGGAGTTGGCTTCCATCTGAAAGTGTGGCTCTTTATGGTGCTGTTCAAACCCACCTCATGCTCATGAATGTGGTCTGGAACTTTTGAATGACTCTGGTCTTTCTGTCTGTAAATAACTGTGATGTTCTGATGCTTGGTGAGGATTGCTGCAATAGCAACTCCAGAGTTTTAATGACTTCTTCGAGGTGCAGGGCCTGTGGGGGCCCTTCCTTTTCCACGACCTGGCTCACCAGCTTTGCTCTGAAGGGAAGATATTAGTGCCACTCTCTGAAGCTCTAACAAAGATTGATGTGTTTGAGCTGGCTATCACCGTCCTGGGATGCACATCTCCTGTGTCCTTATAGCCTTGTAGCAAGAGTTCTCCATCTCTGTGTTATTTATTTAGAAAAATATTTGTGATCCTTCTTCCATTTCTTCTTTTCATGTCTTAGGTGCTCCTAATGTATATTCTTGTTTTGTATTAAGAATGTGTATTCTTTCTGGATCAAGATGTTAGAAGTTGCTCCTTTATTTTCTGGGACACAGTGAGGCACAGTGTCATTGACCTTTGCCTTTCCTTGGGAAGACATGAAAGGTGAAGGTCACATGAGTGCATCATGAGCCTACATCATCTCACAGTGGGCCTCTCAGGAAGGGCTTTGATTAGGAGGTGGAGATGGTTGAAATGGCAGCATCTCCATAGCTGGTCCTTCTGGCTGTTTGAACAGTGGTGGACACAGTCACAAGAGGGTCATCTCAGACCTCTAAGGCCCATCAACTGTGTGAACTCTGGATGAAGTGAGTGACACAACTTGGTTTGGGTTAGGGCTTCACACGCTCGCATTGTCCAACCCATCTGTTTTGTTATGCACACTGTGGTGTGGTCACTGATGTGAACTCTCCTTCCACGGGGTCCCTCTAGGGCCACATGGACACATGGAGTTGGTCACAGTCCCAAGTGGAGCCCAGAGCCCATTGTTACTGTGACCATTTGAAAGCCAGTGCTTACTCTGGGTGTTGTCCGGATTGACCTCTTTCCTTCCTTATTGTCTCCATCCTCTGCTCCCTCCCTTTTTTCTTATTACATTGATGTCTTATTTTATGTTTTTATTATAAACTTAATGTAATCTTACTGAAAAAATATTAAAATATATGAAACCATCTCAGCTTTCATTTTAATAAACTACAGTCTTGTCAGAAAATATGTTGGGGGTAGTAATAGGTATCTACTTACTACAACTCTCAAATGACTATAAATTATTGGGCAAATGCTGTGGGATAATCATGCCCCAAATTCAGAAAGCAAAAACACTGAGGGAAACATAAAGAACGAACAGCACTGCCCAGGACATGTGATGCTGGGCAAGTTATGTAACAGTCATTGAAGATGTCTGCTCCCAGTAACTTTTTGATTAAAATACTATGCCTGGCATTCTCAAAGGCACTGATTTGTCAGAAATCCTCTGCAGCCTCAAACGGTGCTTCTTTTTCTCACTTTCCATGTGCCACTTTGCAGAGTGGTCAAATCGGAATGTCATTTTGAGCAGACATATTTCTTTAGAAAGAGAGTGCTGTCTGATCCTTTCAACCCATTAGTTGCTCCATGAGCAGTTATTGTTGTTGAATCCTGGTGGGCTGCTGCAGCTGCTACAGCCCTGGTGCAAAGAAGTATTGGACAGGAGCCATTATCCAGGTCTCTTATGACAGAGGTGGATGCTGGGATCCTCCAGGCCACTGAGTCTTTTCCATATCCATGATCCACAGGTGGTTACGGGCAGCTGGTCACTCCTTTGAGCTCATGATGGAGAGCTTTTCAGAGAGGTGGTCCTAGATTCCCGTGCTTCTCTCTAGGGATATCAGGTGACCGAGTCACGAGTCACCTTGGTCAGGGTGACTTGTATTTTCTGGCCCATCAGCTCCATCCACAGAGAAACAGCATTTGGTGGGCTACATTGGGGATTGCTGATGGCCTCCATTTTGCATCATCTAATGTATAACTGTACTAAGAAATCCAGGCTGGACAACTGGTAGCAGAGGGAGCTATTTCTGTCCCAAGCCAAGAACCATGGTGCTGTACACCTGGGCTGTATCTTTCTAACTCCCTACAGAATTGCATTAACTGGCTAATATTATGCCTTCAGTTTTATTGAGGGTCATGGTAAGAAATAGCTATAGACTTGTGCTTTCTGAGAAACAGCTGTTGGGCATATTATCCATCATGTTAAGTGTCGTTAGTATAATGAAACACATGGAAATTTCCTTTGAGTTCACAGTTGAGGAAATTGAATCTCTGTTGATGAATTCCTATGATAAAACTCAGATAAAAACTACTTAATATATGAGAATTGTATTACATCTTTTGCCTTGGTTGCTGTGAAACTCAGAGGTATTTTGTGCTTAATTGTAGAGACTCTTCTAAGTTAGGCTTTTGAAAAAAGATGATCCTCACCCTTCTTCATCTTTGTTATTTCTGTCTTGTCTTTGAGTTATTAATAAAATATTTTGGGGGTTTGCTCTACAACAATGCTCTTTATGATGAGCCATGTCAAATTGCTTTTGGAAGTGGGGGTGGGAGAGATACCATTTTGTTCAAGAGTTTCCCTGATTACTAATGTGCTGTGGCTCATCATTAAGTAGAGAGGAAAGGAAGGCAAAGGAGAAGGAAGGGGTTTGAAATGAGGAATGGAAAAGGATATAACATAATTAAAGAATATCCTGAACAAATATGGGGAGGTAGGACTTGTGTGGAAGGTAGTGAGGTACCTCATTAGTTCATGGGGGAGTAATGGGAAGCGGGCTGGGAGATCTCTGCTAAGAGCAGGTAGGGCAGTTTCTTGAAGTCTGGATTTGGATACTGAGCCAATTTAGGACCAAACTGAGTGAGCACTGAGAAATTTGGGGTTCTGAGTAGAAGTGAGATAGATGAAAGTGTGATGTAGAATATTAATCTGACACACACAATGGTTAGAAATGAGTCAAGGTTAGAATTGAAAGATCAGCTGTTAGAAGGTTCCGGAAATCCAGGCACACCAGATAAAGGTTGAGATCTGCAGAGATGAAGAAGGAAAGGTGAGCTGTGGTGGAAGGAAAGAAATACTTGGAATATTTTTCTCCTCAACACCTTGTCAAAGATGATCCTGTGTTTCAACAGTGTCAGGGACTTACATTAGGTCCTACTTTAATTTGGCATTGCTTTGATAGACTATTTCTAACACCGAGGTGGTTGAAAATATTAAACACTGACATTTGGAGATTCATCGGTTTGGCTTGAATATTGCATTCTAATTAGTGAGGTTAATATGTACATATGTGTTTAAATATTTAAAAAATTACACTGCTGCCTGTATTTCCTTATAATAGTACATTTAAGATAGATGTTACAGAATTACTTAAAAGTGTTAATTGTTACTGTTATTGTTCTAACCTAAATCTCTAATTTTGGTTGCTTGCCTATTTCCTCAGTTCTTAGTGGAGCAATGGGGTTAGCCAGCTCAGCTCTTTACTGGCTTGGACTCTCGTGGAGTTGGTGACCCACCCTTGGAACAAAGATTGGCTTTCTTGGAATCCTCTGACACTACAGCTTTCTTTCTATTGTGTCCTTTTAAACTGAAGCTTTTAAATCTGTCAAGATTTGTTATCTTGAATTCATTTTCTTACTTGGGTGACTTTCCTTAGGGTCTGGACTTTGGTCACATGGTGAGGCTCCTTTTTGGTTTTCACAGGCCTTTACACATCAGATCTAGATGGTCAATAGCCTCAGCTATTATATTTCCTGCAAGAGGAAATTAGCCATTATGAGGTTTATACTACTCAACAATGTGTGACCTGACAAATTGGTTCTTAGTAGTTATTTCACAAAGAAAGGGCCTTGACCTTGCTGAACTAATTTAACTAAAGGGGACTGGTCTACTTTTCATGACAAAGAACTAGAGTTTGTTCACTGGAATAAATAGTTATAGATGATATTTTGGACTAGGATCCAAAATTTTCCTTTTTATTGCTTTATAATTTTCAGAATTGAGTATTATTAGAACTAAAAGGGCAATCACAGCTGACTCATTCAATACATTCTTATACTGAAAATGAATTACTTGATTAATGTCATGCAACTGGTAAGTCAGAGGAGGACACCTGGGGTCCTGACTCAGGTGGTGTCTTTCCATTGTGTTGCCCTGTGGCCTCTGAAAGGGCCTGTTCTACCCAAGCAAGATCCTTCTCTCTCTCTCTCTCTCTCTCTCTCTCTCTTTCTCTCTCTCCCTGTATCTATATTGATATCAACTGTGTATATCTATACCTATATCTATATCTATCTTTATCATTGGAGAGTGGCTTGTTTTAAGTTTGGGTACCATTTTGCGGGGAGAGAAAAACTGAAATAGATATCATGGACTTTGGGATCAAATCCATGCACCTTGATTTACTAGTGTTTTAGTTACTTTCCTTGTTCCTGAGACAAAATAACTGACACCCAAAGTTCAAGCAGGAAAGGTTTATTTTAACTCACAGTTTATAGAGGTTTCAGTTCATAGTTGGCTGGCTCCAAGGCAGGGTGGCATGGCAGAGGAGCATCACAGAGGAGAAACAGTTCAGGGCAGACAGAAGGCAGCAAGCAGCAAGCAGCAAGCAATGACAGCAACTTCCTTTCTGTCCCTTATATTCTATCCAGGACATACACCCTTAGGGCAGGTAGCACTCACATCCAGGGTGGGCCTTTCCATTATTCACACCCAGAACTATGCCAAACCAATCAGTAGACTAATTTAGTAATCCCACACCCTTGATCTGAACATCACACACTTAATCCCAGCATCACATACTCTAGATCTAGACACTCTGAAAAGCCCCACCTATGACCACATGAGGCTTTAGGGGGCCATCTAGACACAAGACATAACAGTCAGCATAGGTTATGAAGCTTCTCTGTGGATCAATTTACTCATCCTGGGAATAGGATGAGTGTCACTGGTCTCTGGTCAGTTGTCCATGTTGGTTCCAGAACAGGGTCCTCCCTGCCCAGACGACTTGTCTTCTGGCTTCTGTTCTTGACCTTCCATTCTTGATGTCATGCACAGTGCTTGGAGTGTGTGTAAAACATCTCTGGGTTAAAACTGTGGTTACTTCAGTAATTTTTTTTTTTTTTTTTTTTTTTTTTTGTACTGGGGATTGAACTCGGGTCCTTGTGCTTGCACAGCAGGCAGTGAAACCACTGAGCTAAATCCCCGGCCCTCAGTAATTTTTTTTAAGCATTGAAGTTAGGCAAATTGGTTACTTAAAATACAAATAGGGAGAAAATCCCTCTGTTGTCTTTGGAATAAATCAGTATTCAACAAGTGTTTGTAGTTGAAAAAAGACAACTCATAGGATTTTATGAATTCCCTCAAAGTCAGTGTAAGTCAAGAACTGAAATATAAGCCGTGATAATGAAGCAGTTACAATACTGGTATCATGCCAGTTAATTTCAAGGACTTTTTTCAAATGTCAGACTCACCTCGAATATAGCGATCCAAAGTGGAGATGTTTCCAGCTCTGGCTAGAAGTTTGTAGAATTGCTGTTGATGATTTATTTTTTGAGATGATCACATAGGCAAAATTGTGTTTTCAGTGTGCCCTGATTGCCATCCTTTCATCTTTACCTGTGCTGCATAGGGAATACAGGATGGATCCACTTTGGAGTTCAGCTGGCAGTGAACGGCAGCTGACTACCACATATTACTAAAGAAATGCTACACACCTATCCTTCTAACTTCCTGTAATCCCCAGAAAAACATGATCTGCTGGTGTGTCAACACTCCCAAAATGTCTGCTCTTCTCTGCAGTGAATGCTTCACGACACATTTCCAGTTAATCTGCTGGATGCATTAGTCATGGTGCTAGATAATATAATAAGATTTATACATACGGACCCTCTGGTTTGCATGATACAGTGAGATTTCTTTTTGTTGGTACTATTTAAAAATTTTTTTAACATAAAATGAGATATGAAAAATTGAAACCTCTCTTTGAAAAGGGATGCTTGATTTTTGTACGCATGTAGGTTGTCTGTGCAGGGTGTAAGCGTGTCAAATTATAATTTCTCCAAGAATGCACCATGTAGAGAACTATTTGGCTAAATGATGCCTTGGGCTTGTTCATGTACTCAGGAAGTAAGTGCCATGATAGATCCTGGATTGAATCAAGTCATGGAAAAACAAATTGGCTTTGGAGTGATTTGAATGCATTTGTTTTCAGCATCATAAAATGGTGGTTTGATTGGGAGGAAAATTGTGTATTTTCCATTACCTTTCATTCTCCACTGTGCTTCTCTTTTTGATTCCTCAAAGAAGATCCAAGAATTAAACTGTTTGGATGTTTCTATTTGCAGCTTCTCTGGATCAGAGTTGAACACCCTGTCAGAGACAAGAGCACTGAAGATTGCTTCTCATCCGGTTCAATTGAGCAAGCATCTACTTAGGGCAAAACACTGGGAAAGTCTGATGTGGCTTTTTTTCAGAGGAGAACTAGGGGCATGGAGTTTTAGGATAGGAGGGGAACTTAGAAATTGTCCAACTTGCTCGTGCAGTTTAAACCATGGTTGAGAATAAGCACAGCAGACTTGTCCTGGGCAATAGGGGTAGTCAGTCCAGAGACAGCCCAGTTTCTTAAACAAATTTACCCAAATGTCAGTAAATCTTTCTTCTTTATTTTTCCCCATTACCTGATTTCATGGGTTGATTCATTTTGGTTCCCACTTAGCAAGTTTTGGGAGCTTGGTTGCTCCATGATTGGTTCACCGGGCTCTGGCGATCTGATGTGGCCTGGTGTCCACAGAGGCCAGAGAGATCTACCTGTATCCAGGTGTTTCAGGGGCTGGGCTGGGTCTGGGTGATGAGGCCACCTTATCACTGGAGCTGGGAGAGGAGACCAAAGGGGTGGCTCTTTCCTTCCCCGGATCCCATGCTTGTAGTGGTTGAGAGCATGGCCTTGGGCCCACGTCCCTGGTTCTGTGTTTTGGTTCTGACATTTATTTTCTCAGTGTCCTTGAGCAAATTATTTGGCCTTTTTATGGTTCGGTTTATTCATCTGCAGAACGGGAGAACATTATTAATTTACGGCATAGAAAAGCTGAGGAACAGTGCCTGGCAGTGAGTACTCCGTTGAGACTGTCACCTGTCTCCTCGGGTCTGGCGCCTTTGTCAAAACACGCGCCTGTTTGGCTAATGCTGTCAGAGACACAGGATCAATGCGCTAAGTATAGCTGCGTCTGCACAGGGTGAGGGGCCTTGGATGTCTCTGCCATGTTGACTCCGAAACGTCTGTCCCTGTTCCTCTGGTGACATTGTGTTCTTCTCTAACCAGTGTGATTACCGATTTTTTGTCAGCCTAGCACTTACAGAGGTGGAATAGTCTTACAAAATGGATGTAAATATGACTAAATTTAGTGCTGGAGATTAGTATAAGCCTTTGGCCATAACTATGTATGCTAAATCAAATGTTAATTGACTTAAAAAGTCAGTCAACTTATTGGTTGTCACAGACAAGAAAATTTCTGTTGCTAGCACTTGTTGGCATCACGCATCCCTTTGGTTTTATTTCTGCCTTATGAATCATGAATCCTAATGCCAGTAAATCATGCGGTGGGACAGTGTTTCTTCTACTTTTCTCAAAGAAGTCACCATGAAACCACGGTATCTGAGTGTTCCATGTAAACATTTAACTAAAAAACAGGATCCACTCCGGCTACCTTATGCTCATTTCTTGACTTCGAGGTTTACTTCAGGTTGGTTGACTTCCAGCTGCATTAAGAATCAAAAGTTTCCCTTTGGACCTTTTCTTCCTATTTTGCATTATCGATTATTCATTCTAATCATTGGTACATTTTAGGTATACAATATAATGACATTCATCATGGGAAATTTGCACCTTTACATAGTCTCTCTTGGTTCTTATTTTTCACCCTTGCCCAGCCCTCCCTTCAACCCCTCCAGTCCTCCCTATTTACAAAGATTTTGTTCCTATTTTTCCATTTTCTCATATTAATCCCATTCCCTTCTATCCTTTCCCCTAGCCCTCCCACTTCCTTCCCCTTTGTCCCTTTTCTTGCTGAGAAATGGAAAAAATGGAAATAAGGTCTTTGTAAATAGGGAAGGGTGGAGGAGGTGAAGGGAGGGCTAGGAATGGGGAAAAAATAAGAACTAAGATGCAGTATGTAAAGGTACAGTTCCCAATGAGAAATGTAATTGTGTTGTATACCTACAATGTACCAATAAAAGAATTTAATAAAGTGAAAAAAAATCAAAAGTTTATTTTCTTAATATTTGGTTCCTTTTCTTGGTCATCTTTCTTAGAAAGTTTTTACTTTAATCTCTTTGAAATTTTATGTTCCATCAAGGACTGTGGTTGAAGTCATCTTTCTTTGGGCTGTCTGGAAAGAGATTAATCCCTAATACTTAAAACCAGAGCTCAGTTCCTGCTTTTGTAGTGGTGATCTTGGTAGTTTAGGATTCCATGTTTGGGGGCTCTGTCTATTCAGCTGCAAAGATCCATGTACACAGTGGTTTACAGGAGATTTTGGAGGCAGTTTAAAATTTTTTTTGCCTGATTATAGCATCTAAATAACTGAATCTATCTGTGTCTGTCTGTCTGTCTACCTTCCTACCTACCTCCCTCCCTGCCTGTCTCCCTCCCTACCTGTGTAATTATAAATGACCAGTCCTAACCACCATGATGTCTTTGGCATGAATAAAGAACTGAGTTTCATTCTTTCAACAAGTATTTGTTGCACAAGGCTTTGCTCAACCTGCTTACAATTCATCAGTCAACACAACAGGTAAACCCTTTTCTGATGGAACTTACATTTCAGCACAGAGCGGGGCAAGGAGATGAAATGGGTAGTGAAGAGGCTGTAGGCTGGAGAAAAACAAGAAATGAAATAATTAAGGTTGCCAGCAAGATTCTCGCTTTAGCTCATGATTCATTTTCTCTTTATTAAAATTCTTTTCATGTAATGTAGCAGTCTTACTTGTGAGAGGCTGCAACCTTCAACAAACTGCACACAAGTAGTTTTTTTTTCTTTTTTGTACCGGGGATCCAACTCAGGACCTTGCACTTTCAAGGCAGGAGGCAGAACCACTGAGATAAATCCCCGGCCCCCTGCACACAAGTAGTTTTTAGACATATCTTCCTCTTTGGGAATTGAGTTCTGGAAATTTCTGAACGTAGGTGTAGAGTTTCCTTGGTCAAGGGTAGTAGATTTGCCACCCCACCCTCTGTAAAGGGACAGAGTCAGTCCTCACATTGTTATAAACTCACTCGGTGTCTAGCTGCAGATGTGAGTGTGAATCCATCAGTGTCATGTGTGAGAGGTGCATTGTGGGTTAGGGTGGCTTGATGATGTTGTCTCCATTGACTTTCCCATCTGCCCACTCCTGTCTGTAATGGGGTCAGCTCCCCACCAGGCTGGAGGACAGACACTCAGAATAGCTCATAGAATCGGGAGCCATCAAACTCTTGTCACTTAAGGAGCACCTTCCTGTGTCCTTCAAACAAGTCCTTCGGAATGTCAGCTACACAAAAATGGGTCAGAGACAGCCCTGGTACTTGGTTTCAGTTCTATGTCTATTCTAAGGCTCCAGCACAGATCTAATGAATATATTAAGATGCTGGCATAATATGGCAATAGTATGTAGCATATTATGTATTATAATGCACTATACATACACTGTACTACAGCAGCATATATGTATATGTGACATATAGAGTCAGATGTAAAACAGGTTTTCCTATGGAACAGTAGTAGAATATCAGCTGGAGAGGAATCATGCATATTCTTTAGGTCAGATTTTCTTCTTAACCTCAGAGGTGTGACTGCTTTTGAACATCATAAGACTGATTATAAACTTCTGTGCTGATGGGGAGAACCTCCATAATTTACTTGTTTATGAAATGGTCATAGAGACTGCATCTTAGTGTTAGACAAATAGAGACTGGGAGAGGCACTGGTTTGATCAAGGGCTACTTCTTTTGTCAGCCCAGGTCTGGATCCCACAGTTCAGAACTTGTGACCAGACTACAAATTAGAAATATTTATATCTTAGTGAGGTTAAATTAGGTAAAAGTTCTGTCCTATATAAATATTGAACATTTGTGACTCTGCCGAGTTGAGGACTAGCTGCTGGATGGATTGGGAGCTTTCTTTTTTGCACATCTAAGTGGCTGGTAGAGCTTTTCAGAATGATTTTGAAATTCACAGTAATTTATAGGTCACACTATGGTAAGTATTGAAAGGAATAAATGTATTCTGTTAAGAAAAAGGTTAATAGCTTAAACTTCTAGTTCCACTGTGTAGCCCTTGTTCCCAAAGTTTGCTAAAGTCTAGTTTCAGAGACCCTGAAAGGATGCCCCATCCTTGTCCCAAGACTTGTGATTTGCTTTGAAACCGCAGGGCGCCCCTGCAGCTGTGTATCACCATGTGACTGCCACTTCTGGATGCCGCAGAATTCCGACCGCAAGGGTATCAGTCTTATTTAGGTCATGACATCCTTCATGACAAAGTTCAGATGAAGAGAGGTGACAAATTAAAAATTAAAAAATTTAAAAAAAGTGCTCCATTTGTTTCAATAAAAAGCCAGCTAATTTTGTAACCTTTGTTCTTTAAGGGGTACTTAAAAAAAACCCATTATAATTTCTTTTTTTTTAATGATGTGTTTTACAATTTGAACTACTTAAATTCCACCCATATTTTCAGCCTGGGTAGCCTTAGAAAAAACCAGAATGTTTCTAATTATGTCCGCATCCAGAAGAATAGAAGATCAAGATAAAATTAGATTAACTTTTGGTGTCTGGCAATGGTTGCCATTCAGATAAAGGGTAAAATCTGTTTACCCAAGGTCTTTCTGATGGGCAGATGGAAAGTTAAAACTATACTCCCTCCCCAAATATCCCTAAATAGTAGGGACATTGTTAGTGGGTAATAAAGTCTTACGGAATGAAATTTGAATGAGTGGTATCTTTATTTTAAATTCGTGTGAATCACTGGTCGCCCCATTCCAGGTTTTGAGCAGGGTACTGTTGTGGGGAGGAACTGCGTGTGTCCGCAGATTTGTGTGAGGATGCTGACTTTGTAATGAGGCTATGGGAGGCTCTTTGGAAGGAAAGATGCGTTCATTAACCCCTAGGCAACCTGCATCATGATCAGGATAGACAAGATCAGCAGTGCCAGTGGAAGCACTGTTCTGGTTTCTCTGGTTTTCGGGTGACACTTGGAATATAGTTTGCACATGTGAAGGTTGCATGGTCAGGTAAGAAATGAGAGTTGGGGAACTTTATTTAAAGCCATCACCTCCATACCTATAGCTGGCACGCTGGTGATGGCCTGATTTACCAGATAATTAAGGTAGGATGACCCTGTCTCCCAGCTGTAAAGATTTTTCTAGAACTTTGTCTTAGGTTACCTTAGCCTGACCAGCTGCTTGTGTTTGATTTCAGTGACCTTCCGTTTAATTCCCATTAAATCATTGTTTCCTGTTTCTCTTCTTGTCCTCAATTTGTTAACCCAGGGAAGTTACAAATGTTCTAAGGCTTATCAGGAAGAACCCATTTTTATTAATTTCTGTGAAAGTCCCTTGAAATGCAGGCTAGCCTCAAAATTAGGAGGTTGCAAGCCATCATTGCTGTCAAAAGTTAGGCAGCTTGGGCTGGGGATTTAGCTCACTGGTTCCGGTGCCTGCCTTAGAAGCGCAAGGTCCCGAGTTCGATCCCTGGTACCAAAAACAAACAAAAAACCAAAAGGCAGCTGGTGGTTGGCTTTTTCCACCAGGTGGGTGTTTTAGCTCTTAGATGGAGAAGCTCTGGGGGTCTGGACATAAAAGCAGGCCTGAGGGAGGCTGTGTTTCCACACACAGCGAGTCTTCAGGCCTTAGATACCATTTTCTCATCAGGTTCTGAGCGAATACTGGAAAGAATGAGGACAGTTACTTAGCCAAGGATAAAGCATCTTGAGGGTAAACAGATACCCTTAGGGTCATAATGACTCTTATTTTGTTAATTATGAAATACAATGTTGAATTAAAAACTCATTGCCTTTAAAAAGGCAACTTGGAGGAATTTCCATTCTGTTTCTCTGAATCCTCTTGTCCATTGTAGTCTTATTCACAGTAGTCAATCTTTGGCAATAGGTGAATGGATAAAGAAGACGGGATACCTATCTACAGTAGGATATTGTTCAGCCATAGAAAGGAAGTTCAGTCCTGCCATTTGCGACAGCATGGATGAACCTGGGGAATGTTATACTAGGTGAAATGGGCCAGATACCAAAACATGCTCACACAAGTACTGTGTTCTCACTTATTGGTGGAATTGTAAAAAGTCAAATCCATAGGAACAGAGTAGGACAATGGTTATAAGGGGACTGTAGGGCATGAGAAATGTGGAGCTGTTGGTCAAAGAATATACATTTTCAGTTACAAGATGAACAAGTTCTGGGAGCTAAGGTACAGCTGATGACTGTAATACTGTAGTGCTTACTTGAAATTTTCTAAGACACCCACATATACAGAAAATAGGAGCTGTGAGTAAAAGGCGTGCTAATTAGTTTGATTTGGTAATCATTTCACAATGTATATGTAGATCAAATTATTATGTTGTGCACCTTGAATGTGTACAATTTTTAGTTTTCAAGTAGGTTTCAATAAAGCCAAGGAAAGAAAGGAAAAATCATTGCCCATGTGTCGTTCAGAAAGTAAAAGAATTGCATTATAGTTGTATAGCTCCGGAACATCAAAATATCTCAGAAACACATTTGCTGAAATTTAACTCCTCCTGTGAGAATTAATGAGTAAGTGCTTAGGTGTGGTATTTGTAATGAAACAGATCATTTAAGTGTGGCTATCAAGGCATTGGCATTATTTTAATTATTGACAAGAAGTGTACCAAGAAAAATAGGTTCCAGGTGTCAGCTGTTGGCCTCTGTACATGCCTAACAGTGAGCTTTCCTCCTATTTGTTCTCCTGTTCCCAGCACACACTGTGGTTGGCTCTGAGCTGGAACTCAGCCCACGCTTGGTAAGGGGCGTGTCTCACCCTGTGCCTACCCGTGCCATGCTTGTTGACAGGGATGATCTCATTTCTTCCAAGAAACACTGTCAGGCAGGGACTGTTTTCACCACCCAGCTCTTTAGAGATGACACTAAGGCACAGAGAGGTTAAGAAACATGTTCAAGGTCACACAGTGAGTAAATGTCAGAACCTGGATGCAACCTAGGTCTCTTTAATGTGAAGGTTTCTGCTTCCGGCCACAAAGTCACCTGTTTGTCACCTGACTGCAGGTGGTACTTACTAAACACAGATGAAGGAGGGGTTTTCACAATTACTTCATTAATAACCAAGGTGCTTGTATTAATTCCCTCACTCTGTTGTGACAAATTACCACATGCTAGGTGGCTTAAAGCAGCGGAAATGTAATCTTCAATACCCTTACGGTTCTGGAGGCCATGGTTGGAAATCAAGGGGTGGGCAGGGCAGCCCTCCCTCCAAACATGTTCTGCCTTTGCCAGTTTCTGGGTGGTTCTTGGCGTTCCGTGTTAGCAGCTTTCCTGTAATAACAAATGCTCGAGAGAATCAATTGCTAAGGAGAAAAGACTCGTGGTTTCAGTCTGTGATTTTTGGACTTCATGGCTTTTAGGTCTGGTGAGGCAGCACACTGTGGTGGGACCACGGGGCAGAGCAAAACTGCTCAGCACATAGCCGCCAGGAAGTGAGACAGAAGGGGAGGGCTGTGGGGCTCCCACTGTCCTCTTCAAGGGCGCCCCCTAGTGACCTAAAGACCCCCCAGTTAGGCCCCACCTCCCATTATCACCACCCCTGGGACCAAGCTTTGGCCACATGGGCCTTTGGGGTACACCTAAGATCGGAAGCACAGCGTGTCCCTCAGTCTGTGGTAGCGTCATTGAAACCCCGCCTTCACCTTCCTTCAGGTCTTCATGTGGTCTCTGTGTTGGTTAGGGTTCTCCAGGGGAGCAGAATCCGTTCTGTATGTGCTCATATATAACACCCCGGATGGAAGACAGTAGTGTAAAACCAGCTCCTTTGTTCATTTTATCAATTCCTGTCAGTCCTGATATCTAAAAATGTTCTAAAAATTGCCAGATTCTATTTTAAATAATGTTCCCGGCATTTATGTTGATTTTTAAATTTTGTTTTCATTGAGTTTGAGACCCTACGGTCAACAATTGGGTTAAAATTAAACTTCTCCTTGTGCAAAGTAACACGTTGGTGTTTTTTGTTAATGTGAGCTCAGTAAGGTGGATAGCCGAGCTGTAGCTGGCTCATGAAGGCGTTCTGATTGAACTGCAAACACTTGAAATGTGTTTCCTGATGGTTGTCTCTGTGGCTAAGAACCACTCAGTCTTGGAACTTTATATTCCAATCCCAAATCAGAGACCCATCTGATACGCAGGCCTATGCAGTCCTCAGGGGCTGGGGAGTCCGAATTCAGGACCTTCTTGGGAAAGAGTTCGGCTGCCACAACCACAGGTAACAAACCAGACAAAATACACCTGGGATGGAACCGCCAAAATGGCTGTTTTTGTCTAAGGAGAAGGCCTTATTGTCAATGCTCTGTAATAGACGTGTATTGAGATAAGGCTAAAAGGCTCCTGCATCCTTTGTCTGAACCTCCCTCTAAATCTGGATTTAAGACAACGCTGGAAAGCTTCCTCGTGAACCTTTGTATTTTTCTTTGGCATTTGGTTGCGTGGCTAATTTTACACCAAGGAATTGCAACCACGAGCCTGCGCTAATCTTTCATTTTCCTTCTGAGGTGGTGCATTTCCTCTTAGAAAAATCAGGTGGCATAAGGCTTATAAAGCACATGGGTGTCCATGAATGCTAAGCCACAGCATAAACAGGGAGAGAAATCGTCTGTTTAGGAGATGGATTTATGGAAGCTGGATAGGTCTGAATGTTGTGTCCTGCTTGGTGATGGGGGACTTACTAGCCGATTTAATGTGAAATGAGCCTCAGTATTTTTCTCATCAATTTGAACTGTTCAGGTGTAGCAGGAAGAAAAAAAGTTGGTGTTGGGCAGGGAGCTACTGAAGGTGGGGGCCGTCCTCTAGCTGGGGCTTGGGAGAAAATATATTTCTGTGTTTACCATAGTACCCCAGAGACTGGCCTATCCACAGAGGAAAATAACCATAGAGCAGGGGATTTGTTCCGTTTTTATTCTTGTGGTCAGTGACTCAGGGGAAGAAGCAAAGTGCCTTGGCTGGCTTGGGGCCATCAGAAACTTGAATTTGCTCCCAGGGCTATCCCTGGGCCCCAGAGAGCCAACAACCTTCCCATGGCCCTTCCTAATGCTGCTCTGGCCCCAGTGAGTGTTTCTGTCTAGACCAGGGGCAGCTGTCAGCAGGAGGACAAAAGTCTCCCAAAGCCAAAAATGGCAGTTGATTTTCTTCCTGACCTCTAACCCAGGAACTAACCCAGGCTGCTAAGGGACCACGTTACACATGAAAGGAGAGCTCGGGTTTTCAGAGTGCACTGGGAAAGGCTACAGACACGGACGGAAACTCGGCCTAATGGAAATGCTCACTGCTGTGCCAGCTGAGACACAGGTCCAAATTAGCATGCTGGCACCCGAGCCCATAGATCAGAGTTCTGACAAATTCTGGGGAGAAGAAAGATTTTGTGTTAGCAGTTGAGCTAATCATCCCAACCCCACTCATTAACGTACTACCCATGCCTCTGCCTCTCTCTGTTGCCTTCTGCACAATGTGAACAGCTTTTCACAGCTTCTTTTCCATCTGCTGAAATAAACAATAGCCATTGCAACCAATGGAAAAAGCAGCAGCAGGTGAAGCACTATTTTTAGGCATACTGAAAGCCTGGTGTTGATTACTGTAGCTCCACACCTAAAACATTCAAGATGCCAGGCTGAAAAAAAAAACGGATATTTTTGCCCACTTCTGAGCTTATGAATATTGACTGTCTTTCACCTTGCTGCTTCCTGCCTGACACCTCCTTCTGTCACTGAGGTGGATGCTGGGAGGACAGTGGTCAGAGCGCTTCCCCTTTGTGTTACCTTTTCTAGCCCACTGGGTAGCATTTTGTAACAATTACTGCTCTTTTTCCTTCTGAGTCTCTTTTTAACATAATATTGATGGGATATATATCACTTTCATAATATATATTGATGTGCATGTGGTCCACGGTTCATTTTCCCTCTGCTCTGACATATATCCCTCTCTGTCTATCCATCCATCCATCCATCCATCCATCCATCCACCCATCCATCCATTCATCCATTCATCCATCTATCCACCCATCCACTCATTCACTCATTCACCCACCCATCTATCCATCTACCCATCCATCCACCCACCCATCCATGTATCCATCCATCCATCCATCTATTCATCCATTCATTCATCCACCCATCCACCCATGCATCCATCTACCCATCCATCCACCCACCCATCCATCCATCTACCCATCCATCCATCCATCCATCCATCCACCCACCCATCCATCTATCCATTCATCCATTCATTCATCCATCTATCCATCCATCCATCCATCCATCCACCCACCCATCCATGTATCCATCCATCCATCCATCCATCCATCCATCCATCTATTCATCCATTCATTCATCCACCCATCCACCCATGCATCCATCTACCCATCCATCCACCCACCCATCCATCTATCCATTCATCCATTCATTCATCCATCTATCCATCCATCCATCCATCCATCCATCCATCCATCCATCCGTTATCTACTGTATTTCCTGGGTCATATTGAGAACTCAGTGTTGGTCTTACATGCTATCTCACTGATTCTGCAGAAGAGGTCTATTAGGTGGTGATCTTATTTAATTGTACAGATGAAGGAGGGAACCAGGACTCAGGGAGGTGGAGAAGCCTGCTCAGCTGACCTTGCTAGCGGGGCAGAACCTGAACCTGAACCTGAACCCAGCTTCTATTCCAGACCTCCCACTGCACTTCTTCTCGCTGTGGCCTTTCTCACCAATTTCATCTAAACTATTCTCGGCTGCAGGGGGTGGGACTCCATTTTACCTTTTGATGTTTTTTCTAGTTTTTAGATTCCATCATTAAGTAAATTTTCTTTGATTACAATTTTCCTTTCTTTGAAATACTGCAGTAATGACCAGTAATAGCTAGGATGTCAAATGCCTGTCATTTCCCTTTTCTAATTGAGACAGATTCATTATGCTCCCCACTGACTTTCTCTCCACCACCAGGGCACCTGATTTAATTTGACATGCCTGCTGCAGGGCCCCAATGCCGAGTCTTAAAGAAGCCGTGGTTCTTGGCACTGGACGCTTGGATTACTTAGTGGGCTGTGCTACCTTGCACGTTGCCCTTTGTCTAGCGTCTGTTTTATTGCTAGTTGCTTCCTCATGGTCCCTTTTGAAACTCAGGGACTTATTCTGAGATGTCCCCTACCAAAGGTCCTGGAGGTCCCTTTGGCTAACGTTGTGCTGATTCATTGTTTGGGAATGGAAGGATCCTCCATCTGCATCCTGATGCCCTGGGCCGGCCTTTATCCTCCCTTGCCGCACAATGAGTTGCTTGACAGACCCCAGAGAGCAGCTGTGGGAGGGACTCAACAGCCTGAGACCCAACTAAGTCTCTCTGTCCTCAGCTCCCAGAGTCTTTCTCCTTTTGCATTCTGCTTTCGCTGGCACACAGGTAATATCTTGAGATGTTGCAGAAGGTGGAGAAAAGAGAATGATTCCAAGGTTTGCTCTCCCATAGAGTTTGGGGGAAGGCCCTTGAGCATCTCCTGAGAGCAGAAGGAAAGTATCAACCATTACAGAGACTTTGCTTCTGTGCACCCTGTCTTTCCTCCAAACATCTGTAAATGTGTTTTATGTCAGTTAGGGTTGTAAGTAACAAAAATAGACTCTCATTAATTTAAGCAAAAAAAGGAATTAATTGGCGCCTCAGGGCAGCCCACAGAAATTAGAACCCACCCTGAGAAGGGACCAAGGTGGCTCTGGGCAGCAGGAACCAGTGAGCAGCTCCTTCCTGGGCTGTCCTTGGGACAATGCAGCCTTTGTCCTCCCGTCGCTTGACTCGTGACTGGCATTAGAGAGAGGCTGGATGGCTGGGCTGTGTTACGGCCACCTTCTGCCTGCCTTGATTGGCAGTTCCACTCAGCCTTCCTGGAAATCTTAGTGCTCATCCCAGATGAAGGGCACATGGAGGAGAGGCAAGCAAAACGAGTATGTGTCCCCTGAACAACATGCTGATCCCAGGATCTGCAATGTATGCAGAGCATTTCACATCTGTCCACACCAGTGGGTGCCAGTTTCCTTCAGAACCAGCCATAGTGTGGCCCTTAGAGAGGAAGGGATTTGGAGACATCATCCGGCAAGGCAGGATCCAGCTGGAAGTGGTGGTACACAGTGACTGGGTAACTCTGGGTGGAGAGGTGAGGCATATGCTGGCAGGGGACGGGTACTGGGGAATGAAAAGCCCATGGAAGAGAAGCATGTGGAGGAGTCCCTGAGAAGTGCTCATTCATGGAGAGTGGGTAGCAGGAGTGAGGAGCTGGGATTTAGTGTCTTTAGAAGGGACAAGCTCTGGATTTCAAGTCTTATTCTCATAGGAGGGTTGGTCCCAACAGAGTGGGTGGGGTGACGGCTGCTTTTGAGGACTAGTCCTAGGCAAGATGCCAAATAGGGAAAGGGATTTTTATTTGTAAAATGCTTTCCTTTTCCTTGAATGTTGACCACCTCCAGTCAGGTGTAGGGTACAGGGTTCCCCTTTCCTCAACTCTCCTCTAACATGCCTTCAGAATCTGGGATCTCATAACTCATTCTCGCAGTGGGATGAGGAAATGAGAAGAGCTTAGGGCGGAATATTCACTGGGAGTAGGAGCCCAAGGTAAGGCTTAAATTCTCAGCCGATGGAATCTCTGAAGCAGGATGTGTGAGAGAGACGGCAACAGCTGATTTTGTTTTGTGGAATCTAAGGTCTGCCTGGAAGTTAAGTCAACGATTTTGATACCATTCCTCAGCGAAGATGTAAGAAGAGAGAGCAGGAAGGGAAGGGTTAAAAATAATTCTCACCCAGTTTATATAGTGTGTAATAAATGCATGTGTTAGGAATGTTCTAAAATCATCTCGTAGGTCATGAATATAAAACCCTGCTTGTTATGATCTCTATGCCTGTGGTCTTGGTTTAATTCCATCTTGTTCTTAGCTAAAGTCAGTAGCGTGATGGAGCTGGCTCACTCATAAGAGTTGAATGCACCTTGGGGTTCAGTGACATCACATTGGTAGCTGAAAAGTGGGCATCAAGGAAATATTTACACCACGGAAATTGGAAACCCTGAATATCAGGAATAGTTTCCCATAGTGTTGGGTATCTGCATATCACTTGGTCTAATGCATTTAGAAGTAATGTGATTACATACCTGATGCCTTTCCTCCTGTGAAAGATAACATGTTTAATGTAGTACTGATACACTAAAATAACACTATATTTTAATGTAGCACTGGTGAGTGTACAAATGTACAGTTAAATTTTCTAAAGCATCTTATAGTCAATCTTCAGGATTCACTTTGTACCTTAAAAAAGGAAAAAATAAAAATGCTGTTTTTTGTTATAATAGGAATATACCCGGAGATGATGGTGAATTTAGAAGAGTCAAGACTGTTAGCCAAGACCCTTTAACCTAATGTGGTGGTCTAGCTTTTTCCCATCTCCCTCTCTCTTCTAAATCTGTTCCTGGAAAGAATTACAAGTGTCAGTGACCTGTTAAATTTAATGAGTTCAGGACAGGACAGCATGCACTTCGTTCATGGCATTTGGTCTCATGGCACAGGTTAGCAGAGAGCTTATTGCTGGGTGGGAGAAAGCCTACCGCAACTGGAAGCACATTTTCAGTAGGGACAGATTTTACAAATTTAAAAAAGTGGAACAGACTATAGAAGTGATGAGTTATTCTGGGACAAAATGTACAATTCAGAGAAATGCCTATTAGCTTTTGTACTTGAATCAGAGAGAAATAATGTGTCAGGTCATAGATAATCAGGGCACATATGTAAAGATGTTTACCATTTAATATCATTTCTAGCTTGCTTTTATTCTCATAATGACTATTGTGTATATGCTCAGAGCTCTCAGTGAAAGACTAAAGTTTTAAAAAGGAATTCTTTAGAAAACTAGATATTCTAAAGCATCTAAGTCGTTTGACATTTCAGAGGTGAAGTAATAAAAAAAGATACGGAGAAATGAAAAAAATGCCAGTAACTTTGGACAGGTTCAATTCAGTTGTTAAAAATAGCACAAAAAGCTTACAGTTACTTCAAGTACTCAAAAGCACTGCAAAGAGAAAGCCCTAAATACTTCAGCAGAATGTAAAACAACTAAGTGTCACTGTAGGAACACTACGCACATGGCACATTGACTTACATAAAAGACAGTTATCTTCACTGACAGCAGACAGATGATTCTAAATGGTAGAACTGATTACTTTGAGCTTTGACTTACATGATTCATTTGGCTTTTATTGAGCATCCACTGTGTGCCACACCCCATAGAGACCCTGAAGATGTAAATGTGGTAATGACCCAGTACTGTCTGGTTTGATGGGAGAGAAACCCCATTAATAAACAGAAAGAGAAAAATACAAACACAAGAACTCAGTGCCTCCCCAGCACAAGAAAATGATACTGTAAGTTTTGCTGAGGAGACAACACATTTTTAATAGGAGGCTACTTAAAGGCTAATGATATAAAATTATGTATCTGTACATATTTATATTTATTAAATTATTTTCTCCTTTAAATGTAAGTTACATTCTTTGTAGAATAATTAGAACCTTTAATGAATTAAAAAGAAAAGGACTCACTTGAATCTCCTGAATCAGGTGAGAGATGGTTGCCTCCTAGCATATTTCCTCTGGAATGTTACTTATACGCCTATGTAAATATATCATGAATTTTAAGCTGGAATCACTTATGTATACAGTTTTATCCTCTGCTCCTCCTTTAAACTTCTCATGAGCATCACTCCATATTATTAAATATTAGGTAAAAATTTGCTTTTTGATCACTGGGTGATATCTTACCATGCATTTCTTTTTCTTGTTAGACTTTGATTTCTTGCATTTTAGGTTATAGATACATTTAATACAGATATTCACAGATATCCTTATGTGAAAATATTTCTGGGTACATCTTTTTACCGTATATTCTTAGAAATAGAATTACTAGGCAGAACAATTATGGTAATTATTCTAGAAGTGTTTTCCAATTTACATTCTCTCTTGCAGTGACGTGAATATTTTTAAGATGTGTGTTTTAATATTAGAGTAACGGATATCAGTGGGGAAGTTGAGATTTAAAAATTCTTAGCTTTTACACAGGTGAAATAAATTTTGTCCTTGCTGTTTCCATGGCCTGATTTGTGCTTCTGCCAGATCACTTCCCCCTTGTTAAATTCAGCTCTCCCCTCCCACAGCCAGGCCAGAATGGCTTCTTTGATTTGTTTTGTTGTTGTTTTGGGACAGGCTCTTGTTATGTTACGGGCTCTTGCTCAGGCTGGGCTAAGTGATCTTCCTGCCTCAGCTTCCCGAGCATCTGGGACTACAGGAGCATGAGCGTGCATCCGGTATGCCAACCACCTCTTAGCCTATTCTGTTTTTCTTTGTATTACCAGCATTGCTTATAATACATTTTAGTTGCTTGTAAATAATTTACTATTTGCTTATAAATAATTTATTATTTACTTACCTCTTGTTTTTTTAAAAAACGAACTCCAAAATCCAAAATTCTTTCTGTTGTCTCTGGCTGTTACCTGTAGTTCCACGGGAGGGAGGCGCTTGCCTCTTTAGCTGTGGACCCCGAGTACTTGGTTGAGGATCTGTTCAGTAAACAGATGTTGGATGGAGGTGCCAATAAAGCATGGCCAAAACACTTGTAGAGTTTGGTTGCTTTTATATTCTTTATTTTTATTCTTTCAGAAACCCTGAGCACAATGTTACATAACAAGCATCTGTCAGCTGCTTAGTCCGCTAACTCAGAGATGGCTGGTTCAAGCTTTCCCCCTCTAAATTCCCTCGACTGCACAATTATGCACAGAGAAGCATTCTGCGCTTGTTCAGTGTCAGCAGGATAAGAGTAAAATGTATGGTTATCTGACTTATCAATTTTGGTATTTGGGATCCTGAATTAAACGGGTATAGCATTATTTATTGCACATTGTAAGCCATCTGTGTAACACTTTTCCAACTCATTTTTTTTGGCTACCTTAATATTTATTGCAGATTGTTTTTCAGCAATCCCAGCAATATACCACTTTACCCTTTTGGACTTGTTTAGTCATCAAACTTCTTGTAATACTGTCTTAAAAGTGGAAAGTGAAAATAATGCATGGTCTGGGTGGGATTTTGGGGTGTGTGGCTGCGGGTTGCATTCATTCACTGCAGCTTGCACAGAAGGCAGAACAGAGTGAGAGAGGGTGCTGCCGAAAGCTAAAGATCCAGGCAGCGATGGGCAGAGGACTAGGCTCCACACTGCCAAGAAACCAGTCCACGCTTGGTCTCTGCAAAGTGGCTGAAGGATAATTTGCTTCTGGCTGTTACCTGAGGAGGTAGCTCACCCTCCTTCCCCGGAGCATTTCTCTCAGGACTGGGTCCAGGTAGTTGTTTGTGTCTGCTCTGCGTATACTTTCCTCATTGGCTCATGACTGCTCCTGCAGGCTCCCTCTGTGTCCTAACAGGTGGTCTGCAGAGGAAGGATCAATGGCCTGTGCATCTCTGTTCTCCCCATCCCTTGCCCAGGGTTTGGCACAGGGTCAACTCCTAGACAATATTTAACTGAATGAAAGAAGCTCAAAGTGAAAGTATCCCACCAGGTTGGATTAGGTTGACTCTCCATCAGTATTTACTCAGGGTGACGATGCTTCCTGAACTGTCCCTTGGTAATGACTAATAGCCCCTGCTTTCCTCTAAAAGCATCCTGGTTTGGATGAGGAATTATAGAGTCATCTTACACTCCAGATACAATTGACAGAGTGGTGAACATATACGAAGTAGTAAAGAGAAGGTGTGATTCATTTTGCAAATGCATGACCTATTTCTAGGGTTCATCAGCACTTCAGTCATCTCAGAAAGACAGGCTGGGAGGGATCTACCATGTCACTGGGCTCAATATTCATTCTGTTCTCCTGTTAGCTATACCTTACTATGATAATAGCTAGTATCTTGGGTTTCTGCTGATTGAATATCCAATACTGAATGCTTTCAATTCTTTTCCTGCCTAAGGGCACAAATTCCACAGCTTCTTCAACTGTGATTCAACAAGCTGGCACATACTGGATTTAACTTTGTCCATGTCAACAAACATATCCTTCAGTCTCTAACAATTACTGACAACTCATCTTCATTTCATAGAAACCTTCGAGAGGACCTTGAGAAGTACTGTTATTAATATGCCTGTTATATGACAGATCATTTTTGATGATCTAAGAAATCATCCATTCTTAGCTCTTGGGATTAAAGAGGCCCAAGAAGCTGCAGCTGAGCTCCCAGAAGACCACTGAGTTTGGGAGCATCTCTGTGTGGCATAGTGCTGAAAAATGAGCTCTTTCTTCAGCAATCAAGACAACCATCCTACTTGATGGATGGAGGGCATTTAAGAAAAGCAAAGTGATGAGTATGTTTTGGGAAATTTTGAGGCCAAGTCAGTCTTGATCCTGGAGTTGACATGGTTGGGGTTTCCTTAGTGCATGTGATGAGCAGTGGTGACTATGCTCACTAACAAGGCAGGTCAGTTACACATTTGCCAAGGGAGTGCTTTGCACACAGCCTGGAACTAAGGATGAGGGGCATTCACATGGCTTTTACCTTCAGAGTTCCCTGAGATGAGGTTGGGTGTCTATCAACTAGGGAAGTGAGAAGATAATTGACTTAGAAAAAAAAATCACAAATGATTGGAGTATACTTGAGAAAAAAAAGTGATAAGGGACAAAATATAGGAAAATGACTAGGTATTGCAAAAAATGCTACTATGTGTAGCATGGTAGCTTACAGCCAGCATTCACTGTCTACCGTTTTTCAGACTCTTAAATACTTTACATGGACTTAATCCTGGTCACTGTGCAAAGTGGGTACCATTACTATCATCATCATCATCGTCGTCGTCGTCGTCGTTGTCGTCATCATCATCATCATCATGATGTCCATTTTAACAGTGAGGAAACCAAGGCAGCTCAACAACCTACCATGACAGTGAAGCTGCACTGTCAACTTGATTGGCTTGTGGCCCACCTACCAGATTAGTAAAGCACACTTCTGGGTGTACATAGGTGGGTCATGGAGGCATGACCTTGGGTGCTATATCTGTTCTCTGGTCCCTTTCCTCTCTGGTTCTGTCCCCTGTTCTGCCTTCCAACCACCGTGAACTAAGATCTTTGCTCTACCATGTTCTTTCACCGTGGTGTTCCTGCCTTAGAGCCAGCTGACCCATGGACTGACTCCTCTGAAACCATGAGCCAAATATACCTCTTCTTTAACTTGTGGGTGTTGGATATTTCCTCCCAGCAATGGGAAAGCTGACCAATACACCCATGCAGGGTCTGACAGGCAGAAAGCTGAAGAACTAGGATTAAAGCCCAGGGTCTGTGCTCCTATGTGCTGTGCTACCCTGCCCCTTGATCAAGACTCATCACGGTTGGCCCTACGACTCAGCAAGGCCATGTGACAATTCTGAGCACACAGTGCTCTCTACACTATGAAGACTGTTTCACAAACATCACCTCCTCTGATTCAGATAGACAGCAGGAGATGGGTGTTATCACATCCTTCACTAGGAAACTGAGGCCTGCAGAGGATGTAATGTGCCTATGACCATAGAGCTTGTTACTTTTGAGACCAATCTACTATTCAAATTCCTTATTTTTTAAAATTCTCCATATTCTGTATGCTTCTGAGGCCCTTCATGGCCTTAGGTAAAGATGACTGAGTAACTTATTACTATTTTAATATAATCTAAAAAGTTATATTAATATAAAATATAAAAAGTGATAGAGGTAACATTTTTGTAGTCATATTTCTTCTCCTTTTTTGTGCCTTCTTTTGCAACTGTGCTGTTTTTGTCTGTGATTACTTTCTTTCTCTTCTGCATCCTGATGCACAATGTCATGTCCCTGGGGGCAGAAGGTCAGCCAGGCCTCTGGAGTCTATTGATTTCACTGGGTGTGTGGTAAAAGTCAATATTCCACCAGGGGGAGCCGAGCAACAAATTGGAAAACAACTGTCTCTCTTCAAAGAAGTGCAGAATTTTACATTTCTCTCAAATTCCATTACAAGAAAAATTTAAATGTCCCAGGAGAACATTTTCATATTTTTTTGTTTTGATTTTTTTGGAGGGCTATTATGTAACATATGCTTACTTTAAAAAATTTTTCCTTGTATGCAGGCTGCAATATTGTGGATGGATTGGGAGGCCAACAATGTAGTCCTCTACTTCCTTATCTCCTGGGGTTTTTTGTTTTAAATAGCCTATGGGATCACAGGTCTGGGGCCTGATATTAACTTGGTAAGTGTGTGTGTGTGTGTGTGTGTGTGTGTGTGTGTGTGTGTGTGTGAGAGAGAGAGAGAGAGAGAGAGAGAGAGAGAGAGAGAGAGAGAGAGAGAGATATCTTCTAGATTCTCAGTGTAACTTGAAGCGTTGCCCTTTCCGTCCTGTGAACAAAACTCCAATCCTTGGAATCCTTCTCCACTGTCCACCCCACGCTGTTATATCCTCATCATCTTCAAAATCTTTCATGTCTGATTTAGTTTTCTTTTCCTCCCCTCAGTGACGATATCATTGATTTTGATGCAACGTCCTTATTAAAACTGATCTAACTCCCAAGGCTCAGTGTGGCTCTGTGCTCCCAGCTCTGTCCATCTTCACCCTGGATTCATTTTGGTCATTCTTGCCTGTGACCACGTCCTGCACAGAGTCAGCTCTGGAATTGCTGACTCCGAAACCTCTGATCCCAGTGTCTCGTCAATCTGTTTCCTTGCCTCCTCCAGCTACTCACCCACACAGCTCCTTCCCACCACATCTGTCCTCCGATTTCATTAAGACCCCAGGGCCTTTAATGCTTCATTTTTTCTAACTCAGTCCCCTATCAGATGAACAACTCTGTCCCATCTTCTCTTTCTGCTCCATTTTAAGTCATATGAGGCATCGCTGGAACTACACTTGCTAATACTGTCAGACCCCGTGTCCAAAGGGAACTGTACTAACTAGCTCAGCAAAGCCACCCAGACCTTTTCTGCCAAAAAGCCAGGCTGTGGAGCTCTATGAGAGGAAATCACCCATCTTGGACCCGGGTGCATTACATGTTCATGGTCTTCCACTTCTGCTGGGTCCTCAGAACTGTGCAATAACCCTTTCCTGGCTCCAGTGAGCCCTTGGTGCCTGGCAGTTCCAGGCCTGGCCTTTAATCCATGGTGCACACGGTTGCCCCAAGGAAATGACCCCCTCCAACACTTACTGCATTTTTTGATCTTTCTCTCCATGCTTACCATGACTGAGAAGACATGCAGGGAAACTAAGATGCTTTGAAATATTTCTTGATCCCAGCAATTTTTGCAGATATTTGAAATTACCCCCAATATGCTGCACCGGTAGGAGACAGTGCTTCTGTGGCAGCTTTCATAAGCATGTACTCAGCTGCTTTTCTCTTCATGTATCAGCCGATGATAATGTTTTGCTCACTATTCATATATCTATAAATAATTTGGCACATTTCTATATTAATCCTTTCAACAAAGCAGTGACTTCAGGAGTGGGAAGGAGAGCACTGTAGTAGAATCCTGAAACATGCAAAGCAGAGCTTGGAGCTGAGGAGGCAAAGACCTGCACCATAGCATTAGACTTGGGTTGATCTGACGTTAGGCAAGTGCACCGTGCTGGCGTCAGCCTTTGCTTTTGTTTGGTTTAGCCTTATTTATAATTTGTAACAGTGCTGTAATCTAAGAGGTAGATCAGGAACGTGCCCGTGTAAACTGTGAAAAGAAATCAATGATTGGCTGGAAGGGCTTTTGCAAATGTTTCTCTTTCTCAGTTTATTTTAATAAGGGCTCTTTTTGTTTGTTTGTTTGTTTGTTTTTGGTACCGGGGGTCAAACTCGAATTCGGGTCTTTGCGCTTGCGCAGCAGGCGGCAAAACCACTAAGCTAAATCGCGGACCCAATAAGGGCTCTTTTTATAAATATATGGTAGTAATTAAGATCCAAGTTGAAGCAGAGGATTGCCTCTCGGAAGAGGAAGCCAAAGCCTGCAGCGCGGGTTACTTGATTAAGGCAGATATGCAAATACATGTGAGCTCCCGAGTCCGTCTGTGCCCACGAGGCCAGGCTGCCTTTGTCTGAGACTCAGAGGACGGGAGGGTTTATCTCTCTTCCTGCCTCCACCCTTTGTGGCCAAGTGCTCAGTTCTTTGGAGGCTTGGGATTGAAACCATGGTCGTATTTAAACTTTGGTATTAGACACTTTCCGTTTTTAGTTGTAGAATGCATTTTTAGCTTTCTAATGCATTTAGGAATTATTGTTCTTATTCATGATTGACTGTCTTAGAGTGTCCAAATAAGACATTTAAAAATACTGAACACTGTCAGAGGGAAAATTATTTCAGGCTTTAAAAAATTTGTGCTTATTATGAACTCTATTTTCTCATTTCCAAAAGCTGTTTTCCCATAGCTTTGCCTCATTTCTAAGGGTGTTCCTTGGAGCCACCTGATGAGGCCATGGCAGTAGGCACGGGCACCGCCTGAAGAGCACACGTGGAGTATGGAGCCAGCTGCACCTCCAGGCACTTCGAGGTAGTGCATCCCCCTGGGGACTGCCTCAAATGACTCGTGATGGTTGCAGCCACCCTGGGAAACTTGATGTAATCCAGTGTCTTGTCCAACAGCCTGGAAACCCAGGTTTAAGGCTTTAGGTTCCTTGGATTAGTGACCTAATTGCTTTGGAACTTATTTTCTGTCTGTCTTTCTTTTTCTTTTTTTTTGGTACCGGGCATCGAACTCAGGACCTTTCGCTTGTGAGGCAGGCGCGGTGCCACTGAGCTAAATCCCCGGCCCTGGAACTTATTTTCTTAGTGTGAAGAGATTTGAATTAGATTATGCCATCAAGAGGGTTTTGTGGATTGTCTCTGATGACTGTATGACTTACTAGCGAAGGAATACAGTTCTTATCAGTATTGTTAGTTTAGACTTTTGGCCACAGGGTTAGCAGAGGTCTTCATAGATACATGAACCCTTCACTTGATCAATTTATTTAAGTAATTAGAACACAAAATAGCACATCATCTTTTTTTTTTTGGTACGGGGGATCGAACTTGGGTCCTTGCGCTTGCACAGCAGGCGGCAAAACCACTGAGCTGAATCCCTAGCCCAGTACCTCATCTTCTGACTGAAAATTAAATTTATATCACTGGGAAAGATGCACATTTTAGCTCTCTCTTTCTGCCCTTGTATTTCTGCACCCTAGATAGCAAAATGTACAGATTAGGAAAGGGAGTTGAGCATCAAGAAAATGTTTTCCATATGGATATATATTTTTCCTGTGCCATTTTTTGAAAAGAATAATGTTTTTCCATTAATCTGCCCTGGCGCCTTTGCTGAAAATCAGTTGACTATACATCGGTGTCTATTTCTGGATTCTGTTTCCGTGATCTGTTTGTTTTTAGGCCAGTACTGTATCCTTGATTTCTGTAGGTAGTCTCTGCTAGGCTGCAGTTTTGAAACCAGAAAGTCTAAATCCTCTAATTTTGTTCTTTTTCAAAATTGATTGGCTCTTTAAAAGGTCCTTTATATATTTCTATATAAATTTTAGAATTGAATTTTCAATATCTTTAAGTATCCTGCAAAGATTGTGACTAGGATTGCATGCAATCTGTACATCAGCTGGGAAAGAATTGACGTATAAACTGCTGCATTTTTCCTTTGTCATGTTAGCTTTGGTTTTAAAGGATTGTTCATAATTTAAAGAGAAATCCTACTTAGCAAATGTATATCCTGAATAGAAAATGGATAATGAGTTCAAATTTCCACTAACATGCTTTACGTGGCTTCAATTCCAATTATTTCCTTGGTAATAGGAACATTAAATAATTTTCCTAAAGCAATTTAATGATTTTTGAAAGAAACTAAATTAAGTAAAATGTACAAATAAAGAAGATGCTATTTCCTTATTAACAAAAAGACCGACTGCCTCCTTGTGTATTCGAAATAATTAAGAGGATGGTTGGTGTTCAAGCCGGCTTTTTCCTTAAGCAAGAGTAAAGAATAAACAATGACAACAACCACCCCTTGATTTGTAGTCTGCTGACTTCTAGGGTGTAAATGTTCCTAGTGCAGCTGATTTCAAGCTACCATGGTGGCATCTCTGACCTCAGAGTTAGAAAGGATTTGCACCAGGTCACCATTATTTAGAATTTCATCATACATACCCAAGATCTGGGAATAATTTCAAGATCGTGGAGCTAGAATATAGTAAGATAGTTAGCAAGAGATGGATTTTATTTATTACCTTTGATTTTAATATAATTTGCAATTTGTTTAATTGAATTTTAAATAATGTCCACATTTAATAACCAGTTCACAAAATTCCTGAAAAGTCACAATGGGTAAGGTGATATGAGGCTATTTCAGCCCGCCACTGTGGCCTGTGGGTGAGTGAGACATGTTTGATATCAGATGGAACTAATGGTTAATTAGTTAACTGTCAAGTGAAATAAATAAAAGGAGGGTTGTTGTGTTTTGTTTAAATATTCGTCTCAGCAATTCTAAGGTGATGGTGTTGGATTGACACTATTTCACCATTTAATAAGTTAAATTGCGGGGTGTGTGTGTGTGTGTGTGTGTTTTGAGGGGATCGGGCAGACCAGGGAAGAGCAGCTGGAGGTTTTCATCAGTTAGGATGCCAGGTGTAACACACAGTAATGCATCCACCCAAAAGTGCAGTGGCTCCTCACTTAAATTCTTCTCTCTCATACAGTAGTGATAGTTCAAGGCAGTTCCTAGTAATGACATTGTTGATTTTGTTTTACGTTTGAGGGGCCGTCTGCTCCATTCAGTGATGGAGGAACTAGGTTAAAGACAGCTGTGTGACTTTACCCACAATCAGATGAAAATTCCTGCTGGTCACAGGAAGGAGACCACGCAGGAGGTGCAATAGAGAATGAGCCTGTAACTTGGGCCGGAAGTGGTCTCTGTGCTTCGTTTTCCACTCCATTGGCTGCAGCACAGACACGTGACCACACTCGGCAAGGGAAGCTGGGAAAGAAGCCTGTCAGTGTGCTGAAGAAGAGGTGAAAATCAGGTTGGGGGGATGGGTCGTTTCTTCCCTTTTGAGCTTTTCTGATGCAGCGTGATTTGGGGCCTAGAGGCCAGGAGACATGAAATTTAGTTGTTTCATTATTAACTGACTGTGCTCTTGGACAAGCCTGTTCTCTCTGAATCTGTTTGGCAAGATGCAGGGCTTACACAGGGTCATCTCTAGCTCTGTGACTGCCAATCCACTCCTCCTTTCCCTACTCAGCATTCCCTGCCCCCTCCCTCTCCTTTCTGGACTCTTCGAGGTACCTTCTGTCCACCCATGCGTCCTGTTAGGAGCCTTTTTCCTGGGCGACCCAGGTCTTCCTAGGACTCGGCACTTTTTCAGCTGCCTAGTTGGGCCCAGGGTTGAGGCTCCTGAGGGACTGAGCAGCTGCTGGGTCAGGCGAGAACTGTGCACAGTGCAGCCCAGGGCTTTTTTGGGAAGCTATTCTCATTTTGCTTCAGGCAGGAAAATGCTAACTTCAGCATGCTGCTGAAAACAGTTTACTGTAGCAAAAAATGTCTTGGAGGAACTGTAGTGTGCATGGAAAAATGTGGCCACTTTCAAACAGCCTGGTTTCAGAGCCTCATGCTATTCTTCCCGAGTTTGTAGCTATGGCCAAATTACTTAGGCTCTCTCTGGCTCATTTTCCTCTTCTCTAAAATGTCAAATAATATAAAATGTATATAAATAAAAATGTACAATATTAAAATATGTTTATATGAAATAGCCCTCTAAATATTTGAGGATTCCTTAAGGTAACACCTATAATGTGCACAGAATAGGGTCTAGTACATGATAAATGTTATAAAAAGTATTGTTTTCGGTGTCATCATTGTTAGTACGATTATTTCACAGAGTAAGGAAGTAGCACTGTCATGGGAATTGTAAATAGGAAGTAAAAGAGACAATTTGATTCCTTTAAAATTGGTAATGGGGGGGGCGGGGATTTAGCTCAGTGGTTCTGCCGCCTGCCTCGCAAGCAGAAGGACCTGAGTTCGATCCCCGGTACAAAAAAAAAAAGGTAATTGGCTCAATAGATTGTACACCACAACCTGTTCATAAAACATACAAAACGACTCCAATTTGGCTATGGCTATGATGTTTTCCTCTTTTCTTCTTTACTACCGTTACTCACTTTCTGCTCTCTTCCAGTTTCTTTTTCTCTATGAAAAAAGTAAAGATAGTGGGCCTTGTGACAATACCTAAGTACCAAATTAAACGCTGGAGAAATTTGACTAGGTTAGCATGTCAGCACGTGTGTCCTTCCTCCCTTTATACCTTTGGCAGACATTGCTAATGGATAGTTTCCCTGTGCAGCCTCAGAGAGAGGGTGTGGCCAGACCATTTAACACCTGGTGGTGTTAGACCCATCAGTTGACCCTGGGCGGGGCTGGTGGTCCCCTGCAGTACCAGGCATTAACCTCTTATAGTTGGGTTTGTGGGAGACTAGAGAATTCCCAGAGAAAAAGGGCAAGCTCCAGGACAGCAGAGGTCCAGGAGAAGGGAAAAGCTGGAGTGCTTAGGGCAGAATGGAAGAATGGAAGTATTTCACTGTGCAGCCATCCTTGTGTAGATGGACTGAGCATTAGCTTTGCACAGAGGTTTTCGACATGAACATAGCCACCAGCTGCACTGGATCTTGAGATGGAACTCAGCTGTGAATCAAGTGTTGTAAGACGTGGTTCAAAGAGGTCGCCATTGTTGTTGAAAGCCGTGGAGAAGACCTTGCTGAGGAAGAATGATCGGCAGTGGAAAGGGCAGCACTTCAGATAAGGGCAGAAGATGAGGAGATGCGGGGCCCTCCCACCACCTCGCTGAGGGTGTTGTGCCAGGTTGCCATAGTGACAAGGCTCCTTTGGGCCAGCAGCATTGTGAAGCCACGGAGCAGAAAACACTGCATTTCCCCAGTTCCCCTTTCTGCTCAGGCTGTGAAATGGCAGTAAATGCCAATCTGTTTTCTTCTAGACGAAGTGGCTTCTCTTTGTGCCTTACACATCACAAGTTCTAGAGAGAAAATTCACCAAACCCAAATTCAGACGTAATTATATCATGTGAATTGTACTGGTTTCCTGTATTTCCTTTTTATTTTGAGTACATATTTCTAGTATTCAAAAGTGCATTGTACTACCTTGAAAATTAGCCTGAATATAGTCTCGCTGCTTGAAAAGCTGTTTCTGCAAGTTTAATAAGAAATACTGGGCCGGGGATTTAGCTCAGTGGTTCCGCCGCCTGTCTTAGAAGTGCAAAGTCCTGAGTTCGATCCCTGGTACCAAAAAAAAAAAAAAAAAAGAAAAAAAAAGAAATAAGAAATAGTACATCTGTGTAGTGAGAGTAGGATGAATTTTATTAGGACATCTCACTGGCTGCTTGTCAATTTCTTCCTTACAGAGTGAGCAGACATTATTTCATAGGAAGTTTCTCTGAAGTACAAATAAACAATATTGAAAAAAAGAAAAAGAAGAGAATCGTAACTCAAATGCAGCTATAATAAGTTTTTGCTTATTCTCTGTTCATATTGTTCAAGGTTTTAAAACAAGGTTGTAATCATGGTTTACATTTTCTTTTACATCTTACTTTGCCTTCACAGTTTCTATAGGTTGTGTGGGTGTGTCATTGTTCCTTAGTAGAGGACAAAATCACAGCTTGCTGAAGGTTAGCATTTATAATTTATTCCTTAAATCCGGAGTCTTCATGAGGTTTATTCTGGTGTCCCAGTTTTAAGACAATTGTCGGTGTACTTGGCTTCAGCCCTTATTTGCTTTAGGCTTTCTGCTATGTACATGAATAAGATAGGCACCCTGGCCCCATGTGACCTGTTCAGTTCCCGCAGAGGAGTCTGGGAGAGAACTGGTCTTGACATAGGGGACTATGCCTGTGGATGGGATGCACCTCTCTTGGATGTAGATGCTCGAACCCAGGAGGGCCTGGAAGCAGAATGGCTTCAGCTACCTGCTCCCCACTCTGCCCCACCCTTGGTGACAAGGCTGCTGGGCTGGCTTCTCACCCACGCTTGCTATTTTGTCCATCAGCCTGCTCAACTTTAGATTCCATGTCGTGTCTCTGTTTCAGCTTTAATATTTTGGATTTATTTTTAATTTGCTAAGACTTTAAATCATTGCTTGCATTAGTTTGATCCATTTTAGGTCTTTTCAAAGAATTTTTATTCCTTTTGTTGTTTAGAACTTAAAATATTACCTTTTTTCTTTCTTTTGCATTACAAAAGTGATGTAACATCATTACAAGAAGTTCAGCAAGAATAAAATATCCATAACCCTAATGCAACTAATACCTTTTGTTTATTCACTATTAGTATTCAAAATATTTAGCAAAGTCATAAATATCATTTTAAATAATCTAGTCTCTTGCTTCTTAACCTTCCTTATCCACATTTTTTCTGTATTTTCTTTTACCTTCATTTTAGAGGGTTTATGATTTTTTTTTTGTATCAAGGGATCGAACTCAGGACCTTGTGCTTGCAAGGCAGGTGCAATGCTACTGAGATACATCCCCAGCCCTGGGTTTATGATTTTTAATGGTTTCAGTCTTCCATGTGGTGATTGCACCATGGCTGACCTAACCGTTTCTCTCATGTCAGACATTTGGTTTTCTCCAAACTTACCACTGGCACATTTTTATGTTCATCTCTGAACTTACAGATTTTCCCATATGATAGTATATACTACTTATTACCTGATAGATTTCTCAAAAATATTTGTATTAATTTACAGTGTCATAGGCAATGTTGGGAATACCAGTTTCCTGAAACACTTGCTGATGTGTGATATAATAAATTTCATTTCTTATAATTTAGCAGGAAAATTTGATATCTTGTTTCAGTTTCCTTTTTTTGTTTTGCCTTTGCTCTCAGCTATATCCTCACCCCCACTTTTATTTTTAAAGAAAATTTTATTTTGACACAGGGTTTTGTTAAGTTGCTAAGTTGACAAGGCTGGGCTCAAACTTGCAATCCTCCTGCCTCAGCCTCCCAGAGTTCTGGGATTACAGGCATGCACCACCATACCTGGCTTCAGTATAATTATATATATATATTTTTTATTTATTTATTTATTTTTATTTTTATTTTTTGGTACTGGAGATCAAACTCGGGTCCTTGTGCTTGTGCAGCAGGTGGGCGAAACCACTGAGCTAAATCCCCAGCCCCATATTCTACTTGCTTTTTTTTTTTTTGGGGACCAGGGATCGAACTTGGGTCCTTGCGCTTTCAAGGCAGGCGGTGGAACCACTGAGCTAAATCCTTGGCATTATAATTTTTTTTTTTGGTACCGGGGATCGAACTTGGGTCCTTGTGCTTGCACAGCAGGCAGCGAAACCAATGAGCTAAATCCCCGGCCCCAGTTTATATTTTTAATTATGTGTAGGCTGGAGTTTTCCACCATGCTTTTTAGAGCTTTTATTTTGTGGGCTATTTGTTTTGATTCTTGGACTATTCGGGCTTAATATTTTTTTCACTTGGATTAGAAAAATGTTAACACTTTGCTGCACATAGCTATTTGTTTATGATTTAACATAATCACTGGGCTGATACGTCTACCAGCAATTTGGACTTCATACATTAATACCACAATCTAAATACTACTGCTTTGTGAATCTTTAAGAATTTTCTTTATGTTTTTACCTCCTGCCTTTGTGGTACTGAGCACTGAACCCAGAACCTTCATGCTGAGCTACATACCCAGCACCCACCCCCGCCCCACCCCACTTTATTTTGAGACAGGGTCTCACTGTAGCTCTAACTTTATGATGCTCCTGCCTCAGCCTCTCAGAGAGCTGGGATACAGACGTGTGCCACCACACCCTGGCCATCTTCCCCTGTGTGGAATTTATAATGGTCAGGCGAGTTGTGTCCACCCAACATCTTGCCCCAAATCTCCCACCTGCACTTGGATTGTACCTGAGTGAAAGCTCCGTGCTAATTCTGGAAGTGCAGCTCGGTGTATATCAGTTTGTGTTTTCTCCTGGCAAGTGCTGTGGTCCTGGCTTCTTCAAAGTCTTCGTCCATTCGCAGGGATTTGCTTTGTGAGCCATGGAGCTTTTTAATATGCAAGTGCTATATCATGGTTGGTGTTTGTTTAGCTTTAGATTAAATGTGTCAGAGTCTCCTACTCAGTGTTTTGTAATATGTTAATAGGAAACATGAGTAACTTGGAATTTGTGCCATCTTTTTAAAGCAGAGCTCTTTCTAGAGCCATTTGGATGTGGGAATGTTTTCTTTCTTTCTACATTGTTTGGTATTAAAGTGGTAGTGTTTGGTTTTCCATCCTTACAGCTACCTGCAGTCTCTTGTGCTCAATCATACTGACTCTGGTGCTAAATTTTTAATCAAAGAGATACTGTTACCTAGCTATATATTGTCTCAGATTTTATGTTAGTGCAAAAATTTTATAGTGTGTATTTTAGTAGGACTAGAAAAAATACTGGCAGAAATATTTTATTGGCAGACATAAAATGAATGACCATAATGAACATAATTGTAGTTGACATTTGAGCATTGTGTGCCAATTAGTTTTGTTCACTCATTTAATTCTTAACCCAGGAGATTTAGATGCTGTTAATGATTCCCATGTGGCAGGTGAGTAAACTGAGGCACTGAGAGTGTAGACAATTGATTTCTGCTTCTTTTCCCCTGCTCTTTCACTGAGTTGTGGAATAGAAACATTGAGACCTGGCTCTACACGAAGTGTTTCTGGTGCGTAATGTAAGAACCGGAAGTGATGTCTTTACATGAGTTAGTTCCTATTTAGTTCATGGTTTGGTCTTGTGGATTTTCAGGTGAGAAAAATTGGAGCCCAGAAAATTTCAATTAACTCTGGAAATAAAATTTCCAGTTAAAGGGCCGGGGATTTAGCTCAGTGGTTTCGCCACCTGCTGCCCAAGCGCAAGGACCTGAGTTCAATCCCTGGTACCAAAAAAAAGAAAAAAAATCCAGTTACAAAATAATAATGCTTAATATGCAGAAGCACACAAGTTAAGAAGCCCCTTATTTTCTTTTCTGCTTATCTGTTCTCCTCCCCAAGAAAGTCCACCAACTGAAAAGAAATTGCTATCAATAAGAATTCTTTGTCAAAATATATATTAACTTAGGATCTATGTACAACCACTACATGACACCCATTTTATTTTCTGTGAATCTACAGTACCTTTTGGATCTCTGGGCTTAATTGGTGTTGCATGAATGAATAAATGCTGCTCAAGTTCAACATGCTTTGTATGTTTTCACCTCTTTAAAATACAAGATGGAAAACCTTGACCCAAATAAACACTGGAAAAGGATTTGCCATAATAGATTGTGCTCACAAATATGATTGGTAAAAGAGGCAGATTCTATACTCTCCTGATTTGAAACATACTTTCTATTAGTTGTAATAACCTTCTACAGTCATGTTTGACGTTCCTTGGTCGCTCTTTTTGAAAATGCTCAGGTCGAGTGAATGTGACCAGAAGCAGGCACAGCAGATAGAGAGCCAGTCATTGGCAGTGTCACCTCCCTGCACTCCTGGTGTCTCTCCCAGAACGTGGACTCTGACTTTTCAGACATGAACTTCTCAGCCTAGCTGTGATGCAGGCTAAGTGAATCTAAGGCTTGATCTTCCACATTTTTCTTTCTTTGCTATTTTCCAAATCTTTATCTGAGAATTTTGGTTTCAGATGACTGGAAGCCCCATAGGGTCCCCAAAGGACTGACTCACTCAAACTGGCAGCGTGAAGATGCTGATGTGGCTGACCCACATGGCGAAGTGATTCAGAAAGCTCTTGTCACCATTTCTGCCCAGTGAGGCCTCAGACTGGTGACTGGGATGCTGTCTAGCCACCTTAGTTAATTCCTCTTTAGTAAAATGTAAAAAGAGCTTTTATAAGACTAATACTGATAGGTAAAGGGGTTGTCTCTTAAAAGAGCTTAAGCATAACTATCAATGTTGCATCTCATTATTTGTAAATTCCTTATTACTAGAATACTAGAAACCATAAGCTTTGGTTAGGGTATAATGGTGACCTAATATTTACCGAGCCCTAATGATCACATATTAACTCGTTTAACTATAACAATTCTACGAGTAGGATTTCTATTATTATCACTTCCATTTCATAGCTTCCAGAACAGAGGCCCGGTTGCCTGGATAGTAATTGATAAGGTTGGGATAGAAATTGAGTTTGAATTCAGGGTCTGCTCAGCCAACCATCATGCAAAACAATTTTTTCATTTCCTCTTCCTTCCTTTCTCTGAGAAAGAAAAGCAAAGAAAAAAAAGAGTAAGAGAGGGGAAGAAGGAACGGGAAAGGGCAGGACCAGGGCTTGCTGGTATCCTTTAAAGGCTTGCTAGGATAAGGTGGAAGATATGGCAGGTACGAAGATATGTTAGGGACCCAAACGCACCAGGAGCTGGACATTTCAGGGGTCAGACGCAGAGAAAGGAGGAGCTAGTCCGAGGGCAGTGTCTTCTTGAGGGCTCCCATTCCTGCCTCTTGGTAGAGCCAGTTTCTCTCTTGCTGTGGAGGCTAAGATTACACCTTCCAACCTGGGTCTAGATGCTGGCTTGAGAAGCCGAGGCACAGCGATGACTTCTGGAGTGCGCATTTCTGGTCCTTCCTGTGGCGTTCACATGGTCACAGCATCATCTCTAGGATCGCCCCAGATTCCAGGGAAGAGCTCTCAGAACTCCTGCCATGCTATTCCCCCAGAGTCCATATTTTTGGATTCTGTTTAGATATCTTTTGAATAAAAGGCTCAGCAGTTCAAAATCCATTGTAAATCCCTTCTCTATAATATTTAACTGGTTACGATGGTGGTTGTATGTTTGGGCTATTTCTGTGTAACAAATTACCTCCAAATCTCAGTCGCTTAAAACTGTCACTTTATTTTACTTAGGATTTGTCGGTGGGGTCATTGGGAAGAGCTCTGCTGAGGAATTCGGCTCTGGTCTGGGCAGTGTCAGCTGCAATGATGCCCTGTTAAGATGGCCTGGTCTTCAGGGCTTCTGGGTACATCACTCCCCTCTTCTGCCTCCCTCCACCCCCAGCTTGGTGTCTCATACCCCAGGGCATCTTTGTGTGGTTTAGGTTTCTCACACCGTGGTGGTTTCTGGATAGTCTCACTTCCAACACCGCGGCTGCCTTCCAGGAAGCAGCAAGCACAGTAGCTAAGCTCCTTCCTGGGTCCGATGTGATGTCACTTCCACCCTACTCAATCCGTCAAAGAGGTCTTGAGTTGGCCCACACTCGAGGGAGTGCAGGAGAAGACTGCACCTCTGGCAGGGACAGTGGCAAAGTCACAGTGCAGAAGAGGATGTGGGGTGGGAACCACTGCTGTGCCATTTTAGAAAATCCAGTCTGTCACATCTCACCGCCACTGTGGTGCCTCTGGGCTGCAGATGCAATTTCAACATCTCATCTCTTTGTTGCCTCCCACCTGCTTCTCAGAGTACTTAGTCCTTCTCTCATTTCCCTGCATGTAAAGAAGAATGGTTTCTCTCCCTGGTCACTCTGCTAATGGCTTGTGGCTCACACGGGCAGTTAGTGGCTTCCAGAAGGGCTCGCCTTCCCTCTCACCACTTGTCCTGCGTTGCGTCACCTGTCAGCCAGACAGCTTTCCCTGATGACACCCTGATGAATCATGGTTTCACTGATGCAATCTGTGTCTTTTTTTCCCTCCTCCCTTGGTTTTGATCATTATTCATAGATAGTAAATACCCGCTTATTTGCGTCAAATATTTACAAGTTGCTTTTCTTCAGATCTGGAATTGTACCAGGAGGCTAGATGGTGAGGTAAAATCCTATTAAAGTTTAGAAAAGGCTTTATTCACTGAAACCTATTATGTCTGAAGTTGTGAAATAAACAGTCCCACTTATTTGAGGTGACTGGGTGGGATATTTTATTTTTCTATTCTGTAAGTCACATTTACAAAGTGCAGGGTAATATCTAGTTATTAAATTATAGATATTTGCAGCAAGCACTTTCTCATTGCTTACTGTACAAAAAAAGAATTGGAAGAGTGTAGCATTCACATGGATGCATCACAAGTCTCAGGCAATCTTCCTGATGATTAATTTGAAGGGAAAAACAAGTATAAATTGAGGCTCTTGGATGATGTACCCTGCATACTAAGAGAGAGTCTGATAAGCTCACTGGGACACGTGCTTTAGTGGAAGGAAAAATATATCATCTGCTGTGGGATTTTGGATGAGTTATTTAACCTCTCCCAACCTCAGTTTTTTAGCGTGATTGATAGAGGTTCATCCCTGTGATTTCTGCAGCTCCCATCAGCTCTGAAATGCTCCAGGGTTTTTAAAGACGACTTGTATTGAGTAGGTTTTATTTTTCAAGTGAACTTTTTTTATTCACGTTGAGGAAATGTTATATGCACTATATTCAAAGCAGTTTCAAAACCTGAATTGCTCAAAGTAGTCTTTGCACTAGCAAAGACTACTTGGAAAAAGTACAGACTTTAAGATGAATCAATTAAAATATCTCCTACCAATGCCTGCCTTTTTGTTGAATGTACTGATTTATTGATTTACCTTCATATGTGGAAAGCTGGCATTATTTCCCAAACAGGCAAATGTAGGAAAGGAAAATACTGCTTCCTTTACAGTTTTGACACGATCTAGCTCTCCCACTAGGCTCTCAGAATGAAAGGAACATTGATTCTCAGTAATTGTTTGATTCTCTGTAACTGCCTTTGGTAATGTGTTTGAATCTTTTAAAAGGTCTAAAGAAAAAGCCTTAAGTAATGGTTGGATAAGCAAATAGGAGAAACTATTGAATTTATGCTTTGTCTAGCTTTCTTCTCTATATAATGTTTAAAAAGTCTATGTATATCTTGAATAATTAAAATATATATTAACTTCTGCTCAATTTTTTTGGAGTTGGATGAAATATTTGACTGATGTAGTTATTCCTTTATCACTTCTGGTTTCCCTCTCAGCCTTTGGGTTAAACTAAAACTTTGGGTCCCACCTGTATCAATAAAGTTACAGGGGAGACAGCCCTCCCGCTTTTCCATGCCTGTGAGCTTTTTATGTACACCAAAGTTTGACTTTCTCCTACCTTTCTAACCATACTGGAGCCGTAATTGACTTTCCATGAAAACAGAACAAAACACAACAGCATTACATTGAGGAAGTAGATATTTCTGAATTTACTTCATGTGATTTTCTTTGGTTTGGTTGCAATTTCTGTTTAGCCTTGGGCTTAGGGATCTATTTCAAATAAATGCCATCATCCCATAAAACATCTCTTGTTTATCCTCGATATAATAAAATGAAATAATAACAGTAATATTTCTCACTCATATAGAGGGATTTCTGCAGATTTGCTTACATATTGAAAATCTGAGGAAATATACTAAAAAAGATATAATAGAAAGCAGAGTCCCAGAGTACATTGAGCTAACCTCAGCAAGAGTAAAATAAAGGAAATGATTTGAAATGATAATTTTGTGTAGCCTCCAGAAATGTACACAAATACTAAGGTGTTATGTAGCTCAATTCTGGCTGTCAAGACTCCCTGGAAGTGAGGCTGAATGTCACAGCCTAAAAAATGCAGAGAGCAAAATGATTTTCGGTTATTTTAGTAACTGGTGGGAACGGCTGACCACGTGCAGACAAACATACCCGATCTGGTTGAAATCAGGACACCTTGCTCTATTTAAAACAGGAATTATTTTATGCTCTGTTAATTTGTTAGAGGTATCAGAAGATATTAGTGTATTTTTGGTTGTGAAGAAAAGTTTGGAAAGTGTATGAAAGCCATTATTTAACTTTTTTCCTAGTTTACTATAATATTCCCGAGGACTGGCTTAGGACTTAGGACTCTTTAAGGTGTCTTTGTTTATTCCATTTTTCTCTTTCCTAACTTTGCTCCTAACTTATTCCCTTTGTTACGTGCTTCCCTTCACCTCTCTGCCATTTCATTTTCCTGTGACACTTCTAGCAAGTACTCAGGAAAAACACGGAGCTGACACCAGCTTCTTGCAACTCTTTCTGTCCCTGGACGGAACCTTTATCATCATTGTCTGAAGAGCATTTGTGCAGCAGCTGGGATGGCCGAGAGGTGGATTTTAAGACGTTTAAAACCTCTGCAATTCTATGAAGTCCCATTGTAGCCATTAGTTATCTGTGTGAAGCCCGATTGTCCCTGATCATGGATAGTGACACCCAACATCGGTCATCTGTTTAGGATTTTCCTTCAGCACTGGAGGGTCTGGTTCCCAGAGAGGAAGTGGCCTGGCAGGGAAGAAGCGAGCATAAGATGCGTAAGAGTAGGGAAGGTTGGAGGAGGTTGGCTGAAAGGTAGCTCTGATGGGAGGCTTGGGCCTTCCATGAGTTTCATTTGATCCTCAGTGAGACCTCCGTAGGGATTTCTGAGCAGGTGTATGCAATTTTCAGGGCTGTGCTTTGGGAAGATTTTCTTTTGACAGTGGTATGTGGGAATTATTTTGAAGTGGGGTAAAGACGAACTGGGAAGACAGATTAGAAAGTTAGAGACTGTAGTAATTTCAGATGTTAGGCATTGTGTTAGTTACTTTTCTTTCATTGCCAAGACAAAATACCCAGCCCCAAAAGTTAGAGGGGAAGGGCTTTATTTGGCTTACAGTTCATAGAGGTTCAGTCCATAGTCACCTATGGCAAACAGGCCTCACAAAGGATAAACACACGGTGCCCACACAGTAGCAAAGGCAACAAGGGAGTTTAACAGTATCTTTCTGCCCCTTTTATGCCATTCAGACTACCAGGATTAGGGTGGTGCCGAACTAATCACTCATATGTAGTGGTTTAGTAATCACACGCCCTTAATCCCAGCATCAGATATTCTAGTCAACTACCTCTGAAAAAGAAAGTCCCACTTTATCCACATGAAGCTTTGCGGGGCGCGGGGGGCATCCAAACTCAACCATAACATTCTGCCCTGGCCTCCAAAGACTCATGCATATCCCTGTATGGAAAAGGCATTTAGTCCGTCTCTAAGGGCTGCCAAAGTCCTGACAGTTTCAGCACTGCTGAAGAGTCCAAGTCCAGAGTCTCCTCTGAGATTTAAGGCAAACTCTTAGCTGCAAGTCCCTGTAGAAATGAAAGGAAATTCAAACACTTCCAACATTCAGTGGCACAAGACAGACATTTCCATTCCCAAAGGTACAAGAGGGGGATACAAAGGAATGGGAACAAAGCAAGTCCAAACTCCAGCAGGGCAAAAATAAAATTCCCCAGTTTCACTTCTAGCACCCCTGGGAATCTGTGGGAAGTTGTGAACTCCAAAGCTCTTGGGTGGCTCTGCCCCTGTGGCACTTTTGGTGGTTGTAGCTCCCATGGCTTCTCTCTGGGGGCGGCTCTGCTCCCTCTTTGCAGTTTTCCTCAGACGATCCGCGCTCCTGCCTTCTCCAAACTTCTAGGTGTTCACTGCACCTTTGGCTTCACGCACTGCCCTCTCAGGGACACACCGCCTGGCCTCGCCTCCCAGGCCTCTTCTGAAGTCTGGGTGGAGCCTTCCTGATCCCACAACTCTTGCATTCTCCATGTCCCTAAACCAGCGCCATGTGGATGAAACCAAGGTCTGCTGCCCGCTGGAGCAGCAGCCAGGCTTCCTTCTCTCTTGGCTCTAGGGGTCGAGTGCCTGTGAACCAAATCCCAAGGAATAACTTCCTCAGGCCCCTGTCATTTTGGAACAACTTCTCTAGGCTGCCACCGTTCTGGAACATGGTGCTCCGGGGCTTTCTTCTCAAAGCAAAATGTTTCACCTTTACAACTCTGAGGCTGCGAAGAGTGGAGTCCTGTTGCTTCCTGTGATGCCCTCAGGCCATCTTTTCTATTCTCCTGTTCCTTTTCAGCAATCAAGATCTCTTCTGCTCTATCTTTGCAGTCCACAGATTTACTGCAGCTTCTTTTGTGGCCAGACTCAAAATGTTTTGAATCATTCTGCTGGGCTTTTTGCTCTTGATTCTTAACATGGATCTGGCTAAAAGCCCCTAGCAGCAATATTTGACTCAATATTCCACTGCCTTGAAATTTCTTCTGCAAGATTAATTAGTCCACCGCCCCTAATCTCAGTCTCAGGCAAAGTCTCTGGACACTCACAAAATGCAGACAAACTTTCTGCCAAGCCATAACACACATCATCTGGAGTCCAACAGCCAATGCAGTCCTTCTTCCTAGCAGGAACCTTCCTAGCCTGGTCTTTACAAGATTTCTGGTCTTCTGAGCTCTGACCAGAATCTCCTTAGGTTGTTACACAACAACCTAAGGCCTTCCAGCTCTACTTCTGTGTACCCAGCATATCCAAACTTTTTTTTAACTCTTCCCCTTCCCACAAGCCAGTTCCAAAGTCTCTTGAGCCACCTGGCCAGGTAATGTCACAGCAACAACCCCACTTCTCTGGTACCAAATTTCTGTGTTAGTTATTTTCCTCTCATTGTTGAGACAAAATACCTGACACCCAGAGTTGGAGGGGAAGGGGGTTATTTGGCTTACAGTTTGTAGAAGTTTCAGTCCATAATTGGCTGGCTCCAAGGCAGGATGGCAAACAGGCACGGCAGAGGAGAAACAACATGGTGCGCACAGAGTAGCAAAGGCAATAAGAGACTTAACAGTGTCTTTCTGCCCCTTTTATCTTATTCAGACCACCAGGATTAGGGTGGTGCTAAACTCATCACTCACATGTAGTGGTTTAGTAATCACACGCCCTTAATTCCAGCATCACACATTCCAGAGTCAACTACCTCTGCAAAAGAAAGTCGCACCTCATCTGGATGAGGCTTTGGGGGGCATCTAAACATAACCCTAACAGGCATGTTCATGTAGTTACTATTTGTCAGTTTTGTTTTGATATCTGCAGTATTAAAACACTTAGTAAAAGCATGGCCATGAAGTATTAAGTATTCAACACTTAGTAACCTGGCCGTTTAGAGCTTTGTTTATCTTTGGAAACACATGTGACCTTTTCTAGGGTTGCTGTAACAAAGGGTCACAGACCAAGTCGCTTAAGCAGTGGAGATTCATTTTCTTACCAGTCTGGAGGCTGGAAGTCTGAGATCCAATGCTGGCAGGGCTGGTTTCTCCTGAGGCCTCTCTCCTTGGCTTACAAATGGCCATCTTCGTGGCATGTCCTCGCATGGTCATTGTGTGCTTGGCTCTCTCTGAAGCATCTCCCTCTTCATAAAAGGCCCCTGGTCCTACTGGATAAGGCCCTCTCCCAAATGGCCTCATTTTGACGTAATCGCCCCTTTAATGACCTTATGTCCAAATATGGTGACATTCTGAGTTACTGGGGGGAAAGACTTCAACGTACAAGTTCTGGGGGACCTGGTTCAGGCCAAAACACTCTGCAGGGGCCTGGTGCTTCATCACGTGTGTGGAGGGGTGTTGGTGGCTCTCTGCGAATGTTCTGCACACTGCACAGGGATGCTTCTGCCTCCATTCACAGGAAGCTGACTGACAAGAGCCCTTTTGAAAGGGAAGCTGAGGACTGAAGCTCAGTGGATGACATTTGATTGGGACAAGGAGAGGGTCAACTATGAAGCCAACGTGGGTTGTAGCGATACCTATAATTATAAATTTGAGTGAAAAAAGATGAAAAGCTTTAAATGATAAGGTTGATTCGCAGGTTTCATCTACCTCTCCTGTTGACAGTTCTTAATTGCTTTCTGGATTTCTTTCTTTTCCCTTTCTGCGCATTGCGTCGCTTATGAGCACTGCCCTCTTACGCCCGCTTCAGGCGAGGTGCAGGGGCTCCTGCTCCGCCTGAGACCTCAGCTCCAGGCTGAGCTTGCCCAGCCATGTGGCTTCCGTTCCTAAAGCATCCCACGGATTCCATATTAGCCCCATCAGTCTGCTCTCTCAAGGGCGAATAAGCTTCACCCTGGCGATTTCTCTCTTCTTCTCAATTTCACAAGAATAAAAGAACCCTTACTTGCTTGATCTCTCAAAGCTTTTCTTGTTCACAAACACAGGTGAGGGTGCAATAGGGGTACAGGCTGAGGCTGGCCCAAGGGACGAGAGAAGAGCTGAGCTAATTTACTTAGGCCGTGGAATCCAGGCATCCTTAGTTCACGGTAGCGTTGGTGCTGGCTGGCATATTTAAGAGTCTGTTCTATGATAGGCATTCTGCTAAGTGCCTTCAATACAGCCCTCTGCTATCCCCATACCAACTTAGCAGTTCACTTCTGAGATTAGCTACATTTTAATGCTTCGAGACACGGGAAACTTGCCTGGGTTTGTATGGCTAGAGAAGAGCAGAGGCAGGGCTGGGACCCAGGGCTCACGATTCCTGCCCCTGGGCTACATCTCTTGTTTAAGAGCTGCTCCACCAGGTTAACTTGTCACTCGTAGACCCAGCAAGCACAATGTGTCTGGCAACCTTACCGTGGCTTCCAAGAAACCTGCATAAGAATCCCCTGCAGATTAGAATGTCAGAAATAACTGTGCTAATTGCTAATCACCAATGTAAAATCACTGCTAATAATTCCCATTTCCAAACTGCATTTTCTTCAACGATGCTGAAAGATGCTTTTATGGAGCTCACCGCATTGGAAGCCATGAGTAGTGTTGTGTCTGACTCCACTCATTCACCTCTTTGTTCACTCAGTTAAAACCATGTGAAGGGCTTCATGAGAGCAACCAGTTTGAGTTGCAAAGAGCTGAGTCCACAGCCTGGAATCAATACGTAAAAGCATAATAAAAGATACTTAATGTGGCTCCATTTTTCATGACTGTATGTTGGTCACATGACTTGTCCAAGATCAGAGGATTGAGGACTGGATATCAGATCTAAGATGAGACCCTTTTCTTGCTGAACAGCACACCCTTTTGCTCTGGCTTCTTTACAAGTTCGAGAAATAAATGACTTAAAATATTAGAAAAAAAGCCTCTTTAGGGTTAAAAAATTGAAATATGAAGGGTTGCAATTGGTATGTTTCATGGGTCTTTCTTTCTTTATTTTTTTGCTGGTGCTAGGGATTGAACAGAGGGTCTTTGCATTGAGCTACATCCTCTGGCCTTTTAACTTTTTTAAATTTTGAGACAAAGTCTTGCTAAGTCACCAGGTTGTTCTGGCTGGGCTCAAACTTACTGTCCCCATCTTAGCCCTCCACAGAGGTCATGGTTCTGTCTTTAAAAGCCTTTTTCAGAAGACTTTAAGTGGTTGAGAACAGTTGTATCTAAGCAAAGTTAATTTAAAAAAATTACAATTAATTTCTCATTGTCTCGATTACAAGAAGCTTATTTGCCGTAATATTCACAGGTGACAAGGTTTTAAATTATATGGGAAGCAAATCAGTATTTAAAATAGCTCCATATAATTAGGATGCAATTATTTGAATAAATTGCATCTAAATACTGGCAACTCTTAACTATGAATAATCCCTGTGCTAGAGTGCCAAGTTATTACAGAATTATGAAAAGAGCCATTTCCTGCCTTGTTCCCTCCCACTCCCTTCCCTTCCTTCCCTCCTTCCCTCCCTCCTTCTTCCGTTCTTTGTTTGCCTCCTTCCTTATATTGACATTCTCTCCATCTTGTTTTTTTAACTGAGCATTGATAAATAAGATCAAGTGGAATAAAACGTTCTTATTTATTGAGTTTATGTCTTCATATTTTGAAATTAAGGCAAGACCAAGATGCTTGCTTTTCATCTTTTGATACCTCCATGTGGATGTGCTCTGGTAGTGTCAAGTATCAGCATCCTTCAGGACCTTTGCAGGGAAGGTTGTCAGGGCCTTGGCGTGGGGGTGGAGAGCAGCCTGCACTGTCATCCATCTGCGTAACCAGCCAGTGTGCTCAGCCAGAGACTAGCTCAGGCCAGCCCAGGTAGGCACCGTCACTTGGGATGCATGAGGCGAGTCCTCCAGCCGGTGTCAGCCGTTTGCCCAGCACCCACTTGGGTATTAGAGATTAATAACATTTTAAAAGGCAGAAATTCTAAGGGCCCTAGACATTGTGTAGGTTCTAGACACCTTCCGCATTTAGCCCGTGGCATCCAGAGAGGGGAGATGGGTCCCATAAGTGGATAGAGACTGCGGTTGTTCTCTTGATTCCTTGGCTAATGTTCTTTCTTTCACAGCAGTGTTTCTGGGAACAGAAAGAGGAAGGATGCATGGTGCTCCTGAGTGTCCATGAGTGTATTCTTGTGGTGTTTTGAGTCAACTGAAATAGTGTGTAGTTTGTGTTCTCATCTTGTTTCCATTACCCTAGATGCTAGATGGCCAGTTTATAATTGAGTACCATTCTGACAGTCAAAGCCTTTTGGGTTTATCATATAGTTGGCTGAAGTCTTAAGCAGATATGCGTAGAGAATGTTAGACTTCAAGTGACCGTATCTTGGGTTGTATGATGTACACACAACTTCACAGCAATTGTTCAGGATCACATTGCGCTGTACTGGACTTGCCCAAGCAGCCACGAGCAAAGTGGGAACTGTTCTTTCTCCCTCTCTTTGTTTCCCCCTTCTGAGCTGGGGATGGAACCAGCAAGGCCAGTGCTCCACCACTGAGCTGCAGCCCCAGCCCCATGTGGATTTTTATATGAGAAAACTGCAATTCAGAGTAACTGTCCAGTCAGCAGAGGAGGTGGGGCTGGAACCCGGGACCTCAAGTCTGGGCTTTCACCCCTGTTTCTTGCAGTGTTCTGTAGCCTACAGAAGGCCCTGGTCCAGCTCCAGAAAGACTCAAGGGCCTATAGAGCTGCCTCCCTGGCCTGAGGGGTGTGGTCCTGCCCACCAGGAAGGAGGGCAGACTTCGGGCCAGGAGCAGCCTGGGCTTGGAGCTGGCTCATGCTCCCTGGGAAGTGGATTCCCAAAGGCTGGCAGCTTGGGCACCTCCAACGTTCCACCCAGTTATGTGTCATGGTTTTTCTGATGGGTCTTGGATCTCATCTTTAGATACAAATCTCCAATTCCTTGCAGGGCTGACCATAAAATTACTTTTACTTTGCTCCTAACTTGCTTCATCTGTGCTGTAATGTCTTTCAATTAGCATGCATAATTACAAATCCAAGCCTCAGCAGTTGTGAAGAGGGGCTGGAGCAAAGACTAAGGATTTTTACACTTCATAATTTATGGAGTTGTTCATTGTCCAGTGTGTGCTTATTCAGATTCACGAAGTTCAAACCATCCTTCTTAGAAAGTGAGTGATTACAAGGAAAAAACAAAAACAAAAAACCAAACCATGGCACCCAGAGAACTTGCCCCCCTTTTCTCTCTGTGTATTTTTTTTGAAAGGCAGAATATACTGGGAAACATCCTGATTTGACTTTTTACTGCATCATAGGATAGTGTGCTTGTGGTATATGTTAAGTTCTCTGTTTCTTGTATTCCTCAGCTCTAAAATGATATGCTTGCCTCCCAGAGTTATTTTTAGGTTTAGAAATAATGTTTGTAATTATTGTAGCACTCCTGTCGCAAACGGACTCAGTACATGAAAATTTCTATCATTGATTTTATTTTCTACACAATACATTGAACATGCTATGGTTTATAAATTGAGTTTGATGTGACTGTAATTCAGGTGAATTTTGTGGTTGTCTAACTTGAATGCTTGCTTTTGCTTTTTACAGTGGTATGCACTGGTTTCCAGGCTACTAAAAATGCTATGGTAGCGGTTGGTAATGGTATCTGGATTTTGTTTCTTTTCTTTCCCGGCCAAACTTCTGTTTTTAGAAGTGATATTTATAGAATGAGAACTGGTTATTAATCTATATTGTATTCAGCAAAATTAGATTTTAATGGCTGTTTGCCGAAAATCTCTGAAGTATTAGAGACAACAGAGATGCTGATAACTGTATCTCATGTCAGACATTTTGCAATGCAAATGTTTTAATGGCAAAAATGTGATTGAATTTTCAGTAGAGCTCAACCGTTGTTCTAGTTTAGCAGGTCACTTGTACATTGATGAAAATACCTATTTTTATCTAAAGTAATTTCACATATTGAAGTGCTTTCTTTGTAACATATAGTAATATAGTAGTCTACCATATGTGCAGATGTGTAGTGAAAACAAAGGACTGGAGTCCTTCATAGAATTATCTACAAGGTACAGAGGTAAGAACAGAAGACCAAAGACACCTGGTTTTTAGAGCTCACTATACTAATACTGCTCAAAACAGAACCTTGGCTGACCAGCTTGGTGACATCCTTCTCCAGACCTGTCTTTGGCCGAAAAAGTGCAAAAGACGGTGAAGTTGGAGTGTTCCCCTCAGTTCCGGGGCCATAGCTAGGTTGCTGAAGCAATGGTGCCGTGACCTTCAGAGGGACAGCTCTCCCAGTGGACACCCTTCACAGAAAGCTGGCTCAGCCAAAGACCAGTAGCAGGTTATGCTTTGTCCCCAGAGCTGTTCTCCTTCTCAAGGTGTCCTTGTGGCTGTGGCCAGACCCACCTGGCACCATTTTTAGGGTAAATCTCTCTGTGGGACATTTTGGCCCCTTCAGTTTTCCACCTTCCTTAGGGTCCCTAACACAGGAATGTCTGATTCTCTGACTGTGGACACAGCTGAAGTCTTCCTAACCTCATCAGTTGATGGATATCTGGATGATCAGGACCTCCGACTCTACCAACCAAAGTTCTGTATCTGACGCTCAGACTTTCTCTGCACAATCCCTCAAAGAAAGTATTATCATCCCCACTATGGAAAAATTGTGGGGTTGAGAAGTTGCTGGGACTCCTCAAGGACTAGGAGGAGTTAATGGCCAGGCTGGGATTTTGTGCTAGTTATGCCAGGCTCCTGAGGATAATTGTCGTTTGTTTGCAGCGAATGCCTGATTGATCCAAGCAGGTGATCACACTGTGACTGATGAGCTTCCAATCCAGAAGAATAGTAGAGATCGGGAAGTGATAGGCTACTGATGCAAAAGCCAGGACTTAGACCACTTTGTGCTGCTATAACAGAATGCTGCAGAATGGGTAATTTACAAATTTAGAAATTTATTTCCCTTGGTTCTGGAGGCCAGAAGTCCAGTGTCAAGAGGCCAGCATGTGTGAGGATGTTCTTGCTGGATGTTAGGAGGCAGAAGGTCGCATGAGCAAAAGGGAAGGTGTCCAAGCTCATCTTCCTATCAGGAACTCCTTCCGTGGTAACCCACTTCTGCATAAGGGCCTTACTCATCCACAGTCTTGGTGTCCCTCTCAATGCCACTGCTTTGAGGATTAAGTTTCTGACGTGTGAACTTTGGGGAACACATTCAAACCATAGTGGGTTCATATTCCTCACCTGCTTATTGAAGAAGAGAGTTTCAAAAAGACCGAGGATGAATGGCAGTGTGGATGGTCATTTGTGGTTTCCTGTCAGCATGTCTCAGGTGGAGACCATGTTGAGGGCCTGAGGTTGGGCCTTGCCCTCTCGTGTATGAAGAAGCCCGAACACTCTCAGGACCTTGGTTTGCCTCTCCATTAGGAGGATGTGAAGCCTCGCTGGGGTGGCCAGTGGAGGTTAAACACTAGAGCGCTGTGAGACTGTGTCGGGGCTGTGCCGATGCATTGTCAGCTCACTCGGTTTCAGTCGTCTTCTCTTTGTGGCCAGCCTCCTGGTCTGCTGAAATTTCAGCTCTTTGTCTCAGAAGATGAGGACTGCCGTACCGCTGAGTGCCCACAGTGTCAGGATTTCCATGATTTTAAGTGGAAATTCACTTTTCATGGAAGTTATTGATAAAGCACTATACTTTATGTAGAATTAAAAAATATATCTCCTTACAGCAAACATTTTGATATAAATCAGAAGTTCCCCAAATTTCTTGGTTCGTCGTGACATCAGTGTCACAGTACATTTTTTAGAATGCCTCCAAGCAAAATGTGTTTGCTGATGATTCTGCTCACTAAGTCATTAGATGCCAGCAGCTTATGTTCAAACAATTTTGTAGTGAAAAAAATTGAAAAAAATGACACACATAGAATGAAAGAAAAGAATATACCCTTGTTTCATTCTTACGCGGTCATAGTTACATACTAACGGGAAGTGCCTGTTTACGGGGTACCTGGCGGCTTCTCACTTGGTTGCTTAACTTCCTGTTCACATTTTTTTTTTATTAAATTCTTTTATTGGTACATTGTAGGTATACAACACAATTACATTTCTCATTGGGAATTGTACCTTTACACAATGCATCTTGGTTCTTATTTTTTTCCCATTCCTAGCCCTCCTTTCATGCCCTCCACCCTTCCCTATTTACAAAGACTTTATTTCCATTTTTTCCATTTCTCATCATTTTTCCTTTCCTTTCTTTCCTTTCCCCTGCCCCTCCCACTACCCCTACCACTTTGGACCTTTTCTTCCTATTTTACATTATCGATTATTCATTCTAATCATTGGTGCATTTTAGGTATACAATATAATGACATTCATCATTGGAAATTTGCACCTTTACATAGTCTCTCTTGGTTCCTAGTTTTCACCCTTGCCCAGCCCTCCCTTCAACCGCTCCAGTCCTCCCTATTTACAAAGATTTTGTTGCTGTTTTTCCATTTTCTCATATTGATCCCATTCCCTTCTATCCTTTCCCCTACCCCTCCCACTTCCTTCCCCTTTGCCTCTTTTCTTCCTATGTCACATGACCTATTATACATGTAGTCCTTATTTACACTTTCAGTTTCTCAGACCAGAGAAACTATTCGGAATTTATACATGTGTGTCCTACTTATTTCACTTAAGAGTATAGCCTCAATGTGCATCCACTTAGCTATAAATGTCTCTAATTTCTCACTTTTTATGACTGAGTAGTACTCCATTTTATAAAAAAACCACATTTTCTTTATCCAGTCTCCAGTTGATGGGCATTTGGGCTGTTTCCAAGTTTTAGCTATTACAAACTGCGCTGCCATGAACATGGGTGCACATATATCACTGTGGTATGATTCTTTTAATTCTTTGGGGAAGATCCCCACCAATGGAATAGCGGGGTCAAATGGGACTTCCAGACCTAGTTCTTTGAGGTATCTCCATACTGATTTCCACAGTGCTTGCACCAGGCTACACTCCCACCAGCAGTGGAGCAGGGTTCCTCTTTCCCCACAGCCCCGCCAGCATTTGTTATTGGTTGATTTCATGATAGCAGCCATTCTTTCTGGAGTGAAGGGGAATCTCAGCGTTGTTTTCATTTGCATCTCTCGAATGACCAGTGATGTTGAACGTTTTTTCATGTATTTATTTGCTATTTCTACTTCTTTGTCTGAGAAATGTCTGTTCATTTCAGATGCCCATTTTTGGATTGGGTCTTTAAATTTGGGAGGTCTGATCTTTGTAAGTTCTTTATAGATTTGAGATAGTAGACCTTTGTCTGAGGAAGAGCAGGTGAAGATTTTTTCCCACATTGTGGGTTGTCTCTTCACACTGCTGGTGGTTTCTCTTGCTGTGCAGAAGCCTTTTAATAAGAAGAGATCCCACTTGTTGATTGTTTGTGCTAGTTCACGGGCAAGTGAGGTTTTGTTCATAAAATCTTTTCCTACACCGATGTCTTCAAGGGTTCTACCTAACCTCTGTTCCAACTGGTTCAGAGTTTCTATTTTAATATTTAGATCTTGAATCCATTTTGATTTTAGTTTAGTGCATGGTGAGAGATACAGGGCTAGTTTTAATCTTTGGCAAGTTGAAGCCCAATTTTTCCAGCACCATTTATTAAAGAGGCTATCTTTCCTCCAATGAGGGTGTTTGGCTCCTTTATCGAAGATGAGATAGCTCAGTATGTCTGGCATTGTTTCTGCATCTTCTAATCTGTTCCACTGGTCCTCGGGTCTGTTTCTTTGCCAGTACCATGCTGTTTTGATCACAGTATCTGTGTAGTATAGTTGCAGGTTGGGGATTGTGATACCCCCTGCCATGTCTCTGTTACCTAGAATTGCTTTTGCTATTCTGGGTCTCTTCTTGTTCCAAATGAATTTTTGGATTGTTTTCTCAAGGTCTATGAAGTATACTGCTGGGATCTCAATTGGAATTGCATTAAATCTATATAGCAGTTTTGGAAGTATGGCCATTTTCACTCTATTAATCCTTCCTACCCAGGAGCAGGGGATGTCTGTCCATTTTCTGATATCATCTTCAATCTCTCTTTTCAGAGTGCCATAGTTTTCAGAGAAGAGGTCTTTGATTTCTCTCATTAGGTTGATTCCTAGGTATTTCAGTTTTTTGGACACTATTGTGAAAGGAAATATTTGCCCTATTTCTCTCTCAGTGAGTCTGTCATTGGTGTAGAGGAAAGCTATTGATTTTTGTGTGTTGACCTTGTAACCAGCTACTTGACTGAATTTGATTATTAAGTCTAGAAGACTTTTGGTGGAGTTCTTGGGGTCTTCTATATAGAGTATCATGTCATCTGCAAATAATGACAATTTGACTTCTTCATTACCTATCTTTATTCCTTTTATTTCTTTCTCTTGTCTAATTGTCGTGCCTAATGTTTCCAGAACTATATTGAACAAGAGTGGTGATAGTGGACATCCTTGTCTTGTTCCTGATTTGAGTGTGAAGGATTTCAGTTTTTGACCATTTAGTATGATATTGGCTGTTGGTTTTTCATTGATGGCTTCTATCAGTTTGAGGTAGAGACCATCTATTCCAATTTTTTGTAGGGTTTTTATCATAAATGCATGTTGGATTTTGTCAAATGCTTTTTCTGTGTCTATGGAGATAATCATATGGTTTTTGTCCTTGGCTCTATTGATATAGTGTATTACATTGATTGATTTGCGTATATTGAACCATCCCTGCATCCCTGGGATGAATCCCACTTGATCAGGGTGTATGATCTTCTTGATGCTCTTCTGCATTCTGTTTGCCAGTATCTTATTAAGGATTTTTGCATCTATGTTCCTTAGTGAGATTGGCCTATAGTTCTCCTTTTCAGTTGGGTCTTTCTCTGCTTTGGGGATCAAGGTGATGCTTGCTTCCAGGAATGAATTTGGGAGTATTGCTTCCCTTTCAATTTCATTGAAGAGTTTAAACAGTAGTGGCAGCAGTTCCTCTCTAAATGTCTTGTAGAATTCAGCAGTGAAGCCATCAGGGCCTGAGCTTTTCTTAGTTGATAAGTTTTTAATTACATTTTCAATTTCATTGGTTGATATTGGGTTGTTCAGAATTTTTAGGTCTTCTTCCTTCAACTTTGGTAATTCATATGTATCTAGGAATCTGTCCATTTCTTCTGTGTTGTCCATCTTACTGGCGTATAGGTTCTGGAAGTAGGTATTGATGATCCTCTGGATTTCTGCTGGGTCTGTTGTAATTTCACCCTTTTCATTCCTAATTGCATGGATTTGGGCCTTTTCTTTCCTTTTTCTGACAAGGTTGGCTAAAGGTTTGTCAATTTTGTTGATTCTTTCGAAGAAACAACTCTTGGCTTCATTGATTTTTTTGTATCGTTCTCTTAGTCTCCATTGCATTGATTTCTCCTCTGATCTTTACAATTTTCTCCTTTGTATGAGCTTTGGGGTTGTCCTGCTCTTCTTTTTCTAGAAGCTTGAGGTTCAGCATCAGGTTGTTTAATTGGGCTCATTCTGTTTTCCTAATATGCGTATTCACTGCTATGAATTTCCCTCCTAAGACAGCTTTCATTGTGTCCCATAGATTCCGATATGTTGTATTGTCATTGTCATTTAATTGAAGGAACTGTTTGATTTCTTCTTTAATTTCCTCTGTGACCCATTGGTTATTCAGAAGTGTGTTGTTCAATTTCCACGTGTTTATGAAATTTTTTGAATTTCTTTTGCTATGGATCTCCAATTTCATCGTACTATGATCTAATAATATACAGGGGATAACTTCAATTCCTTTGCACTTACTTAAACATGTTCTATGTGTGAGCATGTGGTCTATTTTGGAGAATGACCCATGTGCAGCTGAGAAGAATGTGTATTCTGATTTTGTGGGGTGGAAGACTCTGTAAACATCTGTTAAGTTCATTTGTTCAAGAGTTCGATTGAGTTCTAGTATTTCATTACTTATTTTTAGTCTAGTTGATCTATCTATTTGTGACAGTGGGGTGTTGAGGTCCCCCACTACAATTGTTTTAGTGCATATATGACTTTTCATGTCTGTTAGTATTTGTTTTATATAGTTGGGTGCACTAGTGTTTGGTGCATAGATATTTATGATTGTCATCTCTTCCTCTTAGATTCTTCCCTTTACAAGGTGTAGTGTCCTTCTTTGTCTCTCTTAATCAGTGTTGGTTTGAAATCTACTTGATCTGCCAAGAGGATAGCTACTTCTGCTTTTTTTCGGGTTCCTGTCGCATGCAGTATTGTTTTCCACCCTTTAACTTTCAGTCTATGAGTTTCCTTTTGAATTAAGTGTGTTTCTTGTATGCAGCATATTGTTGGATTTTGGTTCTTGACCCATTCTGCCAGTCTATTTCTTTTGATTGGTGAATTGAGACCATTAACATTGATGGTTATAACTGAAATGTATTGACTTGTCATTGCCATGACGTTTTCTTTTTGTTGGCTTCTCCCCCTTTCCATTTAATTTCTTGTCATGCCAGATGGGTTCATTCTGCTTTGCTTCCTGGGGTTGTGATCCTCAATGTCTGTTCCTAGGATACTGTGTAAAATTCTTTGGAGTGCTGGTTTGGTATTCACGAAGTTCCTAAGGTGCTCTTTGTCATGAAAGTATCTTATTTCTCCATCCATTTTGAAAGATAATTTTGCAGGGTACATCAATCTGGGTTGGAGGCTGTCTTCTTTTCGGGCTTGGAAAATGTCACTCCAAGGTCTTCTTGCCTTGATGGTTTGTGTTGAGAAGTCTGCTATGATTCTGATGGGCTTTCCTTTATATGTGATTTGTTTCTTTTCTCTGACTTCTTGGAGAACTTTGTTCTTCTGTTGTGTTTCTGGAATGTTAACAATTATATGCCTATGTGTAGATTTTTTTGATCAAGGCTATTTGGTGTCCTATATGCCTCACTTATCTGTACGTCAAGCTCTTTTCCCCTGCTTGGGAAGTTTTCTGCCATTATTTCTGTGAAGAGATTTTTTTATGTTATCTCCACTCTCTCCTGTTTCTTCATTGAGCCCAATCAGTCTTATGTTATTCTTCTTTGCATCATCTAGCAGGTGCTGGATTGATTTCTCATGTTCCCTTATAATTTTGAAGCAATTTTTCTTTTCCTGGTCACTAATTGCCATCTTATCTTGTATATCTGAAATTCTGTCCTCACAGTGGCTCATTCTGCTGTGTAGGATGCTGCCTTTTCTGTGTCATGCACACTCTTCCCTGATAAAGGGCAGCCATCCTTTCCTTCATGTTTCTTTTCAGAACTTGGGCTTGGGTTTGTTGGGTGTGGCTCATTCTAGACCCTGAAAATGTTCTATCATCCAAACGAGCAGTACCAGGGCAGTTTTAATATTTCGCTTTAAATAGAACTGGAGGCACAAAAGACATTCAGAGAATCATCTATAACATTATGCATTTATTTGAAGTTCTATGATAGTTTTGCAGGTTGGATTGATTTTCCTCATGAAATTTCTTAGGTGATAAAATTGATGTTCTGGATATTTCCAGCCCATGAGTTGAATCAGAGATATAGTTCTGGGGAAGAAGATAGTAAAAATATTTCCAGACATTACTCCTGCTTCATTGGGGGAGCTCTATAATTATTTAGCCTTTTTTATTGAAGCTATAAAAAGTAGATTGTATAACCCATGCACGGAAATTGTCCTTGCCGTTTCCTGCATTAGGTGATACATAGAAGCTACGGTGTGTGACAGTTTCAATATGAATATAACACTTATAATCACATCCTTCCGCCAGCACTGTGGGAGGAAGAGCCTGTGGCCATTCCTTGAGCCCAGCGGAGAACTCAGCAAACTTTCCCCAGAAAGGGACAGGTCATTACCGTTTTCAGCCTTTGGGGTGACAGGGTCCCTGTAACTATTTAACTCTGCTGTTGTCATATGAAGGCAGACAAATAATACATAAACAAGTGAGTGTGGTCCAATACCAATTGTACTCTATTGATGGACATTGAAATTTGAATTTTATCTAACTTTCATGTGGTATGGAAATAATAATCTTCTTTTGACTTCTTTCAGTCTTTAAAAATGTAAATGTCATTCTTAACTTGCAGACTGAAGAGTCATAGATGCCGGGCAGGATTTGGGCCTGGGCCAGAGTTTTTGACCTCTAGGCTAGAGTAAACTTGTGGCTGAGCAGGTCTTTGAGTGATAAGGGTCACATTTTTAACTGCAATCTTTATTAGGAAGTATTTCAAGCATACAGAAAAGCACAGAGAAAAATATATCAGCTTCTGAGATTCAGGAATCATCATTCTGCCATATTGGCTTCAGATTTAAAAAAAAAAAATGAGACAGCCACCAGGTAGAGTGGAAGCCCTTCATTCCCCCTGAGTCCACTACTCTTCCTGAACCCCATTTCTAGACCTCTGTCCAGATACAACTGTCATTCTGAGTTGGTGTCTAAGCTTTCTTGTTGCTTGGACCCTTAGGCCCTTTCTTGTCGCTGTGCTTTTATATATATTTTTACAACAGATACAGAATGGTCATGGAAGTCATGTTGCACAATCTTTCCACAGCTTGATTTTTCCACTCACTGCTGAGTTTCTGAAATTTGTCTGCGGTTCTTACATGTAGCTCTAGCTCATTCATTTATATTGTCATGCAAATTAACGTGTTCATCTTTTATGAATCTTTCCCAAGAGATTCTTTCCTATTTTGATGTCATAAAGATATTCCATATTTTGTCTAGAGCACGAATCGGCAAACTTTCTGCAAAAGGCCAGAGGCCCAATAAAGTCATGCATCACTTAACATCAAGGATACATTAACAAATAAAGTCATGAGTTGCTTAGCAGTAAGAATGTATTAGGTGGTCTTGGCTCTGTATGAGCACATTAGACTGTCCTTACATAAAGCCTTGATGGAATGGCCTGCTGTGTGCCTTAGCTATATGGAGCAGCCTGTTATTCCCAGGCTGCAAAGTTGTGTAGCATGTTACTGTACTGAATGTTGTAGGCAGCTGTAACACAATGGTAAGTACAGTGGTACCTCAGTTCACGAATTTAATTCTTTCTGCAATTCTGCCTGCAAACTGAGTTGGAGAAGAACGAAATCAAATTTCTCCATAGGGTCAACATTGAACCTTGCCAGTGAATTTGATTTGGTTCTCATCCAATTTGGTTGGTGACCAAAATTGTGGAAAGAATTGAGTTTGTGAACTGAGGTACCACTGTATTTGTGCATCTGATTCTTCTAATAACACTTAGTTTGAAACACCAACATATTATACAGCTATACAAAGATATTTTTATTTTTATCATTATTGTGTAATTTTAAAAAACATTTAAAACCTTTTTATTTTTTATAAATTTAAACTTTATTAAAAACTAAGAAACACTTGTGAGCCTCGACCTGTGGAGGGTCAGGATCATCAGTGCCACTGTCCTCCTCCTCCACATCATGTCCCCCTGGAGGGTCTTCAGAGCTGGCCCCTGCTGTCATGACCAGGCTTTTCCCGGATGCTCCTGCAGGGCTGGACAGGGCTCTTCTTTAGGACCCGTTGCCCATCGGAAATGGGTCCTGGGGCTGCACTTGGCTTGTGTCTCTTTTCATAGATCCACTTAGGCAGATAAGCCAACGTGAACATTCCTCTCTGTTAAAGAAAACCTTTAGATGCTGGGTTCCATGGTTTTAGGCTTTCAAAAAAGCTTACTGAAATCTGCCAAAGCTTCTGCCATGCCCCTCGCTGTGCAAATTCTTTGGGGTTCTTTCTCTTTTGCTGCAGCTTTCTTTTCTCTTGCCTCTTCTTCGGCCCTGGATTCCTGTTGCAGTTCTGTTACAGTCTTACAGGACCACCACTGAATATGTGGTCTGTTGACCGAATCATTATGCAGGGCGTGACTGTGTTTTGGGCTTTGTGGGCCCCACCTTCTCTGTTACAACTACAGTACTTACCTGTGGGAAAGCAGCTACAGACATTGAATAGACTAATGAGTATGACTGTGTTCTAATAAAACTTTATTTGCAAATATCAGGTGACAGGCCAGATTTGGTCTGTAAGCTGCAGTTTGCTAACCCTTGATTTAAGCCTGTTGAGGTTGTATTTTTAACATGTTGATACAAAATCCACCTGGAAGTGTGTGTGTGTGTGTGTGTATCCATGTATGGAATGAGTTACATACTTAGGTTAGCCATAAGGATCAGCAATTATCACTTACAAAGAAATTTATCTTTTCTACACTAACTTTATATCTGTTATATCTAAGTTATTTTATATGGTAAATTTCTGTGTTCTCTTTATGTTACATTGTTCAATTTATCTATCTCTGTGGTAGTATTACAAGGTGTGATTATTATAGATATACAATAAAATTTTTATTCCTGGTAGGGAAAATAAGATTCTTCTACAAAGAATTCTGTAAATTCTTCTACAAATTACATTGGCAATACTTGGTCCTTCATCTCTTCTGTAAGTTTTGGATTTACTTGATAAATTAGAAAAAAATATGGAATGTGGGATTTTGGTTGGGATTGGATTGTTTTGCCTAGACTAGGATTCTCAGTATGTTTCTAGCTGAGGGACCCTGGCGGGTTACTCATTCTCTGAGCTGAGGAGATGTAGGTAATAGTACCTGCCTTGGAGGGAGGGTTATAGTAAAGAGTAAATGGGTCAGCGCAGAAAAAACATTGAGAGCTGTGCCACGCATAATGCAAGCGTTCAGAAATCTTAGCTGGTATTAGCTTTTAACGTTCTTTGGAAGAAGTCCTCTTAATAAAGATACAGGACAGTTAATCAGGTCAGTTAATCAAAGAGCTGAAGTGGGGAATTGTAAGTTTCAGATCTACTTTAAGCAATGAATTTGATATTCAAATGCATAAATGTGTATTCATGGGAAAGAGTTTTGCCGGCCACTGACTCACAATTCTACATGCTAGAATTGTGTGGAATTATGGTCATTTTTCCCCTCATGTGGTTTGATGTATTTTATTGTGAACTCATTGTGATAGACGTGACTGTGCACACAGCACGTATGTGAGTCTCATGCTTTGTGCTATGAAATGCCACTTTATCACTGTATTGATCCTGGACAAGGTTTTAATGTTAATTTCTTAATTTACATTAGCTGCACCAGGGGAATTTATTGGCGACAAAGAACGTTGATATGGGAGAGTCCCATTATTCACGGGCAACTCTTTTTGAGGTGTCAGTTTTTCTGCTAGATTTACCCAGTTTCCCTTCATCCTCTTTTCTAGATAGGGAGGACCTGAGAGGCTTCCTGTGCGGGCTCAGTTGTAGCTGCCCCGCCTCTTCTGGGCTCACGGTCACATGTCCCATCCTCAAGCGATTTCTAGGACCCCAATTTCCAGCCTCCGGGTTTTATTTCAGGTCCAAACCTTTGTGATCAGTGCAGTGTTCTCTTCTGGTAGCTCCTTGGGATGGGAATTCTGTTCTTATTTCTAAAACTTGAGGATTCTCTTTTCTCCCCACCCCCTTTCAAAACTCACCTCAGCAGGCAAGTGCAAGGTCCTGAGTTCAATTCCGGGTACCGGAAAAACAAAAACAAAAACACCCCCCCCCCAACCCCAAACTCACCTCTGAATTAAAGCATTTTTTATTTTATCTAAATTTGCAAGTAGTATTTTTAACCAGAGAAGGGCCTGACCATGAGTTAAATCTGTTACAATGATAAAAGTCCCAAATAGTGAAAATTTCCATCAGTTGCTTTTATTTTACGGAGAATTACAGCATTTGTATATGCAAGGTGAGTCATGGTGTCTGTAATCTTTACACACTAACAATTCGCATAATCCCACTTGGCAAGCATTTGCCATGAGATTGGTTTATCAACATTCAGAAAACCATTCAGAAGATGCTCTGTGCTCAAAAATTAGTTTGCTGAAAAACACTTCCTGCTATACCGTTATGCTTTACTGAGAATTTTCCCAGTGGGCTTTTCTAGCGTACTCATTTCATGCCTTAATTGGAGATGCTAAATATTTGCATATTTTAGAGAGATAATTTGGATGATTAGTATCGCAGGGCTTCTTCAAAGCTATCTCCCTTTTGTTGCAGTGCTTGTATGGACATAATTTTACAGGGGCCAGGTCTGTGCTGGGGTAAGAGGTGACCCCGCAGCGCCTTGTAAGACAACACACAGGTTGCAAGGCAGCTGGCGCAGGTGGGACATTCTTCTGGTTCTCCGTGGGGCTGTCTTGTGTCTACAGGGCTGCACAGTCACAATGATGGTGCTGTCCTGCCCCTGTTGCTCTGCTCCTGCCCTGACTGCCAGGCTGCAGAGGCTCCTGTCTGTTGTTAACCATCCTTACTTCTTTCCTTCTGAACCCATGGCAGTTCTAGTTGGTAGGGCCTCTTCCACTCTCAGCCCAGTTGTTATCTTCTTTTATTGTTTTTCTTTTGTTTCTTCTGTATTTCAAAACTATCAAGGCCCTTTAAGCTCTTTCATGGAAAAACACCTGGCTTTTAAGAGGCTTCTGGCCAGAGACTTTCTTTTCTGCCCTGCAGGGAGATGGGTGACTGAGTATGCCTGCAGTTGTGGGGTCTTCAGCTCTTGCTGACTTACAGACAATTGCTACTGCAGCTCCAAGTTCTGCTCTTTTAGTAGCTTGAGTTTTGTTTCTTTGTTTTTAGTTCTTTTCCTAGGAAAGCTGCCCATATTTGGCCTACTGGGTATAGAGAACTCATCTCAGGTAAATGAGGTTGGACAACATGAAGACTTCGAATTTATCTCCTGAGCCACTTATTCTTGTCCTAGCCCTGGGAGCAGATGGGCATTAAAATTAGAGCAGCTGTTTCCACTTATGGTTTGAAAAGCTGAAAAAAGAGCAGAAGGAATTTAGCCTGCCTTTGGAGAGAAAAACACACATCAAAATAGTCAGGAGGCCAACCAGGTCTGTCAACATGTTTGGCACTTGATAGTTTAAACCAAAAGCCTTTCCCAAAGAAGCTGACCCTGGGCTTTGCTCGCACACCTGGTCTCAGATGCCTGTTGATTTCTCTCCAAACTTTTCTTAAGGTTTCTGGTCTTTGGAGCTTAGAAAATATACAACACTTAACTAGTAGAAATGCTCTGAGTGCAGAACAGGCCAAGAGAAAGCATCATGTTTCTTTATTGCAGACAATAAATATTTATAGAGTGCTCACTATGTGCCTGTTTTTACATTTCCCTGATGTTCCACATTAGTGTCATTTGTTGTTTATAACTACTTTAAAAACTTTTTAAGGGCTGGGGATTTAGCTCAGTGGTGCCACTGCCTTCCTCACAAGCGCCAGGTCCCGAGTTCGATCCCTGGTACAAACAAACAAACAAACAAACAAACAAAAACTTTGTAAGAGAGCCAGGTGTGGTGGCACATGCCTGTAATCCCAGCACTCTGGGAGGCCGATGCAGGAGGATTGCAAGTTTGAGCTCATTGTAGGCAAATTAATGACTTAGCAAGACTCTGTATCAAAATAAAAAAAATGAAAAAAGGCTGGGGATGTAGCTCAGTGTGAAGGCCCTGGGTTCAATGCTTAGTACTGAAAATAAAGGAATTAAGACATTTAAATGTTTGGGACCCCTTATCTTTGGGGTCCCTCACAAGACAGAAAGGCTCTTTTTGAAGTGCTGGTGTCTGTTTTAAGTTCCTACCCAGTTTGGCATGTTTCAAATCCCCTGTGAAAAATTCCTGGACATGCTGCTTTCTCCAGTGAAACAGAATATTTGTATTTCTCTCACTATTCCACAGTTTAATGGCTCGGAGCCTTTGTGAAGTATAACACACATACAGAAAAGTGCCCCAAACAAATATATGTATTTCAATATTTTATCATAAAATGACTATCTCTGTAACCATCACCAAGGTCAAAATTGAGAACGTTGTCCTCCAGCCCCTTCCTGGTTCCCATTTTTCTTTGTTCTCCAAAGGTAGCCACTCTGCTAATGCCTAGTATGATTTAGCTTTGCTATTTATGACCTTTGCATAAGTAGAAAAATCATGTTTGAGCTATTTATTCAAACTGTTGCCTAAGGCTACAGTTTTTCCTTTCATGGCTGTGTAGAATTTTTAGTATGAATATACTAAAGTTTGTTTACATATTCTGCTCTTAATGGACACTTGGGTGGCATCCACTTTTTGGCAATTACAAATAGACTGTGGATGTTTTTGCCTGTGTCTCTTGGTGCGCATCTACTTTATTTCTGTTGAGGGGTAGACATGGGCCTCTGGTCACAAGATATATTCATTCATCATGCCCAATGGTTTACTGAGGTGGTTGTGACCATGCGTGCTCTTCCTGTGGTGTGTGGTCCCTGTCTGTCCTGGGGATGGATGGTCTCTTGGCTTTAATCATTTTAGTGAGTAGATAGTGGCCTCCTATTGTGATTTAGTTTATATTTCTCTAATTACTGATAAAGTTGAGCAGCTTTTTTTTCTTTTTTTTTAACATTCAAAACTCCCGATATTCTACATTTCTTAGAAATAAGCACCCCTTTTGAAGCATTAAGTCCAACAAAACATTCAAGATTATTTGTAAAAGGCTGTGAGTGAAGCAAGTAAATTCAGCTCACTGATCACTATAGTACTGCATAAGCACAGCTCAGGGTTTGAGCTTTTGTGGCTTCCCTGGGGATAACAGGGTTAGGCCATGCTTCGCTACCCCTAAGAGCAGAGCTTTTAGTGGTAACATAGCAGGAACTACAGACGAGTTTCCCAAGAACTCACCGGTCAGTCTTACCTGTCAGTGAGCTACCAAAACTTCCACAGAGTAGAGATTTAACATTTACTTGAAGTCACACACAAGTATGTCAAGCAGTGATCTAGAATGAAGAGGGTCATCAGGAACAGAGACAGTTGAGCCTCGTTTTCCCCTTACGGTTTGTGTCCAACCCAGCACTTACTCATGAAGAACCACTGGGTTTATCTGCAAAGGTTCTGACAAGACCAGTTCAGCCTTTTACTGGAAATACCTTGTTTCAACAGGGCACTTTTTATGGCTCCAAAGATTGTTGTCCTTTGTAACACATGCGGTTTCAGTGGGCTTCACGTGAGCAGCTTTTCTTATGTTACTGGCCATTTGGATATAATTTTTGTGAGAAAAACCATTCATGTCTCTTGCCCATTGGCTTATGGCATTCTCTTCCCTGCATCTTTTTCATGGAGAATTTTTTCTTCAGGAGCTGAGCCCTCTATGGGCCACATGTCTGAGGATAGCTTTATCTCTTGTGACTTGCTTTTTTCTTTCTCGTGGCTCTGTTTTAATGAAAAGATGTTCACAATTTGGTGCTATATAATTCATTAATGTTTCTTATAGTTGATGTTCTTCGTGTCTTGTTTATTCAATATTTATAATGAAAATTTTTTTCTGTTACTTCTTTGAAGCTTAAATTTTTGTCTTTTATGTTTAGGTATAATATTCAATTGGGATTTATTTTTGTTTATGAGTAAAAAACTTCATTTTCCCCTACATCAATATCAATTTGTTGAAAAGATCATATTTATCCCATTACTCTGTTCCCAACATCGTGTCCATATATTATTATTTCCATTTCTTGTCTCTGTTTCATTGGTCTATTTGTTCCTCCTTCTGCCAAGATCACGTCGTAATTACTACAGCTGTAAAATTCTCGATCTGTTATACACCAAGCTCTGATACACTGTTCTTATTTGAGGGTATCTGGACTATTTTGGGCCATTTATACAACGACAACACCAATGAAACTGTTGTGATTTTTGTCGTAATTGCGTGAAATCTATAGATAACTTTGGTGGAAAATATGAATCTTATGACGTGTGCTAATCCATGAGTAGAGCATCCGTTCCTCTATATAGTAACCCTCAATTTCCCTCAGCCTTGCGTTACTATTTCAAAGTTCTCTTTGTTGAGAGCATATGCTTCTTTTGAGTTATCTATACATGTTTGACTTTGGAGGATGTATTTTAAACAGCATATTTTATAAAATTACCTTTGTTTATGGCGATACATGGAGACGCTGTGGGTTTTTTGGTTTTTTAAAACTTTGACCTTGTATCTGGAAGACTTGTTGAAGTCTAATACTCTAATAATTTAGTTGTATGTATAATCAGGTCTGATAATTATGACAGCTTACTTTCCTTCTCAGTTCATATGCTTTCTTTGGATTTTTGCCTCATTGGACTGGCCAGGGCTTATTGAAGTGTTCGGTGGAAGTGCTGGTAACAAACATCCTCGCTTTGGTCTCAGTTGCAGAGAGAAACCCCTCAACCCTTTACTGATGAATACTCTATTGACAGAAGGTTTTTGCAGATTCTCTATCAGGTTAAAGAAAGTGCCTTCTATTCCTGGTGTGCTAAAAGTTTTCACTCTAGGTGAATGTTGAATTTATTAAAACACTGTTTCAGTACCAGCTGAAATGATTATATGATCTGTATAGGAAGTTTGATGCCTAGTTTGCCTGCAGGCTTTTTCTTGAATACTCAGGGAGGCAAATGTTGACATGTTTCCTAGATTTATGGCATTGTTATTGGGTAAAAAGAGTTTTCTAGAATATATGAGTGTCTCCGATGAGAGGTGGAACAAAATATATAGACTGGCCATATTTTAAAAGTTTCTGCTATAAGAAAAGGATCTGTGAGTGACTAAGAGAAGAGGAAGAAGAAGAAAAAAATTCATCTGAGGCTGAAGTGCCTGCTACAGAAATGCAGTTGAGTGCTCTTAGAATTTGATAAAATATAGAAACCAAGAGACAGAGAGTATGCCTGGTTTTAAAGAACATTCACTTTGTTCTTGGTATATCTACAACACAGCAGGGTTGAAAGATTCATCAGGGTGATTTAGTGATGATGCATGTTAAGCAGATGACAGTGATGTCCTGTGATTTCAAGACAGTTTCCAAATCCAGAATGTTTTAGAGACACCAGGAACAAACAGGGAAACAATTAGACATGTTAGAAGTCATCTGTAATGGATTTATTTCATAGTCAGAAGTTTGGATTCTGCCTGCAATTTTCTTTTAGCCTGCTTATAAAGGTGACTCAACATCCACACACAAATCAGGATAGACTAGTCTCAATAAAGTCAACTCAGAATTGAGAGGAAATACTGATGGCCAGGTTAGTCTTGTGATGATATTTTTGAGTAGATCTAGGGTTCTTAACATGAAAATAAACATCAAAACATAAAATGTATATTTCAGTCAGGTACATAATTCTTGCTTCAGAAATGAGTATTTTTATTGTTTGAATTTGGAAACAACCATTTTGGGATGCAATTCTTGGCTGAGTCTACAATTGGCATAAGCACTGCAGTGATTTGTGTTTTTCCTATCTTTCTTCCTAGTGGGGAAGCAGTTGGTGTTGGAATATAGTTGAGATCTTTATTGAAGAAAGTGGGAAAAATTCCTTTTTAAGACAAAAATACTGTGACAGTTGGACCCCCCCACATTATTCATTTCCCTTTGAGCACGAAGATGACATTTACAACCAGAGCAATTCCTTTTTTGAATGCAGAGACACAATATGAAGAAATGAAAGGACATTGGCGCTCTCCAGTCCTGCTCCTTCCTTTAAAGCTGGGGACGCTCAGACCCAGAAAACTTCCTTGTCTTTTCGAAGTCACCTACAACATGAGAGCACAACCTCTCAATCCTGTCATGGTGCCTCAGGGTGGCAATTGCTCGTTCTCATTTCTTCAGTGATTCTGAAAGTGCGGGAGTCATCCTTGTTGTGGTGTCCCTCTCCCTGCTGGTAGATGTAGACAGATGCTCTCTGCCATTTGCCATTGGTATATGTGGTCCTTCCCACCCTCCTCTGGGGGTCCTCTATTTCTGTATTCAGTCTCTGCCGGGCTTCCCGTCATTCCTGTTCATTTAGTTCAGATGATGGGTGCAGCAGCAGGGGAAGGTGTTCTACATTCCTTCCATGGAACCAAAGATGGGAACACGACCATTCCCTGTGGCCTTGTGTCATGAGGGATGATCTAGGTAGTATTACTGTCTTTGTGCCAAGATTCATCGTCTGCATTCCTGTACATAATAATGATTAGAAGAAAGTTTGATCCCTCCGGTTGTATGGGGTAAAAAGGTCTTTCTGTTGCTTAATCTCTTGGTGATACTAGCCCAATAAGGGAGTTGGGTGGGGAAGAGAAAAATAGATGTGATTGCTACCAAATTTATCCAGCCCCATTCAAGGTAATTTTTTTTTTAAGTCTTTCCAAGTGACTCTATTTACCTGTTTTCTTCTGTTTGTGAATCCAAAGTCTGTACTGTCTAGATCAGGGGTTGGCAAAATAAAGGGCCAGGGCCAGATAATAAATCTCACATAGGCTTTGTGGGCCTGATAAGCTCTGTCCCAACTACTCGGTGGCTGGTGCAATGCACAAGCAGCTAACACAGAAACAGGTGGCTATAGTTGAATTTCAGTAAAACTTATTGACAAAAGCACACTGAATTTGGCTTGTAGTTATACTTTGCCAACCCCTGGTTTATACCAACAATTTCAGAAGTTTGGTTTTTGGACTAGGTTTATCAGAATCATCTGGGAAATGTTGAAAGGTACAGCTTTCTAGGCTCTGAGTTTCTGATTAAGTGCGTGGAGTTGGCGTTCCGTTTTTTCAAAGGTTCCTTAATTGATTCTGTTGCTCAGATTTATTTACTAAAATAGGGTTCTTCTGCTTCCCTCCCTCCCTTCCTTCCTTTTTTCCTTAATTCTTTCTTTTCTTCTTTCCATCATTTGTTATATACAGATACAAATAATAATATAACATTATGTTTTGTGTTTAAAAATGAAATAGAATGGTATGGTGCTATGCAAAGCATTCTGCATATTGTTTGTCTATTTCTTTGCCATTCTTAGTGATACGTTTATCTTTTATTGATCTCTAGGAGTTCTTTATACAATAAGGGATTTAGTCTGTTTTAATATATTATAAATATCTTCATTATATTCTCGCCATTTAAATTTATTTGTGGAGTCATACAGATTTTATAATAACTACTGATGGGATAAAATACATCAGTCTTTTTCTTTATGACACTGGTCTCAACCAGAGATAAAATATGTTTCCCCAGGGAACACTGGTAATGACTGGAGGTGTTTTCAGTTGTCACAACTTGGAAGGAGGTATTTTACTGGCATAAGGGCAGATGAGGGATGCTGTTAAGCATCCTATGATGGCTTAGGATGATGAAGAATTATCCATCCCAGTGTCAACAGAGCTGAGGTTTTAGGCTTTGTTTAGTTCCCATGAGAACTTCATCAGCTGTTGCAAAGGCAGCACCCCAATGACCTAAGAACCTCCCATTAAGCCCCACCCCTTAAAGGTCCCACTCCCTCAACACTGAGGTCCAAGTTCCGACATGGAACCCTGGGGAGACAAACCACATGGAAACAGTAGCAGTCATGTGCTTCATCAGTGTTTGTGATTCTCCTCCTGGGCTTCATTGGGCTGGGTTTCCTCAAACACAGTCCTGTTTTCTTGGAATGCCTTTGCCCAATGAGCATGCACATAACTGAGGGAGAGGTCGACGCTAGTCTGCTCAGTTTCTCTTGGGAATGTTGGAACACAGTGCCAGTGACAGCCAACTGACTGTTAATAGAACCCTAAGTCCTCAAGCCAGAGGGGGCCTTGTACAAACTACCCCAGGCCTCACTTAGTGCCCTGGGGCGTGTCTGGTGCAGGTGAGCAAGGTACCCAGAATCTCTCAGTCCCTGTGCAGGACGGGCTGATGCCAGGGCTCTGGTGTGCAGCCAGCTCCATTTTCCATCAGAAACTCTGGTGACCTCGTCTAGCTGGAAGCATTCATGGTTGCTGCCCTGGTTTTGTTGAAAGCTGTTCATAATCTCTTCTTTTCATACACGCAACGATTGAATCCATTCCGTCTCCCAGCATTATGACTTTTAAGCTAGCTTAACATAAGGGAGGGCTGGAGCTCATTCCAACAGACGATGGTCATTGCTGGCATGTACAGAAGCAGAGCAAGTAGCTGACAGTGTGATTGCTCAGGGCCAAGCGAATTGGCCCAAGTCTCCCACTGACTTTGAGCTTCTTGAGGGCCAGTGCTGGCTTGGGCCGTCTTCCCCAGCCTCTTGTGAGGCTCCCTACCGGGAGCATCACTGGTGCCTGATGAATGTCACTGTTTGCCGATCTGTCAGAGCACAGAATGAAGCCCACAGCTGCTCCCCTTGGGCGGGTGGTTATAAGTGCACATCCCAGCTGCTGTCCCCAAGGTCTTGAAATGGACGTATTTGAAGCGACTGGATTAGCTTGGGATTATATTTAATGACTGCATGTGGCTTTTTTATACCTGTTTGAAATCAGACCTTTCGTTCTTCTGGGTGTTTTTTTAATTACTATATGTTTGTGATGCATAGTACACACCTTGGGGAATCAGTATATATATATAGTGTGTGTGTATATTACATATAGTGTATACATATATACATATAGTGTATATATACATACATATAGTGTATATATATACACATATATATATAGACTCTTGATCCTTTTTATTTCCCCTCATCCCCAGATCCCTTTTCATCTCCACAAAGTCTGCTTCCCTGTTTCCTATCATCTATCTTTTATTTTGCTCTTTAAATTGTTTATACTTTGAGTTTTTCATGTAAGACAAACTATGTGATATTTAACCTTCTGAGTCTAATTTATTTCACTTAGCATTGTGGTCTCAGAGCACATCCATTTTCTTACAAATGACTCAATTTTATCCTTCTTCATGGCTGAGTAATATTCCATTATCTATCTATCTATATCTGTCTATCTATCTATCTAGATATATATATGGATCCAGCTGTACCTCTTCTGAGTATCTTCTCAAAAGAGTTAATGTCATCGTATTACAGTGACACACACATACCCATGTTTGTGGCAGCACAACTCATAATAGCTAAGTCTTGGAAGTGGCCAATATGCCTATCATTCTTCTGCCTGTGTGCTGCTGAGGACCTGGGAACTGGTGGAAACATGGGTAGCAGGTCGTTGAGTTGGGAAAAGAGGCCCCGGCTGAAGTGTTCCACCGTGGCTGTCTTGGAGTCACTGGTCCCAGGATGAGCAGCCGCCTTTGTGCAGGTCTATCCGCCCATCTCAATTCTGTGCCACACCCTGTAAATACCTTTGGTTGTAGCCTAAATTACTTGATACAGGTAACAAGTCTAAGGTAAATGTGAAAAGGGCAATTGCAAGTTACTCTATGATGTAGAAGTTTGGTGTAACTAGATGGGCTAACAGAGGCAACAAAAACAGAGCATGTAATAAACAAGCCTGCTGGTTACCTGCAGGCAGAAAGCCATGAGCCCACTGGCTCTCTCTTTTCTCTTTAGGATAGCCGGTGTTACAAGGGCTTAATCATTTTTCCCCATCATTAGAAACTAGAAAGTATAGCTATAAAATATCACCTATTAAATTTTACTAAATCAGGGCTGTTAATTAGGACATCCTGGCTCGTTAGGCATTTTGGCAGCTTGGTTATTACCGACTTACAGCTCACACGTGTTGGATCTTGACAGCCACAGCGGCCTCTGAAATGGGACTTCCCCTGACAGTAGACATCTAAGGGTGCCAGGGTTTTGCTTACAGGTCACTCACTCCATTCTAGCTGAGATTGGCTGCGATGAGTTAAAACATAATTTTTCTAGTGCAACTGGTCTTGGGTAGAGATTATCATGGCAGGGAGTTGCCATTGTTGGTGAAACAACTGGTGTGCAAGCCAAGGAAGCAGCGTGAGGATGAAATGATGGTTTTAAAAAAGGAATCAGTGCCCCTAGAATGCATTTAACTCCCTGCTTTGTGTCCTGGTGTGTGTGTGTGTGTATGTATCTGCGTTGCCTTTGTGTCTGTGTATGTGTGTGTATGTGAGTGTCGAAGTGTGTTTGTGTGTGTCTGTGAGTCTGTACATGTATCTGCGCGTGTGTGTCTCTCTGCGTAACTGTCTGCGTCTATGTGTGTCTGACTCTGTGCACGTGTCCATCACGTCATACACTGCTTTGAATCTCTATAAATCTGCACAGTTGGCGCCGCACACCTGTAATCTCAGCACTCTGGCAGGCTGAGACAGGAGGATTGCAAGTTCAAGCCCAGCCTGATACTTAGTGAGATCTTGTCTCAAAATAAGAACTAAGAAAGGGCTGGGGATGCAGCTCACTGTGAAGGCCTTGGGTTCCATCCCTAGTGTATAAAAACATCTGTGTCACTGACAGTTCTACATTTTAGTGGTGCCCTCTTCTCTTGACGCAAGTGTTCCTCCTGGCCCTCACTCACTCTTTACCAAACCCCGAGTGCTCCTGTGCATCCCTCTCCCTGTGAAGCTGCACAGGGTGGCACTGCTGGCTCTACCCATCTCTTTCCGACCCCTTGTTCCCTTACTTGGTGGCACTGCTTCCTGGATAGCAGGTTGGGGACTGTGGTGGGACCTGGCCTTGGCCCCTGGCTCCGTCTGCCAGTGGCTCTGTCCACCAGCGGCTCACTTCTGGCCCTGGCCGCTGCTGTGTCCAGCTGCACTAAGTGGCCCCTGGGTGGCGGCTGAGGACAGAGGGGCTGCTCCGCCGAACTGAGAGCTGGCTGCCCCCCAGTGTGCCCTCCTCCTCCTGCCCTCATCTTGCGAGGCTGCGCTCCACGCTGCTCTGCCATACATCCGGGGCCCACGGAGACAGCGCCCTTTGATTGTAGATTAGCTACTGACTCACTCCGACAGCACTGCCAGTCTGGACCTCATCGTTTAAGGGCTCTAGCAGCTTCTCGTATATAAAATCCACCCCTTCCGTCTCCCTTCCCCCTTTTTCTTCCCCTCCTCTCCCCCTCCCCCCTTCATCCAGCAGCTCCAATATGCCAGGCACTGGGGTGGGGGATGCTGCTCAGGTAAACAAAACAGAAAAGAAGGAATCTGACCTTGCAAGGCTTTCATTCTAGTGGAGGAAGACAGAAAATAAATATGTTAAATCGTTTTTCTTTTTTTTAAACAGTATGTTAGAAGATGACAGATCTTTTAGACAAAATAAAGCAGAGAAAGAGGTGTCACCAGTGGTGAGGGCTGGGGAGTGCACTGTCCAATGGGTGTGTGGGGCTGTCTGGATCAGAAGCTGCCGTTTGAGTGAAGACTGGAAGGAGGCTCAAGCCACCCTGAGAAGTAAAGGCATTCAGGTTGAGGGGTGACCAGTGCAAAGGTCCTGGGGCAGGTGGTGCTGGAGGGGCAGAGGAACAGTGGAGCACTCAGTATCTGGATCCAAGTCCCTGATAGCAGGGGGAGGGGTGAGACCCGAGAGATGGGGGCTGGTCAGAGTACAGAGGGCTGGCAAGACGGTGAAGACTTCGTGAAAGGCAGTCACCTGCTTCACATCACCAAGCGTCAGCTCTAGATCCTGAACCCGAAGTGTCCCCACCTTGGAGGGCGGTGGTGAGGACAGCTAAGCCCCGCCGAGGCAGCCCACGGTCAGTGCTGCCCAAGCGCCACCCTTATCGGACCTGCATTCTAAAAAGCATTTGATCTCTAGCTACTTTCTGTTGCCTGCAGAAGTGCGCCCCTTGCCTTCTGCCTGCCCCATGGGATTGTTTTTTTTTTTTGCGCGATACTAAGTTGAGGTCAAACGTGGTTCTGCCTTGTGGAAAGAACTGTTGGCTGGAATTCGGATGTGGCACCACCCTGCTTTGTCTCGCCTTGGCTGTAATGGTCACTTGCTTTTCCTCTGCCCTCCCGTTTCCAAGCAGTGACACAGCCTCAGGGCTGTGTGAGCGTGGAGGAGCCACAGGGCAGTGTTCAGCAGTAGAGTGTGATAGAAAAATGTGTGTGTTGGAATAAGAATTCATTGCGGTAAAAGACACATTGGCATCAGTCCCCTTCACGGTACTTCCCTTCCCTTCAAGCGTGCTTTTCCCATTGTGCTTGCCACTTCCGGCAGCAGTTCTGCAAGTCCTCTTTCGAGAGTTTCTTTAGTTGCACTGTCCTGGCTACCTGGGTGTCTCGAGTCCATTGGAAACGTTTACCTTCCATGGTCATTTTGACTTTGGAGGAGAGCCAGCGGTTACACAGTGCCAGTAAGTAAGGTAGAGCAGGACACACTGCAGTGTTCTTACGAGGTGGCCTTTCCGCTGGACGGCGCTCGGATGTAGCACTCACCGTACCTTTCAGCACAGTGTTAAAGACCCTCAGGAAAGAGCAACTGCAGAACTGCAGCTGCAAGTGGTAATAATGATGGGAGAAGTGTGCTCGAAGCAAGGGGAAGTGCTTTGAGGGGAGACTACTGGCAGTGCGTCTTTTACAGTAGCAACTGTTTTCAGTGTCACTATTCACAGTATTTGTCAATCATCCCGTGTAGGTAGCAGGACTGGTGGCCCTGACCGTGGCAGGGGCGGGTGGATGCGCTTCAAGCGGGGCCGGTGGCCTAGCACCACTTTGGAGGAGCCCTGTGCCTCTCCAAGGGTGAGCCATGCTCCATAGCGGGTGGTGGTGAAGGAACAGAAGCCTGGGACCCCTGGTCACCAGGGCAGTGGTGCTTGTCTTACTTAGTGACACCTCGGACTCAGCTGCACGTCATTTTCATTGACCCCTTGTGATGCAAATGTGCTTTTCTATGTACACATTGAAATTCATTTTTGTGACTTGGTCACCCTCAGATTTTTAAAAGTTGATTTCAGAAACAGCTTTGATCATTCTCTTTGTTCTAGTTAATTAATTCCCTTTCTCCTTTGTCTTCATCCTTGATGCCCATCCCATGAGGCCTTCTAAAAATAAATTAGACACAAAGTAACGTCGTGACTCAACAGGCAGTTCCTTCCCTCCCTCATCACATGTTGCTTTCCAAATATCGATCAATCTGTGTATTTCTTTCAGCTTTTTTTTTTTTAAGACCTTTGCTATGTCCTCGATGTGCGAGGAACATGCTGCAACCAGGACTGATAAAGTCCCTGTGCCGCAGGAGCTCACATTTTTGTGGGACAGGAAGCAAGGGATTATTTTAGATTTTACAGGGATGGAAGCCTTCTCTGATACTTGAGTAGAGAAGTGGATGAAAGGAGGACAGCGCCACGCAGAGTCTGGGAAGAAAGCATTTTAGGCAGAGGGTCAGCAGGTGCGAAGTGCCTGAGGTGGGAATGAACACGGCATTGTCTGAAGACAGCAAGAGAGTGGAGAGCGAGAGGTTCAAGAGAAGAGGAAGACTTGTGGGAGAAGAGGGCCTCAAAGGGTAGGAAGAGGCCAGCTCAAGGAGGTCTTTGTCTTCCTTGGGAGGAGTTAGGGCTTTCTTTTGCGTTGACAGATTGCAAATATTTTAAATTATTGACTGTTTCAACATTCTCTGCAGAGTCTGACTCCTCTGCCCTTATTTGAGAGTCTGTGAGGGAACCTCCAAGTGATAGCGTAGACTCAGTGTGGCATTTTAGGAGCTCCATTTGATTCCATCTTAAATCCCTTCCTGTTCCTTCAGAAGTCTGTTGAAGTTGTCTGAGGAGGGTAATGAGCAGAGGGAGTACTGTTCACCAGGTGCAGCCTTCTCGCTGCTGCTGTTCACGTGTGGGAACTCATTTCAACAAGAAAATGGAGGCCCCGTTTCTCTGATGTCTCCGTCTGTACCGAATTCCCTTTTGCAGTCGGCTCCGTGAAGCCAGAGGTAGAGCAGCTAGAGACCTAATTTGGTTTTATCACCAGGGAAGTCGTAATTGAATAGCGCTGAGCACAGGCTGAAGCCGAGGAGCAGGTGATGGTCTGGCTCAGTCTGCAGCAGGTCCTCAGGCAGCAGCAAGTGGCCCGTCAGAGGTCAGCAGCACAGGCTGCAGAGACACTTTGGTCAGGACAGAAACGCATCACGGACGTGTTATTCTCCACACACAGTGGGCTCACATGCTCTGCAGTCACCCTCCAGAATGGGATAGAAATTTTCATAAAATTCTGCCTGAGTCCTCATCATGTGCTCTTCAAGCTAGCGTTTGATGGATTGGCGCACAATTTTGGAAACCTTTAATTCAGTAGCATCGGCTGCTGATCGGGGGGAGATTGGGAGACGCAGGTAAGCTTTCTACCTGCAGGGAAGATGCCCTGTGCAGTCATTTCTCACGAGAGACCTTCCGGAGGTCCAGGGCGGGACAAAGGAGACTCCAGTTTTCATCACTAATGCCATTCATCACAGATGACAGCTAAATATGTCAGGGTTGGTTCTTTCCTAACAAGCTGCAGTTTTAACCATTGTTGCCTTAGAAAATTCCTCCAAACTTTGTGTTCCTGAAATCAATGCTATGTAGGGTTTGGGCTTCAGGGGCGCTGCTGCCCACTGTGTTTTCCCTTTGCGTGGCACCTGTCATTTGCAGTGAGGTTACCATTGGGGTGACCTTGGATGCACAAGCAGTTAAGGACACGTGTTCCACAAGGCCAGCATTTCCATGAGAGCGGTCACTCTGAGACAAGGAGCTAATCTCCCAGCGATGGCACCACTTTTCTGATGAGGAAATAATTGACCCATTTCTGGTTTTGTTTCAGCTTGTTGCAGATCCTTGTGCCAGCAACCCTTGTCACCATGGCAACTGCAGCAGCAGCAGCAGCGGTGGTGGTGGCTACCTCTGCATCTGCAGTGAGGGCTATGAAGGTCCCAGCTGTGAGCAGCCTCTGCCCAGGCCCCCAGCATCAGGCTGGACTGAGTTCGTGCCCCCCAGGGAGCTTCAGCCTGTCCCTGTGACCCCGGAGCCCGACGCGACCCTGCCCCGCTCACAGGCAACCGTGACCTTGCCAACCTGGCAGCCAAAAACAGGGCAGAAGGTCATAGAAATGAAATGGGACCAAGTGGAGGTGAGAACATTGTATGGCATGTGTTTCGAAACGGGAAACCGGAAATGTGAAAATAATTCCAGGGTTCTAATATGAGCAATAAAAATGGAAGACCTGTAAGTTACCCAGTGAGAAAAACCATGTACCTAACTTTCATACCATCTGTCCCTGTGTGTGTGATGGTTTTGTAAGCCTAGAAAGAAGCAACAAACCCAAACATGAATGAAATTCTTTCCTAGAATGATAGGCATACACATTCCTGTGAGGGGTCTTAGATATGGGGATAGACAGCACAATGTCCAAGGCGTCATAGAAAGATGTGGTGAATGTTTAAGTAAAAAATTTATTGCCACTAATTCCCCTCAAAATTCCCATCCTTGTTTTGAACACACTGATCCTATTGTTCTTGCCTCTTTCTGAAGCAGTCCCAGAAGTCCTCTTTCCTGACTGCTTTTACCAGGTACGTCAAAAATACAGTGAATGCTGCTGCTGAGTGCCGTCCCACAGAAGGCAGCTTATTACAAAAACATTACAGTGTGTCCTAGTCCACCTTATTCACAGGAATCTGGGACGACGAGACCTCTAGCTCTTTCCCAAAGTTGAAATGACCATGAAAGGTAAACATTTTGAATTGATTCAGAACATTGAGGCAGCCAAGACGGTGCAACTAAAGACCCTCATGAAAGTGTGCTTGGAGAACTGCTTCAGAAATGATAAGAACTATGGGATAAGTATGTTCAAAGTGAAGGTCATTGTTTTGAGGGAGATAAATGTCAATGTGTCTTTTATTGTAATAAATTAAAAAACTTAAACCATACTTCTTCAAGCAAAGAATGTATCACAGGAGCCCACGTTGTTGACCTGCTTCCTTACTGGAGTACGTCTTAGTCTGTCTGGTCTGCTATAACATATACGCCTTCTGGCATATTATTGTATGTTTCATAGATTAAATGAAAAGAACATCATTGCTATGTATCATGTATTATGGCTAAGGAATGTGTCTAGAAATTTCTCTTGTTGTTGTAAAAGAGGTAGGCAGCATTTCTTTTTTTATGTTCTTGGGTACCAACCAGTTGACCCACTTCTTTGTTTAGTACCACACGGTTTATGGAGGCCACGTTGGGACTGCAGGGCGGTGTTTTTAGCCTACCCAAAAAGCTGTGAAACTCATTCTGGTTTCAGACTTTTAATAAGTGCTTTGAAGTTACAATTTTAATATCTCTTTGCTGGGTGACTCAAAACGTGAACTAGATTTGATTCCAAGTTTATCAAGGAAGCATCCTTTTCAGAAAATTTCTCCCCAACCAGGCATTAAAATCTATTTATTTAAATTCATGCTATCTTATAGTTGGGAAGTGTAAAAATGAAATGTCTCATCTTTCTGTCACGCTCTATTTCTTGGGCTGTTTGAGCAGCAGGTTAAAAGTGCCAGGGGAAACCACGGGGATGTGTTTGGGCTTCCTCTTTACATGACATAATGGTTCTCTAGAAGCATAAAGCTGCTTGGAGCCTGAGAGGACAGAAAGGTGTAAGAGTGCTCCATTGTACAAGTCAGACTCACATCTCTGAGCACAGTGGTGGATTTTAGCCATAGTAACTAACTACAGAGTGTTGAGGAAGATGACTTCTAGGCATCGGGGCTGAGTTGAAATGGCTGAGAATTTGTCTTCTCAGTTAATTTAGTGATACAAATACTTTTTTGTGTGTGCAGTACTGGGATTGAACCCAGGGCCTTTCCACCAAGCTACATGTCCAGCCTTTTTTATTTATTTATTTTTATTTTGAGACAGTGTCTCTCTGGGTTGCTAAGTTTCCTAGGCTGGAGTCAAAGTCGTAATCCTCCTGTCTCAGCCTCCCAGATTGCTGGGATTACAGAAGTGCATGATGGCTAATACTTTTAATACCCCTTCATTTTCATCCTCATAGATGAGGCCAATAATCATGGCATAGGAAGAAATTGGTCACAAGCACCTTATGGACACAGTTTAGTGTCTGCAGTGTGCCATTCTGGCCCTGCCCACCGAGCTCCCTTTTGACATGCAAAGTGCCATTTAAAATGGTAGGTGTGGCCCATAGGGAAGAAGAGGGTCAGCTTCCAGCTCTCTGACCTCAGTGTGGGTTCCTGACAACCCTCAGCAGGAGCAGAGTCAGAGAGAGATGCGGCTGTCCTCGCAGGTGTGGAGGCTCGGCCCTCGGGCAGGAAGGCCCATGCCCACTGCCCTGGAGCCCATCTGAAAGACGGCTTCTGTCCTTCCAGCGTTCAGTCCCCGGTGGACTGCAGGCTGGTGCAGAGCAGAGCCAAAGCTGCCTGTTAAATGAAAGACGAGATACCAGGGAGTACAGTCCTGCTGCTTTCCCCAGACATCCTATTTATCCGATTCAGCAACCACAGGAGCTTGTAGGCTGCTCTCAGCTGCTCTTCAGAAAATCAGATCGCTCAGCTCTCATTTTCCTGCAGCTCCTACAGCTTCACATGTCCCCGCTCTAGTCAGACCACAGCCTCATCTTTAACAGGCACAGACAGGATACGGCTCATGGAGTTTTGCTTTAGGATGTGATCTTGTGCTGTGATCAGCCCCAAGAACCTCTCTTCTGCTTTGTTCTTTTTGCCCAGGTGATTCCAGATGTTGCCTGTGGGAACGCCAGCTCTAACAGCTCTGCAGGTGGCCGCCTGGTGTCCTTTGAAGTGCCACAGAACACCTCAGTAAAGTAAGAAATTTCTCAGTTAAGACCTGGTCAGATCCATGCTGCAACCCATACGCGGCGTGGTGTGGTGTTTGTCCATGTACCGGATCCACCACTGGCCAGTCCAGTGCGAATCACAAACACATTCTACGAGTATGCGTGGGCCCCGGCATCTGCACACCAGGGAGAGCTGCTCAGAGGGACACGGTAGAGTTAGGTGCAGCCGGGCTGGGGAAGCGCAGTCAGGAAATGGGATTGCGTGAGTCCAAAGTGAGGGAAGAAGCCGAGAGACAATAGATCAGATTTCCCACCGGTCACCTCCTCTCCCAGTGTATTCTGCTCCCTGAATTCTCACCCTCTTAAGATTTGAGTGGATCATTGGTTAAAGCTATTTGTGTAATTGAGCCCACATTTAAAGATCCACATGTTACAATTTTCTTTTTAAAAGCAAGCGGCTGAGAAGAGTGTTTTGTTTTAAATTTGGGCTCTTTCAAATTGCCGACTGAGGGTCATCCCCGGGTGAGACGGGGGGAAGACAAAGGGAAGTGGCCTCAGTGAGTGGCATCTGATGTGCCAGCTGGTCCTCCTGGGCTCAGAGCTGCCCGCGGCCCCCGCTGGGGATGAGGGTGCAGCCAGCACAGAGCCCCAGCCTGGCCAGCATCCCCACTGCTGTCCTTTGTTGCCATTAACTGTCCCGCTCCACATTCCCCTGTGGAACCTCTGGGTCACTTTCTGCCCAGTTTTGGGGGGGATAGAAGACTGGTGGCCCTGACTGAGCAGTTCGATGCACTGCTCCCTTGGGAGCAGGCACTGTAGACTCTTCCACGTGCCTGGTCAAACTTGCTTTCCAACCTGTAGAGTCTCCGGAAACGTCTGGAAGAAGGATGTTGTTCTATTACCCCTGCACCCTCTTCCCCAGCTGTGCAGCCACTCCGGCAGGCAGGGGAAGAGCCAAGAAAGGAAGTGATCTCCTAGGGCTTCTGGGAGGAAAGTCCCGCGGGCAGAGGTGGCGTGTGAGGCCTCTCCAAGCTCCACCAGCAGGGGGACCCCGGTCCTAAGGGTTTCATGCTCCTAAGTCCACGGAAAGCCCTGAGGTCCAGCGCTGGTCTAGGGAGTACAGACGAGGGCCGGTAGCTCCCTTTACTTCTCCACGTCCACCTCCCAGCCCTTCCTTCTCTAGACCACATTACTCTGCCTTCATACACTTTTTTGTGTAGTTCTGGTTCTTTTATCCCTTTCAGTGCTTCCGGTTTTTTTTTTCTTTCCCTCCCAACAAACCTGACATTGTCCGTGACTCCCTTAAGTTGCTGAACTGCACAGAAACGGCAGAGTTTGACCCAGGCTGAGCAAGATGAGGACACCGAATGAATGACCTTTGGATGCCCGAAATTCACACTTCGGGGTTTCTAGCCCCCTACACTTCCACTTGCTCAGGAATTCAGACATTTTCCAAAGCCTTACTGAGTCCCCTGCCACCAGGCCGGAGCTCCGTGCTGGGGCTGGGGTTGGGGGTCAGCGCCGCAGGCACCTGACTGACATCCTGTGACCCAGCTAGAAGCCCAGTCCTCTGGAGGTGCAGGGAAAGTGGGCGCCGCTGGGGTGGCTGGAAGAAGGCCTGGTCTCAGAGAGAAGAGGGTCTGGGTAGGTGGGGATAGTTTCCCAGGTAGAGAGGGAAGATGTGGCGCGTGGATCGGGGAAGAAGCGTAGCGGGAAGGGGCAGTGGCTCCTCACTGTGCTGCCGACATGGAGCTGAAGGAGAGACGTCGAGGGACCTGGTGGGGGTGGTGGGCAGGCCTTCGATGGCATCTTCTCTGGATTTTACCTTGGAAACCAAGGAAGCCAGGGGAGGCCCGAAGCCTGGGGAGGAGTGTGTGTGTGTGTGTTTGTGTGTGTGATGCAAGTTGCTTATTTTGGCGACATCACTTGGGTGGCCGTGTTGGACCGCAGCACACATTTGTAATAAATTTCAGCAACACTCTTTTTACATCATGTGGGTATGGAAGGATTTGTTTGTAAAAGATCTCGGGGTGCTTTCGTCATTCATCAAAGTGTCACCCAAAGGTGAGGCACCCATTTGTCCTCTCGTGGTGTGTTTTGAGCATCGTGGGAGAGAGATATTTGTGATAAACTTGAGAAAACCTGAGTGTGCCCCTCGTGGACACTTGTTTACAGAACCATTCCCTCAGTTTCCTGATACTTTTGTGGGTGTGTTCATTGTCTTTATTTTTGACTCGATCAGCCAGTTCCAGCATGAACTTCTCTGAAAGGCATTTTGCATTCACATCACTCCCCTTTTCAGGATTCGGCAGGACGCCGCTGCATCGCTGATTCTGCTATGGAAGGTCACAGCCACAGGATTCCAACAGTGCTCCCTCATCGACGGACGAAGTGTGACCCCCCTGCAGGCCCCAGGGGGCCTGGTCCTCCTGGAGGAGATGCTGTCCCTGGGACAAAATCACTTCATCGGTGAGTGACAGAAATCTCAGTGCCCTGTGGGACCCAGCCCAGCCTTGATTTGGTCTTCAGACACAGTAGCCTGGGAATTTTGCCCAGATAATGTGAGTTCTGGTTGTCTTTATCTTAGGTATGGTTTTACTTACAACCCAAACAGGTTGTAACAAACACAATATAATAGGTTCTAACATAGTATTTCCTATTTAGCTCAAAGTGGGCAAAGTGTAAGCTTTGGAATCCAGAGACTGTTTTCCAGCCTTCTCCAAAATATCCTAAGTGTGTCAACTTTGGCATTTAATGATCTAATTCTGAGTTTTCTTTCAGACTCTTTTGTCCCCTTTGTCCAGGAGTTGTAGGCAGTGTAGTCTGTCGAATGTGGTCTCTCAGGAGAACTTAAGGACCTCAGGCACAGTGGCTCCCAAGTGACTTCGCACATCAGAGCTGCTGACCAGGTCATGCCAAGGACTACCGCTCTCTCTGGGTCACTTCTAACTTCTCCTTTCTTGAACCTGCCTCTGTAATTTATCTGCTTTCTCTGTTCCTCTGCTGTGGTGTAGAAATGGCCTTCAGTATTCTCTGGATACTGAACCCACCTGGACCCACCCACCCCTGTCCTCCTTAGGGCTGCCCTTGGACACTTGGCTGAGGGTCAGCTTCCCTGTGTCCTGTCAGTTGTCTTTGGCCTTCACCCTGCATGGAGTTCGAGTTGGAACTTGACACTCTAGCTCTCCGTGTAGCCGATATCATTGGCTGCTTCCTTAGAGCTTGTTCCATCTCACAGCCTTCGTGCAAGGGCACAAGTTCACGTTTAGAATCCACCAGCCCAGGGTAGTGCACCCAAGCAGTTTCTCGTTCCTGCTGTCGACACTTTCTCTTATCCAAATGTACATTCCAACAGTCTTCCCCTGGAGGAATGAGTGTGTGTGTGTGTGTGAGACAGCTCCTGGCTTTCAGGGGATTTGGGTAGTGTTAAAAGAGATAATGGATGTGAAAGTATAAATTACATGGGTAGGGATTATTCTCGGGTGCTTTATTTTTTTTCTTGATATACTGAATGTTTTGTAAATGGAAAATATACATTAAATATAAAATATACATTATTCTCTAAGACATGTGTTTGATACATGTGTCATAATTTAGATAAAGGGATTAAAAAAATGCTCAGATTTATTTAATATTTCTCACATTTCATGTTTGCCTGACCTTCCTCTGATGAGAAGGCCCTTTTTCAATCTTTGGAAATCCAGCAGGGACGACAGGGACTTTATTGGGTGGAGAGAACATAAAGAGAAGTCAGTTTGGGGAATGGGCACAGCTGGGAAAAGAGGAGAGAAGATTGAATTTCAGATCAAGATTTGACCACGAAGATAGATTCTAGAGAATCAGAAATTCTGGGACGACGTATGATCAATGCTCAAATCTGAATATCACCCCCAATATAGTCTAGGGAAGTATTTTTTTACTTCTGTGTCTGTTGTAGCACTTCATCTAAAGGGACATAGCTTTTGGTTATTTTGATAGTTTTATACTAATCTTTAAAATTTTTTTCTTTAGTAGAGTAACTGCTCCCTGACAGGGAGCTAATATTTCAAGAAAATGAACAAAGTATCACTACTCATTAAAATGTCATTAATATTATCAGAAGATTCCCATTTGAAATGTTAGCTGACATTTTAATCTGCTTTTTGTCGTAGCATCACTCTAAGGTTAAATTGACACTGGGAGCATGGATGGAGATGAGATTTTCCAGTGTTCATACAAATTTATTCTTTTGAGATTGGAGAAATTTTGAGAATTCATATACAGTTTGGGATCATTTTGGTCACAAAAAATTTCATGGAAAAAGTATCTTTGGTTAAAGTATTATTTTTAGAGGAGTGATTAAAAATGTTCCCTACATTAATTGCTAAATTAAGGAATTCTTCTCCCAAAATTATATTTGAGGTTATCACGAGGAGACAAGGATTTTAAGCAACGCCATTTGTTTCCATAAGCCCTTTTTTCTCTTTTGAAATTCATGATATAATTTCTTTAAAGTTTCCCAGTAAGGGCTTTGTGGATATTTTACCTGGCTTTGTGGTGGAGCTCACTGTCTTTCCATGTTAGTTTCTATAAAGGCGGCGGCTGCTCCCACCACCTGGGCCACCTTCCCAATATCAGCCAGGGCGCCTGTATGCTGCCAGCATCTTTCTTTTTACCTTAAAGAACCTCAGTGTATCTTTTGTAATCATTGCAGAAGCCTTATGCTTGCTACACCGACATAGGTTTAATACTTTTGTTTTGTTAAAGGAGGATTTTATTTTATTTTATAATTCATTTTTATAGTCTGCTCTCTAGTCATGAGTATGTTTTAGTGAAGAGCCCAAGGATCGTTTGGAGGAGTGCAGTGGCATTTGACAGACAAGCAGGTCCCCTCAGAGGGGAGCAAAGTTCCCGCAGTGTCCTGAGGCACTGGGAGGAGCCAGCCGCTTCTGATCTTTCCATACCTTCACTAGATCCCATGTACTTAACTGGTGGCCAAAATTCCACTGGTGGTGGAATGTTTCCACACAACGCGTCCAGGTTTCCCTCCTGTGTCTTTGGGAGAGAAATTAGATTTCTGTCACCATATTTACGCACTTATTTATTTATTCACTCAAATTTATAAGTTATGCTAACATACTATGAATTAAGGAGTAATTTATTTATTTAGGAACCGGAGATCGAACTCCGGACCTTGCACTTGTGAGGCAGGTGCCGGAACAACTGAGCTAAATCCCCGGCCCTATTTATTTATTTTTAACTGATACAAAACATAAAAGTCGCGCATGTTAATGAGGTAGCAGTGTGATGTTTTGATACATGCGTGTGTTGTGTGATGTTTAAGTCACATTGAACGTTTATGTCCTCAAGATCTTCTACTCTTTTGTGAAGTTTCTTGCTGAGAACCTAATGTTCTATGTGCTCCAGATGATCATAATGTACTTATCTTTGACCTGTTTCAGTGATCCCGCATTTAATTTTCTATCAGTTTTCCTTCATTACCGTTGCCTTATTAATATTCATGCTGCTGCTCACCAAGAGAGAGACGATACAAGTCTTACAAAGTCTTACAGAGCTCTTCCCGCTGTGCCTTTTATACCAACCTCTTCCCAGCTGGGTTGCCACCAAATTTCCACTCTTCTGCCATCTACTTAATTATCCTTTCTGTTTTTTTCCAAATACATCTCTTACAAATATATTATTTGTTATATGCAGTGTTGGGGGGCAAATAACTAAATGGCCTTTGTTTTAGGAAGACTGTACCGTGGGGTGCATTAGAGGTGCCCATTAGCTTCCTGGGTGATTCATTTGCCCATAGTTTGTGTTTCTGGAGAGGCAAGTTCATTGCTTCAGCTGTATTTCCATGAAACACACTGGCTTGCCTCTCTTAAGTATGGTGTTATTATTATTATCACTGTTATTTTTAAACTTGCAGTTGCTTGGAGACATTGATGTGATGGGTTTTCTCAGAGTTGAGGGCCGAATCAGCCTTCTGAGGAGTTGCCTCTGTCAGAAAGCTGTTGAAGGAAGGGTTTTACCATTTCCTTAGGGAGAAAGCCCCTCTGGGCGCCTTCTCCAGGCCTTTTCCTCTCTTCTGCCCTCAGGCATGGTTTTCCTCACTTGTGCATGGTGGACCACCGCTCTGCCTCTGCCTGCTCATGCCCTGCCCCACCCCCCTGGAATGACACCCCCGCCCTCAAACTCTGTGTATCTCAGACCATGAACTGTTCATCTTTAAGACCTCATGTAAATTCTCCTCTTTTGGAGCCTGTGTTCATCAGCTTTCTGTTGCTGTGACAAAATGCCTGAGAAAAATGACTTAAAGGAGGAAAGGCTGATTTTGGCTCCTGGTTTTAGAGGTTTCAGTCCATGGTTGCCTGGCTCCACTGCATTTAGGCCTGTGGTGAGGCAGAATATTGTGATGGCAGGAGCCTGTGGTAGAGGAGGCTGCTCTCCTCATGACAGCCAGAGAGCAGAGAAAGAGTAAGAGAATTTGCTCTGGGCTTCCTCCTTCTGCTTTTTTGTTCCACTGGGCCCAGAGACTATTGGACAGACAGGGCAGGTTGTCCCACTCAGTTTGCTGTTCTGCATGCCAATCGTCTTTGGAGGCACCTGCACAGACACACCTAGAAGTCTGCTTTACTGATTTCCTGTGTGTTTCTCAATCCAACCAAAGTCGCAATCAAGACTCACCATCACAGAATCTTTTATAAGGAAAATGGCTAGCCAAAGATTCTACTCTACCTGGATTCTCTGATCTCCTCTAATTTGTATAAATTCTTACAGACACCCAGACAACCCTGGAATACTCTCTTGGTTAGCTGTCCTGCTTTCTCCATACCTCCTGCCTTCCTACTTGCTCAGAGAAACACCATTTTTTCCTTCACACTTTTCACTCTAATGATCCATATTTGTTGTTACCCATTTTTTCTCTGAAATTATTTTAATTTTGATTCAGCTCATTTATCTTTCTATTCTTTCATTAAATTGGTCTGGTTTTTTATATTTGTTTCTATCTCTTTCCTCATTCCACTATTCTGCTCATAACCCCCTATTTTTCTATTGCTTTTATTTGATACATATTTGTACTATCAATTTTTATTGTTTCATGTCTAATTTATATCAAAACGATAAGTACATTAGAATATTTAATCTAGATTACTGGTATTTCTTTTATGACCTCTTTGGATACTCCTTTTACAACTTTAAGTCCTTTTTAACTCATGAAGGGATTTCAATGGCCCAGGACCCTGTGCCAATAGCGTAATTTAATAACAGTGCCAGGAACTGACAAATGGCCACACAACTAGAGTTAGAGTTCAGTTTCAACAAGCATAGTCTAGAACTGAAAATCTCATTCACCTTCCCCTGCCTCTCATCTTGGATAAGAATGAATTTATATAAAGTTAGGGGTTTCAGGTGTGAATTTTTTGGGGGGTGGTTTTCTGTTCATCTTCCAAAGGAAGAAGAGGTACTTGGTCTTTCATGTGAGTTTTCAGGGAAATCTTTGGCGTCCTTTCATAAAGCTCTATTTTTTAACTCCCCGCCCCTGTCTTTTCTCTTCCTTCTGTGTATTCCTATAAGCCTTGTCCTAAAAAATACGAGTTTCAAAAGTAATTTAGCTGCAGTGAGGGGTTTCATCCTGTGTATCTAATGGAGAAAGAGATTTGGGAGAAAGTGCTCCCCAAAGCCCAGAGACACTGTGGGGACACTCCGGTAGGGTTAAGGATGGTAGGCAGTGCTTAGACAGGGACATGGTTTCAATAAACAATAGGGTCAGGAGATTTTGCTAACCTTTCATCATGGCTGGAGAGCTCCCCACAGCCATGCATAGTGATTAATTCTCTTTTTTGTTTGTGTCCATTTCAGCAATTCAGGCCTCAGGGCTCCCGATGGAAATTCTAGATGTTGATCTCAACACAGGAATCCTTTTGTCTCTTGCTCTAGAATGAAAAGAAACCCAGAGATAAACAGCATGGCATTGCCTCTCTGCATCCGCTCAGCTCTTCTGTCTTGTTGGCTGGCTACCAACTCCTGTGACCACTTCCTGACTGTGGGTCCCATGCAGGGCAGACAGAATCCAGCTCCCTGTGGGATATTCAGGGTGGCAGGGAAAGGGGCTGGGGAAGGAGGGGCTGGGGACACATCAGGCCATTTCAGAAAGGAGGATTCTCATGTGGCCTGAAAGATGCATAGTGCACATTTCCCCTTATTGAAAAGATGCCTCCCAGAGATGCGGGACTGGTTCGCAATTCACCTCATAGAACTGTCAAGAGCATAAGCCCACTTATCTCTCTCTCTTCTACCTACTCTGGCTTCAAGTTTTATTTTTTCCTGCCTCTAATGTCCATTTAAATTTACATTTTACCATTTAATGCTACATATTTCCTATAAGCCCCTCAGATCTTATCAAATGAGTTAGAATATGGAGAAATAAGACAGCAGGGAGGAGACTTAATTTTCAGAATACTTTTTGCTGTATACTCCAATAATAACTTTATTGATTATAACATTTTAGGTCCATTAGTATAGGGATAGATATTTGCATCCTAGCTCTGACTCATGAAAACTGGGTCAATTCTCTGAAAAATTTGTTTTTTAGTTCTGGGAATCAGACCCAGGGCCTGGTGCATGCCAGGCAACTGGAAAGTTGTTACTTGTCTGTCTTAACCCCTCTTTTTTTTTTGGTACTGGGGATCGAACTCGGACCTCTGAGCTAAATCCCCGGTCCTTAGCCCCTCTTTCTTGTGCGCAGGCTGCTCTGGGAGCACTTTCTAAGATTGCTCCTTTCATTGTCATGTCCCAGGCCTTGTGTGTTGCAGCCTTCTGTGTCCAGGCCCTTCTCAAACAAGCCCTTGGAACTTTAGGAGCTCTTACTGGTGGAAGTGTGTGAAGTGTGCATCTTGCCATCCGGATCTGGGCTTCTGGGGTCCTTGGTCCCTTGATTTACATTGAACAGGACAACAGACCTGCTGAGCTTCCACCAGTGTTCTGGAGTGACCTCTCAATTCCTTCAGGCATAAGGTCCTGATGTCCCTAGTGCCAGCTTTGTCACCTGTCTGGCTGCTTGCTGCACCATAGCAAGGCCACTTTCTGAGAGCTGGACCCCGACTTCATGATACCCAAGAAGTTCTGATGCCTATGCCAGTGTGGGTTGTGGCTGCTTCTTTCCAACCTCCCAATCTTGTGGTTAGATGGCTTGTCACCCTGGGAAGAGGGTCGCTTAACCCCAGCCCTGCAAGTCCTTTTTGTGTTTCTCTCTCTGTACAACAGGCATCATTTTCCCTGGCTTTGACTTCCTTTACTTTCTTCTGACTGTTTTGTAGAATCTTTGCTTTACCAGTTGCTTGTCTGGCTTTTTCCTCTAATGGCTACATTTATAGCAGGCATCACATAACTTGACATCTGAATAGTCTTCATGGCTCTTCCCGTGTTTTTTGGTTTGCTGGTTTTGTATCTTTAGACTGTAAACTTCTAGAGAGAAGAGACCATGCCATAGCTCCTTGCAAGTGTGGTGCCCACATGGTGGTCGCCTGACTGATTCAATTTGGTTCACACCTAAGTTATTCTGCTCAGTAAATGCCATGCGAAGAAAATTTCCTACTGTAAAATGTCAATCTTCAGAATTTTTTGAAGATTTTCATAACCTACCTCTGAGACACCTAAATGCCCCCTTTTTATTACATTAAAAGTATTTTAGAGGATCAGATTAAAAAAACCAAAAAGAAAGAAGGAAACTTTTCATCATTCTTCTGGGAATGTTGCATTTTGTCCTTTAAGATACCTTGCTCTGGGAGTTAGGAGTAAAATAGTTGAAGAAAGTTTAGAAAGGTTACCACCTATCGGATCATTAACATCTTCTTTTGATGAAAGCTTAAGATTTAAAAATAAAAATGCAAATATTTCACCTTTTCACGGTCATCTTGAAACCACGGTTGGATAAGGTCTATTGAGCTCCCTAAAATAGAAGGGGAAAAAAAAATCTCCAAATTTGGACATGTTCAAATAAAAAGTAAGAGTTACAAAAGAACAAAAGTGGAGGACCAAAGCTCCCTTGAACAGCATAATTTATTTTAGATCAAATTCTTATAATTCACATTTAGTTAATTAGAAGATTTCTATGAAATTTAAATTGTACTTAAATGGAAACCACATTTCAATATTGACAATCAGGACTATTTTTTTTTAATTGTTGATTATTAAGATTATTGAATATTGGGATTAATGAGTATTAGGATTTTTAAAAAGTTTGTTAGCATTAAACTTCATGTCTAGCTCCTGTCTTCTTAATTATTGAGCATCATTTATTTGTTGGTTCTTACTGCTGTGCTGATAAACTGGAACCGTGCTGAGCAGCTTATGTAGACGTCTTAGGCTGAGCCTGCTCTGGTGGAATTGAGGCAAGTGATCTAAGATGAATGATGTGTTTTTCTTACCCTCTGGTCTAATAGAGACCTGATAGCTCTGCAGGAGAATCTTTTTTTTTTGAATGAGAGTCAGGTTTTATTTCAAATATCTAATTTTTCCAAACATATTTTGATGCATTAGAGATGAAACACCATAATCAGTCTTTTTGAAATTATTAGTTTTGTAATTGCTCTCCACATTTAGGCAGGGTTAATCAGTGTAATTGGTCTGAATGGTTTGATTTCCACATTGATTGCAGGAGAATCTTTTACAAATTCCTCAGGTGATTCTCTGATACACTTACGATGGTGCAAACCCCAGGACCTAATAAGAAGTGCAGGAAAACCACAAAGCCGATCTGAGTGTGCCTGAGAGGACAGTGGTGTCGGGGACCAATGTGCCCCTGCAGTTTTTGAGCACCGTTTTCAGAATTGAAGCCAGGAAGTGACTGCAGATCATTCTTCTGAAATGTGGGCCCGTGCGTTAGGGGAGCGGCTTCCAGGGTTCCTGAAGCAAACTCTAGGTCCATCTTTGGAACCATAGATTCTCCCTTTCTCTGCCTCATTTTCTCTTCCTTTTCTTCTGCCATTTATTAACTTTTCTTTTTTTTTTTTTTTTTCTGGTACTGGGGATTGAACTCAGGACCTTGTGCTTGCCAGGCAGGCACAGTGCCACTGAGCTAAATCCCTGGCCCTCTTCTCCCTTTTATTTAAATAAATACATGTAGCATATTTTATTAATTTGGAAAAATTAAATTATAGGATTATTTTTTATGTCTCAAAATTTTTCTTATTAATTCTGGAAAGAAATACCATATCACATGCCAGTGTTAGTAAATTTTAATTCAAATCTTATGCACAGAATTTCATTAAAATGTTTTTAAAAAACCTTTTCCTGCTTCTTTTATCTTAGAGACAAACTTTCTCTGGGTTTTTTTTCATCAGCTTACCATCAAAAGGTTTTCTTAGCTTCTGTCAATTTAATTTCAACTAAGAAAGCAATTTTGGAAATTGTCTCTTTTACAGCCCAATTTCTTCTCCGCCAAAGCATCCTGCTCTTTCTTCTTTCTAAGGGGCTGAGTGGGAGAGAGGAGGGTGTAGGGAGCAGTAGGGAGAGCGGGAGGGGGACTGGGGAAGAGCAGAAAGGAGAGACAGCCAGAGAGATGGTTCGGGGTTAGGAGTGGCGTTCTCAGTGCTAAATAGACAGAGCCTGCCAAAAAATGTGCACACACTTTGGGAAAACAAACAGTTATATCACTATTTTAATTCTAAATTTGTTGAGACATCATGATATTAATCTAAGTTACCTTTGGCCTCTACAATTACAAGAGGTGCTCAGAGTGGTGTCTGTGAGCTTCCAGACATCTGTTAGTATGGTGAGCTGCTGCTTGGGTAACACTGGTCGTTGAGATTGTTTGAATGCATTTTCAGTTGCTCTCTAAGGGCCTGCCGTGTAGTGGGTTTCCTGTGATATATAACATCCTCTAGGGTCCCCCATAGGAGGGTAACACCATCTGTTGGAAAAGCATCAGAATGATTTTCTTTTCCTGAAGTGTGTATACATTTTTTTGGTGGACTCTGAATCTAAACCTCAGAGACAGTGGTTTTCTTGTGACCAAAGAAGGTTATTTTCCAATTTACTTTCTTTTGAAAAATAAATAAAAGACTCTATTGTTTACTTCTTACTATGAAAGTAATATATGGAAGACAGGTAAGAAAAACTGAAATTTACTTTCTTATAATCACCCACTCCTGCTTCTGGCTTCTGTGGGATTTACTTGCAGAACGCTTCTTTGTGTGATAGTGCACACACTCACGTGCACACACTCACATGCACACACTATTTTTTGGAAAGGAGAACATATTTGTGTACTGTCTGATCATTTGCTTTTCTCACTTGTACACTGACGTTCTTTTATGCTAATAAATATAAATTTATAGCATTGTTTTAGTGGTTGTATAATGTTTAGTCAAATCAGTATAATTCATTTCATCAATATGCTATTGTTAAACAAGTAGTCCCCTTTCTTCCTTCCTACCTTTTTCTTTCCTTCCTTCCCCCCATCCACCTCATCAGGCAGAATTTCAGAACTCGTTATAAGTACATCTTTGTGCCTTCTCTGATGACTTCTTTAGGTTAAACTCCCAGATATGGAATCTGCTGGGTCAAAGGCTTGAACATTTCTGTGGTGAATTCTGACACATGCTAGCGAATTGCTAGCAAAATGCTCAGAGAGCCAGTTTACCACTGGAAGCCAGCATCATTCCTCTGCCATCACCTTTGAGCCAGATGCTGTTAACTAGATTCACCTTGAGGTGGGCATGAGCTTCTCAGAGACTCCTTTGCACCTCCCTGAAACACCTCACCCATCTGAGGCTCTGAGACTCCCAGGGGCTCCTCCGGGAGGGGAGTGGCGGCCATAGCAGTTATTGGAAAGAGGCTAGAACAAGTCTTTTTAAACAGAAGATGTTGCCCAGGATTTAACTCAGTGGTTCCACTGCCTGCCTTGCAAGCACAAGGTCCCGAGAGTTTGATCCCTGGTACCTAAGAAAAAAAAAAAAGATTCACTTTAAACAGAAGGTGTTTACAGAGGCTTCCTCCTAGTGTCACATTTCCATACGGACCAATGCAGAGCCAGTGTGAAGGCAGAGAGGGAAGGAACAGCTGGGTGCTGATCGCAGGGACTCTGCTGCCCTGCCCAGCTCTGACATTCCTACAGAGAGCTGCGGTCCCGATTCTGTTTCCATCTCCTCTCTGCCTTCTTCTGCTTTTCCACCACAGCATCCCAGAGGCAGGCATTTAAGTTCCTTTTATCATGCACTTTTTATGAGGTCAGAAAAACCCCATGAAAATGGCATAAAAGGTGTTCCAGAAAAGGCAAATATTTGCAAAACCTATCAGGGAGGCTTTAGAAAGGAACATTTAATTTTTTCCCATAAGATCCTGGTAGTTGTAATTGTTTTTTAAAAGGTCTTGGGTATGACACTCAGAGCAGCCTGTGAATGGGCCGAAGTAGAGCATGTCAGGAGGAGAAAATTGTCTAGTTTCTGGTGAGGAATATAAATAATTAGGGCTGAATTTCAAAAAGACTGTCTTACTTTCTCATCAGTAATGCTCCCTCTGACATTTGGGTTTTGAATGCCATGGTATTTTTTGGTTTTCACATGCATCCTAACAAGCAACACTCTCATAGCTGTCCTGTTTTAATGCTGTAATTGTGAGTTTGACCTACAAAAGATATATTTGCTTGGTCGGCAAATGGAAAATCTTCTTTAATGAATACACCGACAAATACTGCTTGGCTGCCTCGCTAATAATGGACAACATCTTCTGGAACATACTCCAAGGAAACACTGTGTCCACAGTGTCTGTTGAGCTATCCGAATATCTCTGGTTATCACCCACAGACATCCACTGATTAATTTCCATGTACAGGACACTCTTGTCAGTACTGGAGGTACAAAGATATATGAGATACCAGTCTCCAAGAGTTTTGAGCTTCAGGCAATCAGGATATTCTCATTACATCATCCAGAGAAATCTTACTGTCCCAATGCCTAGACCTGTCCAAAAAGTCACATTCTAATAAACAGAGTGTAGGAGCCAAAATATGAGTGAAAATCCTTTAAGTCTTTGCTTATCTTTTGGAGGACATGTAAGAGCAGGAAGAATGCATCCCTATTGTGCAGTAAACATCGTATCAATCTGATCTCCTCCTCTCTGCTTTCTTAATATTCTCCATGTGTTTGGCACCTGCTTTCTTAACTTCTTTGTCCCCCGTGTCTCAGCTCAACACCAGCCTCAGGCCCTTTTCCTTCCTTTCTCATCTTTCCTGGCCTTTTATCTTTGAGTCCTGTACATCACCATGGCCTCTCTCTTGTTTGTGTGTTTTGAGTTATTCTCTCTGTCTTGCTCATTGCCTGGACTCATCACTACCGGGAACTTGACCCGGAAGTGTTCAGGCCAGTAAGAGTCCCCCCCACCCCCGAAAGGGGACATTTGTAAATACTCACAAAATGAGCAGTTGTTCCCTTGGTTAGATGTTAAGGACGTTGAGATGATGTTGGACATAAAGCAGTAAATGAGAAGATGAAAAAGTGTATATTAAAGACTAGATGGATCGTACAGTCAATGTAAGGGCTACGACAATTCAGAAGGGAAGAGTAATCCATTACCTGGGTAAGCTAAAGATTTACACTTGAAGAGTATCTTGAGTTTGGCCAACGACCAAAAAAGTAGGTATGAGTGGGAAAGGCAGTCAGGGAGTGGTGGGAGAGAGAATGCACGTGGTGCTTTAAAAATAATAGAACAGGTCGGCGGATTTAGCTCAGCGGCGCAGCGCCTGGCTGGCAAGCACAAGGTCCTGAGTTTGATTTCCTGTTCCCACCCCCCATAAAACAATCTTGGGCCATGGATCTCAATGAGAAGGCTAGAAAGGGGATAGAATGCAGGGGCTGGTCTGTAGGAGGGTTGCGTTCTGTGCTAAGGAGTTTGTGTTGAGCTTGCAGGCAGCAGGGATCCAGGGTTTTAAGCACGGGTGGGAGCAGGCGGTGACAAAGGCAGTGGTATAATACGGCGAGTATTGTGGAGTAGCTTCTGATGGTGAATCCAAAGGGTTGGATCAGGTGGAGAGCAGCAGAAACGAGGACAGTTGGTACCAGGGACCCCAAGAACGCCCACTGTCTAGACATGCGTGTATGGGAAGGAGGCAAGGAAAGGCAGAGCAGAGCCAAGAGAGATGGGAATAGGGTTCTGTGTGTGTGCGCGTCTCGTTGAAAGAAAGGCTCTTTTTTGTAAAGAGCCTTGTGTTCAGTTTAGATGTGCCCTTGAGATTCAGTGGGCTCTGAGCAAACGCAGCACCCCCGTCCCAGGAAAGGCAAGGCCGGAAATGGAGATACCGAGGCTTCTGCTTGGAGGTTAGAACTGGGGGTATGGGGGGGAAGGAGCATTTCTGGAGAGCAGGTGCCGGGAGAGAGAAGGGGCCTTGGGCACATGCTGAAGGATGTGTAGCTGTGTGTACCTGAGAGAAGAGAGACGCGGGCCAGCCAGAGAGGAGGAAGAAAGAGGGGAGGCAGGGAGAGGAATAAAGAAAAGGGTGTGAAGGATTGGGAAGGGAGAGCAAGACTTGAGGTGATTTGCGGTGAGTGGCCTCCCCTCTCTGGTTTGTAGTTGCATCCTTCCGGTTGCCAGGCCAAGGCTTGGCAGCATCTTTGATTTTCCTTTCCCGCCTCCATTTATCAGGAAATCCCTCGGCTTCAGGCATATCCCGAATGTGGCCACCCCTCTCCAGTGGCAGCTGCTGTCTCTCTCCACTGCGCTGGTCCCCATCCTTTGGCCTGGCCTCATTGCTCCCACCTCTGTCCCAGACAGGTGGCCTAGGCTGGAGGAGGACGTGGCATGTAGGCCTCTGTTCAGTCCTGCAGGGGCGTCATGTTCCTCAGAGCAGAAGCCAAGGCTTAGAGGCCAGAAAGGCCTGGTGTGTCTGCCTCTTGCTCTCTGCATCTCCGCTCCCCTCCTCTTGCTTCTAGCCATTCTAGAGCTTCTCAGGTATCCCACAGCTGGAGGCCTCTCCACAGCTCCCTCCCCATCCTGGCTTCTCATTTCCGCTCCGACTTTGCTTACCTGCCACCATCTCATTTAGGCGCCCTCTTGTGGTTCCTTTCTCATCATTGTGCCCGTAGTGTTCCATGCCCGGGACCACTCTTGGTCCTGTAGAACTGGTCACTTCCCAGAGATGCCTGCTTCCTATACCCGTCTCTTCTGCCTGAATGTGAGCAACATGAAGGCAGGGAAATGTGTATGTTTTGTTTACTGTTGAATCACAAACACTTAAGACAGTGCCTGGCTCAGAGCAGGCACTCAAGAAATATTGATTATGAAGAAATATCAAATAAATACTAGATTATTGGGAAGTCACATACAGATGTTCATTTATACATAGACCCAGATATATTGTCACAGAAATTTATATATATGTATCTATATCTATGTATATATAGTTTAGAAGATTTCATAGTTAGGTAACTATAAAGGAATATAGATAGCTGGGCCTGGTGGTGCAGACCATAATCCCAGCACTCTGGGAAGCTGAAACAGGAGGATTGCAAGGTGAACTCAACCTGGAGAACTTAGTGAGACCCTGTCTCAAAATAAAAAATTAAAAAATAAAAATTTAAAAAATTGGGCTGGGAATGTAGCTCCGTGCCAAGGTCTCGAGTTCAAGTCCTAGTACTGCCAAAAACCCAAAAATGCATAGTTTAGAGTGTGAGTGAATAAATGTATAGGAATGATTTGGTTTGCTAAGAAAGAAGCAGTTTTTAGAGTTGCAAATAATAATGCTAGTATTTTTGTGAAGAGTATAGTATACATAGCTAATATCCATGAATATACAATAATCAGCTAATTAACAAATTCATTTTCTATTAATGAGATAGTTGTAGTTTTGAAAGTATTTTCTTTAGAATATTAATGGATGATTGACTTCTACAAATAAGCCTTACTCTAAAGTGTGAATTTCACACCAGGAGCCCAGTGTCTCTTCCTGGGGTGATAAACAGCCCTTTCTGAGGCAGGGTTGACAATTAGCATTACAAACAGAAGGCAGAAAACAATGAGATTCACTTGATGTGTCTGATTTTTTTTTCTTGTTTAAAATATGAGGCAAGGTTCATTTTCACTTTGTTTTGTTTTGGGGCCTCCACTTTATACACTGATTCCTGTTAGATATTCCATGAGTGAAGGCAGTGTGTTCAACAAAGCCAGATTGGGAATTTGGACTCTAAAGGTTGTAAGGGAGAGGGATAGAATTTTTAATTTGCCACATTGACCATTACAGAAAGAATCGATGATCAGATAGCGGTCCCAAGGCTTTTGTAAAGATGGAAGCATAAATAGAATCTGTTCTGGACAGATAAGGGAAACCTTTTCAGCCCAGTGAACTGATGGTTACATTAAATTAAAGAATTTAATTCTGAGAGTGAGCTGGCTAGAAACAGGGACAATCAGGAGCTCATTTTCTCTCACTAAACCATCCGAGCAGGACTGGTATTGTTTGTGGTCTGCAGCCTGCCTGGATTTGTAATGAGGCATTGCCCCTAGGTGGGTTTTGGACTTTGCCTTTAGTGTCCCCTGGCTGGGCCTGGAGCTGTGTTGTTCTGGGGCCAGAGCTGTTAAGATCATTGCCTCTCCTGGAGCTGTAAGCTAGAGTTTGTCCTCATCTCTCCCAGGTTTCTTTGCTGGGTTCCTTGTTTTTCTCTGCTGCTTTCCCTCTCTCACACCCTCATATTTGCTGACATCATACTTGTCTGCACTCATGTGTTTATGTATTCACTTATTTTTTCTCTCCTTTCTCCAAATACTCTTTGAGTGTCTCATGTGAGCTAGGCACCTGCTTGGTGCTGGAGACTGACTGAGCCATGAACAAACGAAAGATCTTCATCTTCAAGAATCTTACATTTCAGTGGGAGTCTTAGTTACTTTTCTCATTGCTGAAACAAAATACTTGACACCCAAAGTTAAAGGAAGAAAGGTTTATTTAGCTCACAGTTTCTAGAGGTTTCAGTCCATAACCAGCTGGCTCCAAGGCAGGCGGGCGTGGCACACAGGCATAGCAGAGGAGAAACAATTCATGGAAGGCAGAAGGTAGCAAAATTAGCAAGCAAGGGGCAACCACAGCTCTTTCTACCCCCTTATATTTTATCCAGGCCACTAAGGTTGGTTAGCACTTACATCCTTAGTCCTAGTGCCCTTGAGCCTAGCATTGCACCCTGAATCCATCCCAGTGTCACACATTGTAGATCCAGCCACCTCTGAAAAAGCCCCATTCATGACTGCATGAGGCTTTGGAGGGACATCTAAACACAAGCCATAACAGTGGGAAAATGGGTATTAAAGAAATAATGATACAAGTAAATAGAAAATTATAACCGATTACCACACTGTGATATGGCTGTAGTTTGTAATAAAAATTTGATCTGATCTAGAGCAAAAGGGATCATACTTTCAAGAAAGAAAATTAGGCTGAGACAGTAGTCAATTGATGGGGAATCCTTCTATGATGAAAGGTGGAATTGCATGTGCAAAGGTCTTGTGGTGGGAGACAGCACATAATATCAGAGGAACTGTGCCAAGACCATGAGAACAGGGCTCAGGGAGCAAGCAGGAGAGCAGTGGAGGCATACTGAAGAGGAAAGCTGTGTTAGACATTAAATCTGCCCAGCTACAGAAGCTGAATTAGGGTCCACGAGGTAAGGAGGAGCAGGGAAGAAACTGAAAACCACATTCACCCTGCTGTAGGGTCTCTGCTGAAATGCATGCATTTTAACTTTGCAGAAAGGAAATCATCTTTAAATTAAGAGTTCCCAGACCTGACCATTAGACACACTGGGTATCTTAGTTATTTTCCTGTTGCTAGGACACAGTATCCAACATTCAATACTTAAAGGAGGAGAGGTTCGTTTTGGCTCATAGTTTTAGCCCGTGATTGGCTGGCTCTAGTTCAGAGACAAGGTGGCAGGGGGATATGGTGGAGGAAAGATGCCTAATCCATGGCAGCCAGGAAGTAGAGAGAGAAGAAGAGGGGAGCTGGAGACAAGAATACACCTTTCCAGGTTACACCCCCAGTGACCGACCTCCAACCAGCCCCACATTCTAACAGCAGGTCAGCGACAGTGCCCCCACGATCTAGTCACCTTCCCCGTGCATGAGAATTTTGGGGAACATTTTAGATCTAAGCCATGACATGTGGAGTCGGTGAACCCACTTGTGTTTTGGGGCCTAAAAAACAGTTTATGAAATAAACTCTCTAGGCAATTCTAGGAATCTGTGAGCTAGATAGGAGAGAGACTGGGTGGTGGAGACCTTTCTGGAGTCCCATCAAATGGAGCCAACAGGGAAAACTGGCCAGGAGCTGCTGTACACCTGGGGCCAAGGGAAGACAGCTCACGTGATGAGAATACTAAAGTGAACCAGAAATAGCCCAGGCCGAATCAGGCTCAACCTTCCCATTTTTTTCCCTTTTGAAATCATGATGCACCACTGGGACTTCATTATAATACGTTGGCTAATTCTATTTTGAGTGCAATAAATGTATGCACTGGAAAATAAAGGTGTTATGCATAATTCAAGAAGCTAATGCATCTCAAATTAGAAATCTCACCAAACACTTGTAAATTCAGGGAACTCCTTTCATATGACCTTGAAGTTACCACAGGGCCTTGTCAGTGACCACTTCAACTTGGGATTTTGAATCACAGCACAACAAAGAGCTACCATAGAACAAAGGCAATTGAAAGATCATGCTCACAATGCTTGCGAAAGCCAGGAAGGTAAACATGTCAATCAGCAACTTTTTATGTGAACTCAACTGAAGGCCTGATTCCTGGACTCCCTAACGTTTATGAAGTCATCTGGAGCCCAATTAGGTGTTTGTTCTTCTGACATCAACATGGAGGGAAAAGTGATGAATTACTTTGGCGTTCATGGAAATGCCATCAATCAGGAGCCATTCATTGTATATTAATGAGTGGACACGCTGGGCACTTACGCATGAGTACTGCAGTAATTTAGCAATTGATTTGCTCTTATTTGAGGAGTTGAAAGTGTACCAATGGAAGAGTAAGTGATATAATCCTAACTGATTATGAAAAGGCAACCAGATAGACATTGAAAATGAGATTAAATAAATGAAGAATTTCAACTGTGCATTCTGTGGGAGCCCACAAAATTTCAAAGGCAGTGAAAATTAATTTCCATGTTCCACCAATGGGTATTCAGGAACTGACATTTAAAAAAGGTGTCTAATTATGGTGTTTTTCACATGCAATGAGAAAATATTTTTGCTGTATGAAGATGAATGCCAAAAATAGGCACACTGAAAGATTTGACAAGCCTAATTGTAAATTTTGCTCTGAGAAAGTATTTTATAATTTGAATATTTTATACTCTCATGTCCTTATACTACCATTGCTCCCATATTACTTGCTTGTTATACTTTGAAAAATCTTTAAAATCCTATGAATGTTTATTCACATATTTTTCACAACTGTAAGTAAAATGTAGAGCCCAGGCTTGAGTTATTCAAAGGGGCAGATAGTAAAAGCCATTTATTTGCATTATGGATATAATATTTTGATTTAGACATTAGTTTTAAATTCTAGCAACAATTTAAAAAAGTACCAATCATTTAAGAAAATTACACTTCGGAAGTGTGACTTGAGATAGCTGAGTTGGGGAATTGTGTAAGTGGCCTTGTTTCCACCATGGCGTTGCTGTTTTCTCAGGGAACATACTACCAGAGTCTTTCCCTCAGACATACACAGCTGCACGTTCCATTTAGGGCCTGCTTTACCCTGGAAGTTTATGTCCACCCTCACCCCCAGATTCCCGTGTTCTCAATTGTGGTATTAGGAAGTGAGCCTTTGGGGGTAATTAAACCACGAGGTTGGAACCTCACAAATGGGATGAGTGCTCATAAAAAGGAGGCCCCAGAGAATAACCTCCCTGCCTCTGCCATGGTGAGAAGGTAGCCATTTATGAACCAGGAGGTGGGCCCTTACCAGACACCAAATTTGCTGGTACCTTGGGCATCACAGAGAAAATAAACTTAAAGCCAACAGTTGCTGGTAGTTTGTTTAGCAGCCCAAACACACTAAGGAGGTTAGTAAAGCACATCGCTGGGAGGGTATTGGAGTATGTTTGGGGTCTATATCTGGTCCTTGGTTTTTTCCTCTTTACTCTTCGCTGAGCTCTACTTCCCAGAGGCCAAGAGTGAGGAGGTAAATGGCTTTCCTTTGCCAGGCTTCTCCACCATGATGGTTCTGTTTTGGAGCCAGCCAAACATGGATTTAAACCTCCGAAACTCTGAGCCAAAATAAAGCAATTCTCCCTGAACTTGCCTATGTCAGGCATTTTGTCCCAGCAACCAAAAACTGACTAATCTATGAGGCATGGAAATGCTCAATTCTCTTCCACTCATCCCTATCCAATATGAATGTGAGCTACTTTGATAATCAGCCTTGCTTTGTAAATCCTAAGGGTGAGAAAGGAAGGGAGGATGGAACGAGGTTAGTATTATGTGTTTGTGACCCTAGGTAGCAGCCAAATGATGATTTCTTCTGAATAGGGTGGCTGGGGTGATAAGGTGACATGGGAAATAGTTTTTTTTTTTTTTTGGTACCAGGGATTGAACTCGGGTACTTGCGCTTGCAAAGCAGGCTGCGAAACCACTGAGCTAAATCCCTGGCCCAAAATGTTTTTGTGACTTTTTTTGGTACCGGGGATTGAACTCAGGTCCTTGTGCTTGCATAGCAGGCGGTGAAACCACTGAGCTAAATTCCCAGCCCTGGGAAATAGTTTTACAGGACTCATCTGCAGGCCTGTATTGGTTAGGGTACAGGTAACGGTGCTGTAAAGATAGCGCAAATGCAGGGCCTTACACATGTTACAAGTTAATTTGTCCCTCATGTTACAGTCTAGAGGTAGTTTTGGTCCAGGTTGGGCTGGGAACTTCTGTGCCCTCAACCACTGCCGGGTTAGCATGTCAGCCAGCAGGAAGGAGGCAGGCGGAAGGGAGATGCATACTCAGTCCTCATATGTGTGCAGCGTGGAAATGCCTCCATCATTTCGCTGAGTCCCTGAGGAGATGGGGAATCTTTTCCTAGGTGGCCCAGTTCCCAGCAAAAATCCTACATTTTGTGATTAAAAGAAGGCAGGGAAAATGGAGGCTCTCAGTGGGCCACCAGCAAGAGTTCGGATTCTCAGGTTTGACTTCAGACAAGTAATTCTGCCTAATAAAAGGAGTGTGGTAGGGTGAGTAGCTTCCTGCAAGGAAACAGCCCAAACCCAGCACCTCAGGCAGGTCACCCTCCCTGTGGGAGAAGTTCTGCACTTTCCTGTGGAGATGAATAGAACGCCAACCCAGGCAGGGCACGCTACCTACATTTAGGGTTAAATTTTAAGCCTGTATTTTGCTGTTGGATTCTCAGTTTTTTCTGCAGGATGAACAAATGAAGAATGCTGTGGAAATGCTGAGAAAGTGGGAAGGTGGTTGTTAAGATCATTCCATTTGACAGCAACCTTTGTTGGAAACAGCTCAGTCTATCTTCAGATGATAGCAAGATGATTGTATTTTTTTTCTTGAATATCTTCACTTTATCCTTACAATATTTTCCCTTAGAGCAAATAATATTACTTACCATGTAATTTCCATAGTCACTTGGCTAAGAATAATCTACCTGATGATTTAGGTGAGTGACAAAAGTAAAAATGTTTGGATTGTTGCTGTTAGGTGCCATTGTGTCTCCTAATTCAGAAAGCACTTTTGATCATAGTGTTCTCAAAACTCACAGGAAATGAGGTATTCTATATGGGAGAATTTTACAGAAAGCAATTTGTCTCTTCAAGCATCAAGACTTGCAAGCTAGTAAGCAACTGCCACAAACAACCTTTGAGATGGAAATTGGGGGAAAAAAAACCCCAGAAGAATTGTTGAGAAAAGATAAAAAGACCTGGTGGTTGATGTGGCCACAAGGTATAAACACATGGGTGTCCTGACCTCCTTTTATGTCCTCGCTTACTGCCTCCCTCCCCTGGTCTGGCCTGAGTCCCGTGATCAGGAGGCATTAGTAAGTCCTGTTTTATTAAAATGTGCTGCCTTGCATTTGGTCTTGGCTCAAGTTGGCTGCCTGGATCAAGGTCTGTTTTTGTCCCTGCCCTGACAGGGACAAAGTTGTCAAAAGACAATGTATTTCTCAAGTTTTGCTTCCCAGACTACAAGAATTGGGCCACAAACCCAAGGGAATCCTGCCTGGCTTCTGAAGCTTCGCATCAGCCTTCATCTTATCTTCTTAAAGGCGGGCTCAGGTGTGCATTGTCACCCCTGCGGCTGTGGAAGGAGCCGTGGGGCTCACAAGTGTCTGCCTTTCCTGTGACCAGGTTAATGCAAGGCTCCTGGGTCTCCAGCTTGACATTTGAGACCCTCCCTGCCTATCTGGTCCCAGCCACAGGACTTCTTGGATGGCGAACAATTTTTATAGGTTATAAGTTGGTACCAAAGATTCTCTGAGTCTTAACAGGAAAACTTGGCACAGTCTGTTTCCAAATACCTACTGGTTAAGGATTTACGGTCAGAATTTTCATTTTCCACATATGCTTTCCCTTTAACAGGAAAAGAAAATGGTCTTTAGCCAATTGACTATAATGAGATATGCAAATCTCATTTGCTAGTTATCCCAATGAGGTGTTAACTACAAAGTCAATTTAAGACTCTTTAACGTTAATATTAAAGAAGACAAGCAGTAAAATAAACAGTTAATGGCCTGAAGCCAACCATTCTGTATGCCTTAATTGAGGCTTGACCATTGCATTCCTAAGATAATGACCAGACCGTCTTCTACTTCTTTTTTGTACCAGGGGAGACCGGTTCGGGAAAGTCGCTGGTTTAAAAGGATGGTAATGATTTCAGAACCTCTCATTACCGTGTTAATGAGCACCCTTTGGAGTTGCAGGCAAGAGCAGAGTGTGTGTATTTATGTGTTGAGGGATGTAGAAGTAGGGGAGGAGAAATGGAGGGAGGGAAGGAAACCCAGCTTTTGTCATCAAACTACTTCCTTGAGGGTGTCAACAGACCCCTGGATAATCTTTGCCAAAAGCTTTGTCATGGTGACTTTCTCATTGCTGGGACAAAATACTCAACACCTGTAATTTAAAGGAGACGTTTATTAGGCTCATGTTTTTGGTCTGTGACCTGCTGGCTCCAGAGAAGGAAGGGTAGAACTGGAAGGGTCTGGCGGAGGCAAGCTGCTTGCATCATGGTGGCCAGGAAAGAGCCAGGAGGAGCCAGGGAGGGATATCTGCCCTCCTAGGTTACAGCCCCAGTGACCTGCTCTGTCCAACCAAGCCCCACCTCCTAACAACACATTTAGCTATAAACGCATCAGTTCATTAATCCACGGATGAGTATAGCAGCCGCATCCCTGAGTCACCTCCCAAAAGCCCCATGTCTAAACCCATCCTAGATCTAAACCATTACAGTTTTCCTCCATTACAGTTTTGAAGTGTTTAGAGAAATCACCCGATTTGTGTGACAGAAGTAAATCTCTTAAGTCCTATAGCATCTCGGCATCTCTTTCCCTCCCTCCTTGCCTCCTGGCCTGCCTCCCTCCCTCCATGTCTCTCTCTCTCTCTCTTCCTTCCTTCCTTCCTTCCTTCCTTCCTTCCTTCCTTCCTTCCTTCCTTTTCCAGAATGTAAAATGTTGCCTTAAACTCTGTGGATTCCATGAGATGTTTTTCTTTAAGGACCAAAGTTTCCCACTTTAATATTGTGATTTTTTTTTTTTTTTGGTGCTGGGAATCAAACTCAGGATTTTGCGCTTGTGAGGCAGGCAGCGGAACTCCCACTTTAATGCTAACACTGTCAAAGGTCTGATATAGTTTTTTAATGTTCTTTATGTTGTAGAAATCTTACCTTTTCTCCCTAATGAAAAAACATATAGATATCCTCCCTCCCTCCCTTTCTTCCTCCTTCCCTTCCTCCCTTCCTTCTGTCCTTCTTTCCTTTTATCCTTCCTTGTTTTCTTCTCTCCCTTCTCTCTTTCATGCTGGGGACTGGACCCAGGGCCTCCACACAGACCTACACCCCCCACCCTTTTTCAGCTTTTTATTTTGAGACAGGGTCTCACTAAGTCACTAAGTTGCCCCGGCTGGGCTTGAATTTGTGATCCTCCTGCCTCAGCTTCCCAAAGCGCTGGGATTACAGGTGCATACCACCGCTCCCTGCTTTCCTCTTTCTGTTCCTCTTTCTTGCTTTCAGTTTATACCAGGCTTTGTTTGGTGCTCCCCCTCTGCAGCCTCCCATGCAGCAGGGTTCTTTAGTCAGTGGAAAGACCATGGTCGGTGAAGGTGCTGGCAGAGGCCTGTTGGAAGCAGCTCTGAGAATGTCGCCACAGCAAGCTCCACACCCCTCCTCTTCAGCTTTTGCATGGCCTGTGGATGTTAGAATTCTGAATGCGAGGATGAGTCTTTCTGTGCTGGCCTGTATGAGGAATTATGCTGCATATATTGATTTCCCACCCTAAGGAAGAGAAAAATAGTGCCTACATGCTCTGCATTTCTTATAAGTGCGTTAGAAGTGTCCATCAATTTGAGAGCGATGTCAGAGAAATCAGACTGGCTTTTCAACAACTCTCAAATGATCACTTACAAAGCCCTAAAGAACTTCCTTCTTTGGAATGAATTCTATTTCATTTCACATTCTTCCTCCTGCCCCCCATGAGGGGTGCAGGTCCTACTGAGAGCATGAGGAATTTCCTGGGGGCCACTCTGCTTGCCCCTGCTGCCGTTTAATGAAGTTAAATGTTTCCCTAGGAGGAACCCGGGCGTTTCCCCCAGACATCATCACGGGGAGTAGCGAATGGGATCCTGCAATGATATTCTTCTGCAGGAGCCCCCAGCCCCAGTTCTCATCCTGTGAACAGATGTTGCTGGAGATAACATGCTGGTCCCATGGACTCAAGTTAGGGGATTAGTGAGCATAATTAGGAATTACATGGTAATGTGTGCTGTTGCAAAACAGAGAAGAATGTGGATTTAAGAAATTCTCAGTTACACTTAAGGAAATGCCTTCATTACAAATTTAAAATCTGAGCAAGCTCCTTTCCTCATTTGCCTCATCAAAAGGGATCATAAATATGGACAAGAGAGAAAGTTCTTTATTTAAAAAGATGATTTTTAAATAGGTAAAAGACGATATCCACAGGTATTATCCAGCCTCCAACAGGCAGTGCAATCCTCAGACAGCCAGAGTCCCATGGCTGCTAAGCTTGCCATACTGTCCAGGATTCATAGTTTGATTCAGACATTTAATTGGGAGAGATCAAATTTCATGAATAGATTTATAAGGGATTTTAAGGCCTCAATACTCATGGTCTTCTTAAGCAAAGAAAGCTAACATAGACATCTTTGCAAGAGTTGTTTCCAAGAACAACTTATGATGAGTTTGGGATTATAACCATTGTCTAAATATCAGTTACTTAGATTTCAAAGAAGAATAAAATGTACTTCCAGGCACTCACATGGATACTTCTCATTCATGATGATTGTCACCTTAATAATACTATTATTTATGTGACTTAGATTGTTTTTTCTGCTAGATCCATGGTTCTTAACTGGAAACATCAGAATTACTCTGTAAATCTTTTTCAAAACTCACTGGCCGGGAGCCCCTTCCAGACCACTGATTTCCAGTCACATGTACGAGAGTCTGGGGATATGTACTTAGGAAATGCCCCTGCAAGATGTTGAAACTACTAGTTTCAGCACTAGTTAAGAACCATTTTGACTGAAGTTTTGAGTGGCAGAAACCAAGGGTGACTCATCTTTGTACCCCAAGATGATGCCTTGTTTATAAAGTGAACTCAGTACTTGTTTATTGGGGAAATGGAAGCCAATCATCTATAAAACTACACTTTGTACATTTTACACTATGTGTTTGTTTGAATTACTGCCAGACAACTAAATTTAATAGTTGGTAGAATTTGCAAAATAACCTTTGAAAGGAAGCCTCTTCTATATAGAGTACTCATAGAATCTGATGTGGTTTAATGCTTAGTGAGCAAACAAATGATATAGCTTTTAAAAATAATTTAATGTGAAACTAGAGAACAAAGCAAAGGTATTTCATTTGACCCAGTTGAAAAGCATTTCTATAATTATGGATATCTGATTTTATCTCTTATTTTATATGTAAAATGTTACTTGGAATAAGACCTCTGGTGGCATCCCGACATTCTGTCAGGCTTCATTTCTTTACTAAAGGTAGTCAATTTTAAGGTGATAAGCACTTATATTTTAGTAGACTGGAATTTGTGCATTCAAGTAAACACTTCTTCACAGTGGACACTGTGGATGATAGAACGTTCTGGAAACTCCTTTCTGGGAATTATCTTTGTTGCTCTGACCATAGTATATGTACTTGTGTCTTGACCTCTTATCACTTGACTAAGACTTGTTTCTTCCATCAAGGAAGCTCCAGCAAAGGTGGCATGATAAGAAATTATCCAAGACAGAAGATAATCAGGGACAGATGCAGGAGGTGTACCAGAATGTGGGCAGACACAGTAGAGCTCAGGCTGGGCTGAAACACTAAGGAGAAGCTCGTGAGTGTGGTGAGATCCGAACTGGACTGGGAGGAGTATCCAGGAAAAGGGAGCACTGAAGAAATGTTTGGAGAACTTGAATGAGAACTGTGTTTCTACACAGTGCAGGCTTCTGATGAAGATGTAGGAAGTGCTACTGAAGAGACACTTTTGCCTAAACCATCCATTACCTTCCTTCCCAAAGCCAACTCACAACAAAGGTTTCAATAGGAAATCTTAGGAAGAAAGTAGCCAATTCTATGTGGACATAAAATACCACTCTGCCTCAGACCTATGGAACCTGTGTCTACCAAGACACCAGGGGGACTTTTTGTCCTAATGCCACATCTGAAGTTGAAGAGTGTCTCCACTTCTCTCTGACTTTCATTAATTCTCCATCATGACTTTCATACATATGAATTGAATGAATTAATTTTTGAATCTATCTTCTGCCTGTTAAAACTCTCCTTGGTATTAAGGTAGTAATTTGTTCATTAGTCCCAGATACTCCTTAGGATATCAGGAGTAGGGTGACCATATTATCTTACGGTCGGTCTTGGTGTAATTATAAAAAGCACTCCGTTTTGTTCTAAACAGTTCACATTTTTTTTTTTTTTTTTTTGGTACCGGGGATTGAACTCGGGTCCTTGTGCTTGTGCAGCAGGTGGCAAAACCGCTGAGCTAAATCCCTGGCCCTAAACAGTTCTCATTTTGAGAATAAATTCTATGGTCACCTTATTTGGGTCCCTGCTTAATGCATAACAAACTGGAACTCAGAGGCATGGTTTATCTAGAATCTTGTCTAAAATCATTTTCACCCATTGTCTTACATACCTGTTTATGGGTAATGTAGGAGTCTTTCTCCTCTATAATCAAGGTACTAATTACAAGTAGTTTATTGGCATTCAAGGCTGGTTGAAGTTAAACCATGTCTTCCTCATCCCAAAGCCTCAATGATGGGGCCTGAGGGTTTCCTGGGGCTTAAATGAACCCTAAACAACTATGAATACAGTTGTTTGACAGTTTTTCATTTTCCCAATCAGTACATGGCTCACAGGAGAAATTAGAATACACCCTAGAGATTGAATTCAGGAAGACATCTATGGTCTTTCACAGGATGTTTTCCTAAAGGACCTGACCCTTTCAGGAACCCAACTGGATTGGGTGACAGCCAATGTGAGCAGGCTGAACACATCAGGCCTTCATTTAGGATGATCCTTTGGGTTCTTCCTTGATGGGCTCCCTTCATCTGTATTTAGTTTTTTGGTTTGTTCCATTTCAGATCTTATCCTTGTGCTTTGGTTTCATCCATATTGCTCCTGTGTATTCTCATGCTTGGTACCCCTGAAACCATGTCTTCACCAGGCCTTCTCTTCATTAATGAGTGCCTTTTATTTGACTCCTCTGACTTTGGGAAGGGACACTTGACTCCTAATCCTGCATAGCATGTGGGGAATTGGCTTAGCTCTAGTAAGGCTTGACAGAATGCTCAGAAAAATACAGTACAGAGGTACAACCCAGAGACTCACTTCCTACTGCTCTTAGAAGTGGGAGGTACGGGGCCGGGGATTTAGCTCAGTGGTTCCACCACCTGCTTTGCAAGCACAAGGTCCTGAGTTCGATCCCCGGTACCAAAAAACAACAAAAACCAGAAGTGGGAGGTAGAAGATGTCACCAGCATTGCTGCCCCCCACTGGTGTCAAAGGGATCTCTAGGAATTATCACACCTTGGAATTCCAGCCCAAAGACCCTTGAAAGTATGAATTCCTTTCATCCCTTGACTCAAAGCCTGCTTTATTTCTGTTCCATCATTGCTCTCCATTTAGCATTTAAAAGTATGAGAAATGAATGCTAGTGTATCAAGCAGCATTTTAAATACATCTGCAATAATAGGCTTTAGGAATGCACAACACCCTAAGGTACAAGAAATTCTAAATTAAGAACATGGAAAGTTATTTGGAAAGTTGCTAATTTCTTGTCAACAGAAGCAACATGTTCTTAAGTGACCATCAGTTGAGGAGATGATGCTAGTTGTCATGAAAGCAAGATTAATTAATATGGGTTCTGTTATTGTTAATATTTTAATGAAACATATGTATGAGAATAAATGTAGTTCTGCATGCATGTGTGCATCACAAGAAAGGATTTGATATGGTGAGGGAAAAATACTGTCATTAGAAAAGTACAGAGGCTTTTTGAGTCTGTGTATTCTAGATGTCAGGATACTGTATTTTTTAACCTGTCAAAGCCTGTTTGGTGTTGTGCTGCTTGAAATTTAATAAATAATATAAATAAAAAATTCGCTATAAAAGATTTAAAATACATATAAAACCATGTCAACGAATAGAGGACTTCTTTATGGACAATATTTAATATTTTTCTTGCATTTTTGGATATTATTTTAAAAGAAGTAAACCTCCTTTTTCCTTTTTTTTTGGTACTGGGGATCAAACTTGGGTCCTTCCGCTTGTGAGGCAGGCGGCGGAACCACTGGGCTAAATCCCCAGCCCCAAAACCTCCTTTTTCTGAGGTTGGTTGTTTCTTTCCATGAATCTTTATGTATACATTTATTGTCCATATGTGTATATTTAATAGTGCTTATTACTGTTTTGTAGGTTTTGATATTTATGTAAATATAAATAATGTGAGAAAAAAGCAAGTGGCAAAAAGAACTCTTTTTATATTCTTGTAGCTAATTAGTTACAGGTTTTAATACATTGCAAATTTCATTTCCAAGTCTGTGTCTAGTCTGCTATCTTTGTTTATAATGAGTATTTGCATACATTTACATTTAGATAAGGTTAAATAGATTGATTTATTTTTTATGGGTTATTATTTGTCTCTTGTTGAAGAAATCCCTTACCCCAAGATCAGTGAAATAGCTTCCTGTATCTTCCACTTGAAATTTTAAAGGTGTTGGTTCACAGTTAGCTCTTTAAGCCATCAAGATTTATTTTTATGTATAGTGTGAGGTAGGGATTCAAATATAGTTTTGTGTGGTAATGGAATTTATTTAAATTGTTCTAAAATAAATTATTTTCTCTTCTATATTTCCTCATTGATTCCTGGTACCACCTTACTGCTAAAAATCTTTTGTCATTAAAGTATCTATGATTATGGCTTCATAATTTTGAGACTGTTAGACTTGATGTTACTTTTGAACAGCACTGAGGATATTGTACTTAATTTCTTGTCATACTAGTGAGTTTTGGCAATATTTTATCTTGAAATAAAAAATTAAACATGAATTTTTATTAGAAAAAAGATGCTTGCTTACTGAAATTATTTAATCATTGATGCAAAATACTTAAATTATTTGTTTCTCCATTCTATCGAGTCTATATTTATTCACCAATTTAGTCCATATTTATTGCTGTAAATGATTATACTATATATCCATCCAATGACAAATATGACACATCAGTGATAATGCAATCGATATTCAACTATGATTAGTCCTGTTTTATCAGATGGCCAAAACCACCTATTTTTACTAGGTGTATAAAAGTGATATTGTGAGGTCAGATTGGTGACCAAGCAAAAGTTCATTAATAAACCCAGTATAGAATGTGTACCTGTATTGCATGCCTGTGTAGGAAGGCACAGAGAGCTGCCTGGGAGGGCTGATAACAAGGTGGGGCCTTTGGATTTTTCCAGCAGTTTTAAGTGTGCAAAGTAGCCACGAGGAAGAAGAATTGAGTGACAGAGGCAAGTTGCTTCCAGAGAGAAGACCGGGTTGAAAAGCAGAGATTGGATTCTAAGATCCAGCACAGAGATTGGCTCCAGAGACAGAGTGGCCCTTATAGGACAAGGGGAGGAACAAAACAAAGGGGATAAAATGGTGGCTCAAGTGCCTGGCACTCCTTTCCCTTGAGATTGGTGGTTTCCCATGATGCTTGGAGAGTCTGATGTCTGAATGGACTGAAGCCTTGTGTTTTATTCCTTCACCTCACTGCCATTTTTTTTGGCCAGACTCAAAAGCTGCCTAAATGAAATCAATAGTCTTGTGGGATGACTGTTGGTAAAGCTTTATTTTACATTTCCTATTGTCCTATTTTCTTTCAGGTTTTGTGAATGATTCTGTCACTAAATCTATCGTGGCTTTGCGTTTAACTCTGGTGGTGAAGGCCAGCACCTGTGTGCCGGGGGATGGCCGTACAAATGACTTGGAGTGTTCAGGAAAGGGAAAATGCACCACGAAGCCATCAGAGGTAAGGGGACACCTGGCAACTTTTAAATACGTGTTTACATGAATAAATACCTACGTACATATGTACTTGTGTGTCTAAGCAAGGATAAAAGAGGAGAGACCAAGAACATTTGCTGAAAAAGCCTTCCCAATTCCTGGTTTCAATTGTATATTAGTTTGTAATATATAGCTATATAAATCTCCATATGATTTTAAAAGTAATTGAAATAAGATTATGCAGTGATAGATCTTGCTTTGGTATGAAGTAGTACCCCCGTGTGGTAGTAGAATCAAGAGAAATGGATGAAAGAAAAGGTAAGGACAGTCATTTACTTATCAGTTGTTGGAACTGTTGCCTATAAATATGATAATTCCCTCCTGAGGTTTCACATTTCCCTAGTGATGTTAACCAAGTTACAGAAACAAGAGAAAAGTAGCAGAAGGAATAGAGAAGGCATAGGGATGACAAGCTGACCCATTATTTTTGATCTTTGTGGAGCCAGGCTCATAAATGCTGTGGAAGACCTGAGTCCTCTTCCCCTTTTTCTTTGGCAGTTGTGGCCACATGGGTGTGGGACAAGGAAGGTCACATGGGACAAGGGGTCAAGCACAGTCTCCTCTTCTGCCTCCTGGTTCTGGGTTAGTAACAGGAGTCTGGGAGTCAGACCAACACCATAGCTCCCTTCCAACACGCTGGCAGATGGATTGCAGGCCCCACCTGGAGGTCCCTAGACAGCGAGACAGTGCTCCTTATGGGGCCTGGTCCCTTAGGGCCTCCATTTCTCTCACCATGTGCTCCTTCCATTTCTAGTACCTTTTTCTCTCTCTGTTCATACATATATATTTCCACTAGAGTTAATGCTAATCAAAAGCGGCTGTCTCAAACTTGAAAAAGAATTTAATTTGCTTTAGGCTGATTTTATGGGCAGCATAGGCAAATTTTCATGGCCAATACGTTCTTATGGCAACTTTGACACATTTGGTAATAGCGGTGTGAACTTTGATAAGAAAAGAGAACAGGTTAACTGGCAAAAGGGGTGTTAGAGGAAGTTTTTAAATACTACCTTTAGCATCTTGGAAACCCCATGATTTCCTTGTCTTAGGTATGCAATTGCAATTGCTTAAATAATACCATTCCCTAGAAGATATACCATTAAATACACCATTAAATACACCATTAAATATACCATTCCTGTAAGCCATTTCCTAGGAGACTCAGGCTGTGGGCAGGATTCCAAGAGAGTAGTGGAAATGATAATTTCTGCTAAATGTCTGAGAAGGAACAAAGGTGTAAACCAAGCCAAAGATAGGTCCCTGCTTTGTGGAAAGGGGAGAGGGCCTGGCTTGCCACTGCTGTTACCAAGCTAAGTCTGGCCGTTGGATCTGGAGCCCCATCTCCACCAGTGTGGACCAGCTTGCCTCTTTCTCCAGAGAGAGCCTCATTTGTCAATGCATGTTATGGAAAAGCAGAGTGAGGGATTCTTCTACGAGTCAAAGCTAGGGAGGGGTAGCGAAACTGGGGAAATGACAAGGAAGTGATGAGAAGCCTGTCTGATAAATCGGTCCCAGGAAGGATGAAGAGTGAGGGACTTGGAGAGCCACTGCTCAAGGTGGCAGTGTGTGAGGGCTTCCAAGTGGCTGGAAATAGGAGGCGCCCAGATCTTCCCCAAGTGCAGCCTCATTGTTCCCCACAAACCATTTGGAGGCCCACTTAGCTCTGAAAGACACAATATTGGCAAAAGAGAAGTGTCCCGGATGAGGAACAGAGGGCTATTTCTGGAAAAGTTTGACGGTCAAAAGGGTAAGATGTAGTGAAGCTTTTTTTGTTTTTTCCTAAGGGTTGTCCCTGCTGGGGAAACTTTGAATGTATAAGGTGGTCACCATGGTCTTTAATTCGTTTATGGTGTGGCATGCAGCCAGGCCGGGGACTTAGCGGCAGCCACAGGGCTCTGCCTGGACCTCAGAACTGATGTGTCAGAAAGGCAGAGAGGTATGAAGCATCTGGCAGGTAACTTGGCAAACTTGCCAAACATGCAAATATGACTCAAAAGGTTGGGTGAAGAAACCACACTGATTTTAGTGGTCATTTCCAGGCAAGCGGCTCTTCATCAGGGGCCCCAGCTTCTTTGAGGAGCTTCGGGTACCTCTGAGCTCTCATCTCCTTCTGCGCTGTCATCTCCCCACCCCCAAGCTCTGCGCCAGTTGTTTCTACAGTGTGGAGTCTCTGCTGCTGTTGATTCTGCGTTTGCTTCCTGTGAACATAAGGAAATTGTGGCCAGTGATTTTATTTGGGTCGGTGTATTTACCCCTCAGTGAGTCTAAGCAAATGTTCAGGCTGGAATCATGACGTTCACTCCAACACCCACCACCATAGGTGGCATTGCTAGCTTGACTAGAAAAGTCTCTGTGACTAGAGCCACTCTGGCAAGAGCAGGGGATGGGGGAAGGTGGTCTGTTTTTTGTGTCTGCTTGAGTTCCTGTGGTCTTTTGGAATTGTTGTTAGGGCAGTTACAGCGGCTTGGAAGTAGCTTGCCAGCAATAAAAGATTATCATCATCATGTTTCCGTCCTTTTATTGTTCCCTAAAATTGGAGGTTATATAGTCCAATACAAGAATGCACCTCATAGCACAAAACAAATAGAACTGTATTTGGTGATTTAATTTTATTGTTTCTAATCATTTTTATACCATTTTATTAGATCATCCATCAAAATAAAAGCAATTCTGTTATTTCCACACCACTCTCATTGGGTAATGGAACTTATTTCTTTCCTGTCAGATGTACTTTGGTGAGGGGATATTTCACAATTTCAAGCTGATAGGTGGCTTGTGATAGAGCTTAAGCTTGCTCTTCTTAGATATTTCTCTTTTCTGGGAAGTTTTTTTAAAAAAAAAAAATTGGAGGAGCTTCCTACGTTTGAAAACTGCTTTTGTCACAAGGATTGATTCTGATCTTTCCTTTTCCTTATGACAGTAATTGGACTGTTGGCCACTACGTAGTTCTCTCTTTGAACTTTGTCACCAAGATGGTTGTGGTACTAAGCACTACCTTATTTGGTGACCAAGCCTGTAACTGTTCCACAGGTGAGTGTTAGGAGTCTGCACAGGGTTTTCTGCTGGCTTGGGCGTTATTAGAGTCCATGGACCTTGTCTCTCAAGGCCAAGAAGTTTGGGTCAGTAAGAATTTCATAGAGGGACAGAACCATAGGATAGATGGACGGATTGACTCATGCGACTGTGGAGTCTTGGTGAGTCCACACTGATGGGGGAGGCCTGCAAACTGAACATGCGAGAAGAATTACAGTTCAATTTAAAGGCCACCTGCTGTTGGCTGGAAGAAAACTGATGTTGCAGATGATGTTTGAAGCCTGTCTGCTGGCAGAATCCCTCTTTCCTGGGGTGGTCTGCCTTTCCTTGTGTTCCATCTTTAACTAGTTGGAGGAGCCCACTCAAGTTATGCAGGGCAATCTGCACTATTCAAAATCTACTGATTTAAATATGAATCTCAGTTAGGCATGGCGGCACAGGCCTGTAGTCCAGCACTCTGGGAGGCTGAGGTAGAATTGCCAAGTGTAAGCCCAGCCTGGGCAATTTAGTGACTCAATGAGATGCTGTCTCAAAATAAAAAATAAAAAAAGATCAATGATGTCGTTCAGTGGGAAGGCTCTGGGTTCAATCCTCAGTCCTGTGTGTGTGTGCGCACACACACACACACACACAAAATCTTCTCTAAAAACAACTTCACAGAATATCAAGAATAACATTTGTCCAATTATCTGGGCCCAGAAAGATTGATATATAAAACTAATCATCACAAATTTTGTACATTCTTTTAACTCTGTATGGCCCACTTTCTACCCAGTTGAATGCCTTGTCTTCAAGGCTAAAGGAGTTTTAAAAATTTTGTTTCCTGAGAATAACCAGAGGGTCTTGATCAAAAATCATTTTCTAAAACTCCTCACTCTGGGAAGTCTGTCGACTCTGACCTGAAAGTAGATTGTGGGCAGTGGTCAGAGTCAGAGGCCAGGGGAACATGCTTATCTTTGCCCTGTTTATGCTGACTTCCTGGAGAAAACTCTCCACATCTTTTTATCAAAGGATTGTGTTGTTAAGCATTTAAGGCCCCATAGAGTTAATAATAAAAGATACATGCTGAGGAGTGGTAGGATGGATGAAGTATTCCTATCTGTATTGATGGCAAGTGGGATCAGGCCTTCATCCTTAGAGGCAGCCCTAGAAGTCTTGCCTGAGGAAGCCACCCTCCTGAGGCGATCAGGATGGGAAGCTGGAGCTGGCTACTGAGACTTGCCTTGACTCACTGCCTCTAGAGACCTGGCCTAAATTTGCCCTCCGGCTGTGCGTGTGTACCTGACAAAGTGCTTTCCAAAAAGCCTGTTTTCTAGGGCTCCCAGTAGTAAATTCCCCTATCTTATTTGTTTATTTCAGAGCAGAGAGGTGGGCAGACACAAGCAGCCCCTTCTGCTTCTGAGCCCCCCTCACCCCCTTGTTCTCTGTGGTTCAGCTCATGCTGTTCCCCATGTGGAAGCTTAATCCATGTCTGCCCCTGCCCTCTCACCTTCCCAGCTGGATGGTAGCCTGGCCTGGAATCTGGCTTCTTCAGGAAGAAGTCTGTAACCCCAGTGCAAAGTAGCTCCCTCCTCTAAGTACAGTAGCTTTTTCCTTTCCTTGTGGAACATGTGACCTTTGACTCATGCCCATGCTTCTCTGTGTCTGTTATTATTTGAATTCACGTCACTGCAGGGTTCTTGAGTGCCTGCCCTGTGCCTGGTGCTTCCTTGGGATCTAGGACTGGCATGTTTGGCCTGTCAAGACAGGGCCTCTGGAAGATCTGAAGGCCTCAGGGGACAGCGTGTGGGGCATGTAACTCATGGATTAGAGCACAGTGTGATGCATGTTGAAGAGCTTTGCAAGTGTGCTTGAGGAGCCCAGAGAAATGCCCAAGTCAGATGTGAGATCACGGAGGGCTTCCCCAGGGAGTCTAGGGCCATGAGCTCTTTGACATCTGGCTCGTTCTGTATCCATGGCAACAACTAGCATGGTCCTCTCCTACAGGAGATGCTCAAAAACTGTCTATGGGGCTGGGGATTTAGCTCAGTGGTTTCGCCGCCTGCCTTGCAAGCGCAAGGGCCCGAGTTTGATCCCCGGTACCAAAAAGCAATACTGTTTATGAACTGAAATGAGGAAAATAAATAAAAGAACAAAAGCATGAGAGGGAACCAGTTTCTGAGGGTTGGGTCAGAAGTATCATTTGAGTTCTATTTTTGAAACATGAAGGAGCATGGAAAGGAAATGGTGAATTCAGTTTTACAAGATGATGGGTTGGAAAATATCCCCTGAAAAAGGCTATCTCACAGATATTGGGACTCGAAAAGTTGTAAGGATCACCCATCAGGAGCATTTTAAGCAACAGTGCTAACCCTTTCCTGATCAAAAGGAAATAGGTCAGAATAATTTGAACCCATGGAATGTCTGATGCTATCCTCTTGTTGGTTTGGAAACCGTCAGCAAACTCTCTAGCTTAGGCAGTGGCAGCATGCTGGAGGGCAGGGACAGATGTCGTATTCATTCACCCGCCACCTCTCTGAGAGCGAATTCTTCCACATGGTTAGTACAGATACAAAGTCACAGGTTCGTGAGAGGGAAATGGGAAAAGAAGGTAGATGACGGAGGCCACAAGAATCGGGGGGAGCATTCACTGTATCCTTGCAGTATCAAGTCAGAGGCTGCAGTCAGAGCGTTGAAATGTGGAGGGGCTTTTTAAACAGTCCTGTTCAGCATGGGCTGGGTCGGGTCCCCGAGACTGCCAGCACGAGGGAGGGCAGTTCTTGAAGTAGGGAATGCGAGACAGTAGGAGGGTGCGAGTGGCATCCTGGATGGAGCACACCTATCCATGGCAGATGGCACTGCAGAGAACAGACTCATTTCCCCAAGATAGTGCTCATCTGGTGGTGGGGTGCGGCATAACCCTCTTACTTGACTAAGGGAATTGTTTAATGACAAAGCTCACTAAAAACTTCTGAGCCAGAGAATAGGTGGTTTGGATTTAAGGCCAAAATGAAGGTCTCTGGGATACAATTATTTGCTAATGAAAGAAGGGTTTTGTCCCAGATTTCACTTGCAGAAACTGCCCTTGGACCTCCGAGAGCACTGGCTTTTTATGAATAATAAAAACATAATAAGTATTAGAAATACATTAACCACAGAGATCATAAAAGTCAGGGCAGCCCAGCTGTCAATCCTTTAGTGGGCAAAGGATCAGCCCATCTAGAATTTCACTGACTTGGGGTTGAATTATGACTCTGGTACTAATGTAATTAAAAAGCCTGCTTTTTATGTTATAGAACAGAAGAAGGATGATCATATCATTGCCCGCACAAAAAATACGGCAATGTGTTTGAATCCTTTATTATAAATTATTTAAAGAGGCGACTCTAAAGTTATGTCGTGAAGGATAGATGTTTTATGGTGTTTGTCTCTAGCATCAGCATCATGCAGGAGGTTGAAATGTATCCCCCCAGGCTATCAGTTGGAAGGCACTGTGGAATGCTGGCCTCATTCCACATATTTCAGGGTGAGGATTGTACCATCAGTGACAAAGTCAGGGCCAAAGAATTTAGAGTGGCAGGTGATTGGAGAGGCCTCTCCACTTATTTTATTTTAGCGCCAGGAAACGAAGGTGTAAGAGAGATTTAAGCCATTTGCTCAAGGCCCAAGGGCTAATTCATGGCTGAAGCCTGACAAGTATAAAAGATTTCTGGGCCTTGGTGCTGGGGCTCCTCCCACTGAGCCACACTCTCTTAGGACATGTAGGAGAATAGCAGGCTTTATCATCCATTCAGTGTCCCTGGAGTCAAGTTTACCTGTTCACTCCAAAGAGAACCAGCTTTGGATTTGTTTGTGTCTTTGGTTTGACCTGAGGACATGCTGCCCTTGATTTTACACTTTATTTGTTACAACTTTGAGGCTTCACAAAAGGAGTGTATGAGCCAGTTTTCCTGTTATTGGACATAGTATCTGAGACCCACACTTGGAGGAGGAGAGGTTTAATTTGGCTCAGGGTTTCAGGGGATTCAGTCCATGGCAGATCTGCTTTGGCAGATACAAAGCAGAAAAATCATGGCATAAGGGCATGGTGGATAAAAGATGCTCAGTTCATGGTGGCTGGGAAACAGAGCAGGGAATAGTGCCAAAGAGGAAGGGACCAGGGACCAGATACAGTATCCAAGGCCACGCCTCCATGACCCACCCAGACACACCCAGAAGTGTACTCCACCAATCCCCGAGTGGATCCCAAGCCCATCAAATTGTTTTATTTTTGTTTTTTTGGTTTTTTTTGGTACTGGGAATTGAACTCGGGTCCTTGCACTTGCGTAGCAGGCAGCGAAACCCCTGAGCTAAATCCCCGGCCCGCAAGTTGACACAGTCCAGCTTAACCATCACAAGAAAGGTGCTCATTTCAGAACTGTATTGGAGATGTCAACTATAATTCTTAGATTTTAATTCATAACTTTTAAGATGTAGTAAAAACGTTCTGGCTAGGCTTTTGTGTCCAAGGGAAGAAAAGCAGCTCTTTGAAACTTAATGGGCTTGCTTTCTTTGTTTCCTCTCTCTGAAATTCTTATGGTTTTGTCCTGGTTTTCAGTCCATAAGTCAGTGGAGTGTATGTGTTACTGGGAATGAGGTGGGTAAATGGCTGTGTCCATGGAAGGCAGGCAGAAGGAGCAAGTCATCCCTCTCTTTAGGGATGCTTTCCAAGAAGGGGCTTATTCCACTTGTCATCTTGGAGGATTCCTTTGTCTTTCCCCATTTCGTTCCATCATCCAGTTGTGAGCATCAGGAATGTGTCCTGCACAGAGCCACATCTTAACCAAGCCAGGGTGAGGCCATGGATGTGGTCCTCTCTGTCCTGGTGCTTCAAGTCAGATCACTGGCTTTGGAAGTCCTTGAACTTGTTCTTTATCCCATGCCCCAAACACAATCAACCTCCTCCAGACTCTGTGTAAGTATCTTGAGGAAGTTTGGTACATCTTTTAGAACAGGAGAAGGAAACCCTTTCTGTGGTTTCCCTGCCACAGTCTTCTGCCCCCCGTAGCCACTTCAAATATGGCTTTAACACAAACAGACTCATCTATTTCCTTTGCATCTGGAAAGATGCGGCCTTCAGTTTGTTGTGGTCATTGCCTGGCTCTTTCTGTGACCTTGTGTTAGATTTTAAATGTCATTCCAAGTTGTGGAGTGTGAGGGGGCTTTGGCACGACCAGTCACACTGTCTGAGGGCACTGTGGTTAGGACAGTAGGACAGATAACTTTTTCAATCCTGGCCAGAAACACCAATGGTCTCTAATGAGTGAGTTCTAATGGGTCCTCATGGCAGGCAGAATTGAAGAGTCTCTCCAGTCGTGTGCCTCTTAACAATGGGTGTGTTCTGACAGATGCACTGTTAGGTGATTTCATTGTTCAAACATCACAGAGTGTATGTACACAAACTAGGACAGCTGCAGCATCACTGGGCAATGTGATCTTATGGGACCACCACGGTGAAGGCAGCCCATTAGACTGAAATGCTGCATTTTGGTCCTATGTATGTGACTATGACTATAGTCTTCTGGCCCCGATGAACAAAATGATCCCCTTCTTGCTTGCCATGGTGCTTTTGTCTTTAGAACTTGAGCCATTTCCCCCTTTGAGTCACAGACTCATTTGAGGATTTGCTCCCTTGACATGATGCTAGTAGTTTTATTTACAAAACTGTCCAGCTTCACCTAGCACAGTGGTTTTCAGACTCTTTGCTTCCAAGACCCCTTTACATTCTTAGAGATGAGTGAGGCCTCGGAAGAGCTTTTGTTGAGCGGGCTAAATCTGTTGGTATTTATTGCATTAAGCTGGGTGTGGTAGTGCATCCATGTGGTCTCAGCACTTGGGAGGCTGAGGCTGGAGGATTACTTCGAGTTCAAGGCCAGCCCGGGCTTCATAGTGAGTTCAGTGCCAGCCTGGACTACATAGTGATTAGTAAACAAACAAACAAATGAACAAAAAACCTCAAAAAAGTTAAAAAATTAAAACTGAGGCATTAAAAATATTTATTAATTTATTTAATTAACAAGCCGATCACATATTGACATCAATCATGAATAATACCTGTTAAGTGAGAAATAACTATTTTCAAAAAACTCAGAGAGAAGAGTGGCATTGTTTTCATTTTTACAAATCTCTTTATTGTCTGGCTTCAAAGAAGACAACTGGAGTTGTACGTTTGCTTTTACATTCAGTCTGTTGCAATGTGTTGTTTTGGTTGAGGGCTAGGAATACAGTTCAGCCTCACACAGGTATTTAGTTGAAAAAAGGAGATGTGTTTTAATAGACTTTTCAGGTAATTGTAGATATTCTTGAAAATATTCCAGAACTTGACAAGTGGTAGATTCCTAAAGGTTAATTGAATGTGGAATCTTGGAACCTTATCAGTAAACTTTGTCTGCTGGTACATTAAATCTATTGGTCTGTCTTGTGTTTGAGAATCTTTTACCCACAAATGGGTTTTGCTACATGTCACACCAGGCAGTTGGAAAATATCGGATCAGCAAGTTATACAGAGCTTCTGAATGTTGACACATTGCATGACACAATATCGAAAAAGTTGCATCTGTGATTAATAGCATCACCAATCTCATCAGATAAGCCTTTAAGTATTGGGAATCTGTCAAGTTCTTAAGGGAAGAGAACAGTTTTCCAAAATTCTAATCTGTCTTTGAAGCTTAGATTTTTGTCTCTGACAACTGTTGGTTTTCCTGAAAGTGGCAGACTTATTTTGTTCATTTGAGAGGAAATATCCACCAAATTGCCAAGTTTAGGTAACAGTAGTTGGTCTTTTAGGTGTTTCTTGGGGGGAGGGGGGACTCAGGGCACTGGGCTGCTGAGCTGCATCTCCAGCTCCTTTTTATTTTTTATTTTTAGTTTGAGTCACGCTGTCACCAAGTTGCCCATCCTGGACTCCAACTTGCATGCGTCTTGCCTCAGTCTCCCTGAATAGCTCCCAAAGATAACAGCCGTGTGCCACTGTGCCCAGCTCAATTGCTCTTCTAAGGAAAAAATGGAGCTTTCTAAAAAGCAGTGACCCAAATGTATCTGTGTGATGTGACCCTGGGTTCTGATGTGTAGCAGTAGTGCTTCCTACTTGCCTCCCACTCTGTCATAGATTATAAACAGCCAGGTGTGCTGGCCCATGCCTACAATTCTAGCACTGAGGGAGGCTGAGGCAGGAGGATTGTAAGTTCAAGCCTCAGATGGGCAACTTCCTCACTTGGCAAGAGTGTCTCAGAATACAAGACAGGCACCCATGGGCTGAGGGGGCATCAGGTTTCAGCTTTTCTTGCTGCATCAGGAACATGCTAAGTGGTACTGACATTTCCCCCCTGCATTGCCACACAGTGCTGAAGATCCAAACGTGCTGCCGCAGAGCCATGGCTTTGAGTCCTGAGACAGGTGCTGGCATCTTCTCCTCATTGTTTTTCCTCATCAGTGCCTAGGGCGGCACTGCCAAAGGAGGAGGACGTAAAGTCCTAGCATAGCTTTGATCTCAGGAAAGCGCTTCAGGGACCTCTCCAAACCCAGAGGTCCAGAAACTGATTCTTGATGACCTCTGCCTTGGCTCGGGCCTTCAGCCCCTTTTCCCAAATCTTCTCTGTTCTTTCGTTCCTTCTTCTCTTTCTTGTTCTTTGCTTCCTCTCCTCTTCCTCCTTTATTTGGCCTTCCTGGCCTTTAATCTTTTTTTCTAAGCATCTCAATTTAGTTGTAGTCTTGTGATTTTGTCTCTCCTTCGCAGTAGTTCACCGAGTAGCTTCTTGGTGAGAGCTCTGGGTGAGTCTGCTGAAAGCCCTGTTGGACTTGTTTCCGTTTCTCTGCTTGGGGAGCCTGACATCTGTCCGCACACTCACCCCGGGGCGGTGGCTCCGCGTCCCTCGGGACACCCAGGGAAGAGCTCTTCTCCCCGCCACCTTCTCAGCCAGCAGCCAGCAGCCAGCAGGAAGTTGGAGCTGGAGCAAACCGAATGTTCCCTAAAGCCCTGTTGGAAAGAGAAAGTTCAGGCTGGCCAAGTAAAATTATGGAAATCTAAAGTGGATAAAAATCAGCTTTTCCAGTACTTATTGTTGGGAGCTCCAGACAGTAAGAAGGAACAAGAGAGTTGAGCAGTTGTCTTTCAGAACATTGGCCCGCGTTGGGCTCTCTTAGGGCCTGGACAAGCCTCCCCTGAAGCACTGCTGGGAAGATGGTGACTGACTTGGCCAGCAGGAGGCCGTGTCACAAGGACCGGGAAGCCCCGGAACCTGCGAGGCTTCAGAAGGAGGGACTTCTGGGAAGGCACCAAGGGAGAAACTGGGTCAAAAGAAGGACTTTCTTCTAGAGCAGAGGCCCCGTCACAGTGCAATAGGCCAAGGCAAGGCCTACAGGGAGCGGGGCGAGGAGCCAGAGCAGGAGAGGGCGTGGAGGGAGGGCAGAGGGCTGCGGAGAAAAGAGCCGAAGGCTCCTTCTCCGAGGCAAGGCAAGCAACGTCATGCAGAAGGCTTCACGAAGGTATTATAAAGCTTTGAAAATTCACGTAGCATAAAAACGACCATCTGAAAATGGATAGTTCAGGGGCATTAGGTACGTGTTCAGTGTTGTGTAACCATCACTGTTTCAAGACATTTTTATCACCTCAAAAGAAAGCCCCGTATACCTCCGGCAGTTCCTCCCAGCTCCTGGCAGCCACCAATCTGCCTTATCCCTCAGGGTTCACCCAGTCTGCGTGTTTCACATGAGTGGATTCGTATTAATGGACTTTTTTGAGTCTGGTTTCTTTCACTCAGCACAATGGTTTCCAGTTCATCTATGTTGTATCGTGTTTCAATACTTCATTCCTTTATATGTCTAAATTGTATTCTACTGCATGGATATACAGGTTGGGTATCCCTTATCCAAAATTCATGGGAACAGAAGTGTTTTGGATTTTTGGGGGAATATTTGCATATGTATAATGAGATAATTTAGGGATGAGACCAAATGCTGAATAGGAATTTCATTTATGTTTCATTACCACCTTATACAAGTAGCCTAAAGGTAATCTTATACAATATTTAAAATTTTTTTTGTGTGTGTTTTGGCTGTGAACCATTGCATGAAGTCAGGTGTGGAATTTTCCTCTTGTGACATCATCTCAGCACTCAGAAAGTATTTGAATTCTTTTGTGTGAGCACCTACAGAGTAGAACGACTGGATCACATGATAATTTATGTTTGACTATTTTGGGGAACTGCCAAACTGATTTTTTCAGTTGCCAGGTCATTTTATGTTGCCATTGGTAGTGTATGAGTGTTCTAATTTTTCCACATACTCACCAATAATAGTTATTGTCATTATTGTTATTATTATCATTTGATTCTTGCCATCTGAGTATGTCTGAGGTGGTATCTAACTGGTTTCAATAACCATTTCCCTAAAGACTAATGATGTTGAGCAAAGTATTTTTTAAAACTATTATTATGGATTTTATACCTTTGGCAGATCATTTTGAATTACTCCATCCAAGCTAAATTTCAATCATATTCCTTTTGTACCTGAGGCAGATCTTGGTTACAGGGCAGGAAAAAATGGCGGGCACCACTTTACTGTGTTGTGTAGGAGCAGAAGCTTCTGAGAGTTCCCGATGTTTTGCCTCTGGCTGGTGGCAGGTGACTCCGTTTGCCTGGGCCACCTTGAACAGTGGTCTAGGCTGGTTCAGATCTGGGATATCTGCTCAGTCCCAGGCCCAGGTTATCATTCACCTGAAAGTCTTTTAGAAGCTTGTTTTGTTTCTAGGGAATGTGAGGTAGATTCAGAGATGTTGCTATCCTAATATTGCCTTGGTCCTGAACCATCTAGGAAGCCACCACCTCTATGGCCAAGGAACAAGACAGATATCATCCCCAACATCTGTCATGAACCATTGTATGGGCTTCTTCCATCAGATTGCCTTGTACTTCAAGAATAATCCCAAGGAACTTGGCCTAAAGCTGCATGTCTGTTACGTATTAGCAACAGGGGAACCATTCTGTGCTCAACTTCCTTTCACATAATGGGCATTTTGAGGCTGAGATCAGCATTTAATTGAGCCACAGACACTAGTCCTTTCCAAGTTCAAAACAGAGGAGAGTTTCTAGTTTAGTGATGATTCTGTAGTTAAACAGGATATTTCCAAGTCAATAAGGGATGGAAGAGCTGACTCTAGAAGGGAAGAAGAAGGCTCCGCCTGGAATACAATAGCTGCTCAGGGATGGATAAACCAAGCAAGGTTACTGGCTGGCCTCTTGGGCCAGTGCCATGAACACAGTGGTCTCCTCTACGGGACTGTCGTTAATTTCCACACAATTTCTGGGCAGAACATTTGAGTGGTGTTGCAAATCCAGCTTGAGCTGGTTATGTGATCTGTGCAGTGGGATGTCATTTAGGGCTCAAATGTGAAGAGAAGGGCTCTGAGGATTCTGGCTTGACAGCTTTCCAGGGAATCAGGAGGGGCCGAGGCACTGTGAAATGTTCCAGAACTGTAAAGGATTCAAAGGTCATTACTTAAATAGAACATCAGAATTGTCATTTACACGTTTTATATTTTGCAGTCACAATTTTGGGGAGGAGCAGGAAAACTGAGGCAAAGGAGCAGAGTAAATACCTGCAGCTGCTTGTAGGACAGCATTTGTGCATTCCACCAATAATTGCAGATCTACCTTTAAGTCTGTCTGTACCAACTTCAGAGATGTTTGCTTTTCGTCTCTTCATTCTATCTCCACATTATAACTCAATAAACATTTTCTTTAGCATGTTATTTCTTTCCTACTAACCATTTTCATTTCTGTACAGGCTTTCTTTATGATATTTTACCTTTTTTTTAAATTAAATTCTTTTATTGGTACATTTTAGGTATGCAACACAATTACATTTCTCATTGGGAATTGTACCTTTACACAATGCATCTTGGTTCTTATTTTTTCCCCATTCCTAGCCCTCCCTTCACCCCCTCCACCCTTCCCTATTTACAAAGACTTTATTTCCATTTTTTCCATTTCTCAGCATTTTTCCTTTCCTTTCTTTCCTTTCCCCTGCCCCTCCCACTACCCCTACCCCTTTGGACCTTTTCTTCCTATTTTGCGTTATCGATTATTCATTCTAATCATTGGTACATTTTAGGTATACAATATAATGACATTCATCATTGGAAATTTGCACCTTTACATAGTCTCTCTTGGTTCTTATTTTTCACCCTTGCCCAGCCCTCCCTTCAACCCCTCCATTCCTATTTACAAAGATTTTGTTCCTATTTTTCCATTTTCTCATATTAATCCCATTCCCTTCTATCCTTTCCCCTAGCCCTCCCACTTCCTTCCCCTTTGCCCCTTTTCTTCCTATTTCACATTACCTATTATACATTTAGTCCATATTTACACTTTCAGTTTCTCACACCAGAGAAACTATTCAGTATTTATACATGTGTGTCCTACTTATTTCACTTAAGAGTATTGCCTCAATGTGCATCCACTTAGCTATAAATGTCTCTAATTTCTCATTTTTTATGGCTGAGTAGTACTCCATTTTATAAAAAAACCACATTTTCTTTATCCAGTCTCCAGTTGATGGGCATTTGGGCTGTTTCCATGTTTTAGCTATTACAAATTGTGCTGCTGTGAACATGGGCGCACATATATCACTGTGGTATGATTCTTTTAATTCTTTGGGCAAGATCCCCACCAATGGAATAGCGGGGTCAAATGGGACTTCCAGACCTAGTTCTTTGAGGTATCTCCATACTGATTTCCACAGTGGTTGCACCAGTCTACACTCCCACCAGCAGTAGAGCAGGGTTCCTCTTTCCCCACAGCCCTGCCAGCATTTGTTATTGGTTGATTTCATGATAGCAGCCATTCTTTCTGGAGTGAAGTGGAATCTCAGCGTTGTTTTCATTTGCATCTCTCGAATGACGAGTGATGTTGAACATTTTTTCATGTATTTATTTGCTATTTCTACTTTTTTGTCTGAGAAATGTCTGTTCATTTCAGATGCCCATTTTTGGATTGGGTCTTTAAATTTGGGAGGTCTGATCTTTTTAAGTTCTTTGTAGGTTCGAGATAGTAGACCTTTGTCTGAGGAAGAGCAGGTGAAGATTTTTTCCCACATTGTGGGTTGTCTCTTCACATTGCTGGTGGTTTCTCTTGCTGTGCAGAAGCCTTTTAATAAGAAGAGATCCCATTTGTTGATTGTTTGTGCTAGTTCACAGGCAAGTGAGGTTTTGTTCATAAAATCTTTTCCTACACCGATGTCTTCAAGGGTTCTACCTAACCTCTGTTCCAACTGGTTCAGAGTTTCTATTTTAATCTTTAGATCTTTAATCCATTTTGATTTTAGTTTATTGCATGGTGAGAGATATAGGTCTAGTTTTAATGTTTGGCAAGTTGAAGCCCAATTTTTCCAGCACCATTTATTAAAGAGGCTATCTTTCCTCCAATGAGGGTGTTTGGCTCCTTTATCGAAGATGAGATGGCTGAGTGTGTCTGGCGTCGTTTCTGCATCTTCTAATCTGTTCCACGGGTCCTCGGGTCTGTTTCTTTGCCAGTACCATGCTGTTTTGATCACAGTAGCTGTGTAGTATAGTTGCAGGTTGGGGATTGGGATACCCCCTGCCATGTCTCTGTTACCTAGAATTGCTTTTGCTATTCTGGGTCTCTTCTTGTTCCAAATGAATTTTTGGATTGTTTTCTCAAGGTCCATGAAGTATGCTGCTGGGATCGCAATTGGAATTGCATTAAATCTATATAGCAGTTTTGGAAGTATGGCCATTTTCACTCTATTAATCCTTCCTACCCAGGAGCAGGGGATGTCTGTCCATTTTCTGATATCATCTTCAATCTCTCTTTTCAGAGTGCCATAGTTTTCAGAGAAGAGGTCTTTGATTTCTTTCATTAGGTTGATTCCTAGGTATATCAGTTTTTTGGATGCTATTGTGAAAGGAATTATTTGCCCTATTTCTCTCTCAGTGAGTCTGTCATTGGTGTAGAGGAAAGCTATTGATTTTTGTGTGTTGACCTTGTAACCAACTACTTGACTGAATTTGGTTATTAAGTCTAGAAGACTTTTGGTGGAGTTCTTGGGGTCTTCTATATAGAGTATCATGTCATCTGCAAATAATGACAATTTGACTTCTTCATTTCCAATCTTTATTCCTTTTATTTCTTTCTCTTGTCTAATTGTCGTGCCTAATGTTTCCAGAACTATATTGAACAAGAGTGGTGATAGTGGACATCCTTGTCTTGTTCCTGATTTGAGTGTGAAGGATTTCAGTTTTTGATCATTTAGTATGATATTGGCTGTTGGTTTTTCATAGTTGGCTTCTATTAGTTTGAGGTAGAGACCATCTATCCCAATTTTTTGTAGGGTTTTTATCATACATGCATGTTGGATTTTGTCAAATGCTTTTTCTGCATCTATGGAAATAATCATATGGTTTTTGTCCTTGGCTCTATTGATATAGTGTATTACATTGATTGATTTGCATGTATTGAACCATCCCTGCATCCCTGGGATGAATCCCACTTGATCAGGGTGTATGATCTTCTTGATGATCTTCTGCATTCTGTTTGCCAGTATCTTATTAAGGATTTTTGCATCTATGTTCCTTAGTGAGATTGGCCTATAGTTCTCCTTTTCAGTTGGGTCTTTCTCTGCTTTGGGGATCAAGGTGATGCTTGCTTCCAGGAATGAATTTGGGAGTGTTGCTTCCCTTTCAATTTCATTGAAGAGTTTAAACAGTAGTGGCAGTAGTTTCTCTCTAAAGGTCTTGTACAATTCAGCAGTGAAGCCATCAGGGCCCGGGCTTTTCTTAGTTGAAAAGTTTTAAATTACATTTTCAATTTCATTGGTTGATATTGGGTTGTTCAGAATTTTTAGGTCTTCTTCGTTCAACTTTGGTAATTCGTATGTATCTAGGAATCTGTCCATTTCTTCTGTGTTGTCCATCTTATTGGCATATAGGTTCTGGAAGTGGTATTTTACCTTTATCTTTTGTTTCTGTGTCATTTTTCGGTCTCAGCTTGGTTTTATGTACCTGCAAGTGCTGATAAGCAAAGGTACAATAGATGTGAAGAGCACAGAGTTGAACAAAGTCATACAAATTAAGCGTTGAGTGTTGATGCAGGAAGCATTTACATTTACGTTCAGTGGGAAGTAAAATATTAAAAGGAATGAGTTATATGTCATGAAAGGACCAAAGGAAATGATGATAAAATAATCTGGGGAAGCTTTGTAGGATCCTGAATGGAAAAAGAGCCTTTGGCAAGATGATGGAGGAAGGGCAAGGACCTGGCTTGTTCTGGAACTGCAGAAGGAAGAGGGTGGGCTTGGGCACAGATAGTGGGACCCTGTCGTGGAACCTGGGCATTTTTCTTCAAACTTGAACTATTTTCATTGATTTTTTCAATCAAAGTTTGCTCTTCTATTGTTAAGATTTCTCCACATGTGGTAGATATGGGGAATTAAAAAAAATGTTGTGGAATCTAAAATCAGAAGCAGCAGCCAAATCTGACTTTTGCCTGAAGGGCTTTTTCAAGTTGCTAAAATAAATGAAAATGTGAGAAGTATGAGCTCCCATATTTAGATTAGCATAATATCACATGTCCATTTTCTACCATAAGAACAAGGCATTTTGCAATTAAATCAAGTATCCTCCATTACATGTAGCTTCGTTTAAATTCAGGGTGCTAGAGAGAGGCCTGGTGAGCAATGCCGAGGAGCGGACCAGCTCTGGGAGGTTGTGAGCGGGAGAGGTACGGCGGGCCGGCAAGTGAGCGAGCACCTCACCCTAGCAGTGGCACCGGGATCAGTTGCCTTGAGCCGAATTTTCTATTTAATACGTTTGGACCTTGGCTGATCCTGGGTTACTGAAACCATAGAAGAAATCATGACCACCCCAGGAAAAGAGAACTTTCGCCTGAAAAGTTACAAGAACAAATCTCTAAATCTGGATGAGATGCGTAGAAGGAAGGAGGAAGAAGGATTACAGCTATGAAAGCAGAAAAGAGAGGAGCAGTTATTCAAGTGAAGAAATGTTGCTACAGCAGAAGAAACAGAAGAAGAAGCTACGTCAGATGGTGGCTTTCATGAGGCCCAGATCAATAACATGGAGATGGCACCAGGTGGTGTTATTACTTCTGACATGATTGAGATGATATTTTCTAATAGCCCAGAGTAACAACTTTCTGCAACACAGAAATTCAGAAAACTGCTTTCAAAAGAACCTAACCCTCCTATTGATGAATTATCAGCACACCAGGAGTTGTGGCCAGGTTTGTGGAATTCCTCAAACGAAAAGAGAATTGTACACTGCAGTTTGAATCAGCTTGGGTACTGACAAATATTGCTTCAGGAAATTCTCTTCAGACCCGGATTGTGATTCAGGCAGGAGCAGTGCCCATCTTCATAGAATTGCTCAGCTCAGAGTTTGAAGATGTCCAGGAAGAGGCAGTCTGGGCTCTGGGCAACACTGCTGGAGATAGTACCATGTGCAGGGACTGTGTCCTGGACTGCAATATCCTTCCTCCTCTTCTGCAGTTATTTTCAAAACAAAACCGCCTGACCATGACCCGGAATGCAGTATGGGCTTCGTCTAATCTCTGTAGAGAGAAAAGTCCACCTCCAGAATTTGCAAAGGTTTCCCCTTGTCTGAATGTGCTTTCCTGGTTGCTTTTTGTCAACGACACTGACGCACTGGCTGATGCCTGCTGGGCCCTCTCCTATCTATCGGATGGACCCAATGATAAAATTCAAGCAGTCATTGATGCAAGAGTATGTAGGAGACTTGTGGAGCTACTGATGCATAGTGATTATAAAGTGGTTTCTCCTGCTTTGCGGGCTGTGGGAAACATTGTCACAGGGGATGATATTCAGACACAGGTAATTTTGAATTGCTCGGCTCTTCAGAGTTTATTGCATTTGCTGAGTAGCCCTAAAGAATCTATCAAAAAGGAAGCATGTTGGACAATATCCAATATCACAGCTGGAAATAGGGCACAGATCCAGCAAAAATGTGTTTAGAGCCATTCCAACACCACCCAAGGCAAGAGGAACTCTAAGAAGTCATTGTGCTTAAATTATTTTACTTGTGAAGTTTTCTTAAATCATATAAACCATGTGAAGACATTATTAGAATTGTTCTCAGAGTCTTTTAAAAAAGCCTATGCAAATGAAGTCCTGTCAGCCAAGCTACATCCTTTTCATAATGAACTTGCCTTGGCCAACAGCACCTGTGTCACAGGTGTGGTGACCAAGCTTCCCAGTTTTCCTGGTCTGGACTTTCAGTATGTCACTGTGGTACTGAATATGATACCACCCTGGGTGAACTTGAATGAATTTCTCCCCCTACATGAAGTTACTGTGAGGAAGAAACAAACTTAGACTGATTTGGAATCAGCACAGAAATAGTAATTGGTATCACGAGGGCAGATGAATGTCCCAAAGGAAAAAAAAAACAAAGAGTGAGGAGCCATGACAGTAAGGACTGTGATAGTTTGGATCCTGAATGTCCTCCAAAGGCCTGCATGTTAAAGGCCAAGTCCCCAGGTGGACACTTTAAGGGGCAGGCCTCTGGACAGTCTTGGGATCACTGGGGACAGGCACTGGAAGGGACTGTGGGACCTGGTTCTTCACTCACTTCCCATGAAGGAAGTCCGCACTTCCACCATGGTGCACGCCGAACCCCCAGGCTCAAAGCAATGGGTGAATCCATCCGGGACAGAAACCTCCAAAATTGGAAGTCAGAACAACCCTTTTGTCTTTAGGAGTTGATTTATCTCAGATATTTTTTATAGTAATGAAAAACAGACGAGCAAAAGAATCAAAAATCAAAACATACTTAGAGAACATAAAATAAAGAAACAAGGAGAATGAAAGAGGCTTGAGTCCCGTGGCTGGCTGCCCTTACCTGGGTCACATCACTAGCACTCCTGGCAGATGGACTCGGAATTGATTTCACTAAGAGTGAGACTAAGTCCGAAGGCCTCGACATCACCCAGAACTTCAGAAGCAGGAGAGGCTGCAGTCTTATGTCAGTGGCTGCAGGGAGGCAGCTGTGCACTTCCTGTGTTCACACCCTTCTGCAGCACCGAAGGCTGTTTTCATGACACCATTTACCCTAAGAATGTGAACTGTTATTTTGCACGTAAGTGTCCACCTTGTGTAATTACAAAATCTCTGTGAGGAGGTCGGAGATGGTCCTGAAAGTCTCAAACTTCTAATCTAAGGCTAAGTGACCTTGTGGTGATCAGCCCCATTCTTTTTTAAAAAAAAAATAAATAAATAGGCCCTGATTTATTTAGTATGAAGAAAAAGATGGGCCATAGGATTTTCACATCACAGGGGGAGCTTCGGTTGTGGAACCCCAAGACATGACCTCCCTTCCTTGGCAACATCTTCAAACAGAACTTGGAACCCTTCTAATGGGCGTCACAATCTAGTACCAACCGTCTCCCAAGCTCACTTGGCCAGAGACGGTCCACAGCGAACCTGCTGAGCTGCTTCTCCACTTCGCGAGGCCGCAGCCTCAGGACCCCAGGCAGAGAAAGTATCTGTGAAAGACTGAGAAGACGGCTGACTCCATCCAGGGGCCGCAGGCCACACTGCAGCAGCCACACGACTGTCACAGACACCCCAGGGACGGTCTCCAGGGGAGTGACCACCAGTGACCTGTCAAAATCAAGGTACTCTGTGAGGTCTCCCTAAGCCCAAATACCAAAGGCACAGAAACGGGAAAGAGCCCGCGGGAACTATCACCAGGCCCAGAAACACCCCGTAGCTCTGGGCAGGGCTCCCCAGACCCGGGCACAAAAAACCTAGAGAGCCAAAGTCCAGGGGGGGAGACTGAAGTCACAGCCAGCGGCCCCGAGAGGCACTGAGAAGCCTGGCGTACATCCAGCCAGGCCTGGCCACCACTATCAGAAACAACTTCACAGAGAGCCTTGCAGAATTCAGGCCGGTGTGGTCCCTGCAGGAAGTCAGGCCGCACTCATTCTCTGAGCCCTTCCTGCCCATTTTCCTGGGCAGCCAACCCGTCTATGGTCCCTTCTTCCTGGGCACCTCCATGACCCACACCTCTATCCGATCGGCCCTGATTTTGGGAAGAGGCATCTTGACAACATCTTTTGAGAATTCCATCTCCCTTGCGGTATCGAGATATGTGGTGTTTGGACAATAAACAGCTTTTCACCACAGACTGGGTAGATGAGGAAGGAGACTCATACACTGTGTCACCTCAGGTGGAGTTAGAAGAGGCCTTTAGGCTTTCTGGACTAAAAAACTCATGTTCTCAAAATGAACTCTTAGTTCATGTACTGCCTTGTATACCAGAACATCCTAAAATGCCTTGTCCCGGAGAAGAGAAATCCATCCACCACAGAGCTGCAGGCCGCTGGAGAAAGCTGTGTTGTGCTAATGGTCACACTTTTCAAGCCAAACACTTCAGCAGGCAGGCTCACTGTGCTGTCTGCGTAGACCGTGTAGGGGGACTTGGCCGCCAGGTATATAAGTGCACCAAATGTAAACTCTCGGTTCACAAGAAGTGCTACACACTCGTCACAGTTGAATGTGGGGAGCATTCTTTACCATCAGCCACCCTGATGCCAGTCAATCCATCATCCATGGCTTCAGACCCTGCACAGACAGCGACCCCACAGAACCTTCAACTCATGAGGCTTTAGAACAAGTTGATGAAGAGAATGAGGCAGGGAACAACAGGGAAAGTGCCAAAGCTTCACCTAGTTTAGGTCTTCAGGACTATGATTTGCTTCGTGTGATAGGCAGAGGGAGTTATGGCAAAGTACTGTTAGGCCAACTGAAAAAATCAGGTCGTGTGTATGCAATGAAAGCAGTGAAAAAAGAGCTTGTCAACACTGATCAGGTACAGACAGAAAAGCACGTTTTACAGCAGGCCACTAATCATCCTTTTCTTGTAAGACTGCATTCTTGCTTCCAGACAGAAAGCAGACTGTTCTTTGTTCTAGACTATGTAAATGGTGGAGATCTGATGTTTCATCTGCAGCAACAAAGAATCCTTCCTGAAGAACATGCCAGGTTTTACTCTGCAGAAATCAGTTTAGCCTTCAACTATCTTCATCAGCGAGGGATACTGTATAGAAATTTGAAATTGGACAATATTCTACTGGACTCAGAAGGGCACATTAGACTCACTGACTATTGCATATGTAAGGAAGGCTTACAGCCCGGAGATGTGACCAGCACTCTCTGTGGCACTCCTAATTACCTGGCTCCAGAAATTGTAAGGGGGGAAGATTATGGTTTCAGTGTGAACTGGTGGAGTCTTGGAGTACTGATGTATGAGATGAGAGTCTCCTTTTCATTTTGATGAGAGCTCTGATAACCCTGACCAAAACTCAAACAATAATCTCTATCAAGTCATTTTGGAAAGAGAAATTCGCATACCTCGGTGTCTGTCTGTAGAAGCTGCAAGTGTCCTGAAGAGTTTTCTGAGCAGGGACCCAAAGGAACGATTGGGTTGCCGTCCTCAGAGGGGCTTTGCTGATGTTCAAGAGCATCCATTCTTTCAAAATGTCGACTGGGACATGATGGAGCGAAAGCAAGTAGTGCCTCCCTTCAAACCAAATATGTCTGAGGGATTCGGGTTGGACAACTTGGATTCTCAGTTAACTGAGGAACCTGTCCAGCTCACCCCAGATGATAATGACATTGGGAGCAAAATGGAAGGATACGAATTTGCAGGTTTTGAGTATATCAGTCGTCTTTCAATGTATGAAGAAGAGTGGGTCTGATCCTCATTTGTCAACTGTGCATTCTGCTTATTACTATTTAATGCTTGGAAAAACTGGTTACCAGCCTGGATTCAATGAACCATTTCATAACTGTCTAGAAGCTAATTTTAATTTATTTTTTGTAGTTATATTTAGATTAATACTTGATTCTTACAGTCTATAATAGGGAATATTGAATGTTTTTGTTGATAAATGAAAACATTCCATTTGTTGAGTGGAGACAGAAAGTATAATACTTTTTCTAGTTATGTACTATACAGGAAAATAATTTGTCTTTTAAGTAGAATGTCTTACCTATGCTTGTTGATCTCAAACCATATTACTTATACCTTTTGGACCCCAGTTTATGTAGTCTTCAGGGAATCCAAAACCTTATAACACTTTTAAATTAATCTGCAGAAAACACATATATATTATAGTTCTATCTCCTTAGTTAAGTTTTTTTATTTAGTAGGATAACACATGAAATACATAGTAGAATTCATTTCAGGGGCAAAGTTCTTCAAAATATTTTTATCGAAATTACTGGTCAGTAATTTAGTATTTAAAGAGTTACCAGATCTATAGCATCCCTGTGCTAGTCCTATTTTTATGCAAAGGACTTGAAAAGTAGCCATCATTTTCTAAATAGGTTATAATGATACAATCTGAGCAAAATTTAATTTTAGGTACACTAGTTTTAAATTTAGAATGATTTAAGATTTGTAGGGATTTAATAAATTACCTTTTTATCTTTTTTGAGGTACCCCATTTCATTAGAAATGTAACTTTTCCAAAGCTTTTAGATTTATTACCTTTTCTTCAATTTTCAAGTTTGAAAGTAATAAAAACATAAAGGAAAAAAACCAAAAACCAAAAAACAATAAAAAACATAAAGGAAAATGTTTATAGACATTTGCTTATTCATTTGTGATCCATATATATTTCTCTTAATGTCTGGAACTTGTTTTAAAGCAAAAAGCATTATCCACAGCATAAAATTATAGAGAATTGTAACATATAAGAAATACGTTTATGGTTTTTTTATTTTTATTTTTATTTTTTTTTGGTACCAGGGATCGAACTCGGGACCTTGTGCTTGCGAGGCAGGCACCGGAACCACTGAGCTAAATCCCTGGCCCTTTTGTTTTTAATTTAAAGTATAGATTTTTAAGTAGTAAGATTGACTTGCATATTTTATGCAGAACTGCACTACAAATATGTTTTTAACTATATTCTTTTTTTTTGCCACCTTTAAGTGTCACGCTAGTTCTTTTCATATTATATAGTAGGTCTTTCAAAACATTCACCGGGAATAAGGCAGTTTACAGACAGAATGGTTGGCATTTTGGTGTTCTCGGCAATAATTTATTTTACATAAGCCTGTGGTCAGATCATTTTATGCATATGAAGCCTGGATTAATTTCAAGCATCTTGTTCAGTGCTGGGACATTTACTTTATAAATTTGTTTTGTTTTGATTTTTGTCATGTAGAATACTGCCTTGGTCATCATAATGTAATGTGTATTTGTGTACCTTCTTTTTCATGTTAAAAATCTTTAAATAAAATGTTTAATAAACATCAAAAAAAATCCAGGATGCTAATGAGACATCAGTTGCGTTTTCTGCTCTGTGCCATCTTCCACGTGTCACAGGCCTGTGATGGGCTGTCTTCACCCAAATTACTGGAAGGGAATACTGAGGATCTAGGAATTAAGTGACATCATTTCAGTGAGGGCTAGACTTTAAAAATTTGTAGAGTACTTCCGAAGGTCTTAACATTTTTAGCTTTGTTTAGATCAGAAAGAAGCATACAAGAACTTCATTTTTGCTCTGTTCAGTCCAGGAGAAGTCAGTGTGGGCCTCCACGTTTGTGCAGAACCAGTTTGAAGCTTTGTGCACCGGTGCAGGCTGGCATATTTGGCAGTAGTGGTGAGATTTCAAGGTCTGAGTCCAGCACTTCACTGAAATCGCATCAGTTAATTCCCTGGCATATGGTACCCTCATCCAATGATGGGAAAGACACACATGTGCCTGTCACAGGGCTGTGGCCCATGGAAAGTCTTGGGTTAGCACAAATCTGTGTGGAGAAAAAAATCCTCATGGAAATCAAAGTGAGATTTCATATGTGGAAAGATTTGGTAGTGTTTTATGAAGAAAAGGAGCACATAGCATATGCAACCCCCTAAATAAGGCCTCTGGAGGCTGTACCTCATGGCCTTCCTATGTCCTGGGTTGAGGTTGACATCTTGACCCTATTATCTGGGGAAGTTTTGCTTCCACTCATTCTCCTTTGAATTACCCAGGGTGCTTCTGGCGAACATAACTGACTTGAACTGACTTCACTGGAAATCATTTGGGGTTAGACTTGTGTTTAATTTCCTTTTCGGAGTTCTAATTCTAAAGGCTAATTGTTGGGGGAAGTTGACATTTGAATTTCTGTCTACGAGTCACCAGTATATGCCCCATTTGCTGGCATTTGTTTTTTCTGAGATCTGTGTTGTGACGAGAGTTGACGCCACTGGCCAGAAAACTGTGCAAGAAACTTGATACATGAGTTTTCTTTAAAAAAAAAAAAGTGTGACCATAGTTACCAGCTAGGAGTAATAGTAGAAGAAAAATTTAAAAAAATTATTATGAAGGCCTATGCTTTGGAACTTAAAAAAATACTTTTAAGAAATAAAAGTGATTCAGTGCTGGTACAATCCAGTTGCTAATGCTGTTGGGCAGAAGGCGATGGGCTGAGAGGGCCTACTTGGTGTACGATTCAGTCTCTAGGGAGGTTCTTTCATTTCAAATTTCCTTGAGATACCAGCCTGGCAAGATTCTTGGATTTATTTTTTAAAGCTTGATTTGTATGTAATAAAGGCATGATTTCCTATTTAAATGCAAATGTTCCTAAAATGGCAACACGTTAGGGTGTTATCTCTCATTAAAACTGGAATAACAGCTTTGGCAGGAGTTGGTTTCAGCAGGAGAGAGAAGGGCAGATCATTGGCGAATACAGGTGTAGCATGAAGGTGATGAGAACAGATTTGGGACTGAGGAGCTGAGAAATGACAGACTCGCCACCAAATCCGAGCCTGGTGCTTGGCTTTCATTTCTGCTTGGTTCAGAACCAGGGAAGGCTGGTGGTATCTGAGCTGTTCTTTTCAGGCGGAAGTTACGCCAGGCAAACCAAACTGCTTTTTTTTTAAAGAAGCCCCAGGTCGAGCCCTCATCGATGACCTGAATGACCTTGATCTTCATACCATAGCAAAATCCAAGTAACTCAACTTTCAGAGAAGACTGGAACTGGGGCCAGCTCATAGGATGAGTTTCTTTCCAATGTGAAGCTCTAAAAATTATGATTGGAAGGAAGAATTGGAGTCTGGCTTCCACACTGAGGACTGGAGTTCATGGGAGCCACACTACCAAGGCTGTGCGCATGAATGAGGAGCAAGCTTAATGCATTTTCCAGCATCTAAGACAGTCTGTGTTGGCTTAAAACTTCCACACTTCACGGCCCTGCAACACAGCACAGATATTGTCATTTTCATTATCCTCATCCAATGGGAATTAGAAGCTCTAGGAAATTACAAGTGGATTTCCCTTTCTTTATATAAAGATCTTAAATCCAGTTTCCTTGTCTAGGGGCCATAAATTAGTAGGAAAAGAAACTACAAGCACCATACTGGTTAAAATAGGAGATATTAACCAATAAATTTTTGAAAGGAAGAGACAAGCATTGTTCATGTTCTTACATGGAAAATTTGTATGTAGATCTTCTTTCTCCCTCAGAATTGGAGTATTAGATTATCATAAGAAAGAAACTGCTTCTTCTCAACATTATAGATGAACGAAAACGGTTCAAAAGCAAGCAAGATTCATTTTGTTTGCGAACTTATCTAATTCTTTTGTTGTCCCTGAGTTTGAGATTTTGATGAGTTTTTCTGGAGATTATTAAAAAGATTAGTTTCTAATTACTCTGGAGAAACACATTTATTAGACATATCCCGCCTTTTGTTCAATTACAAAATGATGAAAGCAACAAGCATTTAATGAGATAAGATTTAATTAAGTTGAATGATAGGACCTTTCCACTTTTGCTGGTGTTATTTCAATTTGTGTGGGTATAGATTCAATAAAGTGAGAGATGAATTGATTAGCTCATGACTCAATAGAAATAAAATCTTTTCTATCAAAGTGAAAATAGTTTTAAATGCTAAAGAAACATATTCAAATTCCATGATGTCAGGGGTTATGTAAACCTCTCAGAACTTAGGCTTTGATATCAATATTCTAGATGTACGTATATATTCTCATTTCTACAGGAAGGGAATGGGTGGAAAAAGTGGCATTCACCCTCCAAAAGGAAGACTAAAAGGATCCTCTCTGTCAGCTCTAGGCTATGCTTTTTTGCTTTATTTACAGTTTCTTTTTCGGTATTTGGTTTGAGGCTCTCCACAAAGGTACATGAACTATCATGTACTAAGAAGAAAATAGATGTGAAGACAAAGGCAAATGAGAGTCGTAAGTCAAATAAGAAAGTGAATGACGCTGGGTGAGAGTTCTCAGTGTGTCCTCGAAGGGCCGCATGATGGGAACAGGGACTAACACACACACACACACACACACACACACACACACACACACACACACACACACACACACACCCGTTAGCGGTGGCCAAGGTATTAGCATACAGCACACCTGTGAAAGGGCCCAGGGCCCAAAAGGAATGAAGAAAGACAGGGACCCAGGGTCTGAGGATGGACAGAAGAGCCGCCTTGTCCTTAAAGCAATGTCCGGCAGGTGGAGTTCTTCCTGTCTACCTCCCAGTCTTTAGGACTTGAGTTTCAGATGGTGGCAAAGGGTGGCAAAGGTCTCGAAAACTCAATGCTTCATCCCCAAGGATGAAAGCTGGTGCTCAGAGTTGACCTAAGCACCAACCCAGAGTGCTTGGCAGTCAGAGCTGGGGTCCTGCAGCAAGGCTCAGGTGCTGCGCCTAAGCAGCTTCCACACCCACTGCCCTGTGGTGCAAACATTTTCCGTACCCTCATCACCCAGTGTGTTATCAGAGGCTGGAGGGCGCTAAGGCCTGTCTGGTGTCCACACTGTTGCGCTCCCGATCCTTTTCTGTCTCCAAGGTTTGTAAAGGGTTAGGGCCTTCTTCATGGGAAACAGAGACCGGGATTGTGGCCATCCTACCCGAGCCCAGTGTCTAATTCCCATTTACAGCCTGGTCCTGAAATCCAGCCTGTGACTTGATTTGTCATTTTCATGACCTCACTCCAACAGGAATAGGGGAAAGGGCTGGTGCTCCTGTGTCACTGATATAATAATTGCGCTAGTGGATGGTGCTGCTAGATCCCTTTGCTATTGAATAAATGTTCTTGAATAACTACTGTGCCATTTTATTTTTTAAAAGATAGCTTTGTTGAGGTGTAATTCAAATATACAGTGCACCTACCTAAATTCTACAATCCAGCGGTTTTCAGTACATTCAGGTTTGCTTTTTCTGAGGAGGCTATCAGCTCCTGGAGCTCATGAGCATATCTTACATGGCTCTGTGTGTGCAATGTCAACCTTTCCACACAGGTATTGCTCAGGTGTTGTGTGCTTCCTAGGACAATGGAGTGCATACAGTAGGCATCAAATATTTGTGAAGAACTGAAGGCAGCATTTAAGGAAGATTGCTGTGGACATAGTTGGAGGAATAAACATGCAGAAGAAGAGAGTTATGGGCTGAATCTCCCCCTGCCTCATTCCTATGTTAAAGTCGTAACTCTCAGAACCTAAGAATTGACTGTATTTGCTTAGGGTCTTTAAAGAACTGATTAAGGTGGACTGGAGTCATGTGAGTGGGCCTGCATCTAATAAGACTAGCTTCCTGTGGGAGGGGGAGATTAAGACCCAGACACAACCGGAGGGAAGCCCATGCAAAGCAACAGGGAGAAGCCAGTTGTCTTCAAGGCAAAGAGACAGGTCTCAGCAGAAACCAACCTTTCTCACAAGCTGAGCTCAAGTTTACGTCCTCTAAAATTGAGAAATAGGTTTCTGACCCTTAAGCCACCCAGCTGATGGCACTCTGTAATGGCAGTCTTAGCCAAATAATGCATTGTTATGGTTTCTGTCTAGCTGTGCCCCCAAAGCCTCATGCATTCATAGGTGGAGCTTTGGGAGCTGATTGCATCATGGTGTTGTGATACTCGGCAGTGGATTAGTCCATGATGAGTTTATAGGGAAACATGAAGCTGGGAGGGGAAGCCTGGTGGGAGGAGGTGGATCACTGGGGGTGTGGCCTGGGGGGATCTATAAATCCCCTCCTCCGCTGATTCCTCTCTTCCTCCTGCATTCATGTGTTGATCTCTTTCTCCTCTGCGATGCCCCTCTGCCATGCCACCCTGCCTTGGAGCCAGCCAAGTATGGGCTGAGTCCTCTACACACTGTGAGCCCAAATAAACCTTTCCTCCCTTAACTTGTAGGTGTCGGGGGTTCTGTCTCAGCAACAAGAAAGTAACTAAGACATGTGAATAGGAAAGAAACGCAAGAGATAGTTGTTAGCACCCTGGAGTGACATGAAGTTTCTTAGACAGTGGTAGAGGAGGTTTGTGTCCTCCATGGGACTGAAACCCGGAGCTATCAGATAGATGCAAGAGTGGAAGACTCCTTTGAAGGCCAGTCCCTTTGCATTCCCGCACAGTGCATAAATGTTATTCTCCACAGCTTTTTAAGAAAGCAGTATGAACCTTGCCCTTGCTATGTAGTCACTTAATGCCTTGCATTTCTGAATAACTTAAATTGTAAGAATTTCTTTATGATGAGATCAAATCAGCCCCCTCTGCCTCTGAGTAGCCCCATGACCTTCAGCAAGCTACTGAAATTCTGTGATTTATTTCCTCACTGGTAAAATAAAAAATAGTACTTATTCTGCAAGACCTTTGGGGGAAAGAATCTCACATAAACCCTGACATCTGGTGGGGCTTTCTTCAGTGGGTGACAGTGTTGTACCAATGACCATTTTCTTTGTCTTTAGAAGTTACCGTGGGTTTACCATCTTTGCTCCCATGGGAGGTTACCTCGGGAAGACATTGAGAAGGATCCCCATTCTTCCATGAGTCCTCCTCATTAATAATTTATACATAAAAATTTCCATTTTCTTACAGCTTTTTTCTTACCATTTTCTTTTGATACAGCAAAGGACATAAATGGGAACTAAATGGGAACTAAATAAAAGGGAACTAAATGGAAATTTAAAATAAGGAAAGTAAAATGGTGTGCATTTATTGGGGGAATCAGGTCCACCCTCCAGGGAAATTCAATAAAAGATAAATTTTCAGTGATGTTCTCCTTTTTTGCCCTAATTCAAACTTTACTTTTGATAATCGGTTGCAGTATTTCAACAAATAAATAGATAGATGTTATTGAACTAAAGATCCATTCACAATTTCCATGATGACGTGGAAATCTTACGCCTAATTTCATCAGCCCAGGAAGGCAAGGAACATAGCGGTTATCAGGATATGGTTGGAAAATGCTTCTTTTGGTTATTTATTTATTTGGAAACAGGGTCTTGCTATGTATTCCAGGTTGGCCTTGAACTTGTGCCTGTCTTCCTGCCTCAGCCTCCCATGGCAAATGCCCCCTTGCCCATGTGGAAAATACTTTTGAACATCTCTATTCTGCAAATCCATATATCTAGTTTTATGAAGGAAGGTTTTCACAAAACTTCCTAAAAGATATTTAATTTCTCCTTCCTTCAGTAATAAAGTAAACTTGATTGTCCCTTCATAGGAAAGAACAGGACTCTCACTTTTGTTTCTGTCATTTAAAATTTACCATTTAGGGGGCTGGGGATTTAGCTCAGTGGTTCTGGCACCTGCCGCGCAAGCACAAGGTCCTGAGTTTGATCCCCAGTACCCCCCCCCCCCCCAAAAAAAACCAAACAAATAAAATTTAACATTTAAGCCAAAGGAATTATATTTTGAATTTATGAATATCAGGTCTTGAAATTAATGCTCAGATCCTCTATATATTTCTAAATTTGTTTTTTTTGTTTTAAAAATAAGCTACTACATTTGCAATCAATAAAGCCAAATAGAAGAACAATGTTATGTCTAAGGCTAACAGGAAACTAAAAATATGACCTATAAGCAAGGAGAATATTTTGTTTAAATTACATGTTTAGTGAACAATAGAATAAGACCTAGCTAACAGACGAAAATTTTAAAAATGCAATTCGTAGTGAGTTTTCCTTTGGGTACCGTGTTCCCCCAAGGAGGCAACAATTTGTCTTTGTGGCAGGGTTCCATGCACTCTTGTGTGGCCTAGGCTCAGCAAAAGATCTTTATAGGCAGTTTAAAATTATAAGCAGAATTCTCAAATAATCTCTTAAATTTTCCATCCAAATAATCTCTTCCGCTTCTTGAAATACTAAGTCTGGGTGTAGTAAAAGGCGAAAGCCCACCTATTCTAAGCCTGCTAGACTCATCTCCCAAACTATTATAGTCATGGCTCACCTATGCCTAATTAAGTAGAAATACGTGCAATGGTTACAGTTTTGTACCTACCAGCTAGTGTTTCTCAGCTATATAATTTCAGACTCAATGACCACTCAGTCTGCTTCCCACAGCTGAAGAGTTGGGCTCATGGGCTCTTGGATGAAGATGATCAGAACAAGGTTTTTGTGGTCCAGGTCTCCACAGATTCAGGTCAGTGGACTTTTGGTGCTAGAACAGTTTAGACTAGAACCTGGAAGATGCTGTTAGTACATGAGTTAGTAGGACCCACCACCTCCTTCCCTAGTGTCTGCTCAGAGCTACATGAGCTCTCCATAGAAGGGGCTGGAGAAAGCCCCTCTCCCAGAGTCATCTTCACAGACAGCTGCCCCTGGAGCACCTGGAAAAACTAAGTGCCGAGCCCAGAGATTTCCAGTGTTGGGGAACAGATTCTGCCTCTGTTTCCCAACAGTGGAAAGTTGGCTGGAGCACGTGTGTAGAGAGGTCTTCTGACATTTTACTCTTGGGCTCTGAGGCAGGAATTCCTTTCTGCCAGCCAAGGCCTGGGTGGAGGGTGCCCTGCTCGTGACCACAGACTGGGGAAACTGAGAGGCAGCCAAGCCTTCCCTGGGCATGGGGTGGCTGAGCCTTCTCTGCAAGCAGATGGGGTTGTTTGGAGGGAAATGTGCTCCGTTATGCGATTCATACTGTCCACAGGGGGACAACATGTCAGTCCCTTAGGGCGAGCAGAGCTTTTCCTGGCATTTGGAAAGAAAATAAATCTCAGGAGTGGGACTTCATATTCAGGGACTTGGTGATGGACACACAATGTTCTCCACACGATTCCTCCGGCAGCAGCAATAGCACATTCCACAGGGAGGAGCTGGATGCAGGACGCTGAAAGGGATTCTGATGTTTCAGTGTTTTATCTTTCCTTTCTTGGTGCTTAGCCAGACTCTTAACATAAAAACAACAACTTTTTTTTTTATCGTGGAAAAATTCAAACATACATAAAAACACAGTAATTTGGCAAAGACCACCACGTGTGCGTCACCTCGCCTCAGTGATCATCAACTCTTTAGGCAGAGTTTTGACCTTGCAGAGGTCCAGACATTTAAGTGGGAATAACCCAGAGGTTGTTTTGGAATCCAGCTGGCCCGCTGTGGAAATCAGCATTGTCCTGGAGAGTCTTTTCGCAAGGAGTGGGCTGAATCATCTCCATTGTGGTTTCACCAGTTTAGAGACCTTTCAGGACAATCCTTGTTACCTCCTCACCCTTGTTCCGGCGCTCCCTCTCTATGACCACATGGTCAAGGAACGTAAAAGTGGCTGCAATGCTGTTGTAACCACATCCAGAATCATCAGAGATAGGCATGGGAGTGGGAGAGGAGGACTCTGCATCTGCAGAGAATTCTCTGCAGTCTATAGTCAGCTTAATTCAGAGAACACTCAAATGTCAACTATGTCTGATATCTGCGGTCCTAGACTTCAGGGTCCTCCAATTCTGGCAAAGAATCACCCAAATTTTTAAAGTCTGTTTGTGAGTAATTCGGCACTTTATGTACAAGAGATACTTTCTGCCACCAGGAAGAATGTCTTTACTGTGACACCTTCTTTGGATAAATGGAGTAATAGTCTCAAGACCCTAGGAAGTTAGAATCAGTGAACCAGAGGAGTGCCAGTAAGGTAGAGATGAGGAAGACAACTATTTGGCAGCGGGGAGGAGGTAGGAAAGCCACTGAAATCTGCAGCAAGCACTGAAATGCCGCCGTTGTTAGAGCTTGTTTTACAGTAAGGGTGTCACCCATCATTCTACCAAATTTTAGGCCATCCGGGTCATGAGGGGAAAGAACAAGTAGCTGTGAACGGAGGAAGGGTTGGAATGAGACAATTTGGGCTCAAGCCTGGACCTTGTACTTGCCAGTTAGGGTGCCCTAAGTAAGTTTTCTGATCTCCCTGTTGAGTCTGTTCTCAATTCATAAATAAAGCTAATAATACCCACTTCACAGACGTGTTAGTGAGATAATTCCACATAGGCAAGCTCTGTACAAATCAACTTCACTGTATAATTAATTGGGATTTTTGGGCTGGGGATGTAGCTCAGTGGTGCCGTGCCTTCCTGGCAAGCACAAGGTCCTGAGTTCGACCCCTGTTATGGGAGAAAAAAAATTAATTGGGATTTTTATGTTTGTACTGATGTCACTGAGTCATCAAAAAGAAGTAGATATATTTTCTCTATACTCTAAGGGAGAAAGTAAAATAGAGTTTATAAATTCTGATTCTTAGAGAGAGAAATATAGTTGCTCAGAAAACCTACCTCTCTGGGATGATTTACCCATTAACAATTAGACTTTATTGAGAGGTGAAAATTACAGAGAAAAAGACAGTAAAGGGGGGTTGGGGCCAGATTTTCAAGGGCTTTGTGTGCCATGCTGGGGAATTTTGCCTTATTTATTTATACTCCATATTTTAGAAAATATTTAAGTAGAAAAATACCAGAAAATAACTGAGAGTCAGGGAATACATAAATTAGTTGGCAGTGTGACAGTTAGGGGACAAAGGAGGCAGTCACATAGGTCATAAGCTCTGTTTAGCAGTTAGATTGTGAGCGTATAGCCACCCAATCAAAATTATATACCCATTCTTTGCATTGTTCAAAAGGATGAAGCTTTAGTTCTCAAGACTAGCAAAATGAATGGCACTTAAGTAAGTGGATTTTCTTGGGTAAGGCTTCAGAAATGGGGCTCCACAGATGTACGGTATTCTGTTCTCAGCAGTATCCTTGTGATAAAGGTAATCACAGGTTGAACAGGGGTGTTTATCGTAGGCCTTTCAGTGTTGAACTGAGAGAGGAAGGTGAAATAACAACTCAGTGATAGCAGTTCTGCCCGAGGAGCAAGAGTATATGGTCAAGAACCCAGGTTTCTGATGACTGGGCTTGATTTAGGTATAAAGAAAATCCATGACTATGCAGAGGAAAGATGGAATTCTATATACATGGAAAGCTTCAAAATACGAGCAGAAATATCTCCGGACCTTGTGAAATTAGTTCTGTGGGGGCGAGATGGCCCCCAGTTGAAAATCGCTGCAACCCTGGACATCCCAGCTGATTATCTTTTACCCTCTAGCATTTGTTCCTTTCTAAGCACACTGACCTCTAATCTTACCTGGATGGGCTAAGCATACTCCCCTGAAGCTCTGCATTGGCCCTTTTCACCACAGCCAAGGTCTCCCCTCAGCAGGCCCACCATGCATGCTCCCTCATCTTCCCACCTCTGTCCAGTTATCACCACATCCGGGCATCCTACTTAAAATCATGCCCCTTCCCTGTTTCCCATGGCATCTGTTACCTAGTATACTACACCATTTACTTGCTTGTTTCACTTATTGTCAATCATATAATCTCCACGAGAGTCGTGCTCACTTTTATGACTCTGTAGCAAGTGCTCAATAAATATTTGTTGAATAGGTAAACAAATGAGTGCTTCCATGAATGACATTTTTTAACCTGAAAGTTTTCAAGTGAGCTTCCTACCTCTGTCTGAGAAAGTTTCATTAATGTAAAGATGGAATATTTGACTTCAAGTTGTTGTGGAAAATTGAGATTCTGTATTGGGTTTCCAAATTAATCTCTAAAAGTCACTTTTAATTTTACTTGAGAAACACTTTTACATGTACATATACAATCCTTTTACAAGGAAATACCTTTCTATAATTTAGCTAAGCTACTAATTTTGAATAAGTTTATTTTGTCCTTTATACTAGTGGAGTTAATTGGACATTGATTAGCAATATCTTAGGCAGTTGATTAAATTTCTCAAGGAAAGTTAGCAGTTTACAACTTTGAGTGGTCAAGGTTTTTCACAAAAATGTACACCAACAAACATAATTTCCTCTAATAAACATTCACGTGTTCTTCAAAGTTAATTGTCCTGAAACTATCAAACACATCCTTTTAATATTATAGGAAAATGTTTTGTTTTTACAGAATGAATTTAGGGAAGAATGCTACTTTATGGATGAGGTAATAGAGAATACACAAAGATTTGACCCAAGCGTTATGGTTGTAAATATGTAAATATGTGTTAATCTTCTTTCTCATACATCAATTGAAATTTAAGAATTGCTTTGTGTTTTGCCTGGTCAGAACAATTGCTTCTTCCAAAGTCCCTGCTTAAAGCCAAACAAAACGTGTGGCTTTTGTTTTAGCTTCAAACTCAATCAAAGCTAACCAGACAATATTTGATTTGGGGATTTTAATAATTTATTTCCACAAGCAATATATTTTCCATGGCCCTCACAAGATGAATTCTATACAAGATGTATCCCTCAAATAAGCAAGGACATTTATCTCCGGCATGGAACGTCTGGATACAAATTGTAAATTGTAGGAGGCAGCTGCCAGAACCAATGACACACGGAAATTTATCACGACACAGGCCCCCTTTGGAATTGTACACACTGGGTGTTTGCAACGTTTACATTTCCAAGGCAGTCAGAAGTCTCTGGATGCACAAAAGGGCTTGAGACAACTCCTGCAAATATCAAAATCAAACATGGACTCTGTTGTGTATTTGAACAAGGACAAGATTTTCCTTAGGAGACAGTTCTAGAAAAAGGAGTTTTCCGCCCAAAGGAGACATTTCTAACACATCTTGATGTAGCTTCACCCAGCTTTCAGTCACCAAGTCAGTGCCAATGCACAAGAAAGAAACATCTCCCAGCATGGAAAACCAGGGGGGCCAGCAACCTATTGCTACAATGCAGGAGGAATTTCCATTTGCTACAATGAACTCTGCGCGATGATGGAAATAGAAGGCAAAAAATGCAGCTCTAATGTAAGAAGCAAGGCTGTTCCTTATTTTCCAGTTGTTCTAGTTCTAAGACGGAATTGAAGACTGTGTTCTTCTTAAACTCAGGGAAACGGGATAATGCAGATTATAAGGACCCACTCATACTCTCTCAACGACATACTTGGTCAACAAAACACTAAGAGGAAATACTTATACAAAACCTGGGTATTTGGTCAAGGTGAATGTCACATTTTATTGTTTGGCCTCTTTGTTGGTTGTCTTAGGTCCAGGTCTGCCAGCTGTTCATTCGTTCTTTCATTCAGTCACGTGTGAGGGGCATCCTTTTATGATATAAAACGTGATCTCATGTGCAGGTTCAGTTTTTCTTAGAAAGGAGTCTGCTGGTGGGAAGAGAGATGGGGGCAGAAGGCAACAGAAGTAAAACCACTAATGGGATCCAGCCATATTCAAACCATTTTTCATAATTACCTAAGCTGGTATTTCTTCCGGGAACATTAGATTGAATCAATACTAAGAAATCTAGATATTCAGTTCCTATAATGATAGGTCAAAGATGAAGACAGTAGATAATTTCTATAGTACCTAATATGGTATTTGATAAAATTCCGCAATCATTATAGAATTCTACTTAGTGGTAAATTTTACACACATCACTTTATGATCAAAATCAGCCTGGAACAGCTGCCAGTAACCCCGAGGACCAGAGAGGAGAAGGTAATGTTGCCATTATCTGCAGTTGGTTACCCCCCTCCATTTTGTGTTATCTAGAAACCCCAAGGATCAACTAAAATTCTGAGCTCTAATGAAACATCAGTGTAATGACCAGTATCAAAACCCTAGCTTTTTATATCTCAGTTAGAATCACTAGCAACTAGGATGGATATTACAAGCATGGGACAAACAAAATATCAGTAGCTACCAAGAAATCTAAACTGTGCAGGAATAAATTTGTCTAGAAATGAAACAGAATTGTGAAACTTGATTGAGATAAAGCATATTAAAGAGAACTAGGGAGAACCCTTTCCTCATTCAGGAGGAAGGCAGGTGTGGAGTGCTGATGGGCCCTGGGTTGAGATACCTGTGAGAGAGGCAAGAGTCTGTCTCTGAGACCAGGGCCAGAAGGCTGGGGGCTGGGAGAGGCAGGGAGGGTGGGGACAGTGTCATACTGTGGAATAGTAGAGCTCTGGAATACTAGAGATTGGGGAGCAGCCAATGTGCAGGGCTGGGAGGGAGCTGAGAAATGTGCTTTTGTTTGTTTCGATCATTTGCTAATGCTCTTCTTTTTTGCCTCTCCTTCTTTCTTCTTCATGGAAAGAATGATCCATATCACTTCACATAGGCTTGGAGCCAGATTTGTGTTTTTCTTTTAGACATCTCAGTATCCTCAGGTTGGCACTAAGAAGGGAGCAGAAAGACCCAATCATATTGGTATTTTTGTGACTATCTCAGAAATAAAGCTTCAAATCAAATACTCTGTGCTTGACGTTTGCATTTTGGTATTTTACTAAGATAATAATGCTATAATAAACCAAGCAAAATGGTTACTTGAACTGTGCTTTTTATTTTCCTGTGCATCCGGGGAATCCTATTATGACTGTATATTGACTCCAGTTTGTAGTGACTCAGTAGGATGTTTGGGGGCTTTTTTGCAGGTGTTATCTGTGCCGAGGATTTTAGTTGGCTGGAGTGACATCTAATTTAATGGCTGTAACACAACATATCTGCTCTAGAAATTTGCCATTCCATGTCAGGTCAGCGAAGCTTCATTTTTAGCCTAAAACAAGTTGTTCTTTCCATTTCTATTTTAAGAAGTTTGAAAATGGTTGGGCTAAGTACGAATAAAGAACTATAAAAATAAATGTCTTAAATTAAACTGCAAAGAAATGTGTACTGTTTCTCCTAGAGTTATGATTTTAACCAGATTATGACACAAGTGAGATAAGTACTCAGTATCAGTACCTTTATAAAAAAGAGGTGGAGCTTTTGAACTTCAAGTTTCATAGCCAAAGCATGCATGTCAGGAGACCTAGGTAAAAGCACTGTATTTTTGTGTTTTAGGCAACCTTTTCCTGCACCTGCGAGGACCAGTACATGGGTACTTTCTGCGAAGAATTTGATGCCTGCCGCAGGAAACCCTGCAAGAATGAGGCAAGCTGTGTTGATGCAAATGAAAAGCAGGAGGGGAGCAATTTCACTTGCCTTTGCCTTCCCGGTATGTTTTACATAGCTGAAAGTGTCTATTTCTCTGTAGAGTATATGCTTCTTAATTAAGGATGCTTAAGCAATACTGTATCCATCTGAGACAGGTGCCTGCGATATCTACTCGACTCATCAGTGTGTGTGTAGTCAGGGAAGGGGAGAAGGAGGTTCTCATGAGGATGCTCCTGCCCTCCAGTTTGCCGTCTGATGTCAGGATGCTCCTATTTTAGCCTTCCACTAGTTTTGTTCTGGGAAAATAAAATTCTTGGTCAAATAGAGGCCTGGAATTTTCACAAAAAATTCTGCAACTCTGTACTGAGTATGGGCTGGGACTGTGTTGGGTGATTATGTCAAGTAATTTAAGGAAAATCTAGGATAAAATACCCAAGTCATATAGAGGCACCTAATCGTTCTGTTTATGTTAATTCCTCTGTTACTGTACGTTCGTTAGCCTGGTACCCTGTTCTCCGCAGTGGGGCATGTCATTAGCACTCTGAGATTCGTATGTGGTATTCTGGAATGTTATATGAGACTTTGAAATCCTCCAAGCATGTTGAATGGCTCTGAAGAACAGCAGTGGCCAGTGTGCCTGCCCGCAGACTTTCAGGGTCTGCTGATCATCTCGATCGACTCCCTGCTCAGCCACGTGGACTACAGACCCTTCAGGAGCAGGAAGGGTATTTTACCAGCAAACATTTTGATATAGGTGAATTTCCAGTGCAGCTTGAAAGTAGACAAGTTACTCCTATTTCATTACCAAATAATGCGCACAACTCACCTCACCTTTCCTCTTTCCATCTCATCCTCTTGCCAACTTCTGCTTCTGGGTGGGGACTGGGAAGAAACAGAAGCTGAGGATGGAGAAGGAGATGGGATGAAGTGGGAGATGTAAAGATTAGGTATTCACTGTGAGAAATGAGACCTAATAATATAGAAGTTTATAAATGAAAAGATGAGACCACTTCATTCCTTTATGCCCATCCAAACTTGATAAATTCATAGTGATGGGTTAATAGTTTGGAATATTCTTTCCAGACGTGTGTGTGTGTGTGTGTGTGTGCACATGCACATGCACAAGAGCATCTCTCTTGCAGGTATATTAAGTATTTTCAACATGTTTTAAAAAGTAATTATAGCATATGTATTTCCTATAACTTGCTTTTAAGATGTTATTTCCTGGTAGATCACAGATATCCTTTCATGTCAGTTACATGTGGACCAACTTCGTGCATTTGGACAGTATGTAGTGTATCTTTTACATTTGTGTCTTCTGCAGTTGTGTATTCAGATCCACCACGGATCTGACTGCCCACCTGGCATCTCCATTTAGATGTCCCAGGCTGCCTTAAGCTCAGTCATCCCAAATCTGAATTAATTGTGCCTCTGAGCTCACCAATGTATCTTCCAATGTTCCATCCACTTCTAAGCCAGACATTTACAAGTCATCCTAGATGTTCTCCAGCCACATTCTACTTCTAGTGTTCCCTATTATGTCACCTAAAAACCTCTCAGATCCAGCACCGTCCCTGCTGCTGGTCCTAGGCTTCCTGTCTTTGTCCTCTACCTGTTCTATTGAGTAACCTTCCAGTTTCTCCATCCACTCTTGACCCTACTCATACTGTAACTAGAGCGATCATGCTGAAGTGAGCACGGGGTTCCTACATGTGTGCCCTTGTCCCCTCTGTTCTCCACATGGCTGCAGTTGGTCACTTCCCAGTAAAATCTGATGTACGTGCTTTCTTCCTTAAACTTCTCATTTCTCTTTGGATGAAGACCAAAATATATGGTTTTATTCTCTGCGATATCTCTCTTGGCTGCTCTATCTCATCTCAGTGTCTTTCTTGCTCTGAGTTCTACCCACCCTGACCTTTGCCTCTTGTTTTAGTTACTTTTCTCATTGCTGAGACAAAATACCCAACACTCACAGTTAATGGAAGAAAGGTTTATTTAGCTCAGTTTGTAGAGGTTTCAGACCATCATTGGCTGGCTTCACAGCAGGGTGGCATGACAGACAGGCATCACAGAGGAGAAACAGTTCATGGTGGGGAGAAGGTAGCAGAGCAAGTGAGGGATGGTCACAGGTCTTTCTGTCCCTTATATCTTATCCAGACTACTTAGGGTGGGTAGCACTCACACCCTTAATGCCCCTGAGCCTAGTGTTGCACCATGACTCAAACTCAGCATCACACACTCTAGACCCAGGCACTTCTGAAAAGCCCCACCTATGACCACATGAGGCGTTGAGAGGGACATCTAGACACAAGCCGTAGTACCTCCCGATAGCCTGAGCTCCCTTCTGTCACAGAGCCCACCCTCGCTTCTGTGTGCCTGGTTAATTAACTGCCAGATCTGTGTCAGACCTTTGTTAAATGTCCCTGTTTCTCAGGAAGTCTTGGCTAAATGCTTAAAGATACAAACCTCCCTCTATTTTTCTCTGTTGTAACCTTGTCTTCTTTTCCTGCATAGGTCTTATCTGTTTCCTGTACACATTTACATGTGTGGTTCTTTCATTACTGCCTGTCTTTTCTACCAGAGTTAAGCCCCACAGGAGCAGAGCCAGCATCAGTATTGTTCATCACTGAATCCCTCAGTGTCTGACAAACTGTGGACGCTCTGTCAGTGTGTGGGTGAATTACTGAAAGCCTATAAATGCATGCTGATGTTTCAAACCATTTCTCTCTTGATGGATCTTTAAGATGTTTTCAATTTCTCACTTATAAGTAATGCTAGAATGAATAAAAACTCCGGTTGACATAGGTTGACCATTGCTAATTCAAATATTCAAAATCAGAAATATTCCAAAATCTGAAACTCTTTTGAGTGTCATGTCAGTGCAGTTTAGATTTTGGATTTTTGGAATTAGGATGTCCAATCAATAATTTCTATGCAAATATTCCAAAAATCTGAATACCGTCATCATCTAAAATACTTTTAATCCCAAGCATGTGGATAAAGGATATTCAACCTACAGTCTCATTTAGAGCTAGTAATTGGAAGCTTTCACTCTTTGCACTGGTTTGATATTTTGGTCAGGCCTGTTTTCTAAGAAAATTTCTCTGCTAAAAATACAGTCTCACATACATGGAATTAGAATGATATTAATTCTTGGTTTGTGAACAAGGAGTAGGTTTGGGGAATTGCAATTATATGAAAGTTATTTTAGTTCAGAAAGCTTTCATCTTTTCCACACATGACCTGTTTTATATAGTCACTAAGTACCAGTTAACCACAACAGAGCAGGGGTTGTATCTTTGACACTCGTCACATGGTCATGAGACCATCCCCCTCTTACCCATCCTATCCAGAAGGAATGATCACTCTGAATCTTGATCAACCCTTTGTTTTCCTTTTTGTGGTTTTAATATTTACATATTTTTACTAGAAGCACTTATATTTATTTTAATGGTTTTCACTTTTTAAAAAATGGTATCATGCATAAATCATATTATATTAACATACTTGGAATTCTCTAGTACTCTTTTGCTTAGTACACTTCACTAACACATAGCCAAACTGTTAAGAGTTCATTCTTTTTGTTGCTATACAGAATTCCATTCATCTATTCTGCTGTGGACGGGGACTGATATGCATTCTTACATGTTTTCTGGTGTGTATGTGCTACAGCATGTGTTTTTCTTGTGCTGGAGGATGCTTTCAGTATAGACCTAGAAGTGAACGTAAGATACACTGGGACCTATGTGATCGATCAATTATAGGGCAGCTTGTTAAATTATTTTCCAAAGGAGTTGCACTAATATTGTACTCCCAAGTGCAAGGTGTAAATGATGCTGTAGATTCACATCATTTTTAACATTTGGTAATATCAGAATTGTTAATGTTAGCCAACTACATAGGTACAAAAAAAGTATCTAGTTGTGCTTGTGTTTTGCTGATGGTAATGATACTGAACTCCTCTTCATGTGTGTTAGTCACTCACGTTCCCCGCCTATGTAAGATCTGTTTTTCCATTTTTGTCCATATTGTGTGTGTTGTTACGGTTTATTTGTAAGCATTCTCCAATTTTGATGCTAATCATTGTTAGTTATATGAATTATAAATAATTTCTCCAAGTTTTTAGTTTGTCTTTTGACTTCAAGGAGTTGTGGGGTTTTTTGCGGTACCGGGGATTGAACTCAGGACCTTGCACTTGCCAGGCAGGCACAGTGCCACTGAGCTACATCCCTGGCCCTTCCAGGAGTTTTTTGATGAATAATCATTCTTGTTATATTCCTCAAACTTTTGCTTTTGTAATTAATTCATTTTATGTCCTATTTAAGACAATGTTTTCCTGCTTGAAGATCTGAAAGATGTCTGATATTTTCCACTAAGTACTTAAAACTTTTGTTTTCCACCAAAGCCTTTAATCAGTATGAATTTCAGTTTTGTTTATATAGCACAAGAAAGAGATCCAATTTCATATTTTAACATAACTTTACTTCTTGTTCAGAAATATTTCATTTCTATAAATACATAGTATATGAAACTTCTCTCCTTCTTCAACACTACTGGCAGAATGTGGAATGGCTAGATACCTCAAATATTTTTAACTTTGTCTGTTTTCATCTCAACATTTCTGTACGCCGATGGATTAACTATTGATTTAGGATGTCCAGAAGCATACTTAATTATTTATGATTATTATTAGGGAAAATAATTTTACCTTCATCAACTAAGATTTACCATTTCTGTTAATATGTTTGGGTTCCCATATAAGGATATAGGATTCTCCTTGACCTCATAATAGCAACAGTGGTAAAATTAGTCCAGTAACTTTCGATGTCAGGGCACAGGGTTGTTTTACAAGTCTATGAATTTTGATAATTCTACTTACACCCAGGGACAGTTTTGTAAGTGCTGGTAAAATTATGAGAATTGTGCTGGAATCTAAATGTTGGCAAATTGATCTTGATTTACAAAATGGTCCTCTTTTATTTCTTCTGTTAAAACAACCATACTATTTTATAGTACCACACTTATAAATCGTAGTAAGTTATTGCTTTAATAATCTACTTTTTAATGGTAGTTCTGCTATTTTCTGAGTATTATATATTAAAAGCTACCTAATTTTCATGAAATGCTGTGAGACTTTATTTTAGATCTACGTGACTTTGTGGATTGTTCATAGCTTAAATATGTTTAAAAATAATAGAAATGCTCTCCACACTGACAGTCACATTATGGTGCTTTCTGAGTTGCCTCTGGAAGGTGTATTGCTTGCTTTGTGATGTCTACCTGTGAAAAACATCCCTCCATGTGAAAGGAGTTCTTTTTGGTTGAGAGGCATTTCAAAGCATCCGTAGAGCCCTAGGAGCTACTTAAAATCTCTTCTGCTTCCCTTCAATTTGTAGCATCCTCATCTGCTTTTTTGCCTCCTACTTTGCCCCAAGGTGGCTGCACATGGCTGGGGTCTCAGCCACTCCTCTTGTATCAGGATCTCCGTGACTTCCAGCAGCTTCCCCTCATTGCCTTTTGACAGAAGTGGGTCCACAGGATTCCCCAACATCATCACATCCCCACTCAACCCCTAGGCTCCGTTCTTCCCTACCCTGGAGGCCAAATCCTGATCTGAGAGAAGAGAGATTACAGCAATGTTGCCCAGGCACCTTCATGCTCTCTCTTTGCTCATCTGCCCATGACTTGGTCCTGCAGTTCTCTTGAAAAGGTTTCTTTTTTGTCAGTTCCAAGTCTCTGTAGGACCCCTTTCCCCCATTTCTCTTTCTCCCTTGAAGCTTCTAGATCTACCTCTCAATAAGCATCTTATTGTAGTCATCACACACACACACACACACACACACACGCTCACACACACACACTCACACACACAACTAATGTTCGTTGAGTGCTCAGCCAGGTCTCTGCTCCATTCCTTCCAAGGGTAACCTTAGCATGCCTCTGAGTTAATCACTCTGGATTATACCAGTTTCATACATGGGAAAACTGAGACTTGGGGAAGTTGGGCCACTTGGCTAAGGATATTGGAGACCACTAGGCCACTTTGCAAAAACATATAAATCCCCAAACCTCTGGGAGGATAATTTCTGCTTGTGTCTTAGTCTGAGACTCAGGAGATGACTCAGGAGGACGACACCCTGGATAGGTGGCTGTCACTGATGTTGCTGAAGGGAAAAGGAGAAGGAGGAGGGTCCTATGTGGTGTTTTAGGGCAGTGGCCTCTTTACTTTCTCTGCATGCCATTTGTCAGAATCCAGTCACTGTGTCCCTACAGACTCCATCGAGGAAGAGGGAGCAAGTAGTGAGTGCCTTTTGCTGTCTGTACCCTGCCAGGTGCCTTATGCTGGCCTCTGAAGCGCATGCTATTGATCGTCTTACTATATTCCCTTTCTGGCCATGCACCCACATGGAGTGCTGGGCTCTTTCCTGTGACCCATGTGTGATTCACTGCTGTGCTGACATTGTAGCTTTTTCATGTTCAATGCCTCTCTTCTTAAGAGAAGACATATTAGACAATTCTACCCCAAAGTGGAGGCCTGTTTGCTTAAAATGAGGATTTTTCTACTTCATTTAGTTCCAAATGTCCTTGAAAAAAATTATTTTTCTCTACGAAAACTGTATTTCCTTCATGAAATAATTATTTGCAAATTGATTAACGTCAACTAATTGACCTCTGAAGCAATAGATGTGTGCATTAGACCTTCACAGTGGGAAGGATGTATTCTCTTTGGAAATTTATCCCACTGTGCTTTGATGATATTACAAGTTTAATCATGCAAAATTATCTTGTTTGAAGAATGAGTTAATCTAAACTAGGTTCTTGTTACCAGAGAACAAAAATGGCCAAGAAAGTCTTTGCTTAATGATGTTGTTGTCTTAATGCAATGCTTATTTCAGCTGAGAAGAGATCATCTTTTTTTTTTTTTTTAGGTTAATGCAGTATTTTATTTATCCTGTCCATTAACTCACATTTGAAAACATTTTCAATATTTAATTGAATTTTAAGAGATCAACTTTCATATTTTTACATCTTAATACTGGGTATTAATAAAAGCAATAGTCAATATAATTATGGTTAAAATTATTCTGTTAAAAACTTAGAAATAAATGCTTGATGTTGGTATGTTTACACACAACTCAATTTTTGGTGTAAGGTTATTTGTTTGCAATAAAAAACATTTGGTTTACTTCATTAATAGGAATATCTCTGAACGCTGGGATGGACTCCTCTTGGTATTTCTTCTGCTGTTGATTTTTAGCATAGTGATCTGTGATTGTATGGATGGAGTTGAGGGGAGAGGCGCTCATCGTGTTAATTCCAAATAAGAGTACATAACCAATTATTATAGTAATAAGGAGGTAGACAGGCAATGCAACCGCCCAGTACTTTTGAGGCCAATAGTTTAAGCCTAAGGAGTGTAGCCAAGATTCAGGAATGAAAGCCCACACAAGATAAAGTATGAAGCCAAATTGAGAGTTTAAGAAAAGTACAAAGCCATAAATCGCTCTTTCTGGCAATGGTGACGGTGAATTTTCCACCATTTTCCCCGTGGCTTTGGACAGTCTGCCCTGGGGTGCGGGCGGTACTTGACCGTGGGTGCTGCGTAGGTCGATGCGGGCCTTTTCGACCCCTCCACCACCTCAGCGGAGAGTTCTCTGCGCAAGCGTCAGCCTGGGGCACGCAGTAGGGGGTTGCAGCAGAACCGAGGGGGCGGCCGAGGCGAGACAATCGCCCCCCGCCCAGACTCTGGAGCAGCGTGACGCTCAAGAGATCATTTCTTCATAATTGAAAATATTGTTTTCAGCGAAGAATATGCAGCTTCAAATCTGTTATTTTGATATTTTTGCTTTAATTTCAATGTCAAGTGTCACTATAAAATGTAATGGAGAAATTGTGACTACAGTGGACCCTCAAGTTACGGCCAGCCTGATATATGAACAACTTGGGTGAATTAGGTTAATGGAAGATTCATCTACCTCTTATTGTCTATAGCGTATACCCAGGTAAGCATCCACATCTCAGCTGTATTGACTTACAATCAACTTGAGTTACAACCAGCTCTCAGGAACGGATCGAGTTTGTAAGTCAAGGGTCCACTGTATAAGGGATTGGGTTTTGAGTTAATTCAGCCAAAAACTCTCCTTTAATTTGTGTTTTGATTTTAATTATAATTACTTGGAAGCAGGAGATGATTTTTTATTGTGTATTTTAAAAAATTATAATTTTTTTTATTTTTTTCATTTATTGGTACATTTTAGGTATGCAATACAGTTACATTCATCGTTGGGCTCTTGTACCTTTACATGATGTACGTTAGTTCTTATTTTTTCCCTATTTCCCTGCCCTCCCTTCACCCCCTCCACTCCTCCCTATTTATAGAGACTTTGTTTCCATTTTTTCCTGTTCCCATATTTTTTTCTTTTACCTTCTTTCCTTTCTCCTACCCTTCCCACTTCCCCAACTCCTTTAGACCTTTTCTTCTTATTTCACATGATCAATTATATCTTTTGAACCCTATTTACACTTTTAGTATTTCACACCAGAGAAACTATTCGGTATTTACACATGTGTGTCCTGTTTATTTCACTTAAAAGTATGACCTCAATGTGCATCCATTTAGCTATAAATGTCTCTAGTTTCTCATTCATTATGGCTGAGTAGTACTCCATTTTATAGAAAAACCACATCTTCTTTATCCAGTCTCCAGTTGATGGGCACTTGGACTGTTTCCAAGCTTTAGCTATTACAAACTGTGCCGCCATAAACATGGGTGCACATATATTGCTGTGGTATGATTCTTTTAATTCTTTTGGAAAGATACCCAGAAGAGGGACAGCTAGGTCAAATGGGACCTCTAGTCCTAGTTATTCTGGGTATCTGCATATTGATTTCTACAGTGGTTGCACCACTGTGCATTCCCACCAACAGTGGAGAAGGGTTCCTTTCTCCCCACAGCCCCACCAGCATTTGTTATTGGTTGATTTCTTGATAGCAGCCATTCTTTCTGGGGTGAGGTGGAATCTCAGTGTTGTTTTCATCTTCATCTCTCAAATGACCAGTGATGTTGAACATTTTTTCATGTATTTATTTGCTGCTTTTACTTGTTTGTCTGAGAAATATCTGTTCATTTCAGTTGCCCAGTTTTGAATTGGGTTTTTAGATTTGTGGGGTCTGAGTTTTTTGAGTTCTTTATATATTCTAGATAGTAGACCTTTGTCTGAGGAACAGCTGGTAAATTTTTTTTCCCACATTGTAGGTTGTCTCTTAGCTCTATTGGTGGTTTTTCTTGCAATGCAGAAGTTTTTTTTTAATAAGACGAGATCCTAGTTGTTGATTCTTTTTTTTTTTTTGGTACTGGGGATTGAACTCGGGTCCTTGTGCTTGAGCAGCATGCGGCAAAACCACTGAGCTAAATCCCCGGCCTAGTTGTTGATTCTTTGTGCAAGTTCCCGTGCTACTGAGGATTTGTTCATAAAATCTTTTCCTATGCCAATGTCTTTGAGAGTTCTACCTAACTTACCTTCCAGTAAGTTTAGTGTTTCTGTTTTAATATTTAGATCTTTAATCCACTTTGATTTTAGTTTAGTGCATGGTGAAAGATATGGGTCTAGTTTTAATCTTTGGCAGGTTGAAATCCAGTTTTTCCAACACCATTTATTAAAGAGGCTATCTTTCCTGCAGTGAGGGTGTTTGGCTCCTTTGTTGAGGATGAGTTAGCTGAGTATGTCTGGAGTTGTTTCTGTATCTTCTAATCTATCCCATTGATCCTCAGGTATGTTTCTTTGCCAGTACCATGCTGCTTTTATCACAGTGGCTTTGCAGTATAGTTTCAAGTTGGGGATTGTGATACTCCCTGCCATGTCTCCGTTGCCTATAATTGCTTTTGGTATTCTAGATCTCTTCTGGTTCCAAAAGAATTTTTGGATTATTTTCTCTAGTTCTGTGAAATATACAGTTAGGATTTCAATCTGGATTGGATTTAATCTGTATAGCAGTTTTAGAAGTATGGCCATTTTCACTATATTGGTTCTTCCTACCCAGGAATAAGGGATGTCTATTCATTTTCTTGTATCCTCTTTGATCTCTTTTTTCAAAGTGCTTTAGTTTTCAGTGTAGAGGTCTTTTGTCTCCTTTGTTAGGTTGATTTTTAGATATTTCATTTTTTTGGATGCTATTGTGAAAGGAATTGTTTCCTTAATTTCTCTCTCAGTGAGTCTATTATTTGTGTACGAGAAGGCTACTGATTTTTGAGCGTTTACCTTGTATCTAGCTACTCTACTGAATCTTTCAATTGTCTAGAGGTATTTCGGCAGAATTTTTGGGGTCTTCTATGTAGAGTATCATATTGTCAGCAAATAATGACCGTTTAACTTCTTCCTTTCCTATTTTTATTCCTTTCTCTTTTCTAATTGCTATGGCTAATGTTGCCAGAACTATATTGAACAGAAGTGGTGATAGTGGACATCCTTCTCTTGTTTCTGATTTTAGTGTGAAGGTTTTCAGTTTTTGACCATTTAGTATGATGTTGGCTGTTGGTTTTTCATAGATAGCTTCTATTAGTTTGAGATAAGACCATCTATTCCAATTTTCTATAGGTTTTTTTTTTTTTTATCATGAATGGGTGTTGGATTTTGTTGAATGCTTTTTCTGCATCTATTGAGATGATCATATGGTTTTTGTCCTTGACTCTGTTAATATAGTATATTATATTTATTGATTTACGTATGTTGAACCATCCTTGCATCCCTGGGATAAATCCGACTTGGTCAGGGTGTATGATCTTCTTGATGCTGCTCTGTATTCTGTTTGCTAGTATCTTATTGAGGTCTTTTGCATCTATGTTCATTAGGGAGATTGGCCGGTAGTTCTCTTTTTTGGTAGGGTCTTTCCCTGGTTTTGGAATCAAAGTAACATTTGCTTCCAGGAATGAATTTGGAAGTATTGCTTCCCTTTCAATTTCATTGAAGAGTTTAAAGAGTAGTGGCAATAAATCTTCTCTAAATGTCTTGTAGAATTCAGCAGTGAAGCCATCAGAACCTGGGATTTTCTTTGTTGGTAAAGTTTTAATTACATTTTCAATTTCACTGATTGTAATTGGGGTGTTTAGACTTTTTATATCTTCTTTGTTCAACTTTGGTAATTCATATGTATCTAGGAACTTGTCCATTTCTTCTATGTTTTCCATTTTATTAGAGTATAGGTTCTTGAAGTAGGTATTGATGATCCTCTGAATTTCTGCTGGATCTGTTGTGACTTCACCTTTTTAATTCCTAATTGCATGGATTTGGGCCTTTTCTTTCCTTTTTTTGATAAGGTTGGCTAAGGGTTTTTTGATTTTTATTTATTCTTTAAAAACGCCAACTCTTCAATTTGTTGATGTTTTGTATCATTCTCTTAGTTTCCATTGCATCGATTTCTGCTCTGATCTTTATAATTTCCTTCCTTGTATGAGCTTTGGGTTTGTGTCACTCTTCTTTTTCTAGGAGCTTAAGGTTCAGCATTAGCTTGTTTATTTGAGCTTACTCTGTTTTCCTAGTATGGGCATTTACTGGTATGAATTTCCCTCATAGAAGTGGTTTCATTGTGTCCCATAGATTCCTGTATGTTGAATTGGCATTATCATTTAATTGTAGAAACTGTCTAATTTCTTCTTTAATTTTCTCTGTGACCCATTGGTTGTTCAGGAGAGTGTTATTCAATTTCCATGTGTTTGTGCAGTTCTTGCAGTTTCTTATGCTGTTGATCTCCAGTTTAATTGCACTATGATCTGATAATATACAGGGGATAACTTCAGTTCCTTTGCATTTAGTTAAACATGTTCAATGAGCTAGCATGTGGTCTATTTTGGAGAATGACCCATATGCAGCTGAAAAGAATGTGAATTCTGATTTTATGGGGTGGAACACTCTGTAGACATCTATTAAGTCCGTTTCTTCAAAAGCTTGGTTCAGTTCTATTATTTTGTTGTTGATTTTTTTGTCTAGATGATCTATTTGTGTCAGTGGGATATTCAGGTCCCCACTAATATTGTATTAGTGCTTATTTGGCTTTTCATGTCCCTTAATGTTTGTTTTGTATAGTTGGGGGCATTAGTATTTGGTACACATATATTTATGATTATCATCGCTTCCTCTTGGATTGTTCCCTTTACAAGGATGTAGTGGTCTTCTTTGTCTCTCTTAATTAATTTTGGTTTGAAATTTACTTTGTCTGCAAATAAGATAGCTACCTCCACTTTTTTCTGGGCTGCTGTCACGTGGAGAACTGTTTTCCATCTTTTTACTTTCAGTCTATGAATTTCTTTGTGAACTCAGTGTGTTTCTTGTATACAGCATATTGTTCGATTTTGCTTCTTAATCCATTCTGCCAGTCTATTTCTTTTGATTGGTGAGTTGAGGCCATTAACATTGATGATTATAACTGATATGCATTGGCTTATCCTTGTCATGTTATTTTCCTGTTGTTGGCTCTTTTATTTTTTATTTCCCCCCTCTCCCTTTAATTTTGTGACTTGCCTGGTGGATTTGCTTTGTTGGGCCTTATGGAGTTGTGACCATCATTTTATTTTTCTAGGATTTTGTTTAGAATTGTTTGGAGTGCTGGTTTGGTATTCATGAAAATTCTCAGGTGTTCTTTGTTGTGGAAGTATCTTATTTCCCCATCAATTTTGAAAGATAATATTGTAGGATATATCAGTCTAGGTTGGAGGTAGTGTTCTTTTAGGGGTTGAAATACCTCACTCCAGGCTGTCCTGGACTTGAAGATTTGTGTTGAAAGATCTGCTGTGATTCTGATGGGCTTCCCTTTGTATATGATTTGTTTCTTTTCTCTAACTGCTTGTAGTATTTTGTCCTTCTGTTGGGTTTCTGGAATCTTTTTTTTTTTTTTTTTGGTATCAGAGATCGAACTCAGGTCCTTGCTCTTGCGCAGCAGGTGGCAAAACCACTGAGCTAAATCCCCGGCCCATGCAGTCTTAACTATTATATGCCTATATGTAGATTTTTTTTGATCAAGGCTAGTTGGAGTCCTATATGTCTCTCTCATCTGTATGTCAAATTCTTTCGCTCTGTTTGGGAAGTTTTCTGTCATTAATTTTGTGAACAGTTTTTTTACGTCATTTGTACTTTATGGATTGCTATCAATCTTACATTATTCTTTGTACCATCTAGGAGCTGCTGGATCAATTACTCCTGGTCCCATACTAATTTTTTTTTCTTTTTTAAAAACTAATTTTATTGGTACATTTTAGGTATTCAATATAATGACATTCATCATTGGAAATTTGCACCTTTACATAATCTCTCTTGGTTCTTATCTTTCACCCTGACCAGCCCTCCCTTCAACCCGTCCATTCCTCCCTATTTATAAGATTTTGTTCCTATTTTTCCATTTTCTCGTATTAATTCCATTCCCTTCTTTCCTTTCCCCTACCCTACCACTTCCTCTTCCCCTTTGTCCCTTTTCTACCTATTTCATATTATCTGTTATACCTTTTAGTCCTTATTTACACTTTCAGTTTCTCACACTAGAGGAACTATTTGGTATTTACATATGTCCTATTTATTTCACTTAAGAGTATCACCTCAATGTGCATCCATTTAGCTATGTCTCGAATTTCTCAATTTTTATGGCTGAGTAGTACTCCATTTTATTAAAAAAACACATTTTCTTTATCTAGTCTCCAGTTGGTGGGCAATTGGGCTGCTTCCAAGTTTTAGCTATTTCAAATTGTGTTCCTATGAACATGGGTGCATATATCACTGTGGTATGATTCTTTTAATTCTTTGGGGAAGATACCCAGCAGGGGAATAGCTGGGTCAAATGGGACTTCCAGTCCTAGTTCTTTGAGGTATCTCCATACTGATTTCCACAGTGGTTGCACCAGTCTACACTCCCACCAGCAGTGGAGCAGTGTTCCTCTTTCCCCACAGACCTGCCAGCATTTGTTATTGGTTAATTTCATGATAACAACCATTCTTTCTGGAGTGAGGTGGAATCTCAGCATTGTTTTCATTTGCATCTCTCGAATGACCAGTGATGTTGAACATTTTTTCATGTATTTATTTGCTATTTCTACTTTCTTGTGTGAGAAATGTATGTTCATTTCAGATGCCCATTTTTGGATTGGGTCTTTAAATTTGGGAGGTCTGATTTTTTAAAGCTCTTTATAGATACTAGACAGTAGACCTTTGTCTGAGGAAAAGCAGATGAAGATTTTTTTGCACATTGTGGGTTGTCTCTTCACACTGCTGGTGGTTTCTCTTGCTGTGCAGAAGCCTTTTAATAAGAAGAGATCCCACTTGTTGATTGTTTGTGCTAGTTCACGGGCAACTGAGGTTTTGTTCATAAAATCTTTTCCTACTCCGATGTCTACAAGAGTTCTACCTAACCTCTGTTCCAACTGGTTCAGAGTTTCTATTTTAATCTTTAGATCTTTAATCCATTTCGATTTTAGTTTAGTGCATGGCGAGAGATACAGGTCTAGTTTTAATCTTTGGCAAGGTGAAGCCCAATTTTTCCAGCACCATTTATTAAAGAGGCTATCTTTCCTCCAGTGAGGGTGTTTGGCTCCTTTATCGAAGATGAGATGGCTGAGTGTTTCTGGCATTGTTTCTGCATCTTCTAATCTGTTCCACTGGTCCTCAAGTCTTTTTTTTTGCCAGTACCATGCTGTTTTGATCACAGTAGCTTTGTAGTAGAGTTGCAGGTTGGGGATTGGGATACCCCCTGCCATGTCTCTGTTACCTAGAATTGCTTTTGCTATTCTGGGTCTCTTCTTGTTCCAAATGAATTTTTGGATTGTTTTCTCAAGGTCCGTGAAGTATGCTGCTGGGATCTCAATTGGAATTGCATTGAATCTATATAGCAGTTTTGGAAGTATGGCCATTTTCACTCTATTAATCCTTCCTACCCAGGAGCAGGGGATGTCTGTCCATTTTCTGATATCATCTTCAATCTCTCCTTTCAGAGTGCTATAGTTTTCAGAGAAGAGGTCTTTGATTTTTTTCGTTAGATTGATTCCTAGGTATTTCAGTTTTTTGGATGCTATTGTGAAAAGAATTATTTGCCCTATTTCTCTCTCAGTGAGTCTGTCATTGGTGTAGAGGAAAGCTATTGATTTTTGTGTGTTGACCTTGTAACCAGCTACTTGACTGAATTTGGTTATTAAGTCTAGAAGACTTTTGGTGGAGTTCTTGGGGTCTTCTATATAGAGTATCATGTCATCTGCAAATAATGACAATTTGACTTCTTCATTACCTATCTTTATTCCTTTTATTTCTTTCTTTTGTGTAATTGCCGTGGCTAATGTTTCCAAAACTATATTGAACAAGAGTGGTGATAGTGAACATCCTTGTCTTGTTCCTGATTTTAGTATGAAGGATTTCAGTTTTTGACCATTTAGTATGATATTGGCTGTTTTTTTCATAGTTGGCTTCTATCAGTTTGAGGTAGAGACCATCTATTCCAATTTTTTGTAGAGTTTTTATCATAAATACATGTTGGATTTTGTCAAATGCTTTTTCTGTGTCTATGGAGATAATCATATGGTTTTTGTCCTTGGCTCTATTGATATAGTGTATTACATTGATTGATTTGCATATATTGAACCATCCCTGCATCCCTGGGATGAATCCCACTTGATCAGGGTGTATGATCTTCTTGATGATCTTCTGCATTCTGTTTGCCAGTATCTTATTAAGGATTTTTGCATCTGTGTTCCTTAGTGAGATTGGCCTATAGTTCTCCTTTTCAGTTGGGTCTTTCTCTGCTTTGGGGATCAAGGTGATACTTGCTTCCAGGAATGAATTTGGGAGTATTGCTTCCCTTTCAATTTCATTGAAGATTTTAAACAGTAGTGGCAGTAGTTTCTCTCTAAATGTCTTGTAGAATTCAGCAGTGAAGCCATCAGGGCCTGAGTTTTTCTTAGTTGATAAGTTTTAAATTACATTTTCAATTTCATTGGTTGATATTGGGTTGTTTAGAATTTTTAGGTGCTCTTCATTCAACTTTGGTAATTCATATGTATCTAGGAATCTGTCCATTTCTTCTGTGTTTTCCATCTTATCGGCATATAGGTTTTGGAAGTAGGTATTGATGATCCTCTGTATTTCTGGTGGTTCTGTTGTAATTTCACCCTTTTCAGTCCTAATTGCATGGATTTGGGCCTTTTTTTCCCTTTTCTGATAAGGTTGGCTAAGGGTTTGTCAATTTTGTTGATTCTTTCGAAGAACCAACTCTTGGCTTCAGTGATTTTTTTGTATCATTCTCTTAGTCTCCAGTGCATTGATTTCTCCTCTGATCTTTATAATTTCCTCCCTTGTATGCGCTTTGGGGTTGTCTTGCTCTTCTTTTTCTAGAAGCTTGAGGTTCAGCATCAGGTTGTTTAATTGGGCTCATTCTGTTTTCCTAATGTGCGTATTCACTGCTATGAATTTCCCTCATAAGACTGCTTTCATTGTGTCCCATAGATTCTGATATGTTTTATTGTCATTTAATTGAAGGAGCTGTCTGATTTCTTCTTTAATTTCCTCTGTGACCCATTGGTTATTCAGAAGTGTGTTGTTCAATTTCCACGTGTTTATGAAATTTTTCCAGTTTCTTTTGCTATGGATCTCCAATTTCATTGCACTATGGTCTGATAATATACAGGGGATAACTTCAATTCCTTTGCACTTACTTAAACATGTTCTATGTGTTAGTATGTGGTCTGTTTTGGAGAATGACCCATGTGCAGCTGAGAAGAATGTGTATTCTGATTTTGTGGGGTGGAAGACTCTGTAAGCATCTGTTTAATTCATTTGTTCAAGAGTTCGATTGAGTTCTAGTATTTCATTACTTATTTTTAGTCTTGTTGACCTATCTATTTGTGACAGTGGGGTGTTGAGGTCCCCCACTACAATTGTATTAGTGCGTATATGACTTTTCATGTCCGTTAGTATTTGTTTTATATAGTTGGGTGCACTAGGGTTTGGTCCATAGATATTTATGATTGTCACCTCCTCCTCTTGGATTGTTCCCTTTATAAGGATGTGGTGTTCTTCTTCATCTCTCTTAATCAGTGTTGGTTTGAAACCTACTTGATCTGCCAAGAGGATAGCTACTCCTGCTTTTTTTTGGGTTCCTGTCACATGGAATATTGTTTTCCACCCTTTAACTTTCAGTCTATGAGTTTCCTTTTGAATTAAGTGTGTTTCTTGTATGCAGCATATTGTTGGATTTTGGTTCTTGACCCATTCTGCCAGTCTATTTCTTTTGATTGGTGAATTGAGACCATTAACATTGATGGTTATAACTGAAATGTATTGACTTGTCATTGCCATGACGTTTTCTTTTTGTTGGGTTCTCCCCCTTCACATTTAATTTCTTATCATGCCAGATGGGTTCATTCTGCTTTGCTTCCTGGGGTTGTGATCCTCAATGTCTGTTCCTAGGATATTGTGTAAAATTGTTTGGAATGCTGGTTTGGTATTCATGAAGTTCCTAAGGTGCTCTTTGTCATGAAAGTATCTTATTTCTCCATCAATTTTGAAAGATAATTTTGCAGGATACATCAATCTGGGTTGGAGGCTGTTTTCTTTTAGGGCTTGGAAAATGTCACTCCAAGGTCTTCTTGCCTTGATGGTTTGTGTTGAGAAGTCTGCTGTGATTCTGATGGGCTTTCCTTTGTATGTGATTTATTTCTTTTCTCTAACTGCTTGTAGAACTTTTTTATTCTGTTGAGTTTCTGGAATGTTAACAATTATATGTCTATGGGTAGATTTTTTTTTTGATCAAGGCTATTTGGAGTCCTATATGCCTCACTTATCTGTATGTCCAGTTCTTTTCCCCTGCTTGGGAAGTTTTCTGCCATTATTTCTGTGAAGAGATTTTTTTATGTCATCTGCACTCTCTCCTGTTTCTTCATTGAGCCCAGTCAATCTTATGTTATTCTTTTTTGCATCATCTAGCAGCTGCTGGATTGATTTCTCATGTTCCCTTATAATTTTGAAGCAATTTTTCTTTTCCTGGTCACTAATTGCAATCTTATCTTGTATATCTGAAATTCTGTCCTCACATTGGCTCATTCTGCTGTATAGACTTTCAATGGAGTTTTTCATGTCCTGGAAATCTATTTGCATCTGTTTTATGGATTCCATTTGTTTCTTCTGTTGGGATTCCATCATGTTCCTGAGCTCCTCTCTAGAGCTGTTAATCATGTCTTGCACTAGGAGCACAATTTCTCCTGTTATCCGAGAAATTATTTCTGCTTTCATTTTTTTCCAGATCCCCTTTTGTTGCCAGTTCAGTGGGTCCAAGTGGTTGTGTATCAGAATATTCCATCTCATTTCTCTTTGGGGTTGCTGTAGGTGATCTGGAAGTGTGGTTTTGAGACTTATTTACGTGTTTTCTCATTTCAGCTGGGGGGGTGGGGGGTGCTGTTGGTGTCCGTGTGGCTCACCTCCTCTATGCTGGGAGAGGTGGGACAGGGGCTGGGAGTGGCGGAAGGGATGGTGGCCCAAAAGCCCTTTCCTCTGGGCTGGGAGCAGCGGGAGGGATGGTGGCTGGGAAGCCCCTTCCTCTGGACCAGGAGCAGTGGGATGGCGGTTCAGAAGCCCCTACCTCTGGGCTGGGAGTGGCGGGACAGAAGGCAGCCCAAAAGCCCTTTCCTCTGGGCCAGGAATGGCGGGTCAGACGGCAGCCCAAAAGCCCTTTCCTCTGGGCTGGGTGTGACAGGAAGGATGGTGGCCCAAAAGCCTTTAATTTTTTATTAACACATATTTGAGGTATATAATTACTATATAACTACAGTACATTCATCATGGGGGATGTGTCCATCTTGATTCTTTTTTCTTGTTGCTTTTTTGGTCTCCTTCCTCTTCCTTCCCTCCAAGTCTTCTTCTCCTCCACATTTGCAAAAGCTCTATTTCCATTTGTTTCTTTCAATTCTTTTTTTTTTTGTTTACATCCCTTTTCCTTTCCTTCCTTCTCCTCATTTCTTGTACCCTTCACATTTGAACAAGTTCTTCCTACTTCCTAATATCTCTTCCCCATTTTACTCCTTATTTATACTTTGAATTTCTCACACAAATGAAGTATGCAATATTTAAACTCGTATCCCTGATTTGTTTCACTTAAGAGTATGGTCTTTCACTTAAGAGTATGGAGGCATCTATTTACCTAAAAATGCCTCAAGTTTATCTTTCTTTATGGCAGAGTAGTACTGCAATGTTTATATATACTGTACCACATTTTCTTTATCCATTCATATGTTGATGGATGTGTAGGCTGCTTCCAAATTTAGCTATTATGAGTTGTGCTGCTAAAAACATGGGTACCATGTATCACTGTAATATGATATTTTTAATTCTTTTGGGAAGATACCTAGAAAGGGAACAGTTGGATCAAATGGAACCCGTGTTTTAGTTTTTTGAGAAATTTCCATACTGATTTCCGTAGTGGTTGTACCAATTTGCACTCCAACCAACAATGGAGAAGGGTTCCTTTTATCCACACAGCCTTGTCATCATTTGTTATTGGTTTATTTCTTGATGATAGCCATTCTTTCTGGAGTGAGATGAAATCTTAGTATTCTTTAATTTGCATTTCTCAAATGGACAGTGATGTTGAGCATTTTTTCATGTAAGAATTGGCCATTTGCACTTCTTCATCTGAGAAGTGTCCATTTCAGATGCACATTTTAAAATTGGGTCTTCAATTTGTGGGGTCAAATTTTTTTGAGTTCTTTATGTATTCTTGATATTACTCTTCTGTCTGAGGAGTAGCTGAAAATTTTTTTTTCCATTTTGTAGGTTGTGTCTCTTCACTCTGTTGGTAGTTTCCTTTAGTGTGCAGAAACTTTTTAACCTGATCTGATCCCATTTATTGATTCTTTGTAATATTTCATGTGAAACTGGGGTTTTGTTTATAGTCTTTGCCTACACCTATCTTCCAGAGTTTTTATTCTATCTTGTAGCGGATTAAGTGTTTCTGTTTTAATGTTTAGATCTTTGATCTATTTTGGTTTTAATTTAGTGCATGGTGAGAGATATGGATTTAGGGTCAGTCTCTGGCATGTGGAAAGCCAGTTTTTCCAGTATCATTTGTTAAAGTGGCTATCTTTCCTCCAGTGAAGGTGTTTGGCCACTTTGTCAAAGATAAGGTGGCTGAGTGTGCCTGGCATTGTTTCTGCATCTTCTGTTCCACTGATCTACAAGTCTGTTTTTTTTTTTTTTTGCCAATATCATGCTGTTTCTATCACTATAGCTTTGTAGTATAACTTCAAATCAGGGATTGTGATGCCTCATGCCTTGCCTTTGTTGTCCAGAATTTCTATTGCTATTCTAGGTCTCTTTTGGTTCCATATGAACTTTAGGATTTTTTCCTCTGGTTCTGTGAGGAATGCTCTTGGTGTTTTGATTGGGATTACATTAAATCTGTATAGCAATTTTGGAAGTGTGGTCCTTTTGATTATATTGAGTCTGTCTGTCCAGGAAGAGGGGAGATCTTTCCATTTTCTGATCATTTTCATCTTCTTTGGTTTCCTTTTTTCAGAGCACAATAATTTCAAAGTTTCAGATCTTACATTAAGATTTTTTTTTTTTTTTGGTACTGGGGATTGAATTCAGGTCCTTGTGCTTGGGAGGCAGGTGGTGGAACCACTGAGCTAAATCCCTGGCCCCAGATTAAGATTTTTGATAAGAGATAATTTTAAAATTACTAAAACATAGAGAAAAGTGTTATATATGTCTGAACAATATAAATGAATTATAGATGATGGTCAATAGAATATTTATTTTGGAAGGCAAAATTTTTAGCAAATGAGATTAATATTTTCCTGTCTGGCAATGTTTCCAAAAAATAGGAGATTATCAACAGTGTCAAATACTCCAGGAGAACTTAAAAGGTGGTTATTGAGTTTGATAACATGGTCTACTTAAGTCATTCTTTCTCCATTACTTTGGCTGTTTCCGAAGTTTTGAGGTGCCTTCAAAAGGCTACAAAGACAGATGCGATGGGGGAGGGTATCTAGAAGTACCTAAACACTCTGAAAGGCAAAGCCAGATTTTGTCACGGTCACAGCAACTTGATTTTTCTGTGGCTGGGTAGCTATCACTCCTTAGAGTGACACTGGTTGTCAGTGATAAAGGGAACAGGATATAGACAGAACATAAGAACAAATGAGCAACAAATATCCACTGCTGTAAAGGTAAGTTTACTGGCAAAATTAATGTGAGGAACTGAACCACAGAAAAGTCTGTGTGACGATTCCTTCTGTGTGTCAACTTAACTATCTTGTATGACCAGACATATGGTTGACCACTTTCTTGGGTGTGACTGTGAATGTTTCTGGATGAGAATGACACTGGAGTTGGTAGACTGAGCAAAGCAGATTACCCTCCTTTGTGTCGCTGAGCTTCCTCCAAGCCACTGCAGAGGCAAATAGAACTGAACTGCTAAGTAGGAGGAAACTGCTCCTACCCAATGCCGATCTAGATGTTGATGTTCTCCTGCCTTTGGACTTGAACTGAAATATTGGCTCTTCTTGGATCTTGAGCCTGCCACCATTTGGACCAGAACTTAGACCACTGCTTCTCCATCATACCAATCCCTGTATCTTGAACGTTATAGACATACAGTGCACGAGTAAGTTCAATTTTAACTTCTTTAATTGGGATTTATTTTATGAAACCCTTCTAATTTCAAGAATGTAATTTTTCCCTCAAAGGAGCAATTTCCTTTTCTGAAAAGAATGGCTGTGATACATGTTCAGAACTACCACTGCCAAAATATTATTAGCATTATGCAAAGCATTTTTCAACTTCAAAGCACATTGTTCTGACTAATTGAAGATTTCAGCCTATTTTAAAAAACTCATCATATCTGAGGCAAGGGGAACATCACATACATTCCCATCTCAGCTTTACCTTTGAAATGCTGACTTAGTAAGCATTAGTGCTTTGGAACTGTGGGTTTGAAGTGGGTCACTTCCTCCTGGAAACAAATCCTGATTACAATTTGCTGTGAGTCCTCATCCCCAGCCCCATCAACTCAAGAACTGCATGCATTAGCTGACCAGAGTGGAGTTTCTAAAAAGTGGGTTAGTGCAGAGTTTCCAACTGGAGGAAACCTCAGAACTTGCCTCTATGTGTGAACCTTGGTGACTGAGACACTTGTCCAGATCACAAAGCTCATGGGAGAAACAGATTCAGGCCCTGAGTCACAGTCTGTTTTCCTTTCCTTTCCTTTCCTTTCCTTCCCTCCCTCCCTCTTTCTTTCCCTCTCTCTTCCTTTCTTTTTATTTTTTGCATTAAAATATTAATAGTTTTCCACTTTTCCATTAGTTGTGAATGGAGTGGATGGTATGAACAGCTCTGATGGCTCATGAATGTGCTGTCACTCTGATGTCGCTCATCCTCTCTCAGGACCAGAAACAACACCAATTGTGACTAAAGGGGACACAATCAAAACTGTAACTTGGCATGCAGGAGCTACACTCTAGCTTTTCCCACTTATTGGTTTTGTTCTATTTTGCGATCCTTTCAACCTTTTAAAAATTCTTTTGGGTTTGTTCACATTTAAAGTAAAGGTTGTTGTAGGGATTGTTCATTCATTCACCCAACAGTTATTTACTAGATGTCTGTTACGTGTCAGGTGTTTTTCTGGGTGCTGAGAAAACAACAGTGAATGAAGCAGTCCCTGTTCTCATGGAGGTCATATTTTAGTGAGAAAGAAGAATAAACAATGTGTGAAAATGTGTGTTCTTTGTTGTGTGCATACGTGTGTGTGTGTGTGTGTGTGTGTTAGGGTTTAAATCTAAAATTCTTCCCAAAGTCACATATGTTCAGAGGTGAGGCTTTGGAAAATGATTGGTCCATGGGGGCACTACATTTATCAGTATGTTAATTTATTGATGAGTTCATAGCTGAATGTGCTGTTAGGGGGCTAATGGCCTGGTCGGAAGAGGCCATCACTGGCGTGTGTGACCTGGAAGGGTATGTTCTTGTTCCTACCTCTGGATGCCATGGGCTGAGCAGCTTTCCTCTACCATGTCCTTCCCTATGCCATTTCTGCCTCGGAGCCAGACAACCATAAACTGAACCCACTAAAACTGTGAGCCAAAATAAACTTCTCTTCCTTTAAATTGAAGGTGTGGGATATTTTGTTCCAGTGACAAGAAAGCGACAAATACAGTATATATGTTTGCACATATGTGTATGTGTGTAGTCAATAGAAAGAATCAGGCAGAGATCCATGCTATGAAGAAAGATAAAACAGAGCAAAGAGATAAAGATAAATAAGAGTAGGAATATACATAGGGGGATTAAGTAAAGCCTCCTAGGAGGGAAATATTGATGAAGAGGTATGAGTAAAATAAAGAAGACTCAACTTCCAGGTAAAGGGAATAACACATATGTTATGTTCTGAGTGTTTGTGTCCTTAAAAGTTCATATGTTGGCACAAAGTCACTGGAGTATGGTATTAGAAGGTGGAGCCTTTGGGAATGATTAGATCACAGGGATGGAGCCCTAGTGAATGGAAGAGACATCCTTGTAAACGAGGCCCCAGAGAGCTACATTCCCCTTCTGCTGTGTGATGACACATCAAAGGCACTGCCTATGAGGAGCAAGGCCTCACCAGCCCCTGAATCTGCCAGCACTTTGATCTTGAACTTCCCTGCCTTGAGATCCATGAGCAGTACTTTGTGTTGTTTATACATTCCCAGCCTAAAGTATTTTGTTTTAGCAGCCTGAGTGGGCAAAGATAACAGGAAAGGCCCTGAGGAAAGAATATGCTTGGCATGTTTGAGGAGCAGGAGCACAGATCCTGGGAGAAGCAGGGATGATGTGGCAGCTAGGGCAGAAGCTGGGCCAGGCCTTGAGGATGGACAAGGGTTTTATCCTGAGAGAGCCAGGAGCTGTGGAGGGCATGGGCTGGGGTGGGCCCTCTCATTTCCCTGTTGAAAGGTTTGCCTGGAACCTGGGAAAGAATAAGCAGAGAGAGGCATGCTGGGAAGCCAAGCAGAAGGCCATTGGCTATCCATGAAAGAGGCATGGCAGCTGGACCACTGTGGTGCGGAAGTGGTGGGAAGTATTTGATCAGGGCAGCAGCTGAAGGTAGGGCTGGTAACACTTGCTGGTGAGCTGGGTGTGAGGCATGAGTGGCAGTGAAGAGTTTTGGGTAAATTCAAAGATATTTTTAAAAAATTACCGTCATTGAGATATCATCCACATACCATTGAAGTGTACAATCCAGTGTCCTTCAGTATCTTCTCAGAGTTGCTCAGGCATCATCACAATCAATTTTAGAACATTTTGTTACCCCAGAAGAAGTGCTCCACCCTTTAGCAGTAGGATCCCCTTATCCTACTGTCCTCTCCAGCCCAGCCCTTGGCAACCACTGATCGGCTGTCCGGCTCTATAGATTTGCCTGTTGTGGAATTTCATATAATAGTGTGGATGTTTGCGTGTATGTGTGTGGAATGTGTATGGGCGTAGTCAATAGTAAGAGTTAGGCAGAGATACATTCTGTGAAGAAAAGTAAAGCAGATTAAGGAGATAAAGAGAAATAGGGGTAGGAATGGAGGAATATACTGAAAGATATTTCTGTGACTGGCTGTTTTCATTTAACCTAATTTTTCTCAGGTTCATGCAGGCTGTTGCATGTGTCAGTACTACATTCCTGTTAATGCCTGAATAACCTTCCCCTGCGTGGATATGCTGCCTTTGCTTACCCATTCATCTGCTGATGGACATTTAGACTCTTTCCACTTCTAGATTATCGGGACGAGTGCTTCTCTGAACCTGGCCCTGATGTCCCCTCCCTTCACCCCTCCGCTGGTATCTTGGGCTTCCAGCCTCACTCATCTCCCTCTCTCTGCCAAACCCCACGTCCCTCTGCACTGCTCTCTTAGCTTCTCATCTGCCAGGATTTGAAGTCTTTTTGTTCTTCAGACCAGTCCCCTAGACAGGCAAGAATTTAGGACGTCCTCGCTGCTGCTTCTGTATATCCATCTTCCTTTCCTCTTCTTCTTCCTCCTCCTCTGCTCTTAGTCTCCACCCTTCTCCTCTCTCTTCATTACTGCCACTAATTGGCGTGAGCTTTTCTCACATTGCTTTGCCCTTTGCACTGTGACTCTGCTTCTCCGAGGTCACAGGTGGGGTCCTCACTAGCTTCCTGTCCTCGTCTTGTCCATAGCGGTCACCTCTCGGGGAGTCTCGCTCGCCCGGTGTACAGAGCGCCGTGCTGCGTCTGTTCTCAGGAGGCCTTTTCAACCCTCACCTCCTCCTGCCCTGTCAGCTGCTTTCCTCTGCCTTCAGCAGTTGCTCATTCTGAGCTGTCACCATGCAGATGGCGCCCAGACCCTCCTTCCTGCCTGGCCGCTCACCTCAGCGCCAGCATTTTTATTGGACTTGGCATTGGCGCATCTGCTAGCATCTCCTCGTCCTCCTCTCAACTGAGATCCAGGCTCCTGGCGCCGCCTCTCCCAGCCTGGCTTCTTCCTAGCCCCTTCCCTCTTCGCTTAGGCTGGATTCTGTTCCAGCAAGGCGGACACCATCATCCCATTTATCTCTGGATAGCCACCAAGTTTGCCTGATTTACACTGATTCCCCATCTGGCCTGGCTCTTCCTTATCTATTGCAAAAGCTCTGATTCAAGCTGTTGTCATTTTCTGTCTGAGTGATTGTGACAGGCCTCTGGCCCCTCCCTCGTTCCATGCTTCTTGGTTCACAGCTTCCAGCGACATTCACGAAGTCCAGGCCTGGGCTGCCTGGAGAGCTGAGAAGTCAGAGAACCAAGCCCACTGCTCATACTCATGTTTTCCACGATCTTCGGGAAGTGACCTCAACTCATCGGGTCTCAGCTGTCTGTTTTTAAGTTGGCAGCAGGTGGCAGGATAAATGTGCCATAATCCAGGGGTGCTTCTGAAGATCAAGAAAGATGATTCGTGCAGTGGCCCACGTGGTATGGGTACAGTGCTGTTCCTGCTGTTATCGTCAAGCCAACAGCTTGGAGTCCTTCGCAGGGCCCCACCACTACTTCCTCTGGCCAGAGTTTCTGTGGCTTCCCTCTCTGCTTTGCCAAGTCAGACCATTTGTGACCCTCAGGACCTCTTTTCCTCTGCCGAGACCGCAAGGGAATGGCCCAGTCCCTGCCCACTGTCCCTGGCCCCAGGCTGGCCTCACTTGGGTCTCCCAGTCTTCTCAGATGAACTTGAGGAGGGAGAGGGACGCGTGCCAGTTAGGAGCTCGGAATTTGGCATCAGGTGTCCTGGCTGAATTCCAGACTGAGTCACTCAGCAGCTATGCTTCACTTTTCTGAGCCCAAGTTTTCTTCTCTGTGAAATGGAGCAACAGTAATGACTTTATAAGAGGATGCATGCGTATACAGCACACCACGTACACATGCACACACAACACACAAACACATGTGCACAGATAAGATATATACACACATACACATACGCACACGCCATGTACATGTCCATACCTACCATGAATACATACTGCATGCGTGTGCCCCATAAAGGGCAGCCCTTTGTAGCCTCTGAGCACTAGCCAGACAGAGAAAGAGCGGAGCTTTCATTTACCTCCTTCTGTCTCCAAGGGCCTTGTCCCTTTGCCCTGAACTCCACCACTGGCTTTGACAGCTGCTTTATAGCTCCCTTCTGTTCTGCAGTCCAGAGCACCTGCTCTTGGGGAGAAGGGAAGAGAGACTCGAGCTTTTTTCCAAAACTGAACCAGGGAGGAACCAAGCCACAGGACCTCTTTACCACATCTGCAGTCTGTGCAGAGCCCCGTGGAGATGCTGCTCACTGCTCAGCTCCCATGTACTGGGTCAGGAGTGGTTGTGCGGGCTCCACCCAGCCTGCTCTTCCGGCATCTGGTCAGCTGAGCCCTGTCCCCTGCTTGTGTTCCCTGCACGTGGTAACCTTTTCATGTGGGCCTGCCTGATCTCTTTGTCCGGGGTGTAAGCTCCTTGAAGGTGGGGCCTGTCTCCAACTTTTCTTAAAATCCCCCAAAGTGAATTTTAACTCACAAAATGTTCTTTCTGGAGGAGTGAATGTACACCTCCTTTGTAGTTTTGCTTATTACATAAATTTAGGATTCATCTGATAAATATCTTTAAGCCAATCCCTTAATTGTTGCATGGCATAAGTTCTCAATACATTTTTTCCTTTCTTTTCATTTCAGCTTTTCAGGAGTAGTCACCCGGACGTATGTAATGAAAGAGATTTAAATGGAATCTCTCCCACTTTGTGTTCACCAGATTAAAGGCCATAAGTGTCACGTATAAGTCTGGCCTATATTAATACTGCACTTTCATATTTCATTCCATTTGAGTGGAATGAAAGGGATTATTTAAATAGAGTAGTAAATGATGGTTAGACAGATGCTAATTTGATATGTAATGAGTACTTACAGTGTCCCTGGCTCTGTGCTAGGTACCTGCCCTTAATGAACAGGGACGTGGGTCTGAAAATGATGCAATGACAGGTGCAATAATTGAGCCTAAGGGCTCCCACTCAAAGAGAAGAAAATGTGTCAATAGCACAATCAAAACGTTCCTGTATGTCATGTTTGACTTTCACTCATCAGCTTGTTTCTGTCCTCCATAATCTGAATTATACGTGTAATTCTAAGATGAATAATGTTAATATTTGATATTAAAAGACTGCTTGCTGCTTGCTTTCTGGATCAGCATGTACCTTGCATCAGACTCACTGGAGGACTTCTTCGAACTCCTATTTCTGGGCCCATCCCTGGAGTGCCTGCTTCAGCGGGTGTGGGTACCGCTGCTCAGTATGCAGTTGCAGTAGTTTCTAGGTGATGCTGATACTTCTGGTCTGGAGATCATGTTTGAGAACCACTGTTCTAAAACACCCAAGAGATCACACGGTATTGGCATATTCCTTGACAGTTGCAAAATCCATGAATGCTTCGTTCACTCAAAATACAATTGAGCCACCTAGGATGTGCCAGGCACAGTGCAAGGTATCATGGCCTCGGGTACATTGGATAGAAATGGCGCCTGCTGCTTGGAGCTGCTGTCAATCAGTCTGCAGGTGTCCTGAGAATGGGCTGTCTTTACCCTCGTTTCTCCCACGATGGAAATGAAGGCCAGTTCCATCCTGGGCACCATCCTGGAACTCAGACTCCCGAGCCACTGTCCTTTCCACTGTTCCTCTTGCCTGTTTACTTTCAGATATGGTTGCTTTTATTAACCTTGAGACTGATTCTTTCATTCTGCTGAATGTCAGTTTTCCTCGTGCTTTTATTTAATTATGCATTCCCATTTTAATTATGTCATATTGATTGCCTTTTATAGACAGACCTCTTATATCCTTCCTTCTTTGCCTTTGGTCTTTAAGTCATGTTTACATTTGTCCAGATGTGTTTGTTTTTCTCCTGCCAACAGATATGACTTGGTTTTTTTTCCTGTTAAATAATTTCTGCCTTCTGCCTTTGGAATTGGGTGTGAGTGGGACAGAATATCTTTGATGGTGCCCAGATTCCCACTATGTGTCCCCTGCATCAGTGTGCTGATGTGAGGCCTTCCATCTCGCAGCTCCCCAGAGGGAGTGAACCCAGAATGGTGGCTCTCTTGGCACTACCAGGCGTGTAGTCCACACCTGGCAGCTTCACTCCACAGCACAGGCCAGACTATAAAAAGACCAAAAGCATTAAAAATAGCTCTACAGTTCTCACCTTGGAAGCTTTCAGGACAGCTCTCCAAAGAAACAACTAGCTTCCCCCTCACAGCCAAAGCAACACGGACAAATATTTTTTATTGTAGTAGAAGAATCATGAAATAAACATCATACACAAAAATGACTGGGTAGGGAAGGAGAATAGTTTTGAAAAACTACAGCTGATCCAGCTGTAGCTGGAAGAGCAGGACTGGAATTTAGAAGGCAACCAGCATCATTTCCCACCCATTCCACTGTGGCTGGGTGGGGAGCGCTTTGAGCTGGGATAATGCCCTTTGCAGGGTTTCCAAATTGGGGGTGCAGGCCCCTGTGGCACATAGGTGATTTTTTGGGGATTTTTTTGGTACTGGGGATTGAACTCGGACCTTGTGCTTGCAAAGCAGGTGATGGAACCAGTGAGCTAAATCCCGGGCCCCCACAGGTGATTTTTGATAGCACATCTTGAAGTAACTTTTAAATTTTATTTGTAGCCCTCCCTAAGTTTGGAGCTAACTTCCTTCCTTGCTCTGCTGGATTTTTCCATTGCTTTTTAAATTTAACTTTCTTAAGACATTTTCACATCTCCTTGGCTGATTTTAGAGATAACTTTAATGTACCTCTATTGGATCCTCTACTCCTTTATGCAGTTCATTTCTGATCTCTCCTATTTTTATTTCTAGATCCTTCAGATGAAATTCCACTGCAGTCTACTAGTCCTCCCTTTCTCTAAAAGTTTTTAAACATTTTCTTTAGTAATTTCTGTGTTACATAAAAATTTTAAGTTCATGTCACACTTCAAAGGTGGAGGGAAGGACTATAACTGCTTTTGCTGAATCCTGCACCCTTCCCACACCTTTGGTAATGAAGCCACGGTGTAAAAAGGATGCTAAAGACCATGAGAAGCGGTTAGGTGTGTTTAGGAATAGAATGAGATCATAGGATAGTGGTCCATGGAGAGAGTGGGTAAAGATGTGGGACACATCATGCTAGATCATGTTGTAATTTTTTAGCCACTGAGTGAAGTGATTGGATTTTTTTCCCAGACCCTTTGGGAACCCACTAAAGGGTTTTATGTAAAGGAGTAATTGGGTATAAATTGTATCTTAAAAATATCTCCCTGGCTATGCCCATGTGGAGAGTGGATTGTAAGAAAGCCAGCGTGGAGAGAAGGCCTGGGAGAGATGGCTGGAGCTCCCATGAGAGGCAGTGATGTCTTGGGCAGGGGACTATGGAAAGTGTGACATGGGTGTCACAGTAGCTTGGAAGGCGGCCCATTCGTGCTGATGGTCTCGCTGTAAGGAGGAGCCATCCCACCGGCTGGAGGGAAAGGACCTTAGACATTCACTGAACCTGCTTCCATAGGAAGGGACAGGGTTTGAGAATTCAGAACCAGAATAAAAGAAGTCCATCAGTATTGTAGAATTTTAGGAAAGTATGAATGACATTCCCACCTTTTCCGCATAGTTCTGAGCCTTTGCAGGCTTTTTCTCCATGCCTTGTCGACCTTGGGAACTAATGGTGTGGATCCTGAAGGCTGAAATGCCCACTCGGGTATGTGTGTCAGGGCAAATTCTCACCTCACACACACACGGCCCTCGCGTATCTTCCCTGCTGTGGCATTGGCTCTGTCACGGTCTTGCTTGTGCATCTACAGGACCCCCTGTGTCTCTGTGACCACTTTGGTCGGGTAAAGAAACATTATTCGTGACTGGTGTGGTCACTTTATTCCTCAGAGAAGAGACCGCCTTTGAGTAGAATGGGAGAAAAAACCCAGCTGTCTTTCATAGTCATTTCCACTTGAATTTCTACACATCACTCATTTAGGTTTAATCTGGTTGTGACTACAACTACACAAAGTGCAGAAAGGGCGACTTGGGCGAGCTTCAGATACTTGTATCACGTATGTACGATTTCTCTGATGACCTCTGCTAAGTGGTGCTATGCTGGCTTCCGAGAGCAATGACTCGCCAGCCCCTAACTCCTGCCACAAGATGCTCATGGTTCCGTTCCCTCTTCCCTTCTTCTTCCAGAGATGGCCCCAGTCGGCTAGTGGAGGGATGCAGGGATCAGCGGAGCTCTTTGAACTTCCAACTAGTAACCCACGCGAGGCTGCCGGCAATGCCTGGCTCCTCTTGATGGGCCTGGTGTGGACAGATGTCAGGTCCTGAGCAGTCCTCTGCAGACCCACAGCCGGTTACTCCAGTGCTGCTGTGGTCCCGCCACACCCTGCCCCTGCCTCCTCCTCATTATCTCTTCTTCTGCTCCATTCTTGTGTCATAGACACATCAATGTACTCATGCAATCTAGGTCTTGCTAGTTACGCATGATCTTTTTAAATCATTCCTTGTTTCTCAGACTTTCAAAATCCTTGATGACTTTAAATGCTCAGGAAAAAAGCTCACAAAATAGTGTTTATTCCCAGACTGCAGTTCCTTGTTGGAGGAACACTATTGGCATTGTGAGTGGGAAAACTGTAATATTAGATTATCTCAAGTTGTACAAGACTTCAGCACCTTCATTCAGCACCCCAAACGTTGCAACCCCAAACACGCAACACATTAAAAATGTGAGGTAGCCTCTCAGACTGAAATCTTACAAAACGTGTATATAGGGCTGCAGCATTGGACAGTGCTTAATATTCACCCCCACTTAAAAATTTAATTTATTAGACCTATAAAAGTAAATTACGTGTACAGGAATATTTGTATATTATCAATGTAGTTCTTAAAAGGAAATTATTAATATTAATAAATATAGCTTAAGTGTTTGAGTTTGTAAATGTGACTAAACATTAATTAAAGAGGTCATTAAAAGTGATCTTTAAAAAATCTCCTTATGTTAGATGTGAATACTGAAATATTTACAGGTGAAAAGAAATTTACTTTAAGATTCCCTCGTGGGGAAAATATGAGACTAGATGAAATTAAACATAAAAAATGTTAATAATTGTTGAAGCTAGGTGATGGATATGTGGGTTTACTTGTTAGTCTCTTTAGGTTTGCTTCAAATTCCCAATTAGCCAGGCCTGGTGGCAGAGAACTATAGTCCCGCAACTCTGGAAAGCAGAGGGAGGAGGATTGCAATTTCTAGCTCAGTGTAGGCAATTTACTGATTTAGCATGATCTTGTCTCAAAAATTAAATGTAGAAAAAAGGTCTGGGGGTGTAGCTCAGTACGAAGGCCCTGGATTCAATCCCCAGTATTGCAATAAACAAACAAACATTCATTGAAAAATCCCAAATAAAAAGTCCAAAGAAAGCAGTTGTTTAAATTTCCTTGAAAGAACTTTGAAGTTCACAGAATCCTTCATTGTTCCCCCGTTCTTTCTGTCTGGCAGAAAGGGCTAAACCTTTTGGACTCATACGTAGGTGACTCCTGGCTTTGTGTGATTCCAAGGCCACGACTCCAAGGTCTTTCCAGAGACAAGCTTCATGACAGCATCTACACTCCTGTAGCCACGCTGCCTATAAGAGGTCACCACTTGTAACAAGTTGTCTTTTTCATCAATGTGCTTTTCTAGTCGTATTGTACAACCTTTGAAGGCAGAGACATTAAAAAGCAACTCTTGGCACAGCCTGCCCAAGCAAACTACACGTGGGCTCTAAGTTATGCGTGATATTTATAATTTTACTTTTTATCTCTCTGTGTGTCTATATGCATGTTTCCTTCCTTTTATTTTCTATTTCCTTCAGCTTAAATCCATTGTGGTTGATGGTGGTGATAATGTATTGCATTAGCCATAAATGCTGTGTTTAATGGCTTGGGTCCAGCAAATCACTTGAACTTCTCAATCCTCAGTTTTCTCTTCTGTAAAATGGGGGTGGGTTATAATAGTACGACTGCATAGGGCTGCAGGGAGGATGAACTCATATAGAAATAACTGCTGTATGGTAAACATTAGCCATTATTTTTAGCCAAATGTTATTTGTCGCACACCCCTTAAAAAACAACTCACTCCCCTACACTTTGAATTTAGAGCTTTCATTTGAAAATATATGCTTAGTATATTATTATCTTATTGAAATATTCTGTTCTGGAATTTTGAAATAGCCTCTTGTCCTGGTATTAGAACTTTTAGGGTGCAAGCTTATTTAAAACATCTGTTCATACCCTTGAACGAGCTAGAATCTCTAGACTGTTTTGAAGCACGTGTGGAAAAGCAGGTTTACAAACGAATGGGTCCGCATCCACAGTCTGTAATTTATCCTAGTTTGGGAGGTAATTGAAACTCAGGAAAATCACTTTGTTTAATATCATTGATTTATTTTTGCAAATCTCAGATGCAAGAGCTAATGACAGTCTTTCCAAACTAGTAATTCAGAAATACAAGTTTCTGTGTAGTTAAAAGCATCCTGGAGATATGGAAAATGTTGCAGTGTAATTAAAATTGTGTAGAAATATCTGTGCATAAACATTTATGGTGGGAAATGGATTGTCTGTAGAGTATTAATGGCTCTGTCACTCGAATAACATAACAAATGTCACCGCCCTTTTCTCTCTTTTTATATTTTGTTATTATTCCAAATTTTCTTTCATAATCATTGCCCATTTTAAGACCAGAAGCCTATTAGGATGTTGTTCTTTAAACTTGTCTCTCTAGAGAGGCTTTTTTTCAAAATTAATTTAAAAAACTAAAAATCATTTAAAGCTCTTTAACTTCCCAGGTGTTTCAGTAGATTTACATCCTTGCCTTCTTATCATATGTGTGGTGATTATGTTACTATTCAACCAAATCACCATGAGGGCTGGCTTCATGGAGATCTTAGAGTTGGATCTATGACTCAAATAAGTATTAAGAATAATATATTAATGTGCTTAGCATTATACATGCCTCAATTTCTTTATCTTTAAAGTGAGAGGTCAGGATGCAGAATTAACACAGATAGGCTCTTCTAGCTCAAAACTATTATAAATTAAAAACTCTAATATCTGACATCTTCCTAAAGCTTTTCTGTAGGTATTGTGGTGGACTAGAGAAAGTGGGCGTCACCTCACTTAGTCACGCAGAATATGAATTTTTATGTCAGAAAGGAGCTGTCCGTGGGGACAGACTGGGTCTGTCATCTCAGTTTCTGAAGGTTCTGACACCTCCCTTTGCAATAAAGACTCAGACAAAGTAAAATGATTTCTTAACTGCTTCCGGAATGCTGTGATTGTTCCTGGTTATTAAACTAAATGAGATTAAGGAGTAGCTGCAAGACGGCCTCCAGGCTGTTGCTTCCTTGGGTGGGTACTGTGGAGTCCACCAATTTGTGGGTTGGCTCATGGTGGTTTTTAGAATAACATCTCTTATAACATGCACGTCTTGTTCTATGCAGGCTACACTGGAGAGCTTTGCCAGTCCAAGGTTGACTACTGTGTCCTAGACCCATGCCGAAATGGAGCGACTTGCATTTCCAGTCTCAGTGGATTCACCTGCCAGTGTCCAGAAGGTAAAATATTAATCACTGCTCCAGAAATGTTTGTCACTTTTCACTTTAAATCATACATGAATTTGATCAACTTTGTTCTTTAAATTTATGAAAAACTTGATACAAGAGAACTTCCGATTTTGTCTCATTTAAACAAAATATAGATGATACCCTTTTAAAGCTCTATGCTGGCATAGCTTGAAGATTATGGTAGAATATTAGATGTGAGCTAAGAATTTTGCTGATTTTGATTTATACACTGAAAATTAACTTCTATAATAAAACAGAATTCTTTATAATGGTGAAATTTCACTTAAAATTACCATTTTTGTTAGGTTTTTCAGCTTTTGGTATCAGTTCACATAAAAAACCTATAGTTCATCTACTTTGATTTTTATGTTAACTTTATGGTGTCTTAGAAAATTCAATCACCCAGAAAGCCACATCTTTAGGGCTACTTTTATTTTATAAAATAGTTTCACTGTTAGAATAGTTTCTCCTGGGGGAGGAGGTAAATAATTACAGGTAGACGCTGGTGTTGAAGGAGTGATTTTGTACTTGGAGGAAGTTTTGTTCCCATTTTTGCTTGGAGGGATGCTATGAAAGGGTTTACTTTAAACCTTTAATGTTATAAGAATAACATCGTATTAGAGGCCCCCCCCCCAAAACCATCATGTAAGCTCCTGATCCATAGAAGTGACATTGACAGCTACATAAAATAGAGTCACATCTGCACAGAGATTAAATTTAGCGCCCCACTGCTTAAGGAAGCATCTCTGCACTCACAGTTACCTTCTGCTGCCCCTGGCAGAGAGCCTGGAGGAGGCCAGGGTGGCAGTGGGCATGGAAAGGGGCCACTGTGGTTGCCCCGGTAACCCAGGTGCTGGGACCCCAGGAGGTGCACCTGTGAAGGACATCACCTGATATTCTTTAGCATTTTGGAGAAATGAACACCAGCACCAGGGCCAGGTTCTCCTCTCCAGGGTCCTGTGCAGGACTGGGGTACGGGGTGCTGGCTGTGGTCCCCTGAGCTGTCGCCCTCTAGCTGTGCATGCTGGTAATGAACCTGGTTATCAAGGCAGCAGGGTCACACAGGCTCGGCTAGCCTGTTCTTCACCCGCTCTTATCTTTCTTTGCAAGGCAGGCAAGCAGATGTAGGCAGAGGGACTGAGACAGAGCGAGCAGCATCACTGTCACTTGCTGCTGAGCACTTTGCAGGTTTCAGAGCTTTGTCACCCCTGAATGAGAGTCAGTTGCCACCTACCTCTGGTGGTAGACCTTGCTGTTTAGTCAAGGGCAGGCTTCAGGGTCCTTCTGGGGTCAAATGGGATTTTTGTACAAGATCTTGGACAACTCTAAAGTGATTTATTGTGATTGGTTTGATTTTTGCTGGATAGTTACAATGAGACCCCAGAGGTCAAAGAGGAGGAGACTGCAGAAAATCACACTGGTAATAGGGATGGCCTTTGAACTAGAACCTAGGAATCTTCCTTTCACTTAAGACTTTATTTTCTTAGTTGGCCAAGATTTCCTGAGCATTTCCTTTACCCCAGGTGCTGCTCAGGGTATTGGGTATAACACTTAGTGAAGCTGAGCTGGCTCTCCTGAGGTGCATGCACCAGGAAGGATATAATGACAGGCAACAGACACCTTGAAAATGTGCAAAAGGGATCTTCCTAGCCTTGGGGTCAGGAGAGATTCCCACACGGCAGGACTCCAGTAGAGGAGAGGGGAGGGAGAAGGTGACGGCTGGCCAGAAGGAAGGGCTTGACCTCTGCCCTGGAGGGGAGGGTACAGAGGGTTGGGCTAAGGCCGGGTTCCACCACTGGCCGAGTAACTGCCCCTGTTGCTGCCTGTGAGAAATGCACACGACAGCAGCAAAAGCAGGGCTTTAACCCTGTCTCCCAAGGCCCGTGTCCTCTGCTGAGCAGGCACACGCAGAGTGGTGACACTGAGCGATTTGTGCTGTCACGCAGGGCCCTTCCTCCAGTTCCTCACTGGCCGAGCACTACGGGGGACCCAACTTCTAGAGGCTGCCGGAGTCTTCTTTTTCTCTCTGTAAGACAGTTACTTGGTCCTCCTTCCAATTTGAGTTTGGATTTCTTCAGAATGCTGTCTGTTCTCTACTCTGGGACTTTTGAAAAGCAGATGTCCCTGTTTAGAAATTTCATGCAACTTTGTGAATACTGTTTCTGTTTAGCCTCATCTGTCTTATCATGAAAATGGACCATTCTCTGCCATTCTCCTTTTCCTAGATACCTACATTTTTCAGCAAAGGCTTTCTTACTAGTTTATTTCTCCCCCAAGGTCTCATTTGCTTAGGAACCTTCTAGAAGCATAAACTTGGTCAGAAAGTTAGACAATTTTAACTGCCGGTAATTTTCCACTCAGAGTTAACTATTTTGTCTTGATTTTATTTTTCTGGTACCGGGAATCAAACTCAGTACCTTTCGCTTGCCAGGCAGGCGTGGCGCCACTGAGCTAAATCCCTAGCCCACTATTTTGTCTTGCGAGTGGACCACTTTAAATTCTTTTCTTACAATGCCTCACTGTTCAATCTGTAAAATGAAAGTGATGACAGTGCCGCCTGTTTCAAAGGGTCTGTTACAGTTCAGAGACATGATGCAGATAAAGTGCTGAGCACACTGTGTGGCTAAGTGCTCAAGAAATATTAGCTATTTTACCATTATTGTTTTCATCACGATTATTATCATGAAGCCGTTGTGAAACAAGCAGGGAAATTACAATTTTTCATTCTGGAACAGTGTTGAGCGTAAGTTGGAGAAAGACAAGAATGGAAACGAGGAGGAAAGTTTGGAGATGATTGTAGAAGTCCAAGTGGTAGAAGTGTAGAAAATGGAAGTGTAGAAAAGGGGAGACACTGGCAGGTCTGACAGAACTCTGAGGTAAGATAGAGGGGCTTGGGGAAGGATGGCATTATGGCGGGTGAAGGAGAGAGAGTAGGGTGAACTCTCCAACAGCCTTTCTAAGAAGTCTTTCATTCAGATAGCGCTCTCCATCAAAGACTGAACAGAGATTTAGTTGTTGCCTAAAAGCGCTCACTAAAATGTTTCAAGGCTCCTCAGCTCGAGCATATAACCAGTGAGGAGCATTTTAAAAGCAGCCCCTATTCTTAGGGTGGTTGGTGAAGGTACTGATTTTATAGAATACCTCGACCCTGGAGAAGAGCCTGTGCTCTAGAATCTTACATCAGCCACACCCTGAAAGCAAATTTTACAGCCTGAAGAGCAAATTTGACAAACATCTCAAGTCTGCAGAATGTTCTGAAGTTGGGATAGGGCCTTTGAGGCTCCCGTTCCCTTTCCATTGCTCCTTTGAACCCCTGTGTGGATTCTGCCTTCTCCATTTCCCTGTTAGTTAGCTCTTGAGGGAAGGGAATGTATTTTATGGATCTTTTTGTTCCCACTTACTGCTAACACCCCATCCACACATCATGTTTTATGTTGGCAGAAGGTTAATTAATATTTGGCAGATTATTTAATTATAAAAGTCAACAATTTGATGCCACTCTTTCTCTAGGATACTTCTTTTTGTGACAAAGACTGTGGAATCCCTTTACAACCATCTCTGCCGGGCGAGAAAGCTGTTAAAACCATGCTTCCCATGTCCTGGCTCTTTCCTATTCTTTTTACCTCGATGCTTTTTCCTTCAAGGGTCTTTTCACATCTGATGTGGGCCAGAACCTTAGAGATAGGTTCCTTCCTGAGTGTTGTCACCTGGACACTTGCATTCTCTTAAGTCCTGTTTCCAAAATACAAAGTCAGACACCAGAGGGACAGGTATCTGCACTTCTCCCACTCTAAGGTTACATCCTTCATCAAGAACTTCTGGCTTTTCTTTGAATTTCTAATCTAGTTTCACTAGGTCCATATTTGAGAAGTACAGTTTCAGATTCTGGTTACAGCAGGGGTGATAAGAAGTGGAAGTAGAAATACCACGAATATTTTTTATATCTGCCTTACGGAATGATTACAACAAATATAAGTAATTAGAATCTGATATTATTGCTTATGACTATGTTTCAAATCCTGACATTATCTTTATGTCTGAAGATTTCTAATTATACCTGTTCTAATTATAATTATCCCTGCATATTGGCATTTAAATGTGTATATTTAAATATATGACTATGTAGCTGGGCATGGTGGCACACATCTGTAATCCAGATGATGGCAGGAGAACCATGGGTTTGAGACCAGCCTGGGCAATTTAGTGAGACACCCCCATCTCAAAAAATATATGTTTAGGTGTATGTGTAAATCTGAATTCTATATCAAGGCACCATCATTAGTTCAGCATCTCGATTTTTATACCAGTCTTTCCTGGGAAATTTGAAGAGCACAACAGAAATTAATGAAGAATAGAAAGAAATCAACAATGATTAAAGCATCGAGCAGTGAAGGACACTCACTGGTCCTGCAGGTGGGAACATCCACCTTGTACAGAGCACTCTTGGCAGAATGGCGTCACCTGCCCGCTACCTACCTGTTACAGCTGACATATGGCAGTGAGAGACCAAAGTGAGAACATAGGTCTCACGTACTATTTTGAGAAAACATTTTATCTAATGCATTTAAAAGTTTTAACATTCAAAAATGTTGAAGTGTTTAAAACCATTAGACATTTTCTAGCTTGGATTATCCACACAAAGAATTTGTATTGATTGCTCTTGCTCTGTAATGATGAAGGCGAGTTGCAGTTGAGCGGGAGGCTCGTGTCTTTCAACCCCATGACCATTAAAACACAAGCCTGGAATGGAGTTGGCTGTCTGGTCCTGAAGCTCTTACAGCACAGAAACTCCCGCAGCGTAGCTCGGTGTGGTGAACTGGTGTGCTTCTCTGGCCTGGAGCTCAGGAGACCTGAATCAGGGCCCAGGGATGAAGTAATAGAACTGAGTGGTTTTAAATGTGAATTTCAGGGTCCTGCTGCTTAGGTTAAAGGTTGTTGAAAGGTGTGAGGAGGAAGAAGCCCTTACCTCTGTGCCTGACAAATAGTACTGAATAAACATTCGCTATTATAATGATTCCTTGGTCATATCATCTTGAGTGAGTCTTAAAATTTCCATCCCTTCCAGCCTTTGTCTCCTTGTGAAATAGAGTTGACTACTGTCTTTAGGGGACTTTATTCCTAAAAGCCTTTGATTCAGAATAAGGTCCCTTCCTAAGTCAATAAATCCATCTTGTTTCAAGGAATGTGTATACAGAAAAGCTCCATAACCTCAAAGCACTGCTAGAGAAAACCAGGGGTCTAAATCTTTATGTTGGCCCAAAGGTCCTGTAGGTTAAATCCCATTACAACAAGTTCCAAGGGTTTATTCAAACTGTTTTGTTTTCCTGCATTTTATAGCCTTGAGTAATCTAGCTGTATAAATCCTCCTGTCCAACTTAAATTTCAGTGGTGATGCTTTTCATCTTAAAGGGATTTACAAGTGATAATAAGACATGTCGTAAAAGTTATCTTTGAGGCAATGTATATTGTTCAGAATCTAGGTGTGTTACCTAATATGGGCATCGGCATTGTGCAGTTCTGGGATTTGGTTGGTTTTTGCTGTATCCCGCTATGCATGAGCTTGGTGGAAGCACTCTCTGAGGAGCATGTAAAGTGGCCTGGATTTACATGAGAAAAATCTGGCAGGTCCTCATAAAATTAACAAGCCCAAGTAAGATGCTGCTCTTTTAAAAATTGGCGTTATCTGCAAGTCACCCCTCCAATGAGGGATCCCAGCAGCTGAGACCATCAGCATTCCACATGGTCTGCAGTTGACCTTTTGGGAACGAAGGAGGATATTGAGACTTATTAAGTGTGAATAAATCTGGTTTCCATGTTGGGTGTATGCTGATTAATTTTTGTTTTATAGCTGAGCTCATTTTCTTTCTGCCTTTCTTTTTCTTTTGGGCCATAGCACGGTTTCTCTGAGATTGTTTAAATAGAAATTCACCAAGGAATCTTATTTGCTTGTTTTTTTCCATCAGCAGTGGGAACAACAGCTGCGCATTTCCTGAATGGCCAGCGTCCTGTCTCTCCACTTTAGCTCTGCTTCCCCTGAGGAACCCATTCTGGCAGGTGGCTTTCGGGAGTTACCATTTGACGAATGAATGAATGAAAATAATGATATCTTGACTTTTTTTAAAAGTAGGATATCCCTAACAGACAAACACAAATTTCAGTATGTTAAAGTGTGAGTCCAGATCTACATGTGACAATTCTTTAGGATTCTTACAAATTTTTGGCTTTAAAAATCCAGGTTTTTGTCTTGTATCTGACTCTGAATCTTTTCCCTTGGGGCTCCTATGATAGCAACAGCCTCCTTGGTGACCGTAACAGTGATGATGGTGTCTGCTGTGTGTTGAGTGCCTACATGTGCTAAGAACTGTGTTGGGTCCTTTGAAGTTGTTATGCCCATAAGTTAGCAGTTCACAGCTAAAGCTCAAGAGTTTGCTGCTTGAGCATAGATGTGTTTGACCATGGACTACCTGGTGATCTTGAGCAAGTTACTTAAACTTAAATTCCCCATGCCTCATTTTGCCCATCTACCCAGTGAAGGTGGTATTAGCAGCCACTTCATGGGGCTGTCCTGAGCATTAAAGAGCTACGATGAGCTTACAGCGCCTAGAATAGTGTCTGACAGAGAACAGGTGACTGACTGAAGTCACGGTTTAAACCCTGCAGCACCTCTGCAAGGTGGATGTTATTATACCATTTTAAAGATGAATCCTGAAGCTCCAAGGTCCAAGTGGGCCAGGGTACAGACACAGGTTTGTCTGATTCTGAGGTTCACATTCTTCTTGGGGCCCCAACTCCTCCCTGATGAGTTCTTTCTGCATGACAGCTATGGATGCATAGCCTCTCCCGAGGGCCATGAAAGCTGAACATTTTAGAACACCTGCACCTAGGTACTTATGAAGCATTTCTTGAAAGACTGAATGAATAAATGTCTGCAGACTATTTCAATGATAATACTTTGTATGGGAAGAATGCCCATATAGCCAAGATGAGTTAGCCAGTATTTGATGAGGAAAACAGGTAGAATTTACTGGCCAGACCCTGCACATTCAGTCCTGGCAGTGGGGAGGGGGGCTTGTATCTTACAAGGCTGCTTTCAGTGCCCCACTCATGCATGGTTTGGGGCATTGTCCGGAGACTCAGGTGGGGTTCAAATGCAGAAGTTGAGGATCCCCTGCTCTGCCTCTCCTTTCCCGGGACCCTCTCTCGTTCCTCATGGTGTGCATGTGCAGGCCCCTGCCCTGTCCCTGTGGACAGAAGGGGCACGTTTCCTGCTGGCCTTAGCCTCCCTGTGTGCGTCACAGGTGTTCCACAGTCCTCAGGGTGGAGCCCTCCAAACATGAAACTGGCCCCTTGCTGCCTGCTGCCTGCATATTTTGTCTGCCCTCTAAATTGGCCTTCTTTGTTTCATTTTCCAGAAACTTGAGGCAGATCCTTTTGCTTTTGGTGGGGAGTTTATAGTTGTTCTTTGTGGAAATGTCTTACTTTTTCTGTATTGGAGCCAAACATTGATAACGTTGTTCTTAAATTCAGCAAAGATCCTTTACAATAGAAATACAAATATCCCAGAAGTAAATAACAATTTTATTTTCCCCGCAGCAGAACTGATCACCTTACACAATTTTTTTTTCTTTGACAAAGACTGGAGTGATGTTTTTTTTTGTCTTTAATGTGGGCTAAAATATCACATGTCGTAGTCCCAGGATTTATGCCAAGCTACTCAGGTCCAGGTTCTGACTCCTATCAGCTTCTTAAGATAGGAAGCACAGGGCATCACCTAAGACTCAATTGACCAAACATCATGCAAGCAAAAGAATGTTCTCTTAGTTACTTTACCATAGTTTATTTTTAGTTAAGTAAATGTTTCTTCGACTTTGTTTTCCTAACCTAATTCCATCTCCCGTGACTCAACATCTCCTTGGAAAAGGCAGATGGTGATAGATACTTCATGCGTGCACCCTGTTTTTTGAGGTAGGTGTTTTCTCACTGGTCCTCTTTTGAAATGCTATGTTGGATTGTAACTTATATGAGCAACTTGTCATTTCTCATGTTTCTTCCTCACTTTCAAATCCCAAGAATTCTGCACTTAGTTGTGCTTTTCTGGTCACTGTGACACAGAGCGAGTGCATAGGATTATTTATTAACTGCTGGCTACTTTTGCTGCATTTGACCATGGCCTGCTTTTCTGTGACAGCCTAGGATGTTATATAGCGCTTTAAATAATTTTTAGCATTTTCCTCCAATTACCAAAGAAATCTATGTTCGAATGGGGTCAAAGAAAAAAAATCCTATAATTCCATTTCCAAGAGAGAATCACTTTAGATTTTAGGTGAACGCCTTTGAAGTCTCTTTTTTAATGCTCTTTTTGGAAAAGTTAAAACTGGAACTTACTGTGCATTCCTTTTTATAATGAGCTGCTTTAACTGAGCAGTGTATTCCAAATATTCTCCTATAGCATTAATGATTTTTTTTTCTGAAGCATTGTTATTAATGGCTACACTTTATTCCATCATATGAATGTGGCACAATGTGCTCAATAAAATGAGTACATTGTTCATAGCTTGTGGCAGTTACTGTGATAATCACAAGACGGCAGTAGCTCAGGCCTGGAGGGTCTTATGGAATGGTGGTCCCGAGAGACAGAGACAGTGAGCCAGTGTGGACGGTATGGGCATCAGGGATGGACAGGGCCCTTCTGGGGCAGTCCGATGTTAGGAAAGGTGGCCACTCATCCAGACTGGGGACTGGAGGGAAGGTCGGGAGTGTTCCCAGGGAAATGATGTTTTCAAAGATCTGCAGGACAGAAAGCAAGCAGAGGCGTAAGTGAAGGCTGCAGACAGAGAAAAGAGTCTCCCAGGAATGGGGAATAAATAGCACACGTGAAGGCCAAGGAGAAGAGAGGGGGGCATGTTTGGGAATAAAATGAAGTTTGGCAGAGCCAGAGTGCAGAATGCGATGAAGAGAAGATGCGTGGCTGAGAGAGAAGCGGAAGTCAGTTCAGGCCGACCTTTAAACACCTCGATAAAGGGACTGGGCTTCACCCAAGAGTATGGAGAGGGATTCACGGATGAGTTCAACGGGGGAAGGAAAGATGAGCACTTGGGAGAAATGACTCTGTCTGAAGGAGAAGAGTGGCTGCAGGGATGACAGGAATTAGCTTGCTAGGAACTGGTTGCAGTGATTTAGGTGAGCTGGAAGGATGGAGAGAATTAGCCTGCTGATAGAAGCGGGCAGATTGGGCTGTAGATGGAGGAGGAGAAGGCCGTGGAGTAGACCAGTCAGCTTGCACACAGTTGTAGTCAACTTGCCGTACGGGGTGCCATTGAGTGCTGAGGTCTTTGGGAGGGAAGGATGAAAAGAAATGATCCATCTGAAAATGGAGACAACTTTCTTTCTGTCTCTCAAAACTGCTGTCCATCTAAAGCATGGTCCAGGGCCAGTCCTTCCCGGGCTACCTGTCCAACTTCACGTCTTTTCTTTTCAGCCTTGAGTTGTGTGCTCTTCTTCAAGGACACCAAGAGCTTGAAAATTGTACTCTGGGGGGTGCCACTCAGAGCTGGTGCTTCTGGGACATCTGCACCTGATTTGATTCTTCAGTTGCTCTCCTTCTCCTGTCAGTTAGGTCTCCCCAGCTGCAAGTTTAGCACAACCCCCATGGTTCCTGACCCCGTTCCTGCTCTGATGGCTTGTAGCAGTAGCTCATGGTACTTGTTTGCTTGGTTATCTTATTGTCTGTTTTCCTTACCGCAATGTAAGGTTTTCACACAGTGCTTGTCACATGATTGGTCTCAATTAGCATGTATTAGATAAATAAATACCCAAGGGAACACACAGAACTTCTTCCTATGTTTCCACTGTCAATAACCTATTATGTTTACTCATGTTGCTATATTTTAAAAAAATGTTTTCTCTCTTCTGCTCTTTTCTCTGTCAGTCTAAATTGATGAGGAAAATTGATTTAATATTCCTGTTTCCTACTTTTTTTTTAATGCTTCTGTCTTAGGTCTAGATTTGTCTTTCTGTTCTGCATGAGAAAGTCCTTAAGGTGTTCTTTACTTTTTCTCTCCCAAGTGGATCTCCTTAAAAATTGAAAGTCCTATTTATTTATTTAGAGATAAGGTCTCCCTCCATTGCCCCAGGCTGGCTTTAAACTCCTAGGCTCAGCTGATTCTCCCACTTCAGTCTCCTGAGTACTTGGGGCCATAGACACACAACACCACAGTGGGCCTAAAGTCCCGTGTAACTAATTCTGTTGGAACTTTTCCACTCCGGTGGTTTTGTATTTGATTTTTCTAGGCAGACCTCCTTCTCCTCTTATGTACTGTCTTCTTTCTTAGAACCAGAACCAATGTGCTCCCAGTTAACTTTCCCATAAGCACCAGCCAAATCCCTTCTCTGATTGTAACATCACTCCTCTTCCTTGCCTGCTGAGCCAATCCCAGGATTTTTTGAAGTCTAGTGCAAAAGCTCCCTCTCTTCTGAATCACTGCTGTGCTAACCCCTGTCCGTGCTGGAATTGGCCCATACTGTGCAGAAAGGGAACGTCCCCTTCAGAACGTTCTCTTCAGCATCTCAGATGTGCACCTCTGGGCTCTGCATGAGAGTCCAGACTCTACCTTCTCCTTGCTTCCCTGTGTTTCTCAGTGGAGCACTCAGAAGTAAGGTTTCCTCCTTTGTTCTGTTTCTGTGATTATTCATTTATATATCTGTTATTAAAATGACTAATGACTGATATTCAACCTTTTCATATTCCTTCGGTATAAGTTGCAGATATTTTTCAGTCTGCCTTTCCTAACTGCTCTGTTGCACAACGAGCCTGTTTAGTGTTCTCTGTCATTTGTCCATCACTCACCCACTCTTATTCCCCAAACACTCACTGAGTGTCTCCCAAAGGTGCTCAGGTGCTATGCTGGGTGCTGAGGCTCCATGATGAGATGTACCAACATGGCTCCACCTTCAGGAAGGCCGTGGTATTGCTGGCTGTGAGACAGGATGGGTGAACAGATACACAACTGCCATTGCCAATGAAAAAAAATGCTATGACAGTAGTGAACAGAGTACTGTGATACAGAATAAGAAAGGAATTTGCACCTAGGGTTGAGTGATCAGGGAAAGCATGTATAATAAATATTTAAGCCAAGACATAATACATAGAAGGAGCCAGCTGTGTAAGCAGGAGGGCTAGGACCTTCCTGGCAGAGGAATGGAATGCATCAAAGCTCTAGGAGTGGCTTGCTATTTCTGAGAATGCAATGGAAGATAGGGGAGCTAGCTGCTAGACAATGAGAGGTTAGCCTGGAAGGTCAGCTAGGGTCCAAGCATGGGGAACTTGTTGTCCATGGATGGGAGTTCATGTTTTATTTTAGGAACCACTGGAAGCATGATCATCTTTACATTCTAAGAAAATTATTCTCCTTGCTGTTTGGAGATTTGGGTTATAGGCAAGCTAGAAGAGGCAAATCTCATCAGAGGAAATTATTGTATTAGGGAAGAAATAATTGTGACTTTGACTAGGCTGGTGGCAGCAGAAATGAAAAAAAATGTTTGAGTTTGTAATATATTTTGGCGATTAGGATCATGACATCCTCTGATTGATTGGTTGGATGTAGAGGTAAAGAGAGATGTCAGGATGACTCCCATGTTTTGACTTGAGCCATTTGCCAAGAAAGCAAAATCACAAGTTAAATTTTCAATGCCTATACACATCTTTTTTCCCACATGGATTGTCTTTACACTGTCAGCAAAATTGCCAGTATTGCTGTATCTAGATTTTCCCTTATTAATACTGCATATATTTCTGACATCTAGATAACTTTCTGACAATACATAGAGTGACTTCATTGTCTTGCAATTTAAAATCTTCCAGAAATGTTTTCTTTTGGTCTTAAATATCTGATTTTCATAATGTGTGTATCTCCAGGGTGATTTCTTTTTATTTACATAATAAATATTCATCAGGCAGACTCACATAAATATTAGTTCACATACAAAACTTGAAGGAAGAGCCAACTTGCTAAATTATAGTTTTTGTATTAACCCTTCATTTCTTTCGTAGTTCTATTTTTTTTAAATTTCCATTTTAATCCTTTAATCTTTCATCCTTTTCTAAACCTTTCCCTTGTTGCAGTCAGTTGTTTTAAATCTCTTGGCTGCTGATATTGCTTCCATATGTTCGAGATTGAGTTTTCCTCTGGAGCTATTGTGTTTTCTTTCTAACATGTCCTGATACCCATTCTCCGAGGCCCATACAACTGGAAATAAACTGTTCCACACAAGAGATATTGCTATGTGTATCATTCTTTCTGTATTTTTTTTTTTTTTTGGTACCAGGGATCAAACTCAGGACCTTGCACTTGTGAGGCAGGCACTGGAACCATTGAGCTAAATCCCTAGCCCACTTTTTGTATTTTTGGATTAACATTATCAAATAATTTTTCTACCCTCCAAGGAGTACTGTAAATCCAAATATATTTGCTCATTACCTTTGAGTTAGGAGTATATACTATTTCTCTATTATAGTTTAGTAATCTTTAGCCATTTCAGAAACACTACTATCAGTTTTATTACTTATGTTACAATACTCTACAAAGGTATATTCCATTTTTTCTCCTTAGATAGATCTTTATGTTTTCAAGTGTGAATGTGTTCACGAATGTGCTTGAACCCAAGTATTTGTTTTTGTTTCAGTCTTCTTGCTTTCCCTATAATAGCTAGTTTGGTTTCTGCAAGTGGAATTTTCCAAAATATTTACCTTAAGAGATCATTACTGATAGATTGGCCAGAGAAAGCTCTTGAAAGAGTTATGTTAATAAAAAGAGAATGCTTTCTAAAGCCTATCTAAAATAGTTTATATTGAAGTTAACATTAGGTAGGAAAGCAGAGAGGCTGCTAGCGTTAGGGATGGAATTTAAAACTCTTTAGATCTGGGTGTACATGTTGAGAGGAAAATGGGAGAGGAGAAGATAAAGTGAATGCAAATCTTGGTACATTTTTACAGACTGTTTCTTGGACAGATGAAATCTCTTCTGGTTGAGTCTTGGCTATACATGACCCAAGGGCTTTCCCATCTTGTGTTGTCAAATATCATTTTACCAGGGAACACCACAGTGCCTCCCGTGCTATAAACTCAATGCACAAGTGTGTTTTATGCCAGTATTTGCCTTACCTTTCAGCCATGGACTTCTTTTTACTGGAGAAAGCAAACTCCCATAACACTATATCTCAGTTTGTGATTCTTCACATAGGTGCTTATTTATTATCTAGCTATTCAATATACAGAGTTTCTTATCTAGGACATAGTTTAATTTTTGAAGCTATGATGGTAACATTCAAAGTCTCTGTGATCTGTATCATGTTTAGAAGCCAGTTCGATTCAGATTTCAAAAATGATACATTAACACAGCTGTAATGTGCACTGCAACAAAAAGCCATAAATCAATGAGCATCTAGCCTTGATCAGAAGATTAGTAGGTGACTGATGTTTGCATCTGTGGCCATCTTCGCTGTTTATTTGATATTTGTACTATTTTAAAGATGAATTCTGTTTTACAAGGAGCTGGAAACACATACATATTCTTTAGGACTCAAGTTTCATAATTGTATTGAAAATATTTTTATTTTCTCTAATGTTTTATTGTTTTCAGTGTAGAGGGCTTGCATATCTTTTGTTAAATTTATTTCTATTTAATGTTTTTGTTTTTGTTTTTGTTTTTTTTGGTACCGGGGATTGAACTTGGGTCCTTGCGCTTGCAAGGCAGGAGGTGGAACCATTGAGCTAAATCCCTGGCCCTCTATTTAATGTTTTTGATATTTAAAATTTATATTTTTAAAAATGTATAGTTGCTTATGACTAATATATAGAAATACAATTGGTTTTTGTACATTGTGTATCCTGATAGTTTACTAAGTTTATTTATTAGTTTCTGTAATTTTATTGTAGATTCCTTTGGATTTTCTTTGTAAAATCATAGATTGATGAATAACAAGAATCTTCTTTTTCCCTTTCTAAGTGTTATGATTTTATTTCTTTTACTTGTCTTATTGCACATGTAGGACCATCAGTAAAATGTTAAATGTAAGTGCTGAGGGTAGACATTCTTTTTTTAAAAAAACTTTTTTTTTTTTGTACTGGGAATCGAACTGAGGACCTTGCACTTGTAAGGCAGGCGCTGGAACCACTGAGCTAAATCCCTGGCCCTGAGGGTAGACATTCTTGTTTCAGGGGACAGAGGTCATGGGTAGGAATGTCTCTGAGGAGAATTCTGCAGTCTCCTAAGTGTGTTGAAATTGTGTTTGTTAATGGTAAGCACATGTGTGTACCATGCTCTGGTCTGAGTGTTTCACATAAACCCATGAGATAAATGCTCATACTGGGGTCAGTATGAGTCTTAGGGGAAAAATATTCATCATTTCACCATGAAAATGTGATGTTACTTGTAAGTTTTTTCGTATATGGTGCATTTGATGGAGGAAATTGCCTTCTATTTTACTATACTGCTTTTTAAAACAGTAGGTATTGAATTTTGCCACGTGATTTACCTCTACCTGTTTAAGTGATTGACTTGTTTCATGTACATGTGAAAAGAATGTTTTTTCAAATACTGTACACACTAATTTTTTTTTGTCAGTTTATTCTGTCAGTTACTAAGAAAGGAGACCTCCTCTCATGATTTCTGTTTCTCTCTCTGGCAGTTTTTTTCTTTCATGTATTTTGAAGCTCTCTTATTAGTTGCCTATACATTTAGGAATGTTAATTTTTCTAATGGAATGCCTGTTTTTTTTTTAACATTTAACACCCTTCTTTATGTCTGATAGTACTCCTAGGCTTGAAGTCCACCTTTTCTGATAATAGAGCCACACTAGTTTTCTTTCTTTATAATGTATCTTTAATCATTTTACCTTCCATTTTATGTGTTTTTATATTTAAAGTGGGTTTCTATTATATTTAAAGTGGGTTTTTGTATTTAGGTCTTGCTTTTCTTAATGTACTTTGATAATTCCTGCCTTTTATTTGGAGTGTTAGTCCACTTATATTCAATATAATTATTGATTTGGTTGCATCATTGCTGTTTATTTTCTATTTGTCTCATGTATTCTTTGTTTTATCATTCCTTTCCTGCCTTCCTTTGGGTAAATAGAATATCTAAAAACATCTTCTTTTATGTCTTCAACTGGCTTTTTAGCTGGACTGCTGAGGTTTTAATTTTTTGTCTTTGTTTCCATTTTATTTCTAGTGGTTGCATGGGGGACAACAGTATGAAGCCTGAACTTACCAGATTCTTCTTAGAATTAACATCCAACCACTTCATGCACATATAAGAACATAATGATAATATGAGTCTATTAACCTGCCCTTATTTTTTATTTAATTTTTGTTTTATTGCTGTCATTTATATTCTTATATGTTACATCATAATTCAGTGTTACTATTTTTGCTTTTAACAGTCATTTCTAGGGAAATTAAGAAAAGTAAAAAAATTACTTCCTAAATCTACCCTTTCTTATGCTACTAAGTTTTTATAGATCTGAATTTCCATTTTTGCCTTTCTATTCAGCTTAAATAACTTCCTAATATTTTTGTAATGTGAATAGATCTATCAGAAATAAATTTTCAACTATTATTACTAGAAACTGTCTTAACCCTCATAACAAGAAGTTATTTTCCCTGAAAGCAGAATTCTAGTAGACAGGTTGATTTTTCCTGCATTTTAAGTGTCATATCCTTTAACTCTATAAATCCCAGTGACAAGTCATGTGTCATTCTTATTGCTCAGTGTACGGATTGTATCTTTTTCTTCTTGATCTTATTAATATTTTCCCTTAATTTTTAGCTTTCAGCAGTTTGACTGTGATGTTCCTGTGTATTTCTTTAAATCTGTTCTTCCTGGGGTTCACTGAGCATTTTGCGTATGGATTGAGATTTTCCACCAAAGTAGGAAAAACTCAATTGTCACATCTGTGGTTGCAGGGATGGATGGGAGGACAGGGCAGTAAAAGAGCAAAGCCTACATGCCAACTTTTTGAAAAGAAGTTTCTCAGAAGTAGCCTCAGAACGTTTCCATTTGTTTCCTGGGGTCCAGAATGGAGTCACAAGTCTACGTTTAGCTGAAGCAGAGGCTGGCAAATGTAGGCATTATTTATGCAGCTGTGTGAGCAGAAGTGCTTTAACTGTGGGCAGCTGGGAGGTTGGTATCAGGAGAACAACCACCTCCTGCTACATGTAGCCAGTCAGTAAGACTTCCGAGCTATCCCTGAGCTCCTGCCAGATTCCCATTCTGGACCTCTCTGCTACCTCCGAGGCATCGAGTGTTACAGCAGAGCGAGGACTGAGGCCAGGTGGCCTGGGTGCACCTCCCATTTAGCTGTGGAACCTTGGACAATTTACCTGACCTGTCAGTGTGTTCCTCTTCATCTGAAAACGAGGAGACAGCTACTTGTTGCGTAGGGTTGATGTGAGGGTTAAGTAAGTTAATTTAGCTGAACACTTGAGCAGCGCATGTCATCAGCAAACAGCTTCAGCACAGTGCCCCTTTCATCCTGTGCAGTGCATTCTCAGGGGCGCTCCTGCCTCTACCTCTGCCCACAGCTCTTGGGCCCAGCACCTCACCCCCACCCCGCAGCTTCACAGAGTGGCTCAGCAACTGCATGTGTTTAGAGAGCAGTGTACGGCTGGCTACCTCCTGGTTCCAGAACAGGGACCTCTTAGAGAGGTTCAGGGACATGACCCAGAGGAACTCACGCAAATTCGAAATTTGATGGTGTTCCAGAGATGGACTAATAGGCTAGCTTCCTTCCAGTTTTCCTAGTCACACACTCTTAAGTATCCAGGCAGATCGAAATTTCCCACAATCATGGCTTCAAGGAAGGAGCATCCAACATTTATTGAGTACCATGCGCCATTGTCTTTAATCGTCCTACGTCGTATGAGTCAGTACCGTTTTGTAGGTAAGGAAATTAAAGCAAAAAATGATTACTTACCTTGCCAAGGTCACACAGCTAGTAAGAGAGTTCAAACTTGGTTTTTTTTCTTTTTTGTCTTTGCATTTATAGTATGTAACCTTGTTCTTGCTTCTCTTAGGCATTTAGGGGTGGCTGAAAATAATGTAAGTCACTTACAAAAGGATGTCCTATGAATAAGAAGAAACAATGACTTAGATGGTAGAAGAAAATGGAGAATTTACTACCAAAGAAATAACATTTTAAACATTGACTCAGCTTTCTCTTTTTTCTTTTCTTTCTCATGCTCTTAAATGTTTCAGTTATTCTGAGTTCCAGCCTTGAACTGGCTTCTTACTATTTTTTTGTTCCAATGGCAGCATCTGTACCTATGAATTCAGTTCCCTCTCTGACTCCATCTTGTCTGATTCACACCTCAGTCCTCAGACCTGAGTCCAGGTCTGTATATTCAGCTCACCCCTGAGCAAAAGCCCCTCAGCTCAACACACACAGTGCTGAACTCAACCCTCCCTTGGAATGTACCCCTGTATTTTCCATTGCCATCAGCAGCAATGCCATCCATTTGTGTCTTGTCTGGTAACCTAAGAATCACATTCTAATTATAGCTGCTCCTTATGAAACAACTGCTATTGGGCAGTCAATGTGCCATGTGTTTTACCTAGATTTTCTGCATTTAATGTCCATAAAAATATAAGTTTTAGACATTAACATCTCCATTCCACTGAATGCTGAAGCTGAGGTCAAGCTGATTCACTGCCAGTGTCTGTCAAATTAGTGGGTAGAAGTGATATTTAAATCCAGTTCTTTTGGGATCCAGAGCCTATGTTCTTTAACACAAAGAAATCACATACATGGGACCCATGGGGATGTTTTATTTGCTAGAAAAATGGTTGATCAACACTAGAAAGGAAAGATTCTAAAAAGAATCTGGATTTCAGATTCTTAATTCATAAGATCTCTCATCTGGCCCCATGCTCCATACTGGCTGCTGGTGAGTAGTGGCCATTTCTTTGGAAGGGGCATCTTCTCTCCAGGGTACCGAAGTCCCTGCCATTACTATAGGATTCTTACACCTGTCCTCATCTATATTCTACTCGACTCCTGCTGGGATTTGAGTTTTTGACCCCTGTTATATTGTGTCACGGGGCTTCCTCTCCACTAGACCCTAAATTAGCAGTACTTATAAAATCATGGCTTAGATCTAGGATGTCCCTCAAAACGCTCATGTGCTCAGAGGCAGGGATTTTAGAATATGACTGGACTGTGGGAGCTCTATAGCTGACTTACTCTTAGGAGATGGGGTCTGATCAGAAGAGGCGGGTCACTGGGGATGTGACCTGGAAGGCCATATTTCCCTTCCTGATCCTGTCTTCTCCCTCCTCCCTAGCCACCATCATGTAAGGAACCTTTCTCTGCTATGCCCCTCTGCCTTGCTGTTTCTGCTTTGGAGCCAGAAGACCATAGCCTGAAACCATGAGCCAAAGTAAACCTCTCCCCCTTCAACTTGTGTGTGTTGGGTATTTGTCCCAGCAACAAGGAAGTGACTAAGACGTCCAATCGGCTCTTACAACCTCTGGCCCTCAATTACTGTAGAAATCACCCGGTGTCCTGCTTTTGATTCATTTTCCACATTGCCTGTAATTAGGGACGTAAAGATGCAAACAGATGATGCCCACTAAGCTCAGAATGAAATACAAACTCTCTTAGTGTGATGTATAAGACCATCTGTGATCTGCCTCCAACCAATATCCTCATCTCTGCTCACTTTTCACGCTCCTCTTGGCTTTACTGAAAAGTGGGCTCTTCTTTCACCAAGACATAAACAGAAGAGAAGCAACTCCTGGCTATGCTAAGACACGGTCGAATTTTAATCGCTTGGTCATTCAATTCTGTTCTGTGCAACACAGTAGAGAAATAGGAGCTTAAGCTTTTTATCTCAGATCTGCCACCTACTAGTAGGTAGACTGGAACAACCTGCTTCATGATTTTCTGTTGCCATTTTTCATCTATAAAGTGGGGTTACTAAGAGTTCTCACATCTTGCTAGGTTTAAGTGAAATAATTCATGTAAGGACTTAGAACCACCCGGCGCACATCATGTTGCTATTGTTATTACCATTTTTATTCCATTCATTCATGCAACATTGGGCTAAGAACTGTTGTAGGAATTTTGATACGTGTAGTTTTAGAACCCACAATGACTCTATGAAGAAAATAGTTCTAGCCCATTTTCTAGGAGAAGCTGTAAAAGATTACAGGCTGTTACTTGCCATGGTCCTCGTTTGCTGATAGATGGTAGATACAGAATTCGAACACTGGAGTCCTACGCCTTGATTCCTGTCCCTTTGTGCTCCATGTTGGTATGGATTTGTTTGGGAAGCCATAACAAAGTACCACAGGCTAGGTGGCTTAATCCACAGAAATATATTTCTCAGGGTTCTGAGGGGTGGGGATTCAGGGTGAAGGTGTTAGCAGGGTTGGTTGCAGATGCTAACTAGATACCTGCAGATGCCAACCTCTTGCTGCTGTATCCTCTGTGCACCTGGTGCTCTGGGGTCTCTACACTCATCTGCTTATCGATTGCCTTAGGGTCCACCCTAAACCTCATTTTAACTTCCCACTTTTAAAAGGCTTTATCTCTGAACAGCAATATTTTGAGCTATTGGGAGCTAGGTCCTCAAAATATGGTTGTTAGAGGAATGCAATGGAGCCCTGACATTGTGAATTTGATACTTAAACATCAAAATGGACTCCATTGAGAGCTATATTCAGCTCTCTTACTGGATTCTAGTAGTTCTGAGTACTTTTTCATTTTTATGCTCTTGACTTAGATATAAGGTTTTTGTTTCTGAATTTCCTTATCTTTGACTCTCCATACATATTTTTTTCAGTCCCGTTTTAATTCAACTTAACCTTGGGGGGTTTTCAGGGACCCAGGTCCTATGATCATTTGTCTTCTGTGTTTTCAACTCAATGGCTCCTGTCACCTTCCATAGCTATTAGTTCAGTTCTACTGCAGAAAAATAATTTAAATACCCTTTTGAATTTGATCTGTTTCTGAACATTAAAATTTAGAACTTTCTTATTCTCCTTGAGCTGCTGTTAACAGATAAACTTATACCTAGACTTGGGTGTGGATTTTATTTTGGCTGAAATTTCTTGTAAAGATGTTAGATTCACAAAGGCTGACATGAAAGTCCATTTATTTATTTAGGTACCGGGGATCGTGCTTAGGACCTTGCACTTGCGTGGCAGGTGCGGGTGCCACTGAGCCAAATCCCTGGCCCCACTCTCTTAAAAAAGATATATTTAATTTAAATTTTGGTTAACATTGATTAATTACATATTAATATGATTAATTACATATTAATGAGGCTTAATCTGTTATTGCAACACATGATGTGTATAGTATGCTTTGATCAAACCAGAGAAATGAGCCTTTCTATCTTCTTATCATTTCTTTGTGTATGAAATTACCCTCTTGCCAGGGCCCGCGTGGCTGAAGGTTTCCCGGAGTGAGAAATGAAGGTGAGAGACTAAGAAAGACAGACAGAGAGACAAATCAAGGTACAAGTGAGGCCCGGTGGGGCTCTAACTCCTGATGGGCGGAAGGACCACCAAGCAAATGGCTGCATGTTTATTTAGGGTGGTAGAGATGGGGAGGTAAGAGGCGCTGGGCTGCAGCTGGAGCTAAGGTCCGCAGGATGTCATGTCTGGTTTTCTGGAGAATGGGCGGGGAGGAAGTCAGTCCTCTTCTTGGCCAGGCCCTGCTCCACCATGCCTTCTTGTTGCCTGTTCTCCTCCTGGGAGGCCCTGCCTCATCTGCAGAAGGAGGCGAGTCAGGCCTGGCCATAGTGATCCACAGCGCAGTGCTCCCAGCACCCTCTTTTAGATATTCCGGAAATGGGTAATAGATAACAGTGAACACAGTCATCCCACTGTCCTGCTGAACACCAGAACTTCTCTGTAACTGGGTAGTGGTACTCTTTAGAGAAGCTTATTATTCTTCCTCCAGCCTGCCTAGCCTCTGGTCATAACTATTCTACACCCAAGTCAGCTGTTTTTAGCTTCCACATATGAGACGGAACATGCAGTATTTGTCTTTCAGTGCTTGATTCATTTCACTTACCATATTGTCCTCCAATTCCATCCATTTTGCTGCAGATGATGGGTTCCATGCGGGAGCTCAAAACAGTCCATCGTGTTATCTACCACATTTTCTCTATCCATTCATCTCTTGATGGGCACCTAGGTTGATTATATATCTTAGCAATTGTGAATGGCACTGCGGTAAACACAGAATTTCAAGTATCTCTTTACACACTGAATTAATTTCCTTTGGCTGTATACCCAGAAGTGGAATGGTTGGGTCATATGGGAGGATTACTTTCTTTTTATTGTTTAGTTTTTGAGTTCCTTATATATTCTGGATGATAATCTTTTGTGAGATGAATAGTTGGCAAATGTTTTGTACTATTCTATAGATTGTCTCTTTGTTGCTTCTTTCTTTGTGTAGAGGCTTTTTAGTTTTATGTAATCTTGCTTGTCTCCTTATGCTTTTGTTTCCTAGGCTTTTGGGGTCATATACAAAAATTCATTGTTTTTACTGATGTCTTGAAGTGTTTCCCCTGTATTTTCTTTGAGTATTTTTAGAGTTTCTCTCTTACATTTAGGTGTTTGATTTATTTTGAACTGATTGTTTTACAGGGTGAGTTTTAGTCTTTTGCATACAGATATTCAGTTTTCTCAACACTATTTATTAAATAGTCTGTCTTTTCTCAACTGTGTGTTTTTAGCACCTTTGTTAGACTCAGTCGGCTGTAAATGTATGAGTTTATTTTGGGAATCTTTGTTCTGTTGGATTATGTATTGTTTTTTAGGCATGTGATATGCTTTTTTGGTTACTACAGCTCTATAAGATGTCTTGAAATCAGGTATTGTGATGCCTCCAGCTTTGTTCTTTATGTTCAAGATTGTTTTGGATGTCTGGAAACTTTTATGTTTCCATATAAATTTTAGAAATTTTTTCTTAGTTCCATGAAGACTGTTACTGGTATTTTGATGGCCATGGCATTGAGTCTGTGTATCACTTTAGGTAGTATGAGCATTTTAACAATATTAATTCTTCGAATCCATGAATGTGGGAGATCTTTCCATTTTTTGTGTCTTCTTCAGTTTTTCTCATTGATGTTTTATAATTTTCCATTGCAGAGATCTTTCAGTTCCCGGGTTAAATTTATCCTAGCTTTACTTATTGATTTATGTCAGTGCAGCTATTGTGAATGGGATTGTTTTCATGATTTCTTTCTTAGCAAGTTTGTTATTGCTGCATAAAATGCTACTGGTTTTTGCAGGTTGATTTGTAATCTGCAACTTTGCTGAATTTATCAGTTCTAATAGTCTGGTGCAAAATCGACACCCCTTTATTCTCAGCTTATGAGATAAAACCTTGAGCCTTTATCTGAGTATAAGTTGTTAGTTGACTTGGTCAATTCATTTCCCAAGCTTATTTTTTCAGGTTAAGAAAAAGATTTAATTATTTTTATTGTCACATTCAATGTTCAAATTGGACTTTTCATATCTCAAGAGGCTACAGAGCATTTTCTAGATACAGATAAAAATAATTAAGTCTCTTTTGTTCTAAAATTAAGAGATTTGAAATACTCAGTCCTATTTTTAAGAAGTAACATGCTAAGTAGTGATGGTAGTAACATCCAGTGCTGTCATGTGTTGTAAGCATTTAAACATCTTCTTTTCAATTAGAGTGAAACACATCTCATGAAGTATACAGTTATATCTACTCTGAGCTGCCAAGAGTCTCTTTGGAGAATTCAAGTACTATTGAAACTGATTGTATGGTACATTTAAAATATGATTTCTAAAATACAAATCTACCAGGAGCTTTATAAAATATTGAATGTCACTGGAATTTGTTGAGGTTTTTATTTCTACATAGAGTGATATCAAATTGATTATGGTAATTTCTGAATGGTGCTTCAGATGATTAAATCTGGGAGTTATTTTCACTTGTTTCATATACTTACTATCTCCTTAACCATACCTATAAAACTGTCAGTATTGTTTAGGAGTTCTGTGTGAAGATTAGTAAACATAAACTTAAATGAAGGTAAGAAAAGTGAAGTGGAATATTAAAATGCAAAATATACATGAGTAAAATTATTTAACTTTTATATCTAAAATTTAAATAATATTCATTTAATTTTTAAGTACTCTTCAAGTATTGAAGAGTATAGATTTTACCAAAACACTGTTAAATGCACATATCAACATATATATATATATATATAATATTTTAACTTGAGAAATACTGAATCAGACACTCAGAAAACAGAATAAAAATCACCTACACAATAACCACATACAAGATTTAAAAATTCAAACTGCTTTGTATAATTTTACATAATATAAAATCCATTCATTTCAAGTGTACAATTTCTATAGCATACAGTTTGTTCTTTGAAGGTATAGAATTCAGCGTTTCTTAGTAAATTTTTAGAATTGCACGACCATCATCATGGTCCAACTTTGGAACATTTCCTGCCACCCCAACGGGTTGCTCCTGTCTGTCGCACTTATTCCATCTTCCCTCTCCAGCCATAGGCGACTTCTCATCTCTTCGGTGTATTTTCAGATTTTCTTTCCCCAGACTTTTCTTGTAAGTGGAATTGTACAGTATGCAACTTGTGTGTGTGTGTCTGTGTCTGGCTTCTTTCTCCTAGCACAATGCTTTGAGATTCATTCATGTTGTAGCGGGTGCCAGTGCTTAGTAACTTTCTATTCCAGAATGGCATGTATTGTACAGATACACAATACCATTTTCATTTTTCCATTACAGTAACTAACTTTAAAAAATATATTGTAGAAACTGAGAAGAGAGCAAAGGCATAAGGATAGAAGAGTCATTATTTCCAATTTTATATGGTTTTAATTTTTAAATTTCAAAATAAATCTTATAAACAAAACAATGGATATAAAATAAGAGCAGAAAGCCCTCTACTGATCCAAATCCCATATTCTTTACATAATCACCATCAATTTATTTTTTGCATCTGTCTAGACTGTAATACGCACATGTGCATATAAATGTATACCTGTACACATACATATCCACCTAAGCCATCATATATTTTATGTTTTAACAAAAACGGAATCTCGGGGCTTAATATCTTAACGTGTACTTACCAACACTAAGAAAAACATTCTTACTGACCTTGTTGGGTTTTGTCATAGCTGAAGAGTATTGTAGATTAATTTATCTGTCTCTTTGCAGTGGAGAAAAGTTAAGATCTGTGGACTACAGCTCTTATTAATTATTACAGCAAACATTTTAATTTTTTAAAGCCCCTCTACATTTTCTTGCAGGATACTTTGGGTCTGCTTGCGAGGAGAAGGCGGATCCCTGTGCCTCGTCACCATGCCAGAACAATGGCACCTGCTACGTGGACGGGGTGCGATTCACATGCAGCTGCAGCCCGGGCTTCACGGGGCCCACCTGTGCTGACCTCGTGGACTTCTGTGCTCTCAGCCCGTGTGCTCACGGTGCCTGCCGCAGCGTGGGCACCAGCTACAAATGCCTCTGTGACCCAGGTCGGTACTGCCTGGAGCCCGCATGATTCTCTTTCTCCAGTCTCAAACGACTGTTAGTTTTTCTTTGGCATCTTGGCAGATGTCAGTGCACAGGGTGTGGTACACTTGTCAGTAGAAGTGAATTCCACTCGTTTATAAGGCACTTTATCTTTGGAATTACTCTTGGAAGGGCTTAAAGACACCTTCTCCCTTTTACATGAGCAGTCCACATTCATGGTAGAAAAATTTGAAAATACAAAACAGCAAAATGGAGAGAATTACAACAGGCTCAGTCTTATAACAGGGCAATTATTTTTAGCAATTTGCTATAGGTCATTCTAGGGTGCTTGCTGCATGGAATCTCTTTCACTATTGTGTGCTTAAGTTAATGGACTAGGCTTTTCCATTTTAATGTACATGAAAAGCACAATGCAATTCATTTATAATTGTGTCATCCATTAAAATCCGTACTCTGGCCACAATATGTTGCACTCTGACTTCCTGTGTAAACATTCAGCAGCTCCAACATTTATTTGCCAAATGTCTGCCGCATTGATAATACCGATTTTTAATCATGGAACTTTTGATCCCCAGAAGTCAGTGTGATTACTGGTAGCAGCTTGTGTCTTCCTAGCGTATTGATGCTGCCTGAAAAGGATGCACAGACAAACCTGTTTTTCCTCTCATTTCTGTTCTGTCCATGTCTCCATCCTGGCACGAGCTGGCTGTTTACGATGCTTCCCAGCACAATTTCCCACACATGGCCACAAGTAGGTGGCAGGGCCAGCCAGCACCTAGTTTTGCTTGAGCCCTGGCTCTCCATCACTCCATCTTACCTAGCACACTTTTGAGTCTCAGCTTCCTTCCCAGAGTTCCCACAATGACCCACAATATTACTTTCATAATCTTTACTATATATATATATATTTTTTTTTTGGGGGGGTACCGGGGATCGAACACGGGACCTTGTGCTTGTGAGGCAGGCACCACTGAGCTAAATCCCTGGCCCAAGAACATGCTATGATATTTTTACAACCACAGAATCTCCCAACAGTGCACAGGTCGTATCCTCATCCTTAAGAGACACGTGACTGTATTAATTTTTCTTGTGTCTCTCTCCTTCTCAAAGGTGAGAGGGAGTGTGCTATTAAAATAGCTTTGTATTGACAAATAATCCCAAGCCACCACCGAGTGAGCAATCATCTTTCTAGGCCCTGGGCTGGAAGCATCACAGCTCTGCTTCTTTCAGGACCAAATTTATGCTGAAGCTTAAAATGCTTCTGGGGTTTCATCCCCAAACCTGTCACCCCAGCTCCAGTTGTGGGCTGAGCTTAGATTCCAGCCCAGGTGCTCCTGGCGGCCTTGCCTCAGTGCCTGGCTCAGAATGTCCCACGAGCACATCTCGTACTCACAAGCGATTAAAGGAGTTAGCGGGAAATGCAAATAAGCATTTGAAGCGTGTTGAAAAGCCTTTTTCACACAGACTCTTAGTTCTCTGATTTTCTAAGCAATTGATACTTTGCCAAGTTCCTCTTTCCTTTCTTCTGTAAATACAGAGGAGGGGCTGTTTAAGCTGCCTGGTAACAGTGTTAGAATTCTGTAGAGAAACAGAAGAGAGAGAGAGAGAGAGAGAGAGAGAGAGAGAGAGAGCGAGAGAGAGATTGAGAGAGATTGAGAGATTTATTTTAAGTAACTGGCTCATGCAATTGTGAGGACTGGCAAGTCCACACTCTGTAGGGGAAGCTGGCAGGCTGGAAACACAGGCAAGGTTTCTGTGCTGCATATTGAAGCTGAATTCCTTCTTCATTCCAAAACCTCAGCCTTTTCTCTGATGGTCTTCAAGGGACTGGACGAAGCCCATTCACATTATCAAGGGCCATGTGCTCCAGTGAAAGTCTGCAGGTTTGGATGTTAATCTCGTCTGAAAAATACCATCATGGCAGCATTCACTCTAGTATGTGAGCACGTATCTGGGACCCACGGCCTGGCCAAGTTGACACGTGCAAGCAGCTTCCAGTCACACTTCTGGGTTCCTCACTGTGCTTAGAGTGAAGCTATTTCTTCAAGTCTATGATTGTCATGAGGGTACTTTTCTGGGTTTGCACCCCCTTCTTCTGCCTCGTGGGGGTGGGAATAGCTGCCTGCCTGGATGTTGGTGAATGCGCCCTGGATCTGCATGCTGAGGAAGGAGGCAGCGCAGGGCCGTGGCCTTCCCGGCTGGGAACACAGATAGCCAGGACAATTTTGTGTTTGCTAACTAAGCAAGCCCCGATTGAGCTGAGGAGAACAAAGTCTCACTTGTGCTGTGACTCCCGGACTTGGCGTTCCGGCACTCTCTTCAAGATGTCACAACACGTGGAGGAACTGGAAGCGAGATCTTCCTGTCAGATACCATACCCTCCACGCTCTGTGACCTGACTCCCAGGAGTTCTTTTCCTCCCTGAAGCCCCAACAAGAACAATCGAATAGCACAAGCTGAGAAAACAACTTATTTTTTCCACCCCTTCTCCTCCAATTGCTTTTCTTAACTGTGTCAAAATTCCCCTTCTGCTTAATTGGTTTATTTTTAAAGCTTTCTAAGTTGAGTGAAATTATTTAAAGATAAATGTTGCTTCTTAACAATACCAAGTAGGGTTTCTCAACATGTGTGAGGGAGCTTACATGATCCTAAGTACAAAAATATATTTCTCAGTATTTCTCTTGCTGCTCCTGGAGAGGTAGCTGATGGTGGTAGAAGGGACATATATGTGTCCATGAGATCCTTGCTTACTGACTGTGACCGTAGGAGATTTACAGGGCTCCCCGGGCCTTAGCTTCTTCCTCTGTGTCTTGAGGGCATTAAATGAGAGGCATTAGCCCCTTTCCTGGCATGGAGTAGTAAAAGCTATTCATTCTCCTTTCTTTCCATCCACAGAGATTCCAACCGCATCCATCCAGCCACCGAGTGGTGAAATACCCTTTCTTCAGTTCCGCCTTTCCCTCCCTCTGTGCTCGGTTAAAACTTCTCCCATGCCGCCTTGGAGCATTTTCCTTGGTGATCACCCGTGGTCCCCAGGTAGCCATGACAAAACTGAAGAAACCCACATGCAGCCCTCCATCCAGTCCTTCACCTGCTAGGCAGTCTCTGGGGTAGCCTGAGGGCCCTGCCAGGGCTGGATCTTCTGATTTGGAAGATGGTAGCATCGCTTTCAGAGAGGATGCTTCCTCAGAGAATTAGGTGACATTGTATGAAATAAAAAAGGCATTTTAACATCTGGCAAGGATTTACATTTTAAGAGGTGAACACGACAAGTCAGTGAATGTGAAATTTCTTGTCTTAATCTTTTGGAGCATGTAATTGCTTTACCGCTAGTTTTGCATAATAGAAGAATCTGTGAGAGTGGGCAAAATTGGGTGTCTAGCAGCAAAGCAGTGAGCCTGATTGTCCTTATAGACAGCAAATGGGTCACATTTTATACACTGACAGCAGACTGGAATCATGTCAGGTTGATAATTAGTTCCCATCTGAAGAAATGCCATTTTGATTACTGCAAATCAGATTTGTCAGGTGCTTTATTTTCAAGCTTCATTTTTTAGTTTATCCAACCAAGGATTTCTGATGGGGTTTTACTATCCAGTAATAAAATGTCAGCACTGAGTGATCGCTGAAACGTTACCTCCCAGTGACAGTGTTAAGTGATAGCCTTCTAGTTAAAAAAAATTGGAAATTGAAATGCCCTGAAGACCAGAAGAGTGAGAATGTGGAGCTGCTGCAGCCATGAGGAGGTGGCACATGCCAGGGGTTGCGGCACTGCCCTTGCAGGTGGCCCTGGTAGTTATGTGTTTTCGCACAGGGCTGGGGTCTGGAGATGGCTGTTTGGAGAATAAGTGCTGTCGATGACCAGTGAGCAACTTCTGGGAGGAAGGTACGTGGTTCACCTGAGCTCATGGATCTTGGCCCTGACTCGTGCACTTGAGTTATTTCTCTAAGTTTATTTGTTAATTAAACCAGCCCAACCATTAAGAATGTGCCTTAAATATTGCTGTTTAAGGTAGCTGTGGTATAAAGTGCTACAGTATTTTTACATGGAAATATATGTCAGTTTTTATTTTCTTGAAAAACTCTTTGGTGCCCATCAGTTCAGCTGCATGTGGGCTCTGAGACGAGACCCGGAGCAGTCACTAACCACCTGGACATTTCTGCCAATTTTTCTCCACCAAAAGGCTGGTAATTAATGACCTCATCTGGATATACAAAACACTGCAAAATAAAAGAACTTTAGGGTTTGCTCAAATGAAATATTTTTGTTTCAGCTGGGGATTTAGCTCAGTGGTTTTGCTGCCTGCTCCGCAAGCGCAAGGACCCGAGTTTGAACCCCGGTACCAAAAAAAAGAAAAAAAGAAATATTTTTGTTTCTTTGCTAAATCCTTTTCCCCCTTTCCTGAAGGAAATTATATTTATAGGAATTTCAGATACTATTTTTTTCTATTTTCTACGTTTGTCTTACTTGTGGGCTGCATTTCTGGTCCGTGTGGTCCAAAAGACACTGTTGATATTGCCTCCTACTGCTGTATTCAGGCCTGGCAATGCTAGTACTCATGACAGTGTCTGCTGAAAACAGAATTAAAGATAAAACATTAATAGTATTTTAATAGCAGTTGAACAGAATAAAGAAATTACTACACCTAAAAAAATAGAAAGACATGCAGTCCTCTCTGATGAATGCCTAGATGTATTTAGATTCTTGGAAGAGTATGGTGGACAATTTACATCTTTTATTAACCAGACAATTTTATCTGGTTCACCAGGATGAAGACAGTTTTTGTGTTTGATGTGTCTAGGGGGTTCTTGATCTGCAAAACACTTTGTTCTTGAGAGCTGTAGACTATATAGATTATATTATCTACTTTCCCCAGATCTTAACTTTGTTGTTGTACTCTTTCTTTTTATACTCCAAAATATAACACCAGCCTCCTCTATCTGCATCGCAGAAGGAAATCCTGTATACCTAGCTGCAGCTGTATCGAGGAAGTTGGTTTTACTCACCATAATATGTACTGTGCCTAAGACAGTTTAAATCTCTATGTGGACATCATTATGACACTGAGAACTGAATGAGAACACAATAGCCACAGGCATCAGGAGCTTGTTGGACATTTACAAGTAGCCTTTGATGTTATTAGGGTCTGGTCTGATTCTCACAGGTGGGTCATGGTGCCTTCTGTTGGACAAAAGGACTCATCAAGCTCTCATATCAAGCTCTCATTATAAGCACCCGGAGACCATGATGAAGTGAAATAAAACAAGATCACTTAATATTTCTGTCTAAGAAGACCACCATGCACCATATAAAATGTTAAACATTCCTTTCTCTCTTAGTTTTTGTGTCCAGTGAATTGACAATTATAGCTTTAGCCTTGCTCTACCCTGCCCTGTCTGTAGATAAGAGGTATTGAAATACTCAGGCATATAATTCACTCTGGCATGAATGCCCCTATCCCAAATCACCCAACTAGAGTTCCAATCCTGTAATAAATTTTGGTTTCTTATGGATTCATTCCATTGTTCTCATGGTGTGTACTCTCCTTTTCTGCAATGATTAAAAAAAACCCAACATAATCAACTCCAGCTATGTCTCTAGTGACCTTCAGATAAAACTTAACCAATAAAACTGTTCAAAATATGAGGTTGGCACTTGATTGAATTAAATATGAATTTTCATATTAATGGTTCAATGTGAATTTTGAATGCATGGTTCATTGATACTCACTTGGCTACAGGATAAGATGCATCAGATTCAGTAATAAGTAGTAAAGATGAAAAGACTGAGGATGAGATAGAGCAAGGATGAGATAAACTGAGGAAGAACATAGATGCAAAGGATTTGGATATTGAGGTCTTGGGGATATTTTGCATTAGAGGGTGGATGTGAAGGTTTTATGTCGATTCTCAGGTTTTATGTCGATTCTCATAGCTTGTGTATCTTGTGCAGTCAAGAAGAGACTAGAAGACAGGAGATCCTCTGGGAGTGAACATTTATGTGAAAAGGGGAATCACAGGAGTTTAGTTGTCAATTGAATACAGGAAACAAAGGTGAAAATGGAGTCAAAGGACCTCTAAGGATTTTAATATGGGTAATTCTGAGAAAAGGGGAAATATGTAAAAGGAGCCTTTTTAGGCTGTTTGGTTGGCAGATGGAGGTGGTTGTTCCATCACATAGTATTTTTCGAGGCTGGAGCTTAGGATGGAGCCTGAAACCGGAAGTGTGGAGTTTCCATTGTATGGACATTAGAGAAAATCATGAAAATTGTTAAGATAGCTGAGGGTGAGAATATAAAAGAGAAATGCAAACAATTGAGGAGAGTGTTGGAGAGTTCTTACATTGAATTGGGAGGTAGAAGCAGCTTCTACCAGGCTGCTTTTTGACCCCACTTTAAATACTAATCTGTATGCATGAAAGTGTTAATAAAATGACCTTTATTTATAAGGGACCTCCCTCTCCAGCACTCCTCGGCTTCCCCCCAAATTCAAATCCTGCAGAACTCATTCGTGGCTTAACTAACACTGAAAAGTTATGCGATTTGCCCACTAAAATAGGAGCTAGTATAATCTGTGGGCACAACAGCAGTCACTTTACACCTTCCTACCTGGAAGACAGTTGGGAGTGACTCAGGCCTGTTGGAAAGTGTCCGTGCCACAGATGCCACCAACACACTCCAGAACCTTGTCATCAAGCCTGTGGCCCTGGAGGCCAGGTAGGACTTACTTAAAACTACCAGGTGTGATTGAAAATGTAGTGAATGTTTACATTTTAAAAATCTTATCGTAGTGAAAGACATATTTCCATTATTCCCCCTCAGAATACACCCCACTTCTAACCCTACCATTCTTCCCACTCTGTGAAGGACTTCTGGAAACCCTCCTTCCTGTCTTTATTTTCACCGTTATGGCTGCTTTCTTGTCCAGAATCAATTAAAATTGTTTACCTTTGATGGTCCTTTGGCTTTGGGTAAGAGCTAGAAGTTGCATGGTGACAGGTCCCGTGAATAAGGTGGATAAAGACACACTGTATGTTTGTCCAAGCCTGCCTTTCCATTGGATGGCACGTGCAGTTTACTGTATTTTTGATAACACCTCATAAAGACAATCATGAAAGAGGACTTCTAGAACTGCCTCAGAAAGTGCCAAGAATAATGGGATAGGTGTATTCAAATTGAGGGGGATTAATGTCACTGTCTTTTACTGTAATATTTGTATTTGAACATTTACGGTATATTTTATCACACCTTGTATTTTGTGACTAAGGCATTAACTTTTTTAAATTTATTTTTTACTAGTACATGTTTGCAGTATAGAATGATCACATGTATTGTGGAGATTTGGTACATGGACTTAACTCGTCTTAATTCTTTTTTTTTTTGGTACCAGGGATCGAACTCGGGTCCTTGTGCTTGCGCAGCAGGTGGCGAAACCCCTGAGCTAAATCCCAGCCCTGCATCTTAATTCTTTCGTTGTCTCTTACCTTTCCCATCCCTCCCTGTTCCTTCCAACTGTTGGTTCCCTTCCCATTTGAAAAAGATCTCCCTACTTCCTGTTATCTGTCTTAATTTGCTCTTTATTTACATTTTGCATTTCTCATATTAGGGAAACCATGCAATATTTAAGCTCATGTGTCTGATTTAATTCACTTAATATTATGATCTCAAGGTGGATCCATTTGCCTACAAATGCCTCAGGTTTATCATTACTCTTATTTTTTTCTGTGGTTGGAAGTTTTTTTTATGATCAAGTCATTAATGTGTTTTGGCTGTTGAGCATGTCTGAGGATTTAGAGTTAGAACTGAGATCCTCCTTTCTTTGAGTCTGTTGCTCAGTGTGATGAGTGGGACCTGGGCTTGCCATCTTGAAGACCCATACTGAAGATCCCGTTCCACCTCCAAACAATTGTGCAGTTGGATTCTGCTACCATTGGTTTGCTCTTCTGGAAAGGGGAATAAAAACAATTGGATTATGAAGCTCAAATGAAATGACACATATGAGGATCCACTCTGAAATTCACACAGTGAGGGAGCAGGAGTCCAAATGTCAGACATTTTTCTTCCTAGAAAAGACTATTATGGAAGTTATTAAATCAGTGCTCTGATTTTCTTCATGTGAGGTGCAAGGTTGTAGTTTTATTACACATGGGATCAATTTTCATTACTCTTGAATAATGGTTACACATGATTGTTGGCTGCCTTGATCATGGCTCTTTGTGGCTATAGTGATAACTTATTAAGCACCAGGGGCCAAGGAAAACTCTAACTGCAAAGGTTGTTTGACTCACCATGGTCTTTAGATATGTATGTATGTGTGTATTTACTTGCACTGTACTGAGGATTGAATTCAGGGCCTCACACATGCTAGGCAAGCACTCTACCACTGAGCTACATCTCCAGCTCTTACCATGGTCCTTTCAATGTAGGACCCATGGTTGTGACCATTCCTATACCTGTGAGGAATGAGAGTTAGTTAATGATGAAGTCAGGATTTGAACCCAGGCAATGGAGATTCAGAACCTCTGTTGCCTCAGAATAGGTAGGAAATGGCATCAATCTGTGACCTTGATGTACTAAGTATAGTAACTGACTGAAAAATGAAGGTTTTTAACTAGATTTTCTAAGTGGTAGTTTTCTTAATGGTTACCTGAAATTAGCACATTAAATTGAGATTTGTCGGTCACACTGATTCAGGTATGTTGATAAGCTTGTTTTGGCTGACTTTTATTTGAGTAGTTTCCATCTCTGAGAATGTACTACATCTAGACTGTGTCAAACACCTGACACATAATTTCTTTTACTTCAAGGTTACAGTATTCCTATGCTTTTATTTATAGACAAGGAAAGTGAGGCATTGAGAGTTAAATCAAAGTGGAGGTGACTGTATTAGTCACTTTCCTATTGACGGGACAGAGAACCCAACACCTACAATGTAAAAGAAGAGGGGTTTATTTTGGCTCATGGTTTCAGAGGATTTAGTCCATGGTTGACTAGTCCAAGGTAGAAACAGCCTGGCAGAAGGGCATGGTAGGGAAGAAAAGCTCAACCTATAAACTTGTGGACAAATGAATCCATTGATGAGTACTGCACCCTTGTGATCCAATCAGCCTCCCAAAACATGAGACTTTTGGCAGATATTTTAGTCGTTAACCATTAACAGTGACAAATTCCCCCATTTTTAACCCAGATTTGTCTAACACGAAGCATCTGCTCTTCATCAGTAGGCTAGCTCTCTTAGAAGCCTGGTTGTGACTCCCCAAGTTAGAGGGTGTCTCACTTAGGTTAAACCAGTCACAAAACAGACTTCCAGACTCCCTTCTTGGCATTGTTCCTGCACTTGTGAATACCAGGTTTGAAAGGTGACCTTGACTGGAATTCAATGAGCGACTCCACCAACAGACAGAAACTTCACACTTCCCAGCCCAGAGGAGTACAACTCTAAAGCGAAGGGAAATGAACTGCTTGTGAGTAGAGAGACCTCTTTTCCTGTTTTCTTGCTTCACTCTGAAGATCTATCAATCTGCTGCTTTGAAATTGACGCCGAGGGCCTCCTGTGATGGGAGCTTGTGCTTTCATTTGACCGGGTGTCTGCTGAATCCACCTAATTAAAGAAGCTGCTCTTCCTGTGACTCAGAGGAGAAATGCAGACATAGCCACATGACAGACACACTGCCTTTCGGCTTAGTAGCTTCTCTTGCTGTGCCTCTCACTTCTGGGGTCTATAATGCCTACTAGCAATTTGTTTCTTAGCCTCTGAATCCCCGAAAGCCTTCTGCACTGATTATTGTATACCATGGACTCCTTTGATGTTGGTGCTTTTCACCTGGCTTTGGAAATGTCATAGTCCCTGAAATGTTCTTCTGTCTTTATATTCGACTTTTGTTATTTTTAGTTCTGTGCCTTGAGATCACTTTGATGTTTTGTACTTTCAGTAGTGCTCTTTCCCAGAAGGCTGGATCAGTAGCAATGATTCCCATCAGTGTCACTACCCAAAGGTCTGCTGGGCCTCAGAACCTCGGGACTGGAAACTCTAGAACAATGTCCATTGTTGGTGATATCAGAGGTACATTGTGGTTGATGGAAGCTTGCATCCTGAATTCCAGTTAGATAACCAATAGGGAGGTTTGTCTGCATGTCTTATTTTTTTCCTAGCTTTCTAACCTTCATGTGCTTTTTAGATATGCTCAGGCATATTCAGGGTATTATGAATGTAGACCAGTATGCTTTTTAAATTCTTCAGTGATTTGGATTTGTATAAAAACCTGGGGACAATGCCCTGCATTTCTTCCATTGCTTTTTTTAAAATCATGCCCATTAATGTCAGTTTGAAAATACTCTGTGAAAGTTGCTGCGTTCATTGAGTGCTTTTATAAAATTGCTTCAGTTTTTTTTTTTTGATACTGGGGATCGAACTCAGGTCTTTGCACTTGCGAGGCAGGCAGAGGACTGCTTCAATTTTAATGAAGATTCAGAGCTCTTAGGTTTGCCTGAAGCAGATTGATATACAACCTCTTTAAATCCCAGCCCGTTGTCAACTCAAAGCTAATATTAAATCTGCAGAACAAAGTCCTTTCCCATCTTACTCAAGTGCTTTCTTATGCTGTGCCACAATTCTCTGCTTGAAGTCGCATTTGGTTTATAGGGTGAGTTTGCCCACAGAGGTCCTTGACAGTTGGACTGAAGGGTTAACAATGTGTTGATGATTACCAGGATTGTGTTTAATTTTTATTCCACCAAATGTTTTTTGATGGTGCAGATCAAAATCACCACACAGTGAAGGTTCTGGGTTGATTCATTAGTAAGCTGTCGTTTTAGATTGTAGAAAGCCACCTGAAAGTAGGGCTGGACTACTGCCATGCTTCAAGGAAAACTCCTTCATCTACTCCTTCCTAAAAATACTTTGCCTAGGGCCAGGGATTTGGCTCAGTGGTTTTGCTGCCTGCTGCGCAAGTTCGAGGGCCTGAGTTCGATCCCTGGTACCAAAAAAACCCCAACTTTGCCTATCAGTTCTCTGATGCCTAAATGTTTATCTATGTGGTTGTATTTCTTTTTTTTTCCCTTTTTTTGAAACAGGGTCTCACAATGTAGTTCAGACTGGCCTTGAACTCACTATGTAGCCCCAGGTTGGCCTCAAACTTGTGGCCATCTTCCTACCTCAGCCACCACACCCAGCCAGTTGTTTTTCTTTAAATTAGGCATTGTCACTGGTGATTATATCTTTGTATCAGTCAGTTATTGCTGCATAACAAACCACTGCAAAACTTGATAGTTTTAATCATTTATTATTTGTGATTCTGTACGTTGGTAGTTTGGAGCTGGCTTAGTTGGAGTGCTCCTTCTGTGGTCCACACAGTGCTGGGTGTGTCCATATCTGCTTTTGTGATCCGCAGGGCCCTGGCTGATCGTGAATAGCTGGAGTGATGGGACAACAGGCCCTGTGTCCCTTGCTTTCCAGCAGGTCAGTGCCAGCCTTTCCACCTGATACCATGGTTCCCACAGCAGTAACGGGACCAGGCCTGATGTGCATCCCTGTTTTTGTCTGCTCCTTCTGGGGTTTGCTCATGTTATGTGGACCTGAGAAAATCACAGGGCCATGCTTATTGACTCTCTTTCTTGATGGGAGGAGCTGCAAAGAATTTGTGACCCTGTCTTCAAATCTACCATAACCGTGAAGCTAAATATGTAAAATCTTACATACATGTCTTACACAATACTCGCTCTACATATCTAAGAGCAAATTGCAAGAGAAAAAGAATTGAGAAACAAATGTTGCAGTTGAACAGAAAAGGTTCCAGGGAACTTACTTACTTATATGGTAAGGATAAGGAACTCTCAGAAGACATTACCTCATGTTTCTGCATAGGTCATGCCTTGTCCTTAGCTTTATTTCAAAGAAATTTCACTTTTCATTTTAGATTATTAATGTACATATTGTCCTAGTGTCTGAAGTCACCAAATAACATACTTTTGTTTTTTTCATTGCTTTATGACTTCTGAAATGAACAAATGCTTTCTTAGGCACATTTAATTTAATACAGGAATTCAGGATTATTCAAACTATGGAGTTAAAACTCCAATTTATTTATATTTTGAAATTTTATTTATAATCCAGTTGTCCCAAGCACAGCGGTAGTGGTTAAGTTGCTCCATGAAATTCTTTAGCTGAAGGCCAAGGATTTAGCTCAGTGGTTTCACCACCTGCTGTGCAAGCGCAAGGACCCAAGTTCGATCCCCGGTACCAAAAAAAAAAAAAAAAAGAAATTCTTTAGCTGAAGTCATGACAGTAAGGGTCAGCTTCAGTTTTCTGAGTTTAAGTCCCTTAGGAATCATGGCTAAGTGGGAAGGATGTGTTTCTAACAATGTTTGTGGATGACTATGAAAAATTTCTTTGGTATTTAATGATTTTTAGAGTTCAGAATATTTTCTTGAAAATGGTGGTGACTAATAGGAATGTTAGAGGATTATACATTTGCATTGTGCCTTTGAATGTCCCCAGTGATATGAGAGAGAAAGTAATGTACCGAGGGAAAAAAAATCATGGTTTGTATTGTACCAGAATTTTCTGGAATAATCCCAAACACAATGTTTCATTTGCTATCAGTATCAAACAATATTTCTATGAGGCTGCCTCTGACACATTCTCCTTCAAAATACTTCCCCCTGCCTTGGACATAGTTATCCCACAACTCCAGGTAACATGTCTTTTACTGTAATGAGTTTTTAAAAAATTCACCATAGTTGTGCTCACCTCTTGTACACCCAGAAACAATATTAGTTTGTCAGATTATGTTTTCCAGTTTTGGGCTTGTGAAAATCACCACTTTACATTGCCTGTTCCTTTCTAACAAAATTCCTTTCAGGGAAAAAAAACATGTTCCCGTGGGTCATCTGGCTTGGAAAGTCTTGTGCTCACTAGCCTGAATGTGGGCTTGTTTCTTCTCGTTCTGATTAGGGGTGTGTCATTCCGAGCACGGAGGGAGAGTTTCTGACTCTAGGTTGTGGGTGCGGCCTGAGAATGCGCATTCCTGTGCCTTCCCAGGTGAGCTTCATGCTCGCTGGTCTGGGGTCCACCCTGAGAGAGCCAGTGGTTCAGTCCAGTGACTGCAGACATCTCAAAAGTGCGCACAGGTTGAGCATCCCTTATCCTAAGTGCTTGCGATCAGAAGTGTTTTCCATGTCAGACTTATTAGATTCTGGAATGTTTGCAGATGCATTTGTGTTTCCTGTGCACTTTATATACATAAACTAAAGATAACGTCACACAATATTTTCAATGTATTTGTGTGTTTTATCTGCAACTCATCACCTGAGATCAGATGTGGAACTTTTCAATTGTGGTGTCGTGTTGTGTTGGTCCTCAGAAAGTTTAAGACTTTGGAGCATTTTAGATTTCAAATTGGACTGCTCAACCTATTTATTAATAACTGGGTAAACAGTAAATTAAAATCAAATTTAACCAATTATGAAATAAATTGAAAGGAATTAAACATCTAAAAAACTTTCCTGTATTTTTAACCCTTTAAAATGTCTTTGTTCCTATACATATTTGCATGAAAATAGTCAACGATGTCTCATCTTGAGCTCTAAGAAATTGTGATAGAACTGTAGTCTATGACTTTACCCTCAACCACATCTGTCGCCTGTGCCGGGGTGGGTCTAGCATCCCTCCTGGTGTGGTGTCCCAGAGTGGTAAACCTCTGGAGCGGGAGGTTGAAGGCTACCTTTGCTTTTCCAAATCTCATCATCCTTCTTTTTTTTTTGGTACTGGGGCTTGAACTTGGGTCCTTGAGCCTGCGCAGCAGGCAGTGAAACCACTGAGCTAAATCCCTGGCCCTCTCATCATCCTTCTTACCTCAACTAGAAACCAAGCCCCAGCACAATAACCTTTAAAATTATGTTGTAAAGTATCACCACACTGTTTTTTAATCTTAGTACTTTCATCATGGTGTTATAAACATTTGAATTTAAAGATAATTTTTATAGAGTCCACAAGCAAAAGAGTCCACATTATAATGAACAACTTTAACTGTAGATACCATATGTCGAGAGGATATATTGATGAATTTGTTTATAAACTGTAAAGGAAATCGAAATGTTAAGTTTTGCTATTTAAGAGTAACATTTCTTCTTTAAATATAATTTGGTGTGCTGTATTTTGCATCTCCTTGTGCCATATATTTCCTCTTATAAACATCATCTTCTTAATGCTCCTCTGTTGTTAAATTCTTACCAGTTTTCTTTCCTTTTAGCAGGCACCGATCATAGGCAGAATCCCCCCTCTAGTGGCCAAAAGCAACATATAAAAAGACACGAGGCACCCAAAAGCTTATGAAGCTTGATCTGTTTCCGTGTGATTAGTTAGTAGCCTAGTTCTGAAGGCAGTTCTCGGAGGAGACACTCAAAAATGTTTAGATAAACAGAGTTGAAAACATTCCCGAGACAATGGCCAAGTTTAAGCTCAAACAGCTTTCTGTGCAAGTCCTCCATTAAAGCAGGTTAACTGTTGGCTTCACTTGATTCCTGATGACCTTCATAAACACAACCACAACCTGGCTGTGTCATCGGCAACAACTCTTATTTGTTCTGAATTTTTAAAAAGAATTCTATTTGTAAGTACAGGTAGCAGAATAGTGGTGGTTTGCTTTTCTACTATGTACTTGAGGATGTTTTTCTTTCAAATATGAATGAGCTATGATGTATACTCTTAATAAATCTAGAGAAGCTCCTGGATTTTAACATTTCCAAAGATTTTCTTTTCTATGTGTTAAAAGAGGCAGTTCTTCTCTTAGAAAGCATTTTCTTTATTAGCAATCCATCTGAGCACAATGGCTGTTCCTGTGTCTTAAGAAGTTTCCTCTAATAAGACTTGACTTTTCCCTCTCTATCTAGAATCACCTTCACTCTCGCCCCCTAAAAAATCAATAGTAAAATTGCTTTTTCTAATATTAACTATTGTCCTACTGTTTAATCAAGGGCTAGACATAGAACATGGTTTTAATTTCCCTCACAATAGGTGACATAATTTGAAGTCATGACACTACAAATTTTAAAAATCCATAAAGCATGGATGATAGTAACCCATGTATTGTACAAATAACGTATTTCCATTGTGGAAGATTATAAAATATGAATATGCATTATTTAAATATATAAAATAAGGCCTTTATGAAATCACTGTCAATTCTGGAAAATATTTTCCTGGGCATTTCTATGCATATTTGTATAAAACAGACATCTATGAAGAAAAGAACTCTTCTGCATTGGTGAATTCAGAGGTTAGTTTGCCCTATGATTTCATTTTCTCAGCAAATTCAATTCACCGACTTTGCTCAGGCCTCTTTTGTATTCACCAATCTGTGTGCAAAGGAAATGAGAAGAGAATGGACCATTGTTAAAAGAGAAAATAGAGAGCTTGGGATCAAATATTGAGCAGTGAGTCAAAGTTTTACTGCCAAGCAGGAAACCAGATCTGGCCCAGAGACTGGTCTTGGGGGACGAGGGCCAATGGAGAGGGAAAAGGGCAGGTTTTTAAAGAGCCAAAGATAAACACACCTTTCATATTAGGAAACATCAGGTCTCGTGGAATCTGGGCTAACTGAGCACGCTTGGGGGCTGTGCTGTTTGCTTTCTGTTTGCTTTCTTCCGATGAGTGGGCTTTGCTGCTTGTGCCATGGGATGGCACCGAGTAATGGCATTTTCCAGCCTTACCGTGCTCCTGGCCTTTGCTGTGTGTGTGAGGTGGCACTTATTTCAGATGTGTGACACCAGAGGGTCCATTTACATCCTGCCGGCACTGCAGGCCACGAGAGGACACACACATTTATCGAGCGCTTCTTATGTGCAGACCTTGTACTAGATACTTTGCGTGTGTCACCACCTCCTATGCAGTGCCAAGTGCGTCTCCTCCTCAGGCCGGGATAGGAGCCTGTCCGTCAGCCAGTCCCTTCGTTGCTGCAGGTGCTTGTGAGTTACCTTGACGAAAGATGTCACCCACTGGCACTGAGCCACCGCTAAGTACCTGGGTGGTCCAGAGGCCCCTGTCCACAGACACGCTCAGTACTGGATTACAGACAGCACTGAATGAAGGGAAAAGGGTGTCAAAACATTTTATTTTAATAAAGAGAATTTGGGAAGCAAGACATCCACGGGGCCCCATCATCCCTCAAACCCTAAAGTTGCAACTACATTCCCATGCTCCTCCACCTCGGTGACCCTTCAAGGGCAATGCTCAAGGTCATTGTAGTAGGTGGTGTATGGCCACCCAGAGGACCCATGGCATTTCTGGCAGGAACCTTGCACTCTGCTGAGAAAAATGCCACCATGTTCTACACCAGTTTTTCTATGTTCTTTTTTTTTTTTTTGGTACCAGGTATCGAACTCAGGACCTTGCACTTGAGAGGCAGCCGTGGTGCCGCTGAGCTAAATCCCCAGCCCCCATCTTATCTTTTTTTTTGTTTGTTTTTGGTACCGGGGATCGACCTCGGGTCCTTGTGCTTGCACAGCAGGCGGCAAAACCACTGAGCTAAATCCCCGGCCCCCCCATCTTATCTTTTTGGGCTTTTCTTTCAGTGTGTTTGTTCTTTTTTTCCTGTGTCCATCTTGGCACCTCTGTACCTGTCTCCCTCTTTCTCCCCAGCTTCCTTCTCCTTCTGCTCTGTCCTGCTCTGCCTGCCTTCCAGTCCATGGCTTCTTCTGTCTCCTTACGCATTACCTTTCTTTGAACTACAGCACAATGGGTCTGTTCAGCGCCCACTTCAGTGTGTGACAGCACAGTCAGAATTCAGCAGACACTCACTGAGATGAACTCTGTCTTCCCTTCCAATCGCTTCTGTTTTCCTGGGAGAAGCCGTCAGACCTTTTTGTTCCCCCACATTCTGCTTCTTGAGGGTGTTCAGTGTCCCTTCCCTCCCCTCTGTCACCCCATCCCTATCCTACTGGTGAGAGTCTGTTGTATTTGAGAGTGCCTGGAGAACAGAAATTGGCCCATGGAAGGGAACTCACTAAACACCAGTTCCACCATTCCTTGGAATGAAACTGCAGCAGGATCTCTGCATAAAACAAGCCAGGCTCCTCAGACTGACACTCAGCATGGTATTTCCGTTTCACCTTTTAGATGGCCCTTGACATTTATTCTGCAGTTGCCACTGCCACCACCCTCATCCCAGTGACGATTTCCCTGGGAGGACTGTGGGAGCCTCTTCAGTGATTCTTCACATTGGTTCTTGCAGCTCTTACTCCTTTCTCCAATAGGTACTGGGGGGATCTTTCTGAAATGCAAGTCTGACTTGTCATCCCTTGTCCTTAAGATGCATCCAGCTGGACACCTGCCTCTTGCAGAACGAGCCCTGAGCTGCGCATCCCCCACCTCAGAACTTTTGCATGTGTTTCTTGTCCGGCCTTGAATTTTCTCAACACTCCTCTGTGTGTCCTTACTCTCTGCTCACTGTGCTTACCCAGGAGGTGAACATGAGACCCAGAGAGCCACCAACCTTGGCCACAAGGCTGTCAAAGGCAGTGAGTCCTTGCTGGTGGAGAAGACACACACATGGAGCAGAGCATGAGGCTGTGTCTGGCACTAACCCTTCATGGTCCATCCTTCCTACAGCCCAAAGAGGGTGTTGGGAACTTGTAGATGGCTCCGTAACATACAATAGGGAGCCGTTATAGTCTCATGCTTCCAGTTAGCCTCTACCTTCAGGCTTCCCATACTGATTGTTTACAAGCAAATGGAAACATGGATTGATCAGAGTCTTTTAAAATTTATTTTCTTTTCTTGCCCAGATACCACAGGGAAGAAAGGGTAAGAAATCAGGTGATCGAAGAAAGAAACAACAACAGCCATTGGCGTCCACACCCCTACTAATGTTGTTTATTCACTAACGCAGCTTCCTTTGTATTCACACGTGATTCCTTGCTTGTTGTGTGTGTGTGTGTGTGTGTGTGTTACAGCAGCATGATTACTGGTATAAGTCTGTATGCATATCAGTGTGGACAGGTTCATTCAGAACAGAGCATCTGGACACCTGATAGGTTTAGCAGGGACTCTTGCCTGTGTTTATTTATATTCTTAAATAGAATCCCACTATGAACCCACCAGCAAAGAGAGATGAGGGAGACAGACAGACCCCTTAGAGTCTCCCTTGGAATATTCACACCGATGTTCCACAGTGCTGCAGGGTTCTCTGTCCATCACTGAGTTTTCCCAGGATTGGAAAGATCATGGAGAATTGTATTAGTATAATAGGATTATGTTCTCTATCTGCATCTGTAATAACTGTGGGCAGGCGAGGTGGAGTATTTGATCTCTTGGGAACTAGCCTCGACTTGAATCAGGCAGTCACAGGTTTTCAAATCTTACCTGCTGTACTGAAAGGGTGGTGGGAAATGTCCTTTGAGTTGCAACACATTCTTCAACGAACCACTCTGTACTTTCCCCACTTATATCAGATGGGCTGAAAAGTAAAAACAAACAGACAAAAGACTCCAGACACTTTAAACTTGCTCTCACCTCAAGTTTGGGAGCTCAGTGTGAGCTGGGGGAGCGAGACCCATGGCCTCACCCAGGGCTCCTCGGACACATGGCCACTGGGTGGGGAAGCTCTTGCCAGGCTGCTTTTGCTGAGCGGGAGGAAGTACAAATCGCCCTCCAAAGGCACCATGGAGGGATGCATTGCGGGATTTGTTGCACAGCGTGTGGAAGCCATCTGGCTATAGCCACAGTCTCCCAGCTTTAGGTTTTCCAAGCGTGATGACCAGATGGGTCAGGCAAGGGAAAGAGCGTGGGAATAAACACAGTATGTGGCCAGAGCTCATCTTGATGCTGAAACACTGTTGTCATGAGACAGTGTTGAGAGAATGCAAAGAACAAGTGGAAGACCTTGCCTGTCCCCAGGGAGGCAGTGGGTGTCCTGTTCTGGAATTGTCCACACCCCTGGGGTCCTTTGCCGAACCAACCATGCTTGTGGGCTACAGGCTTCTCACCCAAAGAGCAGGAATGGCAGTTCCTGGATACCAGCCCTGCCAGGATGCCTGAGCAGAGGGTCAACTGGAGCCCCAGCCTGATGGCGAAACTTTCAATAGGATGCCCGTTATCTCTCATATCACCAGGAGGGGGCGCTGCCCTCATTCCTCTTTATCCCAGCCGCATATCAATTCAGTGCCACTTTCTTCTGGGAGAGGACACTGCAGAGAGTCGCCACAAGGGTCTTACCTGACACCGAAGATGGCAGGTGCCCCTTCAGCATTGCCCAGGAACCTTTTTGCTCTGATGAATTCACTCTCACTGTTAGCTGTTTGAAAATCGCATGTCCCAAATCTTGAGTCACTCTGAAGGATCTAGGGCCGTGGTTCTCAAAAGAAATGTTCGTCCTCCAGAGATCACCACAAAGTCTGCAGAGAGCTTTGACCATCGCGGCTGGAATACTGGAATACAGGGTGCAGAGCTCAACCTTGGAAGTGGCCTACATGTTACAGATGAATGGATAAGGAAAATGTGGTATTTACACACCATGGAGTACTGCTCTGCCATAAAGAAAAATAAACTTTGTAGGAAAATGGATGCCCCTTGAGACATAATGTTAAGTGAAATAAATCGAACAAGCTTAAATATCATATGACCTCTCTTATATGAGAAACCCAAAATATAAATAAAGAGCAGAGGCCAGGGATTTAGCTCAGTGGTTTTGCTGCCTGCTGTGCAAGCTCAAGGACCCGAGTTCAATCCCTGGTATACCCTACCATGCACAGGACAGCTACCAACAACAAAGAAGAGTGCTCCAGACCAAAACGTCATTACAGCTGTCCCTCGTTATCCTTGAGATATGTTTCAGGATTCCCACAGGATGCCTGAAAGCATGCATAGTACCAAACCCTCCACAAGTGATCATCCCTCCGTAGCTGAGAGGGCTGGTTCCAGGAGCATCCCTACCCCATGGCCATCCAAATCTGAGGATGCCCAGGCCCTCATGTAAGATGGTGCAGCATTTGCATATCATCCATGCACAACCTTCCATATTCTATAAATCATCTCTAGATTGCTTGTACTATTACAATGTAAATGCTATGTAAATTGTCGTTTTGCTGTGTTGTTTAGGGAATAATGACAAGACAAAAGTCTGTACATGTTCAGCCAAATGCAACTTTTTTCCCCAAATATTTTTGAGCCATGGTAAATCAAGCCCACGGATGCAGAACCTGGCGATACGGAGGGCTCACCACACTGTATTTTTTCCCTACACCTACCTGGAATACAGTACGCATACCTTGGATAAAGAGATGGTCCCAATCCTAGGCAGAGCAAGAGCATCATGTGACAGTTCTATCATGTGACTCAGAAGGCCGGGCAATTTATAAGGGATGGATTGTTTATTTCTACAATTTTCCATTTATTGTTTCAGGCCAAAATTTGCTGCAGGTAACTGAAGCCACAGAAAGTGAAATGCCAGATAAGGGGAGAACTACTCCAGTGTCACAGCTGAGAAGCCCTGATTCAGTTTATGTTCCTCCATGATTCGTGGGTTCAAGCCCTAAGCCCAGTGTGTCTTTGGAGATGAGGTCTGAGAAGAGGTGATTCGAGTCCAGTGCGGTCACCAGTCAGGGCTCTAATACGACAGCACTGGTGGCCTTGTAAGAAAGGCCAGCATCTTCGGGTGTCCACACACAGAGAAAAGGCCACACAAGGACACAGCATGGAGGCGTCAGCCAAGGAGAGAGGCCTCAGGATGAACCAGCCATGCTGACACCTTGGCCCTGGACTTCTTGCCTCCAGAAATCAGTTTCTGTTCTTTAGCTGGACCATCCTGTGGCATTTTGTTATGGTAGCCCTAGCAGACTAACACAGCAGGCAAGCTTGGGGAAAACATGGGGAAGTTAAAAGGGCACACAGGATTGACTGGGCCAATTTCTTTACCTATCTGATTTTTTTTCATTAAGTCTATTGGTACATTTCTTTTCCCTTCTTTCCTTTCCCCCACCCCTCCTACTTCCCCTACTACTTTAGACCTTTTCTTCCTATTTCACAATATCAATTATACATTTTGATCCTTATTTACACTTTTAGTTTTTTCACACCAGAGAAACTATTCAGTATTTACACATATGCATCCTATTTATTTCACTTAAGAGTATTGCCTCAATATGGATCCACTTAGCTATAAATATCTCTAGTTTCTCATTCTTTATGGCTGAGTAGTAACTCCATTTTATAGAAAAACCACATCTTCTTTATCCAATATCCAGTTGATGAGTATTTGGGCTATTTCCAAGTTTTATCTATTACAAACTAGGCCACTATAAACATGGATAAGCATATATATCACTGTGGTATGATTCTTATAATTCTTTTGGGAAGATGCCCAGCAGATGAATAGCTAGGTCAAATGGGACCTCTAGTCCTAGTTCTTTGAGGTATCTCCATATTGATTTCCACAGTGGTTGCACCAGTCTACACTCCCACCAACAATGAAGAAGGGTTCCTTTCTCCTCACAACCCTGCCAGCATTTGTTATTGGTTGATTTCTTGATAGCAGCCATTCTTTCTGGGTTGAGGTGGAATCTCAGCATTGTTTTCATTTGCATCTCTCAAATGACCAGTGATGTTGAACATTTTTTATATGTTTATTTGCTGCTTTTACTTCTTTGAGAAATGTCTGTTCATTTCAGAGCCCATTTTTGAATTGGGTCTTTATATTCAGGGTTTGACTTTTTTGAGTTCTTTATATATTCTAGGTAGTAGAACTTTGTCTGAGGAACAGCTGGTAAAAATTTTTTCCCACATTGTAGGTTGTCTCCTAGCTCTATTGGTGGTTTCTCTTGCAGTGCAGAAGCTTTTTAATAAGATGAGATCCCAATTGTTGATTCTTTATGCTAGTTCCCGTGCTACTGAGGATTTGTTCATAAAGTTTTTTCCTATGCTAATGTCTTCAAGAGTTCTACCTAACTTATCTTCCAGCAAGTTTAGTGTTTCTGTTTTAATATTTAGATCTTTAATCCACTTCGATTTTAGTTTAGTGCATGGTGAAAGGTAGGCATCTAGTTTTAATCTTTGGCAATTTAAAATCCAGTTTTCCCAGCACCATTTATTTATTTTTTTGTATATCCTTTTATTGGTACATTTTAGGTGTATAATATAATGACATTAAGCATTGGAGATATGCACCTTTACATACTCTCTTTTTCTTATTTTTCCCCCTTTCCCTGCCCTCCCTTCAACCCCTCCATCCCTCCCTATTTACAAAGACTTTGTTTCCATTTTTTCATTTTCTCATATTAATTCCATTTCCTTCTTTCCTTTCCCCCACCCCTCCCACTTCCCCCTCCCCTTTGTCCCTTTTCTTCCTATTTCACATTATCTATTATATCTTTTAGTCCTTATTTACACTTTCAGTTTCTCACGCTAGAGAAACTATTCGGTATTTACACATGTGTGTCCTATTTATTTCACTTAAGAGTATCGCCTCAATGTGCATCCATTTAGCAATAAATGTCTAATTTCTCATTTTTGATGGCTGAGTAGTATTCCATTATATAAAAAAAACACATTTTCTTGATCCAGTCTCCAGTTGATGGGCATTTGGGCTGTTTCCAAGTTTTGGCTATTACAAATTATTCCAGCACCATTTATTAAAGAGGCTGTCTTTCCTCCAGTGAGGATTGTTGTCTCTTTTGTCAAAGATGAGGTGGCTGAGTATGTTGTGAGTTGTTTCTGCATCTTCTAGTCTATTCCACTGAACCCCAGGTCTGTTTCTTTGCCAGTACCATGCTGTTTTTATCACAGCGGCTTTGTAGTATAATTTCAAGTTGGGGATTGTGATACCCTCTGCCATGTCTCTGTTGCCTAGAATTGCTTGTGGTATTCTAGGTCTCTTCTAGTTCCAAATGAATTTTTGGATTGTTTTCTCTAGATCTGTGAAATATACTGTTGGGATTTCAATCAGGATTGCATTGAATCTGTATAGCAGCTTTGGAAGTATGGCCATTTTCACTATATTGGTTCTTCCTACCCAGGAACAAGGGATGTCTTTCCATTTTCTTATATCCTCCTCAATCTCTTTTTTCAGAGTGTAGTAGTTCTCAATGTAGAGGTCTTTTGCTTTCTTCATTAGATTGATTCTTAGATATTTCATTTTTTTGGATGTTATTGTGAAAGGGATTATTTCCTTAATTTCTCTCTCAGCAAGACTGTTATTTGTGTACAAGAAGTGTACTGAATTTTGAGTGTTTACCTTGTATCCAGCTACTCTACTGTATCTGTCAATTAAGTCTAGAAGAATTTTGGCAGAGTTTTTTGGGTCTTCAATGTAGAGTATTGTATTGTCAGCAAATAATGACAGTTTAACTTCTTCTTTTCCTATCTTTATTCCTTTTTTCTTTCTCTTGTTTAATTGCTATGGCTAATGTTTCCAAAACTATATTGAACAGGAGTGGTGATAGTGGACATTCTTGTCTTGTTGCTGATTTTAGTGTGAAAGTTTTCAGTTTTTGACCATTTAGTATGATGTTGGCTGTTGGTTTTTCATAGCCTTTATCAAGTTGAGATAAAGACCCTCTGTTCCAATTTTCTGCAGGGTTTTTATCATGAATGGGTATTGAATTTTATCGAATGCTTTTTCTGCATCTATTGAGATGATCATATGGTTTTTGTCCTTGACTCTGTTAATATAGTATATTACATTTATTGATTTACATATGTTGAACCACCCTTGCATCCCTGGGATAAATCTGACTTGGTCAGGGTGTATGATCTTCTTGATGACCCTCTGTATTCTGTTTGCCAGTATCTTCTTGAGGATTTTTGCATCTATGTTCATTAGGGAGATTGTCCTATAGTTCTCCTTTTTTAGTAGGGTCTTTCCCTGGTTTTGGAATCAAAGTAACGCTTCCAGGAATGAATTTGGAAGTATTGCTTCCCTTTCAATTTCTTTGAAAAGTTTAAAGAGTACAGGCGATAGATCATCCTTAAATGTCTTGAAGAATTCAGTAATGAAGCCATCAGGACCTGGGCTTTTCTTTGTTGGTAAACTTTTAATTACATTTTCAATTTCAATGATTGTAATTGGGGTGTTTAGAATTTTTATATCTTCTTCATTCAATTTTGGTAATTCATATGTATCTAGAAATCTGTCCATGTCTTTTATGTTTTCCATTTTATTAGAGTACAGGTCCTTGAAGTAGGTATTGATGATGCTCTGGATTTCTGCTGGATCTGTTGTGACTTCACTTTTTTCATTCCTAATTACATGGATTTGAGCCTTTTCTTTCCTTTTTTTGTTAACGTTGGCTAGGGTTTATCTATTTTATTTATTCTTTCAAGAAATCAACTCTTTGATTCGTTGGTCTTTTTGTATCATTCTCTTAGTGTCCATTGCATTGATTTCTGCTCTGATCTTTATAATTTCCTCCCTTGTATAAGCTTTGGGTTTGTCCTGCTCTTCTTTTTCTAGGGGCTTAAGGTTCAGCATTAGGTTGTTTATTTGAGCTTGTTCTGTTTTCCTAGTGTGGGCATTAACTGCTATAAATTTCCCTTGTAGAACTGCTTTCATTGTGTCCCATAGATTCCTGTATGTTATACTGTCATTATCATTTAATTGCAAAAACTGTCTAATATCTTCTTTAATTTCCTCTGTGACCCATTGGTTGTTCAGGAAGGTGTTATTCAATTTCCATGTGTTTGTGAAGTTCTTGTGGTTTCTTATGTATTGATCTCCAGTTTAATTGTACTATGGTCTGATAGGGATGTGGGATAACTTCAGTTCCTTTGCATTTACTTAAACATGTTCTATGAATTAGTATGTGTTCTGTTTTAGAGAATGACCCATGTGCAGCTGCAATGAATGTATATTCTGATTTTGTGAGGTGGAACACTCTGTAGATGTCTATTAAGTCTATTTGTTCAAAAGCTTGGTTCAGTTCTATTATTTTGTTTTTGATTTTTTTGTCTAGATAATCTGTCTATTTGTGTCAGTGGGGTATTGAGGTCCCCCACTACAATTGTATTAGTGCTTATTTGGTTTTTCATGTCCCTTAATATTTGTTTTATATAGTTGGGGGCATTAGTATTTGGTGCATATATATTTATGATTGTCATCTCTTCCTCTTGGATTGTTCCCTTTACAAGGATGTAGTGACCTTCTTTGTCTCTCTCTAATTAGTTTTGGTTTGAAGTTTACTTTGTCAATAAGATAGCTACCCCTGCTTTTTCTAGGTTCCTTGTTGCATGGAAACCTGTTTTCCATCCTTTCACTTTCAGTCCATAAATTTCTTTTTGAACTAGATGCACTTCTTGTATACAGCATATTGTTTGATTTTGCTTCTTAATCCATTCTGCCAGTCTGTTTCTTTTCATTGGTGAATTGAGGCCATTAACATTGATGGCTATACCTGATATGTATTGACTTATCATTGTCATGTTATTTTCCCTCTCTTCTTTTAATTTATTCCCTTGCCTGATGGATTTTCTCTGTTGGGCCTCATGGAGTGTGACCTTCATCGTCTCTTTCTAGGATATTTTTAGAATCGTTTGGAGTGCTGGTTTGACATTCATGAAGTTTCTCAGGTGTTCTTTGTGATGGAAGTATCTTATTTCCCCATCAATTTTGAAAGACAGTTTTGTAGGATACTTCAGTCTAGGTTGGAGGTTGTTTTCTTCTAGGGCTTGAAATACCTCACTACAGGCTCTGTTTGATTTGAGGGTTTGTGTTGAAAAGTCTGCTGTGATTCTGATGGGCTTTCCTTTGCATGTGATTTGTTTCTTTTCTCTAACTGCTTGCAGTATTTTGTTCTTCTGTTGGGTTTCTGAGATCTTGATTATTATGTGTCTAGGTGTAGATTTTTTTGATCATGGCTAGTTGGAGTCCTATATGTGTCACTTCTGTGTATGTCAAATTCTTTTGCTTTGTTTGGGAAGTTTTCTGTCATTAATTCTGTGAACAGTTTTTTTTATGTCATTTGTACTTTCTTCTGCTTTTTCATGGACTCCCATCAGTCTTATATTATTCTTCTTTCCATCATCTAGGAGCTGTTGGATTGATTTCTCATGGTCCCTTACTAGTTTTCAGAGACCTCTCTTTTCATAGTCACTGACCACCATACTGTCTTCTACATCTGATATTCTCTCTTCAGATTGGCTCAGTCTGCTTTGTGTACTTTCAATAGAGTTTTTAATCTTCTGGATATCTGTTTGAATCTGTTTCATTGATTCCATTTCTTTCCTATGTGGGGCATACATGATTTCCATTTCTTTCCTATGCCAGGCATTCATGGCTTCCATCATGGTACTGAACTCATCTATTTTTTTTATCAGTTTCTGTTCTAGAGTCTCTAACCATATCTTTCTTTCTGCTCACCATCTCTGTAGTTATTTGGGAAATTATTTCTGTTTTGAATTTTTCTAGAGCCTCATTCATCTGTTTTGTTACCTCCTGTGCTATCAGTTCAGGGTGTCCAGGTGATTGATTATCAGACTTTTCCTCCTCATTTCCCCCAGAGTTTGCCTTTGATGAGCTGGAAGTCTGTGATTGTGCCTTGCTTAAATGTCTCCTCATTTCTATTTTTGTTGTTGGTACTGTCCTTGGTTTAGTTCCTGAGTTGATACTTCGATATTGCTTATTGTAGGCATCTTTGTTGCTTGCATTTAGAACCCTTATGGAATGATTGCTTCTCAGAGATGTCTTCCAGATATAGCTGGTCTTAAGGTTTTGAGTCTCTAATGACTCTGGGGCAATCTCATTTTCATTGTCCCGGAAGGATAAATGATTTGATCGATCACAACACCTTAGCCAAGTGATAGAATCAGCAATAACAATAGTATAAAGTACAGCTTAGAAAGTGACAATTTGTGATAGTAATTAATATATCACCTTTAATGGTGTGAATTAAATCAAAATTGAGGACTAGCCCAAAATATGTTTATAGTGAATTAACTCTTCAATATAGCAACTTTACCCTTCAGAATGGGAACTTAGAAGATGTTGGGGAGGGAGGGATAGATAGGTAGAAGGATAAAGGAAAGGTTAGAAGTGAGGCCAGAGGACACAAGAAGATCACCCAAACTCTAGGGAACTGTTGAAGACAAGAGGAAAAAACAGAATGAAAGACCAAAGACAAGAACAGAACAACCTATCAGCAATAGGGAAGCTAGAAACTGTATTCACTTTCCTTTGAAACTAATGACAATCGAGAGGAGAGAAAAAGAAGAAATCTGATTAGGGCAGGAACAGAAACAAAAAGGGAGATGAAGAACAATGTGGGAGAGTGAGAGAAAGAGAAAGAAAAGAAAAAAGAAAAAGAAGAAAGAAAAAAATTTGAAAAGAATATTAAAAAATAACAACTAAAAATTAAAAACTGAAAATAAAAGAAAAAAATAATTTTGAAAATAAAAGAAATGAAGGGCCTCCTTTAGGGTATGTCTCTCCTGTCACAATAGACAATGTGGGCAGCAGTGTGCAGGTCTAAGTTAATTAGTCTCAGCAAGCCAGCCACAGTCTGCTGAGATTCAGGCTGATTTCTGGCTGCAAGTCCCAAGTTGAGCTCCCTGACCTCCTGCAGGGTTGAACTCTGCAAGGTTCTACTGCAGGTTCCAGCTGCCCTTCCCCTGAAGATAGTCCAGGTTCCAGTGGGAGGTAATGATCCCTCCAACTTACCAACTACGGTGGTGTGGTGTGCCTTTATTGCAGAGATTCTCTTCACTTTTCCAGTGGGCTTCAATTTTCATCAAGGAGCCTGAGAGAGGCCCTCTTTCTGTTGTTCACTTTTGCTCTATCTTTTGGAGCTCAAGACAATGGCCTTTATGACCCCTGTGCCTCTGGGTGTGGATCCAGGTACAGTCAAAACTAGGAGGCTGGATGGGGGCTTCCCGCTGGGGTGGTGCTGCAGGTGCCTGTGCAGCTCTGCTCCTCACCAGTGTGCCCCTGGCTGGGAGGCCTGCAAGGGGGTGGTGTAGCACGGACAACTCCAGGTGGCTCCCTACCTCTCTGATTCTTAATTCCTCCCCTGTAAGTTAGGACTAGTCACGACCATCCTTTTGGTTATCACGAGGATGAAACAAGTTAACACACACAAAGCAAGTGTCCCCACTGTGCTGCTGGACTGTGAGCTCCTTGTAGGTGGTGACCCCACCATTGAGCTTTGTGCCTGGGCCACCAGGACGCTCTTGAGCCATGGGAGGCGCAACTTACGTGAGTGTTGACAGTGGTATTTTGGGCCCTGATTCAATACTGTGATTGCTGTAGCTTTTGTGTACCAATACTGTGGGCACAGCTATGAAGACTGCAGTTGAGGCCTCGATTTTCAAGCTTATATTATAGTGGAAGAGGTCAAGTGATAATCAAGTAAAGAAGTCAGCTAAATGCAATTTTATACAGCCCTGTGTGGTGTGATTAGCATGGTGACAGGGCTCCTGTACGCAGCTGGGGCAATTAGGCTGCAGTTTCAACTTGGTTGGCTTTGGGATCCACCCAAGGGGTCAGTGGAGCTCACCGCTGCCAGGTGTGTCTGGGTAGGTCATCGAGGCTCAGCTTTGGGGTCTATCTCTGGTCTCTCCCTCTGGCCCTCTTCCCCTGCTCTGCTTCCTGGCTGCCATGAACTAAGCAGCTGGGCCTTCCACCATGATGTCTCTGCCTGGGAGCCAGATGACTATGGACTGAAGTCCTGAGCAAACTAAACCTGTCCTCCTCCTTTAAGTCGTGGGGCATTGGGTGTTGCATCTCAGTGAAGAGAACGCCAACCAATACATTAACATTGGCAGAGAACATTCTGATGATGTGGTTTTTGTTTTCTACTGATACATGTGCTGGTTCTTGGTGGCTTCACTGCTCCTAGAGCTATTGCTCTTTGATGTGATTTTCCAGTATGGAGAGCAACTTTTGGTGCCTTTTTTTCTCCATGATCCAGGAGTATGTTCCAGGAGAGTGCAGTGCATCTCAGATCTGTGCCACACATGTTCAGCAGGGAGAGTCTAGGCTTGGAAGGTTATTAACAGGGTTTCAGTCACATGAACATCCAGTGAGACCGTCCAACGTTGTGCAGGATGCTGGACCATTATTTGGTTGTGTAGGATCATTGTGAACATTCCAAGATGTTAAGCATCTCTGGTCCTTACTAAAATCTGGTAGAACCCTCCAATCATGGTGATAAGGACCTCTTTCGCCCTCATTTTCAAAACAACTTCTAGGGGGCAGGCCAGGTCCCATTAACAGCCTTCATTTTGAGGGTCTCCGGTGACCTGTTGCTCTTCAAAGCCAGTGGTCACACTCACTCCTTGGAGCCTTTCTCCTGCTAACCAGCCCTCCTAGGCTTCCTTCCTCCCTGCCTTCTATGCACTGTGTGCTTTTCCCCTCCACCAACCCCTGTCCAGTATGGTGGTCAGGCTCCTTGTTTGCCACCTGACCAGCTGGCCTCAGTCCTTTCTTTTCTACCTTTTGCATTCTGTCTTTGATGAAAACTTTGACCGCAACTTCAGGCAGATGTCCCCAAAGTGCTCTTCCATGCCATTCACACCTTTTCGCCAACTGTCATTGCGCCTCTCCCCTCGAGCCCTGAGTTAGACGCATCCAGCGGTAAGTGGGTCTTCTGAGCCTGTTTTTGGTTTGCTTAGACCTGAGTTAAGAACGTCATCCACTCCCTCAGCTCGAACGTGGCAGCCTTCACCACAGCTCTCTGCTCCTGGCATCTTGTGCTTGCTGGGTTCTCTTGGGTCTAAAGAACAGCATTGAAACGGACTATTCAGGGGCAAAGTGTGTGGACATCAGAGCCTCAAAGATGGAGATCAGCACCACGAAGGGGCCACTCCCATCCCACACTCTGGTCTCTGATTTTAATTTTTAAAAAAACTCTTTGGATTGGCCTAATCTTTCAGACCCAGGGCAGAGTGCCCTGAGCTAATTTGTTTGCTTGAATTAATTATCAGCAGGAGGCAGCCGCCTCATTTTCACAGAGCCCTCGTCACTGGGAAGAAACAGTTTCCTTCCAGCAGTCTGATTTTGGCTTCTTGGCTCGAGTGTAAGGGGCGCCCCCTCGACATTTCCATAAAGACGCTTAAATGTTTCTGTCTCTAGGGAAGCTGTTCCAGGAGATGAAACCTTATCTTTCTTTTTCTCCCAAGGAAGAAAAACATCACCAGCTTAATTATCTCTGTAGAGTAGCTTCCTCGTTTGCTTTTCATGTTGCCAGTGGAAAAAAGATAATGATACTGTTTTCAGAATATGAGGTAATTATGGATGATTTCATGCAACCCGATTTTGATTTTTATCTATATAAATAACACCTCAAGTCAGAGGTCAAAGATGCAGGTAGGGTTATATGTTACCCTTCCGATTGATAAAAGACCCGCTAGGAAAGCAGACACAATTGCAAAGCTAGTACAAGTGACTGTGCTTCACACAGATTATAAAAAGGTATTTATAATTAGGAAAAGGAGGCAAAGGGCGCTTAACTCTTTATACATACATATACTAATTGTGAGAAACATGCAGCATCCAATCTACCTTTTAAACAAATTTTGAAATGTACATTACAGAACTGTATACCACATGCACACGGTGGGGCAGCCAGCACATCTGGAGATCCAGTTCATCTTGCAAAACCGAAACTCTACCCATTGAACAGCAGTGCCCCGTCTCCCCTTCCCCCACCCTTGGCAACCACTGTTCTACTTTCTGCATCTATGCGTTTGACCTCATATAAGTAAAATCACACAGTATTTGACCTCCTGTGACTGGCATATTTCACCTAGCATATCAGAGGATTTCTTTCTGTGTGTGTGTGTGGTACTGGGAATTGAACCCATGGCCTTCACACTGAGCTACATCCCCAACCCTTTGTAAAAATTTGTTGAGGCAGTATTACTACATTGCTAATTTTCCTAGGCTGGGCTCTAACTTAGGGTCCTCCTGCCTTAGCCTCCCAGAGTACTGCGATTGAGGTGTAATAGTCTACTGTATGTATATAGCACATTTTCTTTCTCTTTTCGCCTGTTAATGGACATTCAGTCTGTTTCTATCTTGACTACTGTGAATGATACTGCAGTGAATATAGGTGATCTAATAGTTCGTTGAGATCCATTTTTCAATTCTTTTGGATAAATATCCAGAAATAGCATGGCTGAATCACTTAAATTGTTTTTAAAAATTTTTGAGGCTCCTCCATACTGTTTTGCATAGCAGCTATACCTTTTCATATGCTCACCAACAGCATGCAAATTTCCATTTTTTTCCACATCTTTGCTAACTCTTGATATATATATATATATATGTAATATATATAACAACAGAAATATTTTTATAGAAATGGCTATCCTAACAGTTATGAAGTAATTTCTCATCATGATTTTGATTTGCAGCTCTCTAATGATTAGTGATATTGTTTTTCTATACATTGGTTGGCCATTTGCATGATCTTATACTGCATGCAGAAATCAATTCAAAATGGATTAAATACTTAGATATAAAGACTTGAAGCTATAAAACTCTTAGAAGAAAATGGAGGAAAGTCTTTATATTGGTCTTGGCAGTGATTTCTTGGGTAGGATTTCAAAAACATAGCAAGAGATGTAAAAATGGACAAGGGCCACTACATCTGACTAAAAATCTGTAGAGTGAAGGAAATGATCAACAGTAAAAGGGCCCCCTACAGAATGGGAGAAAATATTTGCAGACCATTATTTGATAAGGAGTTAATATCTAAAACTCTTGCAAAAGGAAAGATCTTCTACTGACTCTAGATCAGGGGTCAAGAAATTTGTTCTGTAAAGGGCCAGGCAGTAAATATTTAGCCTTTGCACGCCATATGGTCTTGGGCACAACTGTTCAGCCTGCTAGTGTGCTGTGGTCGCGACCGCAGATGATAAATAAATGGACGGGTGTGGCATGTCTTACAGAACGTTACTTACAGGAACAGGCTGGGATGGATTTGGCCTGTGGGCTGTAGTTCACTGGCCCCAATCTAGAGCAACCTCTCCCACCTACTCCTCTCCTTGTCATAACACAGACCGTCTCTGAACATATCCTCTGACGGACAAAATCACTGTTGGTTGAGAACCCTTATCTTGATGACAGAAATACCTCAAGAATGCTTCTGTTTGCAAACAATTTGATTCACAAAGAAGAGCATTCAGCAAAATTTTGCTTCTGTTCACATCTGCATGACCACGGCCATCTGTCCCACACAAACACAAATGCAGCCATCTTTCCCCAAATCATAAAATGAATGAAGTTCATAAACTGGGGTACCACTGTAATCTGAGAGAGAGCAATAGGACGTATTTCCTTAAAGTTAAAAATAATAGGGTTAGGGTGAAGAATTGAAAATGATGGTAAGTTTGCCTTAGGTCAAGGTCTCTTCCAAGGGGCCACGGTTACTGCCTAAATGTGGGCAGCAGTTCAGAAATAACTGAAATGGAAACATACTTGGAAAGTGCTCTGTTAATAAAGCAACTATGAGCTTAACCTGCTTTTGTGATGGCGCAGGAAACAAAACAGCTCCACACATTAGCATGTTCTCATGGGACTTTCTGAGTTTGAGGATTGGAAAGGCTGGAGAAACCTCACGCTGCGAATTCCCGTTTGTTTTAGGGTTTATTTTTTCTGCTTATCTGGATGCAGGACTAACAGAGGCAGGGTGATTTTTGAAAGCACTCACATGTTTCTCATTGTTTGGACAGGGCCAGACAAAAGTGGCCTGGTTTCACTGCAAATTGGCAACAACACATGTTTTTGAAAGTTGAAAACAGCATAACGTTCAGGAATAAATCTCAAGGAATGTTGTCTTCTTGTTTTTTAGAATAAACACCTGCTTTGCAAATAGGAGAGTAAAAGCAGTCTTTAAAAAATCAATTATTGGTTTCTTTCTCTTCTATCCTATCATACTTTTAATCATTAACAAACTAAATACAATTTGAAATGCTATTGTGTATAAAATCATATTTTTGAGCAAACAACAACAGAACAAACCCACATTTCTTTAGGAATTTCAGTCAAGCCTTCTGAGCTAATTTTCTCTTGAGAAACAAAGAAAATGAATCGATGCTTTTCTCATTTAATAACACTCTTTCATTAAATATATTTTTTCTGATGGGCGTGGACCACAAGTGTGGTTGTGGCCTGGAGAAGAGCTGTTTGTCACTCTGCAGATGTAAACCTCAGTCTCCCGAGGCTGGGGGTGACACACTCAGGGACCCTCTCTCCCTGCGCCAGAACCCCTGGACACAGAGTGATGCAATCGCTGCTTCCATGTTTGGGATTGTGTGATGAGAAGAGGCCTTTTCTTCATAGCCTTTCCACAGATCCACATGCCAGCCCCCAGAGGCCCAGCTCTGGAATTGCACGTGGCTGCGTTTCCCTGCCGGTGCAGCTGCCGTGCCGGCTGGTGGCTGTGGTTGTCACAGGATCCCTCTCACTGCAAGTTCTCTCTCCACCCCTCAGGTTACCACGGCCTGTACTGTGAGGAGGAGTACAACGAGTGCCTCTCCGCCCCCTGCCTCAACGCAGCCACCTGCAGGGACCTGGTTAACGGCTATGAGTGCGTGTGCCTAGCAGACTACAAAGGTGAGCATTGCTCGGCCTCTCTGACTGGGGTGGCTCTGAATGACCTGGTGGATTTCCCAGCTTTAATGCAAACACCTCTAATTGGAGCATGAATTTGTTTAGAGCCAAGATCAAATACTGAGGCCTGGAAGATTTATGGGTCCAGGGAGGCTGGTTTGCAAGTCTCACCCCTGCAAACTGCTCCCTCTGAAGACTCCCTCTCCTACGCATCCCAGCTCTCTCTTCTGTTGAATGTATAAAAAGCTGAGACCAAAAAGGTGCATGAGGAGGCACATGCCAGAGGCTGTGCGCGGTGTACACGGAGGAGGAACACCCAGTCAGGCTGGCTGGGCAGAGCTGATGCTGTACTGGCCGGTGGAGGGGCAGGTGGAGTCTTGAGTATTGGCAAATAAGTTAATTCTCACTCAGTGAGTCAGTTGGGAGGGAAATGTTAGTTCATTTGAGTAGATGCCGGTCAATGTCACTCTGGAAAAATAGCAGCCATTGACAGGGTGTTTATAACACGTGGACCATGTTCCCAGACACTTACATGCATGAACTCATTGGATCCTTCGGACAACCCCGAGGGGTGGAGGTGATGTTAGCCCTCGGAGCCCAGCCAGCTTGGTTCCTAAAGCCTTGTCCCTGCCTCCACACTGGCCTGGAGCCACGGTTCATGGGTGGTGTGGCTCTATTGAAACCTGGACACCCCTGGCCGGTGCTGGGCCAGCAGTGTCTGCTTATTAGCTGTTGCACCTGGTTCTCTAACCTAACTCCAGAGCTGGGCTTAGATTCTTGTAATGCCTTTGTGGCCCTACTCAGAGCTGTTTTGCTTAACCTTTCGCTCCTGTCACTGCTTCCTTGACACCTTCCACCTGCCTGGTGGCTTTGCATTGTGCCCATCGTTGCTTCTCTTGGCATGGCTCCGCCTCAGACTTGCAGACCCACAATAGAATCTGCTAGAGCCCCTGGAGGAAAGGGCTGGAGCTGGGCCACGCTCTGCACTTGGCAGAGCTGGTGCTTCTTTCAGAGTGTGATGTTCTTCTGGAACCAAATGCCACCAGCATCCTCAGAGGCATAAGGGCAGGCACACTGGCTTCATCCCGATGACTTTTCAGTCTGAGATCGAGCAGAGCATGACAACTACTTCATTCAATTCTGGAGAGAAGACCAGAGGAGATACGGATCAGGGAACTGCGGAAGCTCCTCCTATCCATGCCACAGGCTGCATGGAGGGCCAGGACGAGTCTCTCAAGCTGAAGAAGCTTCCTTCTCTCTGTTAAGTAAGAAAAGTGATGCTTACAGAGATTTTGAGTTTCTTCAGTGAAAGAGTTAATGTGGAGAATGGGCTTCAAAAATTAAATCTGCCAACATCCTCTAGTTTATGGTAGAATTTTATGGAGTAGATTTCAGCTTTGTAAGTGACAAAATCATTAACAAGATGCATTCTGAATATACCCCTTACTTTTCTATCTTTCAGATTTTTCTCATGCTATCATTGTTTAGTAAATAAAAAATATAGTTGCATATAATACTAATTCATAGAATATGATCCTAGCCTTTTTATTATGGTTTTGTTATTGAACTCAGGGCCTTTGCCCTGAGTTATAGCCCAGCCTAGATTTTATTTTTTATTTTGAGACAGGGTCTTGATAAGTTGTCCAGGCTGGGCTTGAACTTGCTGTCCTGCTGCCTCGACCCCCCAGAGGGCTGGGACTACGGCCATGATCCCAGCCTTTTCCCATTTTGCTCCTGGGTGTTCCAAAACTTTGCCACTCCCTCCAAGCTCCATATTGAACTCCTTGGTCCTGCCATAGAAGGCACTTATTGCTGTCTTTATTGGATAAAAGTGTGTTATCATGTGCAAAGTCTTCATAGCAATCTGATGTTCCACACCCTGATGGTGGTGGTTCTCAAACTTGAATGCGTCAGAAGCTGCCGGCAGATTTGTGAGGACAAAGATTGCAGACTTCACCCTCACAGTTTCTAATTCACTGGGCCCACGACAGGACCCAAGAATTCAAATTTCTGGTAAGCTCTCAGGTGATGCTTACGTGCTGGTCCATCACAACTTTTGCCCTAGAAACGTAGCTGAAATCACAACCACTGAACCCTACTCTGTTCCTGTTAGGTGACCACACACAACTCATCCTGGTGAAGTTAGCCTTTTCCTGTATGCTGTGAATTCTGCTGCTTCCATCTTCCAGAGGACTTTCTCTAGCATTTCTTCCTGCACATCCTCAACCTCGAACTTCCCTTGCTCCTTCCCTCCATCCCATAAATATGTTCATGCATCTCTCACTCTGAGAAAGTGAAGACTCCAGTGACCGCTTCGGCAGCACATATACTAGAAAGTGAGGATTCTGGCCGGAGTCCACATCTGATATCCATATCCCTATCCCTGATCCCTCTTGCGCTCTGGCGGTGGAGACTTGAGAAGATGAGAGTGACTCGGGAAGATGGTCAGGTGCTAGGACGATGCTTGGCTTCTGCCACCTAGGAGTCGGAGATGGAGGGTCCAGGGGGAACAGGGCTCAGTGCACAGCTGGGCTGGGTGGCCCTCCGCTCCCATGAGGCGAGTGTACCTTGTGTGACCCTGGGAGGCAGAGGCACCTCCTGGCCTCACAGATGCTGGCTGCCCTTTAAGAGAGTTGAGCTGAGCTTGTCCTTTGATTTCTGCCTGGCTGAGACAGAATAATGAAGTCTCTCTAGCCCAGGCCTTAGCAGATCCAACTGGCTGGGCCTCTCGAGCTGGAGGGAAGAGCTCTGGTGTCCTCTGTCTGCAGAGGCCTCCCCGCTCCAGCCTGGCCAGGACAGGGACCTGCAGTCACCACTCAAAAGTGGAAACAAAGAAATCAAAGTCAAAATTGAGCCTTTACACACTTGAGAGAGGAAGTGAAATGAGTAACGTATACTGCTCAACGTTGAATTGGGATCTGGAAAAGCAAAAGGAGGAACTACTTTGTGATAGACATAAACAATGAGGAAGTGGAAACCACGAGTGAAAAAATGGGACGTGTGGAGAACAAGTCCCAGAGGCCTGCTCCTGCCGGAGTGACGGGCGCTGTGGAGGCAGGAGAAACGCATGGAACCAAAGCAGAAGCAACTTGTCCGGAGAAGCCTGGGAGCTGACACCCAGAGGTCCATGAAGATCACGCACCATTTGAGGTTCCCTCGTGAAATTTCCAAATCCGGGGATCCAGAGAGAGTTTTATGAGGTTCTAACAGGGTGTCCAGGTTGCATCCAGAAGAAAAAGAGCCAAACCAGCTTCAGGCTGTTTGTCGTCAGGAAGGTGAACAGCAGTGGAGCTGGGCTTCAGACTGCAGAGGGCAGAGGACTGTGAGCGGAAGCTCATCTCTGGTTGCGGACAAAAGAAAGAGACAGCTGCCCACTCCAGGATACAGAAGCTGTAACCCCAAGAGCCTTCTATAAGAGGCGTCCTCACATGCTGGCGCCTGCCTGTAATCCTCGCACACCCACCAGGAGGCTGAGGCAGGAGAACTGCAAGTTGGAGTGCAGCCTGTGCAGTTTACTGACTTAGTGAGACCTTATGGCAAAAAAAGAAACAAAGATAGAAAAGAAGAGAAGAACAGAAAGGGCTGGGGATGTAGAGGATGTAGCTCAGTGTGAAGGCCCCATGTTCAGTCCCCAGTACTAAGCACGCACACGCGCGCGCGCACACACACACACACGTGCGCGCGTTGTTGTAAAACGCATTCTCACGTTGTAAGAACTAAATCGGGACGACATCTGGCAGGGTCCGAGCAGGGGGAAGAGTGCTGAGCTTTACCTGCAGAGGTTAAGCTAAGGAGATGATATGAATATGCTGCGAAAACTGGGCTGCCGAACAGAAAACACAGTGTCCTGATATTTCTGGGCAAATTCCAGATGAATGCTAATCGTGGAATAAAATCCTCTTCTCTGGTGTGTCCTCCTCTACTTACTTAACATATTTTCTTCCGGTTTTCATTTCCATCAAGTCTCGCAGGACTTGGTGCAAAAGAGAGCTCCTGTATTGCCTTACTTTGTGTTCTTTTTGGAACCCTTTTTATTTGGCTCCTATCCACACTGCGCCACTCAAATGCATTCCAGGAAACTCACAGGGCGAGCCCGGAAGTCGTACGTCTCCCTGGCACCCAGGACCCTTCGCCTCCCTCTGCACTCGGGGTTCCTGACCCTTCACCCCACTGATCCCAGGGTCCCTCCCGCACGTCACCTGCTCCATCTTCTGCAGCTCTGTTCTTGCCGCCCTGTCCTCCTCAAGTCCTTGCTTCCTGGACACCATGACCTCTGTTGGGCCCCACAGCTGCATACTTGGACCTTCTCTCTCACCCTCACCTATGCCCTCACTGACTCTTACTTCTGTACCTGACTGTATCTGAAATGTTGACCCCAAACAGATGTGCCTTGACACCTTCCAGTAGGTTCTTTATATTTGCTGTGATGGGTCTAACCAGCCTTGCGTTCCGTGCTTTCTAGCCTCAGACCTTGCTCTGTCCTGCTCCACATCATAATCACCCCAGGCAGTAACTGTACTTCTTCTTTCTCTTTTTTAATTCTCTGAAGCTCTAAGTATGGGGGCTTGCACAAAGCAAATGCTCAATAGCTATGTTTAGCTGAATTAAAACTACTGTTTAACACAGCACTTAAATAAAGGAAGCCAACTCCAACATTGTCCTGAGATATAGATTTCCACTGTACATCACGATGTTGTTAGAAAGCAAAATGCATCGAGAGACTCAGAGAAATCTCCTTTCAATCACACCAAAAGGCCCGTGCATTTTTCAAAATTAGTGTAAGGTAGTTCATGATTTTGGTTTATGTTCACAGACTCAGATTGTACAAAAGTCAAGGTACAGTCTCATAATTCCATTAGTTTTATTTCTAGCAGAACAAATTAACTGATCAACCATATACCTGCTTTTGGAGACAAAGCTTAGAAAGCAAACATTTCAATTTTAATTATGAAAATAACCGTAAAACATTTAGAAAAAAATTAAGATTGCTTATAGTTTTACAACATAACATAAGAGCAACAATAAGTTATATTGTTTCTATCCTTTTTGATATCTTTTTATAGTTATAACCAAATAAAGCTACAAGAAATTTGTACTGTTGTGCCCACAGTTACCATGATCTTAAATTTGATTTATTTATTACTAAGAATATATAAATGGCTTTGTAATGTTCCCATGGGAAAATATTTATCCACTCTCTTGTTATGCAGATCTGATTGTTCTTACTGATTTTGCGTCTGATATGGGGCTACTAGAAATAATTCCAGGATGGACGTCTATATTCATATAATTTTCATACTTACTGGATGGTGGGGGTGGGATAGTGTCTCAAAAATGAGATCACTGGGTGATAGGATTGATCACATTGTACCTATTTGTTTATTTGTCAATGCACATATAAGTAAATTGATGGCTGAAAGAAGAACTCTTTCTTTGATGGATACAATCATTTCCTTTGCTAGATTCTGCTTAATCAGGGAAGGAGAATTTCTGGGTATCTTGTGTGCCTTACCCCTTCTTCAATACTGTGATAGATAGAGGATTCCTTTCTTCTTCAGGCTATTATTTTACCAGAAGAGCAGACTGAGGCTGATGCAAACGAGGAATAATGAGACTGAGGTGAAGATGTCAGTTGTGATTTCTGAGATGGTCTACAATGTCACAGTTGAAGTACTGGAAAACTTTTCATGGAGAAAGCAAATTTGAATACAATAAGATGCTGCCACAGAGCAAATTTTCAGTACAAAATATAGTTCATGTACATTTCCTTTACCTAACTTATTTTCCCTGGAGATAAAACAATAATTTTCAGTTTTCAAATATTAATTGTGACTAAGTTTGTGGGGACAACAAAGGTTTATAGTTGGCCTACTCTTCTTTAAATTCTTGCTCATTTAAATTCTGAAATCAACTTCTATAGAGAGCCCTGTTGGAAGACATCTTTTTAGAAACATTACTTCTCCATCCCTTAATATGAAAAGTATGAATTTTTATTAGTTTTGACTGAATTACAGTTTATTTTTGCTTGAGACTAAACATAGGTTTCGTAATTGTGCATGCTATGTCGTTTGCCAGCAGATGATGCATGTGTCATTCCACATACTGAGCTTGAAGCGTGGACCTGCTTTTCCCTGATGAAAGAGGGTGTCTTTGAGGCCCGTTTGGAATTGGAACAGCTTCTCTCTCCTTTGGCAATCTCACCTGTGTGTCAGCCAAAGTCCACTGGCACCTGTCATCCCATTCGAAGGACGGGATCCCGGTGTTACAGCCGTGATTCCTCCCGCGCACTGAGATGCGGCCTCTGCCCTCCGGGTTTCTGAGATTTGTGGCAGAGGCCCACAGGAGAACCGACAGGCTGTGGTCTGGCACAGTAAACTCTGTAGCAACAGGATGTCAACCTGCTCTCAGCACACAGTGGCGGAGCCTGATCCGCGGTGGGAAAGATTCAGTTTACCAGGGAGGTGTGTGTGCCTTGGGACTGGACAGATGAATTCAGAGGTGCCAAGGGGAGTTCCAGTCGGAAAAGGCCATGAAGGAAGAAAGCACACAGACAGGGGAAGCAGGATGCCCGAGACGATGCTGGGCAAGTGCCTGGGATCCCTAGGGAAAGACAAGGAGCGCAGGAATGGAGGCCTGGAGCCTTAGAGGAGGGCTTGAGTGAGCGGAGGCCTCCTGGACACATCAGTCATACCCAGGACTGGCTGTTCTCTGGATTTAAAGTTTCTAGCTCATGGCTGTTCTGCTCCAGTGACCAACAGACACGACATTATCTCCGAAACTTAGAATATAGAAATGGGAGTAACCCAAGGGCCCACTGGGGACTTGTAAGACCATCTCCATTCTCAGTAACCATGTTTCTGTGAAGATGTGCTCGTGCCCAGTCTTTCTGCCAGAAAACTGTCAATGGATGCTGAAATGACTAATATTTTATTTTTGTAAAAAGAGAAAAAATGGGGTAAAGGTATTGCCAAAAAAGAAACCTGAAGAAAAGTTTGAAATTGCATATTACCTTGAGTGTTTTCATTCAGTCTATTTGATTGAAGACTTTAAAGTTAAGATGCTTAAATATTTGGCCTAGAATTTGCTTTACAGCCTCATTTGAAAAATATGAATATGGTAATCTGCTATATTATACTGGCTGGATTGGCTAATGCAGTACTAGAAGCTCAGTGAAGATTATCTGACTGTTTCTACCTTAGGTTGATGGATTTTTTAAGGGTTTCAAGCACTGCTGAACTTTGGTGGTGGCTTTATTTCTCATTACAGTAAAAAATCTTTTTGTGTCCCGGTTCCCATTGATCAACTCTATGAGAACTTGTAAAGATGTGATTCTTTGTTTTTGGATAAATATTTTGAAACAGATTATGCCTTTCTACATTTTATTGTCACAGCTAAGCCCATGCTACTTGGGAATCAGTGGGAAAACAGAAACAGACGCTTCTGGGAGAAGAGGTTGTATACACTGGGAACAGCGAATTGCCAGATTTGAGCTCCTCTTGAGTTTGATCTTTGATATCACTGTCTTGGGAAGGTTCCTTCCAGTCCTGGAGACAGAGGAGGAACAAGGATGTGGTAGTGAGGAACCAGATCCCAGCAGGCTAGGAAAAAAAGAAGGATCTGAAAGGTACTTTAGAAAAATGTGTGGCAGAAAATTGTTGATGGCTTGGGTATGATGGACAAAAGATCAAAAGGAGTTAAAGGCCTTCTTTTCTAGAATGCTTGAGTCAAGTCATAGAGTGAATATAGATAGGAAGTTCTATTTCTGTTTTCTTCTTTTCCTCTTTTGTGAGCCCTGCTTCTCAAGGCATTTACAGAGAAAGGGGAGAAAAGCCCAGCAAGGATACGTTCAGTGCCTGTATGAGTCACTGGGTGTGGCAGTTGTTTGCACAAGATGAGCTGAGTAATGGAGAGGAAATTAAATAAATACCATTCAGTTATTATTTGTTTTATATTTATTTTTCTTGAGGCAATTGGGAAAGATGGGCCTATCGTTATTTACATTCTTATCCAGACAGAATGTAGTTTATCTTCCTCTCTAAGGGATATGATATGAGAGAGAAAGGAAGAGGGAGCAAGAGGAGGAAGAGAGAGAGAGAGAGAGAGTCTCATCCATCTTGTACTCCATGATATAAGACCAGCTGATATCCCCACTCTCAAATAGCATTGGCTTTTGAGGCTAATCTGGACTACTTAGCAAGACCCTGTCTCAAAATGAAATGACTGGGATGTAGCTCAATGGCAGAGCATGTGTCTTGCATGCATGAGGCCCTGGGTTCAGTTCCAAGTATTGCCAACAAATTGAGATACACACACACACAGAGTGTTCATTTTTACACAGATGGAAGTTTCTGTCTTTACAGAGTTTTTAAATGCCCCTTCCTTGTTAAATGGGTACTGAGCTCCACAGAGTTCTGGATGTTTCCATGGCCAATTTGAGGCAAATAATTTAGCAAGCAGAAACTCTGGATTGGATTACCAGGAAGTTCAGACCCAAGCTTTCTCCCTTGCTGACCTTGCAATCTTCGATTTTTTCCCTCAGTTTCCTCATCTGTGAAATGGGGAACCAAGGCTATGTGTCTCATAGTGCTGTATAGAACTAGAGCCCAGGGCAAGGCCTGGACATGGCCCATGTGTGGTGCATGCTGACTGTTTTGTGTGTGAGCTGATGGGGTCTTTGAGGGTGAAGAACAAGCGTGCAATGGTCTCTCTCCCTCTGAGCAGAAGTGGGACTCACTGAAATAGCTGACTCCAACTCTTCCCCTTTGCGATGCTGTTATCAATTACACTGACATTTTTATCAAGGCTGTCTAGCTATTTTCTGTTTCTTCTGGAGACTTAGAAAGCATTTGCCATTGGCAAATTTTATCTGTTAGGTTTTTAGCTTTCTGTGCCCTAGGCTTTGGGACATGCAGCCAGAGAAAAAGCAGACAAAAGACTATTGTAGGGCCTAGAGGCAGGGATTGAATTTGCTGTTTTCTCGTAGGTATGTTATTACAACTGCCTAAAGTCAAGAGTGGATATGTGTACAGGTATGCATTTGCATGTGCGTGCGTGCACACACACACACACACACACACAAATGCCAGAAATCTGCCCCCATACTGTCCCATGATGTTCATAGGTGTCACTTTCAAGGGACACGACAGCTGGAGATTCTCTGATGAGTCCCCCTCTTTCCTCTGTTTCTCTGTAGGAATCCACTGTGAACTCTACAAGGATCCCTGTGCCAATGTCAGCTGCCTGAACGGAGGTGCCTGTGACAGCGAAAGCCTGAATGGCACGTGCATCTGTGCACCAGGCTTCACAGGCAAGTGACTGACCCATGGGCTGAGTTTTCAGACTTATCATAAAGCCCCGAGATTGTAGAGCTTCAGAATTCCAAATCTCCCATGCACAAATGATGGCAAAATAGGAGTCCTGTCCAATGGCAAAATGTAAAGAAGTGTTTCTTGGATGAAGGTTTGTTTTAAAACAGTTGACTATGTTATCATTAAATGGGAGTCATCTGCAATCAGCATTTGGGGCTTGGATTTGCTGAAAGTGTCATCACTACACATTTTCAGAGACACAGTTTGGAAACATGAGACATGAGCCATTACACGAACACCCGAAAATGTGCTTGTGCACGGAAAGGGTATGACATTACCAAGAGTTAAGGCAGAAGGGGATGGGAAGGCTCCTGGGTATCTTCTACGGAAACTGCATGCAGGTTCCACATTTACTTTTATTGAACCATATAAAAGTAACAGGATTTTAGAAACGGAAGGAAATTAGTGGCAGTAGGAAGTAAGGGGAGATACCCAGGTGTGTGGCTTCTGCAGGTGCAGGTGCTATTGCAGTGGGCAGGAAGGAGGGGGCTGGGAGAGTGTGGGACCCAAGGAGGGGTTCAGCAGGAGCCCGGCTGGTCACCAAACTCTGAATGGGGGGTTAGCTCTAGATTGGTGGGTCCAGCCTCACATGGGGTCTTTCTTCAGAGCCGCCCTCTGTGGGCTTCAGGGAGGTTTTGTGACTCTGCAAAAGCAGATGTGAAGTTCTGTGTGGCTGTATCTTGGTGAAGGGGAGGTTCTCTAATTTTCATCAGATTCTCCAAGGAACTCTGAACCCCTGGAGTACAAACTGTTCAAACCTTGGTTTTCCTAACAGAGCCTAGGAATCCTGAAATTTAGTCAGTGGGGCAGCATCTGTGTTTTCATATGTTTCGCTCAATCAACAAAGGCCATCAGGGTCTCTGTGGTCCGCAGGTTGGGAGAGGCTGATGTCTCAAGTGCCCACAGAAGTGGGCAGGAAAACACGCTGCCCTCACTGGAGAGCTACCTCTGCTCACCTGTGCCCTGCTGAGCCTCTGAGGCCACCTCCATGCCCAAGCATCTGGCACAGCCCTGCCCCTCATCCATCCCATGGGAGTCGCATTTGTGCTCCCCCCAGGGAAGGTGCCAGCCGCCACCATGTGGGAGAAACAACTTCTGATCTTCTTTCTATTTATCTGTGTCACATCCTGTGTTTTCCTTTTGGGTTTTCCTGGGACTGAGAAGTGGGTTTATTCCAGAAAATAATTCACAGATGGTTTTGTTTTGCTGAATGGCTCATAAACACACACACACACACACACACACAAACACACACACACATTTATATATCAGTCAGTGGAGGCAAAAAAAATAATATTGGGGAAGCATCCTGGAGTTTTTCCAGATATTTTTATCCCACTGGTAGTAAAAAACATGGAAGAAATATTAGAAAATATGTCCATAAAAAACCCACTACTTAAAACTGAACTACTAGGAAAGCATTGTTATTAACATTTTGATATGCTTTGATACTCAAGGATTTTCCTGAAGTTCTGCATGGATGGTACATCGTATACATAAATATTTGAACATAGAAGCAATTGTACTGCCTATACTATTTTATAACCTGGTTTTCACTTAAAAATATGTGTGCCTCATGAATGTGAATCCATGTTAAGAAATATCCTTCTGGTTTATCATTTCTATGGGCTGCCTTGTAGTCTGTTGTGTGAAAATCATGATTTTTATAGTCCCTCTGCAATTTGACTTTTGGGCAGTTCAGAACTTTTGCCTATGATAAACAACATTGAAAGGAATATTAGTATGTGCTCATCTTTGTGTACTTATCTTATTATTTTGGGTACATTTTCAGGAGCTCAGGGGTCAGAACACATGCATATTTCTATACTATCCTCCAGGGAAAAAATAAAGCAAGCCTTGGGGCAATGTTCACTTCTACCAAGAGTGACAGGAGTGTCTATTTTATCGCCTTGACACAAAAGCTCCAGAATTGTCATTCTGTTAGGCAATAGTGCCATTTTAGCGTGGTTCAATTTGCAAGTGTTTGACGCCCAGTTTGAAAACTTAAATGTTTTCGCTATTTGTGTTTCTTCTTTTATGAACTTTCTATTCATAGCTTGTGTCTGCTTTTCTTCTAGTTCATGCATTCTAATCTTTACTCTTCTTGACTTGAAATAACTTTTTATATTTAGTATATTATATTTAAACTGACCAGGTTATAAATATATCATCACTTGCCTTTTTTGTCATTTGCCTTTTAAATAGGTATAAAGTGTTTTGTTTTACATATATCATATTTTAATTTTATGGAATTTAACCATACTATTTTTTTTTGGTTTCTTGTTGTTTCATGAATTATTCTATCTATTAAGACTATAAATGTTCTCTTATTATAATCATCATGAGTTAGTTTTGTGCATTTAAATCATTAATCCATTTAAAATTTGCTTTGGTATCTTATGAGAGATAAAATATAATACTTTATTTAGAATATGTAGCAAATCTCTGCTGGCTCAGGTGCATGTCTCAAAGACATGTCAAGTTCATAGATTCTCTTCTCCTTTCTTCTTCTTTTTTTTTGGTACTGGGGATTGAACTCAGGTCCTTGCACTTGCAGGGCAGGTGGTGGAACCTCTGAGCTAAATCCCTGGCCCTTCTCCTTTCTTCTTTAAATATTTGCTATCTCATCAAATGGTATTATTGCCACCCCAGGTTTGCTAGTCCATCCCCACTAGTTCTCTATGGGGAACTAGTTGTCTATTTCGATACCTGCATCTCTTCTTATTTACCTGTATCTACCTGCCAAGGACTCCTAAAAACCTCTCAGAGCATCTTACTGGGGCAGAATCAGCACCAGACGAGCTTTACTTCCCACTTGCCCTCTGGCAGTTCCTCCAAAAGTTCTCCTACGCCTCTCTCCCTTAGCCCAGTCCATTCTCCACACCGAAGAGACCGTCTCCAATGGGAATCTCATCTTGTCGCTGCCTACCAGTTGGCATTTCATTGTTCTGACCCTCAAGCCCTGAGCAATCTCTTCCCATCCAGCCTTTCCAGCCTTGTTTGAGTTCCTCTTCTCACTAGAGTTCTGAATGCTCCATATAAGACTCTTCTCAGTAATTCTCATAGAACCCGGAGATGGTTCGATCTCCTGCTCAGTGCTGTGATGCGAGGTGAGGAGAAAGACAGACAGAGTTAAAGAGACAGAGATGGGAGCCAGGATGGCCAGTGCTTGAGCAGTCAGGGGCTTGAGCAAGCAAAGGCCCTGAACACCAGAGCTGTTGATATTTATTTGTGACATCATAGTTAGGTTGAGGTAAAGGGGCTACAGGGAGGGACTGTGTGGAGTTACCATGTATATGTTGCTGATGCCAGCAAGGCTTATAAAGGAAGAGACAAAGCATTCTTGAATTAGGAACAAAACAGCCAAAATATAGGCTGTGGTTAATAATTAAGCTTGTCTTTTTAATAAAGAAGGTTTTAACTCTTTGAACAGAATTTGGTTAAGAGGTACTCTGACCTCACCATGTTGGCTTCAGCCAGACTCACGTCTAGAAACAAGTCAGTTGTGGGGTTAACTCTTTACATCCTGCACTGCTTGCAGCCTGCTTTGGGCATAAGCAATGGGGCGGTCTCCCACACATAATATTCTTCCCCTCGCCCTCCTGCTTCCCGGTCCCCTGTGCTCACCCCCACGCCCACCATGGTGATGGTCACAGGCAGTAAGCCTGCCCCTGGGTACCCCCCCACCCAGGTCACAAGGAGTGGTCAGAGTCAGCAAAGTGGGTTTCAACACCACTCTAGCTAGTCTTTGAAAACAACAAACTTGCATCTTTGTGGCCCTGGTAGGTTTTCAGCCTGTCCAGGACCACAGCATGATTGCTGGAATAATTTGGGCGATTGTACTGCTAATGAGTTTTACAGAACCTCAGTCCCAGGAGATGGTCCATGGAAAAAGGGTTCTGTGGCCAAGTGACTCTGGGACTTGGAACGTGCCACATGGAGTTTCATGAAGGATGTTTGAATACTTATGGCTCTGAGAGGTCTGAGAGTAAAGAATCTTACTTATCTGTGCTTGTTTTTGACACATATTTGAGAATAGAATCTGATTTTCCCCTGAAAAGACATTTATTTATTTATTTATTTATTATTTATTATTTATTTACAGAGCTCGGGATCAGACCCAGAGCTTTCACTCTGAGCTACATCTCCAGCTTTTGTTTTGTTTTTACTTCTATTTTTTATTTTGAGAGAGGGTGTTGCTAATTTGATAAGCTGTCCAGGCTGGGGTCGAACTTGCCCTTCTCCCACCTCAGCCTCCCAGAGTGCTGGGATTACAGATGTGAACCTCCGCATCTAGCTACAAAGAACAGTCCTGAGAACTAGAGCATGCATGGTACCTCTGCTTTCGGAGTCTGCTGCCTTGGAACCACATATTCTCGTTGTATTTGAGGCTTAGCAAAACTTACCTTTGGGCAACTACTGAGTGTTCGAGAGCTTCCTGATTGGCAGAGTGGCATGAATTAGGCAGATCATTGCTATTTAACTAGAGACTCAGTCCAGGGTCACTTCCACCTTTTCTAGCTGGGTGGAGACATGTCCCTCAGAGGTCACCAGGTAAACTCCGGATGTTCTGTGTGGAGAGCAGCTTTTTCCTTGCTGAAGTTGAAGAAACATTCCTTCCACTCAAACCCAGAGAGAGCCTCCTACTCTCCAAGCCTGGGTGCCTTCTGGTCACCCTTTACAGGAGGACCTTCACCTGGCTCAGGTCCTGATCACCCTTTACAGGAGGGCCTTCACCTGGCTCAGGTCCTGATCACCCTTTACAGGAGGACTTTCACCTGGCTCAGGTCCTGCTGGTCTTTCAGTTACCTAGTTGGTGTCCACGGTTGTCTCTGAGGCTTTGCTATTCTGGTGGGTAGGCAGTGCTGCCTCATATGGTTTCAAATTGAATTTTACTAATGGTAAATGATGCTGAACATCTTTGCATGTGCTTGTTTGACATCTGTGTCTCCTCCTGGGGAAGGGTCTCCTTCTGTCTTTTGCCCATTTTCTCATCCCAAGGCTACACATTATCAACGTGACTTACGATCACCGGTGTTGACCTTGACCACTTAGCTGGTGGTGGTGGTCAGATTTTCCCATTGTTCTTCTCCCTCCTTTCCATACTTTACTCTTTGGAAGGAACTCACTTTGTGCAGCCCACCTTCAAGGACTGGGGGGCTACGGTCTCCTATAAGAACTATTTAGAATTCTTCTGCCTGAGAGGTTTGTTTATTCCCTTTGACTTGCTTATTTAACCAGTCTTTATTTATATTAACATGAACTTGTGAGTATTTATTTTATACTCTGGGTCACAATCCAGTACTCTTAAAATTTATTTTGTTGTTCAAAATGTCCCAGCTTTGGCCACTGGGAGTTCTTTCGGTTGGCTGCAGTGACACATCCCTCTTATTGCAGGGCGGTGTTGCTGTTTTTGTTTTGGTTTGTTTTGGTTTTAGCAGTTTATACTCTCTGGCACTGTAAGATGTTCCAGCCTCATTTGTGTGTTTCCTGCCCCAGTCCCAGAATTGATATCCATTGCTCCAAGGGTTGCTGGTTCCTTATTGGAGAATGATATTGGAAATAAAGATCTGAGCACTATCTATCCTCATTGCTCCTGGGATGTCTTTGCTTTTAGGACCTCTCAGCTGACAAAGCAAGGAAGATTAATATATATATATATATATATATATACCTTCTTATGTGTATGCACATATCTATAAATATTGTACTGTGTGGCCCAGTATACCTGTAGTAAGCTAAACATGAGTTACCGTATGATCTCCAACTCTAACCTATCAACACGTAGATCTTTCTAGTCTTCTGCCTTTGTTTATTTGTAAACTCCCACATCAGTAGACCATATCTGGCTTTTACCGTCCAACATCCATTCATGTACTTGTTCAATTCCACTGTACATGCACAGCAGGACCAAAATTGTTAACTTGTATCCTTGTGGGAAATAAGGTTACCAGCCAGAACACAGTGGTTATGCAGGGCTCATTAGCATCGAGTTTGGCCAGTGCCACTCACGGGGTTCCTTCGGTCAGCACCTTCTCCTCCATCCTGTAGTAAGGGTCTTTTATACATTTGTTATACAGTTTCAGTCCTTTTCACAGACTTTTTTCTTTGCTTTCATCTTTGCTTTCGTTTGTATCATCAAACTAGAGTTTTAATTTTTTCCCCCTTTTCTCCTTTGCCTATAGAAGTAAAATTTCTCAAGGATCATTTGTTTAAAAGGCTATCTCTCCTTCACTGAATTCCTTTTGAACCTTTGTCAAAAAGCAGTTGGACGTATTTGTGTGGGTCTGTTTTGGATCCTCTATTCTTTTTCATTGATTTATGTGTCTGTTCCTCTGCCAATACAACCCAGCCTTGATTACATAAAATACTATTGTGGCTACACAACTATTGAATTGGGCCAAAAGATTTCTATCTATTTATTCTTTTTTATTTTCCACAATCATTTCTTTGGATGCTGGTCATTGGGGAGTAAGTTGTTCAATGTTTTGATTTGGTTGTCTTTGTGTGTGTGTGCGCGCGCGTGCACACACTAGCTTTTCTTTGTGGTGGGAAAATTTCTTACCAACCTATTTGATCCTTTCAACAGTCCTTTTGATATTTTGGGGTTTGAGTTTAGAGTGGCCTTTACTCTAGGGGTTGTTTCACCTTACCGCCTTGAGGTGACTTTTTGTAGCTTCTCTGAATGTACTGGGCAGTCACTGAAATGTCTCCACTCTGGCTTGGGTGAACTGGAATATTTCCCAGTCCCCTGTGAGTTTGGGAAGTGTTCATCTTTCATTTTGCTTGTCAGGCTTCTGGAGTTTCAGCTTACCCACAGTATTCAACAACAAACTCAAGATACAGCATATTTCTGGTGCTTTTCTCCTGAGTGGCTCTATCTTCTCTAGTGCTCTTCCCTCCAATAATTACACTGGCCTCCACAAACTCTGATGTCTGTCTCCTCCATTCAATGAGACCATTGTGTTCTAAACTGGCCACAGGCAGAAATCCAGGATAATTGCGCTGCTAAACTACTTTATTTCTCTTCTTGCAGTAATCACAGTCCTGGACTGTCTATTGTCTAATTCTTGAACGTGTTTTTTTCCCCTCATATATTTCATCCATTTATCTAATTGTTTACAGTAGGAGGATGACAAGTTCCAGTTACTTCACTATGACAGAAAAAGTTCCAAATAATTTTTTAGACTTGCTTCATCTGGAGTAAAATCCCTGTGAAGAATAAAGGAATTATAGTTAAAGCATTTGGCAGTACCTGACACACGGGGGCACATGCTTAATACTAGATAATTATAATTATAATGCTATCACTGGTATCTCTCCAGGTAGACCCTATTAGCTGAAGAATTTATTAATATAAAAACTTTGGAGTTTATCTTGATCTTTTGCATTTCCTAATTTATCCAAGGAAGACAGACATACAGAATTAGAATGCTTGTAGACTTTCCTAAAAACAGTACTGCCAAATACACCTATTATATGTATTGCCACTTAGAGAGTAGGGAATTGAAGAGAATTTGCCAAACATTTAAAGTTCAGGCCCTGTTTGCCAGCCTTAGACAAGTAGAAATTTCATTTTGTATTCTCTTCAGAAATGTTATTCAAGAATAACAATGATTAGAGGGTAATTGACTTTTCCCCAACTCAGATGATAAAGAAGAGTATGCAAGTCAACTAAAGAATTTACTAGCTCAGGCCAAAAAAGGCTTAAATATTTATTAAGTTAACTATTAGTGAAGAAACATAATATTTAATACTAAGAACTTGCCTACTACTAAGAACTTGTCTAATAAACTAAGGTAAGCTGCCTGTAGTTTAGAAATGGAATGTCAGTGTGTTGAAATGCATAGAAAGACATAATGCTCTTACTATGGGGGGAAACATAAAGGAAGCCAAAATTGTTCTCCACAATTCATAATAGATGTTCGGACACTTTGCATGAGATGGATGGCGAAAAGCGTGGTCATTGTGGAGCAGAGAACAGCAATCATCCATGGGAGTCTTCTGGTTGAAAATTCCCTTGGGTGACTCTGCCAGCAGCCACCCCATATTCTCACCATCAGCATGGAGAAAAGGGAAGTCCTCAAATGGAGAGCCAGTTGATGGAAAATGATCCAACCAGAAGTATAGGAGTGTTGGTTTGTATGCAGGCTATCTGCTCACATGTAGGCATCTATGGGAGCTGTGCATTGCTCCAGGGCTCTGTCAGCTTGCTGCACAAAGAGCTGCCAGCTAACTGGGACCCTAATGGCATGGAGTTTATATCATCAACTTATGTCACTTCATTTCCGGTGCAGTTCTAAGGACACCATGGTGGTGAAAATTAGAATGCCATGAGGCAAACACTCTTTCTGGACCCTAGTTGTTAGGACCATGGATGGATTTTACAAATTTGACAAATGTCTACAGAAAGAGTCTCTCCTACCTTTTCCTGCCATCTTCATTCCTGCCAAATCCTTTCAATCCAATGGGTTCCAAGAAGAGACAATTTTAGAGCTCTTAGACTTATCCTGACTGTATACTGCAGCCCTCAGTGACCCATGCTCTAACACATGCACTGGATTGTTCTGTATTCTGAACGTGGGGTGCTCCTGCTTAGAGAAGCTCTAGGCTAGTGGAGGCTGGATAGACTGAATGGACAGTCTGGGATTGCACTGCACAGAATTTAGGAAATTAGACAAAAATGACATTGACGTTGGACATCAGGGAACAGAGTAGGGCTTTTGAGTTTGCCAGACTATAGTGGTGGGAAAAAGTAAGGCCACTTCTGTTGCTATTACTATTCAGGTAATGGGGTGTCTCATTTCAAAATTGCAGTGTTCATACTGCCAGCTAAATAAAGCTATTATTTACTAAAGACCTCCATTAAGCTTGTCTTCCTAAAGAGTTGGAAAGTAGTACTGATGTATATATCTGTCAAGGTCTTTGGTTTTGTCCTTCAACATTTCTCAGCACATTCTCATTTATATATTTCTCCAACTAGTCTACCATGTAATGCAATCTGTAATAGTTTAGTCTATGCCCTTTCCCACTCAGAGTGATTTACCCCATTAATAGAAAGACAAACTTTGAAATAGGTTAGCAATATGCAATCAATTCCATGTCCTTTCTATTGATGTAAATGACTATATTTACTGCAAGAAACAAATTCACTTAGACACTGCTGAATTATAATCAACCTAGTATGACCTAGAAGTAGTAAATGTTTTGTTCAAGAGATTTTACTTTTAAAATGAAACAGTCAGATGCCAGGAGCCTAAAGAGTGTGAAATGAAACAGATGTGAAGTATTTTAGTGTGCAATTCCCCCTCTAAAATGGTCTGTACCATATGGTGGTTTTATAAATGTAAGGCAAACCAATAGAAGGTAGAAAAGCAATTTAATGCTAAATAAGCCTGAAAGTAATTATATGAATGTACTGATATATTTTTTGAAAATGGACAAAATATTTGATTTGGTTCTTAGTCTATGACTATAGCAATGCTGAGAGGTTTTTTTCCCTTTTCTGAATTTACCTGACCAAATGAAGTCTTATTTTGAAAATTCCTTTTCCTCATTTTCAAACTTTTAAGAGAGAATGCTTCAATGTGAAGGATCCTCTTCAGCTTTGATGAGATGCCTTTAGATTAATTTTGCAGTGACTCACGGTGGTGAGTATAAAATCACTTAAAGGTGGTTTTGTTTTTGGAACTTTTGATTACAAGCTATTTTCTATAAATTGATGTTGGGATCACAGTGATATTGGCTCTGTAATCTGTGTTGTAACTTTCTACTGGGTTCTCCGAGGAAGGTAAGGATGCTTGGAAATGTTGGGTGTAGGCAAGGCCGGGAACCTGAGGTCACAGCTTTCATTATGTGGAACAACAGACTGAAGCAAACATGAGCTTCCCTTGGGCCACCTTTTCCCAGGGAGGGTTTTGTCGGATGTAGGTTAACCCCATCCTTCACAACTGTCTGTCCTTAAGGGGCCCAGGATTTCCCTAAGCTTTTCAAGTTCACCCTCTCCCTGTCTGCCAGCCAGATCTAGGGATTTGGAAAATGGAGTAAATTTTCATAATTGACTCAGGCTAGGCAGACAGCTGTGTCCAGAAAAGAGTCAGTGTCCATCCCGTTCTGCACGTTCAAATACTTGGCTACAAAATAATCATAAACTGTGATTTTTCAGCTTTCTGAAGTTTCAGAAAAATATATAACAAGATACAGCTGCTGAAACCCAAAATAAAATCGACTTCTTTTGTCAAATCAGGAACCTAAGTTTGCTTTTCTGGTCAACCTCAGAAGGTTTGCGCAGGTTGGGCAGTCAGGTAGAATGAACTGGTCAGTGGACTAAAGGAGAGATTCATCTCACCAGTGTTTTTCCTTTTATTTTCTCTCTCTTTAGCTTTACTTAAGTAAAAGATCTTTTGTCTAGAATTTTCGGAGAGTTCTGTTCTTTATTCACATAATGGATCCAGTGCCATTGCTGGAGATCATGACCACCCGCCCAGGATCTGAGTTCTGCTGCAGGAGCGATGGGACCTGTTGGTACAGACATTTCATTGCCACTTTCCCTTATCTCCCTAGGTGAAGAATGTGACATTGATATAAATGAGTGTGACAGTAACCCTTGCCATCATGCCGGAACCTGCTTGGACCAGCCCAATGGTTATGCCTGCCACTGCCCTCATGGCTGGGTGGGAGCAAACTGTGAAATCCGTAAGTGTTTCTGCATCTCAGCTACTGTTACTTAGCCTGACATTTTCCTTCAGCAAGAAGAGGGCGCCACCTGTGACCAGAAAGCCCCTGTGCACTGATACTGAAGCAATGGACAGAAGTGCCACCTGGGTCACAGCTGTGTCTCTTTTCCCTGACATGGTGGCCCCACCCCACTCCTTCCCAAGTCTGCATCCAGCCTTTCTGCAAGGATGGGAATTTTCAGATGTCATCCAGAGTTCACTGTGACTCCAGCAGCCGCCAAAAATGTGCTTAAGAGGGAAGCATTAGAGTCATATCAAAAAATAGAGCCTCTGAGTTGAAAAATTTAAAAAGTGACACAGAATGTAAATTCGCTTTCCATGTATGTCTCCCCAAGTGTCTTCAAATGCCTTGCATTCCGTTAGTTACCTGGAGAAAAGCGCAGTGAGAGTGAGTTTAGAAGAAAAGCTGGAAAACATTTGGGCTCCTCCAAGGTCAGTGTCGTACGATGGGTGAACTTGCAGAAATTTGACAATGTCAGCATTAAGATTTGATGAGGAGAAGCTGTCTACCAGCATGGAAGTGAAAAGGAGAGCTGATACAGAATTGTGTTTTTAGTTCTCTTAGAGACTGCTAAAATTCATTGTTGACAGGTAGCACCTTATTTAAATTAGCCAGGGCAGGTGAAATCCAACCATTCTGGTTGGGGGATTGCTTCTTCCTATTCCAGATGCTTCTTTTTATGGGAATGATGTTCCATAAGTGTTCTTTCCTGGGCGTTGTCACCATCCCTTTACTCCTTGATGGATAAGAATAACTTGTCAGATGTGTGAGTCTGGAAAGAAGCAAATCAGTACACACAGCATTGTCTGTCTGTTCATCTGTCTGTCTGGCTTCTTCTTGAGCTCACCTGTCTTCTCCCTGTGCTCTTCCATGCTGTAAGTGTTACAAGATCAAGGCCCTTAGCAGTGGTCCAGATGGGATGAGGTTGTCTAATTCTTAGTATGTATCTGAAGTGGGATGGCTAGAAAACCCTCTTATCCAAAAATATGAAGCACATTCCCTAACATAAACTTTACCAATAACAGAGATACTATTTGGCCTCTTCTCTGTCCCCTTTTTGCCTTTTTTAAAAATTCATAACTTGAGAAGGAACAGAATAATTTTTTTGGCCTCTTCTCAACCTTCCCTAATATTCCTATCCACAATGGCCTCAGGTCCAACTTCCTTTTCTAAAGAAGGGTGAGAAAACCTTCCTTGCTGAAGAGAAAGTCAAGGGATAGAAAAAGATTTTGATGCTGAAAATGCTAAAGACTGAAATTTGGTACAAAATATTGAAGGTCAGTTTAGTGGAATTAGTTGGTGGAAAGAATCCCAGACTTGGGCCATCAGGACCTTGGTCCATGCCCTGGCCATGGCTCTCATAGTGTGACTGCTGCACCTCAGTTTACAAACCTATAACATGAGACCAGTTTTCATTCTAAAATTTGTTAATTCTATGAAGTGACAAGTGTTGTGACTTGGGGTAGAGTATTATCTATTTAAAACTTTAAAACAGTATTTGTGGAGGTAAATATATATGGGTAAGAAAAGTCAGGAACACACAGGGCATCCTCAATATTTTTCTGAAGAAAATTCTACCATAGTAGAGAAAACATTTAAGTTTTACTTCCTTCTGGTGATGGGAGTGTAGTCAAAAGACATACAAGGATGGAATAATAAAGAGGATCACAGTTGGCTTCAAATTCTTGCTGCATCATATTCTAGCTCTGTGACCTGGATAAATTCATCCCTCTGAACTTTGTCTTTCTCACTTGTGATTACACTGGGCCCATCCAGATAAACCAGGATAATCTTTCCCTCTCCAGATAGATCCTCAATTCAATCAACTTGCAAAATTCCTTGCTCCATAGACGGCAGCATATTGACAGATTCTGGGAATTAGGGTGTGGACCTCTTTGGGGACCATTATTTTACATACTACCTCACCCTGTCAACTGTCTCATTCCCTCTCCCATTTGTCTTTAAAAATGATAATATTTAGGGATTACTTGGAATCAATTTTACCTGTAACAGCTTTGTCCTAGGGCGAGTTATTTGTTTGACCACGGTTTGTCCCTTCTCAGGATGAGACTACAACTAAAATAAATGCTGGTCTCCGGGCCAGGGTGTTGGGTCTTAGACTGAAACTCCTACCACCTCCAACCACGACTGGGAGAAAGGCCACGTAATCTCTCTGGAGCTCAGCTTCTTCATCCATAAAATGAGGGATTCAATGATCAAATTAGTACTTATGCTTCTAGTTCTAGTATGCTGGGATTCAGCCTCAAAACAGTATTACAGTAGTCCAGGAAGCACAAGGTGTAAGGCAGAGACTCGCTGTCATATTCCTCTCACAAAATTCTGCAGAATGTTTACTTTTGCACATGAAAAAAAAGTTTAATATAAAATACATAAGGGAGGCTCACAAATACCGAGTATGTGCATGTACTGAAAACTTGCTTCTCCTTAATGAACAACGTGTGAGAATCAGTTGACTTTCTCATTAGCCATTGCTAGAGATTCCAAAACGGCAATAGGATTTTAGGCAAATGCATACCATTTTAGCTGTTCTATACTTAGTTACTTCCTGTGTCCAGTGTTTGCTCTGATAATGAGTGTTTCTTAGGAATTTTCTCCTCTGGAGTTACTGTTAGGTTCCCAATCAGTATAGAAGCAGACATATAGCAGACTAAACAGATTTACCAAAATCATCAAGAAAGTTGATCCTGGACCATCCTAACAGGATAATTCAAATAGCTACGGTATTTTATTATATGTCCTGAGACACATATTATGGAAATTAATGGCAAAATTCTGGTGAAATTTTAATTCTCTGTCTTGTGTTTTATCAGCTTGAGACTGATTATATTTTTTTCTTTGGATTTTTATAAAGGGAAAATGTGCCTTCTTAGAATCATGGTCTAAAAATCAAAATTCCTCTAAATCTTTACAGAGTAACATGTTTTGGAGCTGTGACATTTATGCAGCTTGGGTTGTAATCAACCCTGTTGATTGGTGGTTGATCAGTTCTGTACATTGAACAGTTGAATTTAGGGTTAAACTATTAAATAGGTATGATTGAAGACTAAGGCAAGTGTTTAAATTAAAAAAATCACTACAGTGAAAATACATTGTCATTAATCCCCCTCAAACTAGCCCCTTTCGCTTTGAACACACTTCTTTTTTTTAAATTTAAGCATTTACCATATATGTTGATCACACGTTGTACAGAGAGAAATATGTGAGTAGGCTGTCCTGGATTTGAGGATTTAATCAGTAATCGAGAGCCTCTTTATTAACATGCACTGAGTATAGCACCTGGGATATAAAGATTAAAGGAACAGCCCCAGCCCCAGGAGTTCATAATCGAAGAGTAGCTCAGAATGCATGACGGGAGTAGCTATAAGGCTTTGCCTAGACAACTCCAGAAACCAGGGAAGGAAAATGTAATTCTTCCTGAGACAGAGAAGTAAATGGCTATCTTGGTGCTAGTCCTCTAAAATGGATGGAATATAATAACAGTTGAACAAATCCATGAGATGATGTTTTATGGAAAGTCCTTATACAAATAGGTTGGGTTCTTTGGTTCTCTAGCTATCATTTATATTAGTTTTCTCATCACTGGGACACAATAGACAATATCCACAGCTTAAAGGAGGAGAGGTTTAATTGAGCTCACAGTTCAGAAGATTCAGTCCATGGTTTGCTGGCTCCATGGCAGGAACATCGTGGTGGCACAAAGATGCTTAGTTCTTGGTGGTCAGGAAGCAGAGCAGGAGAGTAGAAATAAGGAGAGGAAAGGGGGAGGACCAGATATAGTATGCAAGGTCACACCTCCATGACCCACCCCGAAGTGAGCCCCACTGTCCCCTGTCCTGGGTGACTCCCAAGCCAATCAAGCTGACACAAACCTAACCATCATGTCATTTTCATAAGAACTATGATTTCAAAAAATCGGTTCTCCATCCAGATGTTGGTCTCACTCCCCCAAAAGTAACAACTGTTATCCATTTGTGTATTCTTCCAATTGTATCCAGGCTATATATGTCCCTATTTTCTCTCATACTAATGGGATATTTTATGCACATTTTCTAGCATCTGGCTTTTATCTTTGCTTAATAATGTATCTTGAAGGTTTATCCAAGTTGGTTTATGCAGATTCACCTCAGTTTTTAAATACCAGGTGGTACTTCCAGTATTAAAAGCTCTGTAATTTATTTAGTAATTGGTGTAGTCATGGAATCCATTCTAACCACACCAGAATGAGCGTTGTTATAAATCCACATATAGATTCTCAATAAATATCAACTATTTTTAACCAAAATTATTAACCTAAACATCCAAACACAACTATCTGGCTTCACCACTTGGCTGTTTTAAAGGCATATCCCAATCAGTACACACATAACCAAGCTCAGGACCTCCTCCTCACACCTGGTTATCTTGTGGTGCTCCCTGCTGGGCTACAGCAGCTCATCTATCCAGCAACACAAGCCTGGAAACCAAGAGTTCCATGCCACCTTTCTTGCCTCTGATTGGCCTCTACAAGCTGCATTGAGCCTGGTTAGTTGCACCTCCAACATGGCGCTCCCATTCATTCACCTCTCTCTGACTCCATCCTGCCACCCTAGCGGTCCCCCAACTAGCTTCTACCCTTGACTCTCAAGCCCTGTCCTGACATCCAGAAGGACTGTTTCACATTGCAGATCTGGACACTCAGACCTTTCTTTCCTGCCCACCCCTCACCCTCAGTCAAACTCTTGAATCACTAAAGAGAAGTCCACCCTGTTGCCTCCAGGGCCTGTGGGGCTGCCCTTCTCAGCAGGAAGCTGCTTACTTCTTTTTGGGTCCACCTTGCCTCAGACACCCCAGCAGCTGCTCTGTCCTCCTTCAGCCTTTCCCCCTGCTCTCCCCTCCCTCTCACAGGCCTGGGGGACCTTTCTGGTTCTTCAGTTAGGACAGTCTTCCCTCAGAGACGCTCCGTCCTTGGTTGACACCCACTCACCCTTATAGCCCAGCCTCCTGGAGACTCTCACTGTGCAAACTCTTGCTATTCAATCCGAAGGAGCCCCACCCCCACCCCATCCACTCCTGTGGCTCTGCAGAGAATCTTCTGGAGTTAGGGCATTTTTTAAACATTTATTTTGTGACATTTGCGTGATCCCTGGATCCCTGGATCCCTGATCCCTGTCTTTTGAGCCTGGGGGCTCCTGGAGCCCTCTTTTCTCTCTCCTTTCCCTCCCTCTTTGTCCCCAGCACATAGCAGGGTTTACTTCGTATGCGTTCAGTGAATGGCTGTCTGTGAAGGAGCTGATCCATTTGCTTCTCTTTTCCCATTCATCCTGCTTCTGAAGATTAGCAGGCTTGTTAATTTCTTTTCAGTCTTACCAACTGCTTTGACTGTACAGCTGACCTTAGCTATGGGAAACATAATTCTCCTTGAAATCCCCCCTTGCAGTTATTCTAAGCAGCAGATGGTCTCAAAAATTTCTGAGCTGCTAAGTGACATCATCACAAAACACTCTCACTGTCTCTTTTTATATTACATAGATGGGAAAATTCACTAGCCTAGCTATATTCACCTAGCTAACTTTAAAAAATAAACCCAGGCAGTGTACTTTAGAATAAATATGCAAGTCAATTGAAGTCTATTTTTGGTGGAGCAGAGGTCATCAGGGAATTAGGTTTTATTTTTGTCTTGCTGCTGCTGCCTGTCTCACCTTCTCCATGTTAGCCCGTCTACCTAGCTCCAACTGATTGTTTGGGGCCAACAGAAATGTTAAATTTGAAAGGACTTCCCAAAAAACTCAAGTTTATTTTAAACAAAAATGCAAATTATATCTCAGACTCAAAGTGTGACATTTTCTCCATACAGCTCCTGTGCAGGAATTCTTGGGCTTGTACCTGCTGGGTCGATGAGATCATCTGATCTAGCGCATTCTGGTTCAGGATTCTGCCTGGAACTGGTCCATGGCCAATGTAGTAAATGATTCATGAGCTGGAACTGCCCGGATGCGTACAGCAATGACTTACGAGATGGTGCCTGGCCTGGGAGATAGCATTTGCCGCCACCTGGTGCAGATAAATTCGCTGCTTCTCAGAACCAGTGTTGGATTTATTCAGATCCAGCTTGACTCCTAAGCCAAGTAGCCTGCAAAGCAGCTCTCTTCACTTCCATCAGAGGAGTTTGAGATAGCAGTAAAGTAGAATCTGGCTCAAAGGAGGCTGGCAGGATAAAGAAGGGGGGCAGAGGTTTTGGGAGAAATTTTGATAAACGTTGCCCCCAAAGTCCAAACAGCTTGGAATTCAGAGATTTGGGCAATGGAGCAGATGGAGAGAAATGCAAACAGTGTCGGCAGCTTGTCAGACTTGGGACCCAGCACTATGTGGAGCATGGTTGTTTTTTACAGCAGTGCCCATGTGCTTGTGTACACGTTGCACACACAGGCAATAGCGTGTGTTAAGTTATTTACATAGTGTAAGCATAGACCCCAAGAATTCATCCAGAACTCATGTGATCCTCCTAGCAATCAGATCTGAGCCCTCTACCAAGCTGGAATAGATTCAGTACTGGCTGCCCTTGTGTTGATGCTAAGTGGATCAGAGTATGTTTTAACATACTCTGCTGAGCTTTGGACTCCAGCCTGCAGCTGAATTTTTTTTTAGGGAATGTTATAATACTTGGAAATCAAGCGAATCATGCTTAACTTTTTCAGCCAGAAAAACGAGTCGTCTCTCTCAGTGTGCACTAGGTATTGCCAAATGAGAGGGCTGCCGTTTTGGGCACTGAGCCTGGGTTCTGGTTTCATGGAATACCTCTCCCTTCCATTGAGACTATTTATTTGCAGTGATTTATGTTGCTCTGTCTGCCTATGTGTGAGTTGGCTCAGATAGAGCAGGGGACACACTAATATGGTCAGTTAGTCTTATTGAACTCCTAAATCTGCCTTGGGAGCTGAGGTAGGCTGATGTGAATGGCAAAACCAGGCTGTGTAGGTCTCAGATAAAAATGCAGTCATCTGAGGATCTGGATGCAAGCTGAGAAGCCATGCCATCCATCCTGCCTTTTCACACTCTCAGGAAGCATCCAGGCCAGATGTGTGGGCCATTTTCCTATCGGGCCTCTAGGAAATGGGTTTATAGTCCTGATCTCTTACTTGGTTGTTTCCTGGGGTTTTCAGGTTGCAACTTTTCAGGGTCAAGAATAGCTGAGTCTCACATTCCAAGAACTGAGAATCCAGGGGCCATACATACTCTCACCTAAAACGTAACAATGAGAAAAGCCCTGGGGATTTTACAGGAAGACAGGTTCATTTCTGTTCCCGCCCATCTCTGAATCCCATATCCAGATACCATGAGAATCCTGCCATGAAACCGATGACTGCAGGTGGTGGAGGTGGTGATGCTGTGAATAATATAGAGAAGGCATCTGTTTTTCCAAACGAGTTCACCTTTGCTTGGTCTTGCATAGCTCTTTTTAAATTTGGACAGCTTCCTTTCGAATTCTATTCCATTTAGCTAAATATTTTCATTCATGTGAAGATCTGATGCCAACCCTAAAGACTACCTCTCGCCTTTCTCTTTTTTCCTGCTGATATAGATTGGTGCCTTCAGGAAGGACACGGGGTAGTGCTCCATAATCCTCAGCTCAGAGCATCTGCCTGCGAGGACAGTGTACCCTCCTTTGTCCTTCTCCCTCCAGCATCTCAGCTGCTCCTCAGCTGTCCTTAGGGACCATCCACCTTGTGCCATTTTTTTCACATGTTTTCCAACTTACGTTCCTAGCAAGCTAATGAGCTATCCATTGGTAATTTATCTTACAAAGAGGAAACTAAGGGTCAGGGAAGTGGGTTAAATGTCATAGCTGGAACTACAAGCAAGGATAGTGTGTTCCCAAAGTCCCTACTCTTCCCACTGTTCTGCTAGGAAGTGATCTCATGAGTGTTTCTACCAATAACTTCCTGCTTATTCTTTTAATTATAAAAGGAATACAGTATTCTTTTTGGTACCGGGGATCGAACTCAGGTCCTTGTGTTTGTGAGGCAGGCGGTGGAACCATTGAGCTAAATCCCTGGCCCAGGAATACATTATTCTTATGTGAACAAGCTGGAAAAGACTAAAAGTACAGTGGATCCTTGAGTTACACCTGGCCTGACATATGAACAATTTGGGTTATGACCAGAATTTTAGTTTTAACTTACCAACAAAGTCTTGAATTACGACCTGAATGTCAGCCACTTATGCTTCCAGATGGTCTCAGATACAGATTTAACCCCTGAAGAGTTCTGGAAGGAACATGACAACATCCTTTCCTGTGTGGGGTTAATTGAGAAACCTTGGGCCATTGTCTCTCTGAGGACACTGAGATCTGCCCGTGTATAAGGAGAGACTCTGAAGGCTGTGTAGAGGAGCCTGAGCCTTCAGTTGACCAACTTGAGTTACAACCAGCCCTTTGGGAATGAATTGAGTTAAAAGTCAAGGGCCCACTGTAAAGAACAAACTAAAAATTATTTGTCATCCTGTTTCTGGAGACCAGTTTTTTTATATCATCTCTGTGCAGAGACAAAGGTCTTGGCTCAGACTTAACTTCAAATACCTCCCCTACCCCAATTGAAGTTGGTTTTCTAGGGCTTCTGTCTGTAAGGAGCGGTGGTTGGGATGCAATGAGATGCTTTTGAAGAGCCTAGTCCATAGTAAGGAAACAATACCTGTTTGCTGTTATTATCCCTCTGTCTCGAGCTGTTCAGTGCATAGGTAGACATCTTAAACTTATGCATGATTGCCAACTCACTATGCTGTACAAGCAGGTCCTATTTGGTAGCATTCTCTTATTCTTTTGCTGTTTAGTGAGTATCTTTCCATATCACCAAGAGTTGAATATTGAGGTTGTTTCTTATTTTTTGACCTTGATAAATTTTTTGTTTTTATGTTGGTTAGGATGAGGAGAGGACACAAGGGTAGGGGAACTTGAGCTATATCTATAACAAACGTTTGTTAAAAAATAAGTTTAAAAATCTGGAGCAAAAATGATAAAACAATAACATTTATTAACTCTGAGTGGTGAACACATGGGTGGCTGTTCACTTTCTGAGCCTTTCCCTGAATATGAGACGGTTGATAACTTCACACAATGATACTAAGATGAGTATTCTCATGCAGAGCTTTGTCCACTTATAGAGCTATTTCCTCAGTGTAAATTTAAAAATGGGAATATCTGGATTAAACTTACATTAGTGAGTTCACAGAAAGTTTATGTTTCCAGTTACGGCCCCCATTTCTGTACCCTCGACAACAGGGGTTTACATAATTTTTAAATAATATTTGAAACACATAGAAGAATTTCTTTTAAAAATAGTTATGAAGCTAAATGGTGTTTATTTGTACTTCTTTGGCAGAAGAATTGCCTTTTTCAAAATAATTATGAAACTAAACAATTTTCTCTGTGTGTATTTTGATGAACTCCTCTGTGTCCTCTGTCCAGTCCTCTTTTTCCTTGATGATTGTAGAGGTCCTTACCCATTAAAGATGATAGCTCTTGATCTGCACTATTCACAGAAAACATTTCTTCCCACTTGGGAAGGCCCTTAGGAGTTGAGTCCATGACATAGAGTTGGGAAATGATTCACACTCTGGAGACACCAGCCCTTTCCTTGTTTCCCCCCAGACCTGCAGTGGAAGTCGGGGCACATGGCAGAGAGCCTCACCAACATGCCCCGCCACTCCCTCTACATCATCATCGGCGCCCTCTGCGTGGCCTTTGTCCTCATGCTGATCATCCTGATCGTGGGCATCTGCCGCATCAGCCGCATCGAGTACCAGGGCTCCTCCCGGCCCGCCTATGAGGAGTTCTACAACTGCCGCAGCATCGACAGCGAGTTCAGCAACGCCATCGCGTCCATCCGGCATGCCAGGCGAGCTGGGGCCGGGAGGGGAGGCGGGAGGTGCTGCTTTCACACCTCGGTACCTGGCTTGTGTTATAAACAGGGTTTTGCATCCACAAAGGTTCAACCTAGTCCTGGCGGGCAGATAAACAGGTCACTTTAGGGGCAAGCCTTTGTAATTTGGGGCTAGCTTTCTGGACTTGTTGTTGTTGTTTACATTGAATAGACTCATTTAATTTGTGTTGAACTGTGACCATACATATCTCACTTTTTAAACTTTTTGGTACTGTGGATTGAACCTTTGTATTATCCCTATTCCTTTAATTTTTTTTTTTTTCTTTTTTAACTTTGAGCTAAATTGCTCAGACTGGGCTTAAACTTGTGATCCTCATGACTTAGCCTCCCAGAATGCTGGGATTATAGCAGCCTGTGCCACCATGCCTTCCTAAAATATCTGATTCTTTTATCACTACACATTGGAACATTTTCTGATGATTTCTCTTTGGAACATCTTTAACTATGTTGCTCTTAAAAGTCAACATGAATATAAATGATTCCCTTCAATTGAAGAGCCTACAAAAATAAACAGCCATCATTCTGTGTTTAGAGTTCATATCACATAGGCTGTGCCCTTTTCTGGAGGAAAGACAAGGAATTAGTATGGTCCTAGGATCCAGCTCCCTGAGGTATGGCATGAGTCTTATCTATTCCATTCCCTGGGTGTATATTTTAGACAGGTCATTTAACCTTCTAGAAATGCAGTTTCCTTGAGTGTAGAAAAGTATAACTCTACCTCCACAGAGAAATATGATGATCATGTTAAATTATAAATATTAACATATTACATAAACAAATAATACATTTAGCTCTCCAAATCTAATATAACACTAAATATCAATTTTCATTTTATTGACTTTTGCAAAGAATAGCCATTCCAAAAATCTATAGTGATATTCTTTGTCAAAGTAAATCCATGTTTTCTGTCCTTTGATGATGGGATCTAAAGTCAGCAGTTCAGAAAGCCAGTGTCCTGTAGTAAACAGTGGCAGAGTTTGGTGTCTTTGTTGGGGCTGAGTGGACCTGTTAGCTGAATGGTCTTTGGTGGAGCATCGTATTTGCGCTGGTCAAGACGCAAGCAGATGCAAATTCCATCTGAATGGCATAGAAGCTAAGTGATTCAGAGAGTTTGCTTTTCTAAAAGAAGTCCCCAAATCTAAGTCTCAGCCTTACAGTGATCTTGTTCCTCCAGTAGAAGCAAAAGGCACAGCCTTGCTGCAGGGAGAAGAACCAGTGGGAAGAGCAGCATCTGCCCCAGTGCCTTGCTGGGTGCTGCACCCAGGTTTACTTATGTAATGGTGAGGGAGACAGAGCTCACCCTCCTGCAGCTCAGCATCTTCATGGCTGCTCATCCGGCCCCTCTGTCTCAGGACCAACTTCCTCAAAGCCCTGGAGCAACCCTGCAAGGCCCACTTTCAGTTTTTCTTTGAGTCTTTCCAGTGGTCTATTTCTATGTCTCCCATGGTTCCCGGTACACTACTTTGCTAAAGTCTGAGACCTGAAATGAATGGCTGATCTCAGCCTAGGGTTAGGCGAGGATATTTTGACTGTTTGACAGGTAGATTCATCCCAGGGGTCAGCCCATGCCCTTGCCCAGGGGAGTGTTTGTAGTGTCCTGAAATCTGGAGCAAAAGCAGGGAATGAAAAAAAGAGAGTAGAGAAGGGACAGATTCCTTGGTGTTCAAGAGTCCTCTCTCTTTGTCCTTAGGAGGCTTAGTTGACTGGGAGGGAGCAGAATCTACAGCGTTATTCTTTGATGCATTAAGAGATCTAAGGAATCAGACTCCCTACAACCCAGAGGTGACTTTGGCTACGATCCGTCAGGGATCAAGTGGAAGAGTATTTTGTTTCAGTTCCAGAGTAGTTTAAATAGGTGCTTTAGGACCTGTTGCTTATATAAACCCCACTGAGAAGACATTCAGCTCACTGCTTTAGAAAGAAAGAATAGATTTGAAAGCATTTACAAAGCAGATTCTTATTTAGTACCACTTTTTATCAAAAATATTTACTGCATAATTCCTAAACAGCAAGCTCCCACATGCATTATTGATTTCAGATGAAACTAAAGACATGATAACAATACTTTCCCAAGCTTCTGGAAATTGGAAATCTACTCTCATAAGCGCTTGTTCAGCTCCAACCTGACTTTGACAGCTGGCTGTGTAAAGACCACACCTGGGTCTCCTGCTCATTGACCTTCTTTGCTCTCTCTTCCCATGAACCCTCTAGAGGCTCAGCAGTCACTCGGTCCTTTTGATGTTGCCTACCCCATCATTTAGTCACCGGCTCTGGCCCTGCCACTAGCCTGGTGCCGAGATTAGAACTACTGAAGTCCAGTGGCCACACAGGCTGTGTTCCAAGTGGCTCACCTGTGACATTCAGAGATTCGAAGGGAGCATCTGGTAGTTCTGAGGAGAGCAATTGGGTGGCACCAGTGCTGGGTCAGGAAGGAAACCCTTCTCCCTCCTGTCCCGAGAGCCACCTGTCCCATAGCTGCTTTGCTGACATCTAGGCAGGAGAGAATTCCTAACTGAGCACCAGGAGCAAAGCCACGACCCTCTGTGGTCTGATGCTGAGACCACAACTTGATGGCCAACTGCTTAATCTCCAAGAAGTGCCTGATCACAGAAAGAGAGAAAAAGGAAACGGAAAGGACATGCCACTTTTTTCCGTGTAGCTCAGAACCTCCTGATTTGGCCTTTTCTCAAGACCGGATCCACTGCCATCCTCTGTGGTATTGTTCTGCTGTGGACTTTCAGGGGACTGTGAACTAGAGGAAAGTACACTGCTGGGTCTGCCTTATAAACACTCACAGCACCTTTTATTCCTTTGCAGAAGTGCACACAAGACTCGTCATCATATGTGATGTTTGAGATGTTGGTGCTGCTGATCTTACTGATGCCAGGGCTTCTTTTATTGCTCTTGTGATGGTTCACATTGACCGAGAGCATCCTGTGGTCAGGCACTGTGCTAATTCACCCATACGTCATTCAGTTGCAAGAGTCCTAGGACCTGTATATTGCTGGTTCTCTATTGTTTGAGAAGAATTTGGCTTCAGTACGGTAACAGCATACCCAGAGTCACGGTGTTTGTAAGTGAGGAGGCCAAGATCAATGTTGCTGATTCAAAGCCAGTGCCTTCAAACCCTGAAGCACATAGGCCCTTGTCAGGAGCAGTAAGCACGAAAGCAGCTTTTGGGTTCCTTGCATGCATGAAGGATGGAAGGAAGCCAGCAAGCTCCACCCCCTACCAGGGGTGTGGCCCACGGATGTTATCCCCATGCCTCTACTTCCTCATCTATAAAATGGGATGGATGATCACTGCTTACTGCCCAAGGTTGCTATGACAATGAGATGAGATGATTAGTGAAAAGGAGACACTGGAATGACATGCTGAGTGACTGCTCAGGACAGAGCCTGATTTGTTGTGCCCTTGTGGGGCCGAGCGAGGAGCAGGGGATGGAACCACCAGATCAGGGTCTTGGAGCTGCTTTTCCAGGGGGAGAAGCTGTGTCAGTTAATCACCATCTTTTAAAAATATGGCTCCCTGTGACCCTCAGCAGACATCTACAAAGTGTCACAGTGTGTGGTCAGGTCAGGATGTGAGCCGCCTCGGGTGGGAACAGGGGACCGTAGCCCCTCAGCACTCCCACCAGCCAGCTCCTTCCAGCACAGGAGGAAATGTTTTTTCCGTGAACATTTTAACCTGAAAGAGTGATAATTTACCAAGAATGCTGAGTAAAAGATCACAGAGAATGTCGAGTGAAAAATTTAGTTAATGTGCAGTTTTTCCAATTTTGTCAAAAATATGAAATAAATACTGCATATGATACTTTCAGAGGTGCTTAACACATGTTTTTGAGGTTAATTGGAAGTGTGTAGGGTTGAGGAATGGACAGACTGAAGAATAATACACAACATGTTCACACCTGGCCTTTGCAGAGATGGATCCCTAGAGGTGGTTTTTACGGTCTTCACAGGGGGGTGCACGATAGCTTAGACTTTGCGGGCCACCCAGTCTCATCACAGCCACTGCACTCTACCTCTGTGGTGTCCAAAGCAGCCAGAGACAGTATGAGTGGCCTCTGCTGTGTCCCAATAAAACTTTATTGAAAAAAACAGGCATCAGACTGGAACTGACCTGCAGCCACTAGTCTACATTATAATTTTTTCAAGATTCCAATTTTATATTTTTACAATTAAAATATACCTTCTTGACCAAAAAAATGTGTTATTCAAAAAGAAGAGTCATGTAAAAAGTTAGCAAGAAAAATAGGCAACCTCTTGCATTGGTTTAGTTCCTGGGAGTTTAAAATTGAGCTATGGCATCAGCTTGATTTCTTAACATTCACCCAATTCTGAGAAACAGAGGAGGTACACAGCTAGACTCTTTTGAGTGTAGATGTGAATGCACGTTTATTTATCACCAGGTGCGAGCCTACCACTGTGAGAGACGTAGAAGATTCAAGCAAAGGCTTATCTCAGTTTACAGGTGTTTAAAAACTAGGGTTTCCAGAAAGCGTACTTTTCTTACGGTAGACCCTACGCTTTGGAGGAGACCTAAAGGCATTCGGACAGGTTCTCAGCAATTAGGAAGGTGAAGTACAGGGATTGCAGCTCCAACCCTGCCTGTCCCCTTTTCTAGTCCTGGTCAAGTTGTTCTTTCTTAAATCAAGTTTCCTTCGTAACCGGCCTCACCCTTATGACCTATACTGATAGGAGTTAACTGATACCATGACAGACAGACGAGCAGACTGGTGTGGACACAAAGTGATGCTCTTTATTATTCATTCAACTTTACACACGCACACGCGCGCACACACACACACACGCACACAAGCAGATGGCTGCTCCTGAGTGGTTTTAGCTCTTGACTTGCCCTACTCAATGGATTTCTGACAGCTTCCTGAAACCTACCTTGTCAATATTTGGCTCCATGGCAACATTTAAGCTTGCTAATGGATGGCATAAAGCAGAGGCATCTTGTTTTCTAGATTTTGAGAAGGCAAATTCCTCCTCCAACTATGAAATCATATAAAAGGTGGGTTTAAAAGCATATATTCAGTCTATTAAATTGCTGGCATTTTTCCTGTCCAGCAATTGATTAATTATTCAATTAATTAATCTGGTTCGCTGGGCCTCACATCATAGTTCCCAGGGAAACCATCCCACAATACTAAGCTAGGATAGGGGCAGAGCTTTTCTCTGCGTTTCTCTAGGTTGCCAAACATTCTTGTTAAGTTACCGCTTTTATTATCAATGTGTCCAGCTATTTTATGAGAAATAAATTGTCAAAATATTTGCATCTTAAAGTAGCCATGACATTTCACACTTGGGAAAAAGTGTAGGCTCCAGTGGACTTTCATACTGGCCACTTTCCTGTCCCAGGTTACACACAGGTCACTTAATTTAGATAATCAGACTGCAGGCTGGGATGCTGCCCTCATCTGCTAACACAGATCTCCAGGGAGGAGTCACAGTTTCCAAACAGTTTCATTGAAGTCCCTTTTAATGTTGCAGCAATAGTTGTGGAGTTTTAGGCAAAACCCTATGTTTTGTCTGGTGCCCAACTGGTATGGTTTTGAGGCCAATCGTGCTCTTGAAGGCCAATCTTGACTGAATTGAAATGCAGGATTGATAAAGGTTTAAAAATAAAAGATCCTATGAAGAATGTGCTGTTTTCTCATTTTGCTCTCGATCCTGCTTCTCACTGCCATACATGAAAATGCAGAAATAAGAAAGGAGGAGAGAAGGGACAGAAGCCAGGGTGAATAAACTCCTTGAAGTCCTAGGAGACCTATCCTAATAGCCTTTTAAAAAAAATGTAAGGTTTTTAGAAGTTCCTTTTTAATGAGACCTGTTGGTTTTCAAACAAAAACATGCAGTCTATAAAAAGAGAGGAGTGATGCGGGGTCTGTGTAGAAGACTGAATCATGTTTCACTCCAAAAGCTTTAGGGAAGGTGAGGTCTTGTGTGGAAAGGACCACCCAGAGGAGAAGCTGAATTGCCTTTATTATAGTAATCGCCCTCTTGAGATTGGTTTGGCAGGAGATCCTGAACTTGGACTCTGACTCCTCTGAGTCTGGGCGCTGGTCCTGACAGGAAGGAGATTTTGATGTATGCAGATCTGTGGGCACAATTGCTTAGTACTCAGAGAAAACAATGGCTTGGGTGTGGTTGGGAGCTAGGAAGTGACACAGACAAGTAGGATCTGGGTGTCAGTGGAGTTTGTGGGCAAATGCCTCAGTTATTTGAGGGTTTTTTCTCCACCTGCTCTTCTGCACTGGGATCTCAGGTGACCCCAGAGTCTTTCCAGCTTGAGAGTCTGTCTGCCCATCCCTCTGGAGACGGTGACCTCAGCCCACGGTTCCGTATTCCAGGCACTACAGTGAACATAAAACCAGCCCACCTCTCCAAATATTTATGGCTCTCAGAAGAAAAAGACAAATCAATATATATTTTCTTAAAACCTATTGTAGAGCTGTCATGCCTGACTGCTTTGCTGAGATTTAACCTGGAAGCTTCAACATTAATTTGGGCTCTGTGTTCTGTGAAATCCATTTTTCTGCCTCCTGCACAAAAGACTAGACTAATGTTTATACTCATTCAGCATTAATATCAGGACTGCTTCAGTTTCTGTACTTGTATTTTAGAGTATTTTTGTAGCTCCATTTGATTCTTGAGTATGAGTGATTCTCACCACTTCCCTTTACTAGGACTCGAAATCTAGCATTTATCTAACAGGAGTCTGCTCTGTCTGTGATTTCAGGTTTGGAAAGAAATCCCGGCCTGCGATGTACGACGTGACTCCCATCGCCTATGAGGATTACAGTCCTGATGACAAACCCTTGGTCACGCTGATTAAAACAAAAGATTTGTAATCTTTTTTTGGAATTATTTTTCAAAAAGATGGGGATACTACACTCATTTAATATTTTTAAGAAAATTAAAAAGCTTAAGAAATTTAAAACAGCTGCTCAAGAGTTTTCGGTAGAATATTGAAGAAATAATTTTCTGCAGCTTTTAGTTTAAAAAAATATTTTAAAAATGGAATTTGTGAAATCCATAGACGTTTTAACGTACTTTCAGCTCTCTAAACTGTATGCTTCGATTAGTGTGTGCCCTTTCCACAGTAGACCCTGCCACGAAACCCACATGAATTTCTGTGGTTGTTACAGAATAAATCTAATCAAGGAGAAGTTTCTTTTTGACATGTGAGTGCCGGCTTTCCGAGTAGAGTAGGAAAAATATGTAAAGTAGTGTATGATGTATAATACAGTATACTCGTTACTTAAAAAGAAGTCTGAAATGTTTGTTTTGTGAAAAAGAAACTAGTTAAATTTATTATTCCTAACCCGAATGAAATTAGCCTTTGCCTTATCCTGTGCATGGCTAAGTAACTTATTTCCGCACTGTTCCATTGAACTTTGCAGAAACATTCTTTTGAGTTTGTTGTTGTCATTTTTGTAACAACTGTCGAACTGGCCTTGAAGACTTACAGAACGAAAGGGCCTAGTGAGGCGAACTTTGATTGATTTCAATCTATATTTTTCTTTTCAAAGTCAAGGTTTTTGTATTGTGAGTAAATTAAATTTCCATTTGAGCTGTTTGTTGCTAAGAGGTAGTAAATGTAAGAGAGTACCAGATCCTGCAGTAGTGAGTATTTCTCCATAGTGCATCTTTATTTATATCGAAGACTTTTTTTTTGTGGCTGTATTTGATTGATATATGCTTCTTCTGATTCTTGCTAATTTCAAAGAGTATTGAATAAATGTTAGCAAGTCAAGGATGTACTTGTCTCTTTTGTTTCTTCAAAATTACATGAAATAGTTTGGTTTTGACATTGGTTGTCAAACAATTCCACTGTGTATGACATTTTAAGTAACGTGAGCAATATGTTAGCTGTGGTTCATAGGTAATTGGAATCTGTTCCCCAAAGGTTCATGCATCAGAAGCATGGTTCCTGTGTTAGTTACTTTTCTCTCATTGCTGAGACAAAATACCTGACACCCAAAGTTAGAGGGAAAAGGGTTTATTTAGCTCTCAGTTTGTAGCCACTTCAGTCCATAATCGCCAGTCCATAATGCCCTGGCTCCAAGGCAGGGATGGCAAATAGGCATCACAGAGGAGAAACAACACGGGGTGCACAGAATAGCCAACACAATAAAGGACCTTAACAGCACCTTTCTTCCCCTTTGGTCCTGTCCAGACTACTGGGATTAGGGCGGTGCAAACCAGTCATTCACATGTAGTGATTCAGTAATCGCACACCCTTGATCCCAGCATCACACACTCTAGATTTAGCCACCTCCAAAAAAGAGGCTTTGGGCATGAGGCTTTAGGGGGACACTTAGATACAAGCCACAACAGTCCCCAATGCAGCAGTATGGGGGTCCAGGGGCAGGAGCTTAGGAGGTGGAGCTTAATGAGACAGGCTTAGGTCACTGGGGAGCTGCACTTAGAAGAGATTAAATACAGTGGACCCTTGAGTTACGACCAGCCTGCCAGGCAGACAATTTGAGTTACGACCAGATTGGAATTTTAGTTTTGATTTACGAACAAAGTCTTGAGTTATAACCCAAATGCCAGCCACTTGTGCTTCCAGATGGTCTCAGATACAGATTTAGCCCTTGGAGAGTTGTGGAAGGGACATGACAACATCCTGTCCTGTGTGGGGTTAATTGAGAAATGCTGGGTCCATGTCTCCCTGAGGACACTGACATCTGCCTGTATAGAGGAGAGAGACTTTGAAGGCTGTGTAGAGGAGCCTGAGCCTTCAGTTGACCAACTTGAGTTACAACCAGCCCCCAGGAATGAATTGAGTTCATATGTCTAGGGTCCACTGTAGTTCTCATGAGAATGCATTGCTATAAGACAGCCCAAACTCTCGACTTCTCTCTGGCTTCCTGTTTGACAACATGATCTCTTTCTTCCACACACACTCCCACCACTGTGATACCAGTCCACCATTAGGCACTCCCTGAGCTCAAACTAAGGAGGCTCCCTGATTCTAGGCTTTGAATCTCCAGAACAGTGAGCTCAACAATCCTCATTTCCTTATAAAGTTAGCCTGTATCTGGTACTTTGCTATAGTAAAGCAAAATGGACTAATACAACAAATTTGTCACTGCTAGGGGCGCTTGCTGCACCTCTGGGAGGAGCTGTTTTTACTTCCTGATGGTCAGTGCTGCTTATCAATAAGAAGGGTGGAAAAAGAAAAATAAGAATTCTCATCCAAAGGTGTACAGCAGAATTTGCCAGAGAAATGCAGGACATGTGATGTTGAGGTACAAGAAACCCAGAGATGCCTCTAGGCATGGTGAGCAGGCAGCTGTGGCCTCAAGAGATATCTTACATGCTGCTCTCCTTCTGAGGTCAAATGAAATTGCCTTAGCAAACAGCACCTTGGTCCTTACCCGCCTGCAGGCAATGTGGAGCCACTCTGTATTCAACCCCACTTTGTAGCTAAACGCTGTGCAGGAGTCCCAGAGTCATTTTGAACAATGCATTTTTAATTCCACATGGAAACATTTGGGAAGGCTGAGCCATGTCTTGAAATCAGGTGCTAGAGAGGGTTTTAAGCAGAAAGAATACTATGCTTTTCATTCCCCCTCTACCCTCAAAACATCTGTCCCTAATCTTCCAAATGCCATAGCGATGCACCCACACTCTGATTATTAAATGATACAGTGCAATATGTTAATATTTTTAGTTTGTTTCAGTGTTTGGAAGTAAAGTAAGAACCAAATATTAACTCCGTAGGTTAAGCAGCCATGGGAACACCCAGCAAGGAGTATGACACAAGCTTTGTTTACTTCTATCTTCCCATAACAGACCCAGTTGGAGCCAGGCATGGTGGTGCATGCCTGTAATCCCAGCACTCTGGGCGGCTGAGGCAGGAGGATTGCAAATTTGAGCTCAGACTGGGCAATTTCAAGATTTAGTGAGACCTCATCTCAAAAGTAAAAAGGTGAGTTAAGAAGGTTGGGGATGTAGCTCAGTGCAGCAGCCCTAATTTCAATCCCCAGGATAGAATTAAATAATAATAAAAAAGAAGACTCTGTTGGTCCTGTGGCTCATAGACACTCGGTGGCTGACAGGAGGGACCCAGGAATGCTGGTGTGAGTGGAGCTTTGTCCCCACGGACACCCCTGTGTGCCCCCGGACAATGTCTAAGTTGCCTGCATTTCCTTTGTTCGTTCCGCATTTAGCAGCTGCTTCAATGACACACTCTCAAATCCCTATGTCTTCCACATTCCTAAATTCATTATATGCAATGCCCCTTAAAGGACTTGATTGAAACAAAGGACGGTCATAATTTGTCTCTTTCAAGCTAGTTATTGGAGGCTCCTGATTGAGGTCTGGGGCAGAGCCTTCTGGCAGTCTGAGAGCTGACAACACTGAACGCTTTGAGAAACATTTGCTCATTCATTGGGACAGTCAGCGATAATCATCTCACCGAGTGCAAGCAGATGTTGAGCAACAAGAGCCACTCAGAAAGATCTCAACTCCTGAGTTTGTAGCTTGTTTCGAAGCAGACTTTCATTTAATAAACAAATAAACCCTAAATTACACTGCACAGAGCATGATGAGGGGAGGTAAACTCTGCTCAGTGGCACCTATTAGTAGCGGAGTGGGTTAAAGCCCTGCTTTAATCGTTTATATGCTAATGACTCGGGCCTAAGCTTCCTAATTTGGAAAATGGGGATAATGCTAGGACCTCCCTTGGAGGTCATTTCGAGAATTAAACACCAGAATGCGAATGCATGGAAATCACTTGGCCCACCTCCAGTGCACAGTAGGCACTCAGCACTCACTAGCTGTGGTTATTGTCGCTGTTGTCCTTATTGTAGACGCAGATATCACAAAGTAGGTTAATCAGCCTGTTTTGGTGGTGGTGGCTGTGGTCCACAGTTACTGCATCCTGAATGTGTCCATGGTCCTCCTACAGCACAGGGCACATTCTCCGAGTGAGCCAAACACTCCATCTTGCTCGAGTTGTCATGGAACGGCATTTGATAAGCAAGAGCAAACTGTTGCTCAGGACAGTCTGAGCTGGTGATGGGCTTGTGAGTGAGTGGACTTGGAAGTAGCTCTGTTCTAATACATGGGCTTTCTGCACGGCCAAAGGGGCGGGGACTGTGTCCTCAGATTGCCAGGCTTGACCCTGTCAACTAGTGATTATACCTTAGTGGCTCGGTTTCTACTTCATTTCCTGCAGCTGTTAGTGGTTTTGCTTTTTGAACAATATAGTCTGGTTGTCATTTTCTCCAAGGACTGAGGGTTTTCTGGGAGTCTGACTTGATACTTTCCCCAAATCATGTTACAGGCCAAGTTAGAAACAAACAACAACAACAACAAAGACTTTTAGGTACAAATACACGGAAGTCACAATTTTTACTGTTCAAGAATTTTACAGCTTATTTATAGAAACAAACCTAAAAACTATAGAAAAGACAGAGACGTTTGAAATAGTTACAAAATTTTAAATAAACAAAACCACCAGTGGCTGACTCCACCATTGTCATTTCTCTACTCTTCTCATGTGCCAGAGAACTGAAGGTTCCAGATGCCACCTTTCCCAGCTTCTTTTGTATTTAGAGGTGAGTGTTGGCTCAGTGTTGGTCAGTGGAACCTCCGAGGAAATTGCTTGGATCTTCCTAAAAATATTTTCTTCCTCACAAGAGTGATGGAGTCAATAGTGAATCATCAGATGTTTCTGAGGAGTAGGAACAAAGAGTTATTATGGTACAATTGAAGGGGCATAGGCTTTTGGCATTCTTTGTAACAAGGTTCTGCTGATCCTGGTATGATTAGAATTACTCTTCAACCCCAGTTGTTTCCAAAACTGAGGAAAGGGAATTGAAAGGGAATGGAAATGTAGTTAAAATACTGTGTACAGGCCAAAAATCTGGCCCACAGTTTGTTTTAGTGTCACTTTCAAACTAAGATTTGTTGTTGTGTGTTAATTTTTCAATAAATTTTTGTTTTAGGATAAATTTTGACTTTTTTGGGAAATGTTGAAAATAATGCAGAGAACTTCCACGTTCTTCACACCTGGTTCTCTGTCTGAACTTCTTACTTTAGTATAATATATTTGTTACAATTAATGAACTAGAATTAATGTATCATTATTCGCTAAAGCTCACGCTTAATTCGAATTTCCTTACTTTTTACCCAGTGTCCTCTTTTGTTGTTGTGCCAAGATCCCATCCGGGACATCATACTGAATCTGGTCATCACATCTTCTTAGGCAACACATGGCTGTGATGGTTTCTCAGACTTTCCTTGTTTCTGAGGACCTTGGCAATTTTGAGGAGTATTCACCAAGTACTATATTCTATAGAAATATACGAAGCTCCTCTATATTGATTTTTATGATGTTCTACTCATGAACCCAATAGTATCATAGGTTTGGGGAGGAAGACCACAAACCAATGCCATTTTCATCCCATCAGATCAATGGTCACTAGCTTACATTGGTCACCACGCTGAGACAGGGCTTGTCAGGCTTCTCCACTATACAATTACTCTCTCTTTGTGCTGTCCAAACTAAATCAGCTTTAATTGTTAGCCGAACACCAAATGAACACGGTGGAGTTAGATGCTAGGATTAAGATAGATACTAGATACATATCACTGCACCACATTTTGATAATAAGATGTTAGTAGTGATGATAACAGGAATAGGAGCTCCAGAAGGGATTACCTGGCAGGCTACATAGAAGCAGGGAGGGTTCCTTGACATGTGAAATCTAAGTCGGGATCTGAAGGATGGAGGGGGAATTGACTAGATGAAAGGAGGGAAGATGTGGGCAGTCTCAGAAGTTGACATTGGGCACTGCGGAGTAGCTGAAAAAGTTGAGTCAGACTGGAGCATCAGGTGCAAGGTCAGGATCCACAGGGGCTGCTGTGTGACCCAGCAGTGTCACACCTAGGTAACTGCCTAAGGGCATCAAAGGGATGTATTTTTAAAAGTCTCGTACAAGAACATTTACCGTGACTTTATTTGTAATAGTCCTCAGTACACTAGCATCCCACTAAAAGAGGAAAGAAACATCATTTGAAGTATGCAGCAACACATCTGGAAAAAGCAGACACAGGAGAGGACAAGGTGCCTGATTCCATTTATTTGAGATTTCAGGTCAGGGAAAAATCAATTTAGGAAGATAAAAATCTAAGCAGCAGTTAAATTTCAAAAACATGATAAAGGCATCAAAAATTGCAAGAGAGAGGGTTAGTAGCATGAAGACAGAGAGGTGAGCTGTGGCCAAAGACCTCAGGGTGAAGGAGAAACACAAATATCACACGGTGGCTGGGGAGGAAGACCGGGCAGCGGGGATCGGAGCAGAAATGGAACATAGTTTGTGTCTTACAAATTTTCGTGTCTAGGTTGATTCAGAGCTCCTTGATTTTGAGACATAGATTTTCCTCTGATGATTTCCCATCCCAATCATTTAAATTTTTCTAATCTGCAGATTTAAACTTCACCCACAGACACATTTCCAGGCTGCCGTGTGGCAGGAAAGGCCGCACCTCGTGGCTGGCACTTTTCTGCTGCCTTTTTTGCTACGAACTCCAAAGTGCAAAAGAGAATCTTCACGAAATTGAAATCCTTTTATTATTACATTGGTCTGTGTGGAAAATATTCCGTGGGCAAATTATCCTTTAATAAGGCAGTTTCCTGCTTTCTCAACCCAAAAAGCCCCTTAGCAATTTGAAATTCAGATATTGTGGTTCCTGATTTTGAAGTCAAGCAATTCTCGCTGTCTTTCTGACACATGACTCCCACTGGGAATTTTAATTTCACCCATGACAGCATGATCTTCCTTAGAGTGAGACGTCTGTTAAGTCCTTGACATACAGAGTACAGTAAGTATAGTGATCCTTAGATCCAGCTGAATTTTAGACAGATCTATCCCCCAAACACAGTAGCTGTGTGTTAGTGTGTGCACTTGTACACACAGAATATTACAGACAGACAGATGTTCCATGGAGGAGGAGAGTTTTAAAACCAGTGAACTAGACCGGGGTTCTTAAGCTCTGTACTGTGGATGCTTTGGACTGGAAATTCTTTGTTGCTCTGCATTGTAGGATGTTTCATGGCCTCTCTGGTCTCTACCCACTAGCTACCAGTGGCATCTCCCAGTTATGGCAACCAAAAAATGCCTCCTTGTATTGCCAAATATGCCCCAGGAAACAAAGCCACCACTGGGTTAAAAGCACTGAACTGGACAAGCAGTCATTCTCTCATCTTTTCTGGCTTTCGTCTGTCCATCCATTGCTGCATTTGCTCACTCATCCAATCCACCCCATACACACCTATGAGGCACCTTCACCAAGTGCACACTGCTGTGGTCCAGTGCTCTTCCCAGGAGCCTCATCAGGCCCTGGTGGTGTTTCCTGACTGGTTTGGAGGTGGGTTCCAGGAATGTGCCACAGAATTCTCTGGATGCCTTGTCTTTTCACGATTTAGTGAGATTCAAGGTTTTCTTTGTAATCGGGTGACCTGTACTCATTACTTAATAAAGGTAGTTAGCGTTTATAAAACTAACCATTTATTGGCCCAAGTGCTAAGCAGTCTGTGAAAATTATCTTCTTTAATCCTCACATAACCTTATGAGGTAGGGATTTTTATTACTGCTTTTTTTAAGACAGAGAAACTAAGTCCTAGAGAGTTTAAATAGGTTTACAAGGTTCCACAATTTTTGAGACATGGAACCAGACCCCTGTTCATGGTCATAATCTACCCATCCACTTACTCATCTACTTAGGCCTTCTAATCCATCCACTAAGAAAATATCTATTAAATGCCCACTATGTGTTAGTAAGCCACTGACAGCTTTTCCAGTTGGCTTTGTGAGGAAGACTGAGAAATACCATGACTCCAGATGGGCCTAGGATTGTCCATGGTCCTGGATGTCATGAGCTGTGTCTGGATCTTTTCATAGAAGTGGGTGCAAAGCAGCCCCCTTTGAGCCTTGGTCCAGAAGATAAAGAATAAAACTTGAGCATGAGCTTTACATGTGAGTGTGTATGAAGAACAGAGCTCGGCCAACTATTTAGGGTTTGACATTCCTCTGGTCAACCTCACTTTAAAGATGGGACAGTTACATCTGGGAAGAAGGAAGATGTATTCCCCAAGATCAGTGGGACACCGGTGCTATCACCAAGTTGTAGATGAGTTCACGAGGCTGGACGGGTCATACACATACTCACTGTTCCTCCAGAAGCGCTCTGGTCTCCACTGGCCATGAAAATGTCAGTTGAGTGAGGCAGGCAAGGCAAGGTCAAGAATAGTCCACAAGAGAGATGATTGAACTCTGCTGTGTACTGGATGAACAAGTTAATATTTCAGCTACAGAGTCTCATGGGTGCTTTAGCTTGGAACTTGGGACTAAGCACAAAAAGCTTCCAGCACAAGGTGATGTTTATGTAAAAAGGCTTCCAAGCGTTAAATCAGGTAGCAAGGGACATGACTCATATGGTTTGTTCTTTATGTAAGTTTTAAGGTGTGTTACAAATGGATTTACTCTAATTCTCACGTAGTCTCAAGTGAGACTGATGAGAAATGATTGTGTAATAGAATAAGACCTGTGATCCAGGCAGTTGAAATGTGGAATGGACTGTTTTGGATGTCGTAGGGACATCTGAGGCACTAGGATTAAGTTTGTGGTTGATGTGCACATTGGTTGACTGTATTTCAAAGCTTTATTTCTAGGGTTCAGCAAGTCAACCTTTCTCAGAAGGCTATTGTGTCTGGAGCCCCTCCGTAAGCATGGGGGATTGCTGTTATTCTTCATGGTACTTCCTTTAAAAGAAATCACTACTTACTTAACATAAAAAGGACCAATTTCCAGCTGTTTTCTTCCATCTCTATTACTCCGAAGACCCACACAATATTTCCTTTTGCCTCTTTGGTTTTGTTTAGGTGATTACTCAGTGAGATTTTTCTGGTTCTTCTGGGTGGAAACTCTGCCCCTCAGCCTTTCCCACTCGCCCAAACTAGTTATTATTTGTGGAGTGGTTTCCTTCATATCGTCTGCCATGCCTCTTCCCACCCCATTACACCTGGGTGGCTGAAATCCATCAGTGAACTCTTCCCAACCTCTTACCCAATCTTTTTATTTCTGTTATTCCACATGAATGTGCTTGTGTCAAGCCAGTTTCCCAAGCCTGCCGGATTGTAGAGCTCCCTGGTGGGCTTGTGAAAAGAACATATTCTGGGTCTTACCGCACTGGAGACATTTACTGTGGGACTGCTTTGGGCCAAGCTTTGAGTCATGCATGTTCTAACACTTTTGGGTAAGTATTCAGGTAGATGGTCTTCATGGGATCGCATAGGTAGGGATATACTGAAAGCTGTGAGTACCTGCCGGTAGGAGGTGGGTGGCGAAGGCTGAATGCAGAATAGCCAGACAGCCCTTTCCACGTGCCCAAGTCGACGTTTGTCCCATGAGCAGGGACTCTGTCAGCTTCAAATGGGGAGACTCCAGTGGGTACCAAAAACATGATTGCCAGTTATCTGTGCTCCCATTCTGTTTGCATAAAACATATTGGTCAATGGGGCTGCTGTCAAAACATTAGCAAAATAATCTATTGCAGGAGTAGAAGGGAGCCCTGGGCAGGGTTAAAAGACCAAGGCCTTTTTAGGAGCTTAGAAAAAGCAGCCTGAAGTATCTATAAAAGATGAGCAGGTTTTCAGCAGTTTTGTGGTTTTTCTTCTGAAGTTGACAGGTTGTGGCTTAGCACCTTCCTCTGTGCAGGCAGCACTGTCCCTCCTAGTGCAGGTCGCTGTGCCTCCCCAAGTCCCCTGATTAGCCCCCAATACCCACACCCCTAGCAGCAAGCCCAATATCCAACCAATCAAGTGGAAGTGAAGACGGGAGTGGAGACAGGGCCCTACTCCATAAAATAGGACCACAGTCTCAGATTCAGTGGTGACTCAGCTCCAGGTTCCCCTGCTCCTCAGAGAGGCTTTGTGTCACTTCCTTCTGCAAATAAACTTTACTCTCACTTTGTTGCGATCTTCTGAATCCTCTTGCTCTTTCTACGTCAGAGAGAAGAAGTTGAGAAGTTTTGGAGGTGGGCTGGAGACCCCAGACCCACTGGAGGTAACACTATACTGAGCTAATTACCCTCAGGAACCTGGACCCTTGCTCCATTTCCAATGCCCCCCCCCCACCGGCTCCCGCTCTCTCTCAATTTGTGAGTGACAGAGGCTCAATAAAATGGACAACTTGTGTGGCATAAGTTGTTTAAAACTGGTCATAACTGAAAATAAACCCAAACTTCCAGCTCTTGAGGATCCTAGAATTTTAATCTATTACCTATATGTTTATGTTTGTTAAAAATAAATGATTTTGTTTAAAATGTTCTCAAATTGAAAAAGGTAATTTTACATCCCCCCCATGTCAAAGAAATGAGCATTACTGCTGGCTTGGTTGGCCACGATCCGACTTTTGGGAGCCTCTTGGCTGGCTGGGAGCTGGCTGAGCAGTTTAAAGGCAGGAAGATGCAGTGGGGCATCTGCTAACAGGGCTGTGCCGGGCTTTCTTGGACGCCTGAAGTGGAAATGGGTTTGTTTTATAAATTGTTCATTAAATAAAAGGGCTAGGGATGTAGTTAAGTGGTAGAGCACTTGCCTAGGATACAGAAGGCCCTGGGTTCAATCCTCAGAACCACAAAAGAAAAAAAAAGACTGAGAAAATAACTATCCCTTCCTGCTATTGCTCTTCACTGTGTAGTATCTTCTTGGCTCCTACCTCTAGGAGAAATCCCCCTCCCTCCTGAAAGGCAGGGAGGCAGTGATGAGGGGTGGACGTGTGGTGCTCTCTTGGACGGATGCCCCAGCATCCACCAGGGTCCTCAGAAAACCGCCCAGCAAAGGGGTGACTTCTTACAGGCCTTTGTTCCTAGAAGCCAGCAAGAACTGTGTAAATTACCACATTCTTCACGGAATTGACCATCTGCCTTCAGATTTATATTATTAAACTATGCTAATCTTTCTTACAAAAGGCACACCGTGTACAGAGTTTGTGATTTGTTTGAAAACTTTGATAAGGGAGTTGATAGTGTACCTGTCCTCTGTGTTTTTCCAACACATTTTTGGCCAACTGTCCCTCTTTTTCGGATAGAGGCCTTTAGTTCCACTCTGATTGGCTTATCTAAAGTTACAAGGTACAGATATGTATTTCATTGAAGTATACTCTGTTGTAGGGCAAGGTCCTCCTCTTTTTCACTCATACCTGGATCTCCAGGGTTGGACTTTGGATAGGCAGAGATTAAGTGCCCAATGAATATTTGCTGAATGAAGAAATGAGTGAATGAAAGCACCTACTAGGCTATCCAACAGTTACTGTCTAAACACTTAATCATGTGTTTATGGTTGGATATTCAAAGGATTTCCAATTTTTCACTTTTATCAGTGAAACACTAATGATCACCTCTAGGTATAATCTTCTCCAGCTTCACTGAGCATGGCCTTGGCCAGAGCACTTGATGTGGCTTTGCCAGGAGGGAGAATGAAATCTGCTGTGGTGAAATTGCCTTTTGCACTCCTGACCTTGTGGTCCTTCCACCCTCTCTGTCTCTCTCACCAGATGCCAAAAGGACCTTGTCTCACTGCAGGGGTATTTGTTAGGGTTCACTAGAAGCACAGAATCAGGAGAAATACTCACAAATATGTCATTAGGTAGCTTACAGGATCAGAGGCAGGTGAATCCACAATGGCTGTCTGCTTGCTGAGGCACAGAGAATCCAGTAGCTTCTCAGCCCAAGAAGATGAAAGCTGCAGAACCAGAGGGATGGAGGATACGGCACCAGTCCAAGGTCAAAGGCTAGAAGCCCACCAGAGAGTTGCTGGTGCAAGTGTGTATCGTAAGGCTGAAGGAACCAGAGACCAATGTTCAGAGCTGATGAAAGAGGCACCCACTCCCGAAAACTGATGCTCTTTAAAAATGGGCGTACTTTTATTCTTTCCTTTTTTTTTTTTTCCTTCTAGGCTACAAGCCTATTGGTTGGTACCATCTACTACCAGGGTGGGTCTTTCCCTTCAGTTTGCTGGTCTACATGTCGTTCATCCACAGACACACCCAGAACTGTGCCATAGTGATCTGCTAGATGTTTTCTGGCTCCAGTCAAGTTGACATACGGCAATTAATGCTCACAGCAGGCACTGCATCTTCTGGGAGGCCTTCTTCTTTCTCCTTGCATCATTTTTTAGGTTTGCATGCTCAGATTTTTGAGGACAGAGACTTTGTTACTATTGGGCTCACTCACTGTCTAGCGGAGGGTCTAGACTGCATCAGAATGGATCAGGAGCTCAGGAAATGCATGGTGCGTGGCTGGGTGCACAGCAAGCAGAGTGGGAGGAGAGTATGTGTCCCTCCTGGGAGCCTGAGCCCAGTCTCACTGGCCTTCCAGGGTGGCCTGGGGCTGCTGCACACACTGGTCCTGGTAACCAGATGGTGTCCTGGCCCATGGGGGGCTTGTGGGCAGAGGGCTGCAGTGTGAATCGCTGTGGCCATTGTGAGCTTCCAGTGAGCTCAGGCAGCCTGGTGAATTGGGCTGTATGCCCCAGGAAGGATTTTGTGGCTTCCAGGGTACAGAGGGGACCTCCGTGGAGAAATGGGATTTCATAGTCTTAACCTCAGAGGGGACGCATGCCTTCAAACGTTTTCTGGGCTGTAATCGATCATGGGACCATCTGGAGCAGTAGGAGGGCCAAGCAAGGGCTAATTGGCTGTGTGTGTGTGTGTGTGTGTGTGTGTGTGTGTGTGTGTGTGTGCGTGCTGGGAAGCCGAAGTCTCCTCTGCTGACAGAGAAGAGGGTGGCTTGGCTGCCTGCTGGTTTTCTGGGCAGGAGCCTGGTCAGCCTTGCTCCCCGCTTCGCTTTCTTCACATGGCTCTGGTGAAAGTCCCAGGCCTCGCTGCTCTCTCTCCTCACCCACACATTGCTTGTCTTGGATTTGGGGTCTGTTTGGACGGGAGTCGGTCTGGGTGAAATGGTGCAGGACGGAACCCACCTTGGTTTTCCATGGGTATCACTTTTAGGTTTGAAACTAGAAGGAAAACTATTTCCAAACGGGAAAATGTACGCAGGGAAGGCAACTCTGTGTGCGGAACTGTGGGGTCCGGTAGGAGGACATCAGCAGTTACACAAACACGGACGCTCAGAGCATCCTTATGGTTCTTGGAGCATCATAAGTTCATCTGCAAACCCCAGGGAGGGGTACAGATTCTTGGGCTCTGGGCGAGGAGGCCTGTGGAATGATTGCTTTCACATGACTGGTTGAAATCAAGTTACCAGCTGGCAGCTGCGGGGTCCAGGAGCTTCCAGGGGCGGCCATCTGTGCACATTTTATGTGGCTCTCTACCTCCCTTTCCTGAGAAGAAAACAGAAAACCGGCCGCAGGTCTGACTTTTCTCTTTGTATTCTTTCAGTGTTTGCTGCTGTGACTGGCAGATTAGAATTTTGTTCCTTGCTGGTTTGTTTGCACATGTAATCCTGAGAAACTTTAGCAAAAGTAGACATAGGGTTTCTTGGTGCCTCCTTCACCAAGTCTGGGACATAAGAGCTTGGTTGGAAGATGGGAGGGTTTGCAGTGCATACTTGTATGAGGTGGGACAGGCATAGATGGTGAGTGTTTAAATTTTAAGAAGTTATTACAGGAAAAGGTGCATTGTCATTAATCCCCTTCCAAATACTTTCCCTCACTTTGAACACGCTTATCCCATCATTCTTGCCACTATCTGAAGCATTTCTGGGAGTCCTCTTTCATGAGTACTTTTAGTTGCGTGGGTTCCTCTATGTTTTTTGGGGTTTTTTTTGAGACAGAGTCTCACTCTGTAATTCAGGCTGTCTCTGAATTGATCATAAATGTTTACCTTTCATGGTCTTTTTGACTTTGAGGAAGAGGTAAAAGTCACAGGTGCCAGATCCCACGAATAAGGTGGGTGAGGTAACCCCATAATGTCTTTACAACCCTGTATTTCATTGGATGGCACTTGGCAGCATGCACCATGTTGTTGATGACACCCTGTAAGGATGCTCAGAAAAGAGTATTTTTGTGTTCTAGATCTGGCAACCCTAGATCAAATTCTGGAATCAGATGGTAAATTCGAAAACAAAATTGAAACAATACTAATATTTGGATGTTACCCAAAGTACTTCTAATTTAATTGGTTGTGATTTGATTGGGCCTGAACATTGGGGATATGACAGTTTCTTCTGATTTTAATATGCAGAGAGATTTGACAACCACTAGGCTAAAACAGAGATTTATAAACTATTTACAGCTTTGCAAAGGTTCACATGCTTTTTAAATAATTGGGCCACATTATGAACCTGCTTTAATTAATCAGCTACTTGAGCCAGTCAGTTACTCTAACCCTCAGTTTCCTCACCTGTAGATAAGAGTGTGCAACTAGGTCAATGCCATTATTAACATGGCTGATAGACATTATCCAGCAAATTGCTGCTAAGTACAGAAAGGTATGAGCTATATCCTGAGGGCACCTCAACTCTAAAGAACCTGGCCAAAAGCAAAACAAAAAAAAATTTGTTTTTTGAGCTCATCTTCTTTTTTCCAGTACTGGGGATTAAACACAGGTCCTTTGCACTGAACTACATCCCTAGTCCTTTTCATTTTTCATTTTGAGACAGGGTTTGCTAGGTCACTAAGTTGCCCTAGCTGGGTTTGAACTTGCAATCCTCTTGCCCCAGCCTCCCAGAATGCTGGGATTATAGACATATGGCATGGTGTCTGGCTTCATGATTTAATCTTAAAAATTTCTGTGAATTTTATTTTTCAAAATTTATTATGCATGTGTGTTTTAATACATAAAAACAGGAATTGGCCTCTTCACAGTATTCCAATAAAATTGACCACAAAGGAAGATGAACTTTGCCTATCCGAGAATGTCATAAGCCTCCTGGTGAACAGGTAAAATTTCTTGCACGAAGTACAGCCTGGCTGAAGAAGCACAGAAATTGTGCTCCTATGTGCTGTGCAGTTAAGTTCGATGGCTTCATTCTGAGCCATGGCATCCTCAATCGGAGAAAGCTAGAACTTGGTATGAGGCCCAGGTTCGCTTGCTAATGGTCCAGGTCTCCTTCCTGCTTCATAACAGAGGGAGGAGATGAATATGAGTAGGCTTAAAAATAGCCCCAAACTTAGAAACATCCTGACTCTCCATCAATCGGAGGCAAAGAGAGTAAGCATGTCGTGGAATTCTGGGTGCCTGGTAAAAAGAATGAGTATGTTTTAGGTGTTGATCTGGAAGGATGTTCATTCTCCATTGTTAGCAAAGAAAACAATATAAAATGACACAACCTCAACTGTACCCAGAGAGATGGGTGTGAGGAAGTTGGGGACCCAGACAGTGTGGCACCATCTGTATCTCTTGGAGCTGGTTAAAAATACAGAATCTCAGACCCTCATCCCAGACCTCCGGGTTGGAATCTGTAGTATAATAAGATGGAGTGTTTTGCAGAAATGTAAAATTTTGAGAAGCACTCTTTTAGACAACTCTGGGCTGACTAGAGCATTGTGATGGTTATGTACGACTTCTGGAACACACAAATGACTTTTTAAAAAAACAGCCGGACTGTTTCTCTGCAGAGAACGGGGAAGTGAGCAGGGTCTGAGCTGTGCGCTGTGCACACTCCGGCTCCTGCAGTTTCTGGGATCCATGCAGTCCCAACTCACGGCTTCTTGTGCTGCATAGCCCTCCCAGTCTGTCCCCACAGAAATGGGACCGAGTATGACTGCCAGACACACGTGTGTCACTTAGGGCCGTGGTGGCCGTGTCTGTGGACAGGCGCAGTGGCTGGCCTGAGGGGAGAGTCAGCCCTTGTGTAAGCGGGTTGTATTTGCCTAGCCATAGAGAAGCTTTGCAGAGTTTGGTCTGGTCAGTTAGGAAACACGAGACTGGGGAAGTGCTAGGGTTTACTGAATTGTAAATAACATTGAACAGACCCCTTCTTCTAGCATTTTCCAAAACTGTTGACCCAGGCTGCTCAGTGCCCCAGGGGATTTGCAGTGGAGGGCAAAGCAAGGCTCGGTTGGTTTTGTTAACAGGATAAACAGATCTCCTCCTGTTTGCAGACTGGCATTAGCTCCTTTGGCCTCTCTCCCTGGACTTCCCAACATCCCAAAGATCATCCCATAGCAGAGGGAGAAGGATACTGGAGACAGGGCCACAGGGTGGGGTCAGACCATCTGGAAGTCTGAATGTCAGTCAGGACCCTCATTTTTAAAAAGACCAGTCCCTGAGCTCAAAATGGAATATTAGCAAAGAAACCCAGGGCCACCTCCTTTTAATAACCCTGGAAGCCAGCTTCAGACTAACCCCAATGGCCACTAACCCCAGCGATCCCAGGGGAAACACTTTAAAGGGAGATGCAGAGGCTTAATGGGGAGTTAGCAGCTCACAGGGTCAAAGTGTGCCTGAGCCTTATAGCAGAATGAAGGGTGCAACCTTCCGCTCCAGTGGGAGGGATACAGTGACCCTGCAAGACCTCACTGGGCTGCTCCTGCTAGCCTGACCAAGATGAACGGGAGGACAAGTTGTGCTTTTGACGAGCCCCAATGAGGTGATGTCTGCATTTTATTCAGGTCATAAGCAGACACTTTGCCCTTGCCAGAAACCAGTGTGCAAATACAACCACAGAGAAACCCAGACCCCAGAATGCCCGGTCTGTCCATACCCAGACAACCGAATGGACCCCCTGTGGACAGCCTCTGCTCTTTAACGCTGCAGTGTTTATTTGTAACCCACAGGGATGTTCTTGACTTAAAGTCAAATTACTCTTCTAATTTCAAAAGGTTGTATTCCCCCTCCTACCACCGAGATAAGTGTATGTCTGTTGTCTTCTGGTTCATTGTCTGGGAATGAGCCACGCTCTCCGTGACCCAGTGAGGAAGCCAGTGGAGACAGTAGAAGGTACTGTGCCCATCAAGGGGGTCGAGAGAAAAGAGGTGCTAAGATGTGGAAGGGGCTTTGTGCTCTTGCCCATGTGAGGGCCTAACAGGGCTTTGTGGGAATATCAAGCGTTGGACTAAATCTGGAAGAGGTGGAAAATGAATTCCATTCTGTCTTCATCTGTCACTGATGCATTAATTCCCCAAACACCAGGCTGTCCCCAGATCCACACACAAGCCACCTCTAACCCCCGGAACAGGGCTCCTTCCTCTTTGTCACTTTCTCCCAATTCAGGTCACCTCTGTCTGAGGGGGTTGTATTGTCCTCCCAAGACTTGACCCTCAACAAGCTCTTGTCTCAACAGAGCATCACATTGAAAGGAAAAGAAATAGCCTAACCAGACACAGAGTCATAAGAACTAATTTAAATGTTTACTGTCTCCTTTTGAGAAAATATCTCAAGTGGGATGTGCTGGGACCAGTGCTGGGACCGGGCAATAGCAAGTTTTTCTCCAAAGTCCTCTGCAGCCATTTTTTGTTCCTCTCTGTATCTTTCACTTGAATTTCATTTCTGCCCTATCCAACTCAGCTCCCAGTAAAAACAGTCCCCAGATTGGCCTGATGGTTCCTTGACTTGGTAGTTTCACTGAGGAGCAGCCTGCCTAGGCTCTGGTCTACTAGCTACAGCGTTCTAGGGTAGGTTGCTTAATCATTTTTCCACATCTGTAAAATCAGGCTGAATATTAGAAGACTGAATACCAGTACTGAGAGCCGTGCCTGGCATGCGGCAAGTGCTACATTTGTGCTTAGTGTTATTATTTATTTGATCTCTACCCAATCTATTCTTTTCAACAGCTAGTCATGTGCCACCATTCCAAAGTAAGATCTGTGATTGCTCTCTCTTCCAATTTTTACCTCCTCGATACAGTTAGATCTGCCCGCTACAGGAAGGGTCGGGCTGGGGAGGGGAGAGCCACGGATCCTCATGTAGCAATACTTTTTCTCCAGGTCACCTGCATGCTAAACTCCTATTCACCCATTAAAACCCAGGCACCACGGCTAACATTATTTGGTTATCTCCCTGTCTGCAGAGCCAAACTGTGAGTTCCTTTGAGGAGGAGGAGGAGGAGGAGGAATGGGAACACCGATCTTTCTAACCCAAGCACACTATTTGGTCCAAGAAGGCACTCCATAAAGTTAGCTGAGTAGAATTAAATGGGACCCTTCTCTACTTCAGGGGAAGGCAGGGGAGACTAAAAAGGCTGCATCCAGGAAGGCTACGGAGCTGTGTAGCCATTGTGGGGCAGATTATAGGACTTGCTTCATCCTTGAGATGGAAACACTTCACACTTCACTAATTTGCTCTGAATTGCTTCCCTCCCTGCACAGGATATTAATGAGTGCTATTGACAGTAAATATGATAATCATATAATGATATTCATAAGTGACTGAAATACTTGGCCCAATGCCTGTGACAACATGGGAGCTATTTTCCATTTATATCTTGAAATGAATCTGACTCATCTAAAAGTAGGATATCAGTCACTACCCACAAAAGCCAGGAGCTGGATAAGCATTTTGTCTTTTCCTTTGTCCCTTTGAGATCATGTGTCTGGTTCTGCATGTAGGCAAAAGCTTCCTTTTCTGTCTGAATTTGCCTTTTGAACAGTCTGGAGCGGTGAGGAAACTGCTTCTTTGAAACCTCAGACATGAAGCTTTTAATTAAAACACAATGGGTTACAAACCTGCAAAGAAGTCACTCACCAGGGAGACCTTGCCTGCCGCCTCTTCACTCCACCTCGTGTGGGGACAAGGTGGAGCCATGGGGGCGCTGGAAGAAGGGTGGTAGTGACCGATGGAACAGAGGTGTGGCCAGGTCTTTCTACATTCAGCTCCAGGATGCCAATGGTTCAGGTCAGGTCCCCCACTCAGATAAATCAGGGATGGGGACCCAGCCCACCGAGTGGGTATGGAGAGAACAAGGTCACCTACAGAAGGATACTCCAGTTGAAGGGTAGCTGCCATCTAGCTCACGGACAACAGGAAAGCAGATTCTCTAAAAGAGAGAGAAGCCACAATTTTCAAGCACTCCAGTGTGAAAGACATGATTGACTCCTCAATGTTTAGTTATAAAAATGGCACTTTTCTTCAATCCTTACACAATCCGGAGACACTGAGGAAGAGCTTGGCCTCTTGGGGGACCACTGAGCCCCTCAGGAGACAGAGCAAGACAGTCCGTCAGAAGGCTGGGGAAGGTGAAGGCCAGGCCACCTGCCCAGTCTCAGGGCTGGTGAGAGAGAGGCCAGGACTCTCCCCGCCTTGGGTCTTCTCTCCTCCCTCGGGTGCCAGGTCCATTCCACAGCCAGTGGCTCTCTGCCAGGCTCGGTGGAGAAGCTGCCAAGTGCCTCCACAGCAGTTAGGCAGCCTCAGCCTTCGTCACATCTGTCCCAGGAGACACGAAGGCTGAAGTTAAAGGGCTCCGCGTCTCCGTGTCTCCAAGTCTTGCACTTGGAGAGATCAAAAACCGAACAGGAAGGGAAACCACAGCCCATATGTAAGTGAGAAAATAAAGAAATGAGGAAGCCAGGAGGAAGCCTGGCACCAACGCTGGTGTGGATTGGATACCGATGACTGTCACCCTGGGCCAACGCCCGATGAATGGTGGGTGCCTTCCTTGTATGAGGAACCGAAAGGTTATTTCAACAAGCATTTAGTGAACGACTCCTCTTGCCAAGCCTATGGCAGGCACTGGGGAAATAAGGATGAATTAGACTCAAGTTCAGGGCTCAGTCCAGAGACTTGCTGACAAGCTGAAGGTCCAACTATAGGCATCTGTGCAAGGTCAGGTCCCCTGAGGGAGAAAGAGCGGTTCCATTGCTCGGGGGCCACTGAAGGTGTAGCTCACATGCCAGCTGACTCTGAAGTGCAAATAAAATCCACTGCAGCCCGCCAGTCCCCCCCAAGATCTCTGTTCAGACTTGCGGGACCGTTCCTTCTGACACTGAGAACCTGGCAGACATCAGCCCTGCCAGACAGGGTGTCTCATTCTCCTCTCTCCTCTCCTCCCCATCCCTTTCTCCTCTGTCTCCCTCTGTTCCTGTCTCTGTCTCTCTCTCCCTGTCCCTCTCTCTCTCCTTTCTGTACTGGAGGTTGAGCTCAAGACCTTCATACTGAGCTATATCCCCAGCCCTTTTCCTGATTTTTTAAGAGCATAAGTTTTTTTATTTACATTGATCATTGACTATTAAGCTTATCTTTTATTCCTGGGATAAATCATACATGATCATGATATATTATTCTTTTTTAAGCATTCCTGGATTTATTTTACTTTTGTATTGGTAAGGATTTGAGGATAAATAATCATGAAAAGTATTTGTTGACAGTTTTCTTATGATGTCTTCTCTGATGTTGGTATTAGAATAATGTTGGTCTCCTGTGAGTGGGGTAGTTTTCCCTCTTCTCTTTTTGAAAGAAGTTTGCAAGTTTGGTATAAGTTACTCTTTATCTATATGATGGAGTTCACTGGTAAAGCCATTGGGCCTTAAGTTTTCTTTATGGAGTGTTTTTAAATCATAAATTCAATTTGTTTCATAGCTATAAGCTAGCTATTCAGGTTTTTAAAAAATTTCTTCTTGCATCTATTATGTCTGTATATTTTAATGAATTGGTCAGTGTCATCTAAATTTTCAATATCCTGCATAAAATTGTTCATAATACTATCTTTTTATTATTTCTTATTGCCTTTTTACTATTTAGAGATTTATAGTGATATTCCTTTTTTATTCCTGATATTAGTAAGTTGTATTTTTTCTTTCTCTTTCTTTTTCTTGGTTAGTTTATTCTCTTCCTAAAATGTGGTCCCTAGGAACCATTAGGATCATCTGGAAACTGATTCGAAATGAAAATTTTGGAGACCTACTGTGTTGATTCAGGAGTTCTGGGGGTGGAATCCAGCCATGTGTCTGGATTCTGATGCACACTGAATACACCTGTGGATTCTAATGCACACTTAAGGTTTTGAAAACCATGGCTTCAGCTTAGTGGAAGTTTATCAATTTTTTTGACCTTTAACTGTTGTTTTGGTTTAATTAAATTTCCCTAGTATTTTTTTATTTTCTAATTCATTGATTTCTGCTCTAATCTTTATTCCTTCTTGCTATTTGCATTGAATTGCCTTTTCTTAAGATATAAAGCTAATTGGCTTTAAATCTCTGTTCCTATCTACTGTAAGCAATTAGAGTTGTAAATTTTATTTTAAGCACTATTTTAAATGTATTTCATAGAATTTGTGTTTCATTTAATTCTATCGTTTATATGTATATTATTCTTTGTCCTAGGTCTTGGTTTATTGTTGTTCCCAGCTCCTCCTTTCTCTGCTTCCTGGCTGCCATGGTTGAACAGCTTTCTTCTACCATGCCCTCTCTGATCCTGTTTCAGCCTTGGGGCCATGGACTTAACCATGAACTAAACCCTCTGAACAGTGAGCCAATATGTGCCCCTCTTCCTTTAAACTGCAAGTGTCAGGTATTTTATCCAATGGGAAAGTGACAAACATACCTCAAAATATAGTTTTTTGTTATAAATAATTAAATATCTTTTTAAAATTTAAAAACGAGAAAAATGTATTTGTATTTATCTTTATGTTTCCTGTTTCTTGAGCTCTGCATTGTTTCGTGTGCTTCTAAGTTTCTACCTGGTGTCATTTTATCTCTCCCTAAAGAATGTCCTTTAATAGCATTTCTTATACTGCAGGGGTGTAGTGAAAAACCATCTGTTTGTATTTTGTGGAAAAATGTCTATTTTTGAAGAATATTTCCACTATATATACAATTCTGCTTGGCAGTATGTTTTTATCTCAACACTTGAAAAATGTAATTTTTATTGTGTTTTCTGCTCATTTAGTGTTTACATGATAAATTTATGATCATTTTATCTTTGTTATTTTAAGTGTAATTTATCACTTTTCTCTGATAAATGACAATATTTTCTCATTTTCCACTGGGTTTTAGCAAACTGATGGTGTCATTTTCATTGAGTTTATCTTTCTTGGGTTTGTTTGAGCCTGTGAGCTTATAATTAACATGCAATTCTGAAAATTGGACTATTTCTTCAAATGTTGTTTTCTGACCACATTTTCCTTTTCTGTGGCTTAAATTACACTTGTGCTTCTCACAGGTCACTAATGCTTCTTTCACTTAGGAATTTTTCTTTTTGTGCTTCTTTTGGATAGCTTCTCTTGTGTCTTCAAGTTCAAGATTTGAATCTGATGTGTCTAATCTTTCACTTATACTATCTAGTAAAATTTTCACTTCACCTTGTATTATTCATCTGCAGAAATTCCCGTTTGTTATGTTTTATTTTTCTTCAAATATTTTGTGATATACTGTGTTTAGTTTGGTTGGTTTTCAGCCTCAGTTCCTGGCTGCTTCCTCCCATAGACCTTGTTGTTACCTAATGACTGGATTGACATTTGGATGCACTTGATCGCGGAAACTAAAGTCCGTATTTGTCTTGCTCCTGTTCTGTCTGCTGCTCCTTTTTTCTCCTTAAGATAGGCCATGGAAACTGGATTTTCTCTTCCCCAGGTGGGTTATAGAAACCAAAAAGTATGCATTAATTTTCCCCACCTATCCATCTTGGACCTGTTACTCGCCATAAAGAAAATCTGTATTTCAGAGAGGCTCCTGCCCCCTGTCCAAGAGGAAAGAATGCTGCACAGAGAGGTCAAGAAGGATCTAACAGACAGACCTTGCTGGGTCCCCACCCCAGTCTATAAGCAATTATGACTGTATTATAAAGTCACCATGAAACCTAAAGACAGGGTGCAGGGAGCTTCCAGGTAGCTGAATCATGGGAACTTTGATTTATAGCCAGCTGATCAGGGCCCAGGTAAGACAACCTGGGGCTTGTGAGGCTTTGGTGAGGCGGGGGAAGCCGAGGAACAAGTCCTCCACCTGGAGGATCAGACACTACAGGAAGACAGTGTCAGAACTGGGTTGGATTACAGGATGTCCAATGGTGTCCACTGCTGAAGAATTGCTAGTTTTGCTCTCTGGTGGGGAGAAATGCCCACATCTTTTGCAGTCACAGGAGTCTTATGTGTGAATTATGGTGGTCGGAGAGCAGAGGAGAAGTAGGTACTTTGTTTTTCCTAGGCATTCATATATTCATGTGCTTGCTTTTTAAAAATAGTTAAACACGTTTATCACACACATGTTAACATCTTTGCTAATTCATCGTTTCTGTCCTTCTGGATCTATTTTTACTGATTTATTTTCTCTTGGTTATGAGTCAAATTTTCCTGCTTCATTGTGTGTCTAGTAGTTTTATGTTACTGGGTGTCTGGAGTTTGTCACCTTCTCTTTTGGTGCTGTTCTTAACAGGTGGTTAGGTTATTTGTAGATAAATTTGGTCCTTTAAACTCTTGATTGATTGATGGATTGATTGATTGATTGGTTGGTTGGTTGATTGATTGAGTTTGGAGACAGAGTCTCACAATGTTACCCAGAGTGGTTTCAAAGTCCTGAGTTCAAGCAATCCTCCTGCCTCTACTTCCTGAGTAGGTGAGACTACAGGTGCACACCACTGTACCTGGCTTAAAGTCTTGATTTTAAACTTTATTAGGCTTGCTTTAGAATCGTCCTTCCCTGTAGGATTACTTTGTCCCATGGCATCCCTTTTACTACATGTTCATGATATTCAACACAGCATCTTGGCTCTGGCTGGCCAGAACTCAAATGCTTCCCTACATTTTGCGTGTACTCTGGAAATTTTTCAGATTATAATTCTGATAACTTCACCCTACACATAGGCAACTTAGTACTCATTGTTCAACTTAAGGAGAATCTCATGGTGACTCCCACAGTCCTCGCTATCTATTAGTGCCTTCCTTTCTGGTATTCATTCCCTCAAATTCCAGCTGGCTCCCCATCCTCTGCTCTGTCTCCTTCACCCCTTCAGACCCTGCACTCTGCTTGAGATTGCCTTGCCTTTCCCAACGGCCAGAGTTTCTCCAGACCAATTTTTTTTCTCCAGACAGAAAATCAGGCCAATTTTTTTCTTGGACATCACAGTCCTTTGCTGCCAGTTTTCCTTTATCTGAAAAACAGTTGTTTCACATATTTTGTCTAGTTCTCTAGCTGTTTTTAGAGGAAGGATAAATTTAATCCTAATCGCTCTATGATGGCTAAAACTGGAAGTCCACTCTTTTTATAGAGTGGCTTCATTCAAACATTGCTTAGGGAATATTTTTGGCACATCCAGATCTCTTATGTTTGATGAAAACAAGAGGTCTTCTGCTCAGCCTTCCCCTTTAACATCCCAGAAATATTAATGAATTTCTCTTTTTCTCTTGTTCTCTATTCTTCACAAGTTCCCAGTCCCAGTCTTTTGCTCTGCTCTTTCCCCTTTAAGGAAACCCATTTTATTTAAATCTATCATTTAATTCTCATCAATTTTTTGGAGAGGAGGTATCCCTGGCTGAGAAACTTGTAGAGGTTCTTCTGGCTCAAAGACAAGCAACTAAGAGAGGGTCTATAATAGGTTGGCATCTGCAGTGACCCCTGGGTGATTCAGTGTGGCTGCAGCACAAAGTTCAAAGGGCATGGCTGTAACAGTGAGTTTTGGGGGAGGATTGGCAGGTACTTGAGTGAAAGATGTTTGAACGGAGTAACCTGCCTCATGGAAAGCCTTCACTATCATCTTCCCCAAAACAGTGCAGTTGCATAACCACGTCTGCACCATAAGGAGGGTAACTCTGGCGTGAGTGGAAAAACTTGAAGAGTTTGAAAGCTGCCTATTGCCACAAGTCAGATGAGATTGAATAAATCAGAAGGAGCAATGTGGACCTGGAGCAATGAACTCTCCATGGAGTTGCATAGGGGAGGGCAGACTCAGCGGGCGTTCAGGAGCAGAGATCAGTGGCACTAGGTGATCAGGGACTGGCTGTTGCTGGAGTGGGGGATGAAGACATGTGGGATAATTTCCAGGTTTTCAGATCGGGTGACGGGACTGAGGAGCATGACACCAGCTGAGGCGGGTGGGTGGAAGAAGTGCGTGAGGAGGCAGGCAGCTCTGAGTTCAGCCCTGAGCGCACTGTGTCTGAGCTGAGTGTGGAGCTAGATGAGCATGACGTTTGGAGGAGAGGTCAGAGTTGGCTCTTTATAACCCTAAGTAACGCCAGTGAGTATGGGACAGAGGAGACTTTTACCTAAGGCAGAGGTTGTCCAAGGGTGAGCAGTCATGGTCATGTGCAATACTGAATAAACTTAGATTCCCAAACTGTCGGTAGGACCAAGAGCCTGCATTAACAAGCTCTGCATTTGAACCTTAAGACCATTAACTTACAAAACAAATAAACCTCTGTCTCAAGAGAAAGAAGGTACCGGATGCACATAACTTCTATTTTAGGGTTTTGTCTCTTTTGATAATGTGTGTAAAATTTTAAGAATTTAAGCTGGAAGATGATGCCTGGTATTAGACATCAAGTGGGGGGCCTTGAACATGAAGTGGGTTAACTGATCTATGTAGTGAAATGGAGAGACATGGTTTGTAGTAGAAATAGATCTTTATCTTCAAGTTTCAAGAAAGAGACACTTTGGAGGAGGCAGTAGTCATGTAAGATAAAAGGAGGAGGTGAGAAAACTGCTGGTAATCTTAAATATTAAGATTGCTTATGAAAGAGGCAGTAGAGAAACTATTTCTTCACAAGACTTTAGGATATGTGGGCATAAGAATGCCAGGATTACTTACCTGGATTAAATCCATTATCATATTAGCATCCTGTCTCTCAAAGTGGTACTCAGGAAGAATTCTTGGTTTCCGTGATGTCCTCCTTGAGATCAACCCATACTTTTTAAATTTAATCTTTTAAAATTCTCATTGTCCCCAATACTTATTGTGACTCTGTACATTATAGAAAGATTCATATAAGTAGTTTCATGTAACTATTTATAAAAATATAGGCAGAGAAAGATGCTGAGTGGAAGTGATAATGTGCTTTTGCATGAGTGTGAGGACCTTATATATCAAGCATAAAGAAATAAAATGTAGTTTTCAGGCTTCCTAGTATCAATGATTGATTTTCCTTGGGATATTTTGGGGAGTTTTGGAAAGATGGAGACCACACTTTGCATGTCAAGGAGCAGCTCAATGGCAGTTAAGAGTGTAGGCTATGGTTAGATTTCAGTACCTGTGGGAGTTATGTGATACATTGGAAATAACACTAATAGCTGACTTTATTGAACATGTCCAATGCCCTATGATGTTTTACATATGCTAATTCACTTAGTCTTCTCCACAGCTTTACCTGGGGTAGGTGTGTCATAATGCTCATTTTATAGATGAGAGTTGAGTTAGAGAGGTTACCCTGGGCCACAAACTGCTAAGAGTCAGAGCTGGGGTTCAAGCCCACACGTGTCACCATTGAAGCCGGCACAGTGTAATGGGGAAGAACACAATGAGGAGAGGAAGCTAGCGAGGATAAATGAGACAAGAATGAAGCTACACAACTGCAAAGATGCTTCAAGGAAGATATCTTTTAGCCAACACAAGCAAAGGAGTTTCAGAGATAAATGTGACGATACTGATAGCTAAATCATGAAGCAAACTTTGTCCTGTGAGGGCTCTACTGTCCTTCGCCCGCTATGAGCATCACTGAAGTACCTGTAGACACACAAGAACACACCCGGAAGCAGAGAGCATAAGATGTGATTAAAACAACTGAGAGCACAAAAGTGGATGCCGAATAGAGATGAGAAATAAAAATCAGAGACTGAGAAGCAGAAAGTTATGGGGTGGGCTCTGGGGTCCCTTAAGTGGTTCTGACTGCAGAAATTAGAGGTTCACTGGGAAATCATCTGGAAGCCTCTGGGTGGTGCAAAGCTACTGGAAACTGCTTGTGCCCAGAGCAATGGGCTCACTGCCAGGGGCACGGAAGGGTCCCTGGAGGACTAAGTGAGGCTTTGCTAACAGAGTTTAATGGAATTGGGGGAAAGGGGAAGTGGCTAAGTCTGTAGTAAAGTGAATATTGTCTACTTTATTTAGGAAAAAACTCCAGGACCTTTACCTTGGGTAGAGATTGTCAAATATTTGCGAGCACTTTTTGCCCTCAGACCGGGAAGGCAGAATGAAGCACAAGGCCCATCGAGGCAGTAAGTAAAGGGGGAAGGCAGGCTGCACGGGCAGCTGGTTTGGAGAACCAAGGAAGAGGCTGGGAGAGCACTGGGCTCGCCATGTGGCCTCACCCAGCTGGAATGGAGAGAAGGGCATTCCCAGGGTCAGGCTTGCCCGTGAAGGTGGCCAGGCACACTGTGTTTGTGAACCTGACTTTTCACTTAGGGTTTCAGAGAGGAAACAGAAGCGCGTCAGTGGAAGGCAGTCTCCAGTGCAGGCAGCATTGCTTAGCAGAAGGCAGCCGTTACCTCAAACAACCACCTGGGGAGTCACGTCCAGTGGCTCACAGAAGCACAACACTGCTCTCCTTTCAAGAGTGATGAGACTCACGTTCAGCACAATTCAACACAGAGTAACCAGGGGAGGAATGTGGTAAAAAGCGTTGGAAGACATCAAGGTGTAAGAAAGACCTGTAAGAAGATTAATACCAAATTCCAATGATAAAAGAAGTAAAGAAAGATACTAAGGTTGGGTCCGAAAGTTTGCCAAGGGTAACTCTGGTGAGCAGTGTTTGTGGTCAGTCTAGTTGAGTGATGGCGAACCTTTTAGAGACAAGTGCCCAAACTGCAACCCTAAACCCACTTATTTATTGCAAAGTGCCAACACTGCAAGTAAACCTGAATACTGAGATTCTAGTTTAGCAAAACAAGTCATATGTTAACATCTTTTGTCTTAAAAGAAACACAACACACATGCCCTAGGTTCACCACCACTGGCATGTATGATGGCGACTAGGTATGTGGCTCCCTTTGTTGGAAAGTTTTAAAAATTTACTTTCATAACAGTGGGTATAATCTGATTCAAGAGCAACTGATGTCCACATTTCCTAAGGATTAAACATATTTTTCTTTGGAGAAATGCCTTTTTTTTTTTGGTATTAAATTCTTTTATTGGTACATTGTAGGTATACAACACAATTACATTTCTCATTGGGAATTGTACCTTTACATAATGCATCTTGGTTCTTATTTTTTCCCCATTCCTAGCCCTCCCTTCATGCCCTCCACCCTTCCCTATTTACAAAGACTTTATTTCCATTTTTTCCATTTCTTATCATATTTCCTTTCCCTTCTTTCCTTTCCCCTCCCCCTCCCACTACCCCTACCTCTTTGGACGTTTTCTTCCTATTCTGCATTATCGATCATTCATTCAAATCATTGGTACATTTTAGGTATACAATATAATGACATTCATCATTGGAAATTTGCACCTTTACATAGTCTCTCTTTGTTCTTTGGAGAAATGCCTTTTAAATACATTCTGCTAAGTAGACTGAAGAAAGATAAATAGGGGAAATTTAATCTTTTAAGAGAAGGATGTTTGAATTTCCTATGTGTCTCCTTCACTACTGTCATGGACCAGTAGGTGGGTCTTAAGAATCTGTACAAACAAATACATATTTAAATGAGCATTATCTCAACATAATGCAGGGGAAGACAATAAAATTTGAAGAGTTTTTTGGTTGTTTAAAATATCTGCAAGGGAAAATAAAATGAAAGATTTAAGACATGTGTGCACAATGCAAAAATGAAAATGGAAAACTTGAGGCAAATAGAATTATCAGCCTAATCATTTAGTAAAGAAAAACAATGAAATGAGTGTAGTCAAAGCCAAAAGGTTAAGTCATATGATTTTAAATGTACTATTTTAAATTTGAAGGTAACCCTAAAAATAGGCAATCTCAAGTAATTCCTTGTTTCTGCACAAGTTACAAATGTAGACTAAACGTGCAGCACTATCAGCCCTGGCCCCAGCTCCTCCCAGCTCCGAATATCACAGTCTGTTAACTTCAGGCTCTGGCTGCCCAAATTGAGCCACTGGGAATGTGGCTTACACTGGGTTGGTGTTTCCTTTATTAAGAGTGAGGTAGCAGGGTAAGGCTTAGGGACAGCGTCTGCAAATTCAAATATGGTCTCTGTTCTGTGTTATGACGCTCACGCTGACTCTAACCTCCCAGCTTCCTTCCTGCCCTCTACTATCAAACTCAGTCTAACCTGAAGTCATTCTCCACCTCTGTGGGGTTTGGCCCCACTCTACTTCAACTCTGAACACATCTGTGACCCCTGGTGCCCTCAACTCATCCTTGTGGGGCATTTCTGAAGAGTGGCCTCTTGCCCTGACTCGAGGGAACCGTAAAGTCTCAAACGTGGACACTCCTCGGAAGCCCCGTCACCCCTTCCCCAGCCCCACTCCTTTGATGGAAGCCACCCCAGCTCAGCGTGGATTTCTTGTGGGCGACTAGCCTTCTCTCTTGTGTCATCCCCAGGCTCTCCTCTCACTTTTTGAGCTCTCAGCCTTCTACCAGTGCTCACGTGTAGTTGCAGACCACCTTTTAATAAAAAATCAGACTTATTTTAATTCTTCAGAAATGGATAAGGTACTGACAGAGAAAAGTCTTTTCAGCAAGGATGTAGATTGTGGCTGTATCAACCTCTGTATCATTCAGGGTTTTCCAGAAAAACAATTAGTAGATTCATATTTATTCCTTCTGTCTCCCTCTCTCTCCTTTCTCTCAAGGAGTTGGCTCATGAGATCATGTGGCTACGGAGGCTCTGAAGCCCAGAATCTGTAGGCAGGTCAGGAAAGCTACGGTGGAAACCCAGTTGATAATCCAGATAAAGTACATTCACTTTCTACATACAGTAGGGGGGATTGTGGGAAATACATGTACACGCACATACTTTTAATCAGATATCATAAGTTTCTTTTTTTGAAAAACGAAGCAGTCTTTTGTTAAGAAAGCTCATTCTATGCCGGCGATTTAGCTCATTGTTGCCACGCTGCCTGCTTCACAAGTGCAAGGTCCCCAGTTCGATCCCTGGTACCAAGAAAGATCATTCTAGATAATGTATCTCAGACTTCCCAATCTGGTTCCAACTTGAAATGAGAGGCAATATTGACAGAAGAAAAACCTACCAAATGAAAGAAGAAAATACATTTAATGTTTAAGATATAAAACTTACCTAAGTGGAGGGTTTATAAAGGTAAGGTTGAGACTATTCCAGGGATTGTATTAGGAGAAACGTCATGTTTTAAATACAAAGAAGCATGTGTATGTGTGTGTGTGTGTGTGCCAATGAGCTGTGTGAAGATGCAGGCTAAACAAGAGAAACAAACAGGATTCTGCACTGGAGATCACAACAAAGTGAGCAAAGAACTTAGTTTGAGTCAGAACAAGTAAGTAGAGGTCTCAATTAAGAAACAGACTTTGTCAGAGTCTTTGCATCTTGCTCCAGGAATTGTGTCCTCGCCTCAGGGTAATCATTTATAATGAGCAGAGTCACCTACAAATATAATAGCTAGAAACTAGGCAAAAAATTCTGCAAGTTTCCACTTTGGAGATGGAATTTGGATTGAACTCTGAAAGGAATTTGAAAAGAGACCATGGGAAAGGATTTTGGTTGAGCTAAAAGAGATATTCCATCCTACTGAAGAACATCTTGGACACAGTGTAAGACACCTATTTATCTTGTCACACAGCAGCACAAATAAACCCAGCAGATTCCTTGCATGTCTGCAACTTTCTTTGGATGGTGGGAGACCCAGAGGATTAAACAAGATCATAGGTGTTAGACCAATGCTGTAATGCTCTTTTAGAGAGGAAGGTATTGCATCTCCAGGAGGGATTCTCACCATTCAAAAGAGTTGAGGACCATAAAGTCTTGGAATAGATTCATAGTTAAAAATGACTTCCAGGAGAAGTAAATGGAGCAAAAAGACTGTCAGGAGACTACAGGTCAAAATTAGCTGAGATCCAGGTAAATTAATAAAGACAGTGGGTATGTATGTGATGTTCTGAGCCAACAAGTTGGACGATGTCCAATTATTTGGGGCAGAAGATGAGATTGTAACTGATGACAAAGAGGAGACAATTTTGCTTCTCTTGTCTCCAGTAAGCAGAGTGGAAATGAAGCTGGCTTTTTTAATATTTTTACCATCAGCATGGAAGAAGATCTGAAGATAGGAATGGTAATATTAAGAACATTTAGGTATTTCAGATGAGTTTACTTTATAAAAGGAGAAAGGGAGCAAACCTATGAATTTGGAGTCCCTTTCAGGAATCTCTGACCCTGGAGAAATGGGAGTAGGGCCAGGAGATTGATAATGAACAAATGATTTCCCAGTTTTGAAAAAGAGGAATTCAGCAAATTACACATTAGCAAATGAGATTTCATCCAAAGGAAAGCTTTTAAAGTAGAGTATTAAACAGATGGCTTGTGAGTCTCAGAAGTGGAAGCAGTGACTCATAGGGAAAGTCACACCAAACCTCATAATCATCCTCTTTTTAAAAAATTATGTTCCTAGATTGGTGGTACAGGAAAACTTGGGGGAGATCTTTAGAAATGCCTGCTTTGCTTTCAAAAGAATATTTGCCAAATGATGACCTAGTAGTCACAATAATGAAATATTAGCTGGGTGTTGGGACAGTCTGGTGAAATTGTGACTGGCTGAACAATCACTTCCAAAAAAATGTTGATTAATAGGTTGATGTCAACTGGAGGAAATGCCAATGGTCATGTGGCCTGGGTCTTGGCTGACTTCACCATTTTACCCATTGCTTGGCTAAGGACATAGAAGGCCACATAAAATTTGCAGGTGATACAAGCTGAGCAACAAAAAAAGCTAATATGATGGATATAAGAAGTGAGTTTCAAAATTATCTTGACATCCAGAACAGTTGGCAGAAACTAGCAAGATAGAATTTAATGAGGACAAATGTAAAATTCTATACTTAGAAATTCATACAAGCGGAATGTTAATGATCAGCCTGAATTTCTGACCCCTCAGCCTCTTAACTGTGGCTACAGACTCCAGCTGTTTTGCTGCAATGCCACAGGCCTTTAATTTCCCTGACCTTAGGGAGGAAACGAAAGATTTTTTAATCAGTATTTCCAGCCATGCTGTTAGACTCATCCTGAAGTTAATACTTATGCTCAGTGTCCTCAATGTTCATAACAATTGAGTCCTTCTCTATAACCCTGGACTCCATGGCCTGATCTCTAGTCTCTTTTTGGATCTCTCCTCGAATCTGCTGCTCAATACTTGCTCTTTTGGATCTGCATTAGTTGACAGTGTGGAAGTCAGCAAACCCTTCACCCTGCCTCTGTTTCAGTGACTAACCTTGAGAATGGGTTTTGTGTGGGCTTATCTTTGTAGTATGTGACCTCAAGGTATAATATAATATCTGAACACTCTCATAGACTGGCTGTAAACATCACTGTAGGATCAAAGCAGTCATCTAGGTTGAAGTTCAAGACTGATCTCTACAGAAACAGGTACAGAGTACATGAAGAGCACAGCTGAGGACTGCAGGCTAGGAAAAACCAAGTCAGTTGTGGTCCAGTAAAGGGAGCCTGCAAAAGAAATGAAGAAAAAGAGAGCCCCAGCAGTGGGAGCTGAACCAAGAAAGTTAGAATCACAGAAGGCAGACTTGTGGACAGTTTTCAGGAAAAATGATTGGTCAACAGTACTACATGATGCCACAATGTCAAATGGGATCAAAGACTTAAAATATTTCATCTAGACTGAGAAAATCTAGCTTACCAGTGACTGACAAATGCAGCTTCTGGGGGTGAAAAGGAAGAAAAGCTTGATTGTCAAAGATCAAGAGGGAAGACTTTTGAGAAGAGAAAATGGTGAGATCACCTACACATTCAAAGGAAAGAAAGAGAATGATTAGAAGAATCACTAGAAAGGAATGAAGAGTTTGGTAAAGGAAGGGGATGTGTGTATGCTCTCACTGTTGTTTGTATGTGACTTAATCAAAACATACATTGAATGCTTAAATTAAAAAAAATTATTACAATAAAAGTCACATTGCCATTAATCTCCCTCAAAATACTCCATCTCATGTCAAACACACTTCTCCCATTATTCTTGCCACTTTCTGAAGCAGTTCTGGAAGTCCTCTCTCTTGAGCGTCTTCATGAGGTGAGATTTAAAAAAAAATCAGTGAATGTTGCTGTCAAGTAACATCCAACAGAAAGGCAGCCTTTTAAAAACATTACCGTATGTCCTGATCCACCTTATTCACCAGATCTAGCACCATGCAACTTCTGGCTCTTTTTCAAAGTCAAAATGACCATGAAAATAAATGTTTTGGATCCATTTAGAGCATCGAGGCAGCCACAACAGTGCAACTCACGACACGCACAGAGGAGGCCTTCCAGAACAGCTTCAGAAAGTGGCAAGAACAAGGAGATAAGCATGTGCACAGCAAGGGGAAGGATTTTGAGAAGGATCAGCACCAGGGTGTCTTTTATTGTAATAAAAATTAAAACCTGTGAGATCTTTTTCAATCATACCTTTTATATGCAGCAGGGAAAATGCCATTAGAGGCCAAGATAGATTCCTACAGGAAATATGTCTGGGGGGAAGAAAGTCCTTGTATGGCCACCCACATGGCTTCTCACTGTGTTCCCTTCTATCTTTTCCTTTTTTCATTTCCACACTTCTTTTCTCTCTCCATCCCTTTCCTTCAGAGGCCAGAGTCCATATTTTCGTCTTTCTATGCACACATTACAATCCTTTTCATCTGTTGTCTTGACATTTTCAGTAATATTTGTGCCTCCACTGAGGTATAAGCTGATTTTGAATAGGGGCTTCAAAAATGAAGATTAACTATAGAAGTATAGTGACCTAGTCACTATGATTTGTATCAGACACAAAAATACTTTAAGGGAGATATGTAGTGATTCAAATAAGAGGTCATGTCCAAAGGGTTGAGGGTTCTAGAAAACATGTTACATGCGGAAACTTCAGAGGAGCTGGGATATTTTGCTACAAAAGAGAATATTAGAGTGAGGAAGGAATGTAGGTCAGAATCATGCCAGATTTTGAAGGTACACTTTAGGACCAAGTTGTACAAGTGACACGAAATTGGATTTAGTTTGATAGAAGAATTTGCTAGAAACAGAAGCAGAGTGATCTGGCATTAGGGAGATCGCTCCTCAGTCCCAACAGAGTTCAAATTCATGCCAAAAAATTCCCAGAAGAAGTCCTGAGCTGGATGGCCTAGATCAGCTGCTCCTGCTTTGGGTGGTTGGGAAATGGAACAAACTGATTTCCTGGGTCTGAATCACAGTTCCATGTGTAGCTTTAGCTTTACTCACACCACAGGGAACTTTTAATCAGGTGGCTTCGGAGGAGGAGGAGGAGGAGGGGGAATGGTGAAATGGATTTCGGAAAGGCAAGCAGCAAAGGCCCATCGCAACACTGTGCCCCGGGTGATTGTTCTAATTCTCAAGCAGCACTGTGGTGAGGGTTCAAAGGAAGCAAGAAGAATCGCACAAGTCCATTAGCACTTTCAACCCTTTAAACACATTTTTAAAACATTTTAGGTGTTGCTCCCAGGAGCACTGGCTGGCAGAATAGCTCTCCCCACATTCCCTTTCGCTCAAAGCGTCTTCCTGCAGCTCACCTCCTCTTACTTCCCTCTGTCCCTGAACAGGGTTTAAAATGAGGTGAGGTAGGATAGAGGGGCAGCTAAGGGGCAGAAAAATCATCCCGCCTCTGCCAGGGGCCCCACTCTCCCTCTTCATTCCTGGGTTCAAGGGTTCTTATTAGAAAGAAATAAAGCATTGGAGAATATGGCTTTATGGAATCTATGCCTAAGTCCACTCGAGTGCTATTTTGCCCTTTTATTCAAAGTCTTAATAGCCCCTCACCCAATCATCAATTGCAATTCTGCTTCATTCAGTCCGCACACACTTATTGAGTCTTTGCTCTATAAATATGCAGTCACGAAAGACTACCTCGGGGAAGGCAGAGCAGGTTTTCTTCACGGTCTTGGTTAGGCCACTTTGGGTGTCTTTAGTTGTGCTGCTGTGGCTGCCTTGATGACCTGAATCGGCTCAAGATGTTTACCTTTCATGGTCATTTTGACTTTGGGGAAGAGCCAGAAGTCCCATGGGGTCAAATCTGTTGAATAAGATGTGATAAGGACGTACCATCATGTTTTAATGAACCTGCTTTTCCATTGGATGGTACTCAGCAGCAGTATTCACTGTATCTTTGATCACATCTTTCGAAGACACTCATGAAAGAGGACCTCCAGAACTGCTTCAGAAAGTGGCAACAGTGGTGGGATAAGTGTGTTTGAGGTGAGGAGGAGTATTTTGCAGGGGGTGAATGGCAATGTATCTTTTTACTGCAATAAATTTTTCTAAAAAAAAAAAAAAATTTAAGATTCACCATATTTTTGATCACTTCCTATATAAGGAAGAGTCTAGTATATGTTGTTTATTGACTTGTGATGGCCTAAGTGGTAGGAAAAAAGACCCAAGAACTTTTATGACTGCTTCATTTGGACTGCTTGCCAACACTTCTTTGTTTATCCAATAGTGCAGTCAGCCAAGTCTCTGCATATAGATTGTTACGAATCTGTAGGCTTAGCCTGTAGAAATACCTAACTCTGCCACACCCACTGTGAGCTCAGAACCACATAGAATTCTTTACCCAGTACCCTTATGACCCTTCGCATGTGGTTAGTGAACTCTAGGCTGGGTCTTGAGGGAGCCAAATATGCCAAAATATTTGGAGTTAAGGCAGAAGATCTGCTTGCATGTGTGAGCAATCGGATGATTTCTCTTTTTGGTTAGGAAGAAAGCTTGTTTTCTAGTTCCCTTCCCCAACTGACATTCACAGATCTGCTGCTCCCATGATCCTTAGGAGGACATGTTGCAAAAAATATTTTTAAGTTCTGCAAATTTTTGTGCTTTAAGGAACTGCAGTCTGTTTTTACTCTGCAACATTTTGGATTTTGGTAAAACTGATCTCTACTGGCTCACTACTTTACTACCACAAGTGAGTGTCTATATGTAAGAAAAATCATTAAAATTAAGAGTATTTTCTATGGATGGATGACTTATCTCATGCATATCTTGGTGTGCTGGACTGATTAATGCTTTCTTTTGCTTTTAACAAAATGATCAAGAATCATCTTGTTTGATCTTCTGATTTCACTGTTACACATTACAACAGTCATTAATCAGAGATTTTCAAAACACCAATTACCTGAAATTAGTGATAGTAGAAGGTCATTTATTAGAAGAATCAAATAGATGCACAAGGGGTACCCTGGTGTTGTGTCACCAATGAAGAAACAATGCCCACAGCAATAAGTCTCCTTTTGCCCCTTCAAAAGCTTACATTGATGCAAGAAAGAAATGATTTAATATTTGTCCTTCCTCATCCACACTCTAACAAAAGTCCAAGAGGCTTTGTCAGTGCCACATCAATTTCAGCATTCAAGCACAAAGCACACACTTTATGTCTATATCTAAGGAAAGACATGTTGTAAGCCATGCAACAGGCAAGTTAAATTGAACAAATACAGAAAAGCAGATCACCATGTACCTGATAATTCCTGCTAAGTGGTAAAAAGTCATCAGAAATGCGTCTTGGGTAGGATTGATTCAGCCCCTCTACCATCACACGTAGAGATCACATCAGTTATTTCCACAAGTGCACAAAGGCAAGCAGTAGTGAAAATTATCTGAGTTTGGTTTTAGGTGATTCATACCAGAAGGTCAGGGACTCAGTAACTAATGCCTTCCCTACCTATTCCCCTGGCCTACCTTCTAGAAGTTATTTGAGTCTAACCAGAAGATAAAAGTAACAAAGTCTGTATGACACATAAACCACCACAGTTATACTTACATGTTGGTCTGCAATTCTCTCTCTCTCTTTCTCTCGGTGTGTGTGTGTGCGCGCGCGCACGCGCTTTTGTAGAAATTTGAAGATTTGTCCCCAAACTGCCCCATATGTGGGATTTGACCTGGATTCCTTCTTTCTCTATCATTGCAACTTAGATGGCAAAGGACTGCCCAAGCTTTGAATATTGGTCAAGATTCCAGTGGAAATATGCTATATTTACTAAAATACTGAATATACACATATGTTTTCTTTTTAAACATCAATACAAGTTAAGTATACAGGATGTAATTTCCAAAGTTGTTGCACTATGCTTTTTACAAAAATGTATAATCCATACTTTGAGTTCTTTGTTTTACTTCTAATGGTTGATAATACTTTCTCTGTCTTTTTAATTTCTTTACAGTGTGGGTGAATCTCAATCCAGTCCAGGCCAGATTAGCTTGAAAGTTTTTCTCCTTACATTTGTTCAGATCTCCATCTTTGGTTTCCATCTCCTGGGGAATTACCTCTCATCCTCTACTCTATTTTCTACTTTTTCTTCTTTTATTAGGAAATAACCTCCTTGCTTATTTGATTTTGTTTTTTCTTAGCATGGGTCTTTCTTCAGGGAGTGACTTAGAAATGATTCTCCAAGATAAAATCTAGAGGAATGTGGAGGAACAGTGACTTTAAAAATAACTACAGTGCCATGTTATATAACTTCCTTAGTAAAGCACCACCAGTAAAGAACATTAATGGCTTTTAAAAAGCATATAGTTATTGTTTTTTTCTTAAACTAAGCAGAACAAACTCCATCAAAATGGGAACTAATTTAAACCTTGTTTCAGTGGGGCTTTTCAGTGTGTTCAAAACGAGGACCATAAAGCCAAAATACCCCTAAAGCTTATGATTTAATATGTTTAATTCAAGATAGGATGAGTGTAAGTATGCAGAGTTCAAGCCTCACTGAAAAACATCAGTTCTTTTATTCAATTCCTATAAAGACTAAAGATTCTCTCAACTTTTCAGAAGCCAATTGGTTGGCTAGTGACAGATGACAAAATCTACAAAATTTCTCATGGGAACCATTTATCTGTTTATTAGAATTAAAGATTCCATTAATGTTTGCAGCAGGAAGACCACTTAGGAAATTCATGAATTATGCTATCATTTAAACTTCAAAAATAATAAACTAATTTTGGCTGAGGACATAAACCCTGACTGATCCATGCATGATTTTGGTTTTTATTTTTTAGATGAGAGTATGTAGGGAGGAAGTAAAAGTCTGTTTAACTTCAGGATCATTGATTCTAGTCTATGACACCAATTCTTTTAACATCACATATGGTGTGATGGGTTGAACTGTGTCCTTCCCAAAATTCCTACAGTGAAGTTGTATCCATGGTACTTTAGAATAGGATCTTACTTGGAAATAGGGTCACTGCAGATATAATTAGGGTGAGGTCATACTGGCAGGGGGCAGGACCAACTGGGACACAGAATGCACATGGGGAAATGCCGTCTAAAAGACACAGGGGGAGGATGGTCACCCAGAAACCAAGGAGTCCCTGGACCAGATCCTCTCTATCATCTCAGAGGAGCTTGGCTTTGTGAATATCTTGTTTCCAGCCTTCTGGCCTCTAGAACCGTGAAACAATAAATTTCAGTTCTAAACCACCCAGTTGTGGTGGTCTGTTACAGCAGCTACAAGGAATTAATACAAATAGTACCACATTTAGTGGGCAATTAGCTTTTGTAGAGAAACTGATGCTCATTCATTTTATAATCTTTCTCTGCTACCTGAGGGGCTGAATTATATTCTCTCCAAAATTCATATTTTGTAGAGTTGTTAGGATTTTCTAGATATAGTATCATGCCATCTGCAAACAGCAATAATTTTACTTCTTTTTTTTTTTGATTTGGGTGCTCTTTATTTTCTTGCCTAATTATTCCTGGAAGTTTTAACTGGCCAGAGAGTCCAATATCACAGTAAGTAGAAATGGCAATAATAAACATCTTTGCCCTGCTCATATCTTAGAGCAAAAGCTTTCAGTCTTTCATCATCGAGGATGATGTTAGCTGGGGGTTATTTCTTTTTGTTTGTTTTATGCAGGAGATTGACCCCAGGGCCTCACATATGCTACACAAGCACTCTGCTGCAGGAGCTACATTCCTAGCCCCATGTGAGCTTTTATATATGCCCTTAATTGTATTGAGGTAAGTTCTTCCTATGCTTAATTTATTGAGCATTTTTTCCTGAAAGGGTATTAAATGCTGTCAAATGTTTTCCCAGCATCTATTAAGATGATAATGATAATGATATCCTTCATTTTATTACTATGCAGTATAACCTATCAGTTGATTTTCATGTGTTGAACCATCCTTGCATTCAATAGATAAATCTCACTTGGCCATGGTGTATGATCCTTTTAGTATGCTAGTGAATTTAGCTTGCCAATATCTTGTATCCCCATTCATGGGGAATTTTCATCTATTTGTCTTTTTCATTATGACAACTTTGGTTTTTATCGGGGTGATACTAGACTTATACAAAGATTGGAAATTTTACCCCTTCCTCTGTTTTTAGAAGAATACAGGAAAAAGTGTTATTAATTCTTCTTTAATTTTTGGTAGAATTCACTTGTTTTGAGCCCTTGGTTTTTGTGTTTGTTTTTGTTAGAAGGTTTTTGATTACTGATTCAATTTTGGTGCAGCCATTATGGAAAACAATTTAGAAGTTCCTCAAAAAACTAAAAAATAGAACTGCTGTATGATCTAGCAGTCCCACTTCTGGATATATAATGAAAAAAACCCCCTAAAATTAGGACCTTAAAGAGATATTGTTTACTATAGTATGATTCACAATAGACAAGACATGGAAGTAACAGATGAGTGAATTTTTTAAATGTGGTATATACATACAAAAGAATGTCTTCAGATTTAAAAAGATTTAAATCCTGTCATTTGAGACATCTTTTTTTTATTCATTAAGTTTATCGGTACATTCTAGGCATAAAACATGATGACACTCATCACATTTGAGACATCTTGGGTTAAGCTGGAGTCTGTTATGTGAAATAAAATAAGCCAGACACAGAAGCACAAGTTCCACACGATACATACCACTTATAGCCACACTCTTAGATGGAGTAGAGTGGTAGCTGCCAGAGCTGGAGGGAGGAAGAAATGGGGAGATATTTGCCAAAAAGTATAAAGTTTTGTTTCTATAAGATAAATAAGTCCTAGAGATCTACTGTACAATAATGTGCCTATTCTGTAAAAATAGTGTATTATATACTTAAATTTTGCTAAAAGGGTATATATTATATTAAGTGTTCTTATCACAAAATAATAATAATGTACAAATAAGAGAATGAGAGAAACCTTTGGAGGTGATAGGTTTATTGCCTAGTTTGTAGTGAAGCTTTCATAAGATATCTATTGATCTCTAAACACATCAAGTTGTAGATTATGTTCATCATTTTGTATGTGAAAAAATATTAATTTTTGTCAATAGTGTTATTAACTCAAAAACAAAAACAGGTAGAGAAATATAATATCAGTTAAAAACAAAGTAATAAAGACTTTGAATGTTAACACTTTACATCTTTTTTAAATTTAAAAAAGTTTTAAAAGAGGAGGTGGCGATTCAGACACACTTAGAAGCACAGGATGGGTATATATGGCGGAAAGACCATTTGAGGACACGGGGATTGTGGGTATCTCTAAGCCAATTTGGGAGGCCTCAGGAGAAACCACCTTGGAAACCGGATCTTGGAGAACCAGCTTCCAAACTGTGAAAATGCATTTCTGCTGTTTTGGTCAGTCTGTGGGATTTTGTTATTGTTGCTCTATCAAACTAATGCACCACTAATATCAGTTGTTCATTAGTCTTATCCATAAATCAGAATGTGTTGTATCCATTCTACTACAAATACAGACTGTACCCAGAGAGAACTTAAATTTGGTGCTAGAAAAGTCACGTGCTCTAAATAATCTACACAAAAAATCATCTAGTCATGGCAGCCATTAAAGTGATTATTTTTCAATGAAATGAACCTCAATTCTACCTCCACCCATTTCCTCTGAGGAAGAAACAAAATTCCTTGTTTGGAGAGTGAATGTTTGCTGTTGTGATGTTAATAGTTTATGGCACTAGCATTTCTTGGTTTATGGAGCATTTTCTGTATGTGCATGTGCACATGGGTCTGCTCTTTGGGATTTCTGTTCTGCAGTGGGTGATAAGCGCAGCCCTAGACTGTCATGGTGGTGGAACAGCCTGGTGTGTGGGGACATGAACAGACCATGTAGGGCCCATCCCTTCATGGACATGAGCTGTTTTGCCTCTGCAGTCTTAAGCCAGAGTGGTGTCAGTTCTGGTTTGGAGTTCACTGTACTCCAAATAAACTACAAAATTTTTTGTGTGGTTTCTGATCTTTTGACTTAGCACGCATCTAACAGAGGAGGTTCTCCACAGTTGTAAAACATTTGCTAGTTTGGTGAAGTCCCCAACTCTAGCACTCAGACACTGAATGCATGTGACACTATTTTTCTGATACTGCTCACATTTTCTCCTCTGTCAATACCACATTCATTCATCCCAGCGTTTATCTGCATACTGGGTTACAGCAACACAGCCCCAGGGTATGTAGGAATAAAGCACTTCTTGTGTTTCAGGAAGCACTTCACTCTCTCATTATCAGTTAGAGCTTTTTGATGCAAGAAACAAGACTGTATTCTGGCTAAGCTACACACATGCATGCGTGTGCACACACACACATACATGTATAGGAATGCTGTGGGGGAGCTCAGGAAATTAAACAACAAAAACAAAATAAAACAAATCCACAACAACAACTAAAGAATAAGACAAAGAAGAGAAAATGTCTTCAAAGATTCTTGGTAGTAGGTGGTACTTGAGTACTGTCAAGCTTTGATGCTGAAATGTATTAGCTCCAGAAAGCTTCATTGTCTTCTTCATTCTCATATGACTCTATTTCTAGGAAGGGATCCAGCCACTGACCTGTGTGGGGTCACTGTATATTCCATGGCCACAGAGCACAAGGCAATTTTGGGTAATCATTCAGTTGTATCTGATGAGATCCTGTTCTTCATAAAGAAAATCAGAATGTAATTTTTCAAACAAAAGCAGAGAGGAAAATTGACAGCCAGAAGGCAACAAACAGCCACTTTATTATGGAAGAGTTGTATTAGAACTAGAACATCACATTTTCATTTGTGTATGCTTAAATTAGTACACATCCCTTGCAGTGTTTCTGGTGCTCCTCTCCAACTGGCAGCTGGTTTACTCACACTGTCCTATGGACAGGAAGTGTCCCTTCTGCCATGCTTTGTACCAGGCACCAGTTGGCTACTCTCAGGGAAAACTCTGGATACTTTACTCCAGTACATTTGGCCCTGAATTTGTTGCAGACTGCTTCTGAAGCACTTTGAGATCTTTTGGCACAATGAAGGTTTGTGCATGTAAATATTATTATTAATAGTCATTATCAGAAACAAGGAACATCTTGATAGCATAAAAAAAGAGGAACCAGTTGAGCTTGGGTGCCAATGAAGCAGATGTGTGGAACAGACATGAAGTTCTGAGCTTCCAGACATGCAGACATGCTGGAAAACTGCTCTCTACTGTCTGGATTTTAGTAAAGTTTCCCAGCAGATGAGAGGCAGAGCTAATGTGAGGCTCTGGGTGTTGGGATGTGAATTCATGTGCTTTAGAACAAAACAAGCTTTTTCCCATGGATCACTATTTGCAAATACTCTCGAGGACATTGGTGACCATATTTTGTCTTCCTGAGGGTTCCAATGAAACTGTGTGTTCCTGTGGCAGAATATATCAGCCCTCCTTGGATCAGGGGAAGAAACCCATGTGTGTCTCTCCTTTCTGGTACCACACAAGTCTAGAGAGTTGGAGTCTAAATTGAGGGTGATCCACCAGAGAGTAAGAATCATCAAGTCACAGCAAAGTGGCCTTCCCTATTATGAATACAACTGTATTAGTCAGTTTTCCCAGTGCAAAGACACAATACCCAATACCCACAACTTAAAATAGGAGATGTTTATTGGCTCATGGTTTCAGGGGATTCAGTCCATGGTTGGCTTGCTCCAAGGCAGAAACATCATGGTGGAAGGGTGCAGTGGAGCAAAGATGCCTAGTCTATGAAAGCTTTGAAGTAAAGAATAGGAACAACGCCAGAGAGAAAGAGGCCAGGGACCATATACAGTTCTGTTAGGGTTTGGGTCTAGATGTTCCCCCAAAACCTCATGAGGCCATAGGTGGAGATTTTTCAAGGGTGGCTGAATCTAGAGTGTATGGTGCTAGGATTAAAGGTGTGTGATTACTAAATCAGTCCACTGATTGGTTTGGTACTGCCCTAATCCCAGTAGCCTAGATAGAGTATAAAAGGTGCAGAAAGAAGGTGCTAAGACCCCTTGCTTGCTTTCTTTGGCTGTCTTCTCCCTGCCGTGGACTGTTTCTCATCTGTGATGCCTCTCTGCCAAGACACCTCGCCTTGGAGCCAGTCAATTATGGACTAAAACCTCTACAAACTGTGAGCTAAATAAACCATTCCTCCCTTAACTTGTGGTTGTTGGGTATTTGGTTTCAGCAACAAGAAAGTAACTAAGATAAGTATACAAGGTCATACCTCAATGGCCTATGTGGACACACCCAAAAGTGTGCTTTACTAATTCCCTAGATGGCTCTCAAGCCAACCAAGTTGACAGTGACGTTCAGTTGTCACAACCTCAGACAAAAGCTAGCGAAATACTGTAAGATGACATCTCATTATTTATTGTGCTGTTGCATAGTGCTTAAATGAACCGATATTCAAAGGAGAAATGTAGTAATATTGAGTATAATCTCATGAAAAGCATCCACAATATTAAGGGTGGTGTTCACAGTGGTTTAACCCTCTGTCTCTTGAGGAATTTGTAAATAGTACCAAGAGCTTCATGGCTGGATACATGGAGATAATGTACTTGGCAGAAGAGAGTGTGGCTGATGTAATACTGGAGTAACTGCCTCGTTCCATGAGATAGAAGGGGAGAAGACGTAGAACGGGTAGCCAAGAGGGAAAGCAACAGAGTGCCTCTAAGTAGATGAGCCCATGTTTTGCTCTTAGCAATATGGTTCTACTCCCAGCCAGCCATGGGGAGTGAGGCCCAGTCTGAGGCCAGTGGAAAATGAAGTCGGGGAGTGTCCAAGATGTGCTAACAGCACAGAGAGGAATTCATGACAAGCTGTGAACACTGGGCTCCTGATCCTGAACATAACATTTAAGGTCAAGATCAGTGGTTGAACTCCAGGGCAGGAAAGTCCTTTCTCTCTGCCCTTGAGCTTGGCTGACATCTAGTTACCAATTGTCTGGTGACCTTTCTAGGTCCAAGCAAATTTGGTGCTTATTCTTTTTAAGTGTGGGAAGAGTCTTATTTACTTAGAAGGGGAATATCAGCTGCTCTTTCCTGTAAAGATCTGTTCTTGTTGGGTGAAAAATTTGATAAGGAAGAGGAGCCCTTCCCTCAACCTCCCCAGCCCTGTAGAACAGTAACAAAGGATCATGCTTGTATAATACATAAAAGTTCAAATGATTTCTACAGAACTTTATCCCCAAAACTAAGACATTGTTTGTTTTCCCTGAGTGTAAAGAGCTACAGCTCAGGCCATACTGTGAATTTTTCCAGGAATAATGGTGAGGGCTGGGTGAGTAGAGAGATGAGTGATGGAACTTGGGGTGGAAATATTCAGAGGAAGCATAGAAATGTCTAATGGAGAATTTTATTACATTGTTTCTAAAGTCTCTTCACTCTGAAAATTTCAATAGAGTCTGAATGACTTGTTAATAGTTTGTGTTTGGAACTGTTTGGAAGATGGGGCATGAGTTGTTGTCCTCCACCTGTATGGTACACATCACATTTGATCACATTATTTTAGCCAGATGTCACTCCATGCATAGCATGATGCTGAGTCCTTCACATGTGTTATCTCATTTAATCCTCAGAACAATCCAACAAGAGAGGCACTAGTGTGTTTTCTGTTAAATCTGTGGCAATATCCCCTGTCCTCAAAGAAGAGGCAGAAGGCTATGTCTTGTGTTTAGATGCCCCCGCAAAGCCTCATGCAGTCATAGGTGGGGCTTTTTCAGAAGTGGGGCTTTTTCAGAAGTGGCTGGATCTAGAGTGTGTGATGCTGGGATTGATTCATGGTACAACGCTAGGCTCAAGGGCACTAGGAGTAAGTGTGTGAGTGCTATCTGCCCTAAGCAGTCTGGATAAGATATAAGAGGATAGAAAAACGCTATTAAGGTCTTTTGTTACTTTTGCTGTCTTCGCCTTCAAGGAACTGTTTCTCCTTCTTTGAAATGCTCCTCTGCCATGTGCCATTCTGCTTGGAGCCATTCAACTATGTATTTAAACCTCTATGAACTGTAAGCCAAATAAACCTTCCCTTCCTTAACTTGTGGGTGTCAGGTATTTTGTCCCAGCAACGAGAAAAGTGAAACATAGGCTGTAAGCAATTTTTGGACAGGAATAGTGTTTCACTTTATTAGTATCTCTATTATTTTTGGCAGGCTCTTATACATAGAAGGTACCAATAAATGTTTGTTCAGTTGAAGTGAACTGAAAGAAATATGATCAAAGATATAGACTAAAGCTAGATTTGAGAGATTTGATTGAAAAACTAAGTTTGGATTTCGTCTTTAACATTGGAGTGGCTGGGGATGAGAGAGGGTGGGGTGGGGGTATGATCGAACCAGTCCACTCTGGTTGTCATGGCTTTTAAGACTCCAGAAGATAAGAGTTGCATCTTATAGCTCAAGTGGAATGGAACTGAGCTCTGGATCTTGCGTGAATATACTCTTGACATATGATGTTTGTTATTGGCTATGATGTCTTGGACTAGCCAATGGAGACAATATAGAAGCCAAAGTTTCTCTCTGAGCTGTTCTTTGGTTTATAAACAAATATGCAACACAGATTATTAAAACTCTGGGGAGAATTACTGTTTTAACATCAAAATGTTATTTTAAACATTAAAATGTCTACAAAAATAATTGGTTATCCATTGACTATTACCCTGACCATTGGAAAAGAAATGTTCTAGCATGGTTCTTTATATCGTCTCTCAATTGCAGTACTTTCTTCAAGTCTCCATTTGTTTATTTTGTCCAAGTTGACAGAAGAGAAAAATCAGAGTTTCAGAAATCATCAGTGAAGGAGAAATGTAACAAGCAGCTATCCCAAAGCCCCCCAAATTCAGTATCTGTCCAGGCAACAGCAAGAGCCCCTAAGCTAATTTCAGTTTTTCTCAGAACTTAACAGAAACCATTTATTTTTCTATGATAACATCATGAGAGCTAACCAAAATAAGCCTTTGGCAAGTATTTTATCAGTTTAACGTGCTAATGCTATTCATCTGTCTCTGATGGGAAGCTCCGATTAGCATATATATATATATATATATATATATATATATATATATATATATGAGAAAATAGATGAATTGTTATTTTGTAAGCAGTTCTTTGGTGGTAAAATATTTTCAAACAAATATTTCTCAAGAAATATACATAACACATCTTAATTCCTTTTTTTAAAAAAAGATATGTTATGTATATGTACCAACTCCACACAAGGAATGTAAACATTATGCACTGCAAACATGTACTAATAAAAAAGAAATATAAACACTAAAAAAGAAATATGCAAAACAAAAATGACCTTTGGAAAAGATTGTTGGGAAGAAATTTCCTACATTTCTACCTAGTTTTATTGATGTGGACATTGAGATCTGAGATTAAGGTCTCGAGGCTAGAATTTCCCTTACTCCAGCACTTATTTAATCCTTTTCAGTGCCTCAGAACCCTTGTTGAGCTGGCTGAAAATATTTCTTCCCCAATATTTTTGATTAACTTGAGGAAAGTATATCCTCCAGATCCTATCCCTTGGTTCAGTTTCCTCCAGTTTACCAAGAAACCAAAGCAAACTGAAGCTCTTCTATCTTCGGTACAGCAGGACAGGCAATTCATGTATCCCTGACTGGGTAGAACTGTGATCATGTGGTGGAGGCAAGGACAGAGGAAGCCCACTATATTTGCCAGGACCCTGGCAGGATGTCTTTTAAAGAACCATCATCAAGGCTTTGTTTGAAAACTTAGTATGACTTTCCTCATCTCATTTCTCACATGTCATGATCATGGTCCTGCTGCTGAGGCTTTCTGTGACCGCCACTGTTTCATTCCTAGGATGAGAGACCTAAAAGCATGGAGGAGACATCAACAGAGAGAGCAGAGTCTGCTTGCTGAGCCCGGGCAGAGCAGTCTCTACTCATTTTAAAAAATTCTTTTAGCAACATTTTCTCCAATGTAGTGGAAGAAAACATTAAAAAGGAAGTAATATGCTTATTAAGGGAGACAAATTGCTGTTATTTGAATCAAAGAAAAGAACACAGGCAGCCTGCATTTCAGCAGGAGACATTTCGAGTAAATTGCAGCTCAGTCTAGAAAATGGAATGTGGGAGCCACATGTCTGGTGTCTGAAGTGAATGCCACATGTAAAACACTGGTCATTGGGGCAAAGAAATAGAAGATGCAGGAAATGTTGTGAGTTTGTTTTTTAAGTTATTTGCTTATATTTTGGTTGAAATAAGCATAAAGCCTGTAGCATGAAATGTAGATGTGGGAAAAGTTTCAATAAATGACATATTATGAAAATATAAAATGTAGAGGTAGTATTCTTTTACAAGAGAGAAAATAACATCTAGCAATGCCATCCCCAGTACCCACTGTGAGGAATTCTTTATAAACAAGAGCACACAAGGACATTTATTAAGAGGAGAACACTTGCCAGTCCCTGTTCTTCGGGTCTGCCACTGTGTAAAGAAATAAACAGTCCTCCTCTACTTCATCCCAGGGCCCTGTGGCCATCACACTCTAGCCGTGTCTTGTGCCATCAGTAGAAGCTTTGACCAGGGTGGAGCTTTATGTCTTTGCTTCTTACTTGTTTTTGTTTTTCATTTGAAATAGGAAATTTGCTTTTCAAAATAATTATTCTGTGTCATTTAGGAAAGCTGAGGTCAGCCAACTTCATCTGTTCTTTGGCTAGCCAATGGAGGAAATTCTTTACAGGCATAGCAAAGTCACCCTGCCCAACTGTGCTTAAAAGAAATAGTGGCTTTCCCTAACACAGGCAGTCTCCAAGTTACATGGGAAGAGTAAAAGCAGACTATTGGCCTGCCTTTGTGATATCTCCTTATGCCCCCAAGGATGTTCTTTGGCATCTGACTGAATCACAGCTAGTTGCTTTTTCCTTTATTAACCATGGCATTTTATACACAAATTTTAAAAGCGATGGGAAAACATTTTTTTGGTTTTAAGAAAATATATGTGATGCAACTGATGGTATTATTTAGATGAGCTCTTTCCTAAAGGGATTACCAGCCACTTAATTTGACTACTATATCTTGAAATGTGTTGTGAGCCTTCTGGGAGCAGGTGGTAGTAAACAGTATACTGGTGTCCTGAAGCTACATTTGTACAGAACACAGAGGCTTGCTTAAGGGATAATGGCCTTAGTTCCTTTTGTATAAGAAATCCAGAAAAATACAGGTTCCTGCACCCTGAAGAGGCCAGCTATATCCTGTAACTGGTAGTACTCAGTCAAAACTCTTCCGGGTGGCCAAAATTTAGAGCCACAGTGCCTTAGAGAAGTAGAAATGGCCTTTTAAGAGGCAGTGTGCTTAAGAGTATATGCTTCGGAATCAGAATTAATTGTGAATCTAGTTACTTGTGGATCCAATGAACAATATGACTTTTCTAGGTTGTGTAATAACAAACACTATCAACATTGACTTATGATTGTCTCTGCACTTCTATGCACCAGTCGTTGTGTGTACGTATTAAATGTAACCTTACAACATCCCTGAAAGTCAGCCAATACTATGACCTCCTTTGTAAAAATTAGAAAATGGGTTTGTAGAAGTTAAATAACCTGCCCAAGGTCACACAGTTGGTTAGTAGTGGATCCTAGGTCAAGTTCAGGTGGTCTAATGCCAGAAGGTGTGCTCTGATTCACAGCGGCATACTATTTGTAGTGTGCCATGCAGGGTGTGGGTGAAGAGAACGCTCTTTTTCTGTGGAGTGTTTGTTTCAACTCTAAGGAGCTAGTAAGCAAATCACTTCCTTAAGTGCACAGATCAGTTCGTCATATTTTTATTTTTCATAAGAACATTACTTCAATAAGGAAAGAGGTGCATTTCTGCACATGTTCCTTGAAAGAGTGCAAACCAGACTTTTGCATCTGTCTGCTCCATGTTGAATTTCTTTGTCTGGAAACAGGAAGTGTGTACTTCAGAGTGTCCTTTAGAGATTCAACAAGGTGATGTGCACCAATTACACAAAAGAAAAGTTCCTAAGTACCTCTGTACTTCTACTTTATCTTCTCTTTTCTCTCTCCACACGTTCTCATTAAGAAGGTCTGATATAGAAATGTCAGAGTGAAGAAAGAAAACCTAATTGAATAAGGTTAGAAGTAGAAGCTTCTGGAAACTTGTATAATACTATTTCAATATTATGCTGTCTTGATAACTGCAGCTCTAAAAATCCTGCCGCCAGGTAGTGTCAGTTCTCCAACCCTGCTCTCATTCAGTATGGTGTTAACTCTTCAGGTCTCTTGCTGCTCCATGTACCCTTTAGACTCAACGTGTTAATATCTGGGAAATAGCTGCTGGGATTTTGATTGACACTGCATAGGATCTATCAATCAAGTTGGGAAGAATTGACATCTTGGTAATACTGAGTTTCCCTGCACATGAATATGAAATATCTCTCCTCTATTCAGTTGTTTATTTCATCCAATGCAATATTTTCAGTAAATTCAATATGAAGCATCATTTAAAAAAATACTAAAGCTTTTTGTTTTCTTAAATTGCTGAGTATAATAAAAATACCCAGTGCTAACAGTGTTATGATATTCCTATACTTCCTGCAGTTTTTTTGTTGACAATATATTTTCACAATCATTTTCAAAGACAATTTGGCAACATGTAGGAAATTATTCATATCATTTGCATCATCCTTGGGGAGTATTTTCGAGAATCCCTACACTTGGGGAAGTTAGTCGGGGGATGATTATTCTTGCACTATGCAGGGTTGATGTCAAGGTAGTTTCAGGAAATGCTTCAGTGCCAAAGAATTCAGACGGTCCCTCAGGAAGCAGCTCAGAGGACAGTCTGTGGTCAGTGCCAAACCACAGAAAGTGAGTGCACTCATGCAATGAGGACGGAAGATCAGTGTTAGGACACAGTCCAGGGATGTGCTGTGCTGGTCCCAGGAGCAGAAGAGCCCTGGAACCACACCACTGGCCAGATTCCTCGCCTGGGTCTCTATAGGTGGTCACCATAAGCATGTGCTTTGGAGATTGACTTGCAAAGTTTAATCCTGGGTTATTAGTGGTGTGGCTCTGTCTGATGTTATTGTGGTCCAATTTTCTCTTTCAGAAAGTGGAGATAAAAACAGTGCCTGGAGTTGTACACAGAACTGATGAGATAAAACACCTTAAGTGTGCCTAGGTCTGTGTCTAGGACATGCTGCTACTAATTAAACCGGGGCTCTTATTTCTTGTAACGCATCTGCCCAAGACTCTAGAGGTCTGATCCTCGCCTGCCCCTCACTAGCCAGGTGAGTTTGGACATTGTTAATATCTCAGAGACTTGGGCTGGATTAGATTATCTCTTTTACCAGCCTTGGAAATTTGCTATGAGACAGTCCTGTCTAGCCTAGTGCTTAAGAGTTTAACCTACTGCTGGCCGGACAGGACTGTCTCATAGCAAATTTCCAAGGCTGGTGGAAGAGATCCTAGTGCCTAAGAGTTTAGATTCTTACAGCCAGACACACCTACGTATAGACAGCTGTGTCTCTCCCTAGGAGTGTAATTTAGGGCACAGTAACCACTCATTTATAATAGGCAATAAGGATCCATTGCAAAGATTTCAGGAGATTGTAGAAGCCAGGTGCAGAGCAGAGTGGCTGGCAAAAGAGTTCGTTAGAAGGCAGTATTGTTATTGGGATTCTAACATGGTCAGAATCACATTACCACAGGCCTTTGGGCATTGCTAGGGATGTTAGAGGCACAGTAACCATTCTAATTTCTAATGCTCTTTTCATGGTTCACATAAACTATACTTCATGCTTAGAATTCACATATTCTAAAGTAAAATTTGTTATTATGAGGTATGTTCAGAATTCTGAATTCTGGATTCTGAATTCTGATTTGGGGCTCAAAAATAAAGTTGCTGTTCTTAGAGATCATTCGCTGTACACTTAAATCATGGCTGGAGGAGTGACAACAATGAAGGCCAAGGGTGATACAATTCTTTGGGAAATAGTACTATTATTAAATAATAACAATATTTCTATTATTAAATAGAAATGGAGTCACTAATGAAATTACCAGGTGGAATTCTGTTGAATCCACATAGGATCACATGTTTGGAATTAACTGGTCCTAGGGAAATTTCTTGAAACTGATGCTACCACCAGTAGCAGTATAACAGAGATGTTTTTAGCAACTGAACATTTGTTATTTTATGGAATGGCATTTTCTGTTTTAACCTCCCATCTGCCTTACACCAACATATTGGATATAAATAACTTCACACCAACATATTAGGATCTAAAATAACTTTTAATCCTGCTTTCATTGTACTCTTCTCTACCCTTTTTCCTTCTTTTCCACCAGATGAGATCCCTAAAGGGCAAATCAGGCAGCTACTCCTATTCAAAAAATAGATTTGGATGATATTAAAAAAATTTGAAACAGTCATAGGTCTTAAAGAATTTCATTGGTATTATTGATGTACTACATTATATGCCTTTAATAGGATCATTAGCCAAAGCATGGAATAATAAAAATTTAAAGCTTAGAAGTAAACGAATCCAAATCATTCATTTCACTGATAAGGAAAACGAGACTGGGAAGGGGAAGTGACTTTCTCAAAGTCACTCAGTAAGTTTGTGGCAGGACTGGGGCTCAAACTCTGCTGAACTCCTCACACACTGGGCTCCTAATGGCCTGAAGTCTGCAAGCTTTCTACATTTCATGTGATGTCACAGGATACTCGTTGTCTAGGGAGCTAGAGAAGCTTATGGAGCCTATGAATTCATGTGAAATATGCTGTAAAAAACCAAGGGCTCTCTGGTTACGCATTCTTGCCACTGTTAATGAGCAAACCTCTGCGTGGTGGAGGTGAGAGTCTCAACATTGTAAAATGATGACTATTAGCCTGAAGCTTAGTATTTAAAAGCACAAAAACTCACTAGAGAATAAAACCAGAAGAATATTGCCATCACACTATTTAATTCAACATAATATTTTAAAATCTGACTCTTAGGTGCATTGAAACATTATCTACCGGAAAGGGACAGTGACAAAGTTGACTTTAGTAGCTGCCCAGGAAAAGGAAGAACAGTCCTGCTGACTGCAGCATTCGCACCGGGAGCTCAGTGGGAGACATGGGAGCTTCCAGGAAAACACTCCCAGTTCTTAAGAAGGTTAGTGCAGGTGTTTATTTACAGGGGTAGTGGCACTGTTTCTCTAGTTTCAGTTTCTGGGTGAGCTTGATCATTACAGAACAGGTGAAAGCCACTGTTAAAAATCATCTGTAGCACCATTATCTGGAGATAACCATATAATAATTTGGTAGGTTCCCTTCTTTTGATATTTTTCCTTGACTTTAAAATTATTTTTGCTGGCTAGGTGTGGCAGCACACGGCTGTAGTCTCAGCAATCAGGAGGCTGAGGCAGGAGAATGCCATGAGTTTGAGGCCAGCCTGGGCTACAGAGTGAGACCCTGTCTCAAACAAACTAGCAAACAAAAATATTTTTGCTATTTCTTCCTCTGTCATTATACTCATCCTTAAACTTACTCCCATGTAATATAAAAAAAATGGAGGATAGATATTGGGAAGTAGGAAGAACATGTTCAAATAGAAAGGGGAACAAGGGAGGGGGGAGTGGGAAGGGAAGGAAGGGAAAAGAGATTTTAAAAAAGAAAATGGGTGGGAAAAAATGGAAACAGAAGTTTTGTAAATGGGGAAGGGATGAAGGGTTGAAGGGAGGGGAGGGGAATGGGAAGAAAAAGAATTAGGACACTATGTACAGGTACAAATTGCCTAGGACAAATGTGATCATTATGTATAATATACATATTCATAAAAATAAAAGAAAAGAAACCATAGGAAGGAAGCAAGCCAGGGGATGGATCGAGGCATGTGTGTTTTCAAGGAACAGTGGGTCTGGGGGCAGACAGTACAGATCTTTGACAACCTGAACACTTATTTGACAGTGGTGTTTGTCAACATTTGTGCACACGATGGGAGAAAAACAGTGGAGAACAGCTTTTATGATACAAAGTGAGAATACATTTTGCATCATGACATGTTATATACACATACACAGAGTCAAAAATGCTTCATGAATCATTACTTACCTTTATTATGTGTAACACACTTTTTTGTCATTTTTTTTTTTTTTTTGGTATTGGGGATCGAACTCTGGACCTTGCGCTTGCAAGGCAGGCTCTGGAACCACTGAGCTAAATCCCCGGCCCTGGTCATTTTTTTTTTTTCTCATTAAGTTTGCTGGTACATTTCTGGTGTACATTATGATCACAGTCTTCATTGGGAATTTGTACCTGTACATGATATATCTTGGTTCTCGTTTCTTCCCATTCCGCTTCCCTCCCTTCCACCCATCCTCCCTCCACCCCTTCCTATTTACAAAAGTTTTGTTTTGTTTTTCCCTTCTTTTCTGATTTTTTCTTTCCCTTCATTCTCCTCCCCCTCATTCCCCTTCCCCTTTGAACCTTTTCTTCCTATTTCACATTATCTATTATGCATTTTGATCTTTATTTACATTTTCATTTTCTCACACCAGAGAAACAATTTGGTATTTACACATATGTCTCCTATTCATTTTACTTAAGAGTATGGCCTCAAAAGGTCCAAAGGTGTAGGGGTGGTGGGAGGGGAAGGGGAAAGGAAAGAAGGGAAAGGAAAAATTATGAGAGAAGGAAAAAATGGAAACAAAGTCTTTGTAAATAGGGAAGGGTGGAGGGGGTGAAGGGAGCACAAGGAATGGGGAAAAAATAAGAACCAAGATGCATCATGTACAGGTACAAGCCCTCAATGATAAATGTAAACATATTGTATACCTAAAATGTACCAATAAAAGAATTTTAAAAATAAAAAAATAAAAGCATGACAAGATAAGCAACACCCCCGCCCCCCAAAAAAACCCCCCAAAACAAAAGAACAAAGAGTATGGCCATGGCCTCAAGGTGCATCCATTTAGCTATAAATGTCTCAAGTTTATCATTCTTTATAGCTGAGTAGTACTCCATTTTGTAAAACACACACACACACACACACACACACACTCACACAGAAAATCTTATTCCAGTCATTATTTGATGGGCATTGGGGCTGTTTCCAATATTTAGCTACTACAAACTATAAACATGTGCCGCTATAAACATGGGTGCACATATATCACTGTAGTGTGATGCTTTTAATTGTGCTGGGAAGATACCTAGCAAGGTAATAGCTGGGTCAAATGGGACTTCTTTTTTTTTTTCCCCATTAACTTTATTGGTACATTTTAGGTATACAATACAGTTAGTTACGTTCATCATTGAGATCTTGTACCATTACATGAGTCTCTTGGTTCTTATTTTTTCCCCCCTCCCTTGCCCTCCCTTCACCCCCTCCACCATTCCCTATTTGCAAAGACATTGTTTCCACTTTTTTCCTCTTCTCATATTTTTTCCTTTCCCTTTTTTCCCTTCCCCTACCCCTCCCAATTCCCCTGCTCTTTTAGACCTTTTCTTCCTGTTACACAATATCAGCTATACATTTTAAAAATTATAATATTAAGATCTAGGAGACATTACCACAGATTTTACAGAATTTAAAAGGATATAAAAAGCATATTACAAAAATCTTTTTTGAAATAAATTTGACAACTTCTAAGAAGTACCTTGGAAGACAAATTAATGAAACTAACTCTGGAGGAAATTTAAAATTTGAATAGCACCTATTAAAGAAAGTATATTCCTAGCTTGAAAACCTACCTATATGACAACAGGCTCATAAATATTTTAACTGTTAAATTATATCAAACAATTAAAGCAGAAAAAAGAAGGAACACTTCTCCCCTCATTTTAGGAACTCAACATTGCGGTAATCCTAAAACTGTATAAAGATCATAGAAGAAAAAAGTATGAACATAGATAGAAATTTGTTTAACAAAACAAACTATTGGAAGTCAGATCTGGCAGGATGTAGAAAGTGGTTTTGTTATAGGGATGACAGTGTTGGTTCAGCATTGGAAGATCCACCCCCAAAAGTCATCATTTTAACAGAAAAGGAAAAAGCCATATGATCCTGTCACTAGTTGGAGAAAAAGTATGGGACTAAATTCTACAGCTGTTCATGGTAAAAGCTATCAGGAGCCTAGAAGTAGAACAGAACCTTCTCAACAGATTAAAGACATGTACTCCATACTTCCAGTGAGAACGCCTTATATGAATGGAGAAGATACAGTGCTTTCTCCTTAAGGTGGAGAACAAGGGCAGATAGGCTTACTCTTTATCTGTCCATTAAACTTAGAAACCTAGTCCCCACCAAAATAGTCTGGCAATAGAATGACACAACTAGGATAGGATTGGCACGGCAGAAGCAAAGTCTTTATATGTAGATGAAATGATCATCTACAGAGAAAATACTAAGAAATCTCTAGGAGCCCCTGGAACTCGTACTTGAATTTAGCAGGATTAGAAAACACAAGCTATATATAAAAATTCAGGTCTGTGTATACTTGCTATAAATGAAGAACTGGATATTGAAATTTAAAAGTCATGTAGGAATACAAAGGACCCAGAAAAGCCAAAAACAAAAACAAAAACAAAAACAGTGTTGGAAGACGTATAGCACCCAATTTTAAGACTTCTTCTAAAGCTACAGTAATCAAGGCAGTGTTGGTGTAAGGAAAGACGTATAGATCATTGGAATAAAACCGAGAATCTAGAAATAGAACCACACATATATGGTCCACTGAGTTTTGAAAGATTATTTAACATTAGCATTTTATAGAATATAAACTCAATTCAAGAGCCGAGGAAGAGAGCTAGTGTCTTCAGCAAATGGCACTAGAACACCTGGTATCTGTATATAAAAAATTAACCTCAACCCTTTTTTTCCATACATGAAAATAACTTGAAGGGATCTATGAACCTAAATAAGAAAGCTTAAAAGTATAAAACTTTAAGAAGAAATTATAAGGGAAAGTATTTATGAATTCAGGGTAGGCAAGAACTACCTAGGTTACAAAAAACATGATGTATAAAAGAAAAAAATTGATGAATGAGATTCCATCAAAATTTAGAACTTTAAATGACATCATTAAAATGAAAAGTAGTCCTTAAACAGACCATATTTACAATGCATATAACCTATGACCAGAATATATAAAGAACTCTTACAGCTCATTAATAGAAAACCCAATTAAAATGTAGACATAAGAAGATGATAAATAGCCAGTATAGCACAGGGAATGGTGTGCAACTCTAGAATCAGAAAAATACTAATCAGTACAATAATAAGATTGAATTATACACTCATTAGGGAGATGCAGTCAAAAGTTTTAAAAGCCTTGTCAGGACTTTTTCTTTTTGTTGGATTCTCCCTCTTTGCGTTTAATTTGTCATGCCCAATGGATTCATTCTGCTGGGTTTCCTGGGGTTGTGATCCTCATTGTCTTTTCCTAGGGTATTGTCTAAAATTTTTTGGAGTGCCAGTTTGGTATTCATGAAGTTCCTAAGGTGCTGTTTGTCATGAAAGTATCTTATTTCTCCATCAATTTTGAAAGATTCTTTTGCAGGGTACATCAGTCTGGGTTGGAGGCTGTTTTCCTTTAGGGCTTGAAATACATCACTCCAAGCTCTTCTTGCCTTGAGGGTTTGCACTGAGAAGTCTGCTGTCATTCTGATGGGCTTTCCTTTGTATGTGATTTGTTTCTTTTCTCTCACTGCTTCTAGAATTTTGTTCTTCTGTTGGATTTCTGGAATCCTAACTATTATATGCCTATGTGTAGATTTTTTTTTGATTAAGGCTAGCTGGAGTCCTATATGCCTCACTTATCTGTATGTCAAGTTCTTTTCCCCTCCTTGGGAAGTTTTCTGCCATCACTTCTGTGAACAGTTTTTGTATGTCATCTGCACTCTCTCCTCTTTCTTCATTGACTCCAATCAGTCTTATGTTATTCTTCTTTGCATCATCTAGCAGCTGCTGGATTGATTTCTTGTGTTCTCTTACAATTTTAAAGCAATTTTCCTTTTCCTGGTCACTAATTGCAATCTTATCTTCTATATGTGAAATTCTATCCTCACATCGGTTCATTCTGCTGTGCAGACTTTCAGTGGAGTTTTTAATCTCTTAGAAATCTGTTTGTATCTGTTTTATGGATTCCATTTGTTTCCTATGTTGGGATTCTATCATGTTCCTCAGATCCTCTATTTTTTAAATCTGTGTCTTCTCTAGATTTATTAATCATGTCTTGCACCATGAGCAAAATCTTTGCTGTTATCTGAGTAATTATTTCTGATTTCATTTTTCCCAGATCCTCTTTTGTTGCCAGTTCAGAGAGTCCAGATGGTTGAGTATCAGAGTGTTCCATCTTGTTTCCCTTTGGGGTTGCTGTAGGTGATCCAGAAGCCTGTTTTTGAGGCTTGTTTATGTGTCTTCTCATTTCCACGGGGGGTGGTGGTGCTTCTGGCCCCCACGTGGCTCACCTTCTCTGCCCTAGGAGCTTGGGATGGCAGCGCGGGAGCTTCCTTCCGAGTCCTGGGACCGGCTGAGCTTCACTGCCCTAGGAGCCTGGGATGGAGGCAAGGAGCTTCCTTCCGGGTGCTGGGACCGGCTGAGCTCCAAATGGGACGTCTAATGCTAATTTTTTGAGGAATCACCACACTGATTTGCACCGTGTTTGCGCCAGTCTACACTCCCAGCGACAGTGGAGAAGGGTTCCTTTTCCCCCACAGTCCCGCCAGCATTTGTTATTAGTTGCTTTGTTGATCTGAGAAATGTCTGTTCATTTCAAATGATCATTTTTGGATTGGGTCTTTAAATTTGGGGGGGGTGTCTGATTTTTTAAAGTTCTTTATATATTCTAGATAGTAGACCTTTGTCTGAGGAACAGCTGGTAAAAGGTTTTTTTCCCTATATGATGGGCTGTCTCTTAGGTCTGTTAGTGGTTTCTCTTGCTGTGCAGAAGCTTTTTAATTAGATGAAATTCCAGTTGTTGATTCTTTATGCTAGTTCACATGTGACCAAGGTTTTGTTCATAAAGTGTTTTCCTATGTCAATGTCTTCAACAGTTCTACCTAGTCTATCTTGTAGCAGGTTTAGTGTTTCTGTCTTAATATTTAGATCTTTGATCCATTTCAATTTTAGCTCAGTGCATGGTGAGAGATATAGGTCTAGTTTTACCCTTTGGGTTTCTAGTTGAAACCCAGTTTTTCCAGTACCATTTATTAAAGAGGCTATCTTTCCTCCAGTGAGAGTGTTTGGCTCCTTTGTAAAAGATGAGGTAGCTGAGTGTGTCTGGAGTTGTTTCTGCATCTTCTAATTTGTTCTATTGATACTTGGGTCTGTTTCTTTGTCAGTACCATGCTGCTTTCATCACAGTAGCTTTGTAGTATAGTTTCAAATTGGGAATTGTGATATCTCCTACCTTGTCTTTGTTGCCTAGAATTGCTTTGCTATTCTAGGTCTTTTCTGGTTCCAAATGAATTTGTGGATCGTTTTCTCTAGTTCTGTGAAATATGCTGCTGGAATTTCAATCAGGATTGCATTGAATCTATATAGCAGTTTTGGAAGTATGGTCATTTTCACTATATTGGTTCTTCCTACCCAAGAACAAGGGATGCCTTTCCATTTTCTGATATTCTCTTTGATCTCTCTTTTTTTTAGAGTGCTGTAGTTTTCAGAGTAGAGGTCTTTTACTTCCTTTGTTAGATTGATTCCTAGGTATTTCTTTTTTTGGATGCTATTGTGAAAGGAGCTGTTTCTCCACTTCTCTCAATGAGTCTGTTGTTCACATACAGGAAGTCTACTGACTTTTGAGTGGTGACCTTGTATCCTGCTACACTGCTGAATTTGGTTATTAAGTCTAGAAAACTTTGGTGGAGTTTTGAGGTCTTCACTTCTTCATTTCCTATCTTTATTCCTTTTATTTCTTTCTCTTGTCTATTTGCTGTGGCTAATGTTTCCAGAACCATGTTGAACAGGAGTAGTGATAGTGGACATCCTTGTCTTGTTCCTGCTTTTAGTGTGAAAGATTTCAGGTTTTGACTGTTTAGTACGATGTTGGCTGTTTGGTTTTCCTACATGGCTCTTGTCAGGTTGAGATAAAGACCATTTATTCAAATTTTTTGTAGGGTTTTTATCATGAATGGGTGTTCAATTTTGTCAAATGCATTTTCTGCATCTAATGAGATGATCATATGTTTTTTGTCCTTGGCTCTGTTAATATAGTGTATTACATATATTGATTTGAATATGTTGAACCATCCCTGCATCCCTGGGATGAATCCCACTTGCTCAGTGTGTATGATCTTCTTGATGATCTTCTGCATTCTGTTTGCCAGTATCTTACTGAGGATTTTTGTGTCTATGTTTATTAGGGTGATTGGCTTGTAGTTCTCTTTTTTCGGTTGGGTCTTTCTGTGTTTTTAGGATCAGGTGATGCTTGCTTCCAGGAATTAATTTGGGAGTAGTGCTTCCCTTTCAATTTCATTGAAGAGTTTAAGCAGTAGTGGCAATAGCTCTTCTCTAAATGTCTCATAGAATTCAGCAGTGAAGCCATCAGGACCCAGGCTTTTCTTTGTTTGCAGGTTTTAAATTATGTTTTTAATTTCATTGATTGATATTGGGTTGTTTAGAATTTTTATGTCTTCTTCTTTCAACTTTGGTAATTCATATGTATCTAGAAATCTATTTTTTCTCTGTTTTCCATCTTATTGGCATATAGGTTCTCAAAGCAGGTATTGATGATCCTCTGGATTTCTGCTGAATATGTTGTAATTTCACCCTTTTCATTCCTAATTGCATGGATTTAGGTCTTTCTTTTTTTGATAAGGTTAGGTAAGGGTTTGTCAATTTTGCTTATTCTTTTGAAGAACCAACTGTTCAATTCATTGATTTTTTTTTGTATCATTCTCTTAGTCTCCATTGCACTGATTTCTTCTCTGATCTTTATAATTTCCTTTCTTGTGTGAGCTTTGGGTTTGTCTTGCTCTTCTTTTTCTAGAAGCTTCAGGTTCAGCATTAAGTTGTTTATTTGAGCTCTCTCTGTTTTCCTAATGAGTATTCACTGCTATGAATTTTACTCGCAGGAGTGCTTTCATTATGTCCCATAAGTTCCAGTATGTTGTATTGGCATTGTAATTTAATTGTACAAACTAATTTCTTCTTTAATTTCCTGTGACTCATTGGTTGTTTTATTCAAAACATCTTTTATTCAAAACATCTTTGAAGATATTCAAAATATCTTCAAAATGAAGATATTATTCAATTTGCATGTTTTTATGAAGTTCTTGTGGTTTCTTTTGCTATTGATCTCCAATTTCACGGCACTATAATCTGAAGATATGCAGGGGATAATTTCAATTCCTTTACATTTACTTAAATATGTTCTATGAACTAGCATGGGTCTATTTTGGAAAACGACCCATGTGCAGCTGAGAAGTATGTGTATTCTGATTTTGGGAGGTGGACCACTCTGTAAACTTCTATTAAGTACATTTATTTAAGAGTTTTGTTGAGTTCTAGTATTTCATTGTTGATTTTTTGTCTAGTTGATCTGTCTATTTGTGACAGTGGGGTATTGAGGTCCTCCACTACAATTGTATTAGTGCTTGTTTGACTTTTCATGTATATTAGTATTTGTTTTATATATTTGGTGCATATATATTTGTGATTGTCATCTCTTTCTCTTAGATTTTTTCCCTTTACAAGGATGTAGTACCTTCTTTGTCTCTCCTAATTAATTTTGCTTTGAAATCTACTTTGTTGGCAAACAGGATAGGTACCCCTGTTTTTTGGGGGGTTGCTATTGCATGAAGTATTGTTTTCCATCCTTTAACTTTCAGTCTATGAATTTCTTTTTAAGTGTGTTTCTCGTATGCAGCATATTGGTGGATCTTGCTTATTGATCCATTGTGCCAGTCTTTCTTTTGATTGGTGAGTTGAGACCATTAACATTGATGATTATAACTGATATGTATTGACTTACCCTTGTCATGATATTTTCCTGTTGTTGGACCCCCCCCCACCCCCGCATTTAATTTCTTGCCTTGCCTGAATGATTCATTCTGCTGGGCTTCATAGATTTGTGACCCTCATTGTCCTTTCCTAGGATATTGTTTAGAATTTTTTGGAGTGCTGGTTTTGAATTCATGAAGTTCCTTGGGTGTTCTTTTTTGTGAGAGCGTAGTATTTCTCCATCGATTTTGAAAGATTGTTTTGCAGGATACATCAGTCTGGGTTGGAGGTTGTTTTCTTTTAAGGCTTGAAATACTTCACTCCAGGCTCTCCTTTACTTGAGGGTTTGTGTTGAGAAGTCTGATGTGATTCTGATGTGCTTTCTTGTGTATGTGATTTGTTTCTTTTCTCTAACTGCTTGTAGTATTTTGTTTTAGTGTTGGATTTCTGGGATCTTGAGTATTATATGCCTAGGTGTAGATTTTTTTTTTTGATCATAGCTAATTGGAGTTCTATACACCTCATTTATCTTTATGTCAAATTCTTTTTCCCTGTTTGCGAAGTTTTCTGTCATTGCTTCTGTGAAAAGCTTGTTTATGCCTTTTGTGCTATCTCCTGGTCTTTTATTGACGCCAATCAATCTTAAGTTACTCTTTTATGTATCATCTAGTAGTTGTTGGATTGATTTCTTATGGTCCCTTGCAATTTTTAAGAAATCTTTCTTTTCCTTTTCACTAATCCCATCCTGTCTTCTATATCTGAAATTTTGTCCTCACATTCATTTATTCTGCTGTGGGAACTTTCAGTGGAAATTTTAATTTATTGGATATGTGCTTGGATGTGTTTTATGTTTTCCAATTCTTTCCTATGCTGGGTATTCATGGTTTCCATCATTTTCCTCCACTCCTCTATTTTGTTTTATCTGTATCTCCTGTAGAGTTATTAATCATATCTTTCATATGGTCACCATCTCTGTTGTTATGTGAGAAATTATTTCCAATTTCATTTTTTTCCAGAGGCTCTTTCATCTGTTTTGTTACCTCCCTTGTTACCAGTTCAGGAAGTCCAGGTGTTGACTTTTGGATTGTTCCATCTCATTGCCCCTTGAATTCTCCTTTGGTGAACTGGAAATCTGGGTTTTCATCTTGTTTAGGTGTCTTCTCATTTCTATTTTTTGTTGTTGTTGATGATGTTTTTGGTTTATTTCTTGGGTTGATGCTTGTATATTGCTTATTTTGAGTATCTTTATTGCTAGTATTTAGAACACTTAGGGAATGGCCACTTCTCAGATTATCTTCCAGGAGTAGCTGGCCCTTGGGCTTTGAGATTGCAATGGCTCTTAGGCAATCTGAATCTTGGTATACCAGGAAGGACAACTGACTAGAACAACATGTCACCTTGGCCAAAGTAATACAATCAACATCAATAATAGCATCAAACAGAGCCTAGAAAATGACAAACTGTTGGTAACTATTAATTTGCCACCTTTAACCCCATGAACTAGACTTGTGGTTATATATCAAAATTTAGAACCAACCAGAAATATGTTAGCAATAAATAAGCTTTTCAATGTAGTGAACTTGGCCTCTGGGGAGAAGACTATGAGGAATTATGAGGTGGAGAGAAATAGAAGGAGAGGGAAAAGTTAGAAGAAAGGCTAGAGGACACAGGTAGATCATGCAAACTGGGAAACTGGTGAGGACAGGAGGGAAAGAGAGAAGGAAGGAACAGAAACAAGAACAGAACAAAGTAACAGCAACAGGAAAACGAAACCATATTCATGCTCCTGTAAAAGTAAGAACAGTGGAGAAAACACAGGACAGAAGCAAGAACAAGAAAGGCGAGAAATGCAGAAGAAAAAAATAAAAAGAAAAGCAGAAAAAAATGTCTCTCAGCAGAAAAAAAGGTGTGTCTCTGCTGTCACCAGTGGACAACGTGGGCAGTGTACAGATCTGTTTTGATTGATCTCAGTGAGCTGGCTGTGGTCTACTGAAGTTCAGGCTGGTTTCTGGCCATGAGGCTGGGATTGAGCTCCCTGACCTCCTTTGGGTTGGAACTCTGCACGGTTCTACAAGCTGTCCTTCCTCCACAGTGAGTCTGGTTCTGGTAGGAGGTGCTGGTCCCAACAACTCACCAGCCACTGCAGTCTGCTCTGTCTTTATTGGAGTGACTCTCTGCTCTCTCAGTGGGCTTTAATTCTCAGCAAGCCTCAGAGAGGCCTTCTCTCTGCTGGTCACTATTGAGCCATCTTCCGGGGCTCAGAATGATGGCTTTTTGCTCTCTGTCATGTGAGGTCTGGATCCCAGTGGTGGTAGGCTCCTCAGGGCTGGGCCAAGGCTGCCTGCCATGCTGCTCCCCCCAGCAGCGATGGCTATATGTGCCACACTTTGACATTTCATATTTTTCTCTCTGGTTTAATTATTATTCCCTTACAACGTTGATCATGGGTCACTAGACTGATTTCACAGCCTATTAAAATACATTGAAAACTCTGCAATAGAGGAAGGCAGGTGGCTGAAGTGTACTCCTGCATTGTATAAGTCTGTGTTTCTTTAGTGAACAATGGGGGTAAATATTGCCCTAAACAGAATTCCCAGCTGCCAGAACTAGGCTCCATTTCTAACCTTAACTGAGATTAGATACTATGTTAACTTTTTAAAACTTTTTTCCCACATAGAGTGTAAATTTGGTTTTAGCTATTGGAAATAAAAAAAGAAATGTTTTGGTAAAGATGGGCAGAATAACATTGGGGAAATGTAAAATTCTTAACTATTGTTTGTCCAAGGACTAAGATGTCCAGCTGTAAACTTGATGTGCAGAGCAGGACTGTACGCTCATATCTTCAAGGTGAGCTCTGTCAGCAAACAGTTGCTATTCTGTTTACCCTGTGCCTCCTCACTCTCTGTGACTCTTCATTAAAAGAGTATTTACACATGCAGAGCACATAGCCATAAAGGAAAGGTCAGGGCTCACAAGTGAATACACAGGGAAGCACTATAGAAGGATGCATTGGTCCATGATGGACTGCATGTACGACAGTGCTCTCATAAGATTATAAAGGATCTGCAAAATTAATCTCACTCAGTGAAGGCTATGTCGTTATACATTGCAGCATCATGCATTACTCATGTTTGTGGTGAATCTACTGTGCTGTCAGTCATATAAACACATATATGCACATACAATTATGTGTAGTGAACATTTGATAATGATAATGTGATTATGCTTCTGATTGTGTATCTTCTATGCTACACTTTTATCATTATTTGAGAACGTGTCCCTACTTATAAAAATGTTTTCTGTAAATTAGTATGCTATGTTATGCCAGCAGCAACTGCTTACATTGGTCTACTGATTGCAACAAGAGACCTCATTGAATGATTGACCTATATCATCCAGATTTGTGCAAGCACATTCCACAGTGTTGCTACAACAACAAAACTGGCAACAACACATTTCTCAGAATGTAAACCCATCATTAAGCAATGTGTGACTATATAATATAATCGCAACTACATACATTTCATATGAATTATTTTTCTGTTTATTCAACCATCTAGAAAGAAGCATGTCAAGATGCTAAAAAATGGTTTTCTCTGCATGACTAGATTCTAAAAAAAATCATTTATTTTCTTCTTGATGATAGTATTTTTCAACTTTTACAATTTAGCAAATATTACTTATTTTCATTGAGAAAAATCCTTGTACTCCTGAACCAACTAGCCATTAGATGGGAACCACCCCCAGGAAAGGGGCATAACTTTGAGCAAGTCAGGTACCTTTGTCCAAGGGCAAAGCCCTGGTTGGGACTTAGTATTGAGCTTTCAACAGTCAATAATCATAGCTGAAGGGGCAAAAAGAGGTATCTGTGTGGCCGTGTCCACCACAGTCCACCCCTTGCCTGACTTAGATCTAATTCCTCCATATGCTGAGTTCATCCACTAGAGAGTGGCACCTCTAGGTTCCTATAGGTCTCTTTTCCTGAAGATGCTTACAAGATAAAAGTTAGCAGGACCAAATGCAGTCTCATCAGTGCAGCTGGAATCACAGCCCAACCAGTATTTACCACCTCCTTCCTTTACTACGTATTTAGACTCTTTTCAACTTCTGTTCATCTTAGTGGCTTACTTGATGTGATGAGCTAGGCTATCATACCTTCACAGCTGAAAGAAGCTCAATTTCTGGTCATCATGTCTTTTTCAGGCCATAGCTGCATTCATCTACTTATTGTTAAAACTGGGCAAAGGAGTTCTAAGAGATAGCCCAGGATATCACATGGGTTCCAGAATGGACTGTCCTCTGCCTTCAGGTGTAGGAGCAGCCCTACATCACTTGATGATGCAAAGATGTACGTAGTAGGATCCACCCTTTTTTTGACTGCCTATCTGTTGGCAGTGGAATCAGAAGTAACTGGACACAAGTATTACTTACATTTTAAAAAAGTTTTAAAACATGAACTTTTAAAAGGCATAATTTACATAGAATTAGACATGTGACTTGAGTGTACCATTTAATAAGTTCTCATTCATTACCACCACTATCAAGAATAGGGTATTTCAGGGCCAAGGATTTAGCTCAGTGGTTCCAGCGCCTGCCTTGCAAGTGCAAGGTCCTGAGTTCGATCCCCAGTACCCCCCCCCCAAAAAAAAGAAAAGGAAAGAACCCTCCCACCCCAGCCAAAAATAGAGTATTTCCCTTATCCCCAAAAGCTGCTTATGTCCATTTGTATTTTTATTTAATGGCCACTTGCCTCCACCACCTTCCTCCAGCCTTAAGAAACTAATAAAATTCTTTTCTTCACTATGTCTACAGATACATGTTATATTTTTTAGAATTTTAGTGGAATGATACAGTATATAGGCTGTTTGTCATTTCTTTTGTTGAAAATGATATTTTTTTTTTTACACTTTTTAAATTTTTTTTCCTTTTTTAAAATTTATATATTAATTGGTACATTTTAGGCATACAGTACATTTACATTCATCATTGGGTGCTTGTACCTGAACATGATGTATCTTAGTTCTTATTTTTTCCCCATTACCTGTGCGCCCTTCACCTCCTCCACCCTTCCCTATTTACATAGACTTTGTTTCCATTTTTTTTCTTTCTCATAATTTTTCCTTTCCCTTCTTCCCTTTCCCCTTCCCCTCCCACCACCCCTCCACCTTTGGATCTTTTCCTATTTCAAATTATCAATTATTCGTTTTAATCATTTCCATCCTTATTTACACTTTCAGTTTCTCACACTAGAGATACTATTTGGTATTTGAGAAAAGATAGCCTGTTCAATAAATGGTGTTGGAAAAACTGGATTTCAACCTGCCAAAGATTAAAACTAGGCCCATACCTATCACCGTGCACTAAACTAAAATTGAAGTGGATTAAAGATACAAATATCAAGACAGAAACAGTAAACTTGCTGGAAGATAAGTTAGGTAGAACTCTCAATGACACTGGCATAGGAAAAGACTTTATGAACAAAATCGCAGTAGCATGGGAGGTAACACAAAGAATGAACATGATATTTTTAAGGTTGACCCATGCTGTTGCATATGCCAGTGAGTCCTTCCCTTTTACTGTTGAGCAGTGTTCTACTGTAAGGATATACCACAATCTCTCTAGCCACTTAACTTTTGATTCATACTTGGCTTGTCTCCAATTTGGCCTATGATGTATAAAGCTGCTATAAATACTTGGACATTGTGTGGACATATGTTCTCATTTTTCTTGGGTAAATACTTAGAAGTGAGATTGCTGGGTCATATGATAAGCATATGTTCAACTTTTAAGAAACTGCCAAACTATTTTCTAAAATGGTAACGACATTTTACATTATAAGCAGTAATGTTGTAGAGTCCCAGGAAGCCCACTCTTTTTCCCTAGATTCTTAAAAGAGTAGCTTAGATAACTGATTCTAGATATCTTTTCTCTTTTAAATATGAAGTCAGAAATTCCTTTCTACATACCACTTGTGTGGCAGCAATTTTGATAGGCTGTAATTCATTAATATTATACAAAATATTTTCAGTTTCCTTTGTGATTTTTTCTTTGATGCATAGGTAATTTAGTTTTGTTTTTTAATTTTCAAATATTAGTGGATTTTCCACGGCTTCTTTCTGTAATTGATTTCTGAGTTAATTCTGTTGTGGTCAAAGTACACATTCTGTATAATTTCAGTTGTTTTATTTTTAATTTTAAAACATTTTTATTAGTACATTTTTGTAGTACATAATGGTCACATTCATTTGGGGAACTGGGACATGTACATAACATGTTTCAATTCACTTTTCCCCTTCTCCTCTACCCTGTTTTATTTTTAAAACTCTTTGCCAGCAACAGATTCCTTTATTTCCTAAATCCTTATCAAGTTAATTATCATAAATACAGATTAACAACCAGACTAACAGGCCAAAAAACATAAAATACAAAAGACAATTATACTAAATCAAGGTATAGTTTTAGATACATTGTTCATACTAGATTGTAATAACTTTTTTCTTTTTTTCCTACTGTCTGCCTTTTAATTTCATTTATTTTAAAGTTAGTGATACGTGTGTTATGGAGCAGTTTATGGTCAGTATTGGTGAACACATAGCCTTAGAATATGTTTTCCGTTTTTGTTGTGCTCAGTGTTCTACAGAAATCAGTTATGTTAAAATAGTTAACTTGCACAGTGGAGTCTGATGCATTTTTCTTCATGAGCAGAGAGAATGGGGGAAGGTACCTTCTCTCGGGAGAGGATGGGGTGGCCACTTTTCTGGTTCAGAAGTATCAGGGAATGTGGGAATTCAGGATTTCCAAGGGGATCGACCTGTGTTCTCAACCCAACCCCATGGTCTCACCTCTACCCAGTAAGAGTCTTGAACTTAACACAGAACTTTGGCTGGGGATTTAGCTCAGTGGTTCTCCCTCCTGCCTCGCAAGTAAAAGGTCCAGAGTTCGATCCCCGGTACCCCCCCCCCCCCAAAAAAAGAACTTAACACAGAACCTACTAGAGTGATGACTCAGTCTTTCTGGAGCTCTGCAGTCTGCACAACACATCCTTGGACCCAGTCCTCAATTTCTGCACCATATACTTGCAGGAGATGAGAGCTCTCTGTGTGTTTTGAAGAAACATCCCGGCTTTCATACCTCAGCTTAGTCACCAGCAGCAGTTCTTTTTGTTTCTTCAATGTACCCACAGTACTCAGCAATAACCATCTCATTCTATAATCCATATAATTATTATTTCCACTAAGACTCTAATGCCTGCCTGAGACAGTGCCCCATCAGCAATCTCTTTCCTTTATATCTCACCTCAGTTCCCCACTAGAGCCTTTCGGAGATGATCAGTATTGTACCTCCTGCCATTTGGTGGGTGGTCTAGCTCCCAAATCTTTACCTAGGAGTCTGTAAGCAAGTGTCGGAATCAGGTTTGAAGTTGAATTATGAAAAAGTGAAGTTGAATTATTACGGATCTGTGACTGAGCATTGGCTGATCCTGGAGAAGGCTTCAGAGCATAAGAGCTCTACAAATGTCCCTGCTGAGACTCTGCACTCCACACTGATGAGTCTTGGAAAGTGGGCTGTATCAAGGGAGGGAATGTAACCTTAACTGGTCAGCTCCCTTGGGTGAAGGCAATATTGACAGATGGACACTGACTCCGAATTGCCCAGTACTCTTGCCTGCTGAAACAATAAACTCACAGTTCCCGAAAGGGGGAACCTGGATAGCGCATTGCAACACCCACCCTGCCATTACTGACAAATCTTGAGTGTATCTGCACTTCACAAGGTCATGAATGACTTCTTGCTCTTTTTCTCTGCTGCTTGCAGTATGACTAGTAAAACCGAAGCACAGAATATACAGTCAGAGTTTCTGCAACACTCTGCCGTCAGCTCCAAGTAGAGTTTGTTATAGGTGAAGATTCTGTGTTCTCATCCATAAGGCCACTAACATCCCCTGTGCCATTTCCTTGTGATTTTTATGTTGGGGTTACCCCATTACTCTCTGAAGGGAGGGCAGGGAAGGGTGGCCAGCCAGAGCTTCCTTGCTCAGCAGCGTGGTTTTGGACTGCAGAGCTGTGCATGGAGGTTTTTGAGTTGGGCCAAGGCTAATGGAAATCAAGAAGCATTTCTTATCATAGGGATATTTTCTTCTAGACAACTGAATTTCTGTAAGTTACGCCGAACATATTGCTATAGGTTTGAGAACAAGTAATTCTTGGCTTTGATAATGAAAGTGGGAAGAAAGAGAGAGAAAAAATAGAAGCCAAGAAAGATGGGTTTTTTGTGTGAAATCAGTTCAGATGGTGCTCAGATGCGGTGGGAAGACAGCATACAAGCTTCACACGAGTCCTGGTGGGAACGTTTTTGGGATTACCGAACCGATCAACCCATTAGAATATGCCAGAGAGGACAAGCAAGGCACAGAGTGGCCTGTTTTTGGGCTAACTGTAGTGAAGGCAGACCGGGACGCCTCCCTCCAGTTGGCTCTCACTTTCCCCAGCTGTGTTGGACAGGAGCTGTATTTACCCTTCCAGAAGAATGGGGACGTTGTTGTTTATAAGGACAGGGTTTCAGAGGGGGTGAGAAGGGCTGCAAAAGAGCAGATAGCTTCATGATCACAGCATACGATAGCAGAAAACTTCACCTTGATTGTTACCTGACTGGCGCGTGCCCAGCCCACTTCTCATCTTCCTTTAGAGAGAATCACTAGAAAATATAATGGAGTCACTTGGGAGCTTGATGACACAAGGAAAGATTAAGGAAGATGTGTGAATGAAGAGACTGGGGAAGCAGAAATAACACAAGAAAAAGGGAAACAAGCGCTCCTGCTACATTCTACAGGATTCTTCCCCCACCCCCTTTTGGCCCTGGAGAACTCAGGGCCTTTACACAGAGCTCTATCACCAGCCCCTTTTTATTTTTTATTTTGAGACAAGGCCTTGCCAAGTTGCTAAGTTGCCCGGGCTGGGCTTGAACTTGCGATGTTCCCTGCTCAGGCTCCCAGAGTGCTGGGATCACAGGTGTGCGCCACCACACCCCGCTCATAAGCTTCATTACAGTGCCACCGCCAATACACTCCTTGGTAGGAAAAGAGGAGAAAGATCTGATGTTTAATAGGAAAAACTGATATTCAGTGATGTCTTGTCTGTCATCTATAACTACTTAGAAGCCACCTCAAATCTATAGGGCTAAAAACAAATTCACGTGATGAGCTCATGATTCTGGAGTCACAATTTTGGCTGGTTTAGGCTGTTGCACCTGGGGGCTTTTCTGCTTCTGCTGTCTCCTGGCAGCCTGAGCTGGGTGCTCTGAGGGGAGCTCCCGATAAATCCGGCTGTGGGTCCGTCAGCCTGGCCTCTCTCTCTATGTGGTTCTCATGGTTCAGATCTGGTTAGGGCCTCTTTCCGAGATGACCTCAAGTTCTGAGGGGGCAGGCGCAGAACTACCAGGTCTTTTGTATCTAGGCTTGAAGATTCCATGTCCTGTCTGCTGCCCTGCAGGTAAGTCCCAAGTCCATGGGGACTGAGGAGTGTGGACAGACTACCACAGAATGAGAGTCCCAAGGTGCATGTTAACTAATCCCACACCACTTGCCAACCACATGTGCAGTGATGCACAGTGGAACATTCCCTTCTAAGGCAGGAAAAGGTCACCTGAACATCTCCGTAAACACCTGTCGCCGCGTAGGAACACATACTGGTGGCTCTGCCACTACAGAGAACTTTAAAGGGTTTAATGAATTTTCAGACTTCTTAATAGCGCTCATCTACAACTGTTTTAATGATTTTAAAATAAGGGTAATGACACCACAGAAAGACTTTCTAGTGTTCACTCTGTTAAATATACAACCCTAATACATTTTGCTGGCCATCTGCTTAAATTAGAGTTGTAAGTGAACTTTAATATGGCTTGTCACTTTTATTGGAAAAACTAAATCAAATCACTACGAGCTACAAATAATCCAAATGGAAATGACTTAGCTAGAGGAAATCCTGGACTACTTTGCAAGAATTTGATTATTTCAGTAATGAAAATGAAGAGAAACATAATGGGGACAAAAATTCTGCTTTCTGGGTCCCTATAATGTATGCCGAGCATGCCACATACATTAACTCCTTCACTACTCCCAATAATCCTGAGTATTAGGTAACATGATCAGTGTTTTACAGGTGAAAAATCTGAAAGTGAGCAAGGCAAATGCCCTGCTCCAAGTTCTCATTTAGCTAACCCGTTAGAAGGCCAGGGTTCAACCTAGCTCCTTCCCGATATTTTATTGAGATTAATATGTATTATACATATTAAAATCATGCACATTTCAGCCTACTTAAAAAAGCCATAATTGTATTGTAAACATTTTCAGTTGCCACGCAGCTTCATCATTATCCTCTTTAATGGCTGCATAATATTTTATTATTTCTTTCATGTGTTGGAGCGTAATTCAATTCACCGTTACTCGGAGTGGGATATCCAGGTTGTGCACGTTAAGGCTCAGAGCTATGAATTAGATTAAATCTGGCTAAGTAACATTTCTAGAGCTGGCTGTAATGATTTGTCTTTAAATATAGTGTTTATAACCCATCCGGACCTTGTTATTCCCTTTTCTTTTGTCATTTTCCTTGAAATGGTGTTTATTAACAAGATTAGGCCTGCTTAGATAATTATAAGGCAGTAAGTACCTGAAATTAGACACGTACTTCTCTGCCTAGCGCTCTACTCCTAGCACCCAAGCACTTCCGGTGTATTTCAAGAGCGGTTCCTTGCTCAGCACTGACCCCCTTACCTTTGCCTTGTAGAGCATTTTCCCTTCACCAGGAAGGGTGAGCTGATAGCATCCAGCAGGGCTGGGAGGCATCCACGTGCACATCCCATCTCTGGCCAGCAGATGTCTCCATTTCACTCCCCCTCCTTTGCAGGTTCCTCCTGAATGGGAAAACCTGGGAACGAAACCCATGGGTGAGAAGTTGTCCCCTCCATCACCGCCCACCAGCCTCCACCTGTTCCCTTCCCCTCCTCTCCCTAGTTTCCTGATTGGAGGCGTCCAGGCCTTTGGGACAGGGATGTCACGTGAGTGTAAACACATTCCTTCACCAAATCTGTTTGCAAAGCGGGACCTGTAACTGAGAGCCATCTCCCGGAGCAAAAGGCTTTTCTCTTTAAATAGCACCACACTCCCAGCTAGCAGCTATGCTACTGAGTCCTAACAATTAATTACATTCAGAGGTGAGAAGACAGGGTTTAACGCTCTGACGCGATCTGCGTTTAGGCTGCTATCTCATCCCGCTGCTATTTAAAACAAAGTCACTCTTCCAAGGAAGCGTCTGCGCTGAGGATGGTGCAAAGCTTCGGTCTGAAGACATCCCCGGCAACCGAATATTCCTGTTTTAGCTTCCGGACGGGCTTCATATGTGCATTTGGATTTTCTAGATTTCTGTAATGAAGTGCATCTCTTTCGATTTGGGAATTGGAGAGGAGGAGGGGCCTAGGAAGGTCCGTCGTTTTCATCAGGAATTTTCTAGGTGAGGGATGTTTGCAGGGTGAGTTATTAGAAAAGGGAAAACAGTTCAAACCGATCACAGGGGCAGGCACCCCAGGCAGGTTTTGGGGTGGGCTGGGTAGGCCCCTTCTCCCACGAGTCAGGAGAAGGGGTCTATTGATGGGCTGGCCCCGGAGCGAGGATCAGGACCGGAGCTGGAGCGAGAGGTGGTGGCGGGACCAAGGGCATCTGGGGAGATGATTAGCCACTCAGAGGCAGCTTAGTGGCTTTGCTTGAGGCTCCCAGGGACACAGAGGGTCCTGGTCCTGGAAGTTCGCCCCACCGTGCTTGCACCTGTGTTCCGCATCAGCCTCAGCAACCCTGCCCGCAGCTGCCCTGAGGCCCAGGCCCACACGGATGTCAGGAGCACGGAGTGAGGGGTACGGGCAAGAACGCCTGCCCGAAGGCATCTGGGTGCCCGCTTCACCCCGCTCCACCGGCCTCACCTGTTCCCCCGCGGTGGGATGTGGACACTCATCTCGCCAAACTGTCTGGCAGGTGGGGGAGCCGGGCCTGGACAGGAGAGGTAACCCGTCCACGCGGGCCGGCCGGCCGGCACCTAGCGGGGCCGGGGCGCCCAGGGCGGCTTCGCTGGGTTCTCAGAGCCCTGCAGCGCCCACCCTCACAGGATCTGCCCTCAGCAGCCGCTCGCTCTCCTCTCTCAGGCCTTACTCCACTCACCTGTTGGGCCCCCTGAGAAGCGCTTCACCCATGAGTCCTAGTTTCTTTTCTTCCCAGCCTTTATCCTCACTGCCTACAGCACGGCATGTTCAGGCGTTGTCTCCATCCCCACTCCCTCAACCACAGTGTGAGCTCAGGAGAGGAGAAACACGGTTTTCTCTGCACCACTGTATGCTCAGAACCCAGCACAGGGACTGGAGCTTAATAAGTGCTCATTTAACTCGAGCGCGAAGAAGGATGCAAGCGCCTCCCCAGCACAGTGCCAGGCACATCCCAAGGCTTCAGAGAGCCCAGCCGGGGCAACTCGGACCCCAGTGTGCTGGCTTCTTCACTAAGCCACCCCCTCCCACGGTCCGGTCCCCAGGCCCTTTCTCCCCAGCCAGTCCGATCCCTCTACCAGATTCCAACCCCCTCCGGGCTGCCAGGGCTCCAGCCTCTGCACGCGCCTCCCGCTGGGATCTGGGGGCCGCGAAGTCTGCCCCCACCCGCGGCCGGGAGCCCGCCCCGGGCATGCTCAGAGCGCGCAGGTCCGGGCGGCGGCGCGGGGGTGGGGTGGGGTGGGGTGGGGTGGGGTGGGGGCGGAGGGAGCGCTCGGCCCGGGCGGAGCTGCGCAGTCCTCGGCGGCGGTGCCCACAAGTTGCCGGCGGCCCAGCGCCGCGCCGCGTCCTCCCGCTCGCAGCCCTCCGCGTCCACCAGCCGGCGCCAGGACGCGCGTCCCGCGGACCCCGACCCCGATGTGAGGGCGGGCCCGGCAGCTCCTCACCGCCCCGCCGGCGCGATTCAGTCTCGCTAGCCTCCCCGCCGTCCGACCCCACGGCTGGAAGATGTGGCAGCCGGCCACGGAGCGCCTGCAGGTAAGGGCACCGGGAGGGAGCCGGGGCCAGCCGGGAGGAGGAGGTGCCCGGCCGCAGGCGCCAGGGTCCGCCGGCAGGGCGCTTCGAGATGCGCGCTCGGAAGCCGCGCGCTCAGCTCGGCTGGGCTCTGGGCTCGGAGCTCCTCGGGGCCAGGAGGGTGCAATGCTGGGGGCGCTGCTCCGGGCGCCACAACTTCTGGCCCTGAGGTGTTTGTGTGTCTGTTGGTATAAATCACGTTCGACTTTCAGAGCTGCAATTTCAGGTTGCGTCCCACTGACACAATTTGCTGGTCTGGGTTTAGGGTTTTCGAATCCAGGTTTTTCTCTCCCCTTTTTGTCCCTAGGAAAGACAGAACAAATGATTTGCGAAAGCATCCATTTGCCAGTATAATTTGGATATGTCAGACTCAGTTTGGCTCGGTCATGGTATGCTACTTATAATATTTTATTTTATTTTTCCGTTTCTCGTTGGCTCTTTATCTGCCCTGAATGCAGGCTCTTCTAGATGCTTCGAAGTCAGAAGTTAAGTTTAGCCAGGAATGGCTGCGTCCTGGGGCATCCCATTGAAAGTTTGGCACCGCTGTCTCCGAAATGCCAGACCGCCTTTGATGTGTGGCTTCCGAAGCCAGGGAGTGTGTGTGTGTTTGTGTGTGTGTGTGTGGGGTGTCAGCGTGACAAGGGGGTGTTTTCCCAGGAAGACTCCTTCAGTGACGCTTGGGCCGTGGGACCCCCTAGCTGCCAGGTTTGATGACTGCCTTCTGGTCGCAAATATCATCCCGAGAGATACCAAGTACTCTCAGCGGAATCCTGCAGTTAAACTTTTGGCAGGTTGTTTCCTAGTAAACTTCGAGGAAGCGCTTCAGAGGTAAAACTCAGCACCGTTGGAGGCTGCGCATGTCTGCGGACTGAGAACAGGCGAGACGCCTTGGCTGCTTGGGAGGTTTCTCAATGAACATTCCAAGCCCCAAACGCAGTGCCTCCAGGCTAGACAAGGCCAGCTTTGCCTACCAGGCCTACAGAGGACTGACCTGCAGGGGGCGCTGCACATAGCAGAAGCAGATAATCTGCAGCTCCTTTCCAAGACTCCCTGGGCCAGGCCCTGTGGAAGAAGAGGGTGAAGGCCTCCTGGCTGTGACTGGCACAAGGAGATGCGGATGCGTTTAGGCAGTGGCGCAGATCCCTGTGGTGCCTTTGGGTTCCCCTGCTGTGCAAAGCATGGATTTGATTCCAAGGAGGCAGAGTGATTGAGGGGAGGTGGTGGAGTCCCATCAAGCACAGAGTCCCAGCTCCTGAGGTCTTGTGGCCTGGTGGCCGTGCCTGTGAAGAGTTTGTAGCCGATCTGCTGAAGTTCTTCCTGCTGCCAGTCTCTCTGACCAGTCCGGTTCACTCCTGAGCTCCTGATCCATGGCAGGCAGGGCTCTGGCTCCTGTCCCCCCCGGTGGTCATTCCTAGGCTGAAATGTCTCCTGCCTCTTCTGTGAAATGCACACGTGTGTGTTTTGGCCCCGGTCTGGTTCATTACAGTTTGCGTTTGCAATGTGTTTGTTTTATTTCAAGGTGCCATGTTGAAAGAGCCTGACGTTAGGCTTCTGAAAACTCTGGTAAGCGGGGCTTATCACTAAGATTCAGTCCCTCTGGGAAGGTTCTCACCCATCCTGGGCCCTCCATCATGTTCCCAAATCATCAGTGAACCCGTTTCTCTTTGAAAAACACATTTCGAGCCTTGAGATTATAAAAGTGAGCCGAGTGTGGGGAAGATATCTTCATGACTTGTTCCCAAACAGCCACTGGACTCTCTTTGAAAACACTGTCTATTTTTACTTTTTGCTTCTGGGAGACTTTTTGCTGTTGAGAGTGAGGTGCCGAGCGAGCTGCTTGTAATAATATTTTATTTACTTTCCTTGTGGTTATCCCGTGTGGTTGTCACGGTCTCTGTTTGCTGTCTGGGATTTTTTCCTCCCCCTTTGGCCCTCAAGGCACAATCGTATAGCTACGTGTGTTTCCGATTCCTCCCTGTCTATGCCATGGTCACGGTTGCGACCACAGCAGTGGGACTGGCTGGGGGAATAGACCGCCAGTCCTGGGAAAATGGTAAACCTCACCTTCCTTTTGCAAATCTTTCTAACCTCATACAATGTCATCAATTTTTTTCTTATTAATTTTTAATACAAACATTTTCATTGAGATGAGTTGAAGTGAAGAAAATGCTTCAAGGAACTATTCCCAGAGCTTCCTAATAAGACCAAGGAATCAGTGGATTCTAGAAATACCTAGAAACAAAAAAGGCAAGGAAAGAAAAAAGAACCACATCCTTTGCTAATGGGTTGTGTTAGTTCCTTTCAGATGAGGCCCGTGGGCCTGGGAACGTGGCACAACTTTGCTTAGACCTGGCCCTTACTCCGATTGTCTTTTGAGGGCAGTATCCACTTGATTCCCATGCTGAGGAAATGCTACCTTTGATCGGATTTGATTATCATTATCATTATCCACATGATTGGGGAAAAAATGATGCTGATGTTTTCTGATTTGTGGTTGAGTTCATTGACCCAGATCCAGCACCGGGAAAGAGACCTGAGGCTCCAAGAAAAGCCGAGCTGGGTAATTTCTCATTCAGTCCCCGGAGCTGCTGTGACTTCGCCTGCTCCCTTGAATGTTAAAACTTGGGTTTCCTCGGCCCCAGCCCTGGCTGGGAGCTTCTGCCATTAAAAATATAATAGGATGGAAAGGAATGTGAAGACTTAAATCACCACCCCAACTTTTAAAAATGTAAATATGAATTCCTCCCTTTGTACCTTCTCCCAGGCACAGTAGATTTTTTTTTTCCTTTTTCTTTTTTTGCAAGGACTCTGGAGAATTAGACATTTTTAAAGAAGCAGATTTGAAACAGGCTCTTTTCAAACAAGTGAAGGGGACTTTTCAGTAGAAAAAGACGATTGTTTTTTTTTTTTAAATAGAGATGAGATTCCTTCTGGCCTTGATATTTTAAAATTAGCATGGATTTCCTGATTGTTATCTTGGGTGAGCCAAGGTAAACACCAGGGACACACACTTCCCCAGAGCAAACATCCTCAGTGAGCTACTAGATCCTTTTCCTCAAGGGTAAGAAAGGAGAAAAGCAGGAAAAAGATGCAATAGATTGAGGTCCAATTAGGAGGCCAGCACCCTTGGTAGTGTTTGTTAGGAGGGTGGAGCAGAACTTGCCCTTGGTAGTGGAGATGTATGGGAAATACATTGTAGCAAATTCTAATCAGGGATGGAGTCTGTGTACAACCATCTTCTCATGAGTCATTCTACACAGGTTCCAATTTAGTTGTCTGCCTGTTTTTCCCCATATTGAAGTTCTTCCCATGGCAGATCCAGGAAATCTGAAGCTTTTAATCCTTGAAGCTGGATTTTGATTTCCCTCCCTCCCACCCTCCTCCCCCTTCTCCCTCCCTCTCCTCCTCCTCTTCTTCCTCTTCTTCCTCCTCCTCCTCTTCTTCCTCCACCTTTGAAAAAACACTCTTATTTTGGCCAAAGAAAGTGAAGTGAGGAAACGGGTGGCTGGGGGGATCGTCTCTTGAGGGCTTGTTTTATGTCTTCTTTTTAAACATTTGGCTGATAAAGACATTGAGGTTCTGAAGTAAGTGCTATTGGAGGAGCTTAAGAGGTGAGGGTGCCTTTCCAGCTCACCCTGCCTTGGCCCTGACTTGTCCTATCTGGCAGATCTTGTCTTGATTCAGAGTGTGGGTTGTTCTAGATTTACCGCTCTGGCGTTAGGCCAGGTTCACTGTTCCCCTGAGAGCCAGACTGAAGAACCCTCTAGCACATCAGCTGGAGCCCACTGGACCTGGCTTATCAGGCAGAGACGAAGCTGGAAAATTTGACATACTTCCAGGGGTCCCACACGGACAGGAGGAGCACAGAGGAAGGTCGGGGCTTCTAACAACCTGCTCTTACACATGTTCTGTGTGGCACTGTGCTGAGGCATTGTAGCTGAGTCATCTCGGTCACTGACTTGGCAGAACCATTTTTATCCCTATTATATAGATAAAGAAACCAGAGGCCAGACAGTTGTAGTGATTTGGCCAGGGTCAGGCAGCAAGACATGAGCTGAGCCAGAGCTTGACCTCAGAGGTTTGGCACCGAGCCTTACTTCCTAACCACCTCATGGTCATGAGGAAGAATGACACGAAGCATGGTAAGATGTTGGTGCACATGTCGCTCTGTGGGTGTGGAATGAGAACCATCTCATAGGCCATCTCATAGGCTAAGGGAGGTTGCCATCAAATTTCTTGTTGAAGCGTATTCCATACTGATCATGGGAAGCCCTGATCAAGGGTTTCTGGTCCATGTGTGGTGGTGTAAATGTTTGGGAGAATTAAGCTGCTGTGTCATACTGAGATGAGATGTAGTTGAGATCCCCTTCAACTGGAGCACGGGGCATTTATCCAAACTGGAGACCGTGGAAGTTCTCAGAAGGTGGTAATCAAGGCTCACCAGGTCTGGTCATCCCAAGTTCAGAGAAACCTTGGTGGCGAGGGGAGGTTGGAGAACTCGAGAAAGAACTTAGAAAGAAACAGCACCTCCTCTTCCCACAGCACAAGCTTCCAACCAAATCCACTCTAGGCTTTTGTGTCTTTTCAGCCTTTCTCTCTGAGTAGGCGTGAAGTCCTAGGTCTTATGATTTCTAACAAATACTTGGAGAGATCATTAACTGGCGGCCTTAGTCTCCCTCAGATATAAAATACTGCCTTATCTCATTGGGTTCTTCTCCAAGTCTGTCAGCAAAATCTCTACCAAGTGACTTGCCAAATGCTAGCTTTGGAGAAAATTCTCTGCCCCTTGTCTACCGTTGCCTCATGGTTGTTCCCTGTTAACTGCACGGGCTTATCTGCCAGTGTTTGGCAACTTTGGTGTTTTGTTTGATGTTCCAGAGTAGCTCTCTCGTCACTGATTTCAGGCTGCTGTGTAAACTGGACCTAGTGAGAGTCTGGCAGAGTCAGCCTTTTAGCCCCGAAGCTATGGGAGATCAGGCTGCCTTCCACAGAAATGTTTCCCTCTATGAATAGCAGCGGTCCCAGGGCTCATCAGTGGTCAGCAAATAAAACTAGCCCAGGAACACTCAGTGACTGCACTGTGCTTCTCAAAGTCCCGGTGGGCACAGATGTAAGTGGAGGCTTTATGTAAGTTGAGCAAGGAGAAATAGTCGAGATGTTTGTTCAAAGACTTCCTTAAAGTCCAGTGGAATTGATTTACCGTCATCTTATGTTAATTAAAAAATTTTGATTCCAGTTTAGCTGCTAATTAGTGATCAGGCATCACAGCACATTTGCCAGGTTCAACCCTGAGCCCAAAGACCAGAAAGGAAGGACTCAGAAACACAGACTTGCTTTGTGCCTTTGGTGCCTTCCAAGGCTTCCCATGTCATAGTGAGCTCTGCCGCTTCATACCGATCTGATCCACATGGGCCCCTTATCTGGCCGAGGTCTTCCTTCCCATGCTTGATGGCTCAGGACTCTTCTGGGAAGTTTTTCCACTGAGGCCTTACCCTGATAAGGGAAGTTCCAGTAAAGACCTTTCTAGGCAGGTTGTTTCCAGAATTGGGAGTCATTTGGTTAAAAAATAACTAAAGAGCAAATCTGTCTCTTTGTAAAAATTTTGACCCAATTGCCTACTAGCCATGTTTCGGTATAGTTTTGTAACTTCTCTGAACTTTACTTTCCCCATTTTTTAAAACAGAGACAACTACTTTGTGGAGATTTGGATACACAGTCGGTGCCCAATAAAGAGGAGCAGGCAGGTCAGGGTGGTCACATTAGGAACAGAGAAACCTTGAGCTCATGTCTGAGCCCCTGCATTCTCTCCCATGCATCTTTGCTGTGCATACGCTAGGTCCCAAGTAGCAGGCTGGGTCTAAGTGGGTGGGAGATGCTGCTTGAGAAAGAAGACATTGTTCAAAACTTGGAAAGAAGACATTGTTCAAAACTTGGAAAGAAGACATTGTTCAAAACTTGTCTCTTACTGTTTTAAGTCGGGTTTTGTTTCCTGATGTGATCACCACTTTCATCATTTCTGTCCATCATGGGGAAGATTCCTGACTGGCCTACGTACGCCAGAGCCTGTGTGTTAGTGCTACATTCAACCAACCTGTGTTTGGCTCCTCTCTTGGGGAGCCTCTTTTCACTGTGAGGAGAAGATGTAGCCGGGCATGGTGGTGCCTGCTTCAAATCCCAGCACGCTGGGAGGCTGAGACAGGAGGATCACCGATTCAAGCCTAGCATGGACAACTTAGCTACTTAGCGAGAGCCTATCTCAAATACAAAATAAATAAATAAATGAAAGGGCTGAGGATGTAGCTCAGTGCAAAGACCCTGAGTTCAATCTCCAGTAACACACACATGCACACACACGTGCACATGGGTACACACACACACACACAGAAGGTGTGACCCACTGAATGGAATTACCTCTACAATTGTGGGTGAGAGGAACTTCAGTACTGGGCTTTGTGAGCCACGTAAGCACAGGATAGTGAGCTGGGGGTGGTGAGGGGGGCTAGGGCTGGGCGCCAGACACCCTGTGGCCCCCATCACTTGGGGCCTGGATTTGGAGAGGCCTGTGCCATCCCAGAAATGGTCTCTGCGGAGCGATCCAGCACTTCCTTAGTTCCCATTAGGAGTGAGCCTCGGGGTCAGGATGTGGGCTTAGCTTTTTTGTCTTACAGTGTCTTAGGGGAAGTCATGTAGAAGGCGACTCCTAGGAAGTGAAGTGGATACCATGCGGTCCACAGTCCGCTGCTCCAGAAGAAAGTTCTGGTGAGTTGAATTGTTCTAGAAGCCACTAAATAATACTTGCTCCGAGTTAGCTGCAGCTGGAAGGCTACAAGGTCTCCAGCTCCTCTCAGTGACATTGGTGGCCAAAAGGGCCTCCTGTGGTCCAGGTCTTGGGGACAGCATTTCCTTGCATTCCAGGGGTGGTAATTCCTGTGTGCTCTTTTGCCAGGGGTTTTATTGCTGATTTTTACTTTTTTTTGCAAGCTTCCATTTCAGAGATAGAGAAAAAGAAGAAATGTTGACTGTCATTTGTTACATGCTCCTTACATTTGTAGTACACTAGTGGTAGCGTTAATAATAACAACAACAATAATAATGATAGCAGCCAACATTTATTTAACCCTTATGATATCCTGGCACTAATTTGTCCTCCCAGCAGTCCTGGGAGGTAGAGCTGGGGCTGAGGATACAGGGTCTCCTCTTAGGCGCTGCACCTTCTGTGTCGTGTCGCAGGGATTTTGCTTTATAAGAAAAACAGATTCAGTCCTTGTTAAAATTCTAAGGGACTAGGATTTACGATTTTGTCCTCAGAACCATCCTGGTTGTCCATCACTGGTTAACAGCAGGTCTCTGTGATTTGTTTCTTCCCAGCTAGGAAAATGTTTTAGTGGGTGAATGAGTACATTGCACAATGACACCCCAGACAGTGTAATAGCATATTGGGCTGGTTACTTGTTTCTGGTTTAGTTTTTTTTTTTTTCACTTTTTATGAAGCAACTATTCTTATTTTGGAATTCACTTTTAAGACAAAAATAAGTGTCCTCAGGAGTCAGAATATGTGCAGACCTGGGCCTGTCTTTTGGGTGTAGGAGCCACTGTGGACACGTCTCCCCTCTGATCTTTAGGCAGCGCCATCCAGGTGGTTGCTTCACTGCTGAGCAGCTCTGTCAGCTCTTGCTTCTGAGAGGGGGAGGCATTCGGTTTGCAGACACTGTCTGATTTTCGTTCTCTTCTGCTGTGTGCCTGGGAACGGTAGAGGAGGGGAGTTAGGAGAGAGGGACTCCGAGTTGTCCCCTCATCAAGACCTCAGCAGATGCTTTCCTGACCAGCCAGCCCTTCCTCCATGCTGATCTGCAACTGCGAGCTGAGGAAGAATTCGCACTCTCCATAGGCCCCACGGCCGACACACGCTCTGCCGCCTGGGCGTCAGGAGCAGCCAGCTTTTCCTCGTGTGTGAGTGGCTTCCTGTGTACCCTTACCTGTCATGTGGGTCTGTGACTTCTGCCATTCCCTTCCTAAGTTCCCTGAGGCTGGGAGCAGAGGGATGTGGCCCTGATGGCGGCTGTTTTGTTTTTGGACTTAAATTCTTGGTAGCTCAGTATGTTCACTTCCCAGGGCTGCCACGGCCTGGTCCACAGGCGTAAGTAACAAGTGCGTTGCCCCACACTTCTGGAGGCTGGAGGTCCAAGATCAAGGATTGGGCAGGTTCCTTCTGAGGCTGTTAGGAGCTCTTCAGGGCCATCCTGCTGCTGGTGGCTCCTGGCCATCTCCGGCCTTCCTGGCTTGGGGCAGCATCAGTGCAGGTGCCCATGGAGCCCCCTCCTTATGTGTCTCAGGGCTCAAATCTCCTTTTGTGTAACCACACGAGTCACATTGAATTCACTCCACTGTGATCTCATCTTGACTAATTACACATGCACCCGTCTTATTTTCAAACAAGGTCACATTCTGTACTACTAAGGGTTAGGATTTCAAAATAGGAAATTTATTTTTTTGTTTCAACATACGAATTTTTGTGTGTGTATGTGTGTGGGACACAATTTAAGTCTTAACACTTAGTGTAGAATTTTCTTTTTGGTATCTGCATTATACCAATGTGTTCTTACTTGGCCAACCTTCAAAACAAACAAAAAAATAGGTAATGGGGATATTTTCCAAGGGCCAGCACAGATGTGAAATGGACTGCCACATCTGCTACATGCTGTGGCTACTACTTTATATTTGATTGGATTAAAAGTTACAGAACAGTATCTGCTTAGGGTAATAAATCAGACAGTTTAGAAGTATGCACAAAAGTAAGAAATCTTGTGTCTTACCCCATTCCCAGTTCTACCCCGGATGAAAAGCTATATTATCCGTAAATGACTTAGTTAGTGGTTATGTCTCCATAGTTGCCCCTAGGCTTTTGTAAACATGCAAATATATAAATATATTTCAGTTTTTCTCATGTACTTCAACTCTGCGACTTTTTTTCCCCACTTTACAGTGTTTCATGGGTGCTTTTTCTGGTCAATAATTGTATACATAGCTCCGACTCACTCTGTTCCGTAATTGCATAGAATTTTGTGGTGGAGATGGACTTTGATTTATTTAATCACTCCCCTGTGAAGGAGTATTTGGGTTCTGTCCACATTCTTTTGTTTTCCCCTGTGTGTGTATCTTTACATTCTTGTGCTTATGTTTCTTTAGAATAAATTGCCAAAAGTAAAGTGGCTGAGTCAAAGAGTATGAATGGCTTCACTTTGTAGCTGTTGGTGAAGATCTTTATTGAGAATTCCGCTTTTAATCAGAACTTTTATGTGATTTTGACAAAATCACAAAGAAGATAATTCACAGGTGTCTTTTCTGCTTGAGCTGCTACTACAAAATCACAGAGACCTGGTGACTTATAAACAACAGGCGTTATTCTCACAGCACTGGAGAGTGGGAGTTCTAGAAGATTCATGGGGTTCTAGAAGATTCACTGGGGTTCTAGAAGATTCACGGGGTTCTAGAAGATTCATCGTCTCATGAGGGCCTGTTTTCTGGTTCAGAGAAATAGCACTTTCTTGCTGTGTCCCTGTATAGAACAAAAGGAGGACAAGCTCCATTTGGCCGTATAAGGGCACTAATTTCATCCACAAGGGTGCCATCCTCATGACCTAATCACTTCCCAAAAGACTTCACTTTGCAGTGCTGTCACCTTGGGGGTTCAGATTTCAACACATAAATTTTGAAAGAGACCATAAATATTCAGACCACAGCAACTGGAGCAAAGATAATAGTATTTTCCACAGACGACGCTGAGCAATTGGATATCCATAGGCAAAACAACCGTCCCCATGTCCATAAAACGCCAAATAAAGACCTTACAGTTTTTCAACTTGACAGTGGTATGAAAGCATAACTGTAGACCCACTCTCTGTTTTTCACTTTCAGGATGGTATTCAATAAGTTATGAAATATTCAGTATTTTATTATAAGACAGGCATTGTGTTAGATGATTTGCCAAACTGTTGGCTAATATAAGTGTTCTGAGCATATTTAAGGAAGGCCAGGCTAAGCCATGATATCTGGCAGGTTACATACATTAAATGCATTGTTGACTTCAGATTATTTCAACATAGGGTGAGTTTATCAGGGCATAACCCATTATAAGTCGAAGAGTATCTGTACTTAATCCATACTGCATGTTGTATACAAAAATTAACTAAAAGTGGGTCAGAGATCTAAGTTTAAATTTAACATAACTTTTAGACATAAGGAGCAGAATATCATTGTAACTTTGTGATTATTTATACAAACATCATTACAGTCAAGATAAAGACTTATAAAAACACGGCACCATATTTTTCAATCATACCCCATAGGCTGGGAGAAAATATTTGTAACTCATGTGTAGAATAAATGACTTGGATCCAGTATATATAAAGAAGTTTTCAAAACTCATATTAAGAAGATAAGAAAATTCTAGAAATGATCATCCTAAGAAAATGGGCAAATGATTTGAATAAAAAAAATATGACACATGGATGAAAGATAAGCACATGAAGATGTTCAATGTCACTATGAAAACCACAGTGAGATATTACTATGCAACTACTGGAATAGTTAATATCAAATTCCAAGAGTAGGTAAGCATGTGGAGGAACTGGAACTCTCATGGAAAAACAGTGAATAGTAATTGAAAGAAGATCAGTATTTTCCTGAGGCCCTGATGGGAGGAAGGGATTAAAAAGGGATTTCAGTAAGGTTTGGAAGTGATGTTATATGTTCAAGATCTTGATTATGGCCATGGATTCTTGGGTTTATCCATATGTCAGAATGTACCATTTATTTATTATATGTCACCTATCCTGATGTAAAGCTTTTAAAAGATGTTCATGTGAAATATAATAGGCCAGGCCCACTGGTAGATGTTGAAGGAACTAACAGTACCTTCTCAGGATGCTCCCGTCCTGAGAATTCTTTGTACATTTCATTTTTTTAAACTGGAAATTAGAATTCTGACCCAGAACGTAAATAATGAACTCTATATGTGGTTCTCTCCATTTAAATACTTCTTCATTTAGTTTCTGAAGTGATCTTCCTTTCTTTCTTTTTCTTCCCTTGTTTTCTTCTTTTCTGTCTCTCTCTGTCTCTCTCTTGTGTCTCTCTGTCTCCCCCCCCCCCACAAAATCAATCTCCCTTTGCATAAGCATCTTATAGTGAAGCCAAAGTTTGAGAGAAGTCCAGACCAAACAGGAAAAAGTTCAGACTGAGGATTTTTAATACTTGCTCACTCTACATGGCTTTATTTCTCTTTCATGTCCCATGTTCATTCATTTCTTGCTTTTTTTATAACCCGTTGGCTTTCCAGCTGGTGCAATCCTTGGGGACCTTTTAAAGCCACGTGTCCCAGTGCTGAGTTCTCACCCAACTGGCCATGGCCTGTGTGGCTGTCTGTCTGGGCCACCTTCTTACTGTTTTTCCTTCAGTGACAGAAAGCACAGAGGCACTACATCAACAAAACCATTAGTGTGGGTCTTCATTCTTGTTTGTGAATCAAGATAATATACCTACCAGACGTGGGGTCTGGATTCCTTGTGATACAACTCTTTTATATGTTAAGAACATGGCAAGTAAAAAATATAGATGACGGAACAACTTTAGTAAAGGCTCTTGACCTTCAATAGAAAGCATTCATGAAACAACTTTAATTGTTTGAAATTGTTTTTCCCTTCAGGGAGTGAAATTTGAGGCTTTCAATGCAACCCTTTTTTAAAAGTCAAGGATGATGAATATAAGACCCTGTCCCATGACTATTTAAAGAGGCCACATGGCATGTTGTCCAGCCTAGGGCCATGTTGATGTGAAGGGACACTGTTGGTAACCAACCAGGACAGCAGATAGAAAACGAGCCAGGATGTGTGGCAGCCCCAAGAATGGCAAGTAAAACGCCAGACTTCTGTTCCCAGCCCTGTTCACTTCAGAGGTGAAGGAAAGAAAAATAGATTGAGGTGTGAGAGAAGCAGATGTTCAGGAAGCCAGGAGCAGGGGGACACGGGGCAGTTGAGGTGATGAAGGGTACACATACACAAAAGAAAGAAATGGAAGAGTGGCAGGTGTCACACAGGCACCTAGCATCAGTTCTGGCACAGATGTGGCCCCACAAAAGCGAGCTGTCATGTTTCACATGCAGATTTTGCTTATCAGTGTGTCAGTACTTCACCTAGTCACACCTGCTCAGGTGCTGAGTGCTGTGTGGATTACCTGACTCTGGCAGCATCTGTGTCCTTCAGAGGCACAGTGTGGAACCTGGAAGATAATAAAAACTGACTCAAAGCACAGGGGTGAGCAGCTGGGGGAAGTGGGTTATTGGGACTATTTCTGTACTTACAGCTCAGGCTGCTGGAAATCCATGTGACGGGTGGCTTGGAGAAGATAGCAGGAATTTAGTGGGGCACCCAGGGACCCACATCTGGACGAGTTCATTTATTAGGAGTTAGCTCAGGGCCTCTGTGTTGTAGTTTGTACATGTATTTTCTAAACTTCAAAATGGGAATAATAACATTACCTTCTGGATGTTGTGAATGGTAGTTGAGGCCTACGGACTGCAAAGAACTTAGCATATTGTCTGGTACATCTTTGAAAGTCAGTAAATACGAACTCTTTCCCTTACTTAGACCCCAATAAACTAGAAACAGAAGCATAGAACTTTGGAGTCAAGTGGATGGTAAGGGTCAGGTGTTTCCTGAATTCTGTTCCAGAGAGCCTGGTTTCGTGAGATGCTCTTAGGAGACTTGCTGCAAAGTGTTGAGTTTTTAAATATGTTTGGGAAGCCCGAGGTGAAACAAAGTGAGCCTGCTTACTTAGGGCAGAGCTGCAGGCAGCCTTTAGGGTGCCAGGGCCCTGAGGGTTTCCAAGTGAGAGGAGACGGTGGTCTTCCCCTCTGCACAGAGGTGTGTTCCACAGGGCAGGACACTTCGGTATAGAACCAGAAACCCTTTCAGTTGACCAACTATGGGCCTGAGGTTTGGCTCCAGCTGGCAGAAATGTTTCCGTTGGCTCCTTCAGTATATAGAAAAACGTTACAAGTTAGTTTCCAGGATTTAAAAATTAGAGGAATTTATAAGGAAAGCTAGACTTGATTTTCTCAAAAAATGGGAGGAGGGTCAGACCAGAGGTCTGGCTTCACAGATGGTGACCACTGAGGAGACTGTCCTGTTGGGATGGCATAGATGTGGGCTCCTGCTTGTCCCAGGCCTGACTTGGCAGGTCCCACTGTGTGGCACAGCCTGCTGGTCCCTATGCCTCCCTGAGTCGGGGGTCCTGATCTAGTTCAGCTACTTCTTTGTCCAACAAGAGAACTAAACTCTAAATTCATTAATGTTGGAATCAGGACCAGACCCAGGGTTTCTGACTTTGAAAGGTGATAAACTGGGCACGGAGGTGCACACCTGAAATCTCAGTGGCTTGGGAAGCTGAAGCTAGAGAATTGCACGCTTAAGCCCATCCTAGGCAACCCAGTCTCAAAATACAAAAAGCAAACAGGGCTAAGGATATAGCTCAGTGCAAAGGCCGTAGGTTTCAGGATCCAGTACTGCGGAAAAAAGCGACAGACAATTCCATAGCTAATTTTGTTGAGCACCATTCACTGCACCCTAAGCACAGCTGCGGTTGCCCACCTTTGGGTTCCTGGAGGCCAATTCCTCTCTCTCTTTGGGGAACTGTGTGTTGAATTTTGTGTGGGTGGAATGGAGAGATGAGGTTAGCTCTTCTCTCCTGGACACCCAGAAGCACCGGAACCGGAAGTGTCGCTGCCCACTCTGTTTTCTTAGCAGGATACCCACAGGTAGACTTCCCAGCAGAGGTGGGTGGCTCCTTCTACTTTTCACTAAATGCAGATCCCACACATCAAGCAACTCAAACGAAGTGTTTTTGTAGTGTTGGGTCATTTGGAGGATTAATACTGCCAAACATGGGAATAGATTGCTTCCCCAAAAGGGAGGGTGTAGCAGGTTCAAGAGGGTGTTTAATTAAGTAGATGGTGACATTTTCCTCATAGATTATCAGCCTAGGAAGAACTATTTAAATGCTGTTTCGGAAAATAAACTGGAAGACATCCGCTCCATATTTAGAGAATCCTGTTTCCACCCTGAATCCCTCAAAAGCGCTTTGTAGCTTTGTAGATGTGTTCCAGTCATCCGGGCAGCAGCTGCCCCTCCTCTCACCTTCCCAGGTCTGTCCCTGCTTAACCCTGCCCGCTTCCCACGGAGCTGTGACATTCTGACCATTGTTGGCATGCGGAGTACATGGAACTAAGTCACACCGAGGCTTGGGCTCTAAACCAGTGTGTCAGACCTCCCACCCTCTATCCAGGTTTTGTTTTCCTGATGCAGACAGATGATGGTCACCCTCTGGTTCCCAGGCCTCCCGTCCTCCATCTGAAGTGGATGATGTTGTCTAAGTGGAGGTCTGAAAGGGCTGCCTGTAACTCCTGCATTTGATTTCCTCTCCAATAAAAATTGAGCTTCACTGGTACACTGTTCTAAAATGTAGTGTACATGATGATCACTCAGATATAGCACACTTGGTCTTCCTAGTTACATCCTCTATACCTGTATATTCTTCCCATCTCTCTGTCTGCCTGTCCGTCCATGTCTGTCTGTCTATCTATCTATCTTCTTATGTTTTCTCATAGCACCTTTTAAAACCAGAAATTCATCTGAAATAGTACTGCTCGTGTTTATTGATGTAGCGGTAAAAAAGCAAAAGAATACTGCTGCCAATATAGTACAGAAGTTCTGGCCAATTGGGAAACTCAAAAAGTAAAATCCACAGCTACACATTACAAAGTACAGCTACACATTAGACCCTCAAATAGTTCTGAAAAGGCTAGCTTTTGGTTAGTTATGGAACAATGCATAATCTTTTCAAGCACCTTTCAATAAAAATACCATTAAAATAAGACTAAAATCTCTCAAGCACCAATTATATAATGAAAGGAGGGATTTAGTTATATTTGAAAACAGACTAAAGTTATAATGAAGGTTATAGCTGAGCCTAAAATTTTCAGCTCTGAGCTTCCTGGTAGCTGAGGTAAGAACAGAAACAGGATGAGTTGTTTTACCCTCATTGCCTACTAGAAAATTATACATCAGTTTATCTGGAGCCCTAAGATTTTATGTATCTTGAAGACCCTGGGATGTATCATCTGAATCTTTGTATGAGACATTGTAACACAGAATGTTGGGTAATTGTACTTTTTGCCAAAGTTGTCCCTAGAAGTTGAAAAAATAAACAATTCAGTAGGAATGCTAAGCCTGTTTATATATAGAAGTGGATCTCTGTGTTTTTTCGGGGGATGGCGGGGTTCAGCTTCATTTTCCATCTTCTGGTTACAGCAGCCTGCCTTTGCTTTTGTAGAACTATTTTCCTCCCACTCCGGTGGGGAGAGTCCATTCACTTTGGGGAGTGGTGTCTGCTAATCAGTGTGCCATCTTTTAGCGATGGGGCCAAGAGGTGCCTCCAACTTGATTAACTAGACACGTTCTTCTAGAAGTTTGGACTCCTGAGTGCCACAACACAAAAGCCAAAGTGTCTAGGGTTGAAAGTTCTTCCAACCACCTTCTGAAGATGGTCTATAGATGGGAAGATAGTCTTCCCATCTTCATATAGATGAGGATAGACTTTAGCTGGAAGCTGCTCGGTTCTTTCTGAGCTTGGTCCCTCTAACTCACCAGTCCAATGTGTGTGTGTGTGTGTGTGTGTGTGTGTGTGTACATATTTCTGAGTGAGTCACAGTTGGTGTCTGTTACTCGCATCCGTAAAGCTCTGACTGACTTGTAGAGAGACTTTCCCGTTGAACCATTGATGTTTATTCTTCAGTTTTGTTTCACAAGAGGTAATGGATGGAGTTGAGCATGTGTATAGGGAAAAGTAAAGGAACCACACTTTGCCTCAGATACCAGAAACCACTGCATACACAGATATTCATATCTTTGTATATGAATGCACTTTCCTTGTAAAAAGTATGTATGCTCAGCTAGAGGTTGAAGAAAAGATGCAAAGAATCCCCCCTACCCCACCCCAGGCCCTGGAATTTCTCTTATGCACAAATACTTACTTTATTGCAAGACTCATCCTAAGTATACCCTAGTCCTGGACCATCGCCTCTACTTTCTGGGCCATCCTTTGGAGAAAGATTTTTGTTCTTGTTCATCAGGGTGTAGGCCTTCTTGGCAACTGCTATAAATCTTACGGTTTTTATAACTTGGATGTTGCTTTTACCTTCCCGCCAAATCTCTGCACTGAAAATGCAGAGTGTCATTTTAAGTAATGATGCTTTTACTGCATCCAAAACAAAGTAATTTTCGTGCACGTTATACAACGAATCCCTCTTGTTTCTCTGTCTGGAATGGAAATGGTGTGAGGGATTCAAACAGCTGTTTTGGCCAAACCGAAAAAAGAAAAAAAAAAGGACTCAGTCTCAGGCCATCTGAGTTTCCTTTCTTAAGAAACATTGTAGGTGTTGGTTAAAAATGTCGATGGCTTTGTAAGTTCACTCTAGGACAGTATAGATTCTTTAGCCCAGAGAGTTAAATATACCCCTATCTTTGGTATTCCTGACTTTCTGGGTAGGGAATGTGGCTTGCCAGCCTTCAAGACCTGCTCTGCTACTTTGATTTAAAACAAGGCAAAATCTTCAAAACAAAGCTCTTGGATCCAGGAGCGTTCATCTGGCCTTGGTTAGCTCAGCACCCCCCCACCCCATCCATCCCTCCCTGTGCTTTCTGCCAGCTTGATTCTTGGTAGAAAACCAATGGTAACGCAAATGTGCAAGTCCAGGGAAGTGTCATACAACCAAAACAGACTCAAATTAGTATTTTCCTGATGAGTCTATTCTTGGGGAAATTATGTTTAAATATTCAGGTATAGAGTACAGCCAGTATCTGTTTTAGGAAGCTGGTAGACTGAATGATCCAGCTTAGGGGTTTTCTGGAAGTAAGGTAGTCTCAGGAATGAAGGATAAATCCGTTTTTAAAACCTACCCGTTTGTGTTTCCTTCTCTCTGCTGTATTAATGGTAATAGCACAGGCTTAGTGGTGAACTCTTCATTCTTGTGCCCAGAGAATTGGCGTTTTTCTTCATAATTGAATGGCTTTACTGCAAGGGCTGATCCGTGAGATAAGATTTTGCTCTGAACTGGAGAGCGTGTGTGCTGGCAGGGTACCTCGAAGCACGGTATACATTCAGTGAAAATGCGACTGGGTATTTTGGAAATCAAAATTAATTTGCCTGTAAGGTGGAATTGCTCTGAGTTGGGGCCACATCTGTGTCCCCTAGACTCTCTTCTTGTTTGGCTTTTTTCTGCCTTTTTCTCTCACCATTAACGAGAGTGAAGTTCTTTCCATTCCTAAATTTCTTTGAGCTCTCTGCTGAGCCTTTTAGATACTTTTAAATAGCTTTTCCAAGGGGTGATCATTACTTCTTTCCCATCTTCCCTTTTTTAGCAGCTAGCCATATGATCCTGGTGGGCAGGAAGTTACAACTGAATTGAACAAAATCAAATTTGATGTTGCCACAAAACCATTGTCTTCCCTCTTCCTTGTACTTTTCTTTTTTTTGCCTTATGGTTACGAGGGCATTGTCTTTGCAGTGTTTTAGATTATAGATGAAGGGATAAATACATTCATTTTGATCCAAGAAGTGGGAGAAATTGATGTAGTTTTGATTTCATATAACATACTGAAAATCTATCTTGGAACTGAGCAGATGGCTACTTTGATTAAATAATTGATGCTTTTTATCTTCGTAATTTCATTCATTGGCCCTTAAATAGGAAATTTAATTTTTATTTGCACTGTTAGTAACCATTGGTAATTAAGAAAAAGTGTGATAGAGCCGGTCCCAGCACCTGGAAGGAAGTTCCCTGCCTCCATCCCAGGCTCCTAGGGCAGAGAAGCTCAGCCAGTCCCAGCACCCAGAAGGAAGCTCTCCTGCTGCCATCCCAGGCTCCTAGGGCAGAGAAGCTCAGCTGGTCCCAGCACCTGGAAGGAAGGAAGCTCCCCTGCTGCCATCCCAGGCTCCTAGGGCAGAGAAGGTGAGCAGTGTGGGCACCAGAAGCAACCCCCACCCCCACGGAAATGAGAAAACACATAAACAAGCCTCAAAAACAGAGTTCCAGATCACCTACAGCAACCCCAAAGGGAAACGAGATGGAACAATGTAATACTCAACTACCTGGACTCTCTGAACTGGCAACAAAAGAGGATCTGGGAAAAATGAAATCAGAAATAATTACTCAGATAACAGCAAAGATTTTGCTCATGGTGCAAGACATGATTAATAAATCTAGAGAGGATACAGATAAAAAAATAGAGGATCTGAGGAACATGATGGAATCCCAACACAGGAAACAAATGGAATCCAAGAAAAAGTGTGATAAGAGCAATTATTTTTCATTTCTTATATCTCTTGTATCTCAGACTGAGGAATTTTTTTGTAACATGAAAATTTCATAAATGTTAACATTAATTTTTTTTCACATTCTCAATATGATCGGAAGCCTGATTCAGAAATTTAAAGCTAGATTAGGTTTGGCTTCAGCAGACAGGTAAGTCATGGGTATGTTAGAGCCCATATTTTGGGGGTTTTGGGTAGAATACTGACAATGAAATATATTCAACTAAAGTACTATTATTATTGACTTATTAATTCTTAATGAATGGATCTCAGAACTCAAAAGGGTCATGGTATTATTTGAGGACATCTTCTGACCTTATGCATTGCCTGTAAACTGGAAAAAATATACTTTATGATATGTCAACTACTTTTCAAATCCTGGGTGCTTTATTAAAAGAAGTATGTGTTGGAAGTCATTGATTCTCAGTGGCATTTATACTTTATGCATATTTTCAATCAGCGAATGACAAAATGTTACATGTGGGTCAGTGACATTTTGAATTTTAAAAAGGATTGTGGTACAGTACTTGAAAGAGTTGGGTTCTATCAAATTGATTAATGCAGATCACGGGTGGAATACACTGACTTTGATGGAATTTGTTGCATGCTTCTTCTTGTGGATACTTCTTTCTTTCTTTCTTTCTTTATTTTCCTCTTTAATTATTTTAAAAACATGCTTGCTGACTTTGTTTTGGGGCGAGGAGTCAAATTACATTCTAAGGAGGGTCTCATGGAGTGGTCTCTGTGCTCAACAAGGTTTCAGCCCATTGAATATGAAGTAGATTGTTGTTACTATAGAGGAAACTTTTATTGTAAGATTCTGTGGCAATGAAGACAAGGCCCTTCATCATCATGCCTTTATTGATTAGGAATACAAAGGTTTTCCTCAACCCTACCCAGGGGGATCCTAACATCTCAGGATGACCATTGTGTTACGTGGCCATCTATTTGCTTGAGAGAGTAAATATTTTAATTGGATGCTTCTTTGCCCCCAGCTGAATTAGAGCTCTGTTAGTAAGAACAAAGGCAAAAATGGTGGGCAGCACACCATCTCTCTCACTAAGTGTAAAATGATGGCAGATGTGAAAGTTGCTCTATCCCAAGATTCTGTGAGTTTGTTTATTTGTCTTACAGCCTTTCAGGTTTCCCCCTGTGGCTCAGTGCAATAACAACGAAGTCAACAGAGTGCTCTGATTAGAACAATCAGTCTATGCTTGGTCTGATTTGGCAGTAGATGACTTTACAGCCTATTTTTTCTTTTTTAAAGCACTTTGTCTAATGGCATGTGTTGAGAATTGCTGAGAGTACTAAGAAATTTTTGATTAAAAAGATTATGTCTGAGTATGTTTGTTTGGATAGATGTTGTTGGTGAATTTCTTATTTGGAAGAATGTCATTCAGTTTGTATCTCTTGTCCTTTTATTTCTCCATCTTTGCAGTCCTTCGCACATTGAATGTGAGAAGATTGTGTGGAACAAGGCCAGATGAACTCAAATGTTAGTGATTAGGTGGAACCACCCATCTCCCTTCTGTGGCTGGTGCTTGTAAGGAAGCGCCTTTGTCAGCCTCCGTGATGGGGCTTTGATGCTTTGATTCAGCCCCAGGTACCATCATCTTCATTTCTCCATCCTCTTGTGGCTCGCCAACCACATGTGTTTTTGCACATGTGTGTGTTTCGATGCTCGATGCTTTGCTGGTGTTGTTTCCTTAGTCTGAACTATCCCTTCCCATTGCTGGCCTGCTCTGCCTGGCAGATCACAGCAGGCACAGTTGCCCCACTTCGGCCAAAGTCTTCCTTCATCTCCACTCACAGCAAGCCAGCCCTTTCTTCTGGGTGCCTTACTGTGTTCTTCAGTCTCAGTTATACCTCTTAGCTCATTTTGGATTTTCATTTTATTAGAATTGTCTCTGCACTTTCATCTCTGAAGTCCTCTAAGCCCTAGAGGATAGAGATTAGGTCTTTATTCACCATCGTATGTCCCATTGCACTTGGAATAGTACTTGAAAGGTAGGAGTGGAGATATGATACGAGCTTAATAAAAATACAAGTATTTATTTCAGCAGTGCTTTAGCAAACTAATGATTTTATAAATTATTATTGCCATCTCTTAATTTCTGTGGAAGTAAAATTCAGAGGTAGAATGCCATGACCTTGTACATTAATTAGAATGTGAAGAGTTTGACTTTTGTATTGAGAGAGGAAAGCAGACACCTTTCTTTGTATTTATCTCTAGAGCCAGTGGTTAATGAAGGACACTATTCCGTGTGCTTGTGTTAAACTCTTTGGGATATGTCCTGGATTTCCTTGATATTAAGATCCAAATATTTTATGTAGTATCTATGTTGTCCCTTGTTATTGCCTGATTACTATCAGGAACATTGTCTTTGTTTTACTTAATTTCAAAATTGCAAGGTATGACAACATTTGGTACTATTCATAATAAATGGAAATTAATGGAAAATATAGTATTTTTTGGGTTGCTTTTCCTTGTGGGATAAAATGAGTGCTAGGTGAGCACCATCAAAAAAACCCAGAAAGCAGGAGAGTGCTCAGAAGAAAAAGAAAGTTATCTTAAAAAGACATCAAAGCCAAGTTGGCTTTCGTTGAGATATTATGGTACGCTCCACACCACAAAATAAATGATGACTATTGTAGATTATAGCCCATTAACAGAATGACTCCGATTTCATACTATGATAGCTGTACTTTAAATAAACAAATAGGTGAAGGAGGCAAAGCTCTTTCTTACAGTAGTGTTAACTAACGAAGCAGGAATGATACAATTAGAAAAATAACCATTTTATAATCACTATAGTAATAATTGATCTGGGCAAAAATATTCAGTGAATACTAAAACTAGTGAGTGAGGGTTTGATGTGGAACAGGTTATTTACATGATCTCAAAGGTCTTCCCACAAATGATCAGTTGTGGGACAATAGTGACTCTCCAGTGAAGTCAGGTGGTCATCACTTAGACAAAACTAGCATCCCCCTCCAATGGGGCAGATGGTGGCTGTGTGCCTCCTGATAGACACACCGAGAAGGATCACTGCCATAGTGCTCCTGGCCCAGAGCTGTGTTCTCTGAAATAACTGGCTGGTGCTCTTCACAAACTTCAAAGCTCTGAGAAGGCAAAGGCTGAGAGATGGTCCCAGATAAAGTTGACAGGAAGACCAAATGAAGTGTGTGGCTTGAACTGGATCTTGGGCCAGGAAAACATTTTTCAAGAAGGACTTTGTTGAGATGGTTGGTGACATAACTTCACCATGGTTGTCTCATAGGCTGTGCTTAGTCTTGGGAAACAAAGGCTGAAGTTTTTAGGGGGCAAGGAGGAAGCCTGTGCCTATCTGACTCTTGGGTGTACACGTGGGAAGGGGAAGAAGGGAGGTGAAGGGAAGAGAAAGGGGGAAAGGAGGAGGAGGAGGAGGAATAGAGATGAGGAGGAGAGAAAAGAAAGGAAAAAAGGGAGAAAGCAAATGAATGAGAATGAAATATGTCATTTATAATAAAAGCAAATGTGATAAACTGTTGACAGTTGATAGATCTGATAAAACTATAACTGTTTTTGCTACATTTTTGTAAATTGGAAATTCTTTCAAAATCAAATGTTAAAAAAGAGCACATTAGGCGTATTCACAGGCTTCCCTTCTGGCTCCTTTGGGGTGTGTGTTTTCTGTGCAGTCTAGGGCAAAGGAAGGGGGTTGTTCTATTTGGTTTTTCACCTGGCTAAGGTAAGTTGGCCCTAAATATTTGTTGGATGTTTGGATGGAACTCAGAGCCTTGAGGTACCTGCCTTGGGCTGTGGAATAGTCACCTTCCGTAGCTGCAAATGCCAGTTGTAAAGAAGTAGAGCGTGCCTGCTTCTTTGCACTTTCTGCCTCTCTTCTGGTGGGAATGTGAATGAGAAGTCTGAGAGGCCTTTACAGGCCATGTGTAGAGTAAGCCATGTGCTAAGAATAATAGAACAAAAAGATAGCCCACTGGGTCTCTCATGCCATGGCATGCTAGCTCTGGCCTACTTACCCCAGACTTTATTAATGTGGGAGACAAATACACATCTGTCTTCTTCAAACCATTAATATTTTGCTTTTCATTTTATTTGCAGCTGAAGCTAATCCTCAGTGATGCATTATGCTTTCTAAAAAATCATCACTCTTGAATTTTTGCTTCTGGGTAGAGTGTATTTCATTTGTGTCATATGTACGTTATCTATGAAAACTTGCTGGCTCTGCTTTGTTTGTTTTCCCTTCCTATGAGTAGAATTTGTCTGCCTGTGTCAGAGATTCAGTTTTTGTCCTTGGGTCGATGGGTCAGTGTCTGTGACTCTCAGTGTTTTTCATGCTGCAGACCCCTCCTTCTTTCTTTCCCATGGCATACTGTCTCCATTTTGCAAATTGGTAAATTGGTCTGAAAAGATTGTGAGAACTGCCTTTCTTGAGAGATTTCTTGGGAGATTTCTTGCCTGGACCAACCCAGCTAGAAACCAGATGTGCAGAGGTAAGCACTTGGGATAATCAGAAAATAAGGAAATTTTAACTATTTCCACCTGTCAGAAACATTTTACTTCAGCTGAAGGATTCGGAGCAGAGTTTTAAAGTGCTCATTCTGCCTGGTGAGTTTTGTTTAGCAGATTTTTGTACTTTTTTGGAATGCACTCATGTTCTTACTTGCTCAGTAGACGGTTCTTCCTTTGAAACTATTTATTGCCACTAGGCTGTGGTGCAGTCGGTCTCATGGATAATAGCTGGCTGTGTGTGCCCACAGCACAACATAAATAGAGTGACAGACTTCCAGCTTGTTTATTGTTAGACTGGTATGTAAGCAATGGAGCCTAACTCCTCAATTAAGCCTATGTGTGTATCTGGGTAGTGGAATACAGGAACTTGAAAGTGGACCATTCGAGGATGTTGTATGACATTCTGTTATTTCCTTTAAAACATCTATTTTTCAAATGCTACAGGGATGCAGATTGTATTTACTTGCATAATTTCCATCATAATGTTATTTCATGGCATGGCCCATAGGCTGGAAGCTCTGTAATTTCAAGTGCGATTTCTTCTAGTGGGCTGACTCTTGGTTCCTTGGCTTGTATGAATTAGAAAGCTAATTTGTAATTACTTTGATGAAATGATTATATTTGGAACTGCCACGGGTAAGGTCTTCCTGCTCTCTAAACTCCAAACAGCCCAGACAGGAAAGAGTGTTTGGCATTATTGCTACAGAAAAAGGGAACAAACAACTTTGGTTTGTTTTGTCCAGGGTCACTAAAGAAGCCCCTCTCACAATTTGGCCAGCAAGCACAACAAAACAAACAAAACACCAAAGACAACCAACGTCCTTCCAAATCAAAGCCACACTTAAGAGTGGTGCCCAGTGAAACATAAGTGAAATACTCCCCTGGCTTCTGTGAGCCAGGGATGATGGGAAAAGGGGAAACGAGGAATCAGGACATTTCCATGGACGTTTCAGTCCTGCTAAGTGTCCTCTTTATGTCTTTAAGGAAGGTACACAAACCTCCGAGGTGCAGGTGCCCCTTCAGTAAAATGATTCTCATAGTATCTACCCCATGGAGTTCTGAGTGTGACGTGAGACCATATATGTACAAGGGTTTTATAAAGTGAAAAATATTTCAAGTAGTTTTTAGCAGTCTGTTAATTAAAGGAGCAGCATGCCCTCCGCAGACTTGCAATGCTGATTTTCCTGGTAAGCAGCACTGTAATTTATATTCTACATAATAGTGATGATTAAGAAGTTGTCAGAGTTTTTATGTAATGTGCATATATCTATGCTGATTAAAGTGAGTAGCATTTCCATACCTTCAGGATTATTGCTGCTATTAGTGAAAGCTTATGAGAAGGAAAGTAGGCAAATTAAAAACAAAACAAAACAAAAGCATAGCCTCTCTTGACCTTGGGGATGAAGGATTAACAAGTATTGAGTGTCTGTGGACAACTGCATCCCTGACCAGGTAGCCATGGGGGTTGCCAGAAGCATGGTTCTGCTAATGTTCTCACGGTTTATCTAGGTTGTAGCATTTCCTTTCTTTTTCAGACAAAATAATACTATATTTCATTGTATGTGTGCATCACATTTTGTGTATCCATTCATCTGCCAATGGACATTGGGATTGCTTTTGCTTTGGAATATTGTAAATAATGCTGTTATGAGCATCCAATTGCAAGTATTTTTGATTCTTTTGAAGGTAAACTCAGGAGTGGAACTGCTGAATTATAATTTAATTCTATTTTTAACATTTTGAGGAACCGCCATAATGTTTTCTGTAGTGACTGCACCATTTTACAATCTCATTAACAGTGTGCAAATGTTAGTATTTCTCCACATGCTCAATGATACTTACTTTCTGTTTTTGTTTTTGTTGGATCATTCTTTCGACAGTCATCATCCTGATGAGTGAACAGTTGTATATCATTGTGGTTTTGATTTGCATTTCCCTAGTGATTAGTGAGGTTGAGCATATTTCCATGTGGTTTTTGGCTCTTTGTATATTTTCTTTGGAGAAATGTCTACTTGTTTCCAATTCTGATTTTAAATATGTAACAAAATATACACATAATATCATAGATAGGACTTTAAAAATGAAAGTAAAAAAATTTCACAACTACTTGTTATATAATGATATAAATTAAATAACATGTTTTTTTAATAATTGGAAACATTCACATTTATTTTTTCAAAATATTCTATGATGAAATATATAAAAAACTGAGTAAATCTATTAAATGAGGGCATATGTACCTAATAGACTGTTTTCTTAAAATTATCTAAGAAACGCTTTGCATTTTAAAATTTACTACATTGGAAGATAATTATTGGTGTTTATGTTTGGGAGATAAAAGTATGAACTTATATTTATGTGTATCCAGTTACCACAATGTTATAAGTCTTTCGTTTCAGTTAATAAAACTGTTCAAAAGTTGACTTCATAATATGTGATGTTTAGAGAGGGGCAGTAATACGAATTTAAGGTATAGTTCTATTTTTTTATCTTACGTATTTCTAAAAGCTATTATAATTCTAATAAACTCTATTTTAGACATCATGGTTATTTTGTGTGGCAATCTAATAAAATGCTCCATTATGTGATACACACATACACACACACATGGCCCTGTTGGATTAGAGAGGCACGTGTCCAAGAGCCAAGCTTTATGAAGTCTATACACCAAAGGAAGTACAGAGAAAGTGGAATGTAAGAGACTTAGTCATGTAGAAGAGTTTTGCACAACAGGTGGGCTTTTAAGAATATTGTCCAGGAGAAGATGCAAAACCTTAATTAGTTTAGAGAGGTCTTTTGCTTGTCAAGCAGAACGTGGCTACTGGTGGAGACAGGCTTTGTTACATGATAGACCTAATGTGTTGGATTTTGATCGTAGGCAACTGGAATGCAAGTTAACAAGCCCTGTTCATTACCTGAGGCTTCTGCTTAGGGAGTTTTGAAGGTCTGTGGGATATTTTTCCTGTTTTTTTTTTGAGCACCAGAGTGGCTAATGGCATGGCAGGTATCAGACTTAATACTGCCAGAAGGCAAGCATAAATTGGGCAATTTCAGAGGTACTACTTCAGAGAACAAGGTTTGGGATTTGAAACTCTCACTAGGAAGTGAGAAAGGAAGAGTATTTCGTTTTACTTTTTTTTTTTTAAAGGGGGAATTGCCTTTGGAGATTAAATAATTTGTAGAGATTGTGGGGATAAAAGTGACATTTTGCATTTTTAATGAATGCATTATTTGGGGAATACAGTTCAAATTGAGGAAGTTAAATTTGCTGGGGTGAAGATGGAGAAATATGAAAGGATTTTGAAGGATTGAATCTCTTTTAATGAGGTGGTCTGCAGAGTGAAACTTTCGGGAAGGAGTGTCATGAATTGATGAAAACAGTCACATTCAGTAGCTTTGGAGGGGCCCCTCATAGACCCACTTGAATCCTGGTTCTAGCTTTCACAGCTGGCTGCAGTTGTTTGGATGAGGATAAAAATTAGAGATACTACTTGTTTTTCTGTATTTGTCAAGAATAATGCCAGGCTGCTTAAAAGTTTGACCTGAAAAAGGCTACGGGGAGCCGGGGATTTAGCTCAGTGGTTTTGCCGCCTGCTGCGCAAGAGCAAGGACCTGAGTTCAATCCCCGGTACCAAAAAAAAAAAAAAAAAAAAAAAGGCTATGGGGTATGGGCTTCTTGTGGACAAGGTATCCTACTTTCTGTGTCTTCCCTCTCATCGAGAATACAACTGTCCCTGAAATCATGGTTAACTGAAGTTCAGATCTCTGTGAGAACTGAAAAGTAACATATTTTGTTTACACAATGCTGTTTTTTTCTTTATTCTTGTGTTTGTATTGGAAATGAGTAATTTAGTCCCAGAAGAAGTACATGTGGGGCTTTCTGCCAAGACCCAGTGCCAAACATGAATTTTGTGATTAAAGTGTCCAATGTTAATCTTTGCTTGACAAAAAACGAGTGAGAATGGGCTCTTATTTGTTTGTTTTTAACATTAGGTTGTCAAAAAAGAAAGCAGTATAATTAAAATGTATGATCTAGGAGAGGCTGAGTTAATATATTGAGCTCTGACCAGTGTGGAGATCTTGATCTTGTGAAAATGAGATTTTTACAACAATTGAGATTAATACTAAGTCTCCTTGTTTTTGTTTTTTGGCTGTTTCCCTTAGATGGTGGCTTGGCTGTGGGGCAGGTATGTTTTTCCTTCCTTGCTTTTTTCACCTATGGGATTTAATATTCATATACCATATTTCTGTAGAATGTCAGCTACTGAAATTTTAAAAAGTGATTTTCATTTACTAATGAAACACATGTTTCTTGAGCAGCTCCTAGGAGCCAGAGTGTATATTGAGCGTTGTCTTAGTCTCCTGGGAGACCGCTGTCTTGAGGATACAATAGGCGTAGCAATGTGTCAGTGCCAGAAAGCGGAGGTAGTGTTGTAACGAAAACAGGCAGAAGGCGATGAAGACGTCATCAAAGGCAGTGACTGTTGCATGGAGGAGGTGGCAGAGGTTGAGTGAGAGTGCAGGATGCACTGGCAGTGATTCAGAGCAGCAATTCAGGAAAAGCGGAGGAGGACATCCAGGCCCTGGGCTTGGCAGTGGCAGCACTGGGAGGCCTTGGGTGGAGCCAGCCGGGGTTGGTGGTAGAGGCAGCAGGTTCCGGGTGGCAGTGGGAGAGTCTGGGTGTAGAATCAGGCTTCTCCTCTCAGACACATAACTAATTATTCCAGGGTGTGGACGTCCGTTCTTGTCGGTGTGTGGAGTAAGCTGAGCTATAGAAAGTGGTATGAATTTTGATTTCAGCTGGCTGCTAACTACACGTGCAGGACTGGAAAACTGTGTTTTAGTGGTTGGATTGAATGTATTTTTTCTACCTCAGGATCTAAAGGGAGAGGTCTCTGCTTTGAGAAATAACAGTTTACTGAGTGACAGCTCTGTACTTGGTATTGTGGTTGAAAGACCTGTTGTTATAAATATTTCACAGGGGAGAAAACTGATACTTACTAAGGTTACCAAATTTGCCAAAAGTGGTGAAGATGGAATCAAATCGGGTCTGAATTATATGCAAGTATATTGTTTATTTCATTCTTAAAAAGAAAACTTTTGTGGGAAAATAGCCGAAAAATAAGAACATTCTGTTTTAACTGCTGCAGATATGTTGCAAGATATTTTGGTTCTTATGTGGCCATTTAAATTGGTTATGAAGACTTTTCTGCCTCTGTAGGAAAAATTTAAGCTTGATTTACACATGATGTGATTTTTGTGCTAGTTAAAAGCTCACCAACATTTTGGAAAAAATGTAGTTTGAGTAACTTCCAGAATTATAATGGAGGAATTGGACACCTTGAAAACTTGTGCTCATATAAAGGATATTTCTCCATTTTATTTTATTTGTGAAATACTTCCTGTGGCCAAGTAAACAGCATTGTGTAAGTTTTCTAGGAGAAATTTTTCTTTTGGTCTGGGAGCAAAATTGAAAAAGATTCACCCTACTACTAAAGTATAAAAATGAAGTCACTCCAAGGTAAAGGTGATTAATTGATTACTTGACTAGTTTTTAAAAATACAAATCAACCACTTTTTAAAAACATGAATCTATTATCACAGAATAGCAACAGAAACTTGAGCCCTACAGTGTATCAACACCATAGTCAGTATAAAATTTAAAATTCTAGAAGGAAAATGAAATAGAAAAGAGAAAAAGCAGGCAATAAAAACAGATCCTAAAAAAAATAGAGATGTTGAAATAGTAATATCTTTAAAGCAGCTACTATAAATACTGTTATGTTCAAAGAACTAAAGCTTCAGCCATAAGAAAAGAACAAATGAAAAATCTCAACCTAAAAATGAAAACTATACTGATGAACCCAATGGAAATTCTAGAATTGAAAGTAGAATATCTAAAATGGAAAATTTTGCCACATGGGCTTGATATCTGGTTGATGAAGGAAGGAGAAAGTGTGAGCAAACGTAAAAAGGAATAAACAGAAGTTAATCCAGTTGAAGAACATAGATAAAAATCGAAAAAAATTAACCAGATCTCAGCAAGTTGGAGAACACATCAAGCAGTACAAGATACATGTCTCAGTGTTTGAAAGAGATAAGAAAAAAAACTGGTTTGGAAAGCAATATTTTAACAAATAATAGATATTTAAAAATCCCCCAACTCTGGTGAAAAATGTTAACCAAGAACCCCTGCCAAACACACACACACACACACACACACACACACTTAAGCAAATTATAGTCAAAAGGATTAAAACCAATGAAATGTGGAAATCACAAAAACAACCAGAAAAAAACCCAATTCATTATATACAAGAGAGCAATGATAGGAATGTTCACAAACTTATCAGAAATAATGAGAACATGAGACAATGACAATCACTTGTTTTAAGAGCTGAAAGAAAAGAAAAGTCTGTCAACTTGCACCTCTGTATCTGGGGATATATACTGTACATATGAAAATGGGATTTTCTGCTTAATTTGTTGTATTAGTCAAGTGTGCATTACTATAACAAAGTACATGAGCCTGCTATCTTGTTAAGAAAAAAGTTTATTTAGCTCACAGTTTTGGAGAGGGTGGAGTACACTGACTTGGCTGCTAGTAAGGGCAGATGATGACAGCACTTTCTGGTGTATATTGATCAACTCTCAAATTCCTGTTACAAAATATCTGATAGGTGGGACTTAAAGGATGAGAAGTTTAATTTGGTACTAGGTTTGAGAGGTTTTGGTCCATGTTGGCTGATTCTAGGGCAGGAACATCATGGCAAAAGGGCATTGTGGAGCAATGGTGCTTAGTCCATGCTGACAGGGAAGCAGAGCTGGGAAGAGTGTCAGAGAGGAAGGGATGGGAAACCAGATATAGTATCCAAGGTTACATAGCCATGACTCACCCAGATACATCCAGAAGGGTGCTTGGTATCTCTTTAATCTAGTCAAGTTGGCAATCACATAATGATTAATGGTCACATGATGGGAAAGGGTATGGGAACAATGGCCACATCTAGAACAGGAGTCGGGTGGGAGTGGGATCCCACAATCCTCTTCAAGGGCAAGCCCTCAGTGACCTAAAGTCCTCTCATAAGGTCCATAAGACCTCTCAATATCACTACCTTGTGTATCAAGCCTTGACATGTGAATCACTAGGGGAATTTCAACATCTAAAACATAGGATTTGGAATCTCAGAGTTAAACTAAGACAAACGGGGTTCAGTGTGATTTCTCAGTATTTTTTTTTGGTACCTGGGATCTTATTCAGGTCCTTGTGTTTTCGAGGCAGGCAATGGAACCACTGAGCTAAATCCCTGGCCCTGATTTCTCAGTACAGAGAAGTTCTAAGAAAGGGATATTACATTTACCAATTTCCCAAATCATTTTTTCACAGAACATCTCGAGATTAGTTTTATGTGTAAAACTCTTCTGGAAGTACTGAACTTCAGGAATGGAATTTGATATTATTTATTTTTCATTTTCCTTTACATAACTCCAGGCTGAAGTGATTTTTGGAAAATAATTAGCAGTATATCATTTTGTATCTGTAATAATGAAAATGTGAAGCTTTTCCTACATTACTTTTGCTTTCTTCTAATAGCACACCTTGTGTTGAATAGCTTTGGGTTGTTGTCAGGTGAAATATTTTCCAACAGGGCTAGATTGTTCAGGGTTGCCTTGTTAGACTGTTTAGATATGGATGAAAATAGAATTCCCACCTAGAGTTTTCAATGCATATTTTATGAGTATAATAGTGCCAGGAATATAGATTGAGCTGTAATACAATAAAATCATGATCTTTTGTGTCTCTGTTTTGTATTTATATGTACTCTTCTGTGTAGCTTAAACACAAAGTCCTGCAAATTAGTGCTACAGAATGCAAGTTGTAAAAGCCCAGAAGTACATTGTAAATGACTTAAGCCATCTAATTAAAATAGAATTTCAGCATCTTCAGTTTAATTCAGGGAAGGATTAAGTGACTTAAATTTCACTGCTACTAAACGACATGACCTTCTCTTGGAGTATATTAGGTCATGGTGCTTTAAGAGACCATCATTTAAAGGGTTTGTTTTGGATTTGTTTCTTGTCTTCTCTTATTCCTAAACCCAGTTGTAGTTCCCTTGAATTCTAACACAGTTTCTTCCGTGGCTGAGTGTAAACTCTTCCCAGCCCGTGCTAGCCCTCCTCCTCCTACTGCTTCAGTGTGGATTGGCAGGTGGAGTTGTGTTTTACCTTCTTGTGTGGCTGATAAAGACACCACAAACAGTCATCTTCTGCTCTCTTTTTCTCTCTTGTTTCCCCCAGGATTTGTGAGTCCCAGTCTCTTTTCCTTCTGAATCAAATGTCTAACCAGAGACTCCTGATGAATTTCTACAGTAGTGATTCTCTACTGATGATGCTCTGATCTGTAGCATCAATCACTTGGAAACTTGCTAGAAATGCAGGTTCCTGGCCCCCCTACCAGTGCGGCTCAATCTGAAATTCTGGGAGTGAAGTTCAGTGCTTTGTACCCTAACAAGCTGTCCTAGAGAGGTTGATGATTAAACAACAGAGGCAAAATGGAATCTAAGCTCTTGCTGCAGGTGGTAGCAGAAACATTGGATGAAGTACTTTTCAAATTAAGTGAAGTATTTTAAATAAAAACAATAACCATCATTAGAAGTAATAATAAAGGGATAAAAGAGCCTAATATTTACTGAACATTTTTCTGTAGGCAAAGCCTTTGTATGCTTTATCTCCTTTACTTCTCCACAGCATTCCTGAGGTCAGTGCCAATGTTATTGCTCTTTTACACTAAGGAAACAGGATTGGGGAAGAAGCTGGCTAAGGTCAGGTTGTTCAGTGGTGGAACAAGGATTATGATGCTTCCCTCTGGTACTAGCGCTGATGCCACAGCCCACTTGGTAATGCTCCTTGGGAGTTCAGACCAGTCTGTCTCCTCCCATCCCTGCCCGTATCACCCCTGGGAGGCCAAAGAGTTATTTATTTCTTTTTTTGAAAAAATGCAAGAAGCCAAAAGCTCACATCTTTGCAGAGAAGCCCCTGTATTCCTTACTCATTTGTGGCTTATCTTCCCTTGCAAATTAATATCCAAAGCTGCCTTGACCAAGTGGAGTAAATGTTATGGTTCATTCCCTCTGCAAACAAATGTTTATAGTCCCTTTCTTTTCAAAGTTTATCTCACTCTGGAAGCAATCACTTCAGCTGACCTTTTATCTTTGGCCTCTGGTTTGTGGTTTTGAAGCTTTCCAAGATTAACTGAATGAGGATGTGGTTTGACATTTTAAATTACTAATATGGTACAAGTTGGATGATTTTGAAAGCAATTAATGCCTGAATGAAGTCTTTATCCTACTGAGTTATGTGCCCCCCCAAAAAAAATTTTATTGGCTGATTAGAGGCAGCTTCAAATTCCATTCATGATAATTGAGGGGTTTATGTTACGTCCAGGATATTTTTTTTCTTGACCACCAAAAGAAATCATGTTTTAAACATGTGAGAGACACCATATTAAGTGGAAAGAAAGGAACTCTGAATGGAAATGTAATGTAATCTTATTTTAACATAAAAATGATAATTTAAAGTAACCGTCAAAATTACTGGTTAGTTTTATAGTAGCCCTCCCCTTCCCACCATGCAGATTCCATTTAGTAGAGAAATAAAAGAAGGACATTAATTAAAATTGGTATGATTAATTTCATTATGTGTAAGTCAATATAAATTAATTCCAGTGTCAGTATAAATTAACTTCAGTGTCAGTCATTCTATAGACTTCCTTTCCATGGTTTGCTTCAATAATTGAGAGCTTATCTGACATTCCTAAGAATTTAGAAAAGCGTGTGTGCGTGCGTGTGTGTGTGTGTGTGTGTGTGTGGTGTGCATAGAGGCACGAGGGCATGAAAATGTGTAGTTACTTAAGAAATGTCACTTATACTCCAGCTTTTTATTTATGTTTGAGTAGCTTTCAGTTTTAACCAAAATAACTTATTTTGAATGATAGAAGTTTCTCCTTTTTTATCTTGTTCTCTACCGATTTCTGTTTCCTTCTTTTCTCCCACACCACCTACAGCTGGAAATAAAGAACAGCTGTGCCCCTGTCTGAAACTCGAAGACTTCTTTTCTCTATCACGCAAGGAAAGGTATTACAGATTATTGCTATCTCGTCCATAAAAGCTGCATGCTGTGTAGAGAATAATGTTTGTTTGGTCTGTTTGGTGTGGCAGTGTTTTGTAAGGGTCACTCCTAAGTGAATCAGAAAAGGAGGTGGAGGCGTTTATATGACATTTGTGTGCTTTTGTTCTTTTCCACCCAAGAAATTTGGAACCATGGTGCTCTTCTTTCGTGCTGAGTGCATCATTCTGCAGCATGACAAGTGTCACCGACTGCATATGCTTTCCTGAGCCTTTAACGTATTCATAAAATGAGTAAAAGCTTAGTTTGGTTTCTGTTATTATTCTTCGGATGTAAAAGAATTCCCTAGTATTCAAAGTGACAATTTTCTGGGTTACATGTGACCTGTTCTGTAGTTCTATTTATTTTAATTTCATCTTTACATTATTTCAAACACACTTAGATGATCATTTATATCTTGGGTCACTGTGTGTGTGTGTGTGTGTGTGTGTGTTTGTGTATGCATCTGTGTTGCACATGCCTGTGTGCAAAGAGCCACATAGTATTTCAGATTCTGTGGGACATATACTCTAATTTTGTAGTGTGAAACAGCCATCGAGGATACATGAGCAAATGGGCTTGCCTGTGTTCAAATAAAACTTTATGAAAACAGGTGGTGCACGGCCTCAGCATGGGGTGTACCTTGCTGCCCCTGCTCTGTGGTAACATCTGTGGATGGTCTGGTCCTCTGTAACTGACTTCCGCCTTTCACTCCTCTTCTATTCCTCCTATTGCAGAGACTCATGCTTTGTTCCTCCCCATCTTTGTTCAAGTGCTGTCAGCCTTAGAAAACGTCCTCCTCTGAATTCTCTCTGCTGCTCCTTGAGGGCTCCTTTCTGGGAGGGTCTGCAGGCAGCCTCTTCTCCCCACCAATAACCAAAATTTACTCAGTGGTCTGACTGTCCAGGGGGCCGGTCCTTCCTCCTCTGTGATTCCCTCTTGGAGTTGTGTTCCCTGTATAAAAAGATAACTCATGGGTTAAGAAGGTTCCTTCTCCATTAAAGGCTAAAGCTGTGACTCTGCTTCCTGCCCAGCAGCAGTGTTTAGGGGAGAACTATCTCACCAAAGCTCTGAGTGACCACTGTAACCGGAAGTGGCTCCCTATCCCCTCTGAATCCCCCAAAGATGTTTTGGCCTGCTGTCATTAGGGCCTCTCCTTTTCCATTTTCTTCTGTATGTTCCTTGGTCTTCTTTGGGGTGAGTTTAGTAGGAAGGCCTCTGTTCTTTTTAAAAAGGGCTTCTTTCCTAATAGTCCCTACCTGAGTGGATGCAATGGGTGACTGCCTGTGTTGCATGGTTTTGCCACAGGCTGATGGTCATTAGTAACGAGACAGTAGTGGAGATCAAGTGCAGACTTGGATGCTCATCCGGCCTTAGCAGATCCTCTTTGGGGGGGTTGGGTTGCTGCCAGCTCTCCTGGAGTCTTGTCCCAGTATGATATCCATATCCTTTTCTCCAAACTATCAGCTTCAGTTTTCCCCTCCACTGGAGAACTACTAAGAGGAAATTCTTCATTTATTTTGCCAATTTTCCCCGAGCCTGCTTTGTGTGTCCAGCTGAGCATGAGGCCCTCCCCCACCCCTGCCCCAAGATGCCCGGAGGTCACCACTCCAATGGACCCTGTTTCCTGGAGGTTCTTTGACCTTCACCTCCCTGCTCACACCGAAATGCCTATCTGCTGTTTCCGTGCATGGTTGTGATCTCTCATCTCTCCAGCCCATCCCTTTGAAATAGCTGATAGGACTCTAGTGTCACATTCCCCGACTCAAGGACAATGACAGTACTTGTCAGTTATTGCAACAGTGGAGGAAAATAATACCACCTGCATTCCAAGGATCAATTTCAGCCTTTGTGGGAAGATATGTTCCAAAGTCAGGAAGAGTCAATGAAAATAAGCCTTAAGCAAATTTCATATGAGATGAAAATATATAAACAGATTTCAAAACATCTTCTGGCTCCACAGCACCCTGCCTCCCTCCCTGCCTTCCCTTGGAAGCCTTGTCATGTCTCTGTCAGCAGATTTAGGCCCTTCCTGTGGCTCCACTGCCCCGGTGGAACTTTCAGAACCACAGCCCCTGGGCAGCTCCTCTCCTCTGGCTGAGACATCTGGTGGTGTGGGGGAAGTTTGCATCTCTCCCCTTGAACTTGGTTGGACTTTCCCTCACTCCATTGGAGGGATTCATGACTTCCAAGAGTGCTCCTGACTCAGGTGTTAAACTTTGGATGGGGAGGATCCTGAGATTGAGCTGCACTCACAGGGGCTGGGTGATAAAGGGGCAGGGGAAGCTTAGAGGGAGTGTGGAGGGTGGGAGAGAGGAGGGAAGATGGAGAAGAGAGCTTGTGGGTCAGAGTGTGAGGTGACAGTGTTGCAACTGGCATCTCAGTCCTTGAGACAAGGCGCGGTGCACTGCATTACCAGATGTAAAATTTGGACTTGCAGTTACTACTGGATAGTAGTAACAGTGTTTAGCGAGCTTTATGTGTCAGACACAGTGTCAGGTACTCTACACGGTGTCCTTTCTACAGAAGTTGTTGTTTGACATAGCACGACCATCAGAAACTCCCAGTTTGCTTCCCTGCTCCTGTTAGGTTTTTTGTTTCTTTATTTTTTTGTGTGTGATAGGGTCTCACTAAGTCTTTTATGGTTGCAATCAGAAAACTGTGGCAGAAGAGAATGTGTTAAATGCTAATAAACTGGCTTCTGATTCAGCTTGCTCTTTTCTGAATTTGTTTTTATTTTATCTCTCTTTTACTTAATACTTGTAGGAGGGCTTGCTTTCTGCAAGCCAGAGTCCATCTTCACAGTCTAGTAGTCCGACGCTCATCTGCCCAACTTTGGATCATGTACCTCAAGTCCAGCCCACTTCCTGTTGTGTTCCTCTCAGTGCCTCCACATTTTATGTTCTCGCTGTGTTTTGAGCCCTGATTGCATATTTTGCTTTGATATCACTTATCCCTCTTCATCTTTCCCAGTTACATTGAAGTCTGTGAAGCTCTGACATGGCTGGTTAGTATGTGGAATTTTCCTACAGCTTTTATAAACTTCGGCACTCAGGACTCTATTTGTTAGGAATTAAGCATTATTTTTGGCATATTTTCCGTATTAGTCCTAGCCTTCTAAAATAGATGCTTCTTGTGAGTGAGGACATTTTTGCGGACCTTCCAATATAATACACTGGAGTTGATGTCAATAAATGTTTGCTCATTGACTAACTAAAAGTGGTTATAAAAGATGGAAGAGATATATTCTTAGAGGTTTCCTCATTGTGTAGTAACCATTCAAAAATCTAGCACCCTTACCACTTGGACTTTAAAACTCTCTGTTTCCATATCACCCTGTTTTCATCTTGGTTTCTGGCTCCATCACCCCACCTCCACCCTTCCTGAGTTCATTTAGACTTATGAAGGGGTTCAAAGCCCTTTTACCCTTTAAAAGTCCCAGTTTACAAAATTTATGCAACTCTCACATTGCTGCTCTTCTTGCACATCTAAAATCTCTCATTCCCGCTTCGCGATAGCCATCTGATTAGAATCATTTATATTATACCGTGAAAAAATGTCTTGGCAGTTTTAACCATGTTGGCTTTTTAGTTTGTAAGCTAGATGTTATTCTAAAAAAAAAATGAAGCTGAGGACTTGTAGCTTATGAAGAAATACACTGCCTACTCCTGCTGCCCTCTCTGATGTCCAGTGTCTTAGCAGTTCCCATCTCCATAGTCACAGCTAAGGTTTGTTAAGAAACAGAACACATTTGTTTTGATGATCATGTGATGATATTAAAAAGCATACCCTAGAAACATATTGTTTGAGTCACTTTTCTGTCACTGGGACCAAATACCTGACACCCACAGCTTAAAGGAGGAAGGTTTTAATTTGGCTTATAGTTTCAAGGGATTCAGTCCATGGTCACCTGGCTCCAAGGCAGAAACAGCGTGGTGGAGGGGCCCAGGTGGAGTACAGTTGTTCATCCTACGACAGCCAGGAATCAGAGGAGGGAGGAGTGAGGACAAGGACACACCCATTCAAGTCACACTCCAGTGACCTGCCTCTTCTAGCCAGACCCCCCCACACCTGACAGCACATTTAGCTACTGCATTCATCAAAGAAGGATGAATCCACCTGCGTATAGAGTCCCTATGATCCAGTCAGCTTCCAGACACAGAAGACTCTGAGGGACCTTTTAGATTTAAACCGTAATATGTATCTTCCTATTTTGATTCAGAATGATTTTCTGTTTCTTTAGTTTGCAACTAAGCTTTTTCCCATACTTTCATATACTTCATTTTCACATGCAGTTTTCATAGTTTCTTTCCCATAAGGGTGAGCTGTAGATGCACATGCATATGTATAAGAATATACTTGTGGATTTGTGTGTTTTTGATAGAGTGGAGTTGGGTGAAATTGGATGGGGAAGAACCTTAAGAGATAAGATACTTACCCTCTAATTTCTACCTCTGTGTATGTGGTTGAGGAGTGCTGTGTTTTGAACATGTTGAAATTCAAATGTTGAATTCAAACTATAAAATTCAAGTGTTGAAATTTCATGGCCAATATGTTGGTATTAAGAGGTGAGGTACAGTATGTAGGTGATCAGTTCACGATGACGTCTCTCCCGATGAATGGATTAAGGTCCTAATCAAAGACACTCCACAAAGCGGTCAGCTTCCTTGATCTTCCTTCTACCGCGTGAGGAAATAATGCTTCTCCCTTCCAGAAGGTGCAGCCCTCCCCAGACAACTGAGCCCGGAGCACCAGCCTCCGGAATTGTGAGACAATAAACTTCTGTTCTTTGGAAATTGCCTCATCTGTAGTATTTTATCATAGCCCACAGATGCACTAGGAGAAGAGGTTAGAGAGGAGATGTGGGAAGTGGGTTCAGTAAATGGCATCACACATCTAGAATATTGGCACACATTGGTGGCACCATGCACTGTAAACCTGATTATGAAAGGAAACTTGTGACTTCTATGTAGACGACTCCCAAAGCCTCATGTTTTCACACGTGGAGCTTTGGGAGGTGACTGGATCATAAGGGTGTGATTCTCATCAGTGGATTGGTCCACTGATGAGTTTACAGCTAAATGTGATGCCGGGAGGCGGAGCCTGGTCAGAGGAGGTGGTCGCTGTGTGCGTGGCCTGGAAAGGTCCACCTCCCTCCCACCCTTGATTTCCTTCTCTGCTTCCTGCTGCCATGACAGGAGCTGTTTCTCCCCTCCCTTTCCCTCCCCTTCTCTGCCCTTCCTTTCTCTTCTTTTCTCTCTCCTTCTTTCTTGGGCTGGAGATTGAGCCCAGGGCCTCACACATGCTAGGTAAGTGTTCTATCACTGAGCAACCCCACAGCCCAATTTATTTCTGGCTCTGGTACTTTAGCAGTGGTGTGACCCTGGGCAGGTCTCTTAGAGCACCTAAACTTCACTGTCTTCATCTATAAAATGGGCTGATAATACTTGCCTTAAATGGTGGGTTAAATACTTGTTACCTGGTATATATATCAAGTGGTAGATACTGTTTTTATGTGACACATGAATGTGTCAGTTGATGTGACTGTTCATGTGGTCACATGCTTCCAGGATCACCTCATGTACAAAGGATTTGCTTCAAGGAGGACACGGCCATCTGATTGTGAAAATTAGTGTAGGATGCCAAATTTGGAGCCTAGATGGATTCCTCAGAGAACAAAGGGAGAAGTGGTCTGAGTTCATTGGCTCTGGGGCCGGGTGCTGTATCTGAACCAGACTTACTTCTGCCATGGCTGCTGTGGTCTGGGAGAATGTGCTGGGATCTCGGTAGGCTCTGGATCCAGTGTCCAGCCACACAGAGGCGGCTGCAGCACAGATGGGTAGCACATTATCCCCAACCCTTGCTGGTTGGGCTTCCATTGAGTCTGTGGTTGGGGTGAGGACTTGGCACTTCCATGGCTGGGGGCTTCCCTGATTGCCACAGTTGTCTTACAAGGAGATATGGAGGAGACTTTACAGTTTAAGAAACAATGCTAAGTGTTACATGAAAGGAAGAAAAACAGTCAACAGAAATGTGTAGTGTATTTTATATACTTATTTATTAAATTTTATTATATATATATACACACACACACACAACCCACACACAAGCATATACAGTCTATAAACATTATATATGTAAAATACATCACTTTGGAAATTAAAGTGTGCTATCTTTTGAAAAGTAGACTGTGATTTGATATACAAAATGGAAAAAACCCCTCTTTTCTTCATCCCCAGTAAATTAAACCCCACAAGCAAGTATTATAAAAACCCCAAAGGCAGCAATAAATTTCTCTTGTTGATTTAAATCCCATTAGGATCCAAGCCTGTGAAACAAATGATGAAATCACAGAGCTGACATAGCAGACAATTGAAGGAGGCTTTATACCAAAGAGGCTTATAGAAGTTATTCACAGAAAAACTTCCAATTGTACAAGAGATAAACAGGCTTTGGAGCTGAGTGATGTTTAATCTAAGTGTGCAGTAAAGGCCAAGAAAGGTTCATATCACAAAATACAGGATTTAAGTAAAGAATTTCAGTGCTTTAAAACCCCAGTGGGCTCTGCTTTTCCTGCCAAGGTTCATTATTGTAGCCTGCTTGTGCCTCTTTCCTTTCCTTTCCTTTCCTTTCCTTTCCTTTCCTTTCCTTTCCTTTCCTTTCCTTTCCTTTCCTTTCCTTTCCTTTCCTTTCCTTTCCTTTTTCCTTTCCTTTTTTCCTACTTCCTCCCTCCCTGCCCATCTTCCGCTCATTCTTTTCTCTCATGGCAGAATACAATATGGTACTTGCTTCTGACACCAAGTTGCATTTCCAAACACCTACCATTTGCCATGGATACATCTCCAGTCTCCTTGATGATGTATTATAAATGATTTCTTTCTTCTAGATTGGCATTCACTTCCAGGCCAAGGTTAAACATTGCAATTACAGAGGTGTATAAGCAATGAATTAAAATATCAGAAAGATATCAAACGGGGCAGTTCTTTTACTCCACAAAACCTTAGCAGAGATTTCTCCCAGCATGCTTCGTGTCTTTATAAAAGTCTTAATATGTACCATATGTGTAAATAGAAGAGCTAAATAAAATTTAATACATTAGCTGAGTCAAGTTATTGAATAAAACATCTGCTTTAAGCCAAGTTCAGATGTGCTCTTTGTAGCATGGGTACATTGTGATGGAGGGTACTTGAAGCAAAGAGAGCTTCTGACTTTGGAAATGTAGATGAAACATGGCTGTGTCAAGAAGGAGCCATCCATGAGTGAAGTCAGTGGCAGGCAGACGCCATGAATTTGAAAGCCTGTGGGTATCCTGCATTTGAGTTGTTTGGATGTGGAACATTTTGATTGAGGACAGTTATTGAACCATTTATTTATCATCATTAATTGAATACAACTTTTTCATTTAAATCTTCACTTTGGGACAGTGTAAGAGTGTCCAGTAATCTTGTGAGGTGGAGTAAAAATAGATATGAGGTGTAGCTTTAGCAACTACATTGCAGCATGAAGCTTGGGGCCATGGTGGTGTCAAGGTCAGCTTGCAGGGTGACTCCCGGGGAGGTGGTGCTGGGGGAAAGCGTATGTTCCAGAGCGAAGGTGGGGCTTTATTGCTGCTCACTCATCCTTTCACTCATTTGTGATCAGTTGTTACTGAGCTCCCACCATGGATGGGAGTCTTTGCTAATCATGTAAATTTAATGGTTGTCCCAGGCTGTCCTGGATGACATTGGGAGTGGGTTGAAAATGGAACTCAGCAGACCATGTCTCCAATATTCCATCTTGAGGAGACACCACACCATTGACCTCCAGTTGTTGGTGTGTTTTTGAGATAAGGTGTATTTCTCACACCAAGTGTTATTAAAGACCCAGGAGGAATTTCTTCTCTGCTCAAGGAGAACTGTATATTTCATAAGCTTTAAAACTCCTGTTTTGCATATGCTAAAGGTATATCTTATGGTGGGATTTCAGATGCTAACAAATGCTTTTTCTGTGGGTAAGGGATCTTTTCATTAACCTCCAAGATCATTTCAGAAAAGCAACTACCAATGTGGTTTAAACACATTGTTTAATTCTGAAAGTGTATGAAATTCTCTATCCACAATGTTCTGAGATGTTTATAGATTATACCCATATTTACACAGAAGGAGTATGTGCCCACTAGAGAGTAGTTTTAGAGGAGAAAACTTACCCATACATTTACATGAAGGGATACTTGTTTAAGCTCTCCAGTATATTGTCAATCTATAATTTCTCAGTGTGCTTAAAAATATAAATTTATATATTTGTGAGATATATACATATGCATGTAGTAAAATTTAATCAAATTCTTTTAAGATTATATTCTTAAATTATATGTAACTCTTGACATGAATGTTAAGTATAAGTGCACATTGTTACTAGCAGTTGGATAGTTCTGGGACTAAAGATTCCAATGACCTGTAGAATTTCAGGTCTTAAGATACTTATATACTTATATGTACTTCTTATATATACTTATATTAAGATACTTATACACTTATATACTTAAGATACTTATAGAAACTCCCCATGGTGGATTAACAATTCTAATAATCCTATGACTATACCTAATAAAAATCTTAATAAAAGTGGCTTGAACAAATAGTGATGCAAATAGGGAAACAAGAAGTATAGAGATGAATAATTGCAGGTACTGCTGGTTGTGTTAGCTCCTCAAATATGTCGTCAAAATGACAAACTCTTTCTTTCTACTCTGTTAAGTTCGTCCTCATATATTTACCTTTTGGTTCCAAGATGGCAGCTGCAACTCCAATCAGAATATTTAATTCAAGCAGTGTTTTTATGAGGGAAATAAAATGTTTCTCAGGTGTCCCCAGGAGAGTCCTGTTTGAATTTGAGTGCTCTGTTTAGATCCTCTTGGCTAGAATTATATTGCAAGCCTACTCAACTTTTTCAACTTTCTCATTACCAATCTCTGGAGGAGGGGCCCAAGATGAAGAGGAAGGGTAATTGCTGCCACTGGCAAGGTCTGTGACTTTAGTAAATGGTGACGGCTGCTACTGAGCTGCCATCAGTGAAAGTGCAGATGTCAGTAGAATGAAGTAGTGCGGTCCCGTGCTGTCTAGTAGAACTTCCTGTGATGACAAAAGTGCTCCATCCGCACCATCCACGATGGCAGCTTCTGGCCTCAGTGGCAATTGAGCTCTTGAAATGAGGCAGGTGTGGTTCAAGAGTTAATTTTTAAATTGTATTTAAAGTTGATGAATTTATACTTAAATACTCATATGTGGGAGGCCTCCTGGTTACTATTTTGGGCAATACAGGTTTGACCACTCATTTCCTTGGAGAGTCACTCTGAACTTAACTTTACGGTTATGTTTTTATGTATATAAAAAATGAATTCCAAGATGGTATTTCATCCTGTATACGATCTTTTTGTATTTGCTTTGCATAGTCATCCTGAAGGATCAGTTTCTCTACCCAAGCACAGAGTTCTTTGAAAGAAAATTTCAACTCTAGAGATTGTTCTTTCATAGTTAAAAAAATTTATTGCCACTGCAAGCTTTAAAAAATCTAAACACCCCATTGTCTTCTACCATGCTATCTTAATGCAGTTGTAGTGACAGAGGAACAAAATGGCCCTTAAAGGGGGCTATTCTAACAGTTTAATTCCTTGCTGTTTGAAGTTGTATAAACTGTAAACACATTTTTTACCCCATGAAATGGCCCCGGTCTCTGAAATGTGTGGGTTTACTTTGGATTTGATTTTATTCTTGGCATATTTCGTGAGAAAGAAATATCAGAGAAGACCAGGGAACGTTGAGTATCGAGCATACTTCCAGGCTCTGACAACTCCTCGTGCACTTGGGTGTTGGTGGACATTCTGGCAGTGCTTTTTGGCCAGAGCTCTGATGGGAAGAACACAGCCAATCTGCACAAATACAGCTTTCATATGTGCTAATCAGAAACATCACTGGAGCCTGGAGGTCTAGCATCTTGGGCGGGGTCACATGGATTTGGGAGGTGTCCTCCCAAACTCTGTTTTGTCAGGAGATACAATGGCAAGTCAGTTTATCTTGAGTCAGAGTCTTCGTATGACTCTTAGGTTCAACAGCGTATGCCTTGCCTTATATGATAGGCAGAACAGAAGCCATAAAATTCTGTAATGAGAAATTCTGTTCTTTGAAGGCAACTGTTAAACTAAATTTAGGAAGTTGGAAAGTATATAGTGAGTCCTTACTTTTTGACCAGGCCACAGACCTACGTGGGATATGAAATTGCCACTTAAGTGTTAGACCTGCATTGTTTTATTTCAGTTCTCCCTCAGTATCCACTGGGCCTTGGTCCCATGGGCTTTGGTTCCATGATGCCCTGTGGATACCAAAGACCTTGGATTATATAAAACATAAAGCTTAAACACTCATTTATATATTTTAAATCATCTCTAGATTACTCATAATATCTAATGCAATATAAATGCTATGGAAATATGAGGTATGATAAAAAGTACAGTGAATATTTAAATTTTAAAAATTTACTATAATAAAAGATGCATTGTCATTAATCTTCCTCAGTACCCTCGCCTTCACTTTGAACACATTTACCCCATCATCTTTGCCAGTTTCTGAGGCAGTTCTCGAAGTCCTCTTTTGTCTCCAGTTGTGCTCTCATAACCGTCTTGGCTCCCTCTGTGTTCTGAATGGATTCAAAACATTTATCTTTGGTGATCATTTTGACTTTGGGGAAGAAGTGGCAGGATGCCAGATGGGATGAAGAGGGTAAATGAAGGTACGCTGTAATATTTTCATTTGGCAGAAGTTGCCCTAAACATTTTGAATCAATTTAGAACATGGAGGCAGCCATAGCAGCACAACTAAAGACACTCATGAGGAGGACATCTAGAACTGTTCCAGAAAGAGGAAGAAAGTGCTTGAAACAAGGGGGAGTCTTCTGAAGGAGACTAATGGCAACGTATCTTTTACCGTGATACATTTAAATCCATGTTTGCAGTGCATGATTATTACATCCCTTGTGGGAGCTGACACATGTACATAACACATCTGAATTCTTTCTTCATCCCCTCCCCACCCCAAGCTTCCCTCTCCCTCCATCTCTTGGTCTCCTTCCTTTTGGAAAAGATCTATCTATCTTTTTAAATTATCTATCTTTCATTTTGCTCTTTATTTGTATTTTGGGCTTCTCGTATAAGAGAAACCATACAATATTTAAATTTGTGTGTTTGATTTATTTCACTTATCATTATGGTCTCAAGGTGTACCCATTTTCCTGTAAGTGACTCAAGTTTATCCTTCCTTATAGCAGAGTAGTACTCCATGGTATGTAAATATCATACCTATGATATAGGGGAAATAAATGTAACTCACAGCCTGCTGGATGTCAGATACGCTGAGTTTATGTTCCCCAAAATCGAAGAATGAATTCTAAGGAAAACAAAGTTTAAGAGTAGGAAAAAATTATTGCGAGAGATAGCCCCTAAGAGACAGGAGGGGGCCTGATGGGGTTGCCATAGACTCCACTTCACAGGGGAAGATTTATGGAGCAAAATCATAAGGCAGGTACAAAGTCATGAGGTCAATGTGGGTCAAAACTATGATCAAGAAATAAAACTACAAATATAGTCACTTAGGTGATATTAATCCAATGGGGGAAGCAGGTCATGTACCAAGTATACATGGAAAGAACCAGGACCTTTTCAGGAAGGGATGGATCAGGAGGTCCTGGTCACTCACCTGGATGACTGATGTCTATCTAGACTTTATTGGATCAGGTGTTACCGATTACAGTATAATCTTCAGTTTATTGCTTATCCCCTGGGGAACATGTAGGCCTGCCCATTCTGTCTGTATCTTGAGGCCTAACCTTCATCAAATGCACCTCCAGCCACAGTGGTAATGTATTCTCATCTTCTACACTGATTCCCTTCAGGGCCTAGCCCTCTAGCCCTGTCTGACTGCCTATAATATTTCTACCTAATTTTGCTGTCTTTAATACTTGCTTTACCCATTCATCTGTTGATGAATGTATAGGCTACTTCCAAGATTTAGCTATTATGATTTGTGCTGCTGTAAACATGGGTATGCATTTATCACTAACATGATGTGCTAACTCTTTTAGGAAGATACCTAGAGGAATAGCTGGGTCAAATGGAATTTCTAGTTTTAGTTTTTTGAAGGGTCTGTATATTGATTTCCATCGTGATTGTGCTAGTTTACATTCCCACCAACAGTGAACATTGGTTCCTATCTCCCTGCAGCCTTGCCAGCACTTGTTATTATTTGATTTCTTGATGACAGTCATTCTTTCTGGAGTAAGATGGAATCTCAGTGTTGTTTTAATTTTTGTTTCTCTAATTGCCAGAGATGTTAAATATTTCTTCATGTATTTTTTGGCTGTTTGTACTTCTGAGCAGTGGCTATTCATTTCACTTGCCCATTTTTTGATTGAATACATTTAAAATTTTTATTTAAATAGCCACATTTTTTACCACAACTCATAGTTGTTGTACACTATTATTTGGGGAATAAAAACTCTGTACATGTTCAGGACAGACACAAACACTGTAGGCTCATCATTTTATACAGGAAGGAGAATGCTGCTACAGGAATGAGTGCCCAAGGCTCTGTGACATGGCCGGAGGATACCACAGGGTGGGCACACATATCACCACGTTTACATGGATTCACAGTACTACACCGAGGGTAGCTGATTCAAGTTTTTCATTTCGGACCTTACTGGATTTTTAAAAATATATTTCCTTCAGCATTTGGCTGACTCCAAGGATGCAGAAACCTGTGGCTGTGTAGGGATATCTGTACTATGAAGAGTTCATCAATTAAAACAAGAATTAATGAGATTCCAGTTAGCATCCAACTGCAAACAGATGGTATACTCAAAAAATCAGTTTTGAAGTGACTCTAAGAGAGAGTATTTACAGCTATTTGGACAGGGTTGAGGAAACCCATAAGAAATGATGAAGCACCAAAGGCCAGCTTTGCTGGCCTCTAGTTCTGTAAAGAGCCCTGTAGAGCCCTGGCCTTGGGAAAGACATCTGTGAATAAGACCTATGTCCTGGGGTGCAGAAAAACAGCCGTGTCTTAGTTACTTTCTCATGGCTGAGACACAATACCAAACATCTACACTTGTAAGGAGGAAAACTTTATTTGGCTCACAGTTTGTAGAGGTTTCAGTCCATAGTTGGCTGCTTCCAAGGCAGGGCAGCATGGCAGAGGAGCTGAGAGAAGAAACAGCTCATGGCATGGATGCGGGAAGCAGGAGGGAAGGAGACAGACACTTCCAGGCCACAACTCCAGTGACCCACCTCTTCCAACCAGGCTTCACCTCCCAATATCACATTTAGCTGTAGCTCAGTGGTGGACTAATCCACTGGTGAGTAGCATGCTTCCATGATCCAGTCACCACTCTAGAGCTCCAGCTATGAGTGTCTGAGGGTTCAGGTGGCATCTGGATATAAACCATAAGAAGACACTACAAAAGCTCTGCACCTTGAGGAAGGGCAAGAGAACAAGTAATCTGCTTGTACTGTGCCTTCCTCTAGTTGCTTCTTTTTCTTTCCCATCCATTACCTGGCACCTCTCTGAAGCACAAGTGAAGGGTGCAGTAGACCAGGGTGGAGAGGGGTCTTGAGGGCCAGGGAAAATGAGCACACGGTGTTGCTGTGTCTAGTGCGGCTGGTGTATGGGCTGCTACATGCTTCCACACGTCCACACACCCACTCATTCCATCCTTACCAAGTCTCCGCCTTACAACTGGGAAGACTGAAGCTTAGAGAAGTCATACAGATTTCCCCAAATCTAACAGCTGGTCAACAATCAAGTCCAATGGCCTGAACTCTCTTCAGACTCCCGTGTCCACACTCTTACTTCTGTGCTGTGAGAAGGATGTAGACATGTATCAGAATCAATGGAAATGGAAACCAACCCTTCTGATAGCAGTCAGCTTCACAGTATTGGGATTAATGCCCCTGCATTGTTTCACTGGAGTCTCATAATATTTTGGGGGGTGAGAAGGACTAGGTGTTTATTATCCTTACTTTGCTGATAAAATATAGCAAAGGTTCTGGGCAAGTAACTTGGTAGAAAACAATGTCCCAGGACTGGCATTTGAATATAGTTTTTGATTCAGCCAAGTGTACCACTTTGTTAATTAGAAAATGCTGGCCACGGGACAGTTTAATTAAATTAAGCTGAAGACCTAAACAAAATAGAAAATTGAAACTATGAGATATTTTACTTACACTTGAGTTGCTCTTTTACCTTGTAGATCACTATTTTTCATTTGACCCACTTTAAAAAGCCCATAAACAGAGATGGTCTGTTATTAAAACATATAAGTAAATCACGTGTGAATCAAAAACAAGAGGAAGGACAATCTTTGACTACATGGGTAGTGATAAAAGAATGTTTCATTTCAAAATCATTTGATATGCCAAATACTAAAATTTAATTCCAAATAAGCTGCTGTCAGATATCAGTGCGTCATTAGTGGAAAGACAACTGGGAGATTCGGGGAAGGAGGTGGCTGGCACTGGGTCTTGTACACACTGATGCGAGCTGCAGTATCTGGGCTTGAGAATTTCTTGACTGAGGCTGGTGGTAGGGTAGTCCTGTGCTGGAAGTTACTCCCACTTCCCAGATGGGAGTACAAACAGGCCCAGTAACCTGCCTGAGGCCCCCTGGCCTACAATGGTGTAGCTTAGTAGGAGGCTGAACGATTCTGATTCCACATTCCCTGCTGCTAACTACCTTGACCTCGTGGGATTGCTTTCTGCTTCCTGCTTGGCTGCAAGAACACCAAGAATGAAGAAATTCGCAGTTTCTTGTAGAAGTCTCATTAGAGTTCCACAAAATGAATGATAATGTAGCTGGAGGCAAACAGACCGAGGAAATATTCACATCACATGTGGCAGCCAAAGGGTTAAATTTTATAACAGATATTTTAACCTGTGCATAGGGTTCGTTGTATTGATAAATGGACAAGGGACAGGAATAAATATTAGAATATGCTTGGTAAACACTTTTGAAAACATTAAGGTTATTAATAATAAAATGCAAATTAAAATAATAATGAAATAGCATTTTACATGTTTTAAATGAATAAAATGTTTTTTTGAATTCTTTAGGTCCATGTGAGGGAAATTATGAGATCCTTGGTGTGGTGGCTGTGGAATTTGTATGGTCTCTTTGGAAAAGCAACTTGGCAACAATTATAACGAATCATAAAATTTCTGCTCGCTTTGGCCCAGCAAACCCACTCCTGGGAATTTATCTTGAGGCAGTTATTAAAAGACAACAAAAGCTATGTGTAAGAAATTGTTCACTGCAGTAATGTTAATAACGGCAAAAAAATTGGGAGCCACCTAAGGATCCTGTAACAGGGAAGGGATTCAGAAAATCATGGTTCTCTGTGTACTGGGCTTCTCTGGAGATACAGGACAGAGGGAGGGAGGGAGGGAGGGAGGGAGGGAGGAGCTGAGGGCAAGAGGGATGGAGCGACAGAGAGAATGGAGAAAGAGGGAGGGAGGAAAAAGACAGAGGCGGACTTTGGATAAGGAATTGGCCATATGATCCTGGAGACTGGGAGTCCAGCCCCAGAAGTGCTGATTATGTCCCAGGGAATCTGGTGGGAAACCAAGAAAAGACTGATGTCCCACCTCAAGGATAGTCAGATGGAGAGAGTAATTCTTTCTGCTCAACTTTCACTCCATTTGGGCCTTCAGCAGCTTGGATGAGTCCCACCCGCTCTAGGAGGACTTCTCAGTTTACCAACTCAGTGTTAATTGCATCCAGGAAAACCCTGATAGACAAAACCAGACATAAGGTTTAACCACCTTTCTGGACACCTCGTGGCCCAGTCAAGTTGACCCATGAAATCAACCACCACAGCTGTTCGGTCCTCCAATTAATTATGAAAACCAAATAGTGATATAAAAATATCAATGTTATGGAAAAAGAAAAGGAAATTTACATTTATATGGCACTTTTAATTGTGGAAGAGTCTACATGGAGATTAGCAGTAAAAAATAAACAAAAATAAAACTAATAGATGACACAGGATGGGGAAGTTTGTGGTTTGTCTCAGACCTTTGGGGCCGTGGAACATTTGTGGCCTGTGGGTTCTGGTAAGTGGGGTTCTGGTTGTGTGAAGGGGACTGGCCCACCCCAAGATCAGGCTGAGTACGTAAGTAGGAGCCAAGTAAGGAAAAGTTTCAGGTGCTCTCCTGCAGCATTTGGACTTTTGCCCTTGGAAGTGTTGGAAAACTATTGGAAATGTTCTAACTAAATTTATGTTTGGGGAGTTCTGACATCACTGAAGGCTTCAGAGTGGAGGCAAATGCCCAGGAGTAAGTTTTGTGGTCCAGGAATGATGTAGAAGGGTCAATCAGGCATAGTAGTGTGGGGCTGTTGAGAGCAGAGCACTGGAGAGGAATGTTGGAGGTGGATCTCCAACATTTGCTGGGTGCTCAGACGTGGCAAAGTGGGAGAGGGAGGAGAAGAAGGGACTGCCATTCCTTTAGCTCAGGTGGAGGCTCTGCCAAGAAGAATGGGAGGGGAGACAAGACATTTGGATGGCTGAGCCTCAGGTCCTTGGGAGGCATCCTGCGTTTGTTCCCTAGGACAGTCGCAATGCAGATCTTGCCCTTGGGAGAGAGGGAATGGTTGGTGGAGGAACTTGGGCATATTGGCTTGTGGGAGTAGTTGAAATTGCAAGAGAAGGATGCCCAGGGAAAGTGAGTCTCAGAGAAGTGATTAATGGCAAATCCTGGGAAATGCTGAGGAAGCAGTTGGAGAAGGAGTAGTTGGAGGGAGATGTAGAAGGGGACCAGAGAGGGGCTCAGGAAGGGAGCCAACAGACAGTGGGGATACACAAGGAAGCAGATCCAGAGTCTGATGTCCCATGGGAGGCGTCAGGTTAGGCCACACTGCCTTGGACATGCAGGTGACAGTGGGGCATGGAGCAGAGACTGTGAATGAGAACCTAAAGGGAGCTGCTCAGGACTGTAAGAGGCTCCAAGTAGTGTCCAGCTGTCACCTCACCTGGGACTGACAGTGCTTCCAGGGCGTGACAGTCTCAGTATAATCAGGGGAGTCTCTGAAAAACTGGGATGAGTTGATTGCCCTACTCAGAAATCCATAAACTGAAAATAGTGGTTCTCTGAAAGAGATCACAGATGAAGATACCAGATGCATGCACGTGAGGCAGTTAAACAGCAATACAAGGAGCAAATCTAAGCCGAGCTGCTGATTTAGTGGAATAGAGAGTTTGGGAATAGTTTTGAAACTACGTTTGGGGATATTTTGAAGCAGTTGGTGAAATTTTGGAAAAAATAAGCTGATATTTTTGTTTAAAAATACATATTTGTTTAAGGCTAAGAAATAAAGACAGAGTAGTATAGTAAAACTGTAGCAAGTAAAGCACTGGTATAAACATTGACAGTTTTCAGCTAACTAGCTTGCTGATTGAGTTTTCCACTTACTCTTTTATTTAGTTTTAATTTTACACCAAAGGGAATAAAAACCTATAATGACACCCCATTAATTTGCACTAGGAGGGAGGTGGAGTGCTTGACATATGAAAACACTGAGTTTAAAGATATGCAATGCTACTAGATAGACCCTTGGTCTTGGAAAAGACTCAGGTTATGCAGTGAAGCTGACTGAATTTACGGAGTCATCTCCTTGTTTGCCAGGCTGGACCTGGCTGCTGTCTCCTACTGGATGTTGTGGTTCTCTCTTGCTCCCCAGTTTCTGGGCACAGGCTCTCAATGCCATCGCCTCTGGGTTTCTCAGGGAACAGGGGCCATTGGGGCCCAACCGTACAAGTTTGGGGCCAACCTTTGCCTGTCTTTGACTCAGCTCTTTGTGAGAATTAAAACCAGTGGGTGTGAACTGGAGATGCCCCTGAGTCCAAGGCCCCTTCACCTGGCTGCCTGCCACCAGCTAGTTCTGGACAATTCACTTAGCCCTTCTGCACCTTGTTTTTCTCTGTAAAAGAGGCTTCAAGTCAATCATATAGAGAGTGCTCCCCACTGCATCTGCCCCACGTTTTTATTATCATTAATTCTGCTCCAATCAGTTATGAGTGATGTGACCTTAGGCAGGTCCCTAGCTCTCCATTTTCTCATCTACATAACAGGGGCCTGACCCAGAAGGATCAGTACATTTCATCTAGGCTTTGAATCTTGGATTTTACCTATCGCTGACCAAACCCTACACTGAAGATTGATACATGTGTATTTATGTAGTGATTTTTTTTTTTTTTTTTTTTTTTTTGGTATGAGGGATCGAACTCGGGACCTTGTGCTTGCGAGGCAGGCGGTGGCACCACTGAGCTGAACACCCGGCCCTATGCGTGATTTTTGAGACTGCCTTTGGGAGGAGGTTTTCATTTAACACATCTAGACATTTGAAAGTGAGAGTTTAGTTGAGGAAGAAAGCCCAAGAATTATTAGAGAGTGGAGCTCAAGATAAGCTAATCCAACTCAATGCACATCTGGACAGATTTCTGTTGAGCAGATCAATAAACTGGGCGACTTTGGACTCCTTTGCCTGGATCCCTGCTACTCATCTTTCCATTGTTCCTATAGCTTCTTCTTCCTGCTCCTCCAGGCCCTTCCTGGAATCTCAGGGCAGCAAACCTGGCCTGTGCATATGGAATCTGCTTCCGGTCTGGGCTCATCCACTTCCCCTCTTACCCGTCTGCTTACCTGTCCACCAAGACCTGCCTGCTCCATCCTCCCTTCAGCTCACCTGTCTGTCCTCCAGGGGATGCTGACCCCAGTCTTGGCCTCTGCCCTGTTCTGCTCTGTCAGTGCCCAGGCTTCAGCTCGGTCCCACGCTTGATTCATGGAGTAGGTGCAACGAGAGTTACTCTGTGATTGCAACTCGTACACTGTGAATAAGAACAAAAGGAATAAAACGGGTGAACCTGTCAGTGATTCTTCTAATGATCTTTAAAAACTGCCTTTTTGCTTTTTGTTTGCTTAGGAAACAAAATCGTGGGGTTGCTTAGGAAACAAAATTAGTTTAAGTGATATGAATTTCGTGAGAATATCTGTACATGTCAGTGTCACGATTTTTTGTAGTAATTCGTGTTGTGTTGTCTGCTTTTAAATCACCTGCTGTATTTTAGGCAGTATTTCAGGCCTTTCTTTTAGCCACTGAAAAACAATGAGTACTTTAGTAAGGAGAAAAGTAATCAGTTAGTGAAAATAAAGGGCTGTTATAGAGGGACGTAGAGAGATTTCGGCGTGTACAGTAGAGGAGATATCTGGTTGTCTGAGCCGAGGTGAATCATGAAGGGCATTGTAGGAAAAAGCAGAGAAGTGGAAGGCTTGGAGGAGTGACAGTGGGCTGGTTTGGGGCGGCTGGCGGGTGTGGGAGAAGTGCGACATGAAGCCGGAAGCAAGGTTGGGACCACCTTGTGACCTGCCTCGGAATGCTGAGATGAGCAGATTGTCTAGTGGCGATAGGGCCTTCTCACAAAATCTGAGTAGATTGTGTCTCCATTAATCTTCATCCTGCAAGGTGCTTGGAAGATAACCATCGAGAATTTCATGCATCTCTGTACTATTGGAAGATTTTAGAAGTCTCGTCTATAAGCCCGGTAATTCCAGCTCTTCTCCACAGCTGCCAGCCTCTTACTGACCTCAGAACAGCTGGCGCTGGGGCTGGGCTTCCTGCTTTCCTTGGCGGCCTCCCTGTGTTGGGTGGCTCCACTTGCTCCCCTACCCAGCCCCCTCCCACTCCCTGTCCCGGCAGTGGGACTAACTCGTCTTATTCATTTCAGAGCCTGGGCCAAGTACGGATCATTTCTGAGCATCTTCCTTTCCATTGCTGTTTTCTCTCCAGAAAGGCACTATCGTTAATTACAACAGAATAAACAAAAGCAAATCCTAAACAGCTGAGCTTCATATATTCAGAGACCCATAAACCTCATCAGCATAAAATAAATTAAATTTGGAGCTTACCTCGTGCCCACATTTGTTTTGATGGTGTGTCCCTCCTTCTTCTGGGGCATCTGGAGAGTCTGTGAAGTTGTCCTGGAGGTCTGATGGGAGCTCTGATGCAGTGCCTGGTGGGTCCTGTACGGAAATTGGCTGTCTCCCCACTGCCCAAGAGGCTGATGGGAAGTAGGGGGAACTCATGGCCAGCTTGTCCAGGCAGCCTGGAATATGGGCCTCTGCACTCTGCTTTTACCTGTTTGCCCTTTTTTTGGTGGGGCGAGGTGCTTGAAATTGAACCTAAGGCCTTGCGCACTCTAAGCATAAGTTTTATAGCTGAGCTACACACCCACTCCCCTATTTATTTATTCAAATGGTGAATCTATTTATAATCAAGATTGTAGATTTTACTCTATGTAAATTATACCCTAGTACAAAATTATCAGCAAATAAAGTATTTATTTATAAAAATCTTTCACCTCCTTTATTTTATTTATTTATTTTTTAAAAATGAGAACTCTGAGGGCTTTTTATTTTTTAGGGAAAAATTAAAGGAACAATGACAGCATTTTATAATACTGGCAGTATTATTTGTGACTTTGGGTCAGTTACTTCTTTCTGTGTTTCCTCACTGGAAAAGTGTGGCCTGTTAGGTTTTAAACAGTTTAAACCAACAGCAAGAATTATAGTTGTATGTGCATCCATGCGTTTACTTTCTAAGAATCTGACATTTTGCGGATTACCCACGTTTGTAAAAATATTAAAATCTAAGGATATAATCTCCCAACTCATGAATGAGTGCATCTTCATCATTTTTCCGATCTTTTCTGAGACCTGTGGTTATTAAGATACTGACATCTTGTTGCTAGCATGTTCTTCCTCTTAGGTCTCAGTCTGCACTGCTCCCTTGCTCTGCGGTTTTGGGAGGGAGAGCCATAAGTGCACGCAAGCCACCAGGCTGCTGGACGTGTGTCCTGCCCTGAAGTTGGAGGAGAAACTCCGATGGATCGCATGTCTGCTGCTCCACACCGCTGCTGGTGCTCATGGCCACTAGATGTGTTGTGGGGCTGCTCAGGGCTGGCATCACACTTACTGTTTGCCATTTTCAAAACCTGTCCGTGTTTCCTTCTTATGCTGCTTAGGAATGCATGATTAGGGTCACAAGGCTGAGTTTTAAAGACTTCGCCTTCTGAGGGCTTTTTGTCGTAAAGCCCAGTGTCCAGCTGTCAAGACTGAAACGAGGTAGGTCGCTGAGGGCAATCAGCCTCTCCCTCAGGACCAAGGAGAGGCTGCTGGCTTCTGCTGTATTCAGTGATTTCCAAACACAGGCAGAGGAGGTGATTCAGCTGCCTCCCAAGTGGTTTGGATTATATTTTTAAAGTACCTTGTCATTACATAGGAACCATAACAACAGAGTGGTACAAATGGTTGGCTGGGTGAATGATCGCGTTTTAGTATGTTGGTAAATTGTCAGGACATTAATTAGAGACCGTGGGCACATATTTAATTGTTTTATTTAATTTTCCTGATTTTTGTAATAAATTTTCTACTGTCTTATCTGTGTACATATTTAGCTTGTGATAAAACGTGTCCCCAGTTAGAAGTCAGCTCTTCATAGTTCGTTTTTGAATTCAAGCCTGTGCCTGTCCATCTACATAGCCTTTTCCTGGGCCCACCCCACCACAGTACTTTTGACCCTTCAGGTGAATTCTGGGAAGGCCAAGTGCATGGTGGTCCATGCTCCGCTCATGGCCAAGTGGTTTTACAAGAATAAAGAGGAATGCTGCAATCTAGTATCCTTCATTACGTGAGCATTTAGCACTTTTTATAGAATTACCTGATACACAACAAAACATACATGACATGTTGGGGAAAATATATTGAAAAACATCTGAGTAACAAAGGATCTGTTTTGTTAATATACAAAGCACTTTCCCAGCAATATGCAAAGGGAATCCAGGAAAAACACGGGCAAGACTCAAATACATAGTCACAGAGAGAAGCTATAAATGTCTCATAAACATGCAAAAGGGTGTTCAGCCTCATTGGGTTAAAGAACTGTAAAGGGCGACATTAGTGAGAGTCTTTACTTCCCCCATCCCTGCTGCCACCCATCCACCTATCAGGCTGGTTGTGGCTAAAAGGTAAGATGAAAACCCAGTGCTCTTGGACAAGGGATAATAGACGTTTTCATATGTTGTTATTATTTGTAGGAGTGTAAATTGCTGCCATCGTCTTGGAGAGTGATGTGTAAGGAAAAACAAGGCAATGTTCTTTTAACACCATGTTTCTTTTCTGTAAATTTATTTCCATGTTTGCTCAAGCTATGCCTACTTCTCTGCAGTGTTTGGAGTGATAGTGATACATTCCAGCCACTAGACAGGGCCTAAGCACCCACATATGATGAGTGAAAGTGTGGCAGCACTGTTCAGTGCAGCTGCAGGGCCCAAGGAAGAGGGTGAGAAGGAGAGAGAATGTTTGCTGTGGGAGAAGGGTTCCATGCATAGCAAGGAAAAGTAGGCTAAAATAATGCAAATGGTATGCTTCATTTCTATAGTGTAAAAAGGCAAAAAGGAAAGAAAAATCTTCCTGTGCTTATAAATGAATCAAAATTTTTTAGAGAGATGTAGAGACAAAAACAAAGTAGAACAACAACAAATCTGATGATAGACTTTGGGCTTTGACATGGATTTAGGGGGTACAGAGGGATCTTTCATATTTCATTAGAAGCCTTTGTCAATTCAGATTCCATTTCTTTACAGTGAACTTCTTCCAGAGTTTTAATGATATAAATACTAATTAATAAAAATGTCCTTCATTCTTTCTCCACCATCCTCTAACAATACCTCAATTCTTCCCCATATCTGATTCTAGTAGTCTGTTTTTAAAGTTTAAATACTTGTATATATATATATTTTTTTTTTCAGTACTTGGATTTGAACCTAGAGCCCTTGCACTGGGCTACATTTCCAGCAACCCCTTTTCCCTTTTATTTTTTGAGACAGGATCTCACTAAATTGGGCTCAAAGTTACGATCCTCCTGCCTCAGCCTCCCAGAGTGCTGGGATTCTAGGCCTGCACCACCATGCTGGGCTCAGATTTGTTTTTTAGTTGGTTAAGGCTTTCAGTACCTTCTGGATATGGCTGCTTCTTGAGAAGTACATACATCTTGACCGCTGAGGCTGACAGCTCTCTGGAGTCTCAGCAGCAGAAGTGGTTGGGGTGAAGATACCAAGCTCACTCCGGTCTGGGAATTCTGCCCTCTAAGAGGTCTTCAGACAAGAGCAATGATTAGGGCTGCCAAGTCGCAGGACATGGGTTTAAATCCTCACCCTCCTGCTTGATAGAGATGAACCAGTGGACAGGTTATTTAGGGTGTCTTGGCCTCTGCTTCATCGTAGAGTGGGCTATGAATAATACCAGCCATGCAGCCTCCTTCTATGAATGAAAAGTAGTGCCATTTACAAAGCACTTAGATGGGCGCCTGGGACAGAGTCCTAATTACATCAGATATTATTGCTCTTCTACTTTCTGTTTATAGGCATGTCCATCTTCCCTCCATGCTGTAGTTTCCTGACTTGGCCAGGCTCACATGGAAAGTCTGTCCTGGTGTAAAATGTCATGATTGAACCCTTGTGTTCCTGTCCTGCTCTGTTCTGTATTAAATCCCACACGGCTGAGGGTAGTTTGTACTCGTTTGTGGTAATTGATAGTGAATTTACTGGCAAATTTTTGTTTTATTTTAAATCAAGAGTCTTTGGGTAGTGTAGATGAAGACATGATAGGATTTAGGTTTTTTTATACCTTATTAGTGCATGTTAGTATTATTTGGGGAAGTTGGGACATGCATTTAACATATCTTAATTGTTTTCTCTTTTTGAAATACTAGGGATGGAACCCAGGGCCTTTGCACTGAGCTACATCCCTACCTCTTATTTTTTTTTATTTTTTTTTTTTATCTTGAGACAAGGTCTCACTAACTCATTAAATTGTCCAGGCAGGGCTCAAACTTGCAATCCTCCTGCCTCAGCCTCCCAGAGTGCTGGGATTACAGACATACATGACCACTCCTGGTTAATATGTTGGTTTTTGATTGACAAAAGTCATCCAAATATATGTCTGTACTTAGTGTCATGTATTTGTTGTCCTGAGGGCTGAGAAGGAAGATCTGATGTTCATTCTTGGGGAGCACGAGACTATAGGATTGGCAGAGATTTCAGGAAGGGGCCTCGCATAGCCTGGACGCTGCAGTCCACACGCTTGGGGCTGAGAAGTTGCTCAGAGGAAGAACTGTGAGCAGTTCATTAGGCTCGGAGTTGGGCCTCGGGCCTGAGATGTGCAGATTGCCCTTCTCTTAAATCAACACTTTCTCTGCCTTTCTGGGTTCTAAATTTGGCCTTTGCAGTTGGCTCAGCTCCTCTGAATTTAATTTCCCTAATTGAAAAAAGCTGACCCTTGGTGCAGCTGGGTGGTGCAGACAGGCCCCCCGACAGAGGTGAAACTCAGTGACCAAGACCCTGGCCAGGTTGAATGAGGTGTGCTTGCCTGGGTGTCGGGTCTGGGGTGAGGGAGGAGGGCGCCCCCTGTGGGCCAGGCCCTGCCTTCCACCCACTGAGCTCCATTCTCAGAGACTGTGGAAATCGGCCATTTCACTCATGAAAAAGGGAGGCTTAGAAAGGTTAACTTGTTTGTCTAGAGTTGCAAGGTTGGTAAGTCACAGAGTCTGGGATGGAGCTCAGGTCTGACTGACTCCTCTTGGATGTTCTTTCTCTCTCTCTGTTCTCCTTGATGCACTGTGTTTTATTGCGTGGACCCAGCATTACATCCTTACTCCTCTTCCCTGGCGTCATTCGTTTGCATTGGGCAAGAAGAGAGTTTTGTTAAGAGTACTTGGGAGCCCTGGGTCCTGGGACAAGGTGGGGTGAGAGTGTGTGCTTCAGGATGGGCCAGGAGGATGAGGGGAACCCAGGGTTAGAAGTCCTGGGCGCTGATCCTGTCTCTTCTACTAACCTCACTGTGCTGTGGGTTAAGGGACTGATCTTCATTTTTGATTTTTCACATGTAAAATGGGAATACTACTACCTGTTTGGGAGGGATTATGTGGTAAGTACTTTCCTTCAACCTGCATTATAGATCTTTTTATTTACTTATTATTTACTTTTTTTTTTTGTACTGGGGATTGAACTCAGGACCTTTCTCTTGCAAAGCAGGTAGTAGAACCAGTGAGCTAAATCCCTGGCCCTACTGTTTTTTTTTTTTTTTTGAGACAAGATCTCGCTATGTAGTTCAGGCTGGCCTTGAACTGGTGGTAATCTTCCTGCCTCAGCTTCCTGAGTTCTGGGATTACACATGTGTGTGCTACCACAGCTGTCTATAAAAGAAACTTTATAGAGATGGCGATGTAAGCTGGTACAGCATTGGCCTAGCAAGCATAGGCCCTGGGTAACAGCCCCAGCAGCCAGAAAAAACAAATAAACCTTTTAGTTTGTCTTTGGGCTCCATTCCTGTTAGCATTTTATAGAGCAATTTTAGCGTGGAAAACAGAGCATTAAGAGGGCACTTGCCCACATTTAGTTCCCTTCCAGCTCCAGGTAAAATCTAGACAATGAGCTCAGACTTGTTCCCATTTCTTAGTTACATTCTCATGGGAGTCCCTCCCTCTTTCTGCTGAACAGGAACCAGGGCTGTGTTTGTCTTGACAGAGGAGGAAGAAAATAAACAAATCTTCCAACATGTGACAGCTATAACATCTCTGGGGGATGGATTATTACTTCATCTCTAGGTGAACTTCAAAATGTTGTTCTTTGAAGGAGAATTATCAGTTTCTCTGGAGGAAACTTTTGGATACCCAATTCAAAGACATTGAAGGCAATTCTATTTGAAACATGACTTAGGATGCACAGTATTGTTGGAAAAAAGAAACCAAGTAGGTAGAACTCTCAAATAGGAATTTCTTTTTTGTTTTTCTATTTTTAACCCCCAAATAGAAAAATTCTAATAAATTCCAAGATTCCAAGAAAAAGAGACCATAACTTTAAAAACAGTGTGGGTCTGGGGCTGTTACACACTAAACTAGTCTATACTTTCTGTATTTGTAAGACGGTAAAATTGCCATTAGTTTCAGAAGAATAAGTTGGGACCCACTAACATTCTTATTCGTTAGAGAAATCCACAGTTATTTTGAGAATTATGTCCAACCTTAAGTAAAGTAAGACATTCAGTGACGTAGAGCATATAGTTTTCTTAAATTTCTGATTAATCAAAATTTGCTAATAATGCCCAACATTTTCCTATTGCTGCCAGAAGGTCTACATGAAGCTGTGATGTGTTGCTTTCTTTATTGAAAAGATACTCTTCTGATGAGCTTATTTATGCAGAACACAACCTGGTCAGAAGCAGATGAGAGAGTCCTCATGCACTGAAATGGCTGCCACCAAGCCCATAGGTTATGTTCTAGGGAAGGGACGGAGAGCTCACAAATGTGTGATGAAAATATAATGGTGACTTCATGGCTTAAAGACAGAAAGGCTTTCATTTCTCATTAACTTATTTTCTCCATTTAATCCCAGTAACATGATTTATGTTCCAGTGGGCAATAGGCAAGATCACCCAACAGCTAAAATGTACTCATGTCGTCTAAGAAAGCCACAAATATGCAAAGGAAGATTTCTAATTCTATGCAGTCCACTAAAGACTTAGCAGTTGGAGAGATCAACTCTGTATTTGGACCACTGTCCCCAGGATAGTGTCTGTCCATAAATGTGCTGAACGCACAAATGAGTGAAGGACCTAGAAAGACAGACATTGGATTTCACGGAGCACCTCACTTCTTAGCAACTTGTATAGAAGCATTGTACTGTAGTGTTGAATTCAGTGTTGCTTCTTTTCTCATCTCTGATTTGTGGCTAACATTTTCCTCTGATCCAGCCTCCCGTATTTGTCCACACATTTCTTTGTATGATTGATCTCTTTTATGTAATCATTTCCCTGTTCCTGGCCTTTTTCCACTTTGGAGGAGACAATACATCGCCACAATCCACGTTTTCATTATAAGGTAGCTTTCTTTGGAAAGAGGTTTAAAAATATACCAGTTAATTTAGTTTTCAGCAGTGGCTGTCTACAGCCACAGAAAGCTTGATTAAAATTTAATTAAAGTATACTTAATTAAATCCTATTGGGTGGAAGTAAATGGAAAAAGTGATTAACCCTCCTTGACTGTTTGCAAAGGCCTTCGCTTAGTTTTTAGGGTTCCCCTGGAGGCAGACAGCGGTTACTGGCTGGTACCAGAACCTGTCTAAAGGGATCTTGTTTCCTGAACTGCCAACATCCACTGCTGGCTGCTAGCACCATATTGGCACATGGCATCCAGTTTCTTTTCTACTTGTCTAATAAAACATCTGGACGTACAGAAGTAAAGTTATAAGACAAGAAACTATATTCTTTGACCTTTATCTTTACCTGTGTAGGAAAAGATACTGGGTAAAGTGTCTTGAAGGCTCTACCTTCTCTTCTCCTCTCTAGGCTTTTGTGCCCTGCTCTTTTCTTCGAACACATCCTCCCTTTCACTTTGCATTTTAAATTATTTTGTTAAGTTTAATTATATCCTTTCTGATACTAAATTTTCTTGGAAGCCATCTCAGGTGACAGAAAGGGCAGTAAGCATATAATGAAGGGCAGGAAGGTAGATATTTTGGGAGATAGTTTGTGATTTGAAAATTGAAAATGATTATGTGATGTGTTAGTTACTTTTCTGTCGTTGCTGAGACAAAATATCTGGTGCCAAAATTTAAAGGGGAAAGGATTTATTTATCTCACACTTTGTAGAGGTTTCAGTCCATAATCCACAGGCTCCAGGGTGAGGGGTGGCAGAGGGGTAAAAGTTTATGGCAGCTGAAACAGCAAAAGCAACAAGAGAGGTGGGAGGGATGTCTCAGAGGAGAAACAGCTCATGGTACCCACAAGGTAGCAAAAGCAGCAAGAGACCTTAACAGCATCTTTCTGCCCTTTTATCTTATTCAGACTACCGGGATTAGGGCGGTGCCAAACCGGTCACTCAGGGTAGTGTTTCAGTAATCACACACCCTTAATCTTAGCATCACACACTCTAGAGTCACTCACCTATGACCACGTGAGGCTTTGAGCGGACATCTAGACCCACGCCATAACATGTGGGAAGAGTTTCAAAATGTTTGTTCACTCTCTCCTGTCCATGATAGGCATGTCTTGGTAGCCTGCCAATCATTCTGATCAAAAGTACTTTTCCGAGTTCTCTGGACCATTTTAATTTTTGCCTTTAAGCATTTGACAGATAAAAAGCAAACTAAATAGACATGGAGAACCTATTATAATTAGAAATAAAGATCAGATTGTTCAGGAGAGAAAAGTGGGTAGTCTTCCACTCCCATCTGAAGTCAGGACATCTCAAGGATAACAAAGGATCACTATTTTCCAAACCCGAAAATTACTATTGAAGCCATGCTAAATAAGTCCCGCTAGGATGTGGTAATTAATAGGCTCTAACATATAAAATGAATTAAAACCCTATGGATATTTGTTTTTCCAAGCCTCAGCGCAAAGCTGTTGTCCTGGACGGTTGCTGGGTGTCTTCCATGTGGTGATTCAGGGACCCAAGCTTCCTCCTCAGTGTGGTCTCATAGTTGTCTGTACCTCCATAGTAGCAGGAAGAGCACAGAGAGAGCATGAGGGTGATGGGGAGACCTGCTTTTTTAAAGTCTCTGCTCCTCAGAGACACACATTCTTCCTGCTCACATTTTATTGTTACAACTTGGTTGTTAGTGCCAGTTCTGAGGAAGGCAGAGAAATGGGCTATAGCTAGCGGAGTGACTGCAGCATGGGGTGAAAACAGGTTCTTGTGACCACCCAGTTTCCCTGTCACAGCTACTATCTAGATAATGGTAAACAACCCACATCTGCCTTGCTGGCGTCTTTCCTTTGGCCAATATAGAGCTTTTAGAATTTTTAAATTATATCAAGCCCCAGAAGATCAGACTTCACCTACTGTAGTATGTGGTTCTTCTCAGATGTGGCTTTCTTGAAAACAGTGATAGCCTGGCAGGGTTACTTTCATCTCCTTGCTTGCCACTCTTGACTAGAATTCAGCAGCAGTTTTCCTTTTAGAGTGAGCATGCTTTTCTTATAATTCAGATCTCTCTTGGTTTCCCCCCCAATATTCTCCAGCCAAATCCCCAGCCATAAAAGCTAAGTATCATTCATCATTTACCAAATAGTGTCAGCTACACCGGGCCTGCTTCTGTAATCTTCAGTACCTGCAGGACTCTAGGATTGGAAAGCAGAGCTGTCGTCTCTGGTCCACAGCTGTCTGTCTCTTTTCTACATCCTATTCCCTTTCTGGGTCATTGTCCTGTAGGAGTTACAGGCTGCATTTGTTTGACAGAAAGGGCCAAGAAATAATATTCTGGTTGGTTAGGATACATTTCAGTGAGTTAATAGAATTCCAAGTGCTATTAGAAGAAAGGAAGGATGAGGGGGAGGAGGGGGGAGAGGGAGAGGAGAGAGGACAAATGGAGACAGTGAAGCAAATGCAATTTATGCTTTTGAAAAAAGCTCCCAGGTCTCTTCATAAAAACCCAGCTGCCTTCTGCATAAATATGTTTTATAAGCCCTATTCTATTCCACGTAAGATTTGTAATTGCAAATGAGATCTTTATCTTCTGAAACCAGAGGGTGGAAATAACGTGTTCCTTTGTGACAGTTGTTACTTGGATTACATCCACATCCAAGGTAAACCAGAAGGGAAGTCGTGAAAGAGGCATGAAACAGTGTGTTATGAGAGAGAAATTCTTCCTTTCTGATCGCAGACTCTGTTCTTAGTGGCTGATAAGGCTGCTGCACTTGACACGGCCTGACTTCCTGGGGTCTGGCTGCACACTGGCTGCTGTGCTTTGCAGAATGTGCGAGGGCACCAGTCACGATCCCCTCAGAGGTGGAACGATTCTGTGAAGCCATCTCCCTGTGAGCCAGGGTGCTGGGCAGTGATTGAATTGTTTGTGTAACTAAAGGAGGAAAAAAAGATACCAGGAACTGGAATGTGCAAACGCTCTTGGTCCACTTACGGCTGCAGTAGTGAATGGAAAGCGAATTCCAGGCAAGTGGCTTCTCCAGCTCAGGGCGAGTCACTGAGTTAATCCTTCAGTCTGTGTCCAGGGCTGCAGTGGGGACACAGTCACTGTGCTCTGCCTGTTTCCAGGCCCTATTGTCCTAGCTCTCTTGGGGCAGGGAAGGTTGGGTATCACATCACATGTGAGACGTCTGAGGCTCAAAGGGTGGTGGCAGTGGTTTCTAATTCCTGCTTAGGGAAACATTTGCAAAATACAGAAATTAAAATTGCACCTCAGACCTTTTGAATGAGAGTCCTTGGTCACTGTTGGTTTCTACCCTTGTGGTGGTGGGCAGTGGAAACTGAATTTTTATCAAGCAATTATTACATGGTCAATTTGGCACAGGTTTCCCAGTTGCATCTGAGAAGCTCTGGACTAAGCGATTTCCTACAGATGAGAAGCTAATAAATAGCAGAGCAAGGACTCAAATCCAGCTGGGTCTTTTATACCAAATTAAGCTCATGCTACCAGACCCAGGATTAGACTGAATACTGTTTGACAATCACCAAAGACCTGTTGTGCTAAAGCACTTCTCATGTTTTTATTTTATCCTGTGCTAAGACTGTGCAGTCATTATTTTCCACTTGCATTTTTATGGGTCAAGGTACCGAGGCCGAGGGAAAATTAGTGCTATGTGCACAGCCTTTTCCTTTATTTAATGGAAGGGTACAGTAAGATTGAAATCCTGGTCATCAGTAGGGTCTTTCTTCTTACACTAATGTTGTACAAATTTTCTTAATATTTCTGCACTTTCAGTCTTACTCTAAGGGTCACGTGAAATTTGACTTTAGATTTTACTTATTAAATTAGTAATGATATCAGTAATAAGGAAAGCAAAATTGAACAGAAGAGGAGGCTTTCACATCATGCTGAAAGAGAAATAAGAAGCTGGTCTTCCAGGCCATTATCAGAACATAGTTCTCTCTATTATGCTTTTCAAAGTGTGGTCTGGAGGGAGTGGTACCACATCATGCGGAGGTTTGATGGAAATGCAGATTATCTGGTGCCCTGGACCCCCAGACACACAACCTGCATTTCTGCAAGATCCCTTGGTGATTCCTGTATATACAAAATTTTAGAAGGTCCTTTCTACCCAGCCTCTGCTGGATACCTTCTGGAGAAACCAATGCAAATATCTGAGCCAACACAAGCCTGGGTCTCACTCAGCAGGTGGCTGGTAGGTATAACTAGGGCCACCAACACTTAAAATTTTGCAAAATTTCGAAGACAGTTTAATGATTTCAAAAATATTAGGCAAATACCATTAAGAATAAATGTATGATAGGTTTCTTAATTTCTTTTTTTTTCCATGATTTTCATTTGCTAATCTCTCAGCTCATTTCCTAATAATACTGTAGTTTTTTTTTTTTTGCATGAAACATGTTAAGTATTGACCAAGTATCTCATATTCTGTACAATTTTGAACAATTTCTTAGTGGTATTTGCCTAATACTTTTAAAATTATTAAACTGTCTTTGAAATTTTTCATACTTAAATTTATCTATGTCATTTACGAATGAAGATAACTAAATTTGTGATTTTTTTCTATCAGATTTTAGAGTACCTATTCTATGTATATTTTGGCATAATTAATATTTTTCCTTTGTTCTCAGCACGATTATTTTCTTACCAATTTCATATTATTTTTAACTTATTTTCTAGGGTTTGCTTTTCATGTATAGATAAACAATGATAATAAATAAACATGATAATAGATAAACATAGATAAACAGATACAAAGTATCTGTTTTTGTTATTCCTCTGTATCCCCTTTACTTAGGTAAGAGAAACACTGTACACTTCTCTCATTATATGATATGACTAAATGACACCTTCTAGACTAGGTATTTTTCTTATATGTTTAGAAATTCATGGACTCTTTATCTCTCTTCCCATGATTCACTTGATTTTGTACCAAAGTGCGTTTTCCTGCATGTACTGTTTTTTCTTCATCTTATCTTTTCCGTATCTAATTAAGTGTGGAGAAATGTATTTATTTAATATTGTCTTGTTGGAGGTAACAAAATATTTGTTGATACTCAGCACCCATTTCTAATTAAATACATTCATTATGGTGAAATAAATTTCTTTAATATTGAAAAAAACCCCAAAATGTTGGAATCCATCCAAGTGTTCTCAGTATCTTTAACTTATGATGGAGACCATGGTTAAAGAGCTGGAGTTGGATCCATTTAGCTTAGAACATAAGCAAAGAGCAGAATACTTCTTATGGAATGTTTTTGGTTACTATGTAATTTCTTGTTCAAGTTCTATTTGGAGGATTTATAAGCTGAATGTAAGCAAAAGTGTTAGATCATAGAGTCTACGGACCTTTAAGTCTCTTATGCTCTATCACTTTTCTATCCTTTATATCCCCTTTCTGATAACTCTTAAGCAGAATATAATGAATGCTGAAATGCCATTGTAACCACTAGTTATTACAGTTACTACAATCTTTGCTATTTTTTATTTATACAGGGATATTGTTTTCCCTTAAGTAGTGCTTACTGATCTGCTTTGATGAGGAATGTCCCCAGAGTGTGGCTTGTAGTTGACTTTGAGCAACAAAAATCACCTTAGCAAATGGTTTGTATATAATTGTATTTTTTGGCCTGAGTAAGAAAAATCTACATTTCACTCAAAGCATACAGGATCTGTTTCGGCATGAGCCAGATAATGAGACGGTAATTGGTGTGTAAGCTGTTCATTCTCCAAGTTTTCTCACGGGGCATAATTTGGCTGTTATTTGTCAGGGATGGGTTCTGCTAGACAACACTCCCATTCATGGTGGGCAGAGCAAATGTACTAAAACATTATCATAGTTGGGATTAATGGTCCACTATGGATTTATGTCAAGAATGTTAATGATTTGTTTATGAATAAGTGGGCCTGTCGCATGGGGAAACAGTAGCCTGCAGAATTGCTGAATGGACAGTTTGCTTGCATAGGATTCTTGCAGGAAATAAATGCTCTTGCCAGGCCTTTTGCATCTCTTAAGTAGCTACTGTGAATTGACTCTGGGATTTGAAATGGTGGCATTTACCTCACAAAATCCTCTGCTTCTTACTGCTGATCTTGAAACTAAATTTTGCTGATAAAGTATCGACCAAGAATATAATTTTAGGGTTGACTGCAATTATTTTTTGATAAAAATTGTGAGAAAACAATAGTGTAAGTTAATCTCTCATTGAAAAAGGCTGCCTTCTGCCTTTGCATCTCTACTTACCAGATTATGTATTCTTTTTGGAAGGGTGTGTTAATTTGTGGGAGGCGTGAATGAATTTGCAATAGGTTTTAATTGATAGATAAAGGATAATTATTGCCAAGTAGAATCTAGGAAATGAATAATAAATCAAGATTATATAATGATCCATATGCATATACTACATACACATAGTAGATTTAAAAATGTGTGTGCCCGTAGTGTGTGTGAGATTGTGTGTGCACATGTGTAGCTTACTATATAAAGGTTAAGGGTACAATTTAATGATGTGTATTCTAGCTACTTTTTAAACTTTTACCTTTTTTAGGAATGATGATGTTGGCTTTCACTTAAGAAAAAATTTAAACTTACATGTTATTCTATTTTTATAAAAAAGATTAATTACTTTTTTCAATTTGAGACAGCGTTTGTCTAAGTCAGGTTTTTCTTGAATTGTATCCAAAGGATCTTAGTAATTTAAACACGGAAGTCATTTTGTGTAAAGTTCCAGTTGTAATTTAAGAAGTTTCACGCCACAAATCTGACCTAGAGAGAGTAATATGTAGACTTCTTTATAAACAGAAAAATTCATAATATTTGTTTAATTAAAGTGCCATTTTCATCTAGCAGGAGACCACCGATAATGATTTAGTCATTAGATAGCATACTATCTGTAAAATAGAATGTATACGATATGTTTTAATTTTTCATACATTCATTTATCTTGCCTATGGGTTTCCTTTCCCTCTCCCCTCCATAGCTGTAATTTTACTAAAAGGAGTTCTACAAATCAGGTTGAGAAATCCATCGCACACCTCACCTGCTGCATCCGTAAGGAATTTTTTTTTTTAAACTGGGTTCTGTTAATCACAAAGAGTGCTTGATCTCAAATCTGGTGTTCACTAGAATCACCAGAACTTTTTGTTCAGTGGAGATATATTTCCTCATACCTAAGAATCTTTGTTTATGATCAGCACCCCAAGGACCCCAGTAGAGAATGAGAATGAGCTTTAGACTTTAGAGCAGGATGACCAGAAACCTCGAAATTTGATCTGGATGGTACCCCTTTTTTACAGTTAATTTGGATCTGTAGGTTTTTTTTGGGTTTTTTTTTTGGTACTGGGGATCGAACTCGAGTCTTTGCGCTTGCGCAGCAGGCAGCAAAACCACTGAGCTAAATCCTCGGCCCTTGGATCTGTAGTTTTATTTAGACTCTTAAAGTGGCCTGAAATTAGAACACATGAACTACTCTTCTTGTGAATGAGCTGAAGGACATAAATTGTAACCATGTACTCGTTACTCTTTGAGCCCTGGAGGTAAATGGGTTGAATTCACAGGTGATGTGAGGAAAACATTTTGTAAACAGGATGCTATTAGAATGAACCACTTTACTTCCCCACTGATAAAAAGTACTCTTTGAAATACTGTACTGTTTTGGGTACTTTGTCAATACTACTAAAAAGAGATAATAATAGCTCACCATATGACTGATATATTTGTTTACTAATCAGCTATTTATACCTTACCTTAGCCAGGTGTGGTGAACTTGGCAGACACCTCATGAATGCTAGAATGGGCAACCAGAAAACTCTTTCAATTAGCCGTCCTGGCCCAATACTCTTGAAGTTTCAAGATCATGCTCGAAAGTTTCACAACTTGCGGCAGTCACTATGCTGGCATAGATGAGATAATCATATCTTCACAGTTATTGACTTGAATTCCAAGAAAAATTCTTCTTTGAGGATCAAAGAGAGAAGTAAATAAGAGGCAAACTGATGCCTGTCCTGAATTTGGACCTTCAGCCTGCATCTTTAACTCCCTAAAACTTTTTAGTAATGAGGATTTTGGGTAGAGTAGTGATAAAAATGTCATATTCTGCAGACATGATTTTACTCTTCCACACAGTTAAATGAGTCGGTGGGTTTTCTTTAGGGTTTAGGTATGCTTTTCTCATTCTGGATTGTTTGACAATTGTTCTTCACAATTGTCAAGTTTCTCTCTGTGAGTGAAGAAACAAATAATTTAAATAACAGGATCTATTCCTTTTTTATTTATTTATATATTAATTGGTACATTTTAGGTATACAATACATTTACATTTATCATTGGGTGTTCGTACCTGAACATGATGTATCTTAGTTCTTATTTTTTTCCCCATTACCTATGCGCCCTTCACCCCTGCCACCCTTCCCTATTTACATAGACTTTGTTTCCATTTTTTTTTCTTTCTCATAATTTTTCCTTTCCCTTCTTCCCTTTCCCCTTCCCCTCCCGCCACCTCTACCCCTTTGGACCTTTTCCTATTTCAAATTATCAATTATTCGTTTTAATCATTTTCATCCTTATTTACACTTTCAGTTCCTCACACTAGAGATACTATTCGATATTTACACAAGTGTGTCCCATTTATTTCACTTAAAAGTATGGCCTCAATATGCATCCATTTAGCTATAAATGACTCTAGTTTCTCATTCTTTATGGCTGAGTAGTACTCCATTTTATAAAAACAACACATCTTCTTTATCCAGTTTCCAGTTGATGGGCACTTGGGCTGTTTCCAAACCTCAGCTATTACAAACTGTGCCACTGTAAACATGGGTGCACATATATCACTGTGGTATGATTCTTTTAATTCTTTGGGGAAGATTCCCGGTAGGGGAATAGCTGGGTCAAATGGGACCTCTAGTCCTAGTTCTTTGAGGTATCTCCTTATGGATTTCCACAGTGATTGCACCAGTCTGCACTCCCACCAACAATGGAGAAGGGTTTCTTTCTCTCCACACCCCCGCCAGCATTTGTTATTAGATGATTTCTTGATAGCAGCCCTTCTTTCTGGGATGAGGTGGAATCTCAGTGTTGTTTTCATCTGCATCTCTTGAATGACCAGTGATGTTGAACATTTTTTCATATATTTATTTGCTGTTTTTACTTCTTTGCCTGAGAAATGTCTGTTCATTTCGGATGCCCATTTTTGAATTGGGTCTTTGAATTTGGGGGGTCTGATATTTTTCAATTCTTTATATATTCTAGATAGTAGGCCTTTTGTCTGAGGTACAGCTGCTAAAAATTTCTTCCCATATTGTAGGTTGTCTCTTAGCTCTGTTGGTAGTTTCTCTTGCGGTGTAGAAGCTTTTTAATAAGATGAGATCCCTGTTGTTGATTCTTTGTGCTAGTTCCCTTGCTACTGAAGTTTTGTTCATAAAGTCTTTTCCTATGCCATTGTCATTGAGAGTTTTACCTAACTTATCTTCCAGCAAGTTTACTGTTTCTGTCTTGATATTTAGCTCTTTAATCCACTTTGATCTTAGTTTAGTGCACAGTGATAGGCATGGGTCTAGTTTTAATCTTTGGCAGGCTGAAATCCAGTTTTTCCAACACCATTTATTGAACAGGCTATCTTTTCTCCAATGAGGGTGATTGACTCCTTTGTCAAAGATGAGGTGGCTGAGTATGACTGGAGTTGTTTCCGCATCTTCTAATTGATTCCACTGATCCTTGGGTCTGTTTCTTTGCCAGTACCATGCTGTTTTTATCACAGTAGCTTTGTAGTATAGTGTCAAGTTGGGGATTGTGATACCCCCAGCCATGTCTCTGTTGCCCAGAATTGCTTTTGCTATTCTAGGTTTCTTCTACTTCCAAATGAATTTTTGGATTGTTTTCTGTAGTTCTGTGAAGTATATTGTTGTAATTTCAATCGGTATTGCATTAAATCTATATAGTAGTTTCAGAAATATGGCCATTTTCACTATATTGATTCTTCCTAACCAGGAACAAGGGATATCTTTCTATTTTCTTATATCCTCTTCAATCTCCTTCTTCAGAGTGCTGTAGTTTTCAGTGTAGAGGTCTTTTGCTTCCTTTGATAGGTTGATTCCTACATATTTCACTCTTTTAGATGCTATTGTAAAAGGAATTATTTCCTGAATTTCTCTCTCAATGGGTCTGATATTTGCATATAAAAAGGCTATTGTTTTTTAAGTGTTGACATTATATCCAGCTACTCTACTGAATCTGTCAATTAGGTCTAGAAGGCTTTTGACTGAGTTTTTTGGGTCTTCTACGTAAAGTGTCATATCATCAGCAAATAAGGACAGTTTCACTTCTTCCTTTCCTATCTTTATTCCTTTTATTTCTTTCTCTTGTCTAATTGCTATGGCTAATGTTTCCAGAACAATATTGAACAGGAGTGGTGATAGTGGGCATCCTTGTCTTGTTCCTGATTTTAGCGTGAAAGTTTTCAGTTTTTGACCATTTAGTATGATGTTGGCTGTTGGTTTTTCTTAGATAGCCTTAATCATATTGAGATAAAGACCTTCTATTCCAATTTTCTGTAGCGTTTTTTATCATGAATGTGTGTTGGATTTTGTCAAATGCCTTTTCTGCATCTATAGAGATGATCATATGGTTTTTGTCCTTGACTCTGTTAATATAGTGTATTACTTTTATTGATTTATGGATGTTGAACCATCCTTGCATCCCTGGGATAAATCCGACTTGGTCAGGGTGTATGATCTTCTTGATGACCCTCTATATTCTGTTTGCCAGTATCTTGTTGAGGATTTTTGCATCTATGTGCATTAGGGAGATTGGTCTGTAGTTCTCTTTTTGGGTTGGGTCTTTCCCTGGTTTTGGAATCAAAGTAACACTTGCTTCCATGAAAGAATTTGGAAGCCTTGCTTCCCTTTCAATTTCCTTGATGAGTTTAAAGAGCAATGGCAATAGTTCTTCTTTAAATGTCTTGTAGAATTCAGCAGTGAAGCCCTCAGGACCTGGGGTTTTCTTTGCTGGTAAATTTTTTATTACATTTTCAATTTCATTCATTGTTGTTGGGGTGTTTAGAATTTCTATATCTTCTTCATTTAACTTTGGCAATTTGTATGTATCTAGGAATCTGTCCATTTCTTCTGTGTTTTCCATTTTATTAGAGTACAGGTTCTCAAAGTAGGTATTGATGATCTTCTGAATTTCTGCTGGATCTGTTGTGGCTTCATCTTTTTCATTCTTAATTGCATGGATTTGAGCCTTTTCTTTCCTTTTTTTGATAAGGTTGGCTAAAGGTTTATCAATTTTATTTATTCTTTCAAAAAACCAGCTCTTCGATTCATTGATTTTTTTGTATCGTTCTCTTAGTCTCCATTGCATTGATTTCTGCCCTGATCTTTATAATTTCCTCCCTTGTATGAGCTTTCAGTTTGTCCTGCTCTTCTCATTCTAGGAGCTTGAGGTTCAGCATCAGTCTGTTTAATTGGGCTTACTCTGTTTTCCTAATATGCATATTCACTGCTATGAATTTCCCTCGTAAAACTGCTTTCATTGTGTCCCATAGATTCCTATATGTTGTACTGTCATTATCATTTACTTGTAGAAACTGTCTAATTTCTTCTTTAATTTCCTCTGTGACCCATTGGTTGTTCAGGAGAATGTTATTCAACTTTCATGTGTTTGTGGGTGTTTTGTGGTTTCTTATGTTATTGATCTCCAATTTTATTGCACTATGGTCTGATAATATACAGGGGATTACTTGAATTCTTTTTACATTTACTTTGATTTGCCCTATGAGCTAGCATGTGATCTATTTTGGAGAATGACCCAAGTGCAACTGAAAAGAATGTATTCTGATTTTGTGGGGTGGAACACTATATAAACATCTATTAAGTCCATTTGTTCAATAGCTTGGTTCAGTTCTAGAATTTCATTGTTAATTTTTTCCTAGATGATCTGTCTATTTGTGATAGAGGGGTGTTGAGTTCCCCCACTACAATTGTGTTATTGTTTATTTGGTTTTTCATGTCCATTAATATTTGTTTTGTATAGTTGGGGTCATTCGTGTTTGGTGCATAAATATTTAGGATTGTCATCTCTTCCTCTTGGATTGTTCCCTTCACAAGGATGTAGTGACCATCTTTGTCTCTCTTAATTCATTTTGGTTTGAAGTCTACTTTGTCTGCAAATAAGATTGCTACCCCTGCTTTTTTCTGGGTTCCTGTCACATGGAGAACTGTTTTCCATCCTTTTACTTTCAGTCTATGAATTTCCTTTTGAGTTAGGTGTGTTTCCTGTGTAAGCATATTGCTGGGTTTTGCTTCTTAATCCATTCTGTCAGCCTGTTTCTTTTGATTGGTGAATTGAGGCCATTAACATTGATGGTTATAATTGAGAGATATTGACTCATTCTTGCCATGATGTTTTATTGTTTTTGGCTCTTTTCTTATTTTTCCCCCTTTCCCTTCAGTGCCTTACCTTGCGTGGTGTTTTCTCTCTGTTGGCCCTCATGGAGTTGTGACCTTCATTGTCTTTTTCTAGGATATTGAATAAAATTGTTTAGAGTGTTGGTTTGGTGTTCATGAAATTTCTCAGGTGTTCTTTGTTGTGAAAGTATCTAATTTCTCCATCGATTTTGAAAGATAATTTTGCTGGATACAACAGTCTAGGTTGGAAGTTATTTTCTTTTAGGGCTTGAAATACTTCACTCCAGGCTCTCCTTGATTTGAGGGTTTGTGTTGAGAAATCTGCCGTGATTCTGGTGGGATTTCCTTTGTAGGTGATTTGTTTCTTTTCTCTAACTGCCTGTAGAATTTTATTCTTCTGTTGGGTTTCTGGGATCTTGACTATTATATGTCTAGGTGTAGATTTTTTTTTTTTTTATCATGGCTGGCTGGAGTTCTCTATGCTTCACTTCTCTGTGTGTCCTATTCTCCACCTCTGTCTGGGAAGTTTTCTACTATTACTTCTGTGAAAAGTTTTTTTTATGTCAATTGTACTTTCTCTTGTTTTTTCGTGGACTGCTATCAGACTTTTGTTATTCTTCTTTGCATCATCTAGCAGCTGTTGGATTGATTTCTCATGGTCCCTTACTATCTTTAAGAAATCTCTGTTTCCATGGTCCTTAACTGTGATCCTGTCTTCTATATCTGATATTCTGTCTTCAGATTCTCTTAGTCTGCTCTGCATGCTTTCAATGGAGTTTTTAATCTCCTGAATATCTGTTTGAATCTGTTTCATGTATTGCATTTCTTTCTTATGTTGGGCAATCATGGTTTCCATTTCTTTCTTATGCTGGGCATTCATGGCTTCCAGCATGTTTCTGATCTCATCTATTTTCTTGTCTGTTTCTGCTCTTGAGCCTCTAATCATGTCTTTCACTCTACTCACCATTTCTCTATTTATCTGGGAGATAATTTCTGCTTTGAATTTTTCTAGAGCCTCATGTATCTGCTTTATCACTTCCTGTGCTGTCAGTTCAGGGTGTCCAGGTGGTTGATTGTCCGACTTTTCCACCTCATTTCCCCCAGAATTTCCTTTTTGTGGCATGGAAGCCTGCATTTGTGCCTTGCTTAAATGTCTTCTCATTTTTGTTTTTGGTACTGTCCTTGGTTTAATTCCTGGGTTGATATTTCAAAACTACTTATTCCAGGTATCTTTGTTGCTTGTGTTTAAAACCCATGTGGAATGATTGTTTTTCAGAGGTGTCTTACAGATATGGCTTGTGTTTAGGTTTTGAGGCTCTAATGACTCTGAGAGTATTTTATTTTCCTTATACCAGGAAGGAAAACTGATTAGATCAATCAGAACATGTTAGGCCAAATGTTACAATCAGCAATACCATAGCATCAAGCTCAGCTTAGAAAATGACAATTTGTGATAGTTATTAATCTATCACATTTAACTATGTGAAGTATAATCCCCTGTGACTCTGTAGTGAGGGACCAGGTAGCAGAAGAGCCGGAAGTCGGTGGTGGTGGGGATATGGAATTGGGCCTTGCAGGTGCCCGCACGGCTAAGTGGAGCACTGGATGAAGGTGGGGTTCCAAGCCACTCCTGGGACCTCACCATGCCATGGGCAGGAACCGGAATACAACCGAGGGGCCTCAGGCTGCCTGGCCGACCTGCGGAGAGAAGCTCTGGATCAGTACCAGCGCCTATTCTATTTACAGGTGGCAGAGAGAAAACCCAGGCCTAAAAATGTTATCAGAGCTGCAGCAGCATAGTTGGGAGTGGTTGAGATAAGAAAGACATTTCATATTCATAGTCAAAAAAATACTATTGAAGCAGATGTGATTATGATTTAATCATAAGGAAAATGCCAGTTAGGGTTAACTTGAGGTACTTCCTCACACCCATTATGATGATTACTATCAGAACACAGAAAATGAGTGTTACTGAGGATGTGGGGAAATTGGATCCCCTCTACAGTGTTGGTAGGAGTATCACATGATACAGTTGCTATGGAAAATAGTATGGCAATTCTCCAAAACAACTGTCAATAGAGTTATCCTATAGCCCGGCCATTCCACTTCGAGTATGTGGTCTACAGAACAGAAAGGACAGTCTCTCAGAGATATGTGTACACCTGTGCCCATAGCAGTCTCACTCACAACAGCTAAAACATGAAAGCAACCTAGGTGTCAACTGATGAATGAGTGGACAGGAAAAATGTGGTTCGTCTATACGGTGGCATATTGCCTTAAATAGGAAGGAAATTCTGATACACGCTACATCATTAATGAGCCTTGAGGGCATTATGCAAAGTGCAATGATAAAATGTAGACATAAAAGAGCAAATCCTATAGATTCCACCTATTAATGAAGTACTTCTAGTAATCAAAAGAATAGAGACATGACAGAATGATGTTAGTTCAAGATACAACAGGGTGGTTGTGGAGGTACAACAGGGGAGTTGTTTCATAGGTACAGAATTTTGTTTTGGGAAATGAAATGTTCTGGAGATGGATGGTAATGATGATTGTACAATAATATGGATTTTTTTTGTTATTTACATTTTACCACAATTTAAAAATGGGGAAAAAAGAAGGGGTTCTGAAAGTGTTTTTAGTTCTGCATCTCTTGTGGGCCTGAGAGCCCTGTTGAATGAAAATCCAGAGTGCAGATGTGCAAGTCGGGCTGGGTTGGCCAGTGGAGAGGCCTCCGTGAGCGTGGAACACGGAACAGTGTTACTCCATTTATTCAACAACTACTTGTTCCAGTGCCCTCATGCAGGATGTAGGTAAAGTGTAGGAAGCTGGGGGAGAGTTCAGGACCAGATCCATTTCGTTTTTGCTTTGACCCTGATAGTTCTACAGGTTAAGGATTCCTTTTTATCCCAATGTGCTACTTTTATAATAGAACTAGACTTGGGTGTAGTTTTTGTTGTTTGTGCACAGTTGTATTTTCATCCTAAGAGTTTTCATGGTATAGAAGGGTATGAAAAAGACTCCACTGTAGGTTATTTAATGCCTAGTCTGCATTTCATTTTCTAGACCTGCAGATAAGGACACTTGAGTACTCTTAGAAACACAGGAAACAGATCACTTATTCTGCTCTGTGAACGGATCATTTATTCTGCTCATTTGACAAAACTCTTTGCTAACATGTTAACTTCTCTATATTTTTGATGGCTGGGGAGAAATTTAAAAGTTTGATAAGTGTTTCAGTGAAAATCGTGTCATTCTAATAGTTAAAATAAGTCACAAGAGAGCAAAGTGGCTAGAAGCTCTCCATGCAGGGAGTTGGGAATGGGCAGGTGGCCCCACAGGAGCTCAGGGAGGCCTGAGGACTTTGCTTTTCCAGAGCAGCCAATGGTTTAGGAGGAAGCAAATGTAGTGGCTCCCAGTTATGCTCCTGAGGGATGCAAAATGTGTGGTGGCTTGGACCAGCAAATCTGCAGCTAACTCATCGGATGCCAGGAGACTTCCTTTTTAGTGTCTGTGTCTACCTGATTTGGGGCCTATAATAATGTTACTTCAGCCATCTAGTCTCTTCTTGGTGTGTTTTTAGGAAAAAGAGAAAAAAAAATAGACATTCTTCCCCCAAGCAGCTCTCCATATATATTCACCCGATTATTTGGTTCCTGTAAAGAAAGGAGAGCCAGACTGATACATCTACGTGAGAGGGAATTACAGTAACTCAGACATGCGCCCATGGCTTTCCTGCCTGCTGTGTCCAGGAGTAGTTTCCAGCAGCACAGTTTCCACTGAGCTGAATAACTTCCCGAAGAGCCTCATTCCCTTCTCCAGCTTATAGGGCTAGAATCCATACCTCTTCTGTCAGAATGAGAAGCAGTCATTATTCGAGTTAACCTTCTAAAAGTGTTGATATGAAATATAATTTTTAAAACATTAAAATTATTAAAGTACTTGTCTATTTGATTTTAAAATTAATTTTTGATATATGTGCTTTATTATATAGAAAAAATCTGACTTGTGGAATTCTGAAATTTTGTTGGAATGCTATTAAAATTGTTTGGTCTGCATTAAAAAATGTATATCTCATATATATGAAATATATGATATATGTGAGATATCTCATATGTGAGATATATAATATATCATATGATATATAAAATATACACATATATAATATATAATATAGATATATTAGAAATTTCTTATTCATTTTAAAGATGTATATTATGGAACCTTTAGCAGCTTTCTTTAAAATCGGTAATGGTGATAATTTAAAGATTTCCCAAATCCCAAACTCCCATGCTTAAAAAAGTATACCCTATTTAAGCTATCTATTTTTATTATATTATCTATGTTCTTGTTACTTGAAAAAAATTTTATTGTTTTATTATAGTCAGGCCTAATAGTACACATTTATTGAATGTCTGGAATGACCCAGTGTTATGGTTTGGATCTATATTTTACCCCCAAAGGCCACCTGATGACTTTTGGGAAGTGACTGGATCATGAAGTTTCTGTTAATCCATTAATGAGTTCATAATGGGATGGGATATTAGGAAAGGGGGCTAACTGAAGGAAGTGGGTCATAGGGGCATGACCTTGGGGACTGTGTCTTGTCCCTAGCTCCATTCTCTCTGGTTCTTTCTGTCTCAGCCTGCCATGATATGACCAGCTTGTTCTGTCATATGCCCTTCTGCCACAATTTTCTGCCCACTACAGGCCCATTACAATGGAGGGAGCTGACCATAGACTGAACCTTCTGAAGCCATGAGCCTTTAATTTGTCTTTCTCATGTATTTTGTCATGGTGATGAAAAGCTGACTAGCATGGCTAGGCACTGTGCTTGTCACTGGGACAGTGACAGCAATATAACTGTGGTATTCTTAGTCTCTACGGGGTGGAACTCTCATGGTAGGGGATAGACAATAAACAACCCGACAAAAATTAAAATGCAATATAATGTAGTGCAGTGGTATAACATTAGTCCATGCTAGTACTGTGTGAAAGATAAAATGAGAGTATGTGATACTTCATGGAGGCTGCTTTAACTGAGAAAAAGAAGGAGACCTGCCTGAGAAGGTGCATGTTGAAATGTGGATACTGATGATGCATCTATCTCATGTACATTTAGAAGAGGAATATTGCAGACAGAAGGAGCAGCACCTGCCAGGCCCTTAGGTTGGAAACACACTTGGTCATAGCATCCAGAACATGGTAGGTGGAGATGGGAGTGGGCAGGACACTGGAGGAGAATGAGGTTGGAAAAGTAACCTAGCGTTAGAGCTTGTCACCCGTGGTAGGGAGTTTGGAATTTTACCCCGTGAGTGATGGGAAGATTGTGGTTTGTCTCAGACAGAGTTGGCATTATGTGATTTATCTTTTTAGAAAAAGTATGTCTGACTATTGCTGTGTAGGATGGATTGTACTGGATAAGAATGGAAGCAGGGAGGCCAGTGATGAGATTTTTTTGGACTGAGTTTAAAGGAGAGATGATGGCTGTAGTAGTGGAAAGAGAGAACAGTAGTTGGACTTGGGGTAGGTTTTGAATATAGACCCAACAAGAATTAACAATAGATAGGGTGTTGATTCTCAGAAAAAAAACAAAACAACTGTCTTCTAGGATTTTAACTTAAACAGTTAAGTATTAATACTTAAAAAAAGAGCTGAATGCTGATATTGAAATGGGAAAGATTTCAGGGGAAAGATGGTGGCATTTTTTTTTTAAAAGAGAGAATTGTGTATTCCGTATTGGCCATATTAATTTAGAGATTCTAATTCAGACATCTAATTAAAGATATGAAGGCAGCAAGTGTCTATACAAATCTAGTTCACATAGGTCTCATGTAGTCAGATGTGTTGGGGAGTCAATGGGAAAGTGCTGGGACTTAGAGCCATGGGGCCAAGCAAGATCACCCAGGGGAGAGTGTGTACAGAGGTGACGTGGGAGCTGAGGGCCTGTACTGGCTCCTCCTGTAGCAGACTTGGAACGCTGAGCTACCAGACCAGCTGCTGCTGATGGTAAGAACTTACACTTTTGTCCACATTTGAAAGCTACTTATATTTTCATATGTGAATCCTTACTAAACTGTGCAATCTCCCTATAAAAAAACTTTTCATGTGTTTTATTTTTTATCATTGAGGTACTATGGGAAAGATACATTTTTGAAAGATGTCTGAATATAGTTTCCAGAAAGTATTTGTTTGTATGAAAAGATTGCCTTCTAGATATGCCAGTATTTTATAGCTTCCTCTTATTTTAAACCTGAACGTCATCAGTATTTTTATTAGTAATTAGCTAGATGTGCACCAAGAACTCAGAAAAAAATCAGAAAAGTCAGAAAAATTTCATTTTAGTTGTTCATTCCTACTACCACTTTCTAATCCTGGTTTTAATGTTGAGTTTTTCAGAGTGTTGTCTTTATACTCTTTAATAAAAATTGATTTTTGCCGCTCGATCCATTCTGCCACTCTGTGTGTTTTGGGTGGAGAATCGAGAGAGTTCACACTGAGAGTTAGTATTCAAAGTACTGACTTAGTCCTGTTGTCGCATCATTTTCCTGTTGCAGATTCTGCCTTAATGCCCTTCTCTGCTTACCCTTCCTGCTCTATCCATTCTGTTAGATCTTTTGGCATTGTTGTCCTCATCTTGTCTTTCTGGGATATCCTTGAGAACTTTTTTGGAGTACTGGTTTGGGGGTCATGAATTTCTTTGGGTGCTCTTTGTTATGGAAATACTTTATTTAGCCATCAGTAGTTTTGTAGGGTGTGAAAGTCCTGTACAACTAAACCTACAGTACTCTGATAAAGGAGACTCAAGAGGTCCTCAGGAAATGCAGGATAAGTGGAGGCAGTATTCTCTGTTCCAGGATGAGCAGAGACAATATAGTCAAGATGGCCATACCCCCCAAAATGATATACAGATGTAATGCAATCCCAATCAAAATCCCAAGAGCATTTTGCACAGAACTGGAGAAAACAGTCCTAAAATTCATACAGAACCGGAAGAGACCCAGAATAGCAAAAGGAATATTAGGTGTCAAGACCAAAGCAGGGGGCATCACAATCCTGAATTTCAACTTTTATTACAAAGGTACAGTGATTAACATACCATGGTGCTTGTACAAAAACAGACATGTAGATTACAAGAACACAACAGAGGATGCAGAAACAACTCCAGGCACACACTTGAAAAAGGAACCAAAAACACACACTGGAAGAAAGACAGCCTCTTCAATAAATGGTGCTGGGAAAACTGGCTGTATTTGTGCAGAAGATTGAGTCTAGACCCATGTATCTCACCATGTACAAAACAAAAATGAAAATGGACTGAAGATCTAAATGTTAAGACAGAAACAGTTTGCTGAAAGATAAAATAGGGAAACTTTCTGAGGACTTAGTTGTAGGCAAGGACCTTCTGAACAGAACCTCAGTTACACAAGAAGTAACATCAAAAATCAACAAATGGGGTTATATCAACTTAAAAATCTTCTGCACAGCAAAGGAAACAACCAACAGTTGTGATGAGACAATCACAGAATTGGGAAAAACTTTTCCCAGATATTCTTCAGGTAGAAGACCAGTATGTAGAATATATAAAGAACTAAAAAAAAGTAAACCCTCCCCAAAATAAAAGACCCAATCAAACAACGGGCAACAGAAATGAATAGACACTTCTCAGAAGAAAAAGTACAGGTGGCCAATGAATTCATGAAAAAATGTTCAACATCTCTAGCCATTACAGAAATGCAAATTAAAACAACACTGAGGGGTCGGGGATTTAACTCAGTGGTTCTGCCACCTGCCTCGCAAGCACAAGGTCCCGAGTTCCATCTCTGGTACCAAAAACAAAACAAGACAAAAAAACACTGAAATTTTTACTCCATAAAGATTGGCTATCATCAAGAAATCAAATAATAACAAATGCTGGCGAGGCTGCTGGAAAACAGGAACCTTTCCATGCTATTGGTGGGAATGTACAAACACTAGTACAAACACTTGGAAATCAGTGTGGAGATTCCTCAAGAAACTAAACTAGAGATTCCATTTGACCCAGCTATTCCCTTTCTAGGTATCTTCCCAAAAGAATTAAATAATCATATTAGTGATACATGTACACCCATGGTTATATCAGCACAACTCATAATAGCGAAATCTGGGAAGTGGCATATATGTTCATTGATTGATGAATGGATAAAGAAAATGTGGTATTTACACACTATGGAGTAGTACTCTGGTATTAAGAAGGATAAACTTGAGTCATTTGTAGGAAAATAGAGGCACCATGAGACAGTACTATTAAGTAAAATAAATCAGACACACAAGCTTAAATATCATGTGATTTTTTTCATATGAGAAACCCAAATTATAAATAAAGAGCAAAATAAAAAGTAGAAAATAGAAAAATAGGGAGATAGAGCCTTTGGAAATGGGAATGGGACCAAAAGATGAAGGGAGGAGGGAGGGACTGGAGAAAAAAGTAAGTAAAAATGAATTAAGGTGTTTAATGTACATGTACCAACTCCCCACAATGAATATAATCATTATGTACCACAAACATGTACTAGTAAAAAATAAAAATGGAGAAAAAAATCAGTAATACAGCATACCTCTGAGCATTGTGGGTTTTACTGCAGACCACTACAATAAAATAAATATCAACATAATTAACATGAAAATAATTAAAAAATGAAATGTATTTGAAATGGTGGTAACGTAATCATAAAAGGAAGAATATGATAATCCAGGGTATACCAGCACTCTGTTATTTGAAGAATTTAAAAAATATACAGCCTGAGAATAGCATTGATAGTCTCATCCACCCATACTGTGAACTTCAAAAATAAAATGCAGATGGATTTTATTATTTGTCCTCAGTTAAGGGTTAAAAAAACACTTGCTTCATTAGGGGATGAGCTTATAATTATTATCCAGGACAATATACTTAGCACTATGCTTATGCTGCATTGGAAATGTAAGGCGGAAAATTTTATCTATACATTGAAAAAAGAAATATATAATTTATTGTATATAATTATAGAAAGCAGGTAAAGAATAACCCCAAACTACTATTGGTAAGTGGTGCTACTATGTTTTTTATAATGCATGTTTTCTTTTGAATAGAGTTAGATTAAAATGATATTAATGCCTAATGATTTTTCACTTGACAGAGGATTGATTTAAAATAAAATGTAATGCATAAAGAGACTTTTCTTTTCCTTAGTAATTTTACAGAGATTCTATGTACCATCATGGGTTGCCAACTTTGATTTATATCAATTCAATTAATATTATTATTTGTGTAATTCAGATTCTTCATGTGCCTTTTTTTCTAACTCATTTTTCAATTTCCTAAAGTAGTTTGTCAGTGTCTCAGCATTATTTGTCATTTTCTCTTTGCCTTCTAATGCATTTTATGTTGTACTTATATTTTCATTCTATGTTATTGGGCACTGAAAGGTGTATGATTTTTTATAGTTTAAATGATAAATTTGCCTTTTGTCAATATATGATGGTAAATGTGTTTTTTTTTTTGTGTGTGTGTGTGTGTGTGTGTGTGTTTACTATAGCTGCTACCATCTTACTTTTCTCCTGTTTGGCTGATTTATTTATTCAACTTATTTAATAAACTTTATTTTTATCTCATTTGTGTAATATAATATATCAGTGCTACTTGCTTACTTTAATACTCAAACAGTAAGACTCCAATAAAAGGTAAATCTGTGTCAACACTAAGGAATGAGCATACATACATTCTTTCTAATCATTAAAAAAACTTTTGACAGATGCATGTTCTTAGTTTCATTGTATTGGTGGGGGAAGTAAAACCCAAAGCATAAATTGACTTGCACCAGATCAAATAACTCTGACCTTAAAGTCTACCCTGAATTCTCTGCAGATAGTTTTATAAACAGTGTAATATTGATTGCATATAGCCCAGCCTGAGAAACTTTGACAAGGTAATTTGACCCATTTACATGAAGTGTTGTGATTGATACACTTAAAAGTATTTTGATAATTTTATTTTGAGGGTTTTTTTTGTGCATCCTTATACTGTATGTTTTAATGAATTCTGTTTCATTTTGTTTCTTGAGGGATTTGGAAAGTTAGGTAACTTTTTATCTTTAAAGCTATGGACTCTGTGTGTTATCACTGAAGAATGTTTTTGAACAGCTTCACCAATATTCCTCTTATCAAAGTTCACAGTGAAACTATGATTCATTCCAACTATAAAATGGAATCTAGTGAAGTTCTATTTTCTTTTCCCTCCCTGCTATGCAGTCTCCAAAAAAGTAGAACCTAAGGGTTTTGCAGCCAGGTTATTATTATGAAATTATTATTGTTGGACTGTATATGTTCATTTTCAAGTAACAGTATTGACTCTAACTTTTACCCTTTAGATTCACTTTGATGTTTAACTGCTTTAGAGGCCAGTCCTCTTATCCTTTATAACAAATTTACAGTCCTTGGATTTTTTTAGTTTTAATTCCTCTCTCAGGTTGCATCTTTCAATAAATTTATAAGAAAAGAAGAAAATGTACGTGATATATATTTGGAGCACTTGTAATCTGTATAAATGATCTGTTCTTTGTATCAAAACTTTATAATTCTCTGGTTGAAAATATCTAAAAAACAGAAACCCAGGGCTATTCCTTACAATAGCGTATTAGCAAAAGTCTGAGAATATGTCACATTATAAGGAGGGGGCCAGTTTAATAAACTATGGAATTATTATCCTCTGGGTGCTAGGACGTTATTTTAAAAAATTATCTCTAGGGCATATTGTTAAGCTAAAAACAAAAAGGGAAGATTATGTATAGTATTATATTGTTTAAAGAGAACTGACAAAATAGGAATGAAAAAATGGAAACTATGAATATGTAGAAGTATATGTAGTATACTTTGTATTTATATGTGTGCATGGGTTATGTATGTATGCACTTGTATATATAGTGTATATATTTGCATGTATGTATTTAAGGGTAAACCAAGTAACTAAAATAACTGTGGTTACAGTGGGGAAAAAAAAGGACAGAGTAGAACAGTAGAGGGGATAGGAATTAAGAAGGAGAATTTTCCAATTATGGAAGAATTTTGTGGAACCATGTAAATTATGGATTAAATTAAATAAAAAATAGTACTTAATCTCTGAAAACTGAAAGAAAACTTGAGATAACTTGAAGATAAATGGATATTTACTTGATGATTTCAGTCACTTCAGAGTTATTTCAACTAACTATAAAACATTCCCTGACTGCCCATTAATAGTGAAATACAACCTCAAAACACAGGAAATCTCTCAAGATATCTTAACTCTTTTCAGCTGCCATTCACTTTTAGTAATCTCTATATAGTATAGATGTTGGTATTGTTATTTTGCATCAATTTTGTGTGTGCCAGTAGTCTATCCATATATATATATATATATATATATATATATATTTTTTTTTTTTTTTTTTTTTTTGGGTACCGGGGATTGAACTCGGGACCTTGAGCTAGTGCAGCAGGTGGCAAAAACCCTGAGCTAAATCCCCAGCCCCTAAATGTATTTCGAACATATAGGAGTACTCATGGTTTTACCCTAATATATGCTACCACAGGTTATCCTCTTCTTTGTTACGCATTTGCTTTCTCGTGTGTGTGCAGGCTTTTACTCACGTGAATAGGTATATAATAAGGTATACATTCTCCTGTAGTGTATATTCATATACATTATAAAATAAGAATATATTAGTGATTATGTGTCATTAAAGAACCTAGATTTCATTCAATGGAAAACCCAGAATGAAATGTAAGCTCTGTAATCCTGAATTTGAATTGGAAATGTCTCTGTATCGGTGCAATCCTCTTAGCATTTCATATCCTTCTTAAGTTTTAAATTGGGTTTCTCAGAGGCAACGTCATCATATATGCAGTTGAATTTACAAGATGATTTTCTAAAATTGCCTTCAGCTTCCTGTAGTAAACAGTGTGTGAACGCTTGCCTCTTCCCTTACATCTTTAGAATGGCATATCCTGGCATATTTTTCAGTGCTCTGTGTTCGCTTTTTCTTCCTTTTTTATTTTTTTATTGAAGAGAAATGCCTAAATTCATAAAGATGGAACCAGTAATAGATCTCATGTCTTCTGTTTCTTTAAGCCAATTAGACTTTTTAAAGACATCTGTTTTTTTCCCTTCTGAATTTGAGATTAACTAACCATCTTAAAATTATTTTTCAGAAACTCAGAAGGTTCACTGAATCCTTGGACTAGCTGTGGGTCAGTTCCTAGCCTAGAACAACAAATTAAATTTAATTCCCTCCTAGAATTTTCATTAGGCTTTCTGAACCATAACTCGGTGGCAAGGGACTAGAGATTATTCTTGTTATATATGGAGGTAATAAGTTCTCTTTGACAGTGTCTTTCCATTCTACGATGGGAATGCCCCTTCCCAATATTTCTTGCCCTCTTGGGAAGCCATTTTGAAAGTAACATATGGCCTTACTTTCATTTTGTGAAACTAGTGTTTCATTTGGCTGGGAGCAAATTGGACTTGCCATCGACTTGTTTTTCTTTCTGGAAAAACTATTCTGAAAGGTCATTTTCTAATCAGGGTACAATATACTTTTATTAAGTATACTATTTACTATGTATCAAGTTCTTCACACACACTCCCTCACACCCATAGTACAACAATAAAAACAACAACATCGGTAAACAAAACCCTCTTCTGTAATACACCAAGGACTTGACTCACAGACCGATGATATGTTATCATCTGTGTTTACATGTGGACTTTGTGGTAGAATAATAATGGCTGAAAATGTCTTGCTACTTCTCTCACTGGAAGATGAGGTCTAATTCTACTGCCTTTGAATCTGGGTTGGCTTTAGTACTTGACGAACTGGATGCAGCAGAAATGACTTTCTGAGACATCAGAGTTGGGATGGAAGGAAGTTGTAAAACTGAGGGCCTTACCAAACGCTCCGAGGAGCTGACTGCAGCGAAGAACACCCGGGAAGGAACACACCGGACAAGATGGAAAGTAAAACAGACCTTTATTAGTCTGGCCAGACGGCACTCCCAAAGCAAAGTAGCTTAGAGAGGCAACTGGCTCAGAGTCCGAAGCTGTTTTTATAGGGGGTCTCAGGGGAAGTTGGCAAGCAGAAATACAAAAGCAGAGGAGAGAGATAAAACAGACCTTTTACAGATTGTCCTTAAGATAACATATTCAGATATGGAGTTGGGAGAGCCTGACAGAACACTATGCACACAACAGACCTTCCTGGCACAACAACAAGCACATCCCTGGAACTCGATGTCTACCTGGTGATCCGTAACAGAAGCAAAAAGTTGGGACCCTATTACAAAGATGGAGTAACTGTTGTTCAGTCTTACAGAAGTCTTGCGGCAGCTTCTGCTTTGGCCACGTGAAAGAAACATGCTTTGTGGGACCTCTGAGCCACCATGAAAGAAGTCTGACTCTGAGACCATAGAGAAGCCATGAGCAAGGGCTCTGGCCCTGATTCTCCCTTAAACCCACTCTTCTTCTACGTATTTTCACATTTAAATTTTTGGGGTTTTTTGGTTTTTTTGTTTGTTTGTTTGTTTTTTTGGTACCAGGGATCGAACTCGGGTCCTTGTGCTTGCAAGGCAAGCAACAGAACCACTGAGCTGAATCCCTGGCCCCACATTTAAATTTTTAAACATTTAAAATTGAGGTATTTTAGATTGATGTGCTTTTTCCAAAGCCACATGGCTAGTAAGAGGTGGAGTGGATTTTGAGACCTTTCCTCACCCTGCCTGTGATATTTGGTGTGCCTGCTCTCTCACTCTCAAACCCTGTTCTTCACTTGAACATTCATTTAACTTAGAATTGACTTACTAATTCTTCTAAAAATCTTAATCCAATTTAAGTGTGCTGACTCACACATTGCACAGCATCCCCTGGTGATTTGAGCCTATTAATTTTACTTGAAGTATTAAGAGTGTCTAAATATAAGCTCATGAATGAACTTACTGAGTGAATTGAAAAATACCTCTAAGCCTGTAGGCCTTAGTTACAGGACGTGCATCAGCTGTTGAACTCAGATTTATTCACGGTGGAGATCTCCTTGAAGCAGGATGGATGTTATCATTTTATGCTATTTCTTGGGAACCATTTTGTATATGGAGCTGGCTCTGTGCCCTGCCAAAGCTGCCCTGAAAGCAGAGCCCAGTTATATAAGAATTCCATTCCATTCTCTTGGCAGAGGATGTTTCCATCCTTGAAAGCACTGGGCCATGTGGTGCAGCTGCTGGCTCCCTTCCTTTGATACTGGTGAAGGGCTTCCTGTAGTCCACTTGTTTTCTGTTCCTCCCAGGAGACAATCTGTGGAGATATCTGGAAGATTCAAGTGTTGTTTAGTGTATGTAAGGATGGCTGAAGCTGCTTCATGTCAGAGAAACTCAATTCTGGCTTTTCAATCTTATTTTTTTCATTATTAAAAAAAATCAGGCATTTTAAAACATCTTTTCCCCTAGCAACATCTTCTCCAATGAAATTTTAGTGTACCGTAGTATAGAACTGTTTAGGTACTGTAGTGACACGAGTACTTTATACATAGAAGTGAGAATTCTTTTTCAGCTACCAGAAACCAGATGATGTGGCCTCATTGAGGGTGTGTGTATCTGTGGATCACTTCTGGAACTGAGAGAGTTGTAAATAATCTGCTCTACATCATATCATTCACTGAGACAGAAAAAACAGTACTAACGACAAACCATAAAGCTAGATGAGATGAGATGATATGCCTAGGAAATTAATAGGAATGTTTGCAAGCATAATGGTTGCCCAATGCAGTAACAGCTGTCAACTATGAGTTGTACACAGTCAGATAAAACAGATTTTCACTCTTTCTCTTGCTTTGCAATGGAAAAACTCATCTTCCTCCTGGATTATACCTCTGCCAAACAAATCTGCAGATAGAAACTTGATCATATTTCCTGCCATGTGCTCATCCCTTGTAGTGGGTCCATGAATGACCATCTCTTTTCCCTTAATTCATTCCAGCATTACTTAGCGACACCTTGTTGCTGTATTACTTGTATTGTGACAAGCTCTGTGATGCCCCTAGGACAGGTAGACATGGTCTGGCTGTGCTGCAGCCTGTGATATAACAGTTTATCATGTGCACAGTGTGGTCACCAGCATTTTGGTACTGAACACCACATCCACCATGTTTATGTAACTAACTGAAATATTTACTTTCTTTCGTCATTAAGTTGACATAGAGAACCAACATCATTCATCATAAATTAAACAATAAAAATTAGTACAGTGGAAAAATGTTTGTGAATTATTATTGTTTTCTGAGAGCCCTGAGCTTAGAGTCAGTGTGCGTCGAGCTGAAAAAGGAAGGTAAGCGTGGCAGACATTCATAAAACACTGGCATTAAACTGAGACTTTCTCCCTGATACCGGTTTGAAAGCGGATTCAGATGGGAATGACTTTCTCACTGTCATGTTACATGACTGTGTATAATGCTGTATCTCTGTGCCACTTGAAATCACCTCATGTACCACCCACATTTTGGGAAACCCTCTTGGCCTCTCCCTCACCTATCCCTGTATTGTTTTTTGTGGTTTTTTTTGGTACCAGGGGTCGAGCTCGGGTCCTTGCACTTGCAAGGCAAGCGATGGAACCACTGAGCTAAATCCCCAGCTCTCCCTCCCCTATCCCTTAGCAGTGCTACCTCCCCCCCCACCCCCATCACCAGCAGCAGCCAACTCTGAGTCACTTGAAGTTTCTCATTTTGCTTTGTTTTCCTAGAGCCACGTTCAGTACCCAACCTAGCTCACTTGCATGACTGAATGAAGCTGTGTCCTCCTTGGCCACGAAGGGGCCCAGGTGGTTCTGAGTTTTGTTTGTGTGAATTAAGACTGGGCAGCTTGGGGGCTGCATGGTGGGTGAGCAGGGCAGTAGATTCAGCCTGCACTTGCCCTTGGCTGTGGACAGTTAGTGCAAGAACAGCCTACCCTATTTACCTTGCTGCTTTGAATAATGACAAATGAGATCTGCATTAATGGGTAAGGAAGGGATGTTTGCAGATTCTTTTCATGATATAGGAGCAATCTGAGAAGCTCAGTATTTTTCAGGTGTGCCTTAGCTGCATTCTCTTTGTTCTGAGAAGCACTTAAGGAGCAATTACCAGTAATTGTCATGGAGAAAAATTTAATACAGAAGATAAATAGACCTCACATAAATATTTAAAAGCATGCTTACCAAAGACTAGGGAGATTTAAGGAGCAATTATTTCATATAATCATCTCTTGTTGTAGAGTAAGGATATAAAAATCAATATTTCCTTAGCAGAACTGTGCTCTGAGTGATGCTGCTTTGCTTCCCTTCTTTTCTTCCCTACTTCTGCCCAGCCTCCCCAGCTGTTCTGTCTACTCCCCTCCCCCCCTTTTCTGTTTTCTCTCCTTCTCTCCATTCCCCTTTTCTTTCTCTCTCCTCTTCTCTTCCCCTTCCCTTTTCGTTTTTTCCCCAGAGGAGAAATAAATGCATCCTGTAGTCTCAGGTTGCGCATGTGTTTGCTTTATGGGTCATAATGCTACTAGACTATAGCTGGCCAGCAGGAAAGACTGGATGTTAGTCTTACAAAGTCAAAGCAAGAAGGGATCTTAGTTCTTTCAATGTCTATGTTTTAATGATGGATAAATTAGAGAGAATGGATGACACCACTTGTGTGGTTGTCATGGCTTCTATTTTATAATATGTAATTTGTTTCATGCTTTAAGATTGTTGAGGCAAAAGGAATGTGAAGGATAAAATATGCCCAATGATGAAATGGTTCTCTGTGCCATTCAGTACATTTTTTGGAGCCATTTCTGTGAAGTGATAGAACAAAAGTCAGAGTGGATTTAAAGAGAGAGAGGAATGAGGGGAACTGAGGAAGAGGGTCAAGAAAATATAAGAATTTGAGTTTTACTATAGAGGGGATGAGATAAGTGGGAAAAAAGAGAGGTTGTGGAAGGGATATGGAGAAAAGAGGATTCAATAGAGAATTTTTTTCTCTTCTTAGCCAGAGGAAATGATAGGATGATTTATGCTTAGAGAAATGATCCTGAAGAGAGCAAAACAGATGGTACAGAGGAGAGGAAGTTGCTGGAGCAGAGCTCTTGAGTGGCAGAAAGGAATCGGGTCCGGGTGGGGGGTAGATGGACTGATTGGCCGTTCCTATCCATAGGGACACAAGGTGAGGCTGGGTCTTGGAGTGCATAGGGTGGGATATGAGCCTAGGGAGGCTCTTTGTGTGCATCAGTTTCCTCAGGGAAAGAGAACATTTACCAGTTTCTGTGGCTGTGTTAGCCAAGGTTCTCCAAGGAAGGGTCACCTCCAGGCGATAAGAAATGGCTCTGTGGTTATGGAAGCCGAGAAGCCCCACGATTGACAGTTGCAAAGTGGAGACCCAGGAGAGCCAATGATATAGCTGCAGTCCGAGTCCAAGTTCCTGGGAAGGAGGAAAGCCGATGGTGGTAAATTCTAGTCCACACTGACCCAAGAAGGGCTGACGTTTCAGTTCAAGTTGTAAGTCAGTAAGACTGGCGAACTGGCTCAAGGTCCGACCACAGGAATTCCCTCTCATTTGAGGGTGGGTTGGCCTTTAGATTTACCTAGGCCTTCAGCTGAGTGGACAGGTCTGCTCACATTAAGGAGAGAATCTACTTTGCCCAGTCGACTAATTTAAGCCTTAATTTTACCCCCCAAACACACATACACACACACACACCTAGAATAAGTTTGATCAGATATCTGGGTACCATGTGACCAACAACCGGAATGGCTTACAAAAACAACTTTATTATTTCGCAGTTCTAGAGGATAGAAGGCCAAAATGTCAAGTGTCAAAATGTTGGTTCCTTGTGAAAGAGAATCTGTTCCATATCTTTCTCTGGGGTTCTGGCAGTTGTTGGCAATCCTGGGCATTCTTTAACTTGTAGATACCTCCATCTTTGATACCATCATCACATAGTGTACTTCTTGTCTACATTTCTCTCTTCTTGTAAGAAAGCTAGCCATTAGATTTGGGTCCTCCCTGCAGTGGTATAACTTCACCTTAACTTGATTATATCGGCATATTTCCAAATAAGGCCACATTCAGTTTTCAGAAGTCAGGCACATCAATCAGCTTTCCCATTGCTGGGACCGAATACTTGACACCCACAACTTAAAGGTGAGGTTTAGTTGACTCAGCGTCCCAGAGGTTTTAGTTTGTGGTCACCTGTCTCCCAGAGAGGAACATCAGGGCAGATGGATATGGCAAAGCAAAGCTGCACATTTCATGACGCTGGGAAGCAGCACAAGGGAACAGTGTAGAGAGGAGGGGACCAGGGACTGGATACAGTACCCAAGAGAGTACCCAAGGCATGTCCCATGATTCAGTCCTCTCTCAGTAGTCTTCTAATACAGTCAAGTTGACAGCTGAGAATAGCTAACACACAGGCCTTCGGACATTTTTTGGAGATAATTCAATCCATAACAGGAAGCAAGATCCTTCAGTGAGGAAGGGGATGTGGAAGAGAAGAAGGTGTAAGGGTCTCCTGTGGGAGAGTAGGGGTCGGTGGTGAAGGAAGTGTGACCGGACTTCTGAGCAGCCTGTACTGCCCCTGCAGGGTTTGTGGTCCTGAACTGCACATGAGAGCAGCCGTGCGAGCCTGTACCATGACACGAGCAGAAAGCTGGTTTTACCAAGGTTGGTTTTCCAAGGGCGTTTGATGTGGCAGTCATTAAAAGTACCCTACTTTTGTTCTTCTATCCTCTACAACTGAGAAGGAATACAGTTGTTTTTGTAAGAGGTTCTGATAGTTGGTCACATGGTACCCAGCTATCTAATCAAACTTATTCTAGGTGTGTGTGTGTGTGTGTGTGTGTGAGTGTGTTTTGAGGGTAAGAGTAACGCTTGAATTAGTAGACTGAGCAAAGTAGTCTTTTAAGTAGAGTCTGAGAGGATGCGAGAGGGTAAGTCCTACATCACAGGTCTAGATGCATGGGTGAAGGTTCCTGTACTCCTGTGTGGGTGAAGGTGGAGGGAGTCCATGGTGTTCGTGAGACTCAGCTAAAGAAATAGGGAGGGCCGCCAGATCTGGACGCTTAGAATGGAGCTGTGGCTAGTGGCCTCTAGCTCGTGCAGATTGAAACATTTCCTAAAAGTCACTCTAACCTTGCTCTGAGGAGCTTTCTTTATTACTTTAAAAATGTACTGTATGTTTTTTAGAGCAGTTACAGAATCACAGCAAAACTGAGCAGAAGGTACAGAGAATTTCCATACACTTCTGCCTTTCCACGTGTACCACCTTCCCCATTATCAACATCCTCTACCAGAGGGGCCCATTTGCTAAAATTGATGGGTTCCCATTGCTGGGTCATTGTGACCCAGAGGCCAGTAGTGGGCGCTAGGATTCACTCTTCTACATCTGTGAGTTTGAGCACATTTGACACACGTGTCCGTCCACCAGTATGGCATCATACCAAACAGTTTCAGTTTCCTAATAACCCTTCGCACTTCACTTGTTCATCCCTCTCCACCTCCTAATTCTAGCAATCACTGGTCTATTTTACTGTCTCTGTAGTTTTCAGTTTTCCAGCATGTCATGTAATTGGACTCATATAATCCATAGCCTCTTCAGATTGGCTTTCTTCACATAGGAATATGCATTTAAGTTTCCCTTTATTACTTTTCACTTTGCAATTCAATCTCCTTTCATAGGCAAATACACAGGGTTATTAATTTTCATTACAAAATGTAATTTGTGCATGCTGGTTATGGTTGCTGTATGTCTTAGGTCTTCATCACTTAGAAAGAGACATCTCTGGTAATATCTACAAAGAGAAATAAAGCAGAATGTCATTTCTGAGCTGTTCTATTGTAGTTTAATGGTTCATGACTTCTAACTATAAAATTAAAATGCTGAGGACATGATTGTTAAGAATTTGAATCCTTTGATTATCAGTAGTGATGTCTTACTTAGAGGAGTATTTGGAGAAACAGCATCCATCTAACTTCCTGGCCTCATTGCCATCTTTTGATGTTTATATGGTGATAGCAAATCTGCTATCGAAAGATATTTACTGATGGGTAGCATTGATTTCATGATGGCCTGACATCCCATCCTCACTGACTTCTCATGGCCTGTGGAATGTACAGTAGAGTCATGATCTGAACCATATCTGCCATCAACTTCTGCTGTGCACCCTTTGTAATTATATACTGCAGCCACACCAGACTGCCTGCTAGTTCTCAAATACATGTTTGCTTCCACTCCTGGGTACTTCCTTCTCTGTCCTCATCTCTTAGTATCCTGTTATCACACTTCATCCAGAGCTCCTGGTCAGCTAATCTGTAACTTCCTTCCAGGCTTGCCATTCTCAAACATTAGTGCATGTCAGCGTCACCTGCAGTACGTGTCCATGGCCGCAGAGTTTCTACTGCAGAAGTCTGAGGTGGGGGCATGGAGCCCTGCATTTCCACTGACTTCCCAAATGATGCTGATGGGATGAGCCTGGAATACATGCTCAGAGATCCACCATGTTAAAGGCTTAAAATCTCTTTCTTAGTTACATGGCCATTGTTGAGCCTTTTCTCCCAAACCTTCATTCTGCCATACTGCAAACATAATGTTAGTGTATACTTACTAGGCAGTAATTATTTGCCTAAAACCATCTATGTGTATGTAAATTTGTACTTTAGAGGGGCCACTAATTGCCATCAAACTCTATTTATAATACTTCAAGTTTTATTGGACATCATTTTTTTTTTTTGTGGTACCAAGGATTGAGCAATGTCTCCAGCCCTTATTTTATTGTTAATATTTTGCGACATGGTCTCCCTAAGTCTCTAAACTGCTCAAGATGGACTCAAACTGCTTCAGTTTGCAGTCTTCCTGTTTCAGCCTCCCAGAGTGCTCCACCACAACTGGCTATATCAAGCATAGTTAAAACATCAGTGAGTCAGCAGACACCTCTGTCCATTGCCTAAGCTATGTCATGATAACCATCAATAAGTTTCCATAGTCTGGAAAAAAATTGAATTATTTAAACTTTTTGCAAAGACTGATAAGGCAGAGATTTATCATTCCAATTTTAGTATATGTGCTGATGATGCGAGCACAAGAATTTTTTTTTTTTTTGGTACTGGGGATCGAACTTGGGTCCTTGTGCTTGCGCAGCAGGTGGTGAAACCACTGAGCTAAATCCCTAGCCCGGCAGAGATTTAAAAGACAAAGGAGACTTCAGATTTGAAATCTGTATACAAAGTGCATGTGGCTGTAATTATTAAACTACAAGAGATTTAGCCAGTCCTGTCGACCAAGGTCTTGTGTTTAGTGCACATTTGGACCATGCTGGATGTGACTGTGTCCTGTAAGGGGCTGTGGTAAGCAGAGGAAGGACAAGGTGAGGCTGGACATAAGAGGTGGTTTTTGAGCAAAGGTCCTTGTGGCCAAGGAGAATTGAGTCTCTCTTGTTGCTTTGTCCTGTTCTGCTCCAGGCTAAACCGAGGACAAACAAATGACCTACACACAGCTGACTTAAGCAAAGGCTGTTCTCACACAGCAGATAAAATCTGGCATTTACTTTGTATCTAGCGACCTTTGCTTTTAGGAGAGTAAAAAAAAGAGAGCTTGGAATCTTGCATGATTGAGTTTTATTATAAGGTTGCATTAAAGAGAAAATACAATTTCTAATAGGCTAGTGATGAGAATGGATTGATTTTTTTAAATGGATGCTATCATCTCTTTGTAAGTGGTCTAAACATTTAAGGGTGTCTTTTACTTAAAAGTTTCTTTTGAGTAGCCTCCCAGTTTCTTTCTTTTTGGTATTTTCTACTCTTCACTCCATTTTCACAGCCTGGCTCTCTAGTTTTGGATGGAAAACATTTTCCAAATGAGCAGAACTAGGAAATCCCAGATATCTGCTAAGGTCCTAGAGGAAAACAGAAGTGAATGTGCTGTTTCCTGGGCCCCGCAGCCTGCAGGCTCTGTCTGGGAGGATGGGACATTCTTGGGTTGGTTCTCCTTTTTGCCTCACTTCTGGGAGCCCAGGACTTGCAAATCTTCCCTCTGTGAATAGGGTGAGCACAGAATCTTCGACAGAAAAGAGGCAGAATTGAGGTCATGGGTGTCAAGCTTTGCTGATTGCCTTCAGACCAAGAGGACTGTGAGGTTTTTCATTCTGTCCTAGACATGCGCAGGGAAGGCTGAGCAGGGGATAAGCCATTGGTTAAATGGGTCCCACACAGTTTCTGTGGATAAGTTTTTATCTGACCTTTTCAGAGAGGGTGCAGCTTTGGGTTGGGGCCTCTCCGTGAGGCCGGGCAGGCCCTTCACGTGGTCAGCACGCATGTCCTTCCATCCCACCCTCTCCTGACTCATGCCCACGGCACGTAGATGTTTCCACTTCCTCTTTCACATCTCTCTGACTCTTCCAGACCAGAAGAAATGTGTTCCTTCTCTGAATCCCTTGAATGTGTACAGTCTTAACCACAGAATCTAGCTCCATGTATTTTACATTGAAATGGAACCATTAATTTCAATCTGGGTAATTTAAATTGCCTTTATAAATAATAAAATGGATTTAGTTGAATAAAATTGATAAACATGTAGACATGAACGAACTGTCTTTATCATGGGCTAATACAGAAAGTGAATCATTCAATTTTGGTCACAATCTCAAGGAGAAGTAGAGTAACCCCTCAAAATAGGTCTCAAAGTAGAGATTAAAAGTAGAGAAATTAGATAATCATGGACCAAAAAAATGATTACTTGTGCTGTTTTTCTTTGACAAAAAGAATGGAAGAAATAAGCTAAAGCTTTTTATACTGTTTAATTAGTGGTGATGCCTTTTGAGGTCATCTGCTCACTGGTTTGTGCTGGGCAATGGCTAGTAACTGCTAGAAGGGGCACCAAGTGACAAATGGCCTGTGATGAGCAGGCCACACCACGGGCTTCCCCACTGGGATGTGGCTCTGCTGTGGTCTCTCTCCTGAAGAGAGAGAGCTCGGAGTCAGCTTCAGCTTTTTTCCCTTAGCTCCTGATAAAACAAAAACATAGTCATGGAGGGATCTGATAAAGTTCGTTGGCTGTATTTGCACTAGGTGGATTGAAGTTTAAGAAACACTGTGTCAGTCTCTGACTTGGGCCTCCTAGTGGGTACTGAGGGTGTTGGGTGCCCTGGAAAGAGGAGGAGGTTTGTTGGGAAAACCCCTGGAGAAAATAGACAGACCAGTTTGGGATGTTTTAACTTTGAGCTGCATGCATACAGGCTAAATTATCTCACCTTTATTTAACAGAGAGGTCCTCAATATTGACCTCTGCAAAGTGGGCTTCCTTGTAGCGTTGGCCTCAGAGATTGTGGAGAGTATTTTCTTAGTCATTACACCTACAGTAGCACTGGGGACACCAGTCAAAAAATGCTCCCCAAGATGATGGCAATGATGCTGCTGCTGTGAGCTATCAGAGGTTTAATCCACTGGTTGTCCCTCTAGCCTGCCTTATTAGCATTTTTTCATATTAGCTTTCTCTTTGTCAGAAGTCAACACCAATCTGTAGAACTCACCCACTAATAAATAAATCACTTGGTAAAATGAGAGAGATAAAAAGAATAGATGTTAAAAACAGGGCAATGTGGAAGTGAAGGGGAAAAATCTGTTGCAGAACTAAGAGAACGAGAAAAGCAAAAAACAAAGCCAAACCCAAGATGAAACCAGTGCGTGACAAAGAACATAACAATCCCAGGAATGAGTATAATTTCATAGCCATGATTTGCACTGCAGGTGCAGTAACTTCACAGCTCCTGCCTGGTATCTAGATCTGTGCTTCCTGCTCTACTGATGTTACCCACCTCACCGTTATGCAGCACAGATACCACACTTGTCTCCATGTAAAGGGGGCAGACTGAGGCTTGGATGATGAAAGTTCATGCATCCGGTAAGAAGTGAACCAGGACTCCACTTCCGGCAACCTGAAGTAGAGCCTCCCTTCATTCTTAACCTCCTGGAGAATTCTTTCTGCCTCATAAGAGATATTTTTGTTTTCTTATGTTAATTTCATGATTAAGGAGAAAGCATATAAAAATGCCTGTCGTAGAAATGAAATATTTGGATGCTTCAGGCTTATACAGTGCTTCTCTGCTTCCTAGTAGGTTTGAATAAAACATGAATAGAAACAGATGACACAATAGTTGTAGACATCCACCAAGAATTGTTGAAATTAGGCATGACTAATACTCAGGCTATATGTTATAGGAAAAGATCTTATATTATTAAGTGTCATCGGCATTATCAGTGTCAGCTAGAGTTGGAAATGGCCCAGATTTAATTTGGGGACTCGGTTACCTAATAGAAACAAGGTATAGCGTGAGCTGTATTGGGAGTGTGTGCTGAATCCAGGGTTTGTAAATCATACGCCCCCAGGGCAAAGTCAGCTGGGCTGACTGTGAGTGAAGGCAAGGCAGGGGGGCTCCAAGCCAAATGGAACCAATTAATGAACATTGGATGTGGACTTCAGTTTTGTTTACCAAGTTCATTCACTGGTGGGGGAGTCAAGTTTCTCTATCTTTGTTTATAATTTGCCATCTTTTTAAGATTATAGGAAGTTTGGACAAGAACTGCCGAGATCTAGATTTTATGAGCATGCTGAATGCCACTACGGAAATATAAAGTTGTTCTACATTTACATGCTAACTATGCACCTGTTTTGAATTTGTTGCTTTGATAGATGTTACTATTTGGAGTAAGTTCAGGGAACCTGGGCCGTGCTTGAAGCTGAGGCTGGAAAACAGCAGGCATCAGGCTGGTGAAATTCGTCTTAACAAATCACAGAGTTCCCCTCACCCGGAAAGCCCTGTGTTAGAGGCAGGAGGGGATTTTCTGGGAGAAAGTGGATCCAACTTTCCCACACGTATCTACATGGCTGCAAATGCAGCTTTGTTCATTTGCGCTGTAAAAGTATATTTTCTAATAATTCTGAGAGTGTTGAATGACTGATGCTTTAGTCAGTATTTGATTGAATGTGGAGAATGCAGGTAATGATAAGCAAGTCTTATTTGTTTGAGAGAAAATGAGTTGTTTAAAACCAGTGGTTCATAAAAAGGAATCGCTGTGGTCCAGAATGGGTGTGTGTGAGAATCACTTATTCTCATGATGTACTTCTGGACAGGATGAGAAAGTTTGTTTGCCACATGTATTTCAGAATATTTTCACATGATTTAGTTCTGTTCTGAACTGTTCCTTCGGGGCTGGTTGTTTATTATTTAAACAGATTTTATTAAGTGTTTTCCTCCTTCTTGGAAATACAATAATGGTATTCACAGAGACTCGTGATAGTTTTTATTTACAAGCTAATTGGCTCATTAACAAGAACAGCTTTGCTTAATGAAAATTAAATTTGACAAGAAAATAAGACCTTATGACCCTAATCAATGACTCAGTCACTTAAAGACTTTTTGTTTACTCAATGCTTGCTTAAGTTTCTTGCTGTGCAATACAGCAAAAAGCAAGGAAGAAACCCTGCTTCAGACTAGGGTTGGTATATTTGTAGGGAGTGGGCTGCTGTGTGATTTGATAACTCTCAGTGACTCTGTAAACAACATGTTCTGGTTATTTATTGGTGTATCACAAATCACCGTCAAAATAGGTTGCTCAAAACAGCAATCATTTGTTCTATTTACACATCTGCAATTTGAGCAGGCCTCTGTGGGGCCAGGTAGGGCAGCTCAGTCAGCACTAAAGGATCCACCTCAAGATGGTGGATCCTCTTGGCATGCAAGTTGATGCTGGTTATCAGTGAGGAACTATCCTGTTTTCTCTCTACAAATGCCTTTCCTTGGGGCTCTTTGAACTTCCTTAGGGCATGATGGCTAGTTTCCAAGATGCAGAGCTCCTAGAGACAGTAAGTGGAAGCTACCAGTTCCTATGGATTGCACTGGAAGGGACAAGAGACCTGCTCTTGAGGTAGGAACATGGAAGAGTTTGCCACCATCTTTAATTTACCACAGACCAAAGTGGATTATTTTCTTCTGTCTCTGTAAGCTGTTCAATTTTATACCCTTTGGCATTCCTCATAGTATTTCTTTACTTGAATTGTCACCTTCTCCATTTCTTTTCTTTTCTCTTTTTTTGTACTTCAAGAGCAAAACTTGGCTCTTGTGTAGGGAGGGCAAAAAATTTAGAAATTACAATGAGAATATACCATAGAATGCAAACAGTTCTGTCCATGATATTTGATTTCATGGATGGAGGGAGGAATTTAGGGGGAAATGCCCGAGAAAGCCCTGTAGGGGGGACTATCTTGTAAGAAACTTGAGAAACACTGCCTAACTTACAAGCTTCCCTGTCCGTCTCTCTTCTGCAAAGCCTGTCCCAGCCTAGTCTTAGCAGTCAAGCTTGACCGTCCCCTTTTCATACACCTGCAGCTGCTGGCTGTGTCTGTCTGCAGTGCGTTTTGGCCGGTTCTGCAACATCTCTCACTCTTCCTACCTTACCTGACCAGGTGCCACTGGGTCTATATATCATAGGTACTGGTGGAATGCCTGTAGTTAATATTTAGTGGATTGAATGTTTGTGAACTGAGGGACAGTTAAATTTTGTCCTCATTTGTGGGCTTCCAGGCTAGACTCTGAGAAAAAGAATGAAGTGCAAGCAGCTATCTGTGCAATGCAGGAAGCCTGGTGGAGATCAGGGAGCGGGAGGAAACCAACCCTGGGGTGCTGTCAACCCAGGCAGGTGAGTGGAGCTAAATCTTGCAGAGAAATTCTCAGAAATGTGAACACAACATTCCCCCACCTGTTACAGGACTGTGTGTCCGGCGTATTTTGCTCTGACTCTGTCACTTATTGATTGAAGACACCCAGGAGTCTTCATTCCACTACACCTTCCTTCTTGGATTTTGGAAGGAGTCTTGGGACCCATAGGAATGGCGCGGCCGGAGGCCTAAGGCCAAGGCGTCCTCAGCATGGGCTCTGGGCTTCCTGTGAACTTTATGATCAAAACAGTCTGAGGAAAATGATGAATTCCCTTTGTTTGGAACTGAGAGAACTTAGTTTCTCAGTGTCAGTATCTCTGGTTGAAATTTCAGCTCTGTGAAAACAGGAAACATCCCTGTCTTATTCAACACTGTGGACCTAGCAGAATGCCTGACTTGATAAAATAAGCGGATTAATGGATACATGGTGATTCAAGGATTTAAGAGGTGTGTTCATTATTGTGTCAACTCATGAGAGATCAGAGCAAGGAAGACAGAGGTAATGAGACCTGACAAATGTCAGGTACTGTTTACCTTCATGAACTCTTAGAAAATGAACAAGGTGGGGTTGTTGCTGGTTGCTGCTTGTGGCCAGGGCTGATCATTGCACCATTGGCATATTTATGGCTGTGCAGCTTAAAGTCAAATTCAAGTCCATTGAATTCAGACAGCCTGGGCCAGCTTCTGTCCTCTTCCATTGACATTGGGTCTTGAGACATTTAGACTCAGGTTGGAATCACGGAGCTGCAAGCCAAGGAATGCTAAGGATTGGTGGTAGACACCAGAAACTGGGTGATACAAGGAAGCCTTCTTCCCTAGAGCCATCAGAAAGAGCATGGTGCTGCTGATACCTCATGCCATACTTCCAGACTCTAGAATCACCAGACAATCAATCTGTTGTTTCAAACCACCCAGTTGTTGGTACTTGGTTATAACAGGTCTAGAAAAGTAGTCTTTTCCTTCTCTGAATCTCTCTTTTCTTCTTGTTGCCAAAGACTTTTCCAGATACTTGTCCCTGCCCTTCTTCTACTTTTGCTTTCTTCCTTGTACATCTGTGCTGCGTTTATACTGTTAACATCTCATCTTCAATGGTGGGTTCCTTTTGTATATTCCACTGTTAAACCTTTGAGAGGAGGGCAGAGAGGTGCTTCTTCAGATGTTGGGACCTTTTAGCTGTTCCTTTGAAGGGAGTCGTTTTCCTCATTGAGATGGTCGGACAGTGTCGGTGTCAGATTCAGTGGGAAGGAGCCCTCCCTGCCATTGTGGTTTGGTGACCGTGGCCCAGAAGATGGTTAGCATCTCTGGTGTGGTCCTATGATGCTGTAGGGGCACAGCCCTTCTTGTCCAGGCAGTTTGTGAGATTTCGGTGGATTCAAGTGGGGGTATTAGTCATGGTTGAGAGTTGTCAGCATCTTGCTAATGAGTTTGGATATCTGCCTGTGGACTTGGAGCAGGACTCACTGCCACACGGTCTCCAGCATGGGGCTATCCAGTAAGGAAACAGGAGAGAAAGAGGTAAGAGGAGAGTAGTGTGAGCAAGCACGTGTGTAGTTTGCAGGCATTGTTTTTAGATGCTGGTAATGCCGTTTTTCTTCACTCATGCACCCATTTGTTCATTTATTAGATGCTCATTTGATGATTATGGTGTGCCAGACATTGTATGTGGAACTAGGGATAGGAAGAAGACAGGATTTGTGAACAATGCACTCTGTTCTATGTGCTATGAAAGCATTGGGTTCTGCAACAGGGGAGAGAGGTTGGTTGCTTCTTCTTGGGGCAGAAGATGAGAGGCACTGAAATGTGTTTCCTGATGTGATGATGATTGAGAGGACTGTCAGGAAAATGTGAGCATTGCTGTCCCCCTAAGCCACGGCCAGCTTCACCTCTTTTTAACTCTCCTAAAAATACCACACGTCGCAAATACATTCTCTGTCCTCTAGCGATGCCTTCGCGGCACCGTGCTTTCCACTGAGCTCACATCAGAGTGAACTCTGTTGTGTCACCTTCCTGACCACTGGGAGGCCAAGGACAAAACTATTTTTAGCTTCCTTCCAACCTGCCAAGATGATGTTCATTCCTGCATTAACCAGAACACAATCTTACTCAGGGATTTTGTCTGTCAAGAATGAAATGAAAACAAAGACAAATGTGGAGGGGCGTAAATATGTGTATTTATAACCTATATAAGTGTACATGCTATGTTCTGATGAGCCAAGTATTCATGGACATCATAAAGCCAGAGATTTTAAATCAGAACATGAAGATGTCTTTGGGGCCACCCCTGGAGACCTAAATGAAGTCCTTGGTGGAAATGTGATGAAGAGTTCTTGAGTCCTCCAATTCATGATGTTTGGTCTAGTATGCAGATCTCACATTGTGTTGTCTGTTTCCATTCCTTTTGGACTGTGTTTGTGTTGTTTTGTTCTGTGCTCTGTGCCCTACTTATTGCTTTGAGGGAAGATACATGGTCTTGGATGTTCCTCACCATACACCTGTTGACTCAGATGTTCAAAGCTGCCTTGTGTTTGACCGGGCATTCGTGTGTCCAAGAATGACACGGTCCAGCATCTGCTTCACCTGTGCCTCATCTATTTAGTTACAGTTACCTGACATTAAGTTTGCATACAACTGGTACCTACTGGGTTTTTGTACATGGTAGAAAATACAAATTAGCAAAAAGTAAGAGAGCAAAGAAAAAAAGGGAAAATATTAAATGCAAATCAACAATGTGGAAATAGTAAATTTTAAATGGCAGAATATAAAAAGGGGAAAAATTCAAGGACTTGTGTGTGCATGTACACACGCTGGTTATTCTTCTAGGTATTTCCTGTGCATTGCGCAGGGAAAGATTTCAGGATGTTAGGAGAATCTGATCTCTGACATCGGAATTCCTGAGAATGAATCTGCTCTGCCCCATTAAATGCACAAGGAATAATTCTTGCAAAGTGCCTGCATCTAATAAGAGGTGTGGATATATGTGCATGCACACATTTATGTCACATTTCCAGGACAGGTGCTACTGACTCCTGTTTTATGATGAGCAGGTAAGGCTCAGAGAGCGTACACAACTTGATCAAAGTCAAATGTGTTGATGCAGGAGTGAACCTAGCACTCTTTGGTTCTGAAGCCTTCCATGCCGTTATGTGACTACACTACTGTATTACAAAATCAGGTCTCTTATGCATTTCTAACGGATGATGTGGCAGCGACCTTGTCTGCTCTAGACAGAGGTGGCAGAAGTGACCCAGAAAGGCATGCTGACTCAAGGACTGAGCCAGTCACCAGATGTCTGGGTTCTGGGCCTGGGTGTGTCTGAAGCTTTTCACCTTGGGTGACCCCAGACTCCTTGTCTCACTTCTCTGGGTTTTGGTGTCCTCTTCTGGGAGATGTGCAAGTTGGTCCAGGTCATCTGGAAGACCACATCTATTCTCAGTATTCTAGAACTCTTCCAGGGAGGAGAGGGCCTATGAATCTATAGACAGAGGTGTCTGAGAAGGGAGACAGAAGCTGACCACATGGATAGAGTAGTCAGCATCCGTGATGTTGTAAACGACCAAGTTGGTAAAGATAGGGGTTAGAGGAAGTGATAGGTCTAAGTCATGCTAATGTGAACTTCAGAACATCTTATTTCTCTTTCAAGCACAAAGCATTCTCAGTGCACTTAGTTTTCGACTGATAAAACACATGAGTTTAACTGCTGGCTTTTGCTTAGGAGATGAAAAATTGGAAAAAGCACCATCTGCATCTTTCCAACAAGTAAAAAGCCAGATGATTTATGAAATATACATTCTTGAACACATCATAGAGCTGGGGTGAGAGGGTCATACTTGATCCACCTACTCTGAAATTTATACTAAAAACATAAGGCCTCTCCAAAAAGAGACTACATGTGAATTCTGGTTCACCTGTGGTAGAGCATGAGGGGGCTACTGAGGCCTGCAGTACAAGATGATAAGAAAAAATGGCTAAAAGTATTAACAAATTGTAAAGGTCAATTGTAGGCTAGTCTGACACTATATAATAGAAAACAGCTGGTAGCTGGATCTCTGAAAAGAGTTTATAGCAACTCATAAGCTCTTGCAAACACACCACCACTGAGGCCCAAGAGGGACCTAGAGTCCCAGTGGGCACCAGGGCTGGCTTCATTTGATGGTGCAGAGCTGGTGATGCAGGCACAGACACCTTTGTGTCACGTTTCCAGGACAGGTGTTGCTGGCGCCTGTTTTATGATGAGCAGGTGAGGTTCATAGAGTGCAGACAACTTGAGCAAAGTCAAATATTTTGATAGATGAGTGAACCAAATACTCTCTGGTTCTGAAGCCTTCCATTCCATCATGTGATTATACTGCTGCACAATCAGGTCTGTTAGGCAGTTTAAGGAATGACGAAGCTGTGCCTTTGTCGGCTCTACTCAGAGGTGGCAGAGCCCCACCTGGACTCTTTTCTCTGAAGAAACATGGAACTTTATAGCTGGAATGAGTTGACAGAAAGTGAAGGTCCATTGCAGCTTGTGGACTGGAAAAGGAAAAAAATCTCTACTTCTGGGGTGGGGGGTGGGAGGCAGGAAGCTACTGTGGACAAAACCATGAGAGGTCCCTTACAGCTGGGGCAACGTCAGGATCACTGAAATGGACTTATTTCCAGGACCAAAGCGGGTAAGGCTTGCTTGAAACAGGGACAGAGGGAGGGCGAGGAACCCTCGCTGCCCCAAGCCAGAGAGATAGTATCAAACACAAGGCCGTCAACCTCTGGGGAAAGAGGGCAAGAGGGAGGAGAGAGACCTGCTTTGAGACACAGGCATAATGAGAAATGTGAGAGTGGAGCAGGGATATTGAGGAATATGGGACTAGTATCCAACCCAACCAGGTGCTACCCTCAGGAAAAGCTAATTCTAGAGGAGTCAAAGTTTTTGGCACAATAGTCAAATGCAAATGTATCCAATGCCGAAAAGACTGGTTCCACAACCCACATTCATTAGACTGAGCAGATTTGGTCATTTTGTATGGGAGTGCCTGTTACTCTGTATCTACTACACATGATGTCCACCATGCAATAAAAATATCTTTCTCACCCAGACACGAAGGAAGGAAGGAAGGAAGGAAGGAAAGAAGGAAGGAAGGCGGAGATAAAAAGAAAAAAATCCGTTTTGAAGAGACAAAGTCTTCAACATAACTGGACTCAGAGACACCTCAGATATGGAATTTAGGATAATTTTGACTAAGGTATTAACAACAGAAGTGGAAAAAGTAGAATGCAAACATGAGTATGTGAATATATGAGAAATTTCAACAGAGTCCGAAATACAAGAGGCAGTGAAATGTAAAAGTTAAAGAAAGCATCAACAACAGAAATAACAAACACAATATAATAGAGATGAAGAAGACATTTAATGAGCTCATCAGAAGTTTCAGCACAAAAAAGTGAACTTGTACATAGGCCAGCAGAAATTACCAAAGCTCAAACACAAAGAATACACAAAAAAAGAGTATATAAAAGTAGAGAAGAACTTAAAAGATCTGAGGAACCATATCATATGTTGTAACATATATGTAATTGAAATCCCAGAAAGAGAAGAGAAAGAAAAGTGTAGAAAAACATTGAAAAGGAAAGGGCTGAAAATTTTACAAAAGTAATGAAAGATATAAAACTGCAGTGCTACAGATTCAAGAAGCTTAGAGTACGAGAAACAAAATAATTACTGAAAAAAGCCATGGCTTATCATATTCACACAGTTGGAATCTAAAAATAAAAAGAAAATCTCGAAGTGTGTCAGGGGAAAGGATGTGTTACAGAGTGACAAAAATAACAATTGTGGCAGACTTCTTTTCAGAAGGTAGAATGATAGTAAGATTTTAGTGGACTAAGGATCACATGATGCTAAAATATGGGCATGAGTCAAATCCAAAGTTAATCTTAAATTCTTAATGGAATATCTGCAATGGATGTTAGACAGTAGTTAATATAAAAATCCAAAAACTCAATTATTACTTTCCAATTTTTAAAATTTTCATTTTGAAATAGTTTTGAATTTATAATAATGGCAAAAATAGTACAAATCTCTAAGGTGGTCCAAATAATAACATTTCATGCAGTCATAGAACAATAAAAAAACCCCAGAAATGTTACTGCAAAATACTACTATATAATTTTCAGGCCTTATCCAAACATTTTTCATTTGTTCCACTAATGCTCCTTTTCAATTAAAATTATGTGTTGTCTTAGCCATGTCTCCGTAGTATCCTTTAATGTGATCAGTTCTGTCATTCTTTGCCTTTTGTGGCCTTAACATTTTTGCTGAGTTCTTGGCCTATTATTACTTATAGTACCTCTCAGTTTGGGTTTGTCTGACTTTTCTGATGGTTAAATCCAGCTTATTCATTTTTGTTGAGTGTGTTATAGCAGTAGACCTGTGCTCTTAGAGCATTGTAGCAAGGAACAGATAGTGTCAGTCGATCTCCTTGTAGGAAATGGTAGCTTTGGGTACTTGTTCTAGGCTCTGTCTGCCAGGTTTTGCCGGGTTTCTGTATTTCTCTTTGTGAAATAAATGTCTTCTGGGGAGGTTCTCTGAGACAATACAAATACCACAGTTTTCAACATATGTAGCTCACTAATTTTAGTCTTAATAATTCATGTATGAAAATATTACTGTGTTTTTTTTTGCAAAGTGGTGACTTGATTTCTGTTATTGCTTCTCTAAAGTACACTTCTTCGGTAAGAAGTTTGTCTTTCTGTTTTGTCCTGCCTCCCTCTTTCTCTTTTTCTCTCCTTTCTTCCCTTTCTCTCCCCTTCTTCTTCTCCCCTCCCATCCTCCCCTTCTCTCTCTCTCTCTCTCTCTCTCTCTCTCATCAATATTGCTCATTGATATTTATTATACAGTTTGTGGGTTATAACCCATTACAACAATTATTTTTATTGCTCCTCAGATTGCCTATATTGGCCATTGAGAGCTGGTTCACATTGTTTGCAGTAAGTATCCCATTGACATTTGCACGTCATTTCATAGCACTCTAAGTTTATGATAACGTGATGTTGTAGACTCATCTTGTTCTTCCTTCCTTGCTCCATCCTTAAAATCAGCCATTTACCTAAGGGAAAGGACACACACCACTAATTTTATATCAATGTAAGAGTTAAAACCCTAAATCAGCATGTGAGGTTAAAATCCTGGGTAGTCAGAATTTTGCTTTGGAATCTCTTAGGACCATGTTAGGGATCAGGCTTTATTTCTTAGTATGTTCAAGTCAGTAACTTTTTCCTCTTTCGTAGGGCACCAGACGATGCAGTTTGGTTGGATTAAGGAGCCATATGAAATTGTTTATTTCTCTGAGAAATAATTTCTATAAGATATACATACAATAAACTATCCATACTCAAAGCACACCATCTGATAAGTTTGTATATTTATGTAGGTTCATGAAGCTGTCACCTCCAAGTTTTCTTCCTACACAAGGCTTTCCTCTTCCCAGGCAGTCATTGATCCGCTTCCAATCACTAGACATTGATTTATATTTCCTAGGATTTTATATAAATGGGATCAGATAGCATGTTCTCCTTTTGTGTTCTCAGGGTAATTATTTGCTGACTTGTCCCTGTTCTATTGTGCATCAAGAATATATGTCTTTTAATTTTGTTACAAAGCATTCCATTACGTGGCTCTGCCATAGTTTATTTCTCCACCTGACAAGGAACATTTGGATTATTTTCTAGGTCTGGGCTATTAAAAATATAGATGCTACGAATACTTGTGTACAAATCTCTTATGGGTGTATAACCTTTTTTTAGGCTTCAGGAAAACAATTGTGTTTTGCATATTGATCTTCTGTCATTCAGCCTTGCTAAAGGCATTCATTAATTCTAGTAGCTTTTAAAGATTATGTTGCATTTATGTGTGAATGTTAGATGATAACATTGGGAATTAAGGTAATTTTACCTTTCCAATATGAGATTTTTTTATTGTTTGCCTTTGCTTGCTTTGTCACTGGCTAAAACATCCAGTGCAATATTAAATATATGGAAAATGGTATTAGTGTCATTACCTGGTCGCTACAGTATAATATCTGTTTCGATTCTGTAACTCATTGACTTGTTATAAGTTTTTTTTTCTTGCCTTTTTGCATGTCCAGTGCTTTTGTTCATTGGATGTCAGACATTTTGAATTTTACCTTGCTGAGTGCTGGCTATTTTTTAATTCCTAATTCTTCAACTTTCTGTACTCCATTGATTATTACTGTACTCCATTGATTACTTGAAAGCATTGTTGTTGCTGCTGTTGTTGTTTTTCAGTGCTGGGGATTGACTCCAGGGTCTTGTTCAAGCCAGGCAAACAGTATACACTGTGCTACACTTCAGTCTTCTTTATTTTATTTTTGAGACAGAATCTCGCTAAATTGTCCAGGTTGGCCTTGAACTTGTGACCCTCTTGCCTCCAGCCTCCTGAGTAGCTGGGGTTACAGGTGTGCATCTCCATGCCTGGTGATCCTTTTGAATCTTCCTTTCAAAAAATTTGTAGATGGACAGGAGTAACATTTAGTCTAGTTTTAATAATTTTTGCCTACTGGACTTGATTTTCTTAAGTTCTCTACCTAATCCTCCTACGTTTTTCCAGGCTGGCTAGTGTGAATCAGAAATGTTAACTGGCCCTGTATGAGCACCAAAAGTCTACTCTCTAATCCTTTCCAGTGGTTCTTTTCCAGCCTTGGGTAGTTTCTTTTCATGCATATGCTGATCAGGGCTCGGCTGAATACTTAAGAGGACCCTCTGAAGGCTCACAGAATGGTCCCTCTGTGCGATTTTCTTCTTTGTCCCCCTGCTTTCATCTCTGTCCTCTTAGCTCAGGGTCTTGCCTGTATTTCTCCTCTCTGCACTATGTCCTGAAAACTTTCAAGGCAGACAGCTGGGCATGGCTTGGCTTCTCTCATGTCTTTCGTATCTCTTTGGGGCTGCTGTCCTTCATTGCCTAATGCCCAGTGCCTCACAAACTTGGTCTCATAGCTTTTGTTCACATCTGTTTGATTGTATAAAGTGAGGGTCACTGCTCCCTGTTAATTCATTTTGGTTGAAAGTAAAAGCGGAAAACTACTGATCTTCAGAAGTTCAGTGAGGAGATTCATAAGTGCTTATTCCTGACCCTTATTCATTGATTGGAATGACATACTTTTTGGGTTACTTATAGTATTACTTCTATCATTCACTCACTCATACTCTCTTGGTTTAAATTTTCATAATTTAAATATAGATATGATTTAATTCAGCTGTACCTGAATTTTTTAACTTGTGAAATTTTTTGTTCTGAGCTTGTAGCATTTGTCATTTAATATCAGGAATTGAAAATTCAAGTGCCCATAATGGTTAACCAAATAATGGATAGTAGCAAATTTGGGAAGACATAAATGACTGTTAAAAACCCACTGGTAGTTACTATGGAAGAGAAAACTCACCCTGGGGAAAAGGGGAGACCATGGCCAGTTGAAGAAAAACTCCAGGTCCAGAGGGGCAGTGGCAGCAACCAGTGGGAGCTAATTGTTGCCCTAAGGGAATACAAGTTTCTTTCGCAGATCTTCTGAGTTTTCAAAGGTAATGCAAATGCACATTTTAATTATATTTATCTCAGTTATTGAGTCCTACTCAAATTTTAATCATAAGGCATATCTGTGTATAAATACCATAGACCTTAGACCAAGTACACCTTTGGGTTGGTAGCAGGCAATCCAAGTTTAGCAATAGATTGCTTAACTGTTCACAATTAAGAAGACAGAAAAACAGCTGTTTACAGACAGAAAAAACAGCTTAGAAGCTGATAGAAGTTACTTAAGAAGGGAGCACCTTTATTGATTTTTGTTACGAGTCTGAAATTTACTTACTTATACGCATGTACAATAGCATATGTGCACAATATCTCTCCCCCATCTATGGGTTCACTTTACACAGCTTCAGTTCCCTACAGCTGAAAGAGTTGAAAATATTAAGTAGAAAACTGGAGAAGTAAACAAGTCATCAGTTTTAAGTTGTGCTCTCTTCTGAGGAGCACGAACTCCTGTGCCATCCTGTTCTATTCCAAATGTGAATCCTCCCTTTGTACTTTGTAGCCACACTGTATATGCTACCTGCTTGTTAGTCACTTAGTAGCCATCTTGGTTGTTAGTTCAACCATCACAGTATCTCAGTGCTCCTGTCTTATAGGTAAGTGCCCCAAAGCAGTACAGTATGATGTGTGATAGAGGAAGACCATATGCATCTAACTTTTAGTGCCGTATATAGTATTGTTATAATTGTTATTTTCTTATTAGCTATTACTAATTATCTTTTGCTATGTGTAATTTATAAATTCCACTTTTTCATAGATATACATGTATAGAAAAAAATAATACATACAGGGTTCATAATTATCTGGAGTTTCAGGGTTCTACTGAGCATCTTGTACATATCCCCTGTGAATAGAGAGACTTCTATGTGTAAGAGTCTAATAATATGTATGTATGTATGTGAATATGTATTTGCATAGATGTTTACAGTACATATGCATACACAATCTGTGCGTGCACACATTCAGATGCGTGCACACACACACACACACACACACTTCCCTGAGCAAGTGAGCCTTTTGTATGCTCTGGGGGCTTTTGCATGCTGTTTGATTGGGCATGAAGGTATTTCCCACCCCCATAATCTCTTAAAAGAATCGGTGATGTTGAAAAAAATTGCCCCCATTGTCAAAAGCGCATGAGTAAATTGGGGTGTGTGGATATGAATATTTTTAGTTCGTTTAATAATAATCCACTCTTTAACAGATATCAACAGGGTTCTAAATTTAGGAAAACTTAGATGCTGGCCTTTAAAATTAAGCCTCAACTTTTAAAATAAAACGGTTAAGTAGAATGATTTTCAGAAAGAAGGTAAATGCCGAATTCGTGTAGATCTTTCTTCTTTTGAAACATTGGCTTGATAGACTGCATTAAAAAACTAATGCTTGAAATCAAATGCTTCAGTTTTGTGTATACTTCCTCAATTCTGGGAGATTATCCAGCCTTGTTTTACTTTAAAGGAAAAAAGCAAAGAGGCAAAGCCTTTTGAATTAAAATGTTTAAGTAAAAGTTGAATTTGAATGAAAAAATTTTCTTTTATTTACTCATATAATGATTTTCTCTTAAACAATTTGTTTTTTACTTTTATGCCTCTTAATTTTGTTTGGAAATACTAAAACAAATAAAATAATTTACACTTAAAAATATAATCAAAATATCTTATTAAAGATCACAAGAGTGTATTCATAGTTTCTTTTGTCATATTTGGGGCCTGAATATAAATTATTTAAAATAAGTAATATACAATGCAAGAAAAGCAATAAATGAGTAATAAAATGAAATGTGATTATGAATGGAATGTCAAAGCCCTACTGATTTTTGTGCACTTGTACAACTTAACATTTGTTTGGGGTTCTGAAATTTTCCATTAATCTGATTCACCAACTTGTTCCTTGGAGCTCTCTTCCGAGTCACATTTGCAATATTTCTGAAGCTTGATTAAGGGCACTACTGAATCAGTAATTTGCCAGTTACAACTGACCATTATAGTCAGCCTTCAAAATGCAAGCAGAGACAAAAGATTAAAATCTTAATGCCTTCCTTAGACTGTGAGTGAAGCTAGTGTTCCAGTTATCTTTTAAAAAGAGGAAGCAGGATTTGCCTTCCAAAGATGCTTTATATCTGGGATACAGAATCAATACAAAGGTGGGACACACTCAATTTGAATTGGTAAAATATGTAAATCCCCGCCTGCCAAACTGTCAGAGATTAATGTCTGAATAGGAGTAGGAAGCAGCGCCAACTGTAAAATTATACAGGGCATGGCGATTACCCCAGCCACATAATGGAGTTTGATTTAGAGGCTCTATTTTGGGATCACACAGAAAGCACCGAATGCAGAAAGCCGAGCTCTGTTTAATTTGTCCAGGGCAGTGCCCTAATTTTCTACAAGGTTATTCACTTCCCTTTAAGAATGAATAACACATTTTTCTGTATGCAACTCTGTGCATCTTTGATTTGGGAACAGTAGATTTTGCAAGCTCTTCTGATTCCTCTTTCCTTGCCTTTTTATATGCTCCTGGATTATATTCTTTTAAATTGCATTAACGTTATTGCACCTGTTTGTGAGAAGAGCCAGAGATGTCATTTTGACACAGCGTAACACAGCACGGTAAAGTTAACAGAAGTTAGGAAACCGAGGCCCAGAAAGCACAAGGCCCTGCAGCTCTGCCAAAGCTGAATATGCCATGTCTGTCTTTGTAACCCAGGAAGAGCACTTGCCACCCAATTTGGCAGTCATTGTGGATGCACTGTCTCTTGAGACTTGGGATCCATCTCATTTTTGCAGGAGCGCTGCGGGCTGTATCTTAGACATGGATGACCTGAGAGGTATACTACCTACTTTGGATTATTAGTGGGTACTTATTATTAAGAATTAATTTGTTCAGGGGCCGGGGATTTAGTTCAGTGGTTTCACCACCTGCCTTGAAAGGGCAAGATCCAGAGTTCAATTCCTGGTACCAAAAAACCCCAAAACAACAAAAAACAAAAAAACAAAAAAAGACTTAATGTGTTTAAACAAACGCAAGGTTCACTTTTGCTTAGTGTTACTTTGCAGGTCTGCAGTTTAAAATTGATGTTGTCTTATACTTTTTGTTGGTGGCTCCATTTTATTTTCACAGTTTCATTAGAAAGTGACTTGTATTACTGGACTCTGGATCAGACACCATTGGTTGATGTTCTAGATATGGTCCTGGGTGGATCCAATTCAGGCACAGCTGGATCCAGAGACTTAACAATGTTGAGGCTGTGTCTCCCCACTTCTCAGCTTTCCCTGTCTCTATGTGGTCTCTGTCAGTGACCTTGAAGGGTCAGAAGGTCAGCAGCATCTCGGGACTCTCATCATCCAAATCTAACAATGTTATCTATGTTGATTTTTTAGGAGTGTCTGTTTAGCCAATATTGAGTTTCTTCTGAATCAGTGCCTTTGGGTAGGAATATGTGGTCCTGAGATGGTTAGCCATGTCCCATATTTTTTGGGTCACAGTGTTAGCAGTGGGGAGCCCCATCCTACAAGGCAGCACATACTGATGCTGAGGTTCCCCCATGAAGGGAGAAGAGTGTTCCCTCACACTTCTCCCAGCAAAAGCTTTCAACGGCAAATCAGTTACATACATGGTGTGGTCAAAAACTCCAGTTAACGTTTAGATTTAAAAAAAAATTCCAGGGCCGAGGATTTAGCTCAGTGGTTCCACTACCTGCCTCGCAAGCTAAGGACCCGAGTTCGATCCCCGGTACCAAAAAAAAAAAAAAATTCCAGTAAAAGACACATTGCCATTAATCTCCTCAAAGTAGTCCCCCTTGCTTCAAGCAACACCGGCATTCTTGTTACTTTCAGAAGCAGCCTCCAAAGTCCTGTGCGTGTGTGTCTGTGTGTGTGTGTGTGTGTGTGTGTGTGTGTGTGTGTGTGTCTTTGCTTGTGCTGTCATGGTTGCCTTGATTTCCTGAATTGACTCAAAACATTTACCTTTCATGGTCATTCTTGATATAGGGGGAAGAAATGTAACTCCCAAACCTACTAGATATCCAAAACGTGAGTTTGTGTTCTCCAAAATCGAAGAATGAATTCTAGGAACAAAGGAGGTTAAGAGTAGGAAAAATTTATTGGGAGAAAGAAAGCTTCTGCCTAAGAGAGACAGAAGGGGGACCGGAAAGTGGGTTGCCCCCCCCACCCCCCTCCATGGTTCAAAGATGTTTTATACAGTGAAGCCATGAGGTGAGGCGGGTACAAAGTGGGACAAAACTGTAAGACCCAATGGAAATTTACAAGGCGGGCATGAGATGGGACAAAATCATGACCAACCAATAAGATTACAAGTACAGTCACCCAGATAATATTGATTAAATGGGGATCAAATGGGAAGACAAGTCATATACAAGGAATTTCCCATTTAGAATATCAATCACTGCTATCTACCTCTAGGGGAAGTAGTACTTCTTTTCCTTTTTATAATGCTACCCAGTGAATGTGCCTCAATTTGTTCTCCATGTTGGTTCCTTGCTGTGTTGGCTACTGCAGGGCTGGTACCCTCAGGGTGGCCCTGTCTACCTGCCAACAAGATGCCTAATTAACTTACCTATCTATAATATTCTGACCTTGGGGAAGAGTCAGAAGCTACACAGTGGTGCCACATCTGGTGAATGTGGTAGGTGAGGAGACACTGTAATGTTTTTATTTGACAGAAATTGCTGTAATTCAGGACATGGAGGCAGCCATGAAAAGACACGAAAGAATGTCCAGAAGTCCTTCAGAAAGTGGCAAGAGCCATGGGATAAGTGTGTTCAAAGCAGAGAAGCAATGTGTCTTTAACTGAAATAAATATGTTTTTATTTAAATATTCACTGTAATTTGTGGTTGCACCTTGTATAATGTTCATTTGACATAAAAAGATATATTTTTATTTCCCTCTTTTACCTTTGTCTTTTTATAGAGGACAAAAAGGACAAAACCCTAACAAATTAAAGGACTCATGTCCTGTGTCTAGCCTTCCTGTATCACGTTATCTAGCTCCTCTTTTCAGCTGTCCTAAAGCACTCGCATAGCGTGAGTTGCATGTGACGTGGCCTCCACCAAGGGTGAGGCTGACATTTATTTCCGCTCCAGCTGTGGCTCCTGAGCATAGGTGTTCAGTGCAGCTCTGGGGGGTGAATCAGCCAGTGAGTGCTGGGCTCTGAAGGGTTGAGTGTGCACATTGTGTTGAAGTTGGAGTTTGAACTATGGTATTTTCCTGTTCCCACTTTAGGCCCTTTTGATGGCCTGCTTGTTTGTTTCTTGGCTCCTCTGCCAAGCAGTGCAGAGGCCAGTGTGTGCTCCGGGTCTCAGTGTGCTTGTGACTGAGTCAGTAGTTGCAGAATTTGTCCTGTAGCAATGACAGCGAGGACAGTGAGACAGTCAGAACTTCTGGCAGTGTAGCTTTTCCATCTTCCTGGGAAGGAGCCTGGTTTCCATGTCATCTTGAGGCAGAAGTCAAGCCAAGATGATCTGTAGCTTCTGGTACCTCTTGTAGACTCCCAAAGACATGGTGGAAGGAGACTCAGTAAGATGACAGAAGGGAGTCTCAGAACTGTGCCCCACTACTACCTCATTTTCTGGGTTGCTTGTCCCTTTATCCTCTTCATCCATTGGCCCCAGTTTCTTTCCCACAGAGGCAAATCAACTCAAGCTCTCAGGCTCAGTGATCCACACCCCTCCTCCCAGACTTCTCACACCACTTTGCAGCTCCAAACCCCACACCCTCCCTCCATTAGACAGGAACCAATTAGGAACAAAGACAGAAACTTCCAGATTAATATGAAGACTTGCTCTTCCTCTCTCCCTCCCTTCCTCCTTCTCTTACTTCTTCCTTTCTTCCCCCTTGTTCCTCCTCCTTCTCCTCCTCTCTTTCTTTCCCTCTTCCTTCCTTTTCTGTCTCCCCACCCCCCAAAACAATACTCTGGGAAATGTTAAGGTTGAGTCTCTCCCCCACTGAAAAAGTATCAGAGGTGACACTTCGCTTCCTAAAAGGCAGCTGTATCTATCAAGGTTCAACCAACGAACAGAACTAGGAGATATATATCAAGACATTTATTTAAGGCATTGGCTTCTGCAATTGTAGGAGCTGGCTCAGTGAATCCAAGGTGAAATTGTAAGCAAGACTTTCAGGAAAGGTGGGCTGGGACTCAGACCTGGGGAGACTCTGGCATCCACTGGGGCAGTGACCTCTTCTGTAGGAAGCCTGGGCCCACCTCTTCAGATCTTTGAACTGATTGACTCAACTCTACCTGGGCCATCTAGGATTATCTCCCTTACCTTCACTCAACTGACTGTGGGCTTTCAGACATCTGCAGAAGACCTTCATAGCAGCTCCTGGTTCAGTGTTTGGCTAAATAACTGAGTCCAAGTTGATGCAAAGAATGGACCATCAGAGTGACCAGCTGGAGCTCTAGTCCTTGTTCTGAGGAATTGTGAAAAACAAGCTTTGTCCTGCTATAAATCCCCAAACCTCTACAGCTTTACATTGAATTGTACAGACTTTTTAGAGGGCTGGTTCTGACAATTGACACTTAGGTGAATGTGCTTGTGTAAGTGTGCTGTTGCTCATTTCTTTTATTCCTCTGTTTGCTTTGTAAACAGAGGCCCAGATCTGGAAAGAACTACTTGGAGGAGGTAGTGAGGAGAGAGTCACTGATCTAGAAAGCATTATTTTTAAATTTGTGGTTCATGTTGTATTTTACTGCATTACTTCTATCACCTTCCACAAGTACTTCTCAGACCTTTGTGGGTATGCTGGGCTCTGTTACAGGCCGGTGGAATATTTCACCGAATAAAACAGCTTTGGCTCCTGTGGCACTTGTATTTTAGCAGAACACATGAAGATAAACAAAACAACTCCGTAACTTTACAGTGGTGGTGAATGCGTGATAAGTCATGAAGCAGGGGCAGGGAACAGAGAGTGGCGAGTTCACCTGTGTGCAGAGCTGCCTACAGAATTCTCAGAGCCCCATGAAAAATGAAAATTCACTCCCTCCTTCTTATTCAGAACCACAGAAAAAATTGCTATTCGGTGTTCTTAAACAGAACATCTTTTCCTTTTTTAAAAACAAATCTCTGAAAAAGTAACAGTGTTTTTATTGTGATTATTATTTGCTATTTAATGCTGCTCTGTGTGGAGAAAAAATTAAAAACTTGGATTACTAGCATGAATGTACCTTTATACTGTGCAGAGTCTACTTTCAATGCCAAGGGTGCAATATCTGAAGTCGCAGTTTGCATTTTCTAGTTCGGACTGTAGTTTGTTTTATCAGAACAGTGAAAATGCTGCCCCAAACTAGCTTGTCTGTATTCATTTCACTTCTTGACACACCAACATTCTAGCTCACCCGCACTTTTCTCATAGGGAAGGAAGGACTGAAAGAGGTTTCCCCATGGCTGCCTGGCTTTCCCTTTCCTCAGGTGGCATTATTTTCCGGGTACTTGGTTGCCTAAGACAAGAAAGTCATGCGAGTGGGAAAGGATAGCACAGGATTCTTTCATCATTCACGTCTCTCAGAACTCAAGTGACTTCTCTCGGCATTTGAAGAACCTTCTCGTTCCAACATGTGGCCTTTTGGGCTGTCATTGCCATCCCAGCCTGGCCCCCTGAGTCATGGGCTTCACATGGTTACCATGGGCGCACTTTGGTTCTCACGGAATTCCTAATTGTCGTGGGACCATCAGAGTTCTGTGTCATCACAGATGCGAGAGGGTAGCAAGGATCGAGGCGCTCAGAGCATCTTCTCTGCTCATAAGTGTGCTGCACAACCCCACTGGAATTCACTGGCAAAACACAAGTTCAAAGACAAACAGGAGAAATTTTAAGATGGTGGTTGACTTTTAATCAAAAGCATTAAACTAAACCTGAAGCCTTTCTGAGTGTGGGGTTCTCCTGAGCATAAGGTTTCGTGTGAGTGCACTGGTTACATGCCCATGAAGCCATGTGTGTGTGTGTGTGTGTGTGTGTGTGTGTGTGTGTGGCTTTAGATAATGTTGATGAGAAGTAACGAGGTGACGCTCCATCATGGTCTGCATGTTCAGAGGTCCCACGGCCGTGTGTCTTTGGCTTATTCTGAGAAGGCTAAGAAGGCCATTGTGACTGGGTCGACAAATGAGAGGGTAAGGGGAGGGAGAGGAAATCAGCACCAGCGAGGCAGTGAGCCACTGGATTGTGCGTGACCTCAATGGCTGAGGTAAGAACTTGGGATTTTTCTTTAAGGAAATGCGAAGCTTTGGAGACTTTGAACAGAGGCATAGCATGCCGTAGTTGGAGTCTAGAAGGATCTCTCTGTCTTCTGTGTAGCATATAGGGACGAGTTTGAAATTGATGGCACCAGTTTGTGTGCTGCTGTAATAGACTAAAGAGAGACACAGCCTTGGATGGGGCAGTGTGGATGGTAGGGATTAAATATGACCAGATTTAGACGTATTTCAAGACTAGTGCCCGTAGAGTTGCGTATAGAAAGGAGATTTTCCTAGGACCCTGGCTCAAGATAACAGATAAAAATGGCCAAGTGGGAAGTGGGGAGTTTTCTAAGCTTCTACAGCTGATGCATGAAAGAGCTGGGGCAGGCAGAGAACAGAAGTCTTGTCTCCTTTTTTGTATTTTCATCTCCTCCTGTGATAACTGGACTTTCTCTAAAGTAGCTCCTATACTGTCTTCTAATGATCTTTACTGGTGTAGCTGGATCTGCTTGGATTGCACCTCTAGGAATTCATCTTTATGACACCTTGGAAAAGCTGCTCAGAACATAAGGTCCTTGGCGAGGTGACTCCACCACTAATCCATGTTTTCATGGTCTTGCTTAGGAATCAGCTATCTCCCACAGTTGCATTTTAGTAGCATCCCCAATAGGATGTTGCCTTCTCGATTTCACAAATGTCGCTTGCCCTCATTTGGTGAAACACGGTTATTAAGACAAAGATTCTGCTACTAAGTTTGATATACAATTTGCATTATGTACAAATCCAAATGATTTGACTACATTTGACTTATTTTTATGCTTTGCAGCACTTTCAGACCATGCTGAAGTCGAAACTGAATGTCCTCACACTGAAAAAGGAGCCTCTCCCAGCCGTCATCTTCCACGAGCCTGAGGCCATCGAGCTGTGCACCACCACCCCGCTGATGAAGACCAGAACTCATAGCAGCTGCAAGGTATGCGTGCAAGGCCAGCAGGGCTTCTCGGGTGGGCCAGGCTCAAGAATGTGTGGTCTTAACACTCTTGTTGCACAGAGAGAAACCACCACCAAAAGAAGGTCATCCAGTGGTGGTTTTACGAACCCATAATGACATAACATTTTTCATAATTTTGAGACAATATTAGAAACATTAGAATGGATGGCTAAAATGATATTCTTCCTGTATTTTCCATAGTTTTAGGGAACTTTGGGCTTCTGTAATGATCATGCCTCCCTTTGTATTTGCAATCTAAATAAAACATATTTTAAAGAACAAGAAAACCAAAGACCAAAAAACCAAATTTCCTCCAGTTGTGTTTTCTGAGTTCTTGGGGTGATTTTGCATTTTTGCTTTGCTTCAGCTCTCAAAATTGATACTGATATTCATGCCTCAGAATCCATACAAAACATTTTTCATTTATGGGAACTATAACACTGACATGGAAACAAAAGTAGAAACAAAATGTATCATTTTGGTAAGCCTTTGTATTTTTCTCTTATGCTATTGTTTCTGCTTGAGTTGGTGAATACAGAAATCAGTTCAGAGATAACCAAGAAAATACGTTTTCTGTACATTTTGTCATCAGAAATTTACTTTGAGTGGTGAAAATGTAATAAGGGGCAAGAAAAATACATGTGTGCGTATGGATTTCTTCTAAACCGTGTAGATGCCCTCCTGTCTGTACTCTTATTTGAAGGGAAGCAGTTCTCGCATAGCTGTGGTCAGGTTCGAGGAGACAGACGTGGGTGATGGTATGCATGAAACTTCACATACATCCATTCATTCCACATGTTTCCTGTCTGCCAGGGATTGGGAACCATGAGAGCTAGCCTCAAAGCGCCTTTATGGAATTTAACAGCTAGCTGAGAAGCAGGGGAGGAGAAAGCCAATTTGTGGAGCATCTTTCTGGTAGGAAGAACAGGGAGGGCCGACATGGGAATGTTCTTGGTGTGTCTGGAATGGAAGAGAGCAGGCCAGTGTACCTGAGACGCTGAGAAAGTTGTGAGAGGTGGGGTCCAGCAGGGATCCCTGTGATCTTGGGCAGTAGTTGTAATTATAATGAGGATTCAGGCCAAGGAGTTATGGGACTCCATTTTCAAAAGCAGTTTTCAGGGTTACGTCTGGTAAGGGCAAGCTGGTGACACAGCTCTCAGGAGCAGTTGCCAGCAGCTGAGGTTTAACTAGAGATCGGGAATGAATGCAGAGACAGGCCTCAGGTCCACTGCATTTAGTGCCCTCAGTGAATTGATAACATAAAGGAATTGATTTTTTGTCTTTTTTTTTGGTACTGGGGCTTGAACTTGGGACCTTGCGTTTTTGGGGCAGGCGGCGGAAACACTGAGCTAAATCCCTGGCCCACATAAAGGAATTTTTAAAAAGTACTCATTACACTTGAGAGTGAATTTGAAAGATAAAATTCGCTGTACACCTTTTAGAAGATTTACTAATATCCTTTTGAATTCTGGTCCTATTAGGGAAGATGGTGTCTCAATACAAGAGGAAGTCAGTAGGGACAACAATAGGGAGGAGACTTTAATTTGATGAATCTACAAAGTGTGTTTAAAATGGGAAGGAAATTCAAAAATGGTTACAGAATATAAAACTTACAGACCCAATCTACACTTGAAAAGTGTGCATGCATGTATGTGTGTATACACATGTATGTATGTATGTGTGTATTATGAGAAATATTGGAATAAAAACTATCATTTTTCTTAAAAGAGTATAGAGTTCAAGATTCATGGACTAATTTCTTTTGCACACTTCTTTAGGTTATGTTCATTTATTTTCCTTCTAGAAGGATGCTAAGAAACAAAGTAGGGGTTCGGGAGAACATGCCAGAGAGGGGAAGGATCAAGATGTGTCCTTGGGCAGGGCAGTGGTGGTTTCACTTCGACACAGGGAAGAGCTTCTGCATTCAAGGTGAAAAACACATTCCACTGGGCTATAAAACATTTATGAGTGCTCCATCCCTAGAAATTGTGAAGAGAAGATTCCAGGCATAGATAATCATAACCTGGAGTCAGGGATCCCTTCCAACGGCCCTTGAGGTTTTTTCCAGAATTATTATTCTGTCTGAAGGAAGAAAACATACCCCAGCAGTTCGTCAGATTGTACACTCTCCACTTTATGCCTTTACTTTTTAACAGCAGGTGTGCCTGAGTCATATTCTTTAATTTTCAAGGACAGCATAACATTTATCTTCAAAGTCATAATCTTTTGTTTTAAAAAAGATTAGATCTTGGAACCTTGAAATTTCTGTATATGATCCTCAGACCCCCACTTTTCCCCCATCTTCCTCAAGTAAAAAGTCCAGTGTTTGTTCTCTGGTTCTTGGTAGTGAGTTACTTAGCTTACAGGATGCCAGCTGCAGAATGGACTCTGTCTCTGACTCACGTGTCCCAGGAATAATGAACACAATGTAGCCTGGGCCCAGCTGCAGGGCCAGCATTTGGGACCCTCCATCTTTACACAGATTTTTTCCTTTTTATCCTAATGCCTCTCAAGTTGTGCTTGCAGAACTCTGGATTTGGGGAGAGAAAGCAGCAGGTAGAAGGGAAGGAGAAGGGAGTTTTGGGCAGCACTGCTGCTGAGACCCTGGCTCATCTCAGATTTCCTACTTCCCTCTGATCTGTATTCGGAGTGGGTCCCGGCAGGATCACCCTGCCGGGCTATTCATGTTTCGGGCAGCTGGGTCTTTGTGTGTTCTCCGCTATTGCTGCCACTTTTTTTTCCCCTCTGGAGTGGAGTTATTTAACCACACGACACGGCATTGCATGAGGACTCTTATTGGAGCTGTTTTGAGAATCAGAAACTATGCTGGATTTTGCAGCAACAACAATAGCTTGTCTCCTCCTGCCTGGCACTGGGGACTTTGAGGTGGTTTCACCCTGTTAGTAAACATTTACTGAATTAATGCTCATTGGCAACCTTCTGCATGCATGGGATCACCGAGAAAGGAATGAAAGTAGGTGTTGTGGGTGATGCAGTGTACAGCCAAGTGGAAGGAGTAGGTGACTGACCAAATAAATGACAAATGTTGCTGAAATTTTGTGTGTATCTGAATCCCCTGGTAGGTATTAGCCTGGTCTTTCTTTGCAGAGCCTTTGATCCAGCCTTCAGCTTAGTGATGGGGAATAGGAGCCTGCACTTGCAAATAGCCATGCAGTTTATGTGAAAACGGACCAGGGTTGGAGCCTGAAAACCCAGACCACAAAGCAGTGTGTGTGAAGTGTAATATGAATGACATGAAAGGACATAGACCCTGGGAAATGGAGGTTTGGGGGGAAGTTGTATTTGTGGGCTGGAGGGACTTGTATGGTTAGAATGGATTTGCCACGGCAGATCAGATCAGGAGACTGACTTCTAAGGGGGAATGGAACTCTGCTCAAGAATCATTGCTCCGGACCTGTGCTTTGGAAGTATCACTTTATCCTCCAGGGGGTACTCTCCTGTTTTGCATTGACTCAGCATTCCCTGGGTCTCAGAGCCTTCATGAAGTAGTGTTGATGATAATGATGATGATGGTGATGATGATGGTGATGAATAGTGATAAAACTATTATAATATAGAAGTAGTGATGAAAACCATGTCACATAGTGCCTGGAAAGAAAATTTTGCTTAATAAACATGAGTGTTCTCTGTTTAAAAAAAAAGAGAAATACAGTAGTGATGCTGAAGAACTGATGTTCACTAATACCTTAGCACTGTTACGACATCTGCGTGATTTGCATGGCATAGGATCAGTTGATCCTCATGAGACTCAATGATGTCAGAGCCACGCAAAGCCCCAGTTCATAGTGCACACAGCTAGGGCACAGTGAGTTCTTAGCCTGTCTTAGGACACCCAGTGGGTGCCTGGCAGAGCCCCCTGTGACCCTCTGCAGCCCGCCATGCAGCCTGCGCCCTCCACTGGATTTCATGGCCCGTCCAGGGCCACCCAGTGGTGTCCATGGTCCTTCACAGATCTCTTTCACAACGGCTTGATCATTTGTGTCATGAGAATTTGAGCAAGTTGTTGTTTCTTTTCTACAGACCTCAGTTTCCGTACCCCTTATAGGTACAGAGTTAGTGTCTGTCATGTACATTTTAAAAAATTTTACATCTTTCAATGAATTACGATTTTAATTATACAAATTTGTGAGGTTCAGTGTGATAATTGAATGCATGAATACACTGTGGAGTGATCAAATCAGGGCAGTTAACATTTCCATGTCTTCAAACATTTTCAAACATTTTATATTGAGATGATTGTTGATATTTATGAGGAACAGTGTGATGTTTCAACATCTATTTATAAGATGTGCTGATCAAATCAGGTTACTCAGTGTTTTTAATCTTCTGATCATTACTTTGCATTTGGAGACTGAGTTCCTCCCTCATACTTATCCATAAAGTATTTAGTAGGTCAGCTGGCATGTGAGCATACACCTGTAATCCCAATACTCTGAGAAACTGAGGTAGGGGGATCACAAATTTGAATTCAGCCTGGGGAACTTAGCAATTCAGTGATATCTGTGTCAAAATTTTAAAAACATGGAAAAAGAGCTGGGGATGTAGTCCAGTGTGAAAGGCCTAGGTTTGATCTCCAGTACCATAAAAATTTAATGGGTTATTGTGAACTATAGTTACTATTCTCAGAACACCAGAACTTATTACTACTATCTAACTGGGTAACTGTTATCCAGCTCCCCACTACCTTCTCTCATGCCTAACCTTCTAAACCTCTAGGAATCACATTGTACCTTCCAGGCGACTTTAACATTCACAAGGGAGAGAGAACATACAGTGCTGTCTTTGTATGTTTAATTATTTCACTGAACGTAATGTCCTCTAGCTCCATCCATGTTGCTGCAAAGGATAGGAGATTCTTTATGGCTGAATAATATTCCACTGTGTGTGTAGACCACATTTCTTGATCCATTCCTTCCTTCATGGATATCTTGTGTAGTAACTGTTGTAACTAGAGCAGCAGTGAGACACAGGTGTGCAGGTGATACGCTGTGATATGCTGATGTCATTTCCTTTGGACATATACCCCAAAGTGCCACAGCTGCGTTCTGTTTTTAGTTTCTCCAGGAACCTCCATACCGTTCTCCGTCACAATTGCACTCATTCCCATTCCCATCAGCAGTGTAGGAGAGTCCTCCACATCCTCAGCAGCCTTTGTTATTTTTCTGTCATTTTGAAAACAGCTGTTCTGAGTGAAGTGAGATGATATCTCACTGTGGTTTTGACTTGCATTTTGCTCACAGTCACTGGCAGAAGCCTCCTGTTTGGGCCTAGGCTGTCTTTCTCGCTCAGTGTTGGTCTCCAGGGGTTGGGACTCAAGGCAGCCTTGGGCACTGATGGAGAAAGGGGCTAACAGCATGAGCTGTCTTCTTTCCACTTCCTCCTCTCTACTCCCTCATTGGTGACCGCGTCCTTGTCTTGCTTCTACAGCGAGGTGAGTGTCCAGCAGGCTCTGTCCCTCATCCCTCACCAAGGGCTCCACCACCCTCACTGGGCCTGCTGTGGCACAGGAGGTGTAGTGTTCCCTAATCTCACCTCCTCCCGACTGGGGTGGTCATCCGGCCCGGTGTGAAGCTTATCTAAGGGTTTCACTGCCCTCTTCCACTTGTGAGAGCAGAAACCATCACACAAATCCATTTTCAAGAAAGGGCTCATGAATCACAAATCGTAACAGTTTGTACATCGCTCTCTGAGATCCTTCACTCTCAGCAGTAGCAGTCATGGTCCCTTTGCTCTCTGAACAGAGGGGGTCACTTACAGTTTCGTGGCTCAGAGAGAGATGTGCTGGGCTGTGGCTTTGCAGGTGACGCTCAAGTCCTTCCATGTAGCACTTACATAAAACGGGCCTCTCAGAAGGAATGCCAGCAATCCAGCTTGCTTTCTGGTTCAGGTTCTTGATTTGGATTTAAATATATTTGAAGTCAGCATCGCATGTATCAGTTTCTACACTTAAATCTTTATCAGTTATGGATCTGATATGAAATAATGTCATGCGTTCTCATTTTAGGTGAAGGTCCATTTTCACCCTTTAACACAAAGGAAAACATTGATTTAATTATGTTGTCATCCACATCAAATCTATCTTTTCAGCCTTTTTTTTTTGGTGTAGGTCATTTTGGACATGGCAAGAATCTAGATATTCCAACTATGCAGATGTTTTCCTTGCAGAATAAGTTTCTTGAGTTCAAAATCAAGATAGAATAAAAGTAAAACGATGAATACTAATATAGAAAGTAGACTTAGGCCTATGATCCTTTTTGATTATTTTTCACTAAATTCAGAGTAGGTGATATCTAATTTATTTTCTTTTCATTCTTTTCAGACTTCCCTGTAAACAAATCAAAACACATTTATTTCTCCTTGACTCCTTAAATATAAGAAGCTGAAAGTTGATATGAGCCAACATCTGTTGTTTACGAGACAAGCTCTTTTTTTGTGTGTGCAATTTTTACTCTTTGTAGATCTGTGAATTTTCTGAGTTTTTCTTCCTTGTTTTCCTGCTGTCTTCCTCCTTCTCTCTTCTTCCTATTTTTTCTTTATTTCCTTCTTCATTTATAAGAATATATTATACACTTTTTAAGATGGTCCAAGCCACTAATGGAAAACAAAAATAAGCAGTGGTTGTGATGCTTTGGGTTAAAATAAGAGAAGACCTGAGTCAATTTAAATTGCTCTCCAAAGTTTATTTGCTCTCCCAAATATAAATTCTACCAGAAGGACTGACTCCATGGTTCTTCTGGAGGTCTTGCTCCATTAAATTAAATCTCTGCGTAGTCACATGTCCAGCTTTGTTCTGAGAATAGTTTCTTTTAAGTTAAAAATTGGCATTATAGTTTCAGGTCACAAATATGCCCAAGTCTGCAAACTGTGAGAAGTTTTTCCCCCTAGCATTCCAAGTGGTTGTTTTGAGATTTACTCTGATTGGCTGGGATTTTGTTCACCTCGAAAGGGGTGTTTATGTTGGGAGAATTGAATATGCTGGTTTCCTGGGCTTTAGGTGAAGTGTTCCAGTTCTGGAGCTGTGAGGGGAGCCAGTTTCCCTGGGGAAAGAAATCAAACTTGTGTTGGAAAGAGGGAAATGCATGTTACAGAGGCGGTTAAAGAGTGTCCTTACAAATAACGACAGCTTCCTACGTTTGAGTGGGATCAATACACAGGGTGGTGAAAGGCATGGTACTGGAGGACAATGCAGATTCCTCAGGGAGTGAAGCGGGGCTGCCTGTTCCTTCTGTGGTATAGCTGCAGTCCCTGCTCTAGGACACTTATAGAGGAATTGGTTTGTGTTGCACATGGAAGTTGCCTGAGTTTAATGAGCTCCAGAGCACTTCGTGGACCCCTTATTACAGACAGCTGAGTGGCCATCAGCTTCTAGGTGGTTCGGCCTTCTGCATTTAGGAGCTTCTGTCTTGCTGGTGGCAAGGGTGGTCTTGTCCACTGGGCAGATCCTGACCCCTCTTTGTGAGCTGTTCACTTTACATTTTTGTTTTTGGCAGCCCAGTATTTGTGGTTGGGAGTAAGGAAATAGAAGCAGGATTTCAGGAGAGATGATGAGGTCAAGACTGAGAAATCTGAGACATCTCTGTAACCACCCCTGGACAATACCCAAAGGGCACCTTGCTGTACAGAGTTGAGTTTTTGCAGATGTCTGTTCACTGTAGCAGGATGGGTCCCAGAGAGGAGGCAGGACTGAGGCGGCACACCAGGACACAAACCTGTGTGCAAACATGCACCCACCTCCAGTGTGGAAGCGGGGAGAGAAGAATCCCTGGGAAGGGCATTATAAACATCAGAGGAAGCTCCTCCTACTGCTGAGGTGTTTCTTGGGACTTGTGCCTCCCTCCTCATCCTCCTCTTCACAGTGCTTATCCTCTTATCTCCCCATTTTAGTCTTGGAGGAGTCAAAGGGAGAAAATGAGTGTGACTTCAGGGAGAGCAGAAGCCTCAGTGTGTAATTTTAGCATTGCTCTTTCCTGTAAGTCCTAAATACAGACTACGTACGCTGCTGCTGTGGTCCCACCATGGACAGATATCTTATTTATGGTTTTCGTCTAAACTTCCTGCCTATGAATTGCGATTTACACCTTTGAATTCTATATTTCTGGTCCTCCCATAGACAGCTCTGATGGCTTTAGCAAAAATCTTTTTTTTTAAATGAGTTTGTATTTGTTATGTGTGAACTAAAACATTTTCCTCTGGAGTTATTTTCACTTCTGCTGATAAAAGTGTTTAGAGAGATGATTATCATTCTGTCTCATTTCTCTAGTTTGCCACATGGAGGTGATGTGCAGAATGCTTGTTGAGTTGGATCATAGGCATTTTTATGGGTCACTCTTTACCAGGAGTGATGGATGAGTAGAGCTATCGTCTCCCTGAAGGATTTTCCAAGGATCTAACTATGTATATCCTGGTGTCCCCTCTCCCGACACACTGTGAGGGCAAAGGCAGCAAATGGCCATTTTATTCCAGAGAATTAGTTGGGTTATTAAAGCTTAACCTTGTGCGAATGTCAAAGTCTGTGTATTGCTGGATTTCCAAATTTGTAACGTCACTGACTACATGATGTAGTCTACCTCTTGGCTTTAGAAACTCAGGAAAACAGCAAAAATTCATTAAAGAAAAAGGGAAGATTATCTAAATGTCTAAAATGGATGTAATAAAATTTTTGCTTAACACTAGTAGAAAATCATGTAACCCTTAAAAATGCTGTGATAGCCAGGTGTGGTTGCACACACCTGCAATCCCAGCTACCTCGGGGGCCAAAGTAAGAGAACTGGAAGTTGGAGGCCAGCTCGAGCAACTTAGCATGATTCTGTGTTAAAATAAAATTAAAAGGGCTGAAGCCATAGCTCAGTGCTGGAGCACTAGCTTGCTATGTGTGAGTCTCTGACTTTAATCCCTTATTGGGGGAGAAATATTATAGAAATTATGACGATTTGGAAAATGTTCATAACATATTAAGTGAATACAAAAGTTGATAAAAAGCATTATTAGAGGGTACTATTTTTTTAAAAATAATATTAAAAATAATTATATGAAGAGTTTTTTTTTTTTTTTGAGATGGGATCTTGCGAAGTTCCCTGTACTGGTTTGAACTCAAGATCCTCCTGCCTTAGCCTCTCCAGGAGCTGGTATTATAAGTGTGAAACACCGCACCAAGCATTTGCAGGAATTTGTAATAGAAGACTGAACAATATACGCTAAAATATGAATAGAAATGATCCCTGGGTAATAAGATATGGATAAAACTTGATTTTCGTATTTTTTTTAGTCAAGTAATTGTTTACATTTGATACATCATTTCTGAAGCCTAAGGAAATTCTTATATTGGAATTCAGAAAGCTATTTAAAGAGTAGAAAAAGAGGAAGATTGGTGTGTAGACCAAGCATTTTGTTCCTATGTTGACCCAGGTTTCTTTATCAGATTTTCAGAAAAAGTGCTGATACCTTAAAATTTAGTGTACAATACAGGTTTTTTTGTGTGCAAAATCGAGAGCATTCATATTTTATGTTCCAGTGTAAAACAGGGTTTTTAAAAAAAAAATTACAATACTACCACAGGGAATGTGGATAAATGCCTTTCTGTCTATTCCCAGTAAAGCTTTAAGCATAATTTTGAAAATAATATGGAAAATATTATGCATATAATGTGCATGTCTGAGAGAAGTACCTTGTTACATGATTATTTTCCCCTGAAGATTTCCTGTTTGGACAGTTTGTCTTTGAAACAATTTGTTGGTTTACTTCTGAAAATTTTGTTTAATTATTATATGAATTTAGGGCTTATTTATTTAGAAAATATGTTAATTATTCTGCATGTTTTCCTGAATTAATTCTGTGGATAAAATATAGTTCCCATGTGGTAGACTTCTTGTTGGGCAATCCACAGAAATACTGCACAGAAAACCAATTAAGATGGTATAAGCTCATTAATAATGCACTTTATGGTTTCCGGCAGAGACTATATAAGTTCTTAGAAGGTTATAACTTCAAAACTACAATCTGGTTTATTCAAATACAATGCTTAGAAAAGAAGTTAACTTTGAAAGACTTTCTCATCTATATATTTTAGAGTCCTCGTTCTTTAAGTCCCTTAAAAAATGTGTTTTTTTTTTTCAGTGTTCTCTCCACCTTTTATCTTAGAGGCATACGTCTCAAAGAAATCAGATGTCACAGCAGCAGTCTGTATGCTGTTCCAAGGCTAGTTTAATGTATTGCCTGTTAAATGGAAGAGTGAGTATTAAAAAAGGGAAGCATTAGATTCTCTAAAGTGTGAAGGTAACCTCGTGTACACTTGGACTGTTTTTGTAAGTGATTTTTTTCCCTTAGGTCTTAAACTGAATCACAGCAACACTTAAACAGACATAAACATCAAATGATAATGAAAATGAAGCAAAATATTTTTAGCCGTCTCCTTCACCCTTCTTAACACACCCTAGTCCTACTTGAGGGAGTGAGCATAATTATTTTAGCAGTTTGTTTTTTATTTTTACCTGAATATTTCCAAGTGCTCTGCTTCCTTTCCCCCTTTTTTACATAATACCTTTTGTGTTTTTAGTTTGGTAGGTGGACATTTGGTTCCGTAACAACTCTACCTCCTTTCTTTCCTCTGTCACCCTTATATAATCACTTCTGAAAATTCAGTTGTCATTATCTGTGTGATGACTAAAGGGGCCATCAGTGATCATGATTTTACTGTCTTTCTTATTGAGTTAAAAACAATGCATACTATTTTTAGAATGAGTATGGTTTGCATACACTTAGCCTTGATTTTCTCCAAATGCTCTGGCAGATTTGGGGTGTGCCTGTGAATATAGAGCCCAGCTTCCTAGTCACAGGAGACAGTGTATTCTCTCCCCTTCCCCCTGGGACTCCCTCCCCTCCGTCCTTTGTCCTCCTGCTGAGTAGCATTTTTATCTCTAGACCAGCTGCGCCCCTGTAACTTGGAGACATCTCTCTGCTACTGTCCTCAGTTGGATCCTCCTCTGTTTTCTTCTCTTTCTGTGGTTCACTCCTTGATTATGCTGAGCCACAATCTCCAGTAAGTAAAATTTCACACCTTGTATGTCTGAACATTTTCTTTTTTTCTATCCTAAAGTTTTTGAAGACTTGGCTGGGTGTAGAAGTGTAGATTGTGCTTTAGTTTGCATTTTAAACGTCCCCCAAAGTCCTATGTTGTAAAAATTTGCTTCTCAGTTTGGTATATTGGGGGATGGTGGGACGTTTAAGGAAGAGGAGCCTACTGGGAGGTCTTCACTTTCCTGGGGCCTACCCTTGAAGGGGGCTGTCAGGTCTCTTTCTTTCTTCTGCTGCACGGCCATGAAGTGTGCAGTTTTCCTCTGTCACAGGCTGCTGCCATGGTGAGCTCCCTCACTACAAGCCCCAAAGCAATGGGACCAACCAGTTATGGGATGAACCCAGTAGACTGTAAGCCAAGATTTACCTTTTCTGTTTATAAGTTGATTATCTCAAATATTTGTTATAGTAATGGAAAACTAACACTGGTTGGAAATATTCTGTGCTTACGAGATACTATTAATTGGCTTCTGTTGTCCCATTTTGCATTTGAGGAATTCATAATATCATTTAATTCAGATAGTAAGATTCATTTGTTTGAGACTGTTTATCTCAACTTTTAGAAGCTTTTAGAATCTTCATTTTGGTTTTGGTGCTCTGAAATTTCATGGTTCCACGCCTTGCTGTGGATTTTCCTCTAGTTCATCCTGTTGGATTGTTTTGAGTCTTTTCCATTTGGAGATTCTTGTTTCTTGACAAGTAAGGTAATTTTAGGTAAAATCCTGACTTCCCTCTTAATTTAGAATCCCTTTGAAAAGTAAAGAACATGGTATAAATAGATAAATCAATTCTTTTACATATACTTTTAAGATATGCCTTAGATATGCCTGTGATTCAGTGGGCTTTTTAAAAATTTCAAATCTTTGCTGCATCCTCTAGCATGTTACTTTGTCCTTTCCCCTTCACTTTCTTCTATTTTAATGTAAAAATTTCCCTTATAATCAATTCAGTGGAGTTTGCGAAGGACAGGAGATAAATATTTAAAGTCAAAATTTGCTGGTTTTATCCAGAAACCCTAAATTGTTAGAACCTCTCTAAATCACTAATTTGAGCCATTTGAACTTTGGTAATAGCAATACTTAAGCTACATTGAAGCTTAAAGATATTTATTAAATCCTTTGAACTTTTTGCAAAAGCGGTGCTATATAAGTAAAATACTGTAGCTACTGAAATTCAGCTCCCTTATGTTGAATGTAAAGGTCAATGAGCTATAGACAAAGTGGTGGCAAATAAGATATAGATGTCAAAGTGGCAATAAGCAACCAGGGTCATAAGAAGGTCATAAAATGCTTTTTAAATATGCACAGCAATTTCTCATGATATTGCTGGGTATTCTAACTCCTAACTACCCAGCAGGTGGAACCTAAGCGCCATGGTGAGACAGGTGCAGATGTATTCCTCTTGGTGAGCTGGATGTTCATTTCTTTGTTTTCACTGAAAATATTATACGTTCTTTTTTTTGGCAAGAGAGATGCTGTGTGGGCTTCTGTGCATACTGAGTTCTCTGGGACATTAGTCACATTGGCACTTATGAGTCACCAAGCATCTTCATAAGCCAGATCAAGAAATTTTAAAGTCATTTACTCAGGAAGTAATGGGGATAAATAGAACGTATCATCCTGGAGACAGGAAAGTTACCTTCTGAACTAAAGACCCTACTGAAAGAAGTTTTTTGTTCTGCATTAATTGGTTAGTCCGTTCTCCCTTAAAAATTGTTTTTGTGACATTTGTGAAGTTACCTCCTACTGTGTCTGTAGTATTTGTTAGGACAGAAGAGATGCCACCCATTATCACAAGACATTTCCCTGTCACTTTACTTGTAGGATGCAAAGGGGTGTGCATTTTTCTCATCAGAAAGCTTCCCAGTATGTAGCAAGTCCACCTGGGTTGTGTCCTTTCTGTTCTGTCTTCTTCATTCTCATTGCAAAGTTTTCCTGAAGTCTCTTTACTCCTTGGTGCTTCCTTGTAACCTTCAATGGTCCTGGAACATCAGAGGAGGGAGCTTCAGGACCCTCATCATACCTGTACTAGAAACAAACCGACTTTTATCCTGATGATTTAAAAAAAATTAAAACACCACCTGGTGCTTTCAGAGTTATTATATCAACAGACTCAGTTTTCTGTTTCATAGCAAAAGTCACTTCCCAAAAGAGGAAGAGCAGAGAGGGAGATAACTCAACTTGGTGTGTATTTGCTGGAGCCATTCTGACACAGTCAAGGAAAGGAAATGAAGAGACTCATTAGAACACTGAAAGAGTTCGTTTATTCATCCAGGGCCACTAAAATTTCCTGCTAGTGACTTTATGCAATTATTTTTCTTTTTCAAATGACATCCCCCTTTAAACAAAATGGAGACTACTGATAATTATAAGTATATTGATTATAAGATGAATCTACATATTGCTTACTAATTATTACACACATTTAAAGCAAACATAAAATGGAAATTTTAGAAGAATGAACTAAGTCAGAAATAAGTAATATTATATGGCTTCGTGTTATAGTTAAGGCAAGGTTTCTCTTGATCAGTAGTAGATTTAAAACCAAATTTCAAATGGGTTTGAAAGGTTCAGTCTTGTTCTGCTGAGTTCTTGTCACATCCATTGTGTCATCGGTTTTCATCCCAGCAAGAGGTAGAAAGGAGAATGAGTTGTACCAGGAAGAGTTATGTCAGCTCCACCATTTTTTGTTTGCTTCTGTGTGCTTTCTTTTTAGATTATAGATAAATTTGTCATTTATAGGCATTTGCACAATCTTTCTTAAAGCCAGATTATGTTAACCACAAATTCCCTGCAGTGGGCAGAAGTGAGCTGTGATGCTGAATGACGATGTGGCCGAGGTACCGTGTGGCCCATGTCAGCTCCTTTTCCCAGTAGATCTCTCACATTTCTATCCACAGTAACTATGGATAGAAACTCATATGTTCCATGCTGTTATGTACCTTTCAGGGTATACATCACATACTTTGGAGATGATGGCCCTGGAGTATTGGACTCAGGAGGTGAACGGAGGTTGCCTCTCGAGTTTGCAGGGATCAAGTGAGGCTCATCCATGGAGACTCACTCTTTCAGGAGGGGACAGTGATGCGTTTATGTAAGACACTATGATTTAGAGCAAAATGCTTTCCTGGACCCCACATGGGGCATGAGAAAGCCTCCACCTCTTAAACCAAGTGACATTTTTAACAAATAGGTTCAAAATCAGCATTAGCAAGATTAGCATTGAGCTTTCTTCACTTGGGATCAGCCCTTCCGAGATGCATTTTCCTCTTTATTGTATCTCAAGAGAGGTAAGGAAAGAAATCATGGACTGGGAATGTAGCTTAGTGGCAGAGCACTTGCCTAACATTTTTGAGGTGCTGGGCTGGATCCCTGCAAAACAAGACAGAACAAAACAAAAAATCATAACAGCTTGTATTGGTGTGAGCCCTAAGGCGGCTCCTGCAGCTTTGGCCATGGTCTGAGATTTACTGGCAACTGGGAACCAGTTATTATAGCCATAATGGGTCATTAGCGGGGACAGATTCTGTCTTGAAGATCAAAGCCTCTTTTTAGGAGAAAGAGAAAAAAGTCTCTTTTCAGGGGGTAGTTGGCCAAGAAAATTTATTTTTGTTATTCAGTAAGTTGCAGCATATGTTCCTGGAAGAGGAAGAAGCTAAGATCAACAGCGTCTAAAATACGGAAAATTCTACATTCGTGGGAGTCGCAAAGTGCAATTTCATTGCATTTGTAGGGCAAATAGATTCTTCGTTGAGCTCATTAATTTGTAGTGGTTTGTTGTAAGTCTCAGCGTCTGACTCGTTAGTGATAATGCCATTGGTGAAGAAAGTGGCAGTTGGGACACTGTATCCTTTTTCTCTTAAGTGTGAGGAGAAATAGGCTAAGTGCCTTGACAGTGGTATTGAAGCAAGATTCAGGATACATGTTTCCCAAAGGAGTGTTAGATGGAGAGAAGCTCTATGTTTCCTCTTTTTGTTGGCTTTCTTCTTCTCATTTCTTACTATTTCCCTCTTCCCGTCAGTGCCTCCTCTTTCCCACCCCCTTCTTTCCCATTCTCACCATTTTCCCTTACCCTTTTGCTCCCCACTTCCTATTTCCTTCACTACTCCTCCCCTCTGGGTCTCATCTGTTCAGAAGAAGCACTGCAGGTCCTCTCATTTGATGACATCATTTGCCTGCCCAACCCAGAATGGTTTGCTTTGGGGCTGGAAGGTAGAGTATACCAACCTGCACCACTTCTCCTGGGGTGGAGTTGGTCCTGGGGTCAGCTTGCTCAGAACCACCTAGACTCCCAAAGGGAAACCGGATATCTTGGGGAATGGACACTGGGGAGTAATGCAGTGCTTTTTAGCAACAAATAGCATCTGCACCTTTCTGAAGAGAGTCTTTATACACATGGCACACGGTCAGAAGACAATGTAGAACATTAGATCTTAGGGCACGGGTAACTTGTTTCTTTTCCACACTTGGCTCAGTGATGGTCTAAGTCTATTGGGTATTGCAGGGAGCTCCAAGAGGAAACCCTGCTAGAGGCTTTTGGGATCGCATTGAAGAACAGTGGTTTCAAGCAGATTTTGGTGATGAGCAGAAAGTGGAGAAAAACTGGAAGAGTTAAACTTTAGCACCATTTTGATAAGCATGGATGTTTGAAGCATGCTTAGTACACCAGTTGGGCCAGATTTTGCTCCTGGGGACATGGCTGTCACCACCATTCCTCTCCACCCTCTGAGGTTGGGGAGAGGGCAGGGACTGATTTCTGATCTGGCATTGGAGGCAGCAGGCCATTTGCTGTCTGTTGGCCTCTGAGCTTGGGGAAATTCTATGCCTTCCTCCAGGAATGTGGTTTCCCAGTGTGAGGGGCATCCGTGTCTTTATTTCCAGCTGATCCTCTTTAGATGTCTGCCCAAGGTGAACACTGCATTGTGCTGGATGAGGAGAAGGGTGGATGAGTTTCCTTGTATTCTGGCAATGTCTCTGCCTTGCTTTATCACAGTTGCTCAAACAGAACATCAGAGTGTTCATCCTGTGTGGCTTTCGACGGCCTTGCATGTATATTTGTGAACTCACCAAGCAAAGTGCTTCAGGTGTAGAAAGTATAACTCCTAGTCTTATTTTATGGAGCTTAAATTACCTGCATGACTAAGGCAGATGCATTTGACATAAGTCCACCTATTCTTCCTGCTTCTATCTAGTAGCCTCAGCACGTCTTCATTGGTCTTTATTTATGGAAGTCTTTCAGCACCTGGAGATTGATGTATTTAACAGAACATTGCATGTGTTCAGGCCTTTATTCATTTGTGTCTTGATTGAGGAAATATTACATTTAAAGCATTACTGGATAATTGGAAACGTCAGACTGGATTTAGTGTCCTTGATTTGAAATCTAGTCAGTATGAAAAAGCTAGTCCTTTGGTTAAAACACAGATGTCCTCTTTACTGTGAAAAATTAACATGAACTATATTTTATGGTAGAGAATGGTAAAAGGATAAGGGAGGATCTTTTATTTTCTGCGCTCAGGACCCCAAGATCTTTTCGTTAAAACACACATGTCACATTTAAGCTGCTTACCTATACAAATGTTCATTCCCTGTGTGACAGAAATGATGCACTCTCTGTTCTTTTGTTCTTGAGATCCTCCCAAATGTATTAAACAGAGCAGCTATTTATGAGGAACCAGGAACGAGATTGTCTTGTGCATTTTATTTTGTTTGAAACTGATGACATATGCAGAGGTTTTGTGATTAGAGAAAAACTATCGTGAACTTAATTGATTAAGACTCTTAAATGTATTACATTTTTTTAAAAGTTCATCTTTCCTAGGTATTTTCCCCTATTACAAGCAAAGTAAAGCTTGGTAATAGAAAAATAGCCATTTTCCTTAAGCAGAATTTTTCTGCTACATAGACTTTAGCATATGGCTCATTTCTTCAGGAGCAACGTATTTACCATGAAGATCTGTGATAAATGTTGGTGTAGGGTATATGAACCTGTTACTTAATGTTCTCTACCACTGCTGTTCTTTGTTACTGCAGCTCACAGTTTTAGGTATAAGGAGGGCTGAGAATTCTGAGGGAATATTTGTCTGAATTTTCTCAGGAGGTCAAATAGCACTAATAGTTTCCTTTGTCAATTTGTGTCCCCGAAGCTCAGGATAGCCAGCCAGTAATTTAAATCACAGGGAGAAAGTGCCAATCCTTAATTGATTTTTTAATGGAGAGTAAACAGTCCATTATCCTGAATTCACAGAAAGGCAAAAGAAGCTATTTTCATCCACTGATAAATTGCTTGGGGGCTCAAAGATATGGCTAAGACCAAGCAGGAGGAATATTATATTCCCGAAATGATTCTCTTTGTCTGGTATCCAGTGAGATATCAGAAAACCCTGCTATACTACTTATCTACTGTTGCATACAAAATCACAGCTAAATTAGTGGCTTACAGCAACAAGCATGCATTTTCTGTGGCCCAGCAGTTTCTGTCGTCCAGCAGTTTAAGTGTGGCTTAGGTGGCTGCCGCTGCCTCAGGGTCCCTTCCTGAGGCTGCAGTCAAACTTTTGGCTGGGGCTGTGGTCTCAACAGAAAGCTCAGCTGAGGGAGCATCCATTGCTGAGTGGTGGCTGGCAGGACTAGGTTGTGGAACTGATGGTTTCAGTTCCTTGCTGACATTGGCCAGAGCTTTTTCAGTTCCTGGCCATATGAGCCTCTCTGAGGTGTTGCACACAGTATGGCAGCTGGCTTCCATGGTAATAGGCATGTGGGAGAGCACAGAGGGAGAACACAGAGGGAGAACAACAGGAACATCTTTTATAACCTAAACTTGGAGTGACCTGAAAAGCAAGCTACAACCAAGTTTAGCTCATACTCAAGCAGGAGAGTAAAAGGGCATGAATCAGGGCTTCGAGCTCACTGGGAACCAGGCTGGAGAGTGCCTCCTGCAATGCTGGCCACTCTTACAGACCTCCTTCCATCAGTTAACCAGCAGACCCATAAAGTGAGCATGCTGCTGATAGTCTGAGCTCTGCATTACACATCACTACCCTCTTCCCTCCTTAAAACTTGGCCTTATCTCAGCTTCAGGCTTTACCTGCTACTCTGAGGATCCTTTCTGATGGGGTCACATGATGGTTTTATGTCCTGCATCTCTCCCCACCTCTCCAACCCTAGTTTAGTGCTGTTGCAGATGTGCGGAAGACCATTCTTTCTGTAGCCCTAGGGTTTGCTGCAATGATGTGCCAACCATTTTGTACCATGTTTTGCATCAACTGTCACCCAGGGAGGGATGCCACCTTTTCAGAAGATCATCTATTTGGGTATGAATTTCCAGACCATCATGGTCTCACTGTACAGCTATGGTGTGTCATGGTTTTTCTGTCAGTGCAGCTTCCATCAAAACCCTTGGGCTTGGAGGGCAGCAATGTGTTTTCTTATGGACTGAACCCATCAAAAACCATACTGACTGAAGAATTCTGTCCAAGTCATGAAAAGTAGATACTGGTACTTACATCTAACTAGTCACTGCTAAAGTCATTGGCTGAGTTACTTGTAGTATGCTAACAAAGACAAAACAGTTAAGCAGTTGACTGAGTGTCGAACCTTTGTGAGACAGTGAAAGTGCTAAACCTCAGATGTGCTGATTTATCATCCATTTCCATCTACTTGCCATTGTACCCTGGGCATCAAGAGTAGAGATGATTTAAGCTAATCATGTATGTGGAAAACTGTTTTATTTCTCATGATGCTCCCTCCCGGCCCCTTGCTAGTTAATTTGGTTCATTACATTTCATTTGGCAGAGGTGGGAGACAGAGGCTGCACTGTGTTTATGCACAGTGGTGGATGAACCATTTAGAATGGTGCAGCCTGTGTTGTTAGGATGTTTCTTTTTGGGGCTGAGAAACAGTGCCTCCTTTGAGATGAGGAATTGACTCAGACATACAGTGGAGGGACTTTTCTCCCTTCCTCATGACTCTGTATCTAGTTAATTCACCAGGCTAATACTCTTGGAGGGCCACAGTCACAAGTGTTTTCCACCTTGTTAACTTGGAATCGATCCCTGACTACAGGTTTAGGGAGCCACAAGGAACCCTTAATTCCACCTTTCAGCAGTTACCTGTCCTTAAGTCTCTCTTCCCTCACCTATAAAGTAGGAATAATAGTCACCTGGCAAGGCAGTTTTGTGGACTAATATCCACAGCTCAATTAAAGAGTAGCTATTATTTTTCTCCCCTTTACTTTTATTTATTTTAAAAAATCCCCTCAAATCAATTCAAATGCCTTCTTAGAAGTTTGTTTTATTGTTTGTTTCTTCCTGATTTTCTTATACATATTATAAAAGGCACCAGTTTGAAGTCCGTCATTCAGTAATGTCTAGTTTATTTGTAATGCTGTACAACCATCATCACTATATAGTTTGAGATCATATTCATCACCCTACAAGGAAACCTCATACCAATTAAGCAGTCACTCCCATTCCCTCTCGCCCAGCGCCCCAGCAACCATTAATCTACTCTGTCTCTGTGGATTTGCCTGCGCTGGGTATTTCACATAAATGGAAGCATGCAATTCTTGCCCTTTTGTGTCTGGCTTCTTTTACAGCACACACTGTTTTCAAGGTTTCTCACTTTTGTCTTAAGTAGCCATTTTGCCAATGTGTGCTAGTCACAGGGAGCAAGGAAGGAAGAACAATAATGAGTGTGTATTTGCCCAGTGGTGGGCAAGAGCAAGAGGATCTTGTGGAAGGCAAAGGCGGAGAGTAAAGGAAAGCCAGGGATGATGCCCATCAAGTTCATTTCTAAATCAGCATCCTGAGAAACAAAAGCCTTCTCCCCCTCTATGGTCCCTCCTCCCTGTTTGCATCGACCCCTCCCCCTTCCCCAGCCCTTCTGTTTCTGCCTTCTCCTTTTTCTTACCTTCTGTTCTTTATTCTCTCCCTTTGTTTTTCCTTCTTTTGTTTCTTCACTCTCTCCTTTGCACCCTTTGTGTAAAGGCAGAACTAAAATAGCTTCATACTCAAAACTTCTGCTTGTGGGGATTAACCCAAGAACATAGCAAAAATAGTGCACATTAATCTCAGATCAGATAAAATGTCGCAGTTATAAAAGATTGGTTAAAAAATGTGACATTTCCTTTATAGAATACAGTGTCGTCATTACATCACTTAATAAAATATTTGATGACATGAGGTACATGTAGTGATAAAAGATCTTTTAATAAACTAGTACTGCTAGATGACTCTAAGATTTTCATAAATCAAATAGTACTACACACACCCTGCATCTTTATGCAGAAGGATTAAGATGGTACACTCGAAATCCTGAAAGTCATTATTGTGGCAGAACAATTATTGGTGGCTTTTCTTTTTCTTTGTTCTTTTATTAGCTTTAAAGCGTCCCATAATATACACACATTGACTTTTGGATCTGATGAAAAGAATAATAAACATTGTTATTGAAAATATGCTAGTAGAATAGTTCAGTCCATGCAACAAGGCCAGAGATCTGTGTTTATTACAAAGAAAGATCACTCCTTTACTGAATGTTCTCAATTGGGGTGATCGCCTGCCCCACAAGAGAGATCTGCAAATGTCTAGTGCATGTTTGGTTGTCAGATGTTCCTGACATCTAATTGGCAGATCCAAAGAATGCTGGTAAACGTTCCCAAATTCATAGGCGGTGCCCGACTTTCTCCAGTAAAGAATTACCCAGCCCAAATGTCAGTAATGGCAAGGTGGTCATAGTATATTAAATTAGCTCATTGGTCACTATCAGGGGAAGAGGTCAAATCAGTTTGATTGTGTTTAATAGATGTGGAGGATTAACTTACTTTCAAGTAAGCTGAAACCCTAACCTGATCTAAGTAAACTCACCTGTACCCCCACCCCTCCTCCTGGACATTGTGACTTGGGCTGTGTATCTGAAAGAGAAGAAGCTAGACAATGTATTCGTTGCTAGCATGTTGACAGTCATTTGGGTCACAGAATTCTATGGAAGAAATTAATCAAGGTAGTTGCCACGCAGAGAGCACTCAAACTGCACAGAACGAAGAGCTCTGGCTGAGGGAATAGCTCCACCTACTGAAGAGCCTTCGAGTTTTCTCCCAGTTCTAATTTACCTAGGTTTATGCCTGAAGTGTTGGTTTCAATTATTGATCTTGCACATCAATAGTTACCTTAACTAGTTACTCTTAGAACTTTAAACACGCTTTAGTTATTACTGGATCTAGGTCTAATTAGTAACAGCTGTGAACAATTGCATGCCAATCCAGCTCTGGAAGCTAAATTGTACTTGAAGTCCTTGGGTTGATTAATACAGATTGTGTCTGGCAGTTACAACAAATCCATCTCCGGGTAGAATGCTACACGCCAGACCTATTTTAGCAAGATTATCAGAAAGATTAAAAGTGCATTAAATGCATTATTTCCAGGTGTCATCTAGTTAAAAAAAATTAAAGCACACAATATTGGCTGCAGCAATATTCTCTGTATATTTTTGAAAGTGCATTTAAAATTTTCTCATCTTTTGCCAAAGCAATTTAAGAAATTTTCTATAGTGCAGTATGTATATTATATCTGTTTAATAATGGATGCATTTTTTAGGTAACTTGAGAAACAATTTGAATTGCATGTTTGATTGGATGGGTCAGATAATGTGTTACCATGGTGAATTTCTTTATTGAGTTTGAACAGTTTGTCGCATAAAATTATATTCCTGTGTGTACTATATTAATTCATGCTCACAACCAAACATTTAATTACATAATGAGCCTGGATTAATTTGTAACCTGAATCTAAAAGCTAATTCATCCAAGTTCAAAATGGTAGGTATTAGAGAGAAATTCAGAATTTCCAACATTGGAAACTTTGTTTCAAAGTTTTAACATATATGCAAGAGTAAACATGTGGGTTTACAGATTGTTTTAAGGCTGGAAAAGCACACAGTGACAGTAACAGCAAAAGCTGGATTTCTCCTGCTCATTTACTTATTGTGAATCGTGTGGTTCAAAACCCAGTCTTTTAGGGTGGACTGTGCACCTGGTTGCTCTGAAGCCATGCTCACCCATTGTGTGAGCAGAGAGCGCTAGGGCTGGGGTAGGACCCTCCCTTCCTGAGTCACGTTTGGGAAAGGAAAGGTTGTGGCTCTCAGAAAATCACTGCAGCTTTGAATGCAGATAGGAGAATCCCAAATTTGTCTTCTAATCCTTTATCTTCTGAGATAAATGCAGTCTTCCTCTCCTTCAGTTGCTTTTAATCATCTATCTCTCAGAAGTGAGCTATTCATGGACCCTAAAGAAGATGGTCCTCCAGTGCCACTGAGTAAATAAAAACAGGTGCCATCTGGAGATGCTGGAAGCAAAGACAGCCAAGACCAAGGAAACTGGATCCAAGAACTGCAGTGATGGCCAGTGTCTGCCTGGCTTCCTGCTGTGGAAGGGTGGTCCTCCTTTTCCCCACTTCCACGGTGGAGTCCTGTGACAGTGACTGATTTGGAAACAGATGAATATTTAGTACTTCTTTCAGCCGAGGCCGAGTCTTGTTGCCCCTCACAGAAAACACTGAGCCCTTTTCAGTGTTGAATGTTCCTTGGTTGACCTCCCTCATTTATTTGGAACTAGGTTGATGTCCGAGACTGTGGCTTTTAATTGCTAAACAGGATCAGTGAAATTTATGTCTGGTTATGAATATTTTAGGGTGACTTTGGGAAAATGGGTATTTTGCCTGAATTATTAAATAAATTTCTTTCAAAATCTAGTTGAAATAGTGGTGGGTGTATGCATGTGTGAAAGGGGATACTCCTTTTATGTTTTTTTTCCATAAAACAATCTGACATTTTAAAAAAGTTTATTCATGCTTAGATGTTATAGCCTAAACTGTACCCCCTCAAATTAACATGCTGAAGTCCTAACTTCCCGCTCCATGCCTCAGAATGTGGCCTTCTTTGGAAATAGGGTTATCGCAGATATAATTAGTTCAGATGGGGTCATGTTGGAATATCAAGGACTGCTGAGTAAATAGGACGGATGTCCCTATGAAGAGCAGAAATTTGGACACGGATATTCACACGGTGTGCCATGGAACTGGAAGATGTGTCTAGAGCAGATCCTTCCCAACATGGCCCTCGGACACCTGGATCTGGGACCCCCAGCCCTTAGAAGGTGAGACAACAAAGTCTGTCATGGCAAGCCCTGAGCATGAATACATCAGAGCTGAAAGCCATTGCTTTTCTAGTTGAGTTCGGCTAACATTTATGAGCATCTCCTTCATGCCAGAAGCTGATCGAGGTGCCCATGACACAAAATAAATGAAGCCTTCAGGAACACAGTGGTAGGAGAGGTGAGCGGACAAGGATTGGGAAGCTTGATGTCTCTCTAAGCTCATAGTCACCAACTTCAAATGGACCCACAAAGTTGCCTGACCAACCTACTCGTTTCCCAATGAACTTGCTCAACCATGTTCCATGGCCCTGTTTCAGTCATCACGCCTCTTGTCCTACAGTGCCTTCAGGTGCCTTCTCATGTGGTAGCCCTTAGAGATGGTTTTCAGAAGACTTTTATAGTTTTTTCTTTTTTTAAAAAAGAAGAAAAATGGAACTTTCCCAAAGGGCAGTTTCCTTTTCTGACTGTCCCCTTTCTAGGCAGGGTCCCCTTCCCTGGCAGGGACTTGTATGCTCTGCAGGGGAAGTTCTGCCCCCACAGGAACAGGAGGGCACAGGTGTGTTGTGAGCATCAGTCCACGTGCTTGGAGGAGGAGGATTGTGTGGCTGTTGAGATGCCTCCTTGTCATGCCCTTGGTGACAGTCACTCAGAGCTGTGATCCACCAGTGTAGTGATAACCAGGGTTCAAGCATATTATGTTTAACCACTTTTAATACCAGCCAGTAAAAGTGAACAGACGTTTATTCTGGTGATAAAGCTGAACAGATGCAGCACTGCCGGTGGCTACTCAGGAGAGAATGGAAGTGTCCTTGAGAGAGATTTCTTCTTTGTGTGACTGCTTCACGTCCCGGGTGGAGCTGGTCCTATGTAGCTTCTTTGCTCTAATTTGTGTGAGCGATGTTGCTGGTAGGTTGCCATAGTTACCTGAGCCCGCTGGGCAGTAGGACAGATTTTCACTGTAATGAATGTGAACACCACAACCCAGCCCTGGGTGCTGCTCTCCGGAAGTCAACTCCCCCATTAGCCCATGGAGTCACCCATGGCACAGGGTAACAGGAGCATGAGAAACATTCCATGATTCTCTCTTGGGGAAGAGACCATGTCTAATTTTGGGGAAAAGAGCCCTGTATGATTGGTGCTAGCAGGATACTTCATAATAATATTTTTTGCATAAACTGCTATGCCAAAATAGTAATGAATCAGTGCTAAGTAGCTGAGATTTAATTTAATGTACTTACCCAGAACCCATTCTGTTATCCACTTGAGAAGGGCTGCCAGGCAATGAAATGAAGATTAAAGCACTTATTGCTGTAGTGACATTTCAGTTTTGGGGTGTAGAAATATCTGAGATTGCCAGAATGGGATTTTCTGTAAATGAATTTCCCCTGGAGCCATTATGGCTTGGTGGAAAAACAGTGAAAGAACGGTAGACTTGGGAATCAGGGAGATTTAAATTCAAGAAGTTACTGGCTATGTAGTCAACAAGCCATGCATGTTACCACAAATCACTCACCTTCTCTCCAGTCCAATTCATTCATCTTTTAAAATTATGATATAAATGCCTATTTTATAGGATATTTTTAAGAATTAGAGATAATCAATGTAAGTGTCCTGAGAAATAGCATTCAATGCATGCTGGTGACCATTGCTTACTCATCCCTTAGGTTTTTAAAAACAGTTTTTGGTTTAACAATAAAGTGAAATGAAGGTGATCTCATAGTTTTTACTTCATTATTCATGTAATATTCACTAAGTAGCTTCCAAGTATTGTCATCCTTTAGTAAGCCCACTCTATTTAAATAAAAAGATCCTTTGGCTTTGAACAGTTTTCTTTTTCTTATCAAAGTTCTCCTTTTAGCTATGAAAGTAATAAATAAGCCCCTTTGCACATTTCCGCTTGAAACGCTTGGTAGGTACTTTGCAGCTATACCAACATCAGAGAGCCTCTCCTTAATTACTGAAGTGCAAAACCTAGATAAAGGGAGAAAAGGCAGTGCCACTATAGGGGTCAAAATTTAGAAATATTTTGCCATTCGAGGACATTTAAAGGGAACATATTTTTCCTAAATTAGGTTTGGAATAAGTGCTCTGGGATGAGGCTACCAGCGTCCAAGTCTTCTTTGCCACTTCTCTGGAAACACCTTCAGCCGTTGAAGTGCTTGAAGTTGGGGAGAGTTTGGAATAAACCTTCCAATCCATTTCTTTTGTTGGAGGCTTGCTGAGTAACTTACTCCCTAAAATCCCTGCAGCGCTGATGTCCTGAGGGAATGGGGGACACAAACAGAGCTCCGGTGTCTCACTGTGTATGAAGGACAGGCAGAGCCTCATCCACTGCACTGGAGCATCTCACAGAAGCAGATGTCCTCAAAGGAGGATGAGCTACTTGATGGCTCTACAAAGGGAAGCAAAGAGCAGGTGTTTGGTAAGTTTTTGTGTTTTCTTAGTACTATCTGAGAAACAGATGGATGGAACTACTGAAAGACACTTTCTGTAGCATACAGGTGTTTTCCAGCCAAATTCTGGGTTGTGTTAGTTCATTATCATTTTTGTGAGCTAGAATAGTGGTTCTCAAGGTGTGTATGGGTACACACACACACACACACACACACACACACACACACATCCCTGAGTATACATTTGACAATATCTGGGGACAATGTTGATCATCACAACTGGGGAAGTATTAATGTCATCCAGTCCCTGGGGACCCAACATTCTGTGGTTCCCTGTGACCAAGAATGATCTAGCCCCAAAAGGTGAACAGGTTCAAAAACGAGAAACTCTGGTCACTTGGTCAAGAAAAAGCACCTTCATCCAGTCCCATGTCTTTTTCTCTGATTCCATTCCTGAGAATATCAGCTTCAGGTGGTTTAATTTCTTATTTTAGACAGCTTGGCTCAAGAGAGGAGTGTCCTGTCTGATGGCTGATAAATTATAGCCTCCACTGGAAATGAACTAGCCACTCCTGTGATTCCTAAGTCTCTTAAAAAATTTAGATCAAGTCTGAACCTGGTCAGTTTTGGGTCCCAGAAAAAAATGCAGTAAGGGTAATAATAAGTAGTTACAATTTTTATATCAGTTTTGTAGACAAGAAAATAGCTAGCAAGAGAGTGGAGTAGTCATGAAATCTTTTCCCAGTCTCTCTGGCTTCAAGCTAGATCACATTTCCTAGTCCCTGGCAGGTGAGTGTCCCATAGGACCGAATCCAAACAATGAAACACATCCAGAGGTGATGTGTTTCCGGTCTATACCTGGCCCATTAAACATGTAGATGAGCTGCCATCTTTCTTCTTCCTTACATCCAAATAAAGAGAGATCCTAGGACTTCAAAGAGGGTGGGACCACAGAAAGGACTCTTGGCTCTTGACTTTCTGCTTGGAGGAATGGTGCCTCACCACGAGGCTTGGCCTCTGCATGTCCCATGAGGAAAAAAAAGTATATTGTGTTAAGCCACTGAAATGCTGGGATAATAGTTAAAGAATTTAGCTACTGTGACTAAGCACGCAATGAAATAGACAAGTGTAGACATGAGGGACCAACCATGGTTTGTGGCTGTCTGTCTGAGATTACGTGTGGAAATTGACACCAACCAAATGGGCGAAGGTATACATAAATTTACAAAATTAATGATGAGCCTGAACGTGCTGGCATTTATGTGGGCACATACTCTTTCTGAATCGTGTTTCAGGGTCAAACCCTTTCCCAGTGCTTTAGAGTCATTGGGCAGTCATTTTAGTGATTTTGGGCACCTAAACCCTGCCCTGAGATGTATAAATTCACATATTATCTCTAAGTGTTGCGTGTGAGGCTGGGAGTTAGCTGAAAAATGTGGCCTACACAGGCTATTCCCAGTCGGTTGCACTTCTCAGGAGCCGATGCCTATTGCTTTCCAAGCTGTAATTTAAACTTGTTAAATTGCCTCCAGAACCATCTTTTTCATGCAGCACAATGAGAAAAGCTCAGAGCTTCGATTCCTGACGTGGTCCTCTTTCATTCCGCGCACTCTAAAGAGCCTCCCTCCTTTGGGGCTGCATCATCATTATTTCATAGAAACTCTGGGCAGGAGCATCTCTGTAAGAACCGTTTTTATTTTTTAATGCTTTTCTAAGACATCTGCTGTTGCATCTGGCAGGTGGCATTGCTCTTTCCTAGTCTTTCAAGCTTGGGCTGTGGCCACAGTTTAAGGTCTTTGTGGGATGGCTGTGAGAGGAAGTTAGGCTTTGTAACTGTGCAGAGAAGTGACCTGGGAAACGCATTAGAAGTGGATTATTCTCCAAGTAGCACGGAGGAATGTGAAGGCCACACCGTCTCAGAACCTGACCAGGAACTGTGTTGCCGAGGAGCACAGGGTCCAGATTTCCCTCTGTGCTCCTCTCCCTCCATGGAGAAGGGCTGGGGTTGTCTGCCTGCTGTGTGCACAACCAGGCTCCACAGGCTTGCAGTGCATGTGGGAAACATGCATGATATGTATAGACCAAGTGTCATCACACAGTGTTCCACATTAAAAATGTAAGGAATGCCCAGGCATGATGGCACATGCCTATAGTAGTTCAAGCTACTTAGGAGGCTGAGGCAGGAGGCTTGCAAGTTGGAGGCCAGCCCATAGGGAGACCTCGTCTCAAATGAGAAATACAAAGAACTGAGGGTGGACTGCTATGGTAAAGTACCCTTGGATACAAACCCTGCTACTGCCAAAAATGTAAAAAATGGCATGATTTTCAGTAAAACCATGTATTTGCACCTTTCATTTTTCATAGATAGGAGATACTGCTTCATGTTGGTGGGGCACAGGGAGGGAAGGAACTGACAGTTGTCAGTAGAGCAGCACCTGTGTTCTGAGCAGTTCTTTCTTGGTATTTTCAGGCTCCAAGAGGCAGGGTCTGCAGCACAGACCCTAGATTCAGGGTGTCAGTTGCCTCAGTAGTTCAGATAGAGGAACTGTTAGTATGTGGAGGACCCGAAATGAAAGCAGCTCCTTTTTTGCCTGAATTAGTCAGAGGGGAATTTTCTGCTGCTGTAACAAACACCCCCAAATGTCAGTAACTGAAAGCAATCCAGGTTTATTTATTTCTTACTCTAGCCACAAAGTCATGGCTTGAGGACTCAGATTCATGTCATCTTTACTCTGAGACCCAAGCCGGTGGAGGCTCTTCGTGCAGAATCTTACAGAATGCAGTAACAGGGTGAGCCTGGAAGCCACATCATTCTTCAGGACTTCAACCAAAAAGAGCAAACAATGACTCTAGTCCTTTTGCTTAGTTTTACTGGCCAGATTGTCTTGCAGCCAAGTTTAACTTCAAAGAGTAAAGTATGAATGCAGGAAATAGGATCTGGGTATCAGTAGAAATGATCAATATTTCACTCCCCCCTTGGTCAAGTATTCACACACATACGGACATGAGTCTTAAACCCGAATATGAAATTGGCCCCAAAGGAGGATAACGAGATCTAATTAGGGACAGTTTTAGAACTGTGCTCAGAGTAGGAACACGTATGAATAAGCTTCTTCTACTGGCTCAGGAACCTGTTTTTGGTTTTGTTTTGTTTTGGAGGTTTTTGGTATTCTTTTCCTTGCCTTCACATGGAGCTACATCCCCAGTCCTTTTTATACTTTAAGACAGGGTTTCTATAAGTAACTAAGTTGCCCAGACTGAGCTTGAATGAATAATCTGCCTGCCTCGGCCTCCCAGAGCACTGGGATTACAGGCCTACACCACCACCCTGGCTTGGCTCAGGAGTCTTATGCTAACAGTTAGTGGAAAGGCAGAGGAGTTTAGGGGCCATGCCTCTCCCCTAGATCTAATTATTAATTAGCAGAATATTATCTCTGAGCTAAGCACAATGTAGTCATCTCATTTTAAAAAATAAAGTGAATATAGTCTAGAATATATTTTTATTTTCATTCTTTTCCTTTTCTCTTTTCTCTTTAAACAACAGGTCAGGTATCAGTGAGAAATAGTTCCACAGTGTCACATGACCACAGCGACTCATTTCCAGGTTCTGTTGAACAGACTAAAGCAAATATGAAGCCTAAGAAAAACACTTTAAAAATATAATTAAAGAGAATTAAAGGTGATGCTATCAGAATTTATTGCCACAGATACAATTGTGATTCATTCTTGTTTGGAACGGTTTGTAATGTTCAGATAATCTCTTATCAGTACTTTTCTTCATTTCCTTCTTTGTTACAATTTTTTTTCCCCTTTACTCAAAATAAATAAAATGTCACCTCGGAGAATTTAAAAGGAACAACACAGGAATAAAATGGATCCAGCGGATGTTGTGGGAAGCCAGGAGAGATGGGTAGATATGGAAAGGAAAATAGATTGGCTAATATCTATTGGATGTAGCCACCAACACAAACAAAACACCAAACTTCTCTTTTGAAATTCTTCCTTAGGCCAAAAAAAAAACACCAAAATTAACTCTCGACGAAGCTTAGGGAGTAAACATCTCAGTCTGCTTTAGTTTTGCCTCAGGTTTTAATTTATCAGAAACATACAGAGTATGTCTCTCATGCTACCTTGCAGTCTTGCTGTGTTTTATTCAACATATAGTGGAGCAGAGCCTGATAGAAATTTGACCTGCTGAGCACCAGTCTATGAGGTTGCTCCTTACTTGGCCCTGGCTGACTTTGTGCATTTTAGTCTTGGAGAAGATAAATGCAAATCATATAGCTGGTAAGGAATTTGTACCTGGAACATAAAAAGAAATATTGCAACTCAAGAATAAAAAGGACAAATGACCCAATTTAAAAAGGAGCAAATGATTTATATAGACATTATACCGAAGAAAATATACAAATGGGCAGTAAGCACATGAAAAGGTAGTTAATATCATTAGTCATTAGGAAAATGCAAAACTACTGTGTGATACCAGTTCACACCTCATGAGACAGCTAGAATCAAAACAGATGATAACAGAGTTGGTGAAGATGCAGAGAAAACAAAGCCCTCATAAGATTCTGGTGACAGTTTTGAAGTAGTGCAGCCACTTTAGAAATACCTGGGGCAGTTCCTCAAAAAGTTAGGTCAAGTTATTCTGTCACCCAGAAAGTCCATTTCTAGGAATATTCCCAAGAAAAAATAAAAACCTCTGCCCCCACCAAATCCTACAAAAAGTATTCAGAGCAATATTATTTATAATAGTCCAAAAGTATAAACAGCCCAAATGTCCACCATCTGATAAATAGGTAATACGTGATAGATCCACAAAATGTAATATTGTTGGGCCGTGCAAAGAAATGAAGCAGGGTATATTTGCCACAGGACAGACGGACCTTGAAACCTTCCTGCTAAAGGAAAGTCCTCCATTCTGCGGTCTGCAAGCCGTAGGGTCAAGGAAGTTGGGATGTAGCTCACAGGCATGAGAGGCTGAGAGCCGATGGTATCAATGGATGGCAGTCCAACTCTGCAGACCTTTGACCCAGGAGTGCTGAGGGCAGAGGGAGCAGTAACCCAGGTTCATCCATTTTTGTTGTATTCAGGCCAGCAGATTGCATATGCCCACCCACTTTGGGAGTGACCATATTCTTTACTTAGACTGCTTATTCAAATGTTAATCTCTTCCAGAGACACCCTTATAGACACACTCAGAAATAATGTTTAATCAGACATCTGGTCATTTGGTAGCCCAGTCAAGTTGACACATAAAATTAAACATCACATTCTACTTCTTTCCAGTAAGTTGCAGGGCAGTGATTTATATATATACACACATATATATGCTATTCCCTTGCTATCTGGCCTTGAGCAAAGTGGCCTTAGGAAGTATTTTTGCTCAGCTGAAGGAAAATAATATCATTCCCCCAAGAAGAATCCACTGATGATGGCTTTAAATAAGGAATGGATATCATGAGGATAAACATTTGAATTATTTTTACCTACTGATAGCTACTACTTTAGGGAGCTAACCTTTAAAATATTTAAGCTTTTCAGGTGTTTATCCTGAATGACTCATTGTTCCTGTAGAGATGAAGGGGTAGGTTACATTAGCAAGTACAGACTTTGGTGTGGATCTTGGCCTATACTAACAATTTTAGGCAGAATGATTGGTTCCGTTAAGCCATAGTGTCTTGATTGTAAAAGAGAAAACAAAACAGGTAGTGAAAATTAGATGAAGTCATGCTGTAAAATTGCTTTGCTATAGAAGGCTACATGGAAATAGCATCACTATGTCCAGAGCCTACATTTATATAGTACTTTATTTCTTTAGAAAATAACTACACAAAGTGCCACAGCTTCCTACCTATTGGGATTCTTTAGTACCCAAAACCTTGAAAAGGATATTCTCTCTGGTGTAAAAAAGGCAGTCCAGATAATGAAAAACAAAGTACATATAATAACTTAGAAGCAACATGAGAAATAGTCTGAACCAGTTAGGATTTTTTTGAGCAGATAAGTATAGTTTTATAAGATTGGCTAGAGATCCATGTATTTCAGGATCCTTTTGCTCCTAAGATATACCAGATATCTTTCTGTAATTACACTGGTCATGATATTGTTTCTTTTTGACTCATTCATAAAGACAGCACTTCACTGGTAAAGTTCATGGCCTTCTAAGCAGCATTGATAAATTTTTTTCCCTCTGGATATATGTTATTTAAAATCCTTTCATGTTTAAGGCTTTCCCCCAAGAACTAGATGCTAACGTTACTCGAATAGCCAGTAAACACATACATGGCTTTGACTCTTTTCTCATGTGTGCAAAGTGGAGTATGGTTTCTCTATTAAAGGTGTTAACTTTTCCTTTTGCTCTTATGGAGCATTTTTATCACAGTTTTCCAAAATTCAGCATCTGTGGATTGTCCCTCCCTTTTGTAGAAGGAAGTAGGACATTGAGTTTATTAAATGAATTGCCCATCGTTTCAGAGCCCCTTAGCGAGAGAGCCTGGATTCTTCATCCCGCAAGATGCTCAGGGTATTTTCTTGGCATTCTTTTCCTCTGCTATGTAGGCTTGTGAATAGGGAAACCAGAACCCCAGAGAAAGAGAGAGTAATATTCTAGTATGTCTCTAAAATAATGCTTACTGTACCAACCCTGAGTAGGGGGTACTTTCCAGGTAAGTCTCTGAGTTGCTTTTTTGTCTTACTTCTTTTTGTGTGTACACAGGGAGAGAAAGTTTGAATGAAGAAGTAAACAGAAAAAGAAGTTGGATAAATCACACTTCCTTTTCTTTGTTTCCCCTTTACTGATTTACACACCAGGCATTTATTGAGAACTTATTATGTGTCAGGCCTTGTTTTAGTTTCTGAAGATTTGGAGAGCTAATGATTGTAGGTACTATTCCAGCCTCCTGGAACTCCAGTCTACATATTTAGAGATAAACAGGTAGTACATGTGAACTACTCAATTCCTATGATTGCAAGGAGGATAATGTTTGAAGAAAAAGACCAGCTCTGTAGGACTTGTTAACTAAATATAGGGGTCCAGGGAGTCCCTGAAGATGTCACCTTTACCCAAGATCCAGAAATGTGAGTGAGAGTGTAGCGGGTAGAGGAGGTTTGGTAGTGGGGCTTGGGAAAGAGTCTAGGTAAAGGAAGCGTATGAGAAAAGTTGCTAAGGCAGAAAGTATCTTGGTGTGTTTGAGAAACAGAGAGGTTTGAAGCGAGAGAGCAAGAGGAAGGATTTGATGTAGAAAGGCAGGTAGGAGTCACGGATGATTTTTGGTTTTGGCCTAGAAGAGCCTCTTAGGTCATGCAGAAGATTTTGACACATGTCATTTATCAGTGGCGAGTTAGCAAAAAGCTCTGAGAAGACAGAAGTTTCAGCACCCTGGCTGTGATAAAGGAAAAATAGAGAAAGGCCAGGGAGTATAGAAGACCCATTGGGAGATTTTTTTAGTAATAATCTAGGGAAGCAACAGTGTTGCTTTTACTGGGGAGATGGAAGTGGAGAGAGGTGGGATGAATGTGAACTAGATCTGAATATGAAATAGAACTGAATCTCACTGGAGATATGAAGGAGAGGAAGATTTCAGTGAAAACTCTCCAGTTTGAGGCATGAGAGAATGATGTTATAGCATGATTCCACTTACTGATGAGGGGATAAATAGAACAACAATTATGCACTTGTTTTTTTATTTGTTTTGGGTAAAGAGGCTAGTAATAGAATTGTTGGGATATACTGAGTTTGGTATGTAAGCTATCCAAATAAAAACATGGATGTTAGCTGTATTGATCTGGCACTCAGAGTGGAAGACTGGGCTGATGTTGGCAAATAGACCAATGGAAGAGAAGCAAGAACTCAACAAGAGGCCAACAAGTGTACAAACGTGAGCTTTCCACTTGTAGCGTTGTATAAAGCCTTGTAGGAGGAGATGATCATCAGAGGGGCAAGGCCGTTAAGAGGAGAAGGCACCCAGGAGCAGTGGCTCAGCCTGTTGGGATGTGCATCATGGAGACCATCTCTGGCAAGGGTTAGTGTCGGGGCAGCAAGACTAAAGGCTGTGTCTAGGGATCAGAGGGAGAGCCTTTCAGAAGAGAATGAGGAAAAACAACCAGGGGAAAAGTAAAAAAGCCAGGAGAGCGTGATATTCTGGAGTGCGAAGCAAGCTGTGTGCAGATGCAGATACTGCAGCGTTGGAGTAACGGCGGACCCAACCCAAACCAGAGGAAACATGTCAGCCTGAAATCTCAGGCTCTGCTTTTGCCCTAGTGATCCAATAGCTCAGGACCAATCTGTGTAGAATTGCTCTGTTGAATATGTTTAGCGATTAAAATGATTTAGTTTTTTGAATTTCATTTGCAACCCAGGCATTGGATTTGGGGCTAGCAGAAAAGCTACAGAGCGATTTTGATTAGAGGTTGTTTCTGGTTTGTTAAATCCAAGGACCTAACAAAATAAAATATCCTTTCCAGTATTACTGGATGGTGTGAGACACATGGGGTAGGTGTCATTGCTGGGCACCAGCATTGCCGTGGTTTCCCAGTAGGCTTTTGAGTCTTGGCTGTAAATAGGGCAGAATCTAAAGAGTGAGATAGGTGAAAAAATGTAAAAACACGGATTAGGAAATAATACTACTTAAAGGCTTCACACTGAGTATGCACGCTCCATACGCTCTGCTTTGGAATAGGCAGTTTACGGTAAATTTTGAAAAGGCTCACGTTTCTGGAAGGTGTTCTGGAATCACCTTTAATTACTATGTATGTGCTACACATCCAAATGAAGAGTGCAGCTGGATGTTTTGGTTGATTGGTTGACTTATTCACATAAAACAGCGGTGTAAAATAAGGAACTGAATTTTCAGTTGCATGTAAATTTCATGTATTTCATCAGTGTTCCACCAATTCAAGATGGTTACAAATCTCAACTCTGACTTTTTAAAAAAATCGTCCAATAGTAGCACGTGACAAATAGTATGGGAGAAAATGGTCAAAATTTTCCATTTGAGTTAAATTAAGTCTATTATTGACTCAGGGAATAGTCAAGTTTTATAGCCCCAACAAAAATGTTCGGAGAATCTACTGTGCACCTTTCTATAGAGATTTCTAGGATTCAGACATTAGTTTCAGAGAGCTCATGGTTGAGTAGGGGAAGACAAGGGTATTTAGATAATGATAAAATAAGGAGATGGTTTCCATGACAAAGATGTGTTCTCAGAACTTAAAAGAGGAAGGTGGAAGGTTGTGGGGAGAGAATTCACAGAGGATATAATAAAGTGAACCAAGTCAAACTAAACAGTTACGTCCAGAAATCTGCAGGAAGGGGTCAGTCGGTCCTCGCATGAAGTTGAAGTGAGTGGATTGGCGCAAGATGAATTTGTTAAGGTGGAGAGGACCTGTTTGCCTGGTGAGGGGCGGGGGACAGATTTGAAGCAGTGGACTTATGGACTAAGGGAGGTCGTCTCGGCCAAGGGTCAGGGTGGGGAGCAGGTTTGGGGTCAAGAGAACTGGCTGAGATGCTATTACAGTGGTCCAGCTGCCATACAGGAGAACGTTAGTGATGAAAAATCAGTCACACCTCTCTAGAACAGAAGCATCCATGAAGAATAAGAAAAAATCTTGGGTTCTAGTTTTAGTTTGTAACTGTATTAGAGATCTCCAGCAGAGAAATACAACGAGGGGTGGGGGGAAGGAGAGAGGAGAGAGAAGGAGGATCATTTCTGGATATTTTATCTCTCTGTATTATACATATAGTATGCACATATGTCTGTGTATATTTGTATCCATATATATATATATATATTTCTTTTTTTGGTAGTGGGATTGAACTCAGGACCTTGTGCTTGTGAGGCAGGCGCAGTGCCATTGAGCTAAATCCACATTTATGGCTATATCTATATCTATATATTTATAATGAGATGGGGGGAGAGCACTGAAGGAATTAGATCATATAATTGTGGATGCTGACAAATCCAAAATTTATAGGATGGGCTTGCAGGCTTGAGAGCCAGGAAAGAGGCATTATTGCAGTTTGAGTTCGAAGGTAACCTGCTAGTAGAATTTCCTTATTTTCCTGGAAAGCCAGGTTTTTTTTTTATTCAGGCCTTCATCTGATTGGATGAGGGCCACCTACATTATGTCTCTTGAGAATTCAAGTATTAGTGTCTGTAATTGAATTTTTGTGCAATAGAGAGATCCTTAGAGCAGTTTTCACCTATATAGACAAAATCTTCCAAGAACAAGGACAAAACAAAAATATTATGCATGTTATAAAGCTAAACTAAATGATTATGAGAAGAGGTTTTTTGAGTAGTCTTATCATTGTGAGGTGATTTTCGAGCCCTATCACTTCACTTCAGATGTGAAAATTTCATGAAAAGATAAAGGGACTCATTTTTCTAAAAATAAATTACGAACACCTTGCCTCTTCCACTTAAGAGAAGCATATCCAGATGCAGAGGTCATGGATGTACCTGATTCTCTTGGTAGGGAGGGTCAGAAATTTTGCTTGTGAATTCTAGCACGAAGGGAAGTTACTTGGCAAAATAATCATTGTCATTACTTTCAACAGAGAAACTAGGGCATTGGTCAAAAGAATCAGAACTTAAAAAAAAAAATTGTACCTGTGTAAGGTGAGGGTTTGTTTAGTATAAAAATAAAGATAACAATAATAATGAAAATAATGGAATATGTATATAGACTGATGTGAACTGAGAGCTTTACATGGATGAAATAGGTTTGGCACTGCAAGCAGAAGCGAGAAGTTCCTAGAGGCAGGTGCAGGTGGGCACTTGAGTACCTTACCGTATGCGCTGTGCTACACTTGGAGCAGTGTGCTGAATCACTGTCACCCACGTCTAAGGATTTTATGCCATTCAGATACTTATCTTTGCTTCAGTCACCACAATTCAGACATGGTATTCATCCAAAGAATGTCTCCTTTCTTGCCAAACACACTAGAATTTTGTCTCTGACATTTTCAGACAATTTTCGAAAGATTATTCCCAAATTATTTTAAATTACTTTCACTCTTTTTTGGTGTCATTTAACTCCATATGATGGCATGGTCAGGAAATTAGGGTTATTGCTGCCTGTGGACAGGATATTTTGAATCTACTTTACTCTTCAATCAATATAATATTTATTAGAAGGCTTAAAAGGATTTAAAATAAGTCCTTTAAGATTTCAAGGTCTCATTTTGGAATATTGATTTTATTGTTTCAGTGATACTAAGTATTCAACTTGTGCAGAAAACCAAGAATTTTCTATGACTTCATAGAAGTCCTATTTGTTTTTTTCCTTAATCATGTATTTTATCCTTATGTGTTTTCTGAAAGGCATATTTCAGACAAATATACAACACTTAATTGTAGATTTCTGAGTCAGAACATATCACTGCAGGTGACTAATCCTTATTGGAAAGTGCACCATCTGAAATGTTCCAAACTTTTTGAACACCAATATGACACTACAAGAGGAAATTCCATACATGGACTCTTGTGAAAAGTCACAAATCAAAATGCAAGTGCACCAAAATATAATGTGATAATTGCCATCAGGCTGTGTGTGTAGGATGTATCTGAAACAAACAAGTTTTATGGTTAGACTTGGATCCTATCCCCAAGATCTCTCATTTTATATATATGCAGATATTCCAGAATCCATCCTGGCTAAGTCCCGATTTACCTCCATGGTCAGGAAGTACTTGGACAACCTTGGCACACTTAATAGGGAAAGGAATGAGCATACAGAGCACCTAAAACCACAGGGTCTTCTCAGCACCATCACTGAGCTATTTGAGCCAGTCTGACTAGGAATGCTGCATGTCTCAAAAAAACTTGGGTCAGAGGTTGTCTTTAGAGGTGAAAAGCTTGGCATCCATGGCACCGACACACTTAAAGCCCTTCCCAGCAGCTCCAACAACTAGAGTGACTCTTCCAGTTACTGAACAACTAGCTGGAGTTGTCCTTCACGGGTTCTGTAGGCTGGAATGCCTTAAAACAGGGTGACTGCTTGTAAGAAAAGAGTGTGGCTTGTTGCATGGGGCAGCTGCAGTGACTGTGCTGCTCTTACTGTTGTCTCCTGCCATTTGTCATTTGTTTAGCGTGTACAGATCTGTTTGATTTGCTTTTCCTGCCCCTTCACTTCCCCAGGATGCCAAGCCTTGCCATGGAAGGGTACCTTCCAGGTACTGCATCCAATTCCATTGGGTACGTGTCCCCTAAATAAAGATCTAAATATGATTATAGCAAATAGTGGTGAAAAGCAAATACATCAGTTTTCTGTTCATGACGATGGCTACACTGGTTCACCCTCAGTACCGGGGGTGACTTGGGGTGACACTGACAGAGGTCCATCCATCTCCTGACACCTGCTGTGATGGGGCACATGTGCGCAAGGAAGTAGGCAGGAGCTCATGCTGCAGCTTGTGTTTTAGCCCGGCCCACGTGGGCCTCAGCACCACAGCCTTCCACACATGAATGTGTCAGCGAGGGTGTACCTGACACATGCAGGCTTTCCTCCTTCACCAATTGTCTGACATATTTCCTGTGCTTTCCTGACTCCTTGTTATGGACACACATTGTCATACAACCCATGAGTTTCTGCAGCCTGAAGACCTGGGTTCACACCCACCCCAAAAGACACTCAGTGCTTTATTTTGAAGGTTTGAAGAATCTGCTCAAATAGGTGATTTGGATAAAAATGACCATAATTATTTTCATTATAATTCTTTTTTAACCAGAGAATATTTCTAAGGATTTTCACTGTGTAATTGCCAAGATGTACAAGTCTTAGTATTAGTGAGCATCCTGCCTTTCATAACATTTCATTGGGAGAGCTATTACTGCAATAAATTGACCATGTGTAGACCTTTCCTATATTTTATACCTTTGCATCATAAAATCTAATCTAGGATGTATTTTGCCTTTTAGAAGTGTCCTGGTTTTGTTAATATAATACTGAGAAAACTCACAGCTTCATTACTGCGTTAACAAGCCTGATGTGAAATACTCTGGAAACTGGAATCATTGTGTTTTCTCCTCGTGACCTCTAACAGGAAGGAAGATAAGCTGCCATCACTCACACAGCAGTGCACAGATTCTAGCGGGGCCAGCATGGCTCTCCCCGTGGGCAGCCTCCACCTGTCCTTTGACTTCATTTTCGTCCCACTCTGACTCCTATTTTGCACTCCAGTTTTTAGAAGCCCAAATTCTTTCATCCTCTGTACCTTTGCTTATGGTGTCCCTTCTACCTAAGGCTGCCTTTCTCCACATTCTTTGCCAGGACATTTAGGGCTCATTATTCAGGAGGCTGAATGGACACTTAGCTCCTCCAGGAAGTGCTGCCTGGTCTCCCTGGTAGGGCGTGTAATCAGGCTTTGCCTTGCCACGCTGAGACAAGCCGTGCCTTCGTCTCCTTTGCTTTGTTCAGTGTGGGCCACTGCCTGGTCATTCACAGGTGTCATCTGTCTCGGTGTGGTGTGATCAGAGTTGCAGGGATGAGGTCACCATCAGACGAGTTATAATGGGGCTGTTGGATGCTCTCAATAGTATAGCAAAGCCATAGCTGAAAAAATATTGTATAAAAAAACACTGCTTCTGTCCTCTAGGATTTCTGGGCCTAGCTCTACATACATAACTCGCTCACTTAGAAAAAAAATAATTTTTAAAATTTTTATTAATACAAGTTTATACTACATAGTGATTACATTCATTGGGGGAGTTGGTACAGGTACATAACACATTGTAGTTCTTTTGTATTGAATAAACAGAGCGAAACACATAAAACAGTGTTTTTCATTTTTTTCTAATTTCAAGTCTGAGATATGGTATGAGACAGGGAGGCAGACTTTTTGGAGGTGGAGAAGGGAATCAGGAATGACAGAAGAGGGAAGAATGGGGGAAGGAAGATCAAAGATAATTAAGGTACTATATATATGATATATCACATATCTATGTTTATATATTTATAGATGCATCTGTATGTATCATCTTATTTTTGATCCATACGTATGTATACAAATCCCCCAAAACGGATGCAATTGCTATATATCACAAACAAAGACCAAGAAAAAAGAATATTAGTAAAAAATCTTCCCGCTGTTCATAATCATAATATTTTGGGATGTTATACAAAAAAGTAATTTCCAAAAATAAAAAAATAATAAATTTCAAAATCATACACTGTTCTTATTAAGGTCAGGACAGTAAAGAAGAGCAAAGCGTGTGTGTGCGCGTGTGTGTGCGCATGTGTGTATGTGTGTGTGTGCGTGTGCATGTGTGCATGTGTGTGTCATGGGTTTCTGGTCATTATCATTTAAGATGACAGTTCATGACTGCTGAAATCATTGTCTTGTAACTACTCTACAGGAAGCTTCTCAGACTTTACCGTGCCAACCAGACACCTGGAATTCATGTCAAAATGCAGATTCTGCCTCAGTCGTTCTGGCAGAGGTCGTGTGATTCCACCTTCTCTCCCAAGCTTCTGGGGGATGTCAGTGTTCCTACACCACGTTGCACATTTGGAGCGGGAGACATCAGCATTCAGATGGCGTCTCATTATTTTCATCAGATGAGACTCTAAAGCAAACCTGTTTCTTGTTTTAAAATGCTCAACTAAGAAAGTGCTGTTGTCATTTTGACTACGAGAAACTCCAGTAAAACTCTGATTGCTGTCTGTCTAGGATTATGCAAAATGCTTTTTGTAGTCTGTGCAAGTTTATGTAATATGAACAAGTTTGCTGCATTCTGATTAATGTCAACTCTTTTTCTTGGTCAGTTTTAGAGTGAAAATAAGCAGATCTCACCATTCTCTGCAGTACAATTGCACTGAGTGTAGCTGGCCATTTTCTGACATTTTCCAAACCAATTCATTGCCTCCCGTTCCTGCTGAATGAAGAACACAGTATCCTTATAGGAGACTATCCTTGTGTCCAGAGATTAAGTAAATGAGGAAGTCTTGTCCACTAGTTCCCCAAAACTCTTATGTACTAGTTTCTTATTCCTACTTCAGCGAAGTACTATAACTTGGTGGCTTAACACAACAGAAATTTGTTCCCTCACAGGTTTGAAAGCCAGAAGCCAGAATCAAGGTGTGGCTGAGGACCTGTGATCATGTTCTCTGTGACAGTGAAAGGGGAGAATCCTTATTTCTTTTCACAGCTTGGAGTAGTTCCCGGGGTTTCTTGGCCCGTGACAGCATCACTGCAACCTCTCCTTCCAGCCCGGTGTACCTTTCCTCCCTGTGTATCTCTGGGTTTCAAATCTCCCTGTCCCATCTCTTATAAGGAAACCAATCAGTGGATTTTGACCCCACCTAAATCCAGAACAGTCTTGTCACTCAATGACATCTGCAAAGACCCTGTTTCTGAATGAGCTGGTATGTATATGTATACATTTCAATTCACTGAATTTTAGAGCTCTGAATCCAGAATAGAATCTAGATCCAGAATATCAGGATTTGTGTCTTAGTCATTATGGGCTGCTATAACAAAAATGCCGTATACTGGGTAATTGACAAACAACAGAAGTTCATTTCTTACAATTCTACAGCCTGAGAGTCCCAAGACCAAGGTGCAGCAGCTTCAGTGTCTGGGGAAGGATTGCTCTGCTTCACAGGATCCACCATCTATGTGCCCTCACATACAGTCTCAGGGACAGACTAATTCCTTCAAATTTTTATTTTTACTAAAGGCACTAATGCCATTCATAGGAGTTCCATGCTCATGCCTTAATCAACTCTGAAAGGCTCCAGCTCTTAATGTTATTGCATTGGGAATTAAGTCTAACATTTTTGGGAGGCGCAACATTCAGACCATAATAACTGGTGCAAGAAAACAATCTGTATAATCTCCCTGCTGTGTGCAGAGCAACTTAGGAGGGTGCTTCTCCCTTGCTTTAGAGGAGGGGAGATGAAGAAGGTGTGTGTGCCACAGTCCTTGTTCTCAGAGCAATGGTGATCATACAGAGAAACAGCAAGGAACCGTTACTCGATCTGTTTGTCCGTTTGGTTGTTTTTGGAGTATTGGGATGGAATGCAGGAGTCTGAGCATGTTCGGCAAGCACTTTGCCACTGAGCCACATCCCCAGCCCCCAGGCATTCAATTTTTATATGTGACAGAGTTCTTGCAAAATCCTTCTTTTAAGCTTTTCTTTAATCTTTCCAAATATAAAACCTGTTATTGAATGATATTGCAAATTGATTCTTTTATTTCTGATAATTTTCCTTTAGATAATTAGCTTTTCATTCATTTCTTCCTCTTTCCTTTCTTTTGTATCTATTTCTCTAAATCTGTCCCAGCCTCTTTACTTCCCTTTCTTACTCCCTTTACAGCTAGGGTAGGACTTAGTTACTTAGCTCTTTGCTATTTGCACCCCTTCCCAGTCTAGAAATTACTAAGGATTTTTCAAAAATGTAGATTAAGCTGGGAAAGTTGGCTATGTCTATAGTCCCAGCTACTCAAGAGGTGGAGACAGGAGGCTTACTTGAATCCAGGACTTCAAGACCAGCCTGGACAGCATAGCAAGATCCTGTCTCATAAAAAGGAGGATGAGGAGGAAGGGAAGGAGGAGGAAGAACAGAAGGGGGGAAGATCATTAGTGCTTGTAAGTCATGGTTTGTTGCTCATAAATTACTTAGAAACAGAACAGTTTAGAAGCCAACATTGACTAATATGGAAGTATTTCTGAGGCAGTTGATAAAGATCTTTCTGTTGATCAGACATTCAGCTTATACACAGAAGGCTGATGATGCGCCTTACATAAAATATGCTTCATAGTTCACTGCCTGTCTCCTGACTAGCTAGTTTTCCAAGGGGAAAGATGGTGGATGGAAAGTAAATTATTCATTGGATCTGTTCTTCAGTCTCTTGAGAGTATAAATGAGTAATATCTTAGGCTATTTTCCATTAGATACACAGAAAATTTCCTCCTATCTTCCAAAGCAAAGGCTAGTTAACAAATGAGCTAACAAGTAGCTGTTGGAAAACTTATTAGCTCTAGGGCTTAATGTCTTCTACAATGACTGTGCCTTATATGCCAACTCCCCCCAGCCTGCCCTGAGCCACCCCACAGGATTCAGCTATTTTATTTTGTGCTTTGTTCTCAAGATCTGGAATAGTCTAGACTCAGATCTTCCAGAAATCAATATCATTGCACAGATAGGATTCCCACAGTATAATTGTGTGGACAGAAAGGAATATTCAGTCTGTTCTTTGGTAGACAATGAAAGCTTTGTGATTTTAAACAGCTGCCTTTAAAGATGAGACTGTCGTATGCCAGGTTTCCTACTACTGAAATATTCTATCACCAGAAAGAATAATAATTTGTTTTTCTAATTAGTTGGTCCTAACATATGAACTTGGATTTATATATGGGTAATAGATCCTTCAGCAAAATAATAGAAAGCTTTTCTTTCTTTAGGTACTTCCCTACATACTTCACCTGTACAGATTGTATTGCACAGAAAAAAGGAAACTGTGTATCGTGTGGTGTTTAAGAGTGAAATGGGCCGAGTGTCTACGGGAGGTTTAGGTTCTATTTCTCACCAGTCCAGTAGATTTGGGGAAAGTGCTCCTATCCTTTGTGCTTTTATTACCACATATGTCACTCGGCATGGGGCTAATTAGAGTCTCCGTATTGCAGGGTTAGTGGGATGGTTAAGCAGGAAATGCTAGTGTCCAATAGAAATACAATGTGAGATGCATAGTCAATTTCAAGTTCTCTAGTAGCCACATTGAAAAAGTGGAAAGATACACATGAAATCGATTTTAATAATATATTTTATTTAACCCAATATACCTACTAAGAATATTTGCATTTTAGTCAGGCATGGTGGTGTACACATATGATTCCAGCATTCTAGGAGGCTGAGGCAGGAGAATTATAAGTTCAAGCCCAGTGTGGGCAACTTAGTAATCTATGAGACACAGTCTCAAAATGTATATTTAAATTGTGCCAATAAAATTGATTTAAAAAATAAATTTTTTAAGTGCTAAGGACGTAGCTCAGTGTGAAGGCCTTGCGTTCAATCTCCTCTACCACCCTCATTTTTTTTTCATTTCAATACGTAATCAGTATAAGGACTACTAATTTGACATATCACTACCTATCGCTGGCTACCACCCTTAGTGATTCCGAGTCCCTGGGTTTGGGGCCTGGCTCTGGCCTGGGTGTGCTTGCAGTGTGCAGACAGACAATCAGTCCACTGTCCTTGGCAGTCTCCTGACCACCTCTGACAAGTGGGTGATGCTATTGCCTAAAAATATGTCAGCATCTTATTAATGAGAATCAAATATAGCAGTGCTAATGAAATGTACTGCGAAGTGCCACAGAAAGGGAAGAGCTTTGAGGGAATGGTTCTGTCAAAACATCCAGGGAAAGGGGGCCTATGCGCAGACATGTTCTCCATGGATTGTCCTGGAGAGACACTCAGGCCCAAGTCTTTTCTTCCATTCCAGGCGTTCTTACCTTGTCCCTGGCCCATTGCCTGAAAGTGGTGCTTACTCCACACCGTCCCTGTGCCGGGCCGGATAACTGAGGGACACAGCATGTTTTTAGAAGTAATATTTACCAGGGCGAGCGCCGGCCCTACCTGGGCCTGGAATTCTCTGGGGCTGGGTTTCCTCACCTGACCCAGCCAGTGGTACGTACGAATCTGGGCTCCCACGAGGACTGATCTAAAAGGATGGACGGGGAGCACGTAGCTTGGGTAACTTTCCTCCCAGGCAGTCTGCCAGGTGTGGCGCCCAGAGAGGAGGTCCAGGTGACTTGGAAAACGACCCTGCTCACAGTGGGCCATCACTGTGGCATTTGAGCAAGGCCAGGAGCTGGGGAGATCACTTCTACTCCCCGCCAGGCCCCTCTCTCCCACACATTTACATGGAAACATTGTTTCCCCTTCCAAATCACAGATCCCAGGAGATTTGGCCTAGTCCATGTTGAGATGAACTCTTTCCTCCTGTCCTGAAGGGAGAGATGGGGTTTAGCTTTGCTGAATTCAGTGAACGCAGATCAGACTGGAGTCTGGGTTAAGGAAGTAACCCTGATCTCTCTGGCTTAGGGAAATGCCCTCTGGTTACTCTATAATGCAGATAAATAAAACAGTAACATGTTACACCATGGTGTAACATGTTTATTGGCCAATTAAAAAAAAGAAAACCTTTGTTTGTTCCAGAGGACACCCCCACTATTTAACCATCCAGCAGGTCACTGGCTGGTTAGGTTTGATGAGTTCTTAAATGCATTTTTAAAAATGTATTACAGAAGACTCCTGTACAGTATCAGATAAACACAAACTTGCGATAGTGCCGTTAGCAGTCATTCCTCGCTGGATTTTGTAACGGAGCATCCATGTCCTGGCCTTGTCTAGCTTCTCGAGGCTACTGCATCCCTTGCTGTGTGGCTGCTTCTTCAGAATCCATCAAGTATTCATATGCAGTTGTCCTGAAACTCAGTATTCTAGCTCAGTCTCCGCCTAAGTTCTCTCTGATTGCATTGGGCTCACTTAGATAATCCAGGCAAAATCTTATTTTATAGTTAGATGATTCATGAATTTAATTCCATTCTCTATTTTAACTTCCCACTAACATGTAAGGTAACAGCACCATGGAGAGAGTAGGCTCTTTAGGAGGCCAATATCCTGCTTACCAGAGGCCCTGCCAGCCTCTTTGCTCATGGTCTTGCACCACATGTTTGAGACAGTTGAAGTTGGGCATCAGAAGCCTGTTGCCTGGCTTCAGACAGCCTAGGAGTTTGTACCTTCGTAGATTATGATGGTTGACTCAGTGATCTTTCAACTTCATGACGGTATAACAATGATACACATTCAATAGATATGGTATTTTGAATTTTAATTTTATCCTGGGATGGCTCTATGTAGTACGGTACTTGGTACTCTCTTCTGATGCTGAATAGCAGCAGGAAGATGCAGCTCCTCCTCAGCCTCAAGATCCCCAGAGTAAACAATTCATCTTCTGCAGTGCAGATGTATTGTACTGGCACACTATTGTGTTTGGTACGTTAGGTGTGTTAAGTGCATTTTGACTTAAACATATTTTGAGCTTACAGTAGGATTATTAAGATGTAGCCCTACTGTAAATCAAGCATCATCTGTATTACCTATTTGGCCTTGGGCAACCCTTAGCTTCTCTGTGATTCCATCCCTTGCATCATAAAATAGGATTCCCTCAGAGTCATTGTGGCTTTAAGTGAGATAAGATACACAAATATTTTGCAAAGCATTGGGTCTCTAGAGCTAATATACCAGCTGTTAGTCATGATTAAAATGTCGCTGTTGATCACCAAGGGCACAGCTCTGTGCTATGTGACTCTGATTCTGCACCCACCAGCATTGGTTTTTGTATTCTCTGGGCAGGGCCAAAGTTTGACAAATTTTCTTATGGGAAGAGCCTAAAAAAGCATAAAAGCCTTTTTGGAGGTGAAAATTCTTCCTATCTGCATTGGCAACTCTGTCCTTACACTGGATATGGATGTTTTCTTGCCCTATGTCCGGTAATCCTCACCTCTTCAACCTCACTAAGTTTCTGTGGAGGGGAAGCCATTCGGAGTCAATTTCACCTGCCACTTGCATTGTGCAAAACACAGGCCATCTCTCGGGGAGAGGACACCTGAAGATTTATTCAGTAGCGACAGAGAAGCTGGATTTGCTGAGATGTGGTGGCATGGTGGGTTGTTTAAAGGAACAAAGGGTTGGCAGGTGGCCAGACTTCCTGCTGTCAGGCCAGACCCCACTGAGCATCCAGTTGTGAAGGAGAAGGTAAGCTCAGGGAAGGGTTTCTGCCTCAGAACCTTTTATTACTGATTATCACTTGAAGAGGAGCCCTGACTGGGTTTCCACTTTAGTAGATCTTGATTGCCAGTGTAGGCGTGGGGTGGATTTTGTCTGAGCACTGGGCCTTTCAGTAGACTGAAATCAAAGGAAATTGAAGGATCGCAGATCTGTGTCTTTATGAATGGACAGAGAGTGGATTCTCTAAATTCTGTAGACATAGTGGATCCTAAAGACAAGGGAATCTGCTGTTTATGTATACTTAAATATTATTGAATTGTTACAGAAGCCAGAAGAAAGCAATGATGGAACATTTTTTTTTACATGAGTTGAACCATTGGTATACACGAGGAGACAGATACTTATCCTCTGGGGGAAACATGTTGGGCCCTCTGGGAATTATCATTTCCTTTGCATTTTTTATCCCATGAGTATTCTGCTCTCATCACAAAATTGCCTTTGAAAGTCACTATCTGATTACATCACACTGAAGATTCGGCTTCCACATGTGCATTTTGGGGAGCATAAGCATTCAGTCCAGACCCAAAGGTGGCCTGTTTCAACTTTACAGTGTAAGAAGAAAAACTCATATGAAGAGGGAAGGGGATGATTTTACACTTTGGAATGTGAGTGAGAGCAGTGACATATTTTCTCCTTCTTTCAATTTGATCATTTTAAGTACTGAGAACTTTTCTGGACCGAGGGGCAGGTCTTGTAGGGAAGAATCCAAAATTTCCAGTTCTGATCAATCCTGTGTCTCCTGCATCCCTTTCTGTTGGACTGAATTCCATCTCACTGTTGGGAGGTTGCATTCAGTGTACCACTCAGAAATGGAACTGAAATTTTATGTTAATATGTTGACTACAGGTTTTTAACTAGGTAAGCACTCCTACTTTTATGAAATTCTTACACATTCTGTCCAAAATTCATGGAAATCTTGTACAATAAGCTAAGTAGTCGATGCCCAGCTTTCTAGTACTGAGCTTCTTGTCTCAAAATGGTCTGAGTCAAAGCCAGTGAATGCAAACTTGGCTCTGTAAAGTGGTTAATGAAAACTATATCTGCTGCCTCACTTGAGGGTGGGGAGAATAAAATAGGAGCTAATTCTACTTTTACTCTCCTCCACCTCCATCACTCACTTCTCTTTGAATTGAAATTAAAATCTTCTACTCATAAACACATTCTAAAAATTCCTCATGTAATTACTTAGTTATTGATTATATAATGCATGATTGGGGAAGGGGTTGGACTGGTCTTTCAAAAACTTGTATCAGTGGTTGGAAATGCAGAAATTGTTGGAAAAGACTAAGAATTCCAGCTCTTGGAAGCTCCCAGGCCTCGGCAAACCTTCCCAGTGGGGCCACAGGGTGCTGGGTGGAGCTCAGCCCTCTGTTTGCTCTGGCAGAAGGCAGAGAAAGTCCTCAGCATCTCTTCAGCATCAGAGCAATGCGGTGAAGCAGAAAGCCAAAAACTGATGATGGAGATTCAGTTGGGAAAAGAAATAAAGAAAACTGGAGAGAAAACATGAACTTGGTGAGAGCAAATGCCTCTGGGCTGCCAAAGCAAGTAGTCTGTTAACTCCCGAGGTGCTTTGGCTATGAAATCTGTGGTGCACTGAGACAGAGACATGCTGTTTCAGAAAACACGAAGGAGCAGAGCTTTGGAAAGGCCGGGGAACTCGGCCTCAGAGGGGGAAGAATTGCACAACCAGGAGGCGGCTACAGGAGTCGACAGTGGGTGGAAAGAAACTCCACGAAAGGAGTCATCAACCGTCCCCAGCATGGCACTCCCTTACAAAGGCATATGAGAAGATAAAAGAGTGAATTAGCAGATGCTGGCAGTGCTATGATTCCCTTCCCCAATTCAGGTTAATCAGTTCTTCTAGAGTAAAAGAGGAAAACGCACATTTCCTTAGATCAGACCTCTAAATGAATGTCTTCTTAACTTTCAAAGTGTAATTTAATTCAAATGTGGCTATTGTGATGATAGACAATTGAACAATTTTGCTTATAGACCAAACTGTAGACCTTGTAAATACAAGGTCAATGTTTCTCAGGATGAAATGTCCTGATTTCTTCTTCCTCAACTCCAGGAAAGAGTAGCTACATTTGAACCACAAGGAATACGTTTCTTCTTAGACGAAAAGGAAAATTATGAGCACATAATGGGTGCACTTTATGAGTACAAACGATTTTAGAATATTTTAATATGCTTTCGACATGTATAAATAAGCTGGACAAATAGGCTTCGATTCAGGTTCAGAGAAGTCCTGCCACAAAGAAATTGTTTCCCTTTACAACATTTTCCAAATTTATTTAACCATGGTATTCCTTTCTTCTTCTTTTATCATTTGATTTTTATGCAGGCATTCATTGGTGAAACAAACTCATTTATAGCCCTCATTTTACAAATGAGGAAATGAGCCAAAAGAAATGGTAATTGTCCAGGATTCTTTGCACTGGAAAGTACCGAACTGAGACTAGAACTCCAAATTTTGTACAATGCCCACCTGTTGTTAGCTATTAGCCTGTGAGCCTGCCAAACTCACTAGTTTGAAGACCCCTTGGCTGGTACATATGTGACACAGACTCATGCTTCAGTGGGCCCCTGAATGATGCTTTTACACTGAGCGAAACTTCTATTGGACCCAAACTGATGTGTTAAGAGATCAAGAAAGCTTGGCGGTGTAACCAGTCTGACCTCATGGAACCCCTAGCTTTCATTTCAGAACAATTCAGGTAAACCTTCTGGTCCCTCTAACTTGTAGTGAAGTTTGCTTATTGAGAGCAAATCTTCTGAGGACTTCCTCACACTGGTCCTTCCTGTAGAATCACATTATTTTGATTTCGGTGGAATGCTTATTCATTACTTCATCAGTCAAAATAAAGAGAAAATCCTTAAGTTGTTAGGTGGAGAAAAGAAAGAGGAATTTATAAATATTCTTACAAGGGAAATTGGTGATTAGAAGGTACTTGTACAGGGTAAGCCTGTAGCATACTTATAGAAACTGTTATTTAGCAACTATTCCTAATTGTGATTTACTGTTTAATACACTCTTATTTTCAGAAGAATTGTATATGGCATTGTCAGCTAAATTATTGTAGGTAGAAAAGCTGTAGTGTTCATATAATATCTGATTCTCATGCTTTGGGTGAAGGTAATTGGGAAAGGAAAGGAGAAAGCTTAGCAACATCTAATTAAAGACATGTGGTTATCTTCACAGCTGCAGATACAGTCTAGCACAGCTGCACTGGCAGCAGTGACCCCAATTAGATGCTCAGGTTTTTAGTCAAAGTGCTCTGGACCCTGATTTAGATCTAGTATCATCTTAAATGCCTTCACAGCTCAGCTTTCCCATTGGCGACAAAGAACACAGGACAAGATGCAAGACAGGGACAGTTGCTCTTTTTTGGTGTCTTCCAACCAAGCCAGACTTCTTCACTTTGACGTTTTCAGTAAGGCGTTTGTATACCATCAGCTTAAAGTGAGATTTCTCACAGAGGTGATTTTTGTTTCCATAAACATTTGCTGTATTTTTATTTTGAAAGTTCCTTAAAGCCTCCATTTTATCTTTGAGCAGCGGTGAACTTCAAACATGGCTCTTTTTGTAGAAATGTTTTATTTTTTAATCAAACACAGGCTGACTTTTGCCAGCTATTTTCACAGCTGAGTTCCTAGTGCTGGGGATTTATGGTGTGTTTCATATGTTCCTACTTTGTGCTTCACTTTTGACTTGTTTATTTTTCATGACACATTTGAATGCCTTCTTGTAAGCAGGACCCTGGGTTTGATCTCCAACTGTGGGGTTATTAGTACAAGGGTACATAGCAGGCATCCTTAGTGAGGGGTTAAGAGAGGTGGTTCAGAAATTATTTTCTTTTCTGAGCAAACATATGCAAGATGTTTTTCCCCCCATGGAGATATAAGCCAGACTTGAATTTTTTGAAAGCTTTGAGTACTTAGGACTCTTGTGCTTTTGATATTACCCATGTGATGCTCTGTGGAGTGCTTCACAGCATTATCTTCCAGCTGAACCACTAGGTGGGAAAGAGAATTCTAAAGCTTAAGTCAAGAACCATAAAGCAGCCATGAGTCAGAGCTGTAATCAAAAAGCAGTCTGCTTTATGTAGCGTGGTCCACTTGTAGCAAAATTACCCTATGACATGAACTTCCCGCGGGTGAGATGGCGGATGCTTTTATTGATGACATGTTATGAGAAAAGTGCTGAATGCAGAATCTTTCTTTTGGGTGAAGACTAGAAATTATCTTCACTTCATTTAGCAAGGATATTGCTTCCCAAACAAATTATTTAGACAAAAGCTGACACTGTCCAAAAAGTGGCATACCCCTTTACTAAATAAAATGAGAAGATAAAGGAATAAATTAACAGATGCTGACATTATTATGATTCCCTTCCCTAATTCAAATTAACCAGTTTTTCCAAAGTAAAAGAAATACGTGCATATTCCGTCAGGTCCACCATCTATATGAATGTGTGCTTAAGCTTGCAAGTGCAATTCTAATATAAATATGGCCGCTTGGCTTATAGACATTAGACAGTTTTGCTTATACACAAAACTGTAGACTTTCCTTGGAGACATTTCTGTTACTTCTTTGACTACCTTCTCACATCAGGTGGCAAGCTTACAAATTTTCCCATAGTTTAAAAGTCACATACAAGATGAATCCATGACAATGTACTTTCCCTCACATTATCTCGTTGCAAAGATGTCTTATGCTTCCTAACCTCGGAACTTGGATATCAAATTGGAAAGAGCCAAATCGAGTAATCATTTAAAAAAATCCAGTAATTTCCACGCACCTAAGAGGGAGCAGTGATTTTATGGGTACAAATCTAAGATGTTTTATGGCTATGCCCATATCCAGGAAAGACTTTTTTTCAGTCTGTAGCCTTCAGTCAAGGACTGATGTTTCTATTTGAAATTGGGCAAATGTTGGGTACAGTATGATCAGGTGATGCTGAGTGCACTGTGCCGAGAGACCCTGATGCCTGTAATGAGCATCTTTGTATGGATGCTTTCTGATATGAAAAAAAAATTGCTTATCAATGCAAGGAAAACCATTGGTATGTTAATTTTATGCAAACCTCTCTTCACTTTCTAATTCACTCTTCCCAATAATGGAATTATAATTGGATTTCTGGAGGAACATACATACAAAGCAATTTAAAAGTAACTTGTTAATCAGAAATGGCTTCAAATTTGTGCAATAAAAATGAGGCCATGTCGCCTTTGTCCCCAAATGCAAACTGGGCCATTTTCCCTAAGTGTAATCCAAGGGAAGTTTATGGAATGCCACAGGGTAACCTCAGTAATGCTTTAAATTCTGCCATTAGAAAATTGAAAGACATCTCATTGTGTCACACATTTTTCTTTCACTTTGGCCTGAAGATGGGAAAACCTAAGAGCGAAATAATATGCCGAATTGTTACTATCTTAATCAATTTAAATGGTTTCTGTTTTTGTGTCTTTAAGAGGAGAAACCGGGATTTTTCTGTGTTTATGTAGTTTAGAGATTAAGGAAGGTGATAGGAAGCATAGCATTGCTGTCCTTTCAGGAGACACGGGGGAGGGAATTACAGTTGTGTGACTTCCGAGCTGTGTGTCTTTGGCTTGTTACTTAATTAATCATTGCTGTCTTCATCTGTAGAATGAGGATCATGTCAAATAACATCTGAGTGTCATGGGGATGACCCTTATCTTTCACGTGGATTGCATTGCCCCTGGCCTGCAGTAAATGATGGCCCAGCCAAAACCTCTTTTAAGGAAGCTTGAAGCCCAAAGTAATTTTACATGTCTTTCCTTTGATGGTACCAACAAGTAACAATAATGGGAGGATAAAACACCTCAGCAGCTCACATGTCTACTTCGTGTTGGATGCTTATACTCACGCAAATCTTAAGGAGCAGGTAGAACTAAATGACCCAAAATGATTAGCAGGGCAAGTAGTTCCTATAAGCAGGCAGTTCTCCCAGAAAGGCAGAACATGCTGGGACATGAAAATGACATGAGATTTCAGGAGATACACACTATCTCTACCCAAGCTCTGCAAATGCATAAAAAATATTTCCTGTCAGACACTATTGGTGCTTTTGGCACTTTAGTTATACAGCATAACCCAGCGAATACAAGGAAGGTTGGAAAAGGAAAGATCAGAGAAGGAAAGAACAAAGAAGGAAGATGCAGAGAAGACAGAGTATCACAAACCATGAAAAGGAGACTGAAAATGAGAAGAAGCCCCCTAAGATTACTTGGGCATCATTTTTAACCTTGACGGAGAATGAAGGTCAATGAGGTTGAACACTGGGCTTAGAACAAAAATCAAGTTATAAGAGAGTGAACACATTGTGAAGAAGTTTGTACAGCACATGCAAACTGCTCTGCCCCAGAGTTACAGTGCCCAGGACATAGTGTGTGCTTAGTAAATATTTACTGGGTGATTCACGTAACAAATGGGTGAATGGATGGGTGAATGAATTATACGAGCTCATGAGTTAGCTCTCTTGCCTCACTTTCCCTTCAGCCCAAGTTTACTGAAATAGAGCAGCTATGCATCAATTCGGATTAACTGCAGAAAACAGACAATGCTCGTTAGTTTAAGCAGAAAGGGATTTAATACAAGGAATGGGACATTTTAAAATTCACAGAAGCGCTGGAGGAATAGGATTTAGGTCTGCTTCTACTATGAAGTTCAAGAACACGCTGACCGGGGGATCAGAAAGCTGGAAACTGTAAGCCACTGACACTGCAGTTGCCCCTGACTGCTGCTTGCTTCCGTGACCTGTCAAGTAGACACAGCCAAGCGACAGGGAGTGGTGTCCTCCTGCGTCCTTGGGTCATAAGAGGCTAGCAAGTGGTGGGACCTGTGTGTTACCAGTGCCTTGCTGGATTCAAATACTCAATGAAAGGTGGGTAAAATGAATGTAGTCTGTAATTGCATAGATTCCAGATTGGTCTTATTTGAACTGTGTAATAAATGCTGTTCTTTGATTTCTAATTTGATTAACTTACTTGATTGCACCTGAAATACTAAAGGAGTCTACCTTCCTAATAGGCTGACAGTCAGGTGTTCTGATGGGGGAAGGGGGAGCGAATTGTTTGGGATCCTTGTCTTTGTTTTCAGGAGGGCTAACTATGGGGTCTGAATTGAGTTTGAGCTCTGCAGGGTCCTTTCAGTGGGGATCAGATTTAACTGGGATAAATGAATAGCCATTGGCCAGGGAAGAGCAGTGAGAACTGCTCCCGTGTTTCACACATTTGGGGTGCAAAATGGTTTCTACCCAATAAGTCTTTTACTTCCTGAGAGAATCACAGGCCACAATCAGTCTCAATTTCAGTCTCCTCTCTCTCTCATTTATTTGCCTCCTTTCTGCTCGGCCCTCATTTATCCATCACGGAGGACTTTACTGCAGTCTATGCAGAAATATACTTTTTAGTTCCTGATAACTGACAATTTCCAGCTGGCAAAACAGAATTTGCCACTGCAGTCTCCAATCTATGTTGCTTTTCTGTAGAAACAAAGGAACTTTTCCTAGGCAAATTACTGAGAACTGGCTCTAGTTTTCAAGTATTAAGTGTATCGTATTTGGTAATTAATTACGTGTTCCATATATGTTTAGTGCTGCTGCTTGTAATTAATATGCCTCCTAGCATTTCACAGATTTCATACAGTAAAATCTGCCAGAAGAGTTCCCTTGTGAAAAGCTTTGGGGAAGCCTTTATGTTTTTACTTAATTAGTGTGACAAGAATCACTCACTGGAGAGAAATGGCAGCATCTAGGGATCAAGGTTGTTCCAATGGCTTGATGATTACCTTTTCCTTCTAAAGGGGTCCACTCTACTGGAGGTTAGTACAACTAAAATCTTCGTAGAAATTAAATCCATAGGGCTTACATGATTGAAGACTGAATGGAACTCTGAGAAATAGGTCATAGTGAAATACATTGTAACCAGTGCCTTTCAGAGTTTATAAATAAGCCAGTGCTTTCCGGCATCTTTAAATATATAGAGCTTTAACTGTTAGCATTCAAATAATAGCTGCAGGCAAACAGCAGGTGTAAGAGTCATTGATGACCTGCTATGCTGCTAATATCATACAAAAAAATGACCTCCGGAGATTTCTCTTCTCTCTTTCACTCCTTTGTTTGTTTTCCTTTCGAATGTCTTATAGTGTGAAAATAAGGCATTTTTTTCTAACTTCTCTTTGGCAGTTTAAAGTTAGAATTGAGATATCAAGCATCCTTTCAAAAGAAGAGACTCAAGATTTGCCCAAGAAAACCTGGAAATCACCATCACCAATAGGACTTTGCACACAGCAGAAGAATTTCTTTCCGGGGCCCTAATATTAGAAGAAACCCAGAGGAGAATGTGGAGGAAGATGAATCCCTGGAACCTCAGGACTTGCGGGAAGTGCAGAACTGCCTCGTGGTAATCATTCAGCAAGAGGGAAGCCTGGCTCTAGTTCCGCCCCCGATTATTTTTGGTTCTTTCTTTTTGTAGCGTATGTCAGTAGAACACAACTAGAAGTAAGGGCTTGGTGTGAATTTAGGAACTGCCCACAAATTCCCCTGTGTGTGGTTACCAACGCGCTAATCTTTAGTCTCCATTTTGGCTCCGTGGTAGCAGATACATTCCTTCTCTGATGATGGCCAGATGAGAGCAAAGGGGTATTTCTTCTTGAGAATGGGCCCTAATTTCTACTAGGAGGAGCCATTCCGTCCACACGTTTATCTCATCACGAATATGCCATTCACCGCTTGCTGGCTTGTTGCTCAATCCTCCCTCCTTCCCTCTCTTCCTTTTCTTAAACCACTTTACAGGGAAGAAGTCCTTGTCCAAGGTGTCTGGCTTTTCAACATCGTATCTTTAAGGCCTGGCATGTAAGTTACTCAAGAAATGTTTTGTAACTGAAGATATGGATAGAGTAAAACCCAGAAACGAAATCATTGCTTTCCTTCCTCAGGTACTTGTTGACTCCCGCAGGTTCACTTGTTTTACTAAGAATCTTTATACCTTTTGGACTATATCGTGTTTAGAAACTGCCAGAACTATTCGCAAGATACTACTAGGAAGAGCTCAGTTGTCCCTTGGAAGTTATTTACTGCTCTTTGCTGTTCTTGTAGGCCGTGTGGAAGGAGAGGGATCCTTTAAAGTTTCTGTTCTGGGATTTCTGTGTGGATAAGAAATCAGAGCAGTAGCCTCAGGATTCCCTTGCTCTGGCCCTTGGAGCAGGGCTTGGCTTTCACCCTGTGCTCCCACTGCCCTGTCCAGCAGATGATGTGAGGCAGAGGGATTCAAGGACCTGAGTTCTAAATCCTCACCCTTCACATTTTCCCTCATCTCCCAGAGCCTGCTTCTGAGGCAGCACTCCTCTAGGTAGGGTATTTAAACATTCTAGAGAAGAAGTAAAAATGTGGCCTTTAAATGTATCTCCAGTGTAAATGTTTAGTATCATGGCAACTTGAGCATCAAGGTCTAAAGGAAAATCCTTTCTGTGCACACTTTCTTGTCTTTGCGGACTGGGAACATGCAGATGGGATGTGTGGGTGTGTTGTGTGTGCTGTGGATATGGGTGTGGACGTTGTGTGTGTGTTGTGGTTTGGGAGTATAGGTTGTATGTGTGTGTGTTGTGTGGGGAATTTGCATATGTTATGTGCTGTGTGTGTATTTAAGGAGAAAAGGAGACATGTGAGCATATAGTCTTGGTTGCTCAATGGTAACTGCTTTTGAGGCCCTCTATATAGTGATAAAAATGGAATCAGACGTGTGCACATCTTGATGGGTTTCACAGTCAGCACACCTGTGCACCAGAGACCAGTGTCACCACCTCCGCAGGAGCAGTTCCCGGCCCCCATGGTCACTACCAGTCACCAGTCCCCAAGGGGGCCCACTGTCCTGATTTCTAACAGCACAGATTGGTTTGCCTGCTTTTGAAACCCCGCAGCAAGGACCCTTCTACACCAGGCTTCTTTTATATAACATCGTGTCCTCAGCAGTGACTCAGAAGAGTGCTGATCTGAAGAACGTGTGCATAATCTAGACCACAAGAAAGTTACTTGCATGTTTTTGGTAGTTATCTGCTGTGATAACACTTAGCGTGATCTTAGGCTCTTACCACAAGGAGATCAGCAAACGTGAAAAGAAACAAAATGAAAACAGCAACAACAACATAATGTAATCTGATGAGCACTGACGTAATGAATTTGATCACCATCTGTGCAAATGTGTATCTCTCAAACTGAAACCTTCAGCTCTGCGGCTGTGGGCTTTGCCTAACTTGCGACATTTCCAGTTACTTGAATAGCTGAAACAGTGTATTTATTCTGGTAGCAGTTTGTGGTTGGAAAACATAAGGGAGTCACTGCCTGCCCTCTCGGTATGCATTCCTGTGTGTGTGCCTGAGCATGCATGCGTAGCGGTGTGGTGATAGCAAGGACCTTGTGTGCATGCAGATTCCCTGTGGTAGGAAGCAGGCTATGCAGAAAGATGGTATTGCTTCTTACAAGGGTAAGCTTTCCGGTACTGCACAAGTTACCTCCTCTGTCCCACCTCTCACACTGGGAGACGTTAATTGGCATCTTTGGCTTGTGTGTCTTTTTCTAGTTCTTAATAGCCTTCTGCCTCACTCCCAATGGGCCTTTGATTGAGTTTTTCACGTAGGTGAGATGAAAGCTCTAATTTTCTGCTGCACCAGAAATAAATGGCACCAGAATAGTGCCATTTAAATTGTTTTGCTTTTAGAAAACCTTTAAAAATAACCAAAATTTTAGATAATTGAAAATGTAAATAAGAAATCATTCAGAACCAATTATCTTTTAAAAATAAAAATACATTGCTTGCTCCATGTCCACTGTACTTTTACCTAGGTACTGAATTTAAATATAATTAAGCAGCACAAGGCAGGATATGTATTATAAGGTCTAAAATATTGGTATTCAGAGAAATCCATTTGCCTTATTTTTCGTGATGTTAATCTGACTATATGGTTTTGAACTAAAAGACAAAATTTCTCCTAAATTGATGTTTCAGAGGCATTATATCAGCAATAATCAGTTCTCTTTTGAAAGCCTCCTCCTGCTCCCCATAATTTTATGTTTCTCCAATTTATAGTTTCATATCCAGATCAGCTGCAATTGAATTGAACTTTGTGGTGTGAAGAACCATGCATTTAATCGAGTAACTGAGGACAAAGGGACATACTTGATTAGAGAAGTTTGCTTTTTCATTTATGTCATAGATTCATTGTATTATCACTTATTATAAATCAGTCATATCTGTCATAAATATTTAAGCAATACTTATTCATAGGTATCTTCCAACTACCATTATTATTGATGATTCTACAATAGCCAAAAGAGTCTAAAGCTTCTAAAATGATTAAGAAACTGAACACCATGATTGCTTAGCTGGTCTGCTATTTGTCCAATTCACTGCAACACATCTTTATTGAATGCCTCTTAAACACAAGGCCTGGGGTTGCTGGTAAGAATGCAGAGATGAAAGAGATGACTGTAAAGATTCATGCTCTTACAGAGACAGATGAGTCTAGAATCAATCCATAAGATCTGTCATGGTCTCCCTGAAGGATCTAAGAGGTCATCAAATTGTATAATTAAATTTCTCTCATTTGCATGAAGACAATACTTGCTCTTTTTTTTTCTTTTTTTAAACAAGGATATGTAGTATGAGGATGACCCAGAGATATATACAATAGGCTTATTACCTTTTCTAGATGCCTGTAGCATTAGAATAATTGCAATATATTAGTTTCCAATATCATAGTTTATTTATAGGGTAAATATGATATCTTACTCCAGGTTACTAGGTAGGGAGATTTGGCTTAAATTATTTATATCCATTTTCCCAAAATGATAAAGAGAAAGGAAAGAAGAAGAAAATGTCTTTTTAAAAAGAGTAAACCTCAGTTGCCCCTGAACTAGCACAATCAACAAGTGGGATCTCTTCTTACTAAAAAGCTTCTGCACAGCAAGAGAAACCACCAACAGAGTGAAGAGACAACCCACAATGTGGGAAAAAATTTTCACCTGCTCTTCCTCAGACAAAGATCTATTATCTAGAATCTATGAAGAACTTAAAAAAATCAGACCTCCCAAATTTAAAGACCCAATCCAAAAATGGGCCTCTGAAATGAACAGACATTTCTCAGACAAAGAAGTAGAAATAGCAAATAAACATATGAAAAAATGTTCAACATCACTGGTCATTCGAGAGATGCAGATGAAAACAATGCTGAGATTCCACCCTACCCCAGAAAGAATGGCTGCTGTCATGAAATCAACCAGTAACAAATGCTGGCGGGGCTGTGGGGAAAGAGGAACCCTGCTCCACTGCTGGTGGGAGTGTAGACTGGTGCAAGCACTGTGGAAATCGGTATGGAGATACCTCAAAGAACTAGGACTGAAAGTCCCATTTGACCCAGCTATTCCCCTGCTCGGTATGTTCCCCAAAAATTTAAAGAATCATACCACAGTGATATATGTGCACCCATGTTCATAGCAGCACAGTTTGTAGTAGCTAAAACTTGGAAACAGCCCAAATGCCCATGAACTGGAGACTGGATAAAGAAAATGTGGGTTTTTTTTTTTTTTTTATAAAATGGAGTATGACTCAGCCACAAAAAATGAGAAATTAGAGACATTTATACCTAAATGGATGCACCTTGAGGTGATACTCTTAAGTGAAATAAATAGTATACACATGTGTAAATACCAAATAGTTTCTGTCGTGTGAGAAACTGAAACTGTAAATAAGGACTAAAAGGTATAATAGATAATGTGAAATAGGAAGAAAAGGGGCAAAGGGGAAGGGGAAGTGGGAGGGATAGGGGAAAGGAAAGAAGGGAATGGAATTAATATGAGAAAATGGAAAAATGGAAACAAAGTCTTTGTAAATAGGGAGGGATGGAGGGGTTGATGGGAGGGCAGGGGAAGGAGGGAAAAATAAGAACCAAGAGAGATTATGTGAAGGTGCAAATTTCCAGTGATGAATGTCATTATATTGCATGCCTAAAATGTAGCAATAAAAAATAAAATGACTTGATTTCCTACTGGCATGAACCATCTCCTTTGAGTTACTAAGGAAAATAAAGTAGTATTTTTCCTGTGTCGTATCCTAAAACAGAGAATTGAACTGCTTGCTCGCTGTGAATGATGTAACTTTAATGTAGGACAGAGAATGTGTTTTTCTCAAGTGCTCTGCATTTCATCTCTCATGTGATGTTTAGTTAGACTTAGCTGAGCAATCCCACTTGCCCTTTGTTCTCGAAATGTTTGCCATCTCTCTGTGTTTGGTGAACTCCTTATTTAATGGTTACAAAACAAATGTTGCAGTGGTTGAAAAATGGTTGCTTTGGCATTCATTGCTCCGGGGACTGAGTCTCCACATTTGTTATTAATCAGGAACATAATTATATTTGGAACAAGGAAAAGGAACCATTTATGACAGACAGACAGGATGAGAGGATCCCGAGTCATAAGACTGTAAATGTATCAGCTCAGTCAAATCATTAGTACCAGCTCCATCTTTTGGGTTAAGCTGGAGGCAAAACAGAGAACTGTCAACACCATAACCAGTTAGAAAGCAGAGAGTTTTTTCTCCCACTTATTGGCATTAAGAACAATTAAAATGTCCCATGTAGAAATGCTAGAGAGTATTCCCATTTCATATGCAAGGTGGCCATGCAGAAATTGAATAAACCCTGATGACAGTAACAAATAATAAGGAGGTAGCCAACAGTGAGAACACAAGTATTCTTTGGCTTCGAGGCTGACCTTGTATCTTTGAGATAGGCAGTAGCATGTCCAGGGCTCCCAGACTACCCTCCTTGTGTGTAGTTCTAGTTAGGAGCTTGCTTGAAGCAACCCCAGTAGCAAACAATGGGTCTGTGTCAGGCAGCAGAATATAAATATTTAAAGGGTCCGATTGGCAGTGAGCTGTTGCAAGAGCCTTCTGTTTACAGTCATCTACCAAAGGAAATGTTTCCTATTTATACAGGCTGCATGTGGTAGGTTCCTGAACTTCTCTGCTTGGTTAGAGTAACAAGAAGAATGTAGAATGCTGTCACTTGCTGAACTCCCTGGTTACTTCTTCAGCATTCCATCAACCGTTCACATGCATGTTCGGGTCATGAGTGTTACCCGCAAGGCAGGTCCCTGGTGGCACTGGCTGTTCTGAGCTAATGCACATGACTGAGGATCCTGTAATCTGAAACGTCTTTGACCGCTTGCTTGGGTTTGTAGGCAGCAGTGGGACTTAGAGTCAACACATTCATCCTGCACAGGTGACTCTTGAGTCCCAACAGCGTACCTGGGTCAGCTCTGTGCTCACTTTTGACAATCACAAAAGAAAATGCACCCACGCATTTTGATTGCCTAGCTGAATAGCTAGTCTCAATCAAGGATTTGCTTTCTGGTATCGTGCTTTTCTCATATTTTAAATAATAGTCATTTTGTTCTTTATTTTAATTGCTTCAAATTCTTTGGCCTAATTCCAGTGTTTGTAGCCAAAACTGATTCAGCTATTGGGCTGAATTTCTTCCCCTGACTGATTTCTCATGCTACCCAATGGTGGCATTAGATCTTACTTTTCTTTGCCTGGAATGGAGAGTGATGAATTGAACCACAACCAACAGTGTTTCTTGACCTTGCCTTTCTGGCATGGGTGTGGTGGTCATTCCTTTACTTGCTGTAAAGCAGCCACTCCAGTGCACATTGGGCTGGATGAATGATTGATTGGAGGTTCAACTGTATGTGTGGGCTCATGATGTTTTATGTTATTAGAAAATAAAACATTCAGTTGGACCAAGAGAAGCAATGAGTTCTCTGAACAGCAGGGCAGAGGTTCTGCCCAAAAGGCCACCCAATTTTCAGGATGCCTTTCCTGAATCCACCATTCTTCAAATATTCGTTCATCTTCATAAGTTTTTGTTTCCTGGTCCACTCACCTGTTTTATGCTATCACATTGGCGCGAAGTATGTATTCATTTTAAATATCTTTCTATACAGCAATTGATTTGTATCAAATTAATATATTTTAGAGAGTGCATCCACTTCCTGTTGCTGCTATAACAAATAATTTTTTAAACTTTGCAGCTTAAAACAGTATCTATTTATTGTCTCACCAATTCCATGACTCAGAAGTTCTATGAGCTTGGCTAGGCCCTCTGGTTAGGGGCTTCCAAACCAGAATTAAGATGTTGCCTGATCCGTAGTCTCATCTGGAGAAGGTAGAGAACCGTCTACTTCAGGGTCATTCGGGTCATGGGCAGAGTTCAGTTCCTTGTGATTGTGGGTGTGAGGTTACTGTTTCCTCGGTAGCCGGGGGCCGCTCTCTGCTGTACTCCAGGGGGCCGCCAGCATTCTCAGGGTCCTGTCAGTGACCCCTCAGTCTTCAGAGCTGTTGGAATCCTTCCACTCCAATCTCTGTGGCCTCCACTTCTGGCATGGTAGGAGAACATTCTCCACGTGATAGGCTTATGTGAAGGGACCCACGTGGGTGACCCCTTTCTTCCGGCCAGTTGATGTGTAACGTTAACAACACCGGTAAAGGCTCTTCTACCGCGGGATGTGGCACGGTCACTGGGGTAGGTCGGGCTTGGGGGCGGAGATCCATCTCCCGGTAGAATTCAGCTTAGCCCAGGAGGTGTGGGAAGGAAATCTGGACTCAACCCTGCACTACTCCTTTCTTCCCGGCCGGCAGTGGTGTGGATTCTCCGCACGCCACACCTTCGTGTATGAGCCTCACGCTCTGTCTCCAGAGACTGAAAGCGGCTTCGAATTGTTGGCACCCGGGATCAGTATCCCCAGTGTGGTGGTGACGCCTTAGGCGCCCTGATCTTTTTTTTTTTTTAAGGAATTTTGATAGTTTTATTTATTTTTTATTTTATTTTATTATTATTATTTTTTTGTGTGTGTGGTACTGGGGATCGAACTCAGGTCCTTGCGCTTGCGCAGCAGACAGCGAAACCACTGAGCTAAATCCCCAGCCAGACCTGGAAATGTAGTTTTGATACATATTAAATATAATATATCCACCAGACCTGGAAATATAATTTTGATACATATTAAAGAATACTGAGGTTTCAGACACATTTTCTGTAGGTGAAGCCTATAATTTTGTCTTTTCCGCATTTGACTTGAGTATTACTGAGATTAAACAGTTGCTCGGAAAAGCCAGCTGGAAGTACTAGACAGAAAATATTTCTTGATGAACTTTGCTCTCCCCAAACTCTCCCGGCTTTGAGATCTCTGTGGTATTTTTTCCAGCTATTTGGTAAATGTTCCTGGTTGTAGCTGCACTGCCCAGTAAATGCCAACATGAATCACCTTCTGCATACACCATCACTTTTTTGCTTGTCCGGTATTTAGCTCTTTGCAGCATGCCTTCCTTTCCTTTCCCTGATGCCATAAACACCTTTAAGGGCAGGCAAAGAGGTGCTTTTATAAAATAGAAAGTCTCCTTCTGAACTTTAGGACAAGGAAGCTTAGGGGAGCTCACACCACTCCTGCTCCTGCTCCAGTGATTTTATCCTGCTACTGCCAAGCAGTTCTTCTAAAATGCCTCTTGCATCAGCATGCCATCCCTCTCCTGAGCCTGTCAGGACCTCTCTGATGGCTGCTAAATCAGCCTGCACCCTCCTGGCCAAATTTATTTCTTCCTGTCCCCTAGATTAAAGCCTCTGCTATTGCCAGGTTATGTCTCACTATTTTCTCCCAAGTCTTACTTCTGAACATATGATGCACCTTTGCAGTGTGTGTTGATGTTGCTTTCTTTTTTTCATTAAGTTTATTGGTACATTTTCGGTATAAAATACAGTTACATTCATCATTAGGATCTTGTACCATTAGGGTACAATGGTTCTTTGTACTTTTTGGTTCTTTTTGTACTTTCTTGGTTCTTTTTTTTTTCCCCCTTTCCCCTGCCCTCCCTTCACACCCTTCACCCTTCCCTATTTGCAAAAACTTTGTTTCCATTTTTTTCCTTTTCTCATATTTTTTCTTTTCCCATTTTTCCTTTCCCCTACCCTTCCCACTTCCCCTGCACCTTTAGAGCTTTTCTTCCTGTTACACAATATCAATTATACATTTTTAAAATTACAATATCAAGATCTAGGAGACATTACCACAGATTTTACAGAATTTAAAAGGATATAGAAAGCATATTTCAAAAATCTGTTTTGAAATAAATTTGACAACTTCTAAGAAGTACCTTGGAAGACGAATTAATGAAACTAACTCTGGAGGAAATATAAAATTTGAATAGCACCTATTAAAGAAAGTATATTCCTAGCTTGAAAACCTACCTATATGACAACAGGCTCATATACATTTTAACTGATAAATTATGTCAAACAATTAAAGCAGAAAAAGGAAGGAACACTTCTCCCCTCATTTTAGGAACTCAACATTGTGCTAATCCTAAAACTGGATAAAGATAATAGAAGAAAAAAGTATGAACATAGATACAAATTTGTTTAACACAACAAACTATTAGAAGTCAGATCTGGCAGTATGTAGAAAGTGGTTTTGTTATAGGGATGGCAGTGTTGGTTCAGCATTGGAAGGAAGATCCACCTCCAAAAGTCATCATTTTAACAGAGGAAAGGAAAAAGCCATATGATCCTGTCACTAGTTGGAGAAAAAGTATTGGACTAAATTGTACAGCTGTTCATGGTAAAAGCTATCAGGAGACTAATAGAACAGAAACTTCTCAACAGATTAAAGACATGCACTCCATACTTCCAGCGAGAACGCCTTATATGAATGGAGAAGATGCAATGCTTTCTCCCTAAGGTGGGGAGAAAGATATGCCTACTCTTCATCTGTCCATTAAACTTTGAAACCTAGGCCCCACCAAAATAGTCTGGCAATAAAATGACACAATTAGGATAGGATTGGCAAGGTAGAAGCAAAATCTTTATATGTAGATGAAATGATCATCTACAGAGAAAATACTAAGAAATCTCTAGGAGCCCCTAGAACTTGTATTTGAATTTAGCAGGATTAGAAAACACAAGGTATATATAAAAATTCAGGTCTGTGTATACTTGCTATAAATGAAGAACTGGATATTGAAATTTAAAAGTTATGTAGGAGTACAAAGGACCTAGAAAAGTTAAAAAAACAAAAAACAGTGTTGGAAGACATTTAGTACATAATTTTAAGACTTCTTCTAAAGCTACAGTAATCAAGGCAGTGTTGGTGTAAGGAAATACATATAGATCATTGCAATAAAACAGAATCTAGAAATAGAACCACACATATACGGTCCACTGAGTTTTGAAAGATTATTTGACATTAGCATTTTATAGAATATAAACTGAATTCAAGAGCCGAGGAAGAGATAGTGTTTTCAGCAAACGGCACTAGAACACCTGGTATCCGTATATAAAAAATTAACCTCAACCCTTCTTTTCCATACATGAAAATAACTTGAAGGGATCTATGAACCTAAATAAGAAAGCCTAAAAGTATAAAACTTCAAGAAGAAATTATAAGGGAAAATGTTTATGAATTCAGGGTAGGCAAGAACTACCTAGGATACAAAAAAACATGATGTATAAAAGAAAAAAAATGATAAATGAGATTCCATCAAAATTTAGAACTTTAAATGACATCATTAAAATGAAAAGTAGTCCTTAAACAGACTATATTTACAATGCCTATAACCTATGACCAGAATATATAAAGAATTCTTAGAGCTCATTAATAGAAAACCCAATTAAAATGTAGACATAAGAAAATGATAAATAGCCAGTACAGCACAAGGAAAGGTGTGCAACTCTAGAATCAGAAAAATACTAATCAGTACAATAATAAGATTGAGTTATACACTCATTAGGGAGATGAAATTAAAAGTTTTAAAAGCCTCGTCATGACTTTTCGTTTTTGTTGGATTCTCCCCCTTTGCATTTAATTTGTCACACCCAATGGATTCATTCTGCTGGGTTTCCTGGGGTTGCGATCCTCATTGTCTTTTCCTAGAGTATTGTCTAAAATTTTTTGGAGTGCTGATTTGATATTCATGAAGTTCCTGAGGTGCTCTTTATCATGAAAGTATCTTATTTCTCCATCAATTTTGAAAGATACTTTTGCAGGGTACATCAATCTGGGTTGGAGTCTGTTTTCCTTTAGGGCTTGAAATACATCACTCCAAGCTCTTCTTGCCTTGAGGGTTTGCATTGAGAAGTCTGCTGTGATTCTGATGAGCTTTCCTTTGTATGTGATTTGTTTCTTTTCTCTCACTGCTTGTACAATTTTGTTCTTCTGTTGGATTTCTGGAATCCTAACTATTATATGCCTATGTGTAGATTTTTTTTGATTAAGGCTAGCTGGAGTCCTATATGCCTCACTTATCTGTATGTCAAGTTCTTTTTCCCTCCTTGGGAAGTTTTCTGCCATCACTTCTGTGAACAGTTTTCTTATGTCATCTGCACTCTCTCCTCTTTCTTCATTGACTCCAATCAGTCTTATGTTATTCTTCTTTGTATTGTCTAGCAGCTGCTGGATTGATTTCTCATGTTCCTTTACAATTTTAAAGCAATTTTTCTTTTCCTGGTCACTAATTGCAATCTTTTCTTCTATATCTGAAATTCTATTTTCACATTGGTTCATTCTGCTGCGCAGACTTTCAATGGAGTTTTTAATCTCCTGGAAATCTGCATCTGTTTTATGGATTCCATTTGTTTCCTATGTTGGGATTCCATCATGTTCCTCAGATCCTCTATTTTTTTATCTGTGTCCTCTCTAGATTTATTAATCATGTCTTGCACCATGAGCAAAATCTTTGCTGTTATCTGAGTAATTATTTCTGATTTCATTTTTCCCAGATCCTCTTTTGTTGCCAGTTCAGATAGTCCAGGTGGTTGAGTATCAGAGTGTTCCATCTCGTTTCCCTTTGGGGTTGCTGTAGGTGATCCAGATGTCTGTTTTTGAGGCTTGTTTACATGTCTTCTCATTTCCACGGGGGGGGGTGCTTCTGGCCCCCACACTGCTCACCTTCTCTGCCCTAGGAGCTTGGGATGGCGGCGGGGGAGCTTCCTTCCAGGTGCTGGGACTGGCTCAGCTTCTTCACCCTAGGAGCTTGGGATGGTGGTGGGGGAGCTTCCTTCCGGGAGCTGGGACCGGCTCAGCCTCTCTGCCCTAGGCACTTGGGATGGCGACAGGGGAGCTTCCTTCTGGGTGCTGGGACCGGCTCAGCTTCTTCCTGTTGCCTTCTAATTATTTCATCTTGCATTTGGCTTTCCCTACAAGACGCTAAGCTTTTTAAACAGAGGGACTGTATCTGAACTCCCTTGATAACTTCAGAGTCGTGTTGAAATCTGTTGTGTGGTGAGTGCCTAGTTTTACTGCACTAGGAGGAGGCCCCAGGAAAGCACTTAGGAAGAGGTGGTATTTGGACTGTGTTTTAGGACATGTGGATATTCACAAGTGAGACTGGACAGATGGGGCTCAGCCCACCAGGGAGAGGAGTCAGGATGTGTGCAAGCTTAGATGTGTGTGAGTGTGTGTGTGCTGACGACAATGCACCTAATTTATATGAATGCTGGGGTGTAAATGAGGGTGCAGAGGTAGATCAATGCCAGGCTGAAAAACTTTCAAATGCCTTGAACTTTATCCAGTAGACAGTAAGCAACCACTGCAGGATTTTAAAGAAGAAACACAATGAGATTAGCATTTTATTTTTCTTATTCTTGCGCATAACCCGTGGAAACTGGGAATTTATCTGAGTCTGCTCCTGGCCAGGCAGCTGCTGGGGGCACAGGTGCCCCATGGAGGGTGGACTGGAAGAGGTGGAGACAGGACAGGCCCTGCCCAGCCTTGCCCCTCCTTGCTGCTGCACTGCCTGCTGCCCAGCTGCCTTGCTTCTGGCTGGCAGAATCCTATGACATCTTCTTTCCAGGACTCACCCAGAAGCTTCCATGCCAACATTCCCTGCTCATCCCCCTCCTCTCTTGCCACTTTGTGAGTTCACCCTCACCACTGTGCTCTGGAATATCTGAGACTGTTGCTGCCTTAAAAAATACCCCCAACACATACAGCAGTTACTAGGTAACTTCAGTCATGTGATGGGTCCGGCCTCTGCTTGCTGAACATTGGCTTTGAATCTTAAAAGAACACACAGGAAGATTTGTCTCATTTTACGTCTGTCTTTGCCATTCTTTATCTCTTCATATGGAATAACTTGACATGCTAAAGATCCAGACCTTGAATTTAAAGGGAGGACAAGCAGCATCTAGGATTTAACCTTCCCTAGGGAACATTGCGCTCCATCAGCACTCAGGAAGAAGGGACTTGGGTCTCAGAGGGGAACAGGGGACAAACTGTAAAAACCAAACTGGACCTGGATAGAGAAGATGAAAGGATGGATAGCAACAGCCAGGAAGAGAGAATTTTAATAAAACTTTTTAAAGTTTTACCATCTTTTGTTCCTCTGAAGATATGTGCTTAGCAGATTGAGAAACTGCTAAAGACTTCTTTAAAATTGAAAAACATGCCTTTGTGTCTTTGAAGAGACTTATCCCTGAATTGGAATAAATGGAAACAATAAGTAAATATTTTGAATAAAACAAACTTTTCAGCAGCCTTGAAAATAAGAAAATTCCCAAAGAGGCCTTTTTGCTACTGAAATGTAATTCCAACCTAGTCCTCCTGCTTCTCCATTAGGTTCGTGTGCATTTTAGGCCTTGCTTCATGAATTTGCTTTGGTCTCTGATTTACAATAATTTGAGAAAATAGGAGGTGGTCTTTTGAACAAACTACCTTTTTGTATTTTTAATTTACTTTTTTCCTTTCTGTTTTACACCGGTATTCCCATGGGTACTTGGTATTGCACGCAATCTCACCATGGAAGCTTAACATGGCTTGTTTTGCTTAAGCAATGTTATAAAACATTTTTATTTAAACCACACTTATCTCAGCATTTTCTCCAATTTTCCTCATTATTCTCAGAGAAGCAGTTTTTCTTTCTTTACAAGAACATTGGGGAACAAGAGTAAAAATTAATTCACATCTGATAGAAATGCATATTTAGTTTGCTAATCAGCCAACAGGATGAATCTTCAAGTTTCACTTCCCTGAAAAAATCTTTTCAACTTTATTTCCCAGGAAAATACTTAGGTTCAGTATGACCACATTTCATATTACATCACATGTGTAGGGACTATTTGATTGGATGGATATTACATCACATACATAGCGATTATTTGATTGGACAGATATTACATCACATACACAGGGACTATTTGATTGGGTGGCTGTTACATCACATGCATAGGGACTATTTGGTCAGCTCGCTGTTTTGTCACTGAACATTATTGCATTTTATCTATAATGATCTTAGGGTACTGTTATGGTCTAGATCTAGAATGTCTCTGAACAGGCCCATATGCTTGATGTCAAGCTTTTGAAAGGTGATTGGAACATGGGGCACTGTATTCATCAGTGGATTAAGGTCTTAATGAATCCATAGCTCGGTTGTTGTTAGGAGGTGGGGCCTGTCCAGAAGAGGCAGGTCCCTGTGGGTGTGGCTTATGTGGGTGCATCTTCCTCCTGGGCATCTATCTTCTCTGCTGCCTGACTGTGATGAAATGAGCAGCGTGTACCATGCCCTTTCTGCCTCAGAGCCAGAAGACTCTGGACAGAAAACATGAGCCAAAAATAAACTTCTCCTTTAAATTGTGGGTGTCCAGTATTTTGTTCCAGTGTCGAGAAAGTGTCTAAGACAGGCACCTACCACTGTCTGTGTGGCCTTGATGTTGAATCTGTTGCTTATCTCCCTTGGTAACGTTAGGTCTTCCGGAGCAAGACCCGAGGCTTCTTGGGTAACTCCCTGCACTCAGCCTGGTGCGTGTGTCTGTAGGACAAACAGGATACTGCTTTCAGAAACTCATTGGAGAAGACTGGTGTCCCAGCCAAGGAGGAAGCAAATTTGCTGTCTCTCCACTCTCTTGCCTGATTGTAGTGAGTTGAATGATGCCCACACACTGGGTAAGGTGATCTGCTTCACTGAGTCCACAGATTCACATACGAATACCTTCTGAAAATACCACCATGGACACATCCAGAAGTATATTTTGGGACTACTGAGCCATCCCTTAGCCCAGACAAGTTAATACACAAAATTAATCACCACAGAATCATCACATATTTTGGGCAGGGAGAGTAGGAGGAACAGCATATAAACAAGGGAAAGTAAATGTCAGATCATGTAGGATCTGTAGCAAGAAGGTAGGGGAGAAGTAGTGGAGACACGCATTGGTGAGCTGTCATTGTGGAAGTTTTGCAAGTCATGAGAGGATGCATTCCTTGAGAGAAAAAGTCAAGATGATTTTTAAAAATTTAAAGGACCTGAAAAGGCAGGATTCTTCCACGGAGAACACTCTCAATGAGAGAGCAAGTAGGAACCGAGGGCAGAAGAAGGGAATGTGTTCTGAGAGGTGGGGAGGAAGGTGGAGATGATGTCATTGGTGAAGACAAGAACGAGAGAGGGTGAAAGGTAGAAAGGTGGTTCAGGAGAGTGGGTGGGAGAAAGGATCCTGGGTTGAAAGCAGAAACTTTATTGAGGATCTTGGAGAAGATTCAAAGGATTTTTGAGAATAAAAGCTATGCTTGAGAAGTTCACAAAAGATTGGATATTGAGGAAATAGAGGAAGAGTTCTCAAAATTTACTTAAGAATCATCTTGGAAACTTGTTAAAAATGTTTTACTGTGCCCTCGTCAAAGAATCTCTGACTCAAGAGGTCTGGTGTGAGTTAATGAAGTCGTATTTTAACTCATCTCTCCTGATGCTAAGTAGAAGGTGCTCTGCAGACTATTTTTTGAGAAATTCTTTATGAGAGCCAACCAGAATATCCCACAGCTTCAGAGGTGAATCAGGGGAAGAAGGGCGGAGACAAAGTGGAGGGCAGAAGCAGCAGACAGTGAGTGAAGGTCTAGCTACCACACTGCAGGGTGAGAGTCTGATTCAGACACAAAAGGAAGGGGGCAGTAGTCAAAGAGGAGGGAAGCCAAGTGAGATACCAGGGAGGGCAGGGAGATGGATGAATCTGTCTCCTTACAATTCTTCTTGGATGAAGGAAAGGACTTAGGAGTTGAGTAGGCTTGAGTGACAATAAATGGTAGAGACCATTGAAAAGTTCAGCAGATGGTGAGTGACTTTCTTATTTTTCTATTTATTTGTTTTGGTGCTGGGAATTGAAACTGTGGCCTTGTACATACTAGGTAAGCGCTGCACGACTGAGCTGTATTTGTGACCTTGGTGTGTATATAGAGAGCACTTAATTCTTTTTCTTCGTACAGCCATGTTCCTATCTTCATTACAGATATAGTTCAAGTCACTTTTTAGAGTTTTGACGCATTTATGGGTTTAAACTTTAAAATTCAAACATTTAAAATTGCAGAGTTCTTTTTCTTTTTTTGGTACCGGGGATTGAACTCGGGTCCTTGTGCCTGTGAGCCAGGCAGCGGAACCTCTGAGCTAAATCCCTGGCCCCAAAGTTCGTTTTCTATAGAAGCAGTCAGTGTTCATTGATATGTGATAAGTACAACACATGGGCCAGGCTTTTATAAAAAAATGTGAAAGTCATACTTGTGTCTAATGAAAATTATATTAGTGTATTTTACTAGAGTACTGATATAGATAAAGACTCCCAAAGCGTATCTATTGTGTAATTACAAACTTTATACTTTTAGCTACATGGATAGAAAACAGTAAAAAAAAAAAGTAGTCAGATTAGTTTTTTCTACTGATTAATTTTTTGTTAGATTTCCCCAACCATAAGGTCAAATTACCTTGAAATCTCTGTGCATATTTTGCCATCTATTGACGAGGTTTTAGTTACTCAAAAGAAATAGAGTCAGTACTCATTTTTTTTTCATTCCTACCCTAACTGCCTAAAAGTAGATAAATACCTTTAACACTTGGTACCTACACAGGCATAGCTCACTGAAGAATTATGATGAATCGTGAGATTGTATTTAATATAGAAAATGATCCTCTCCCAAGGACATTATTTCTTTGCACAAATGTGTGTTAGTACTTACTAATAATAATGCATTTGCAAAAAAATTGTGAAAAGACTTCATGTATTTTTACTTTGTTTTGGTTGACTTCTCATTCTTCCTTCCTTTTTGTCTTCTCTTTAACCTATTTCTACTTGTCTCCCTTTAAATCCCATCTTATTGCTGCTTCTCTATCCTTCTAACTTATTTTTTCTCTTTATTTTGGTGCTGGGAATTGAACCTAGGGCCTCGCACCTACTCGCTAAGCCCTGTACCACTGAGCCCTCCATCTTTCTTTTGTTATTACTATTTCAGTTTTGGGTAATATCATCCCTTGAGGTGTATTTGCTGTGGGTTTTCAGGGATGAATGTGTTTTTCCAAAAAACCTAGATGAGATATTAAATATCTTAAGCATCATTAACTGAACAGATTGTAGCATTTGTTGAAGCTGCTTGTAGCGTTTTTTTATAAACAGGTTTCACCATCTGACTTGCCATTTTACAAGCCCTGTAAAACCTAAATGTAAATCTGACAGTTTGTCGGTCTATAAATTGTTGATTTATGCTTTAATTATTTCTATTTTGAAGGCATCTTAACAACTATACATTTAATTTGGATGATGCAGTTAGGTAAGTATGGCCCCCTGATTGGAATAGTGTGGAAATGGTACTGTTTACTTGTGCTTATACATACTAGATTTCACTGGGTCAATTTACAGCCCCTAAAATAGTAAGTTAAAATATGCTCTGTTAGAAACTTATTTTCTTTCAGTTTTATTTTCAATAGTGAAAGTCTTTCAGAACTTAAACTTTGAGGCTTCGTTTTTGTTAAAAAAATAAATAAAATAAACTTGAGGCAAGTTGTGTTGTTTAATTTTGGTTCAATCCAAAAGGTTTGTTTGGATATTAATGTTTATTATTTTGCTAAGAGGTGCTTCTAGTTCTGCTGCACTCCCGTGTTGTGTAGACTACCTACTGAATATTTGCAAGCTAGGTGGCAGGATGGTGTGTGTCTTTAGCATACAGACAACATGAACACTAAGCAGTTACTGTCAGCTCTGTTAAAGACAGGAGAGTACTGACATGCAGGAACACAAAAGCTTGGCATTTGCACCAGGCTCATCCAGCAGTGTAGAGCAGGCTGATGCACAGAACTTCAACTGAATCCTCTCATTCTTTAATAAAGCTTACTTTTTGCAATAAATTGCCTTTTACATCATCGCCTATAGCTATTGGTCAAACCCTAGCTTATAGATGGCAGCAAATTCCCCAATTTGTGAAGATAATCTTATTTTAGGCTCTGCAATTTAGTTTAAGCACCTTGCTGAGTAGATTTGTCCAAACCATGGCACTGAGATAATGGAGACATCTTTTAAGCTTCGATTCCAATTTTGCAAGCACTCTTACCTCCTTATTTTCCCACAAGATCTTTTTGGACCCTTTTATGATCTTTCCCACCTGATTAAACTCCTGCCTGGGTGTTTATGGGTGTGTAAAAGCCTACATCAAGTTTGATGAGGCCCTTGGCTTTATAAACAACAGACAAACAACTCCCAAGTCGATCAAAATACATGCTTTTGATGTGTCATCATTATAAAGGAAAGCTACAGATAAAACTATCAGTGAAGCTAAACTTCTATCACTAGATTTAGACAAACTTTTTATAGCTTTACAAAGATAATAGATATCTGGATGTTAAAATTATGTTTGTAAAACCTATATGATTTTTTAAAAAACTCACTGGTAATTACATACAGTTCTATTTTTTCTTAGCTTTTTGCTGTATATGAATCTTTAAAATGCATAAAAATTGTCTGGTTCATAGTGAAATAATGAGTTTTGTTCTCGGATTCAAATTGACGCTGCCACTCATATTGTCTGTCTGAAAATGCAACCTTTACTGACAAGAGGAACATGTAATCATTATTTTGGTAGATTTGTGTATGATCACATGGATTCCAAAATTATAAAGAGTGATACTTGGCCCTTTAGGCATATTAAATAAAAAATTTTAGTATTATGATTGTTTCAGAAACTAAATTATTTTTGTAAGGTTCATGTGAAAAATGTTTTCCATTCAATGTGAAGGGATGTGTAAAAATTAAACAGAGATTTCTGTTTTGAAGGAACCAATAAAGATATAATGGGCCATTGTTTATTCTTCGCCATAACATCTTTTATCCCAGAGAATTCAATGGTTTCAAAAAGTTGGTTATGATTATACACTAGAAAATGCTGAAGAGTTTTTTCCACTATGGCCTTAGAAGATATGGTCTGCTCTACTATGGTCTAAAGAAGACATGGAGAAAAATAGACTTATTTTCCAGCCATATTATTTCAGAATTGGAGTTACAGTGATACCTTCATACTTGACTGCTTTGAAACTCTTCTAAATTGGTACTCAGCCATTTTGATTGGAAAATCTTGTTCCAATATTCACCCTTTGGTACTCAACACACAAGCTAGAACTTCTTGATGTCAGTTGCCTACTGACTCACTACTGTTTCCAACCAAAACAATCTGTTTGGTACTCGGTACTTTTTGTACATATTGCTTTTCCCAGAGTCAGTGAGGTAACACTGCTTAACTTCCTCCTCTCCTGGATGTTTAGTCACTTGAAATAACATGAAGTATGTCATTGGGTCCATGTATGGCAGAAGGATGATAAAACAAAACAGGATATTGTTAATTTTATGTATTTATATGATGGTATAGAATAGCCAGCTGGACTCCATCTGTTCTGTTTCCTCACTCATCAAAATGCATAATGATAGTCCAGTGACCGCCTCATAGGAGTACTAATGACATAATGAACTTAAGTCCTTAGCCAGTGCTCAAAGAATGTTCAGTCATAACCACGTCAGAGCCAGCAGGTTGACCAGCAGCACCCAGTGAGGTGGAGTGTGTGGTAACTACTGAAATGTTATGTGGCATTGGAGCTTCTGAGGTGATACTATGGTCTGTGGCAGGTGCGATTGTAATTTCTGTCAGGGTCAGTTCAGAGCCGGCTCTCTGGAGCTCCCTTCTACTCACAGACTCCTCTTGCTCTGAGCTCTTTGGTTTTAAGTCACAGTGAGGGTGTATCTGAACAGTGTTCTGTTCTTCTCGTGCTCTATTTACTTGTTTTCAACAAAGATGAACCCAAGGAAATGAAATATTCATATGCACATTTATTTCTGTGGATGGAATAGATGCTGTCTAAAACTGCATGTAGGCTTTTGAAAATAAAAACACATGAAACGTGTTGGAGGGCAGAATTTTCTTCGGCAAGCTGTGTGTGGATTGGTTTGGAAGATTTGGGGATACCTCACATGAAGTGCCTAATTGCATTTCCTGTTGCATGACTGTAGCCAGCGTTTAAATTTCCCACCTGCCTCTTTGTAAGCTGGTTAGAAAAGCCCAGTGCTTCGTCCATGTCAGCAGGAAGCCACATAAGGAATCCTCATCCACCTTCCACCCCTGAACTAGTATAAAACCCCAGCTCAGTCTCTGCTCCTTGCTCTTAGTCCATTTTTGGACCTGCTTCGGAAGCCTGCCCTGCCCTATGCAGAAGGCCTCATCATGTGTATGACCAGCTTTCCCACTCTTGGTGTGTGATGGTGCCAACGGCACAACATTGGAACCCAGTTTGGGGGTGGAGGCCCGTTTTCTTTCTTCAGAAGGGCTACAGTAAATACTGGTTATGCCTACTACCTTGTCATCTGTGTTTTATATGTTCTTTGTATGTTCTCAATACTGTATTGTGAAAGGAAATAATCGCAATAAGCAAGTCTTTTCTTTCTGCTGAGTATCACATTGAGCCTTCTCACTAATTTCATTTATTCATCACAACAGACATTGATATGGGGGTATTGATTGTCCCATTTTCAATATTAAAAGTAAGGCTATACCTTTTGGATTTTCACCCTCCAAAAACTATGAGCTGAATAAACTAAACCAATGGAAAACAAAACAGACAACAAAAGAAACCACTAAGGTGACAGATCTCAATATCAGTAAGCAGTAAGTGGCCAAATTGGAGTTGAAGCTCAGATTGTGTGGGCTCCCGGCCTCCCCTTTCATGTAAACCTGGTACCCAGTTTTTATAAACCACTTTACGGGGACAGTTATCTTTGCATTTCCTGCTTTCAGTCTTGGTGTGTGTAGAAAAGATTGTAGTACACATCTTAAGTGTCATGCATCGTATTGTGGGGTTGAGCAAACCCTCACACACTTTCGACAGGGCTGACTGACCTGGTTTGTTTCCTCCCAGACAAGAACTGGCACACTCCTAGCAGGTGACCAATAAAAATTTCTTGAGGCAAGATAGTATGCAAGACATAGATGTATGCATTTTGTGTTTCCAGAGTTTTTTTTTTTTAACTCATATGACTTCTTTTGTTAAATTATTGATTTTTGCTCAAGGATGAAATGTTGGTTTCAAAAGACCAGTTTGAATAATAGATTAGACTTCTGAGAAATGAGCTACTTACAGGAAGTATCATTCCCCTGATACAGCACCAATGATATTTTAGTGCCTGGGACTTTCATTGTAGCTTGCAATCTAGGCTGCTTGAATTATACCTATTGGCGTATCTGTTTGCTTTTCCCAGATGGGTGATGATTCCTGAGAATACAAACCAAACCCTGGATAGAATTCTGGATTCCTCCTAGCTCCTGCCCTCAGAGACCTTCACACATAGACAAGCTCGGTAAATGGTGATGAAGTTGCTTAAATACATCAAATTGCATCTCAAATACACAGATCATGCCCAGGAGATGCAGCCACTGGGAACTGTCCTGTTCCATTTTGTTTTTTCCTGTCAGTTCTGGTTCTCACAGTGTGGTAGGATGACTTTCTGCATTGCTTGATATCTCTTCCTAGCAAGTTCTACAGCTGAAGTCTCTCTCCAGTCATCAGCACCATGTTAATGGCTTTCTCTCCACCATGGCACTGCCTCTCACCTCACTGACAGAAGTTAAAATCTAAAGCTAGTGCTCTTCTCTGAGAGGGAGATTTCTAAAATGTCCTTCACTGAATTTATTATAAACTTACCTAATAACCCTTTGTTTTTAGAAAGATAGAATATGAGGAAAGATACTGAGTTCTTTGATTATGATTATGTAGGGGATAAAATTTAGAAAAAAGAAACTTTTTCAAACTGGAGATGGAGCTGTTTAGTATGAGGAAGATACCCTTTCTTGAAGAGAAAAAAAGGCAGAAGATAGAAGCTGCCTTGAGAATGTGTAGCCATCTGAGACAGGTTTTAGGTAAAGACTACCCATGCACGGGAGGCCCCCTGGGGGTTGGTCTTGGATTGATTTGTTAGTTTTTCCTTTTCTGAAAAGAGCAGGTCTTCTGTGGGCAAGTTTACCTCACCCTTGGTCCGCCCCCCCTCCCCGCCCCGTGTGTGTGTCTTTATCTACCAAACGGAGGCTAATTTTCATCTGCACAGGTGCCTGAGGAGAAAGTCGGATGGTGCCTGTAGAGCTCCTGATCTTCGGCATCTTCCCTCTGACAGCCACCGCCCCCATTAGAGCAGCTTCCTGTGTCCTCGAAGCCTAATTGCTTCTCACCCCCTCAGCTCCTGATGACTTGGGGGCCAGTGTGGTGGTCAGATCTAGGCATGCTTTCAGTCACAGAGAAGGCAAAAAGTTCTGTACTACGTTTTCTCCACAAATAGGAGAGAAACACAAGTCTACAACAGCACAGTGGAAAGCGCCCTTGATACCCTGATTTAATTAGGTGCCAACTTTTACAGGGCCCTTGTCTGCCAGGGGACGCCATCTTGGCTAGAGACAGGTTGCTGTATTCACTGAAGACTGTTATAAAGGTAAACTGAGCCACAGTTTATTTGAGCAAATGACAATTGATTCGTGAATCAAGCAGCTCCAAGCCAGAAGCTCTTCAGGAGCCCCACCCAGGGAGTGCAAGGCAGCTTATTCATCAGACACAGGTAGAGCACAGAAGTGCATGCTTGTTATAGTTCTACAGTCGCCTTATCTGGTCTATCCCATGGGAAAGCCTCTTGGTCTAGAAGTACAGGTTTGTTGACTGCATCTGACTGACACAGCTTAAATTCTACTTCGTTTAGCACAGGCATTCACAAGAAAGAGTATCAGTTCGGCTTTACACAGGTTTGCAAGGTTTAGTGAACTCATGAGGGCTAAGCAGTTGTGTCTGATCAGGGCTCCTGCAGGCCTAATCTCCATTTTCATTTACTTTTAACAAACTGGACAGTGCCACTCTGTAAAATTCTTGCAGTTTTACCTTGTCTGCCCCCCTACCCCCCATCCCATAAATAAAGATTGGAGGAGGAAACAAACCTTACAAGCCATTTATTAAAAACAAGTCCTAAAGCCGCCTAGTGGCTGACACTACAGAGGCTTCTTTTCCGAATGGCACTGCCATCCTCTCTGGGCGGCCTCTCCCGCACTGCTTCCCCCTCAGTGCCAGGGCACCTGCTGTGATATATGGTGGCCAGTGCAGTGACTCACTCCCCAGTGGACAGACACCTAGGTCTGGACGTCTGGATGCTCCCTGTAAACAGTGGGAAAGACATCTAGACAGAGAATGTCCCCAAGTGAACCAAGGGCAGTGGAGAGCGGAGTCTGGCATGTTCCCTGGACCCGGAGAACTGAGTCTCATTGTGCATTTTGGGGCATGCTTCAAACTGACCTTTGCTTCCGAAGGATGATCAGGGAGATGCTGTTGCACAAAATACAGAAGGCCACCAAGCATGAGGTGGCTGGAAGATGGGGCATGGTGCAGGGTAGACACCACAAGTGGGCAAGCACCGAACAGCTTCTCATGTGCGTCCAAATCTTGGAGAGGAGATGGATGCAGGGAATTTAGAATTTAGGGTTTATCCCAGAGGCAGGAAGGCGTTAGACCATCACCAGAGATATGGTGAATGATCATGTGCCAATGAGGGAATAGAGGGAGGCAGAAGGACTGAGGACCAGTTAGAAAACCACTGCTGGCCTCCGCTGAGGGCCATGGGAGGAAAATGCGATTGCTTGAGCTGCAGTGGAGGTCAGTCTGTTGCCTCAGTTTCCCCTAGGAAGAACAACCCAGTATAAGGCACACATTATCCTGTTCACTTCTCCCCAACTGGGAGCTGACACATTCAATTAAAACCCTTGCAGATTGCTCATAAGCTCATCATTCTAATGACCTTAAACAAAGGAAAGGAGTTATTGAAACGTAATTACAGAAGATATTTTAAAAGTTGGTTATATGCAGTTCCCGTGGAGCTAGAAGAAAATGTAGAGAGGTTTGTGGGTCTTAATGAGCTTAACATGAGTGGATCTGCCAAACCACACTTAGTATTAAGACAGCTATTTTTCCACTGGCTTTACTGTGATGAAACTTTAGCCATTGGATTGCTTAATGGGAAAGGATTATAGTTTCATATTCAGAAAGGAGTCTTCATTGTGCCTATGCTTTCTCCCCAAAATAGAAACTTGCTCTTTTTCAGATATCTGTCTCCCCAGGGCCAGAGAGTCAGGGATGGAGAGTCCTGAGCATGTCCAAAGACAGCCCATGTAGCATCACACTTGGTAAAATGGACTCAGCGAGTGAAGCAGTTCCTGGCGCCTCAGACTTCAGCCGGGATACCAAGGCCAGTGTCATTGTGCCAGTATTTTAGACTCCTCTTCTGTACTTAAAAACAAGGCTCATTTTCAGAAAGCAGCTACTGTAAGTTCTTGGCTGGCTCTTGTACATCCTTCCAATTTATCTCCTATGAGACCCCCCTAGTCCAGCAGAACACCTCTCATCATCTCGTAGCACCTAGCACATGGGATTAGAGTTATCTATCATCCGTCTTCCTGTCCAGATTGCAAGGTCTTTGCAGGAAGGCAGTGTTTAATGTTTTTACCTCCATCACTTGAACGGTACCTGCTGTAGGTTCAACACTAGATAAATAAGCGCATAGATTCTTAGGCATACCACATGCCAGTGTCCTGTGGTGCATTGTGACAGTTAATTCTGTTTGTTTTTTATTGTTATGTGTGTGGTTTAGAACATAGTTCTAGATGCTTGTTTCTTTCAACTCCAACAGTGTAGTAGTAACGGTGTTTGTGGATTGTGTGGATTTCCTTGAGTCATAAGTATAAATTACACTCTGTCTGTACCCACGAAATTCTTTAGCTGTGGCCCATGTTTGCACCAGCAGTTTACTGTAAGGCACACAGACTGCTTTCATCAGTCCCTGGTAAATATGTTCAACTCCTGGAGCAGGGCCCTTGGAAACCAGTTTGGAAGACTCTTCAAAGTGGTCAAAATGATAGCTGTCATTAGCTGAATGTGTCATCCAGGTTATTGTCTTCAACATTTGTCTGATTTTTCTACCTTGCTGGGTTTATTTTAAATCACAAAGGTCCATTTGCAGCTTTGTTTAAAAATACTTTCCTTCAGGAAAGTTTTTACCTCAGGAAACCTTGGAAAAGTCTTAATTCTCTTTTTAATTCTGCTCATTTAAAAATTGACCTGCATGTGTGTGTCTGTACATGAGCACTTGTGTGTGAATACATTTGCACTTACTTGGATTGGGGTGTAACAGGATAAAAGCATGTAAGAAACTGGAATTAATGTTCCCTATGATGGCAGATACTTCCAGCACACAGCAAAGTCAGCAGTTTCTACTTTAAGCAAATCTTTGTGCAGAACTGAGTTGTTCACATCAGCAAGGAAACCAGTCACTGGAATGGCTTCTCACATATCTCATAAAAGGTTTGGTTTGGAAAGAGGCCTTTCCCCCTTTCTCCTCTTAATAACTAGGCTAGCACTTAACACTGGGTATCAAAGAAAATCAGCTTTAGAATCCCAGATTCTTGCTGGTGGTCAGGATAGTACCCTCAGGTACACAGATGAGGAGTTTAGGTTGAAAACAAAGTTTCTGAAATTCCCAGGTATTTACCACTCAGCCACGGTGTTTTCTTTCCAAGCACCCTGAGAATGTGCTGCTCATTTGTACATGCTATTAAAGTAGAAAGCACATCATCAATATGGGGCCAGTGATTGGCATCTGATTATCACTCTCTCAAGCCTGGATCACTTACAAGGCTGCTCTGGGCTCATTAAACTTCACAGTTTTCATAGCCACCATCTGTTCACTACAAGGAATCTCCATACCACTCCATGGTTCTGGCACATTTTCCATTATGCACTTTATAAAGTCTGCATTATATGGACTGTCTTTGGAATCAGTATCCAAGTAAAGTAGGTTTTATTACTCTTTAATTATGTTTTTACTCCAGGGCTTTTGTTCAGAAATCTCCAGTATGATCATATCCTATGCCTTTCCCAACTTTCTCTTCATAAAACAGAATGGCCACACTCAAACAATTTTAAGCTATTAATGGTAGTTTGGGGTTGTAGTGTAGCTCTTCAAAAACACCAAATAAACTTCTTTCCCCAACATGATAATTTTTCTTTGGCCAAAATTGGAAAATGTGTAAATTTAAGGAATTTAATTTAAATGTAAAGAATTAATTCTGTAACAGTTACTCGTAAATTTTAAGGAAGAAAGTTTGGTTCATACTGCTTTTCAAAAATGTGCTTTGAAAACCCTAATAATTTATATGTAGCCCCGGGCAGCCCCGTATGCCCTAGACTACCTGGTAGATACACAAATTCAGCTTCTACAAAATGTTCATTCATCATTCCCCTTCTGGATTGTTCCCTCTGTGAGTGTTATTTCTGACTTGAAGCTCTTGAATGGCAGCACCACTGAGTGCAGGATAAAGGACAGACTCTGTGCAACTTGTGGCCCATTTCTTCTCCAGCCCAGTATTTCTTCTCATCCATTTCAGTTTCTTAAATTTCAATCTCAGTCTTTCCCATTGGATGCTTCTCTAATCCCAAGCCTAGGTTTGGAGCCCTCTGTCTTGGTTACTTTCTCAGCATTGGGACAAACTACCTGACACCCACAACTTCAAGGAGGAGAGATTTATTCTGGCTCACATTTCAGAAGTTTCTATCCATGGTCAGTAGGAAGAGTCCAGCCAGGGAAAGCTGCACTTATTATTGTGGCCAGGGAGCAGAGAGTGAAGTGTGGAGCCAGGGAGGAAGATACATCCTTCCAGTTCATGCCCCAGTGACCTGCCTGTCCCTGACAGGCCCCCTTCCCAGCTGTAACACCCCCATGGCACAATCACCTTCCAAAAGACCCATGTCTGAATACATGAAGCTCTTGGGGAACATCTAGATCTAAACCCCAACACCCTCATCTGAGCCCATAGCAACCACTGCTTCCCCAGCATAAGGCCTACCAAACCATACCACGCTGACCGTAGGCAAAGCTTGTAGCTCTGCATTCTCCACTCCTGTTACCTAAGCCTAGCATAATCCCTGGCACACAGTATAAGTGCTTAGTAAATACATATTGAATGAAGAAAAGTTCAGCTTTGGAGGATGTAACAAGGTAAGATGAAGATATCATTTCACAAATTTGGGGACAGGTTTCTCAAAGTGCATTTGCAAGAATCCTCATGTGAAATGTCCGCATAATGGCAATTAAAAAGTAAACTTGTCACCTAGAACCATTTGACTTAGTGTTCATTTCTCCAATCTTTTTAGCATGGATGCATAGAAAGCAAACTGAAATTGGTTTCAGAAGACCTTGGGCACCAGTCCTGGTGGTGTTGCTTAACCTGTGAAACTAAACCAACTGATTTGCTTCTCAGAGACTTAACTTCCTCAGTTGTTATGTGGAAGTGGTAATGATTCTGAAATATGTGTGTGAGGTCATATGTAAAAACACCTAACTTGGTGCCCAGTGTATAGTAAGGTATTCAGTAAATATTGGTTTCAGGTCTGGCCATGAAAGAGAGATAAAAGATACAGGCATTTCTTGTTTACTTAGCTGTCAGCTCTTTTTCATGAATTCTTTTTCATGAATTCAAGTCACCATGTGTGACAATTTACCAATCTTGTCCTAGTGCTGCCATTGTACTTTAAAAATTAACCATATAACTTTTAAACAACTTAATCCCCCCCCATACACTTCCATAAGTTCAATTCTATTCCTCATTTATTTCTTCATTGCTCACTCATTCCTCCCTTTGTATCTTATCCCATGGAAAATATTCAAGAAGAGGAATACATATTTCTAAGTTAGTTTTGTTTGGGGCTGAATCTTGAATTACATTTACAGAATGTGTATTGAGACTGAAGAAAGACATTCGTGTTATTATTCAATATATAATTTCGTAGTCATCTCTTTTTTGAAATATTATCACACTTTTCTTCCCTTTTTGGTTGCACTACATTTCCTAGTTTCTTAAGGCTTTGTTAGTCTTTAAATTGTGAAATAGCTATGGAGCTTTTTTCTCTGTAGGAATGTATCATGGTTAAACTGATCTTAAGGACTTAGTATAATGAGTGGCAGGAAAACCAGTCTATCTACCTTCATGTCGCTCACTTGTTTCGAGTTATTACTCTCCATTTAATTAACTTAATGAGTATTATCAAAGGCATATCTGTGACCTAGCATTCTTATTAAGTCCCCTTGAAAGTGCAGTGACACTTGGCTCCAATGAAAATGAGCAGCTGGCAAAGCGCATCGTACTAAAATCTGTCTTCAAGAAAACCACTGTGAGCTCCAGAATGATTGTAGCAGCATTGTGTGTCTGTCATGGGGCATCTTCACATCAGAGCCAGCTTGTCTTTTTTGAACATTTATTTAGCAGAAAAGGATTGTATTTCTCTGCACTAGCACTTCGCTGAGTTGTAATCAGTAATGATTTTACAGGGCACCTTCTGGGCTAGAGAGCAAATAGCTGCTACAAGGTGCCAGAACAAACAAAGGAAGACCCTTGCAGAATTGCTGCATGTCCTCATCTCTTCTCTCCTTTTTCAGAACGGAGTATTTTCCCGGAAAGAAAGAGAGCATACTAAAAATGGATACTAAAGATACTTGATGTATTTTTAGTAATTTTCCAAGCACAATTCCAACAATGTCTCATTGTGTATTCATCCTGGGGTGATAGAATATGGAGTTTGGGAAATGGCTCTATAGAATCCGCTGTCCATGCAAGATAAGCCACTCCTTGCAAGCTGATGGGAATTACATTTATTCTGGCTGCTCTGCCACCAAGGGACACATAGCCATTCACCTCAGCACGGTTGACCTTGCTAAATGTATCTGGCCTCAGAGAAAGAAAGGCTTTGTATTTCTAGTTGCCCTTTTAATTCTTTTGTAAACATTTAGGTCATCATGATATTGTCCATTTCCAAAGCATATTGAATACTGATTTTAAATATTTTCTTGCTGTTATCCAGGTGTTAATGAGTAGAGGTGAAAAACAGCATCCACTGTCTTTGCAACCATGATTTTAAGAAGAGCATTACTGTATTCTTTCATGTATAACTTGAAATGTTTTTTCAACATCTTTCTGGAAAATTGAAACAAAAATACCAAGACCTAGCAGAATCTGCTGTATCATTTTACCTGGACTCATAATTCATTGGTGATATTCCCAATATAACATTTAGGTATTTTACTTGCTAAATTCTATTTTTTCCACAAATCATTTTATTTTTCATGATGGCAAACATTTTCTCTGATTTAATTCTGCTTTCAGTGTGTACCTTTATTGCAGGAGGAAGGAGAACTAGACAGAAACATAGATGAGAAGTGAATGCTTTTATTAACTTACATGTTGTTGTGAAGATGTTGTCTGTTTCTGATGTTGCTACAATGTCATTCATCAGATCTTGAGATCAACAAAAATAATAATTTCTATGAAGATAAAATTGTGTAGGAGCTGCTGATGTGGCTCAGCAGTGCAGTGTCTGCCTGGCAAATGAGAGGCCCTGGGTTCAATTCCCATTACCAAAAAAAATGAAAAAGATAAAATTGTGTGTATATTACTTTACATTTGGAGAAAAGATCCTAGAAAAATGCTAGGTCAAGTAAAGCTAGTAATCTTATCTCAAAATAGATAACTGTGTCCTCTAGCTATTTAAGGACCAAGTGATTCTGCTCCCCCCTTTTTCCCTCAAGAATGAAAAATGAGGAAATATGGATCTCTAATGTTAGAATATATCAGAGTATGGACCACTAGGGATATTGAGGTAAAATTGTTTTAATCATGCTGGCAGTGCCATTTATTGCACTGAAAATTGATTTTAGCAAGAAATGCATGAACATTTTTCGATTATCAGACTGCTTGATGGCTATATTGGGGTGAGGAAAAAGCCAAATCAGGTAAAAGGATCAATTTGATTCTGGGCTGTAGTCACAGAGGAATAGATTTTCACTTTTTGGAAGGAGATTTATTTATATTACATTATACTGAGGACTTATTGATGTGCTGGCTAGATTTTACATTTCAGAGTTTAGTTTCTTAAACACAGACCACTTAATCATCCAGATGATTCCTCCTTGCAAGAAGGATATGTTTGAAAAGCAAAGATGGACAGGTAGTGGGTCTAACAGAAAACAGTGTGTCTGTTATCTATGGCCCGTATTGGTGCCTAACAGTTCACCCCAGACTGACGTGCTTGTGCTTGTGATGTAGCTCCACTGTGGACAGAAATGGCACAGGGCCGGGGCATTAGTTGAGAGCATGAGTCTATCAGAGGTTGAGCCTTTGTGTTTTTTTTTTTTTTTTTTTTTTCCTTGGTGTTCTTATTACTTGCAAATCTGGATTCAGGAACTTCAAAAAATATTCATGAGAGCAGCCTCTGAGATTTCATTTGGAAGTGAGGAACAGTATACATGAATAGATGTATACTAGTATTCAAAATAATCAGATCCTGTACAGTACATACATGATTTGCCCTTTCTGGTTAATGAAGTGTTACCTGGAATTCCAAATTTTCTTGAGTTCTAGCTCTCGTAACAATAGCTATATCCACTTGGAAAGGAAGTTCAACCTCTCAGTCTCTACTTGCTCATGAATGGGAATCTTGACTCACAAGATTGGGGCTAACAAAAATGTCCTTTGGGGAAATGTTTTGCAGACTTTTAAAGTGTATGAATGAGTTATCATCTTGAAATGAGATTGTGTGGCTAAGAAAATCCAAATTCAGCATCTGTGGCTGTATTTTCAGACTCTATACTGTATCATCAGAAACATTTGTGAGTTTGTTTGCATAAATATGAGTTCAATGTTATCTTCAGCTTATCTCTTGGTGTATTTTGTTTATCAAACCAAACATATATTATATGTACAGACAGCCGATATTTGGTTTTCTTTTTGGGTGGAGGTGGGGCTGGGGATCAAACTCAAGATCTTTTCTATGCTAAGCATATGCTTTACCACTCAGCGACACCCCAGCCCCTGGTTTTCTTTTATTTGGCTTTCATGATTAGACAAGGCATAGTTATGGTCCTAGGCAATTTTCAGTTATCCACATGTAGATCGGGCAGAGGTGGGGAGCATGTCTGGGGCAACTCCACTTTTTATCTTTTTCCAGGCAATATTTTCTCTGCTTATTCTTCCATTTACTCTTTAAATTTGGCTTAGTGGGGCAAAGGGAAAAGCTTTACAAACATTTTAAATTAGTCTTGTTTTTCTTGGCTGGTTTCTCTTCAGGGAAGGTTGAAGCAGGGAGATAAGTCACAGGTAGAAAGGCTGGTGTCTGCAGTCCACTTTAGGAGATCAGCTGCTGGTTTGGGGAGGGAAGCTCGGTGCAGAAGCGCATGTTTCAGGGCCCAGGTTTCTAACATTAATTGTCTTTCTCCTTGCATCAGGCAAGCCAGTGTAGCTTCACTGTTTCTTGAGGTTTGCAAATGTTCCGAGCATGAACACTGGCCATGAGCAATCAGAGCAAGAGACTTTGGTGAGGGAGCTGGGATTGTACCCAGTACTTACTCAGACACCACCTCGTGCCTCTCATTTTCTTTAAAGAATATGTTTTTCTTCTTCTTTCCATTTTTCCTGATTCTGACGTCTGCCAAGCTACCCAGCCCTGAGCCATGTGACCTGGCAGTTTTCAGAAAGAAGCAAATTTTGACTTTCATGTGTTATGAATGCACTCATGAATCGAGGATTACAAAGAATCTGCACATCTATATACAAGAATTATTTTGTGTTGGTATCATTGACCTGCAACTTTTGTAGGAGTTGTAAAATGCTGCACAGCCAGGTGAGCTGCTGGGATTCTCCGGGGTCTAGACAATGCATAGTTTTGCACTGCAGCACACTGCAACGTTTTTCTGTATGACTGGCTTGTCTTATTATGGTCAACTTTGTTCACTGCCAACACATTTTCATCATTTTACTCACTCTCACCACATGGTCCTTGTATTCCCATTATTGATTTTACCTGGTGTGGACTCTTACCAGTCATCTAGACCAGGAGTCAGCAACTGTTTTGGTACCAGGGACAAGTTTCATGGAAGACAATTATGTTTCTTTTTTTATTAGTAATAAAAATGTTTGCAGTACAAAATAGTTCCATGCCCCTGCACTAGCATCACTGCCTCAGCTCTACTTCACACCGTCAGCCATTAGATTCACAGGAGCATGTAACCTAGATCCCTCCATGTGCAGTTCACGGTAGGATTCACACTCCTAGGAGAATCTAATGCTATCACTTGTCCAGCAGGAGGCAGAGCTAAGGCAGTAATGCCAGTGATGTCTAAATACAGATGAAGTTTCACTTGGTTCTCTGCCACTCCCCACCGCCTGCTGTGCAGTGCAGCTCTGTTCTGAGAGCTTCCATAATCTCTTATGTTTGCATTATGACCCAGCACTTCTTCCCCAAACACAAATCCTGCTTCAGTCACGTGGACTTCTCCATGCCACGTTTCACAGGATTGTCTCCTCAGCCACACTCATTGCAGAAACTCTCCTTAACCTGCACTAACTCTTGTTGAAGATTCGTCTACCTCCACCTCATGAAGCCTTTCTTCTTAGACTTCCTGTTGGGTATATGGTTTGTACCGAAAAACTTACCACTTAATTACCACCTAGCTTGCAGTGCAAAGGATGACTTCACCTTTGTTTATTCCAATATGATTGTAAGTTCTTTTCTTTCCCTTTTCTTATTTTTATTTTTTGTTGTTGCATCCAGCCTGCCTAGTATCATCACATGCACATAAGAACCACCTATTACTTACTGATATATAATTATCTAATCCTTGGTTACCATGCAGTTGTATGATTAAAGCAAAGATCGAATAAGTGGAGAGAGATGGAAAAAAGTTTTATTTCTTAGTTATTTTAGATTCAAAAGACATTTCTGCATCATAATCCTAAAACCTTTCCCCCCGATGATCCTGAATCCTTGCTCATGGGTGTGCCATGACTGATTCATTGTGTCATTATTGTGGGCACCTTTAGAAAGAGTAAATTTCTTGAGAGCAGTTACTTGACATTTCATTATTAAGCCCCTTCAGGGCAACTGTTCAAGTTAACTAAAAAAACCCACACAGTGACATTGCCTCTTATGCCCAAAACCTGTATTCCGGTTTGGAAAGTAGAAAAGCTAACTTATGTTGGACAGGAGGATGTTCCTGAGGCTGTTCAGCCAGCTCCTGGGGGACCTTCCCTGAGGCTGACATAGTCCCCGGGACTGGCAGGAGTCTCCACTTTTAGTCTGGACCACAGTAGAGCAAACGATGGGATTTCTCTCTCCTTCACAAAGCAGAGATTTGTGCTTATTTTATTCTCTTCCATCTCCAGGTGCCCACACAGTGTCTGGTATATTTCAAGCACTAAATACTTGCTTTCCAGTGGGCAAATGCTTGTTTTCCATTCTCTGGTCAGTGTAACATATTTATAATTTCTGAATTTACAGTTTTTGAAAAATCTAATTTTGATAGGATTCAAATTGAATCATTTTCTCTAATAGATGTAGGAGCTCAAACAAGAAACCCAGATATATGAGAAATATCAAGTTAAGAAACTAATACAGTGGGCTGGGGATTTAGCCCAATGGTGGGTGACACACCTGCCTGGCAAATGCAAGGTTCTAAGTTCAATTCCCAGTACCAAAAAAAAAAAATTAAAGAAACTAATACAATTAAAGCTGAAATATGGTATATATGTGTTACATCTTTCTATAAGTTTATGTGCTTCACAGATATTTTATTGATAAACACCTGTCTTTATATCCATAAAGGGTTATATTATGTTAGTTTATAAATGTTCTATTAGATTTTTGAGGCACAGGCTTTTGTTGCTCTGAACCATTGTTGACTAAAATGTCACTTCACATCATTTACTTATTCAAATACAGTTTTCACAACAATTATAAGTGAAACATAGAAAAATAATAAAAGTTGTCTGAGACAAGACTACATTTTAGTACTGGAATCTTTTATTAAACAAAATTATTTCTTATAAAGGAAACTTCCCAATGGCTCGAAGTAAAGTTCTGCATGCTTTATTCTTAGCCCACTGTCAGTATTCGCATGGAAGTAGCTCCTGGAGTTTTTTTTGAATTATTTTCCTCCTCAAGTCAGCTAGATGCCAGCTAAACTCCAGGCAGATTTCAGCCCAATTTTTTTTCTTCATGCTTGAAATGAGCAATTCCCATAGGTCAAATTAGACAATAGATTACCAAGTGAATTTATTTCATGTATGAGGGTTTCTGGGGAAGAAAACAGACCAACATATAAATCTGTTTTAAAAGCAGCAAGTGCTTTATCGATCTCTGTTTGTTGAGAAAAAGGCTCCCTAAGGCAAGTCCTATCTAACAGCAATTAGGTGGGAAGGTCCTTGGTGGCAGTGTAAATGGTTAATCAGCTCTCTGGAGGAATGGGAACTGATTATGGAATCTTATTGCTAAGCAAGCTAGTTACAATGGACTCTCTTTAAAATAGAATATTTAATTGTAGAGTTTCCCAACATGTCCAGCATAAAGAAACCTGAAATTTATTTGGTACAAATTTTATTTCTGTGTGAGTGGCTTTAAGGTGATTTCTGGCCTATACACTCTCCTGGGCAGTTGTAACCTTTGAGTCCACACATAAAACTGTGTGTGTGCTTTCATATATAAACTATTCCTGTAATTGAATATTTTAGCATGAATGTTGCTAAACCTGTAGCAGAATCTAGAAGTAGGGACATGGAGAGCAGGCGCTACCCAGTGTCCTTGAGAAAAGATGAGCAAGGGTAGCCTAAGCCACAAGGATTTGGGGTATCTGTGAGGTGCTGAGCTTATGTTTCCTTGTCCCTTAGCTCAACAGGAGACTAAAATAGGCCCTGGACTTGAATGCTAGGCTGCCAGCCCTTTTCTGAAGGGAGATGGTTGGTGTAGGTCTGGCTTTATACAGAGTGTGAAGAATGTAGGTCAGTGTTACAGGAGGAGCATATTACCTACAAAATGGTTTGTAAGCCAGCGAGAAACAGAATTGAAGATGGAGAAGAATCCAAGCTGGACAGGCAAGCTGGGCCACACTGGTTTGTAACAGAAAGTATTTACAAGATTTCAGGAGGTAGACATTATGCTGAATATTTATGCACATCATTTTCTTTCCTTCCTGCAACAATTCTATACCATAGGCATTATTTCAGTGGTCACCTCTTATCTCCTAGGGCAATATTCTACCCCCTCCTAGTGGATGCCTAAATCTACAGATATATACAAGTACTGTGTCACCCCAACAGTCAGCCAGAAACATCTAGTAAGTGACTAACAGGGAGGTAGTATATACAGAGTGTATACCTTGAACAAGGAATGGTTCATGTCTTGGGCAGAAGACAGCAAGAAAGAACAAGATTTTATCACATTATTCCAAAGAGTAAGCCATTTAAAACTTATGAATTGTTTCTTTTTCAAATTTTCCATTTAACATTGTTGGACCACAGTTGACCATAGGTAACTAAAATCATGGAAAGCAAGTACACAAGGGGAGACTACTACGTTTTTGTTGCATAATGGACTGTTAGCTTCAATTGTATATTTATTAACTGTGATATTCTGAGAATCTGATAGAGAATAACTGCTTAAGGCACTGCCATTTTGTAGATGAAGAAATCAAGATTAAGTAATTAGCCCAAGACCGCAGCTCAGTTAGCCCATCCATTTGCTATTTTATTAAAGCCATGATTCAGGTAATAAGAAATCAGATATCTTAGGATCCAAAAGCTACTGCTGTTGCTTTATTTTTGCTATTGTGTGTTTTTTCATATTTTTAGTGAATTAAAATTCTTTTTTGTTTTGTAGTACTGGGGATCAAGCCCAGGGCCACATGTATACTAGGCAAGTGATTTACCACTGAGCTACATCAGCAGTCCCTGTTTTATAAAATTATGTTGAGGATTTGAGTTTATTTCCTAATGCAGTAATAGAAGAAGGCAGAGGGACTCACACCTTAAGTGGCCACCAAGTGGGACTAAAATCGTTAGGGAACCCAGGAATTTTGCAATAGTTGACATATATGTAGAGAACTAAAAGAAAATTAGGAACTCAGAGACATAGAGTCAAACTACCATATAATGGGTCCTACAGCTACTTTCTTCCCAGCTTTCTTATATTGTGTTTATTGCCACCTGACAGGTTTCTAATCTATTATGGGAGGCAGGTGGTTTTTTCTTTATTTTTTATAGTAAATAAACTTTATTCATCTGCTCCTCTGAGATGACATTGCCAACGGTCACAGATTCACATACAATAGTTTGTACTGACTATTTACAATTTACAGTAGTATTTTTTTCCTCTGAAAAATTTAAGTACAAAAGCTAAGTAAACAATGAGGTACTGCCATTTGGGATTTATCTTATGTCCTAGCTTCAAGAACTAGTCTAGCGAATATTCAACAAATCAATCTGGGTAATAGTCAAATGCTTTAATTTACTAGAAAAAAATCCAGTAAGTTTCACCTCAAAATGTATTACACAGATCTATAAAAAGGAGAAAAAAATCACCCTAGAAATAAGTAAGGCAAGCAGTTCTTTAAAAAGAGGGGCGACAAGAGTGAAAGAAGGGAATATTCATTGAGCCCATAAATCAGGTTAAGTTATTCAAAATATCTTTCAAACAACATGAAGTTCTTTCCAACGGAAAACTGAAGAAAAAAAGAGATGGCCAAACAAAGGACATATTATTTGAAGAGCAGTGATGGTGATGGCCTTCTAAGCACATGAGTTTTGTCTTAAATTGTGACCCTGTTCCATTGCCTCCATAGTGGAGTGGAGCTTATTCACTTCAGGTTCTGCAGTGACTTCTTTCTAAGCTTCACTCACACCCTGTGACAGGACACTTGCCAAGATGGCTGACGGCAGGCCGTGCACATCCCTGCAGGCGTCCTGTGTGGGTCCCCTGTGGCGCCGGGCCAGTCTACCCAAGCACCAGCGCATATGGCTGCAGCTTCGTAGGACTTTTCGTCATCCACCATCATTTGGCAGCTTCAGAAAGAGAATGCTGTTAAGTACCCATGACGCAATGTAGAGCAGTCATAGAAACTCTCCAGATGTGTACAGTCTGAATTACCTCAGAATCACAGCTTTCCAACTACAGCGGTCCTGAGTCCCTTGCAGCTCAGTGTAGGACCAAGCAGTAATAGGTCTCCGTTGGAAAGGCTTTCTGCGTGACAGCCAGAGAAATCTCTGGGTTTTCCTCTGTCATGGCCCTCATTTTGCCTTGCGATATAGGAGGGAGATGTGAAGCTCAGGACTGCATGCTCAGAGGGGGAATTTTACAGATGTGGAGGCCGGTTCTTTTTATGGTGGGGCGCAATTTTAGTCTCTCTCATTTTGCTTCGGTGATTGTGCTTCTGCTCAGATTACAACACAAGATAACTTAAAGAATTGGGAGCTGTTATTTTGGAGAAAATCTGCAGACAAATAACTGTTATTTGGGTATTTTTTTCATTTTGTTTTCTTTTTCTAGGGTCAATAATAATAGAATCCTGACTGCATAAAGTTAATTATACATAAATACTTATATGTACGTGTGTATACATTGATATATAAACTTTCCTAAGGTAGTAATAAACTGAACTAGATATTAGAGAATTAGGTGCTTTTGGGAGAAGGCATTTCAATAGCATGGCATTGTAATGCAGCAAACTGTTTCCATAATGATGTGTGTTCTTTGTCGGTGACTTTTAGTGATTCCTCCTGATTAAATTTTTAAAAAACAGCATGAATACAGTGAGAAAGTTTCCTATGGTCATCTGATTATAAGCGAATGAACTTCATGACTCCAGAGTTGTTAAACTTGGGGAAGAAATTAGAGCATGTTTGTTATACAATAGATAGTTCCCAGTGATCAGTTATCTGAGCTCCTCAGTTAATAGGTAACATAGAAGTTTGAATTCATATGGGTGGTTATGTGTTTTCATGGTATGTTTCTGATGTTTTTGCATTTCAAATAAATTCAAGCTACATTGCCATTGTCATCAGTATTGCTTATCACGGTTCTGGACATTTACACCAGTGAAATGAGATGTAAAACAAAATGAAGTATACATTTTGGAATAAGATAAACAACCACTGTGGGAAAAAAAAGGAGTAGAGAAGTTGAACAGGTCATTTACAAAGGAAAGAATTACATGAACATGTGAAAAAGTGCCGTTTTACCACCAACCAAAAGTAACAATAACTTTTCACCTGGCAAATTGGTAAAGGCGATAAAAATGATGATTGTCTTTTTTGAAAAATGTCTAGGATATGGGAATGGTCTCATACATAGTTTGGGGGAATAAAAATGGGCAATGTGATTTTGAAAGGGAATTTACTATATGCATCAAAGCCTTAAAATGCTCACTTCTGTTGCCATTACAGCTCTGTTTCTAGGAACTTTCTGTAGATGATGTTTTGTACTTTCCCATCATTAATCTGCTTGAGAATATGATGAAGGTGCTGTATCTTCTTTTGGTAAAATGCATATTTACAGTCAGGTTTATATTTGATTCCTCAGGTTTCCTGACAATTACCAACCCCAGCAGAATGTCAGTATTAATCGTGCACCACACCCAAGACACTGCTATTTTAAAAACTGGGAGGAACATGTAAAACAAGATCTGTGAAACTCCATACTTAATATATTTCATAAATAAAATTATGAAAATGAAGCACAAGGTAAAATTTTACATTTAGAATAATGAAACAATTAAGCACACGTTATAATTTTAACATACGTCATTAGCCACTGCTGTCTACCCTTCCTTTTGACTTTGCCCCACCAGAGCCTGAACTCCATCCATGGAGCTGGTGCAATTTCAGCCCCTTCTGGCCATGGTTTGTGATAGGAGAAAAAAAATGCCATCCCATAGAGGAGACCAACACTTCTCCTCCTGCCTTTCCTTCTCTCCCCACTCCCTCCCTCCCTTCCTCTCCTCTCTGTCCCTGTGTCTCTCTGTCTCTGTGTCCCCCCGCCCCCTTCAGTGCTGGAGATGGAGCCAGGGCCTGGTGCATGCTAACCACACCCTCAACGCCCTCTCCCATTCAGCTACACCCTCAGCTGCTGTAAAACTTTTCAGGAAGTGGAGCTGTGGGGGTCCTTAAGACAGTGCAGTGGGGACAGTGAACCGAGGGAGATGGCTAAAAAGTGACTTTTAGGTTAGGGGACTATCACCAGTTAGGTCCGTTTAGGAGGAGAGTTCTGAGTGGGGGTGAAATCATTAGATCCTGTACCACGCTGTTTCACTTCGTTTATTCACACCTAAGAAGAGCCGATATAATTCTAAAATAGCTCCTGCTATGATGATCAAAATGTTTTAAGAAATAATCTGCCACGATGGGGCTCAGCCTATAAAGCAAAATCAATTTAAGGGACAGTGTATCATCATGGGGCATTTTATTTTCTCACTAGCCTCAGTTTAACCACTTTTTGCTCTTGTGGTCGTACCATCTCTGGTGGAAGTCTTGTACCAGGATGCAGAAGACAGTCTTGAATCCTAGCCTTTCCAAACCTTTGCTCATGCACTTGTACCAACAGGGAGGGGTCTGAACACAGATCCCATTTTAAATCGTGTAAGTATATTAGGAGTGCTTTAGTTTTTTGGTTTTTGTTTTTTGTTTTTCTGGTATCAGGGATCAAACTTGGGTCCTTGGCTTGTGAGGCAGGTGGCGGAACCACTGAGCTAGATCCCTGGCCCAGGAGTGCTTTAGTTTTGACCTGAGCCTGCTTCTGTGACCTCAGACTGGTGACTTAACCTCTCTGTGCCCCAGTTCATGCTCTCTATGTATTGGTGCTGGAAACAGTACTTACTTAACAAGGCTACTGTGTGGATTTATGCGTTCAGTCATTCATTAGGAACATAAATCAGTCTCAGATAATTAGCACCAATAAATGTTGGGTGCTGTTATTATTTTTATATTTTAGGTGATACCCACAAAATAATCAGGATTCTTAACAAGTTTGTTATAATTTAATTTTCTGGTAACATAAAACTTTATTTCTTTAAATTTTCATTTTTGTTTCTATTCCATTTCTTTTCTAATTAGATTATTGCTTAGTCCAGTATTGGCTTCCAATAAGAATAATTATGTTTTGTTTTGTTTTTATCTTTTTTAGGGCTCAATAGTTCCTCTGGCCCTGCTTGAACTGGACTTCCTGTCCAGATCTTTCACCTGCATTTGAATTTCTTTTGCTAGAAGAGAGTGAGGGCCAGATAGAAGGATCAACTTGAGAGAAGCTAGACCACACTGAACACAAAATCTAACTGTGTAGGTTCAAGTGACCAAAAGTAGCAAGAGTTGGGTAGAAGCCTGTGTCCCAGCTTGATTCTGGGTAGTTCTGGAAGCCCAAAGGTTGAGAAGCAGGGACTGAGTATGCCCTTGGCGTGAACATGAGAGTCACCTGCGTGGGCATGAGGCCACTCCAGGCACATGAGCAGCAGCAGCAATGGTGAACAAGTTACAAGCAGACCTGGGAGGAAGAGTTCAGCGTGCCCCATGGGGATATTAGACTGTGGGTCTTAAGGGACCTTTCCTTGGGAACACCTGAAATAACTGGGATTCCCTTCTTGGAGAAGTTGACATGATAGATGTGAGATGATAGGAGATTTTTGCAGCAGTTGACATGATAGGAAATCGTTGACATTATTTGGGTGTTGGTAAGCTTGAGAATTATAGTATTTTTATAACCACAGGCTGGTGGGGAGAGGTTTACATTTCATGTGCAGTCAAGAGCAAGTAGACATTGAACTGTGGATCTCAGTATTTAAACTGGTGGAATTTCCTATGAATTTGGAAAGTAAGATTGTATCATCCAATCCTAACTTTTCATCTAGACCCAAATCTAATAGTGTGATCAAATGCTTTTTTAGAATCACTATCTTTGGATCCCTTTTTAAAAGTCCAGGCTCCCAACTTGAAGAATAAAAAATAACACCTATCTGATTTTTGGAGAATGGTTGAGGGTAGGAGTGAATTCAACTCCTTTAGGGTTCATTTAAATTATGTGTTTATTTCATACATTTTCTAAAAGAAAATTAAAGTACACGAAGAAGAAATTAAGATTCGCTCCCTAGCCAAATCTGTTCATTTCCCTACTCTAAACCTCTGTAGAATGAAAAACTGTTTGAGACATGTTTTCTTGTGCCACAGGGTACATCTCTAGCCTCCTTCTGCACCACACACATACTCATTTCTAATTTAGGAATGCTGAAGTTTCAGCAGTCACTAAAACAAGAACTCATTGGAGGGAGTGCATTTCAAGAAGTCCGTGGTGCTGTCTTTGCATTAGGAATAAGATTTGTTGAGAACATGTAGCATTCCTTTAACTTGCTTATTTTTCCACCGGATATTTTTGTTAAAGATGAGAACATATTGCCTCTTGCAGTGCAGATTCTGGTAGTTAGTGGGATCCAGACACACTCCAAGAGCCATTTTTCCTTTAGCCCCTGGATTGAATTGCTACTGGGCAGGGAACAGGGTGACTATGATCAGAGAAGGGAAAAGTCAAGTTTCACTGGGCCGGGTGCACTTGAAGCAGGAAGTGAAAGCCTTTCTATCACAGACCAGTCCTCATCTGTCACAGCCCATTCTGTCATAGACTTGAGGCAGTGACCGTGACTGACAAGAGACCATGGGAAGTGGCCCAGAAGAGCTACCAGTGAGAGGATGTGCTGCGGAGGGTGGGCACATCTTGGCTTGAGATCTCTGCTGTGTAGTAAACGCATCCTGCTCTGTCTCTGAAGCTCATCATTGTGGTTGTGTTCCCAAAGGAAGATTTCCTTATCACCCCCTACCTGCAAGCTCCGCCTTTCTCTTTGTGGGCCGGCCCACCCGAGGTACCGCCCACTTGTTAGCCTGTGAGCCCATTCACAAGTTTTGGGCAAAGCACTTCTGAAAGTAAGACATCACTGTCCCCTGTGTAATAGAGCCCTGAAACTTGACCACATCAACCCAACGGAACCACAGAAACAAGTAGAACCACCACCACTCACTAACCTTTTATGGCTCCTTAGTTTTGTTTTTTTTTAACCAGTCAGTAGGAAAAATTAATTTTGCAAAGATGTTTGTTTGTCAGGTTTAATGGTATCTTTATTTTATCAGTATTTGATTAATTAAAATTAGTAGTAACAGCGAATTATTATTAGTCACTCATCATTACAAACAGATCAGTGTCGAAAAGGAAAAGAAACTCTTCGTGTGAAACTAGCTTGAATTTTAAAAGATTTGAAAATGACAATACAAGGTTGTTGTGCCTTTTAAATATTGGAGTTGAAGGAGAATTAATTCATTTCTTCTTTCATTTAATATTTATTGGGCTCCAGAAGTGTGTAGTAACGAGGTTGTTGGTATCCCCTACATCTCTACATACTAGTTCCCGATCTGACATGGGCTGTTACTAGGAATTCCCAGATATTTGTACACCGGGCAAAATCAGGGAGCTTTGAGAGCAGCAACTCAAAAAATTCTGGCAGGTAGGCCCTATGAAAATGATGAAGACAAAGACTTACTGTCATTACTTTCCTACATATGCTTGATGATAAAGGGAAATCAAGTTTGACACTCTAGTCTGCATCTCTTCAAAGACTTCACAAATAATGATTGTTGTCGGGTCACTATTACAGAATTTGAGATCTGGCAAAAATGGCAGACATTCAGGGCTGTCTCTGAAGTAGAGAGGAGAGGAGACAGCAGGAGAGAAAATGTGTTGGGGAGTGAGGACAGATGGAGGTGCAGTGTCAGATCCCAGTTTCCTTCCCATCCCCTTCCAGGGATGAACTGAGCCAGCCCCAGCTCCATCAGTGACAAACTTTGTGTGCTCCTGAGACCAAGCACTGACCCTTGAGTCCTTGTAGATCTTATCTAAACATCTTATCTTAAACATTTCAGCCTCCTTGGGGCACAAATGGTGGAAGAAACTAAGATCACATGGGCACACACAGAATATTGGGAAAGATCAATAAAAAGTCAATATGCGGAGACTCATGTGAGATAGAGTGAATTTGCATACATATTATTCAGCTTCATCAGGAGACATTTCCTAAAAGAATGAAAATAAAGTTCTTGTTTAAAGGGCATCTCCTTTCTTGGCTTCAATCCATGAGTTGTGTTTTCTGCATCTTTGCTTTAGGTGTGTGAGGCCCTGAACTATGGAAGGGCCCCAGGGAGTCAGACAGCCTCCTTAGAAAGGCTACAGACTGAATGTTTTCCTTGCTCTCCCCTTACCTAAGAACCATTCCTTCTGATGTCATTCACAGGCCCTCATCTTGCATGGCTGGGTTGCATTTTCTGCTTACCTGGTCTGATGGACCCTGGGGCTGGTTGGTTGCAGTTCTTTGCTTATGCTGAGTGAAACAGAGAGAAGAAATTCTGAATCTGTCTACCAGTGATCGCACATTGTCTCGCTTACTGGCTTATAAGTAATGTGCTGCTGTGGCCTAAAGTAAGAAAATAAGACTGCTCTCTGGACCATCAAGCAGGTGATTGTCGAAAAATAATGGAGGAGCTTCTTGCTTTCCCATAATCCATCACGATTTGAACTCTTTTCTCCAGTGCTTTTCTCACTGTAAATCAAGGTATTGCTGAAGTGGTTGTGCATCTCAGTTTATTTATCCTGTGAATCTGATCTGTCCCTTATTCTTGTTTTCCAGTCATTCTCAGAGAGGAAAGCTTTAATTTCTTCCCTTAAGAATACACTCTTCAGCAGTGACTGTAACCAGATGTCCTACAAAGCTACAATACATTAGTCTCTGTATTATAGGTACTTGTGTCTATATCTTTAAATTGTTGGTATCACTTTTATTTCTTAAAAAAAATCTATTAGGAAACACACAGGATTTTTTTCCAGTGTGATAATTGTAATAGGGACATAAATAATGACAATATTATCAAATAATCACAATATTTCCTTGGGCCAGCTCATCACTAAATAGCAGAAAAACTGTGGACCCAAGATGATTTTAAGAATATAAAAACATAACGAGGCTAGTCATTAAAATTACTTTCACATCATGCACTGAGTTCTCCTTTGTAAACAGAAAGAAGAATATGACATTGAAACCTCTTGAGTGAGTACAGATTTTATTGCCAAAGGTGTTATATCAGAAGTGCTGCTGCTTCAGTGCATGAAACATAATTTAGCACATATTATTATTGTATTTCCACTCAAATGGATGGACACACACACACACCAGAAAGAGGAGAATTTGTCCCCTGTCCCTGAAATAGTTTGATCTAATCAGCAAGCGAGGGTGGATTTTGATCACAAATAAGTTTTTAGCTGGATATATCTTACATTTGCTTTCCAGCATATGAACATTGCTTAGTCAACAATTTGTGCTCATAAAATTTTTATTTTCCACTTGAACTGAGCCAAAGGCAAATATTTTCCTTATTCTTCTTTTTAACTTTTTAATATAAAATAATTACAGATACAAAAATGTTGAAGTGTTATGATATTACCCTCTGTGCCTTTTTGCCCATATTTTCCGAACATTTATTTACTTCATCATTCATATTCTCTGTGCGTATATTTGTATATCTGTCTTGCTCTTTCACATCACACACTCACATTATGTTTTCAATTGTTTCACAGCAGATCACAGACATGCTGCTCTTTCTATCATTCCCAGGAGCTAGGATATTCTTTTAACCACAGAACAATTAGTAAAATTAGAAAATTAACATCTATCTAATACCCTTACCTCATCCACAGATCTTATTTATATCTTGACAATTGCATATGAATGAACTTTATATCCAAAGAAAAACAAATGATGGTCAGTATCCAGTCCAGGATAACATCATTGGTTTTGTTAGTGTCTTTTCCTCTGAAGAAAATTCTCATCATTTGTTTGTCTTTCTTTACATTTGTGAGATTTACACAATCCTTCCCTGTTTGGATTTGTCCAGCTTTTCCAAATGGTCAGGTTTGGGGTATTGGCAGGGAGGTGACAGAAGTGAGATTTCATCCTTCACAATGTCTATTTCCTTCTCAGCGGGTTCTGTTAGGTTTCTCCACTGAAAATGTATTACTTTCCCCTTGTACATTAATGTGGTTTGTGGGGAGAAACTTTGAGGCTGTGTGAATATCCAGTTTCCCATCAGACTCTTCATCCCCAGTTTTAGCATCTGTTGATACTTCTCGCTTCAAACACATACTAAGATGGTGGCTTCCAAATGATGATTTTTTAACCTCATCATCTCTTTTTACCTTTAGTTATTTGTATTCTAAGAACTTTTCCATTTCCACCATTTATGGATGGATTCTTTCTTTTTGGTTGTACCTGTTACTACCATAATTAATTTTGATGGAGAAATTGCCCTCAGCCTGGCCAACTGTAGCCCCCTCCTGTCCTTTGGACATATTTCTGTTATTCTCAGCATTTTCCTGCTTTCTGGCATAGTGTGATGTTCAGTATCATCTCATACTTTTCACGTGCCAGCCTTGGAATCTCCTTGTAATCTCCAAGGAGAGCTGGTTCCTTTCAAGGGAGAATGATATTTAAAAACCAAGATCCCAACTTTAGGTGTGCTTGTTGCTACTGGCCTGTCACTGTTCACAAAGTGCTGTGAAAAGCTAAGAAAGATATTTGTGTGTGTGATGCATGTATGTACACAAACCCACCTGTGCACTGAATTTGATGCCTACCTGTGTAAATACATTGAAAGTCACAGATTTGTTAATAATTATTCCAGTTCCACTCTAATTCTTTCCAGCCACCCACATTTCCATGTTTGTCATTCCTTTCTCCAACAGTGAGAAACCTGGCTATCAACACTTACAATGTAGCTTCTTTTTAACTTCCTGCTTTAATACACATGAAGGAAGTTCATTTCACATCTACACCACTTTGAAAAACAAGCATAGTGAATGAATTTTGTGTTTGTTTCTAGTTTTTCTTTTTTCTGGCCTGAGTACATATTGTCCAAATACTATGTTAAAATATCATTTGGGATTTTTTTTTTGCCCCTCTTCACTGTGGTGATAGTCTTAATTTGTAATCCATTTAGATTTATTTGTTTTTGTTTTTATTCCGTTTTGAATTTTTTATGGCTAATTAGTATTCTGTGGTTTAGATGTGCAGTCACCTTGGCCATTCCCCTACTTCAAAGTGCTTGTCCTGTTTGGAGTGTTTGGCCATTAATAAAGCTGTGAGGAATGTTCATGTAAAAGTTTGTATTTGAACGTGTCTTTGTGGCTCTGGAGTATATGGTAGGTCCACGTTCATTTAGCCTTGGCTGACCCTTCCTTCTCCTTTTTCTAACCCTCACTGGCCACCTACTGAGAGTTTCAGAGTTGCAGCCAATAGATTTGTGTATTTATTTCATTATTGCCAGCTAAACGTGTCTCAGTATTACTCTTTCCAAACATTTGGTGCCTTCCATGGTTTATTCCTAATGAGTCTCGCCCCAAAGAAAATGGACTGATAAAGTGCCACAAGGGCTAAAATTGGTGACATTTTTCACCTGCTACAGTGCTTGTGCTTCGAGCCTATTTGTCAGGATAACTCTCAAGCAGTGTGCCTGATATTGATTTATCATTTAGAGAATTTTCTCTTTGGGAACATTTCAGGGTCTAGAGTGCCCTGCTGAATTTCGGTCCCTTTGTCAGCATTCCCTACTGATTAGAGGGGGAGATCTCAGACTTGTTGTGAAATAAATTGTTCTTGTGCCGCTGGGTAGAACAGCACCAGGTCTGACCCACTGGGTCAGCCCCCTAGAGGGATCAGATGAGGGAATGTGGCTTTCAAGGAGGTGTCTTCTTTATTAAGTGTTTTTGTCTTCAGGGCATGCTTCAGTGCCTTCTGGATAAATTACTTCCGTCTTTGACAGTGACAGTGACAATATTTCTAAGCTTCACACATCCAAGATCCGATTGACGGGAAAAATTGCACCTTGGGAAGTGCAAGATGGGACAAAAAAATTAATTCACTCTGCAGCATTGGAACAAAATTATAATATAGCTAACAGAAGTAAATCTGTCACTTAAATAACTCATTGTGGGACACATGCTGTGTTTAGCAGCTGAAGCCATGTGCATTTCTTTATTAGAGGTAAAAATAATTCTTCATTATTGCTTTTTGTAGGGTCTTAATAAATTTACCTCCTGCCCCATGATACACATTTACAGAAGAAAAAGTATATACATCTCCCAGTAAAATTTCTATTGATATCTTTTTAGAGTTTATCAACAAAACCTATATAAATATTTGGGTGGTTAGCATTCTCAGTGTGTGACTTAGGGAAAGTTGGTGAAATAGGTATCACTCAACAAAGGTATGTGCGTGAATGGATGTGTGCTTCAGAGGAGCTACATTCTCCTGCCAGTGTTGCTGGTATCACTAAAATCAGTATCCTGGCCAAGCAGACAGTAAAATAGTACCAGTCTGTCTGCATCCCAGTCTGGCCACAGGACAGTACAGGACAGTGAGGTTCATCCTTACCCTAAAGAGGCTGAAGTGGATCTGCCAAAATAAATCCCAGAATGTTACCCATGATTTACTATGGAGGGGACAAAAACAATTCAAAGAAACACCTGGGCTTCCTGAAGATGACCCACAAAACCTGCTATGCAGAGAGGAAGGGCCGGAACTACTACAGCTGGAAAGGACACCTGCTCCATTCTCAGCTGTGGCCGGGCCGCTCGGCCTGGCTTGTTGAAGCTCTCAGTTGCCTGTATTAAGGGAGGGACAAAGTCTTGCCCACCATAGTGCTCTCTGCTCAGTTCTCTACTACCTGTCATATTGGTATGTTGGTTCCATGAACCACAAAGGGCAGGGTAAGTGGGAATCCAGCACATATAATATTTGGCCTTTGGAATCACTCTTTGAAGTAGGAATTATTTGCTTTGTAAAACATCCTTTCCAAGTTCTTTAGGAATATGACTTCTCGATGTTAACTCTATACACCGTCTTGCATTTTCAATTATTGATGCTAGCATCATGATTTAAATCTCTGGGTTAACCAAACACCTCTCAGGCTAAGGACAGTTGAACTGGCTCAGACTCTGAACCCCTTTCAGAATGTTTAACAACCCTCCCCAGAATGCCTGCTGCCTACCTATGTCCCCGAGCCTTGGTCTCAGTGTGGATGCTGGAAGAAATGGCCAGAGAAAAGACTGAAGATACAACGACGAACGAGAATGGGTTCAAATCCTCTTCAGGTGAGAGAATTAGAGTGATGAAGAGCCTGGGCCTTGGGCTGGAGGACGTAGGCCACATCTTGTTCTTATGTAAGTGTGTGATTAGGGCTGTGACAAGTGTTCTCAAACCTCTGAGTGTCAGAATAATTGTCAGTACCGCAGGAGTGGTAGTAGGTTGGTATGAATGGTCACATAATGCTAGTATACATTCTCAATTCATCAGGAGTTTGTTGCAATATAATAAATAGTACTTTGAGTATAAATCCTTAGAAAACTTGCTGTTTAAATGTCTGAAAGAAAGAAAAGACCAAAGAAAACAGAATAGATGGTGGGCAGCCTAAAACAGCTCATAATTTTACTACGTGGTTTCAACAAATACAGACGGCTTTGGGGTACCAGGAACAGGTACCGGATGTGTCGAGTGATACATCCAGTGCCTAAAATCACCAATGATATTCTCCTTCCAGGAAGCCAACTATAGTGAGTATAGAGATTAAAGAGGCTTCATGGGACAGAACCTTATGCAAGGAAAGGGTAGTTGATGGGACTCTTTCAGTTCAGTTGGCCATGTGAAGGGAATGATCCTTATAGTCCCAGGGTGTTTTCCAGACTTGATGTTCTCAGAGGCAGTTACTCGCTCTTCTGTAAAGGCTATGCATGCTGAGTTCCATAACCTTAGAGGTCTTAGGTAATGTCTGTAAGCTTGGAATGCAAGCTCCAGCAGGGCAGAGTGTTTTACCAACTTTGTTTCCTGCATAATACACTGCCTAGAGCAGTCCTAGTAGGTTCTCAGCATAAACGTTTATTAAATGACTGACTGAATACTAAAAAACAAATACTTTTGAACTCAAAGCTTGTCACTTCCATTTGCGTCTTGTAGCAGCTGTTTCTTTGAGGTTGTTGGAATCAGGCTTGGGATATAGGCATCATTCCTTGTGAATTGATTTTCGTGGCCTTGCCCACATTTTATTTTCTTCCCTAAAAGCACAGCTTGAACCGGCATCCACCTGGTGACTCTGTGTTAGCCTCGAGTGAGGAGGTCTCCTGAGCAGATGGTGGAGTTGTTCAGCCAGCTCCTCCCTTGGGTGCTAATGCACAGCTGCCACTCATACTTGTGAAGTTTGAGCCCAGCAGAGGAAACTATACTGGACACAGTAGAAATATGCCTGAAAAACTGATTTTGAGTTGAGTTCTCATTTTTAGCCAGTTAAATAATTTGTTAACATCAAGGAGTATTTCATTATTTCAACATACTTTTATTAGTTATGGTTATCCAAAGAAAGGAACCAATAGGATGTGCATATATATATATATGTATATTATATATGTAAAATGTGGATATACTTAAGTTATCTATATATGGTGTGTGTGAATTTGGAGAGAGAGAGAGGAATACAGAGGCAGAGAGAACTGTTTTGAGGACTTTTTTTTGTTTTTGTATCGGGGATCAAACTCGGGTCCTTGCACTTTCGAGACAGGCAGCGGCACCACTGAGGTAAATCCCCGGCTCCAGTTTTGAGGAATTATTAAGTAATTAACTCATGGAATTATGAGAACTGTCAAATCCAAAAATACTGTAGACGGGAGACCCAGGGAAGAGCCTATCCTGTTTGCTTGAGCCTGAAGTCAGTCTAGAAACAGAAGTGTTTCCTCCTTGCGTGAACCATCTTTGTATCATGGCCTTCAACAAATTGGATAAGAGCCACCTATGTTATTGAAACTTAATTTGCTTTTCTTAAACTTTACTGAATTAATTGTTAGCCATATCTAAAAACTGTCTTCATGACAGCATCGAGACTGGTGTTTGACTAAGAAGCCGGATGCCATAGTGTAGGCAAATTGGCACCATCACAATAACTAAAATGTAACTTCACAGAAACTGATGGTGTGACTCATTACAGAGCTTGGACTGGAAAGTCACATGATGGGCTACAAAGAACATTTTTCTGCTTCAGTGACTGGCAGGCCCTGGGGCCACCACTGACTTCTCAGCAGCACATAAGTGGCTTGGTTTTGATCACTGGTTTCCAAGGTGATCACTAATAGGGGCACATTTTTACATTTTCCATCAAGGGCCCTGTGTTTTAAACAATTTCCTTTGCCCAACAAATCATGTTATGTAAATGTGAACTCATCAAAGGCTAAAAAATACATATGTGATAAGAGAGACACTGTCCAAAACGTTTTTTTCTGCTCTTCTGAAATATTGAAAATAGTTAATAGATCATTATTCCCTTTCTCTATTTTTGTGGGTTTTTCTGGGATCCAGGGTTAGGGACCCCTAATCTATAGAACCATGATCATCACAGTACCTAACCTCTAGAATCCTTGTGAGGACGAATGATCTACATAAACCACTTAGCCAAGTAAAATAAGCCCTAGGTAATAAGCACCAGCTGCTCTTGGTGCCATTGTTGATTTGCAACAGCCAGGGATTGGTTCCAGTAGCTTCCTTTCCATCTCTTTATTTTTTTGGAGCCAATATGGAGACATTATCTCCATAGCTATACTCTGAATTGAGTTCAGCCTTTAATACCTGCATGGTTTACATCATATAAATGTTGATAATTAGCAAATCAGTGTTTGCATTTTGGATTATCAAGTGAGTGGTATGTGGATCCCTGCTCCTCACAGTGTCTAGTGGGTTTTTGCTCCACTGTGTAGCAAGGAAAAGAACAGTTTCAAGCTGTGGTCATATATTTGTAAATAAATCTACCTTTTCTCTTTTCTCTCAAATGTACAGGTGGGAGTCAGGGAGATAAAAGAAGAGCTTCACTCTGGTATTTGGCCCAGGGTTAAAAGCAGCTTTTCTTTTTCTCATCTTCTGCCTTGTAACCCAAAGGCTATTAGGATTTCCAGTTTAGTTTTCTCCATCCTCTGTTTCTGTCATGTTATTTTGTATCAGGCATGGAAAGGTCGTCCCTTGCAGATAATGAAAGAAGAGCAAACTCTTTGGTACCCTGAGAAAGGGCTCCAAGAGTCCTTGTTCATGATGTGCCATATTTAAGAAACCCACAATCAAACCGAACCAAATCCAGGCATGTGAAGCTGTACTAGTTCAGCTTGGAAGGTTAAAAAGCTACTTGGATTCCTGCCTGACCATCCATCCTCTCTCAAATCCTCTCCGGGGGCCTTATTGTTACTCTCCTATTCCACTGTCCCATCCAGCATGCAGTGCGTCAAGGCTGGAGGGTGGAGTCGACACATGGACAGGCCCTCAAGTGGAAGGAACAGTGTTGGCTTGGTTGGAAGGGTGGATGTCAGGCAACTGAGGTTGATTTTGTTACAGATGGGAAAGGAATGGTGATTCCTGAATGTAGATCTGGTTGCAGTGTCAGAACACTCATGGTTTGGAAAGAGGCTTTGAGGACGCTGGCCTGTGGTGATCTGATGCATTGCATACACTCTAGGGGTGCACATAGCTTCTGTGATCCTCACATAATTTCCTCAGATAATTTCTGCAGTCAGCATTGGGCAAGCCCAATACACACACACATACAGACATTTTTGTTTGAGGCGTCATTTTATGGCCTTGAATAACACATTGGGGAAAACTTTCATCATTTTTTTTTTGCTGTTTATATCTCTCAAAATGATTCATTGTAATAAATGTCTTGCTCAATGCCTAGTTCTGCAACCATATAAAATGCTAGCATTTATTGTCAACTATTTCTTGCCAAATTAATGCTAGTATATATTTCCAGCTAGCTGTTGCTCCTCTGAAGACTCTTCATGTTGTCGTACAAATCTTTTTGTTCCAACACACTGGGTGGTGACAGCTTAAAGGAAAATCTGTGTACCATTTAGGACAAATTTAGTGACCAATTTTGTGACTCTGTTTCCTGTCACTTTGTGGCTGCAGAAGATTCCAACTCTTTAAGATGGGCTTAGAAGGAATTTGTTCATCTAGAAAACATTCACCTCTTTCATAGACCCACAGGACAATGGGGTTCTCATTAGCCAGAACTGACATGAGCGCATAGCTCTGTAGATGGCAGAACCTCTTGTGGTGGCCATGCACACAGAGTCCTGTGTCCTCTCTCACAGGGAGGATGTGGCACAGAGGGAAAGGAGAGGGAAGTTTCCCACATGGGGATGAGTTTTTCAAGGACAGACTGCTCTTCATATATTCACGGAAATCCCACTGACAGTGCTGATATGGACATGTGCAGGCATGCTTCATAGAGTATTGGGTTTCTGTTTATGGGGATCCCTACCCTTCTTGACCCAATGTGTACAGTGGACCTGGTTGCATGGACAATGTAATTGAATCCTTGATATTTTGAGCCAGTTATTTTTAATTGACAGATAGTAACTGTGCATCTGACTTGGGCTCAGTGCAATGTTTTGGTACATGTATACATTGTGTTATGATCAGGTCGGGATGTTTAGGTTATTGATCATCACACACATTTATCACTTCTTTGTGATAAGAACATTCAAAACCCTCTTTCTAGCTGTATAATACTGATGACCCTTCTGTGTGACAGCACACCAGTGCTTACTCCTTCTTTCTGAAAGCCATGAGGTACATTGCTATCAAACTATAATAGAGATACTAAAATCTTAGTAAACATTTTTATTTGCAAAAATAAACATGAAATTCAAGAAGAAATAGGGAGAAAGACCTTTTTGCAAAGGGGAAGGGGATGAAAATGTTATGTACATGGACCAACTCTCTATAATGAGCGTAATCATTATGTGCTGCAAACATGTACTAATTTAAAAATTTTTTAAAAGCCTGAACAATGCTTCTCAGTGACTTATGGTCAATGTTATATGTTAATGCCAAACTCTAAAGAATTTAATGTTAGAATTGGGCAAAGCATGGCTAGAGATAGGGTAGGATTCTAGTGTCTGTGTGATTTTGACCATATACTTTATATAAATGGAACTGCAATATTTGTCTTATGGTGACTGTCTACTTCTCTTAAAAAATGTCCTCAATTTATCCATGCTGTCTCAAGTGTGTTAAGGCTGAATAATGCTGTTTTTTAAATATAGGCCACATGTTGCTTACCATTCATGTATTGATGGACACTGGGGTTGCTTCTGCATTACAACTATTGTGCTTATAGTGCTGCCATAAACATGAAGAAACAAGTATTTCTTCAAGGCCCTGATTTAAATTCTTTCAGGTAACACTGAAAAGTGGAACTTCTGAATCATATAATTCTATTGCTGATTTTAAGTGAAGTACTATAATGTTTGCTATGACTTGAATAGCAAATGTCCCCACATGTCCATTATGATTAAAGACTTGGTCTCCTGGTTGGGTATACTGTTTTCCCAGCACCATTTGTTAAAAGACAGTTCTTTCCCCCACTGCATAGTCTTGATGTTTTGTAGCAAATCACTTAGCTATGTATGCTATTTCTGAGCTCTCCACTCTGTTCCATAGGTGTTTCTTCTGTCTTCTCAGATCTTACCATTAAGTCCCTGTAGTTAATTTTTTATTTCAATCATTTCAGCTCCAAAACTTTGTATTCTCTTGTTAAGTATTTTATCTTTTTAGTGATGTTCCGATTTTGTTTATAATCAGTTTCTTGACTTTTTCCACATTGTTCCTTAATACTATGGACATTTTTAAGATCATTATTTTAAAGTCTTTGTCTAGTAGGTCTACCACCAGGTATTTCTCAGGGATAGTTTCTGTTGACCCTCCACCCATTGAAAGGATTGTACATTCCTAATTATTTGTTTTTGTGAAAACTGGACAGTTGAATCTAATAATCTTGTAATTATTATCTGCCTTCCCCATGGTTTGCTGGTTTTGGTACTGATTTGTTTTTGTTTCATTGTTGTAGGATATCTCTATGTCAAAGGTTAGCCAGGTGTGTAAACTTACAGTCTTCCCAGATCTCTTCTGAGCCTATACCCTTCCCTGGATATCTGTGGTCACGTCTGAGTTTCCCCCATATGTGTGGGGAAACTATTTTTAATGACCTAATCTTTAATGTGTGTATCCCAAAAGTTGGAAAGAGAATGATGAAAGGGTGGGATGTTGGGAGGCATAGCCCTGTAACTCCCCTAGAAGTCACATCTGCTGGAGAAGAGAGGCTTGCAGCCGTGGGCGAGGTGCAGCGACACTGGGGTCAGCCCTGCCTCTATGCCTGCACCTCTGCAACACAGCAGGTCACAGCACAGGTTTCAGATATTTGGAGGGCAGAGTCCCTTCTGCACACCATAGCTCTGGTGGCCTGTGTGCAGGTTGCATGCAGGCCAGGTGAACAGCTGCCTGTCACAGTGCTGGGGGTGGAACAGAGGGGACTACTACTGTGCTACGAGCTAAAATTGACTGAAATTAACTGCACTTTATTCTAAGCCCCCCTCTGGAAGGTGCAGGCCTTTAGTAGACTCGAGTTCCAAAGTGACTACATCAGAAAAATTCTACCAAGCAATTACAGAATTGATGGTGAAATGAATCAAATTTCCCCATAAGATCAACATCAAATTTAACCACTGAATTTGCTTTGGTTTGCGATGATTTCAGTTTGTGACCAGAATCGTGGAAAGAATTAAGTTCTTGAACCGAGGCGCCACTGTATTGTCTTAGGTTGGAGACAGACTCCTACTCCCAACTTCCCAGATTCTTCTCTCCATCTTCATGGGCTTTGAAATTATCATAAGCGATGGTGTCATAGGAAAGAATGAAGCACTGATTCTTGGGTGAGCTATGGAAACTTTAGGCCAAGTGGAAGCAGCAGATAAAAGGTCTCATATGATTCCATTTGTAGGAATGACCTAAATAAGACAGCAAGCAGATTAGAGGTTGCCAGCTGCTTGGGGGATTGAGCAATGGGTTGATTGCCTAATGGGTATCCAGTCTCCTTTCGGGGTAACAAAACTGTTTTGGAAATTGACAAAGCTGAAAGTTGTATAGTATTGTGGCTGTATTATGTACTACTAAAGAACGCTCTAAACTGGTCAGTTTTTAGATCACATGGGCTTCACTTCCATTAAAAGAAATAGTAAGCTGTGAAAAAAACAATAAAGATGTCAGAAAATTCCAAAAAACAGAAAATTCACTGAATGTAAAACACAGATATTATTCAAGAAGTCTGCATTATGTATTTTCTGAGAAGCCTACCTTTTTTTTTCTTGCAGTACTGGGAATTGAGCCCAAGGCCTTCATACTTAGCTACATCCCCAACCCTTTGAAATTTAATTTAATTTTATTTTATTATTTTGAGTCAGGGTCTTACTAAGTTGCACCAATTAGGCTCAAACTTGCAGATCCTCAGACTCAACCTCCCAGAGTGCTGGTTTACAAGCATGAGCCACCATGCCTGGCTGCAAATCCACCTATCTATTCTGACTCTGATCCAGAGAGACAACATAGTGCCTGACTGGTCGCCTCCTTGGGAGTATGGGTACTTCCAACATCGGAGTCACTTTCCTCCTCCAACTCTTGCCAAGCACTGTCAGTTTTACCCCTGCAGCACCAATCCTCGCTCCTCCTGTCTTTCCCTAACACCTTTGCCTCCTGACTGGGCTTCTGCCTTGAGTCAACCTGGAATCAGGTGGGTCTTCAGGGCTCACACCCCTTCCATCCAGGCCCTCCTTGCTCTGAGCTTTGGTGGCCGTGCATCCTGTCAGCCAAGTTCCGGTTCCTCAGGCTGTGTGCAGGCTCACCTGTGCCTGTAGTTGCTCACCCTTCCTCACTTGCTTCCATCCAGCAGTGTCCAGAGCTCTTCTCTGACAACACCTCGGGGCCTGATGCGTGGTTTCCCCAGGCAGCTTGGGACTTTCTCTGGGGCAGCCTCACCTCTCCTCAGCTTGCTGCGCTCTTTCCCGGCTTCTGAGTCCCGATGCCTAGAAATCCATTGACTCACCTCCCTGATACCTCTGTCCTCAAGGCCTCATCCCTCCCCTGCATCATGATCCGGGCACTGAACTGTGCTCCTTGCCCTCGCTGTTCACCATCAGAGGGCTCTTGAGCTTGGTCCAGAACCACCCTCTTGGTGCACAGTGGAGCTAGAATTGAAACCCTCTCTGCATGGATCAGCAATTATTTCCTTCCTGTTGATTTCACTTTCATATCCCCTGCTTTGTGTGGCTCACCCAGCAACAGTATAATAGGTGTAAAATAGGTCTACATTCAATATGTCCAGGCTACACAATGCCTGTACCTCTTTACTAAGATGTAACATCTCACTAACTCTTGTTTGAGGGGTAACCAGAGCACAAAGGTGTGCAATAGCACCTCATGTCAGTGTCTTAGATGTTTTGTATGTACTCTGTGTGGTCCCTGATGGGAAACATTGTGTCCTTCCTCAGTTGTTCCCATTTCCCTGCACCTCTTTCTGGGCTGCCTCTCCTCACATTTTTGGTATTTATTTCAGTGTCACTAATTTTTAGCCTAATTATATACTAGTTTGTATTATTTCTTAATTGATCCCTTAGGTTTTCTGCATTTCCATAATCCCCATGTTCCCATGGTAGCAGTACTATACATTTTGATGTAGGGGAAAAAATTGAAAGAATGAAAATCTTTTCTTAGTACACCATAAACAAGTTTTTAAGAAGACGGGATGTGAATCATTCAGAGTTGTTTTTCTTAGTTTGAGTGCTGCCTGTGGAGCTATTTGATAAGCCAGCATTCTAGTCTTGTCTATGGATCTTTCATTTATTATCACACAACCAGATGCCCATCAGTTCAAATCTGTTTAGGTTGAAGAATAAGTAATCATGGCTGCATTTTTAAAAATTATCTTGTGAGAGAAAACAATCATGCTTTGGACTATAATTTAAATAGAACAGTTTTGCATCCTGGGCATTTGCTAGAAGTGAGAGGCCTAACTGAAATCCAACACTGAAAGATTTGTAAAGGGAAGCAAGCAAGGAGATAAGTTTAATAAAGGTCTTGTTTTCCAGATGCAGCATCCTTTTGATTCCTTCTTATCATTAAATTCTCTGTGTGTGTGTGTTTGCTTGAAAATAAACTTTGAGTGACCTTGTGATTTTAAAGAAATGTCAAATTACATAAAAGATCATAATCAGTCCTTTTTAACTTAAGAGGGAGGGAGGGGAGGGAGAGCAATTCTCTAGAAATTACATTTTAAAAATCCAAATGTGTTTAAGGAATTTCAATACGTTTGTGAAGCAGACAGCTTGTTAGAGAGCAAAGGTAAAAATTCTGATTATCATTCGTCTCCCAAGGGACAAGAAAAAAGCCTGTGCACCTCTCCAGGGGGATGCTGTGACTGTCTGAGACCCACTCACCTGCTCTGCTTGAGTGAAGAGCCCCCTGATCACCTGTTCCTTTGCTTCCTCTTCCCCTGCAGGTCACCTATCTGGGCAAAGTCTCTACCACAGGCATGCAGTTCTTGTCAGGCTGCACGGAGAAGCCAGTGACTGAGCTCTGGAAGAAGCACACACTCACCCGAGAAGACGTCTTCCCAGCCAACGTGCTTCTGGAGATCCGTCCTTTCCAAGTGTGGCTGCATCACCTCGACCACAAAGGCGAGGCCACGGTGCATATGGATACCTTCCAGGTGGCCCGCATCGCCTACTGCACCGCTGACCACAACGTGAGCCCCAACATCTTCGCCTGGGTTTACAGGGAGATCAACGATGACCTGTCCTACCAGATGGACTGCCACGCTGTGGAATGCGAGAGCAAGCTGGAGGCCAAGAAGCTGGCCCACGCCATGATGGAGGCCTTCAAGAAGACTTTCCACAGTATGAAGAGCGACGGGCGGATCCATAGGAACAGCTCCTCCGAAGAGGTTTCCCAGGAACTGGAGTCTGACGATGGCTGAACGAACTTGAGATGCTCCACCGAAGGCAGCATTGGTCAAGGGGCTCAACGGGAGAGATGAATAAGCAACCATTCAAATTTGGGATGAAAAGACTGCCCGACCATTGGCTGACCATGCTTTTGATTATATGTGCTGCCGAAGTGAGCGAGCACTGACCATGCTTTTGAAATGCAGATGAGCAATTCTAAATCTAAAGAGATGTATCATTAAAGTAATTCCGTGACATTGAAATCTGCTGCTGCTGCTGCTGCTGTGACTTCGCAGAGGGTGGGAGCGTGGCCGGGGAGGAAGGCTCTAGACTTCTTATTTTTCCCTCATAGTCCAACACCTCCTGGGGGGAGAGTTCCACGCCGGTTTTCACCACTCTCAGCCAAATATTCTGCGGCTGTGAGTGACGGACCATTCCAATCTGCCTTATGAAAACCAACAGCAATGTGTCAAGGCACTGTGGGTTCTGTCCAGGGTGGGCGGTGGAGGGTGCTAATGCTGGTGCGAAGCCCCTGGTGGAAGGAAGGAAAGCTCAGGATGGCTGACACGGCCCCTCCCATGCCGCATTCAGACTCTCCTCAGTATGCAGATCGCACAGCCTTCCTCCAGCTTTGCAGCTAACAACCCGATAGTTGGCAGTTAGTTCGCAGTTACAGATAATACTTTTATTTACACGAATATATCGAGTAGTACCCTCTTATTGTATTCACTTCATCTATTTTCTTAGAATACTTGCAGCTACTAATAATCCCTTCCCTCCTCCTGTACTGCCCGCCTTCTTTCTCCTGCCAGCATCCCTAGAGGGAGGGATTCTCTCATAGCCTGCACTGCAGGACACCAAAAGGGAAGAAAACAAGGAAGCAAATGAAATAAATAACAAGCAAACCAGCCAGGAGTTTAGAAAAATAGCAGCAACGCCAGAGAGAGGCAGTGAGTGAGCACCAAGTGAACCCACCCTTTGGGGGCTGTCCTTTCCTCAACCCTGCGTCTTGGTAACTTACTTGGCTGATGTCCTGTTGGATGCATCCTTCATGGCTTCCAGTCTGATTTGGGACCACCAAGGAAGCCTGGCCTCCATCACTTCACCTTGCACAGGGAGTGAGTTAGATAAACTCAGCCTGTCTAGAAAATCCATGTCCATCTCAATCTAAAGGGAAATCTTACCTTGTTACCATAAAGTTCCCCGTGTCCGAGAATTCCCATTGCCCATTTGTTTATTATTCATCATGAGAAAGTCTTGCTAAGAAAGCACAGATTTCTCAGTTTCATGAATCTTTAAATGTCATGAAGAATCCACATGGAATTTGAAAGCATTTGTTAAAATACGTGCATTTAAGGCTGAGAACTGATCATTACGTTCCCAGGTAGGATTGCTCCTTGATGGAAGTCTGTTTGTATTCCTTGTAATGTTAGGGGCACTGGGGCACCTTAGAAGCCTTAAATGAGACCTAATCTAATTCAGAGTGATGGAGTCGGCATTTTGGTTTGTGTACCTGTGTGTCTGTATACTCGTCTCTGTGTGCGTAGGCGTGTTCCCATGTGTGGGTCGGATTTTCAGGCATGAACAATAAGCATGGAGTCGCATCGAGGAGAACTGGTCTCCTGAAGAAATGCTTGTCACTTTATGATATATGTAAAGTATTCTTTAGCAAACATGCATTCATTCTTTAATAAAATATGTTTGTGTTAATCTGAGGGATTTCATACTTTATGTACACTTCCTTTTTCAAGCAGTGGAAACATGATGAGCCAAGTAGATCAAATTGAGAAAACTGAATAATTCTTCCTAAAATATTTTTAAAACTTTGTCATACATAACACATTCCTTGATTGTGTTTAAAATCCTTCTTTATTTCCAAGTGTTCAATTTCTCTTTAATTGCTGGCCTTATCTGAGATGGTAACACACCAACAACTGAAGGTGTTATTTAGTGTGATGGACTTAATTGCAGAGGAGTCTCTTTCAGAACATTTTGCAGATGATTGCTATTTGTAAAATCTCCTGTGCATCTTTGGGGGAACCTGTCTTGAAATCCTTGAAGTTGCGCTGTAAGTGATTCCTTCTAAGGAGTCTGGTTCAGGCCATGATTTCTTGGAATAGCTGCATTAATCAAGCGAGGCAGGTGGCCATGGAGCTTTTGTGTTTTCAGAAATGCCCTTCGTGGAGTCAGTAGCAAATATAATGGCTTTTAAAGTGAAAATATGGGTGCCTGCTAAAGAGATGAACTCAAGTGAGAATTACTGCCTAACTCCTCTGGCTGAAATGGCATTTCTCTCAAGTCAGACTTTTCAATTTTATTTTACTCCATTGTCCTTGAATATACATCTAAAAGAAAAAAAACAAAACAAAACAGCCAGCATGTATTTCAGAACAATGCCTTTTTCCACTCTGAGTAAAAGTTAAGTTGAGTCTCGAGTGCATACATGGTTATTTATTGTGAAAAGCTTTTACTAGTCTTTTCAGGATTAAGTATGACATTCTGGGTAATTGTCTAGAATAATACTGGGATAAGATTTTGCTTTGGATGATTGGTAAGCAATGGAAAGATAAATACACAATGGTATCTTTTACTTAGCAGATGAAGTCTTTTGTGGCAGCCGATTATAATTCCTCTCAGAGGGATGACCCCGCTCTCCACTGTTATTAATGCTTTGAATTCTCCCTTCTTGTTCTACAGTTGCTTTGCTAGTGCAAAGCACTTTGACGTCCATTAACTCCTATGCTCCTTAAAAGGACCCTGTAGGTGGATGTGCCAGGGACTTAAGAAGAGCAAGCAGGCTGAGAGAGAAAGGCTGCGTGACTTGGCTCAGGTAACACACCCAGGACACGTTCGGTGAGGTTGGATCCCCCCATGCTTGGTCCAGGGCTGCTCTTCTGTTAAGATAAAATCCATCTCCTTCAGATTTTTCATTTTCATTTCTCTTGAAACCTTCTAACTTATTTTAAATTAGCCTATTAAACTATTATAAATAAACATTTTCTGCTGTTTATTTTTGAAGTACTTTTTAGAGTGGCAGAATTTTTTTTTTTTTAAGGCCAAAACCTAAGAAGTTTTATTTGAGCGCAAATAAGTAATACGATGTCTTCTTTGAGTATTTTTTTGGCTGTGGAAAGATGCCTCTTTCATTTTTGTTTTTCTCTGTACACGTTATAGCTCTAAATATTACTGGTCTGTAGCATCCCATAATTTCCTTTCATGTCATTCATTGCAGTTTTCAACCACATATTTATTTACATGATTATGTAAATGTCTGTTTAAACCTCTCCGGTGGTGTTATTAAGATGGATAATTTGTCTTTTTGTCCATATTTCACCACCAGCTTTTATGGCAGGACCAGGCAGCAGGGAGAGACTCGTCAGATTAATGTTAGCTAGTTGGTAGGATAGATGGAGGGACACACAGACAGAAGGAAATGTCATTGTGTATCTTTGATTCACAAATTCTAAGACACAACCTTGGAATGTATCAGAAAGTATCTTGTTGATTCCTTGCACAGTTTCTTTGAGGGTGAGCAAATAGGTTTTCACTGAAGGAAAAAATCTGCCCTTACCTGATACAAAAAGAACTGTGGCCACTTATAGATAGGAAAGCAATGTTTGATGTAAACCACACAATTGAAACAAAAACACCTGCATTTAGCAGATCACAACGTATTTGTCATACAATTATTACTGTTTATTTCTCTCACAAAAAAGAGAGAAAGTTGAGGGGAGGCATTCTTATTTTTTAGACCATCTGAAGCATATGAATTTAGGTGAGTTTTCCCCAAATTTACATTTTAGAAAACATTTTTTCCATCTGCCTTTTCTCACTTCTTTCCCTCTTCCACTCATTCTTCCTCTTTTCCTCTTTCTGCTTTCCTTCCTTTTCTGCCTTTATTGTTGCCAATTAACATGACCTATTCCAGACTTTCTTGGATTTTATGAGGGAAAAGCAAATGTGCTCTGAATCTGACATCACATTTGGTTCGTGCTCCATTGATGTCAAATTTGACAAGATTGGGAATCACTGCAGATTATCTTAAATTTCTCTTATTTAATTTCTTAGGCAGATGAGACACAGTGATGACTTAAGTCTTCATTGATTACTGTGTCTGAAGTATTCAAAAATCTAATCTTTCCATCCCCTACATATAACCTAAACTAATTTAGAAGGAAGTTGGAGCAGTGAAGATTTCCGTAGATTCCAGAGATAGCGCCTCAATTCTGATAGATCTGCAAGAAAATTTTCTGTGACATGCCAAGATTTGCCTTGTAGAATAGTTTTATAGGACACATTGTTCAGCTTGAAAACTTTGGCTTCTCCTTCTGAAGAGGCACCAACTGATAAACAGTCACCAGAAGAAAATTCCATGCAATGCAGAAATTCAGACTTAGGAAGAAAAATAAGAAAAAGGGTATAAGCAAATTTCCTAGAGCAAGAAAAATCTAAGCCTTCTTATTTTGGACATATTCAAATAAATTGTGTTTGTTGAAAATGAATCTAAGACAAGACTTCATACACTTGAGTAAAGCTGATGTTCATAAAGAGATTGGGGAAAAGCGTTGCTTTTGGGTTTTTCTTATGCATTCCCAATCGGATATTCATCATTAATCTGAACAGATTTTGCTTTGGAAATTTATGCTTCTGACCCAAAAATATTTTCATGTTTCCACTAAGTTTTCAATAGCTCATCGTAGAGGCTACTGTAAGAAGTCGCTCATATGATCTGAAAATGGAATTACTGAATATTACACATATATTCAACGCCTTTACAGTAAATTAACCAATAATTATCAATACTTTCATATAGCTTCTTTTAACAACTATTTTCTTGATAAAAATGGTTTCATCCCTGTAAGCATGTATGGTACAGAAAGGATGGATCGTTTGAAAACTTTGTGACATTTGTGAAATAAAACATGATACTACGTGAGACCTTGACGTCAGCTTGTCATTATGTGGCTCTAGTTGCCATTCCAGAAATACTTTGCCCTTGATTGAAAACCTGAAGAGAAAAACTTAAGAAAATGTCCACTAACAAGGAAGATCCAAGAGTGGGCTCCATTCCATGGGCTCTTGTCTTTTAAAATTAGGTGACAAAATGGCATATATTTATAGCATACAACATGATATTTGGAATATGTATCTATGTATGGAATGGCTAATTTGAGCTAATAAACATATGTATTATCTGACATTATTTTTGTGAGAATAATTAAAATCTTTCTTGCAACTTTTAGGAAACTAAAACCACAGTGGATATCATCATGTACCTGATAGAATAGCAAGTATTAAAACCATAAGACGTAGCAAGTGCTGGCTAGAATGTAGAGAGAGGAAAGGAGACCCTTGCACCATGTTGGGAGGAGTTTTATGTTGGTGTAGCCATTTTGGAAAACAGTGTGGAGGTTCCTCCAAAAATTAAAAATAGAGCTGCCATATGACCCAGCAGTCCCACTACTGGGTATATATTCAGAGGAAATGAAATCAGTGTGTCAACGAGACATCTGCACTCCTGTGTTCACTGTGGTCTTACAATAGCCAAGACATGTAATCAGCATGCATGTCCGTCAACAGCGAAATGAATAAAGAACATGTGGTACAGAGGCTTTTCAGCTTTAATAAAGAAGGAAATCTTGCCATTTGTAACAATATGGATGAACCTGGAGGGCAATATTCTAAGTAAAATAATTCAGGCCCCGAAAGACAAAGACTCACGTGGAAACTAACAGTGTTCACATTATAAAAACAAAAGAATGGTGTTTACCAGGGACTAAGAGGTTGAGAGTTGGAGGGATATTAGTTAAAGGACACAAAATTTCAGGTATATTGGAGGGCAAAAAATCAACAGATCTACAGTACCCACATGGGTACTGTAGTTAATAACGATTATATCCATGTTCACTTTTTAATGTAAATTTAGTATCAGTGAAGAGTAAGGCTCATTGAAGGTCTGAACATCGTGATTCTGATTCCAATTTTGCACAAAAACCAAAATCTGACAAATTTCATTATGTCCATAATTGGATTATTTTCATTTAGATGCTAATATAGATATAGAAACATCTTAATTAGGAGGTCTGGGATGGAACTAGACCTTTAATTCGGCATTTTCCAAATTATCTTATTGCTTCTCCCATTTTAATTTCAATAGCTTTTCCTAAAATTTACTACTATCATTTAGAAATTGCTACAGTAAAATCTTACTAATTTATACTAATTTGGAGTTTATGATTTTAGCCTTGAAAAATTTAAATTTTATGCTTATTTTTAATAAATAAATAGTATGAATAATGGGGTTACTGGAATTGCTGCCTACTCAAGGAAAACATTGTTTCCACATAATAAAAAAGCAATTTATTAGATATGAGTAATTTCAGCATAAGTAGAAGTTGGCATAGCTAAAATTTCATATTTGAAATGCTCATTCCACACTATTCTTCCTTCTTTATTAAAGTGGTTTTTTCACTAAGCGACATATGGTTAACACAATCCTAGAATTTAGAGCATTTAAAGCATTAGAACTTCTTTTTTTAAAAAGTTCATCATTTATATAAATCTGTCCCTTTAGTTAGTACAAATGTTTAATTTTGTTAACCCAAAAATAAAAACTAAAAATGATTTCAGTCCTACCGCTTTTCATAGAAAAAGAGCTACAATTATTTTTCCAGTCTTCAAGCTTTAACAGTTTTCTCTTTGCTACTCGTCTTTTTTCCTTAAATTATCAAGACCCAATATTGTTGTACATCACCTTAAGGAACTCATTAACTTACCAAGAACATGTAGCAAGTCAGTTGTGACAAGTATTTGTAGTGGTCTTATTTGTATTTAAAGTTCAATGTTGTGCAGTTTTTCAGGTCTATGAATGTACTTGTCATTGCACTGACCAACCCACTGCCAATCTGAAAACAGGATTAGCTCTGTCTGAACTGTGTCTGTTTGAGATTCCAAGGAGGACTCTACCCGCCTTGTGTTCACCCTGCCCAGGGCTCTGTGGTGAACAGAGACAAGTGACTGTTGGAAATTAGCTCAGTCTCCTAGAGCAAAGCGTCACCCAGGGGACAGGAATATTTTGCAGTCCACCATCTAAGAGAAGCGCCTTCTGCCCACAGGGTGTACGATGATCACAATTCACCTTAAACATAGCAGTCATGAGTTTTACCCCTAACTTAGATTTTTGCATGTTTGGGTGGGTGGTTTTGGTTAATATCGGCACCATTTTCCTAAATATGATCACTTGTCGATCATTTTTCTCTTCTATTACTGCCCATTCTTACACTGTATGGTCTATGCTTAAGGAGACAGCCACAGGAGGGGAGTTAACATTTTGACTACACAAACTATGCCAGGCACTCTCCCAAGGGAGGTCTGTGTTTAAGAGAATATGATGTCTCTGGCTGAAAGAAGACATTTGTCAAAGGTCAGCCTGTTGACAACAGAATAGGAATTCAAGTTCAGAAGACGAGAACATCAAAACCTGGATACTTCATTACACCACATGCTTCAGAAACCAGAAGAGGGTTCTCCAGTGACCTCTGTGGGGCCGTTAGTGGCTATGAGGTCATCTTCTGGAGAAGACCCATCTCATCTGATGGCAGTGGTTGCCCAACTTCGAATCTCAGAATTAAAACCATTGTGAGCCCCGATTCATCACATGATAAGTGCTATTGTATGAAGAATTGCTTTTTAAGAATCAAATCGTTTCCTTAGAGGTATTTCTCCTCTATTACTCTTGAGAGAAAGGTATGACACAACCCACATGTTAGAAATAAGACAGAATTCAGAAAATAAGATAGAAATACTTCCAGAGGACCCCAGAGATGTACATTTTAAAGCCCATGCCAGAAAGCCCTGGGAGCCAAAGATAAAGCCTGGCTAGATTTTCACTCACATCCACTCCTTTAATTGCTCATTCCCAGAGGTGGGGCTCCAAGGCAGATGTCTCATTTATTTCTTCTTCTGGTCTCAACCCTGCTGCTGACCCGGGCTTTCCCAGCTCTTCAAGTGTCCTGGCCAGGATGGGCTAATGTCAGACAGCAGCCACTTCTGAAGAAAGCAAGAAAGAGGCCCAGGTTCCACACTGGTTTCAGTTGGACCAACTCTGTCCACTTCCAGACATCTGAATTTGACTTTTGTCTGTAGAATGCCTCCTAAAGAGCTGCAGTCACAGGAGACTGTCCAGTTAATCTTCCACATCAAAGCCCGGAACCTGAACACACAACCTCTAACCCTGTCACTCTCCTCCACTACCAGAGCTTCTGTTGTTCTAAATCCAAATGTGACAACTCAGCCTTTTGCCCAAAATATTTCATGGCCACCTTATCATCTGCAAGAATAATGAATTAGCATCTTCCTGCCCTCTTCCCTTAATTTTATATTTTAATTCTGATATACAAGCTTTTTCACAAGTGGGCTCTCTTCTGCTATCCAAGCCCTATTCTGTGCTGCTGTGAGTAAAGAAGTTAACGTCTCAGGCTTCAGTGTCCTTGTCTTAAAGTGGGTATAATAGGTGCCTTTGCAAGGGCAGTGAGAATTAAAGGAACAGATATATGTGAAGAATCTGGGCCAGGGGTCAGCTCTTGGCTTTGGAGCATTCATACAATGAAGCTATTGTTGGTTTTTCATTGCCTCCTCACACTCCTCCATTGGGACCTGCTGGAGAGTCTACATAGTTCCTTGCAATTTCCCAAGAAGGCCTAAATTGGCCTTGGCATACTTGCTCCTCTATCACATAATGCTCCCAACTTGCCAATGGCTCCTATTCTCAAATTCCAATAGCCTGTGAAGACCTAGCTACAGTTGCTTTAGCGTAACCTGTTAACTTACTGCTGAGTCTACTCCAGGCCTGCCCAAGAGCTCCAGGCTCCAATAGCCATATGTTGTCATCCACGTGTATAATTAAAAATTTTCCAGTAGCTGAATTGAATATTTTAAATAGACATCGGTGAAATTAATTTTAATACTGTGCTTTATTTAACCCACAATATCAATAATATTATCATTTCCAAACAAAACATAGAGTGTACTAATGAGACACTTTATTCTTTTTATATGGTCTTTGCAATCTAATATATATTTTGCATTCTATATAGCACCTCAAGTGCTCAGTAGCTGATAAGGTCAGTGGTAACTGTGTTGGGTGGCAGAGCCCAAGAGGCTAAGAGCCACAGCCTCACCCTCCCTCATCACAGAGCTCATCTAAGGGATAATGCACAGAAAGGACTCCTAAGTGCTTGTTTAAGGAGTGGAATGTTGAACATGAGCAACTCCCTCAGGTACACAAATGTATCAGTTTGCAAGGGTTGTGTAACCAAATGGTGGTTTAAACACCAAAACGTTATTGTCTGAAAGTTTTGTTGACTTGAGGGGTGAGAGCAAGGTATTGATAGTCCCCTTCTCATCTTTCATTTCCTTTTATGACATTCATGTCAGATTATCATTGATTTGGGATGTTTGCTGAGAAAGATGAGGTTGTGAGGGAAAAACAGAGAATTTAAGAAATACAGCAGAAAGCAGCAGGATGGTCCTTTCTCTGTGTGACACCCTTAGCCAGCTCTTTGAGGCAAAGGTTCCAGACTGAGCCAAGTCGAGTCTAAGCCAATTCCCCTGGTGGTACCCTTGTTGTTTTGAGGGGGGAACTGATGCTTTCCAAGTATCTCAATATGATCCAACTAAAATCTCCACATCACAGAGAAAAAGTCTTTGAAGGCCAGAATGTGGGATTTGCCAATAATGTAGGGGTTGCAGTGCCTTGCTGCATTTGCAGATCTAGGTCATGTGGTTGTGGCTCACTCCACACCACAGCGAAGAATCGTACTCTTCTGCCTCACTGAGGAAGAGCATCTTTCGCCAGCATTTAAAAAACAGCTTCAATGCCGCTCGGTTCAGATAAGCCCACACTGGCATTCCATTGGCCAGCAACCCAAGAACGTCTGTAGAGCTGGGAGAATTTATTACTACAAAATACTTTCTAGACTGATTATTCAATTCTTTCTCTGAAAGGTCAGACTTTGTTAGATTCTGCTTAACGTTTTCTTTTTTTTCATTTAATGAATTGTCTTTTCCCCTCCTCCTCATTAAGCTTCTGAAGAGGATTTACAAAACTTTTTCTTCTAACCTTCTCTCTGAAAAATTAATGAGCTTTGCAGTTCCTTTCAACTTAATAATTTGGAAGTGCTAAAGTCAGTCTCTTTGTTTTTAGGCAAATCCCAGTGACTCTATACTATATCTAAACTCTATTGCTGGCTGTCTCAGGAAGTACTTAAAAATATGGGATTTGGAGTAACATTTTCTAGGCTCAGAATATATTTTGTAAGGTAATTGAGAAAAATATTTTTGCAGGGCTTCTCTGGACATGTGCCTGCATGGGTCCTCAGATGCAAGATGGTGATTGATAGGCTGTTTCCTTCACTCACACCTCACGTGATAGAAGAGGTAGGCCATTGGACTTGACTGGGGCATGAGGCTAGTGTGAGAGAGACTTTTAAGAGAATCAAAATATTAAGAGCAAACGCTTTTCAGCATATGCCAAGTGCATAACTCTTTAAACACATCATTTCATTTAATGCAAGCAGAACTCTATGTAGTAGGATATTTCTCACTCATGTATGAAGAGTTGATGTCGAGAAGCTTAAGGAAGTTGGCTGAAGTCCATGACAACTAAGCAGCAGAGCTGGGACTGAACTCAGAACACTCTGATTCCAAAGGCTATGACTCATCTACACTATCCATAGAAAACCCAGTTAGCCTCACCCATGACCTCCTTCCTGTGACCTCTCCATCTCCTAGGTGACATTTCCAACAGATCAGCTCTGTCCAGATGAGACCAGAGAACACAGCACCTCTCTCGCCAGTTGCTGCTGGGCCAGCATTTGGTAACTTTTCATAGCTTCACCCTCCTTGTGCTGCTAGCAACACCACAGCGAGGTCATTTGAATCAGAACTCCTCCTCATGGAGCATTTCCACTGGAGCTGCTCTCAGGTCCCTTCCCTGACACCCTGGGATTACCACGACGTACATTTCAACTCTTCTCTCCCTCCATGTGGCCTGGAAAGCAAATGTTAAGCAGAGATCATGTTAAGATTTAGATGAGAAGGAAACAATTACTACGTGCTTACCATGTATCAGACGTCAAGCTTTTTACTGTCTCTAATTTTATGTTTCACAAAGACCCTAGGCAGGGGAAACTATCATTCTCCTTATTTTGTAGTTGAATGAAATACATCTAGAAAGGTTAATTTTTTTTTTTTTTGCTAAACATCCACTCTAGGGAGGTGGTCCAACCCCTGAGAATGATACCTTACCAGCCTCTCATGGGAGTTAAGGCTCCTGGCCAGAATGTGGCACAGGGCACTCAGTCCAGGTAAGCCAGGAAGATGCTTCTGGCTCTGGATCTCTTCTAAGCCATGTCTGTCTGGGCATCGTCTTTCTTCTTGGTAAAGTAAAATACAACTTGGAGCCCATTTCAAATCTATCATTCCTCAAGGAAGGACAAAAAAGAAACTTAGCAAGCCAAATAATACCTTGGCATCGATTCCCTGTTTTAATATCGTGTGGTATTCAACCCACTTTTCAGATAATGTTGAGACTCAGATTTATTTCTCACACTTTACACAAAGCTAGACTAAAATTGAACATGGCCCTTCTAAATTATTTGTATGAAGGGGGTTTGGGCTAGTTGTGACACATGCTTGTAGCCCCAGCACTCTGAGTAGCTGAGGAAGGAAGATCACAAATTCAAGCCCAGTCTGGTGATTTGGCAAGACCCTGTCTCAGAATGAGAACTGAAAAAGATCTGGGGGTGTAGCTCAGTGCAAAGACCCTCGATTTTACTTTTAGTACCACAAAGAAGGAAGGAAGGAAGGAAGGAAAGAAAAAAAGAGAAAGAAAAGAAAGAAAGAAAGAAAGAAAGAAAGAAAGAAAGAAAAGAGGCACTTCTGTGATACAACAGAGATTATCTGTATACTATTGAGAATGTGGATGCTGTTCTTTTTAGTTTTCCTTAAAATGTTATTTTCTCATCTTATCTATTCAATAATAAAATTGCAGAACCCACTAGGAATCAGTAACTGGAGGGGAGAGTGAGTTAGTGAATCCATGTCTAGTGTCGCTGTTCAATTAACTAGATCACACAAAGAGAAGAGTACTAAAACTATGCTCAGTGTAGTTGGATCTGAACAACTGGATCTTTGATTGTTTTCCAGACCTTTTCATTATTATAAATGTGTTGTTTCATGCACTGCCATTTAATCAAATGTAGCATTTACTGCAATCATCCTTGAATGACAAAATGCTATTCTTCATAACTTCCCTAAAAATGTGGTTTATTGTGACACTTTATTATTCAGTTTTTAAAACTCTACCATTTTCAAGACCTAGTATAGCTTTCTATGATTAGTATTTTTGTGCAAATCATAGAAGAATGCACCTCTGTTTTTAGGATTGTTTCCTTTTTATGACTTTATCTTTGGTTTTCCAACCTTAAAAAAAGATGCTACAGTTTATAATCAGATTATTACTCCAGGGATAAATATTATAACTCTGATTTTGTTTTGCAACTTCATTGCAACTTCATTATAATCCAAGGAAACATGTTTATAATGGAAAGGAAAGGAAGAAGTACTCCCAGTCACCATATCCAGAGTGGCCTTCTCATGGTGGTGTGATTAGAGAATGATTGTTTCTTCTAACATTTTCCCCATTTTTTAAGGAATATGTAATTCTTTTCACAGGAAATTATATATATATATATTCCATACATATTGAAATTATATACAGTGCATGTATGTATAAATGTAAATGTTTCATTTATTTATTACTTCTATTGCTCTTGAATTTTTGAAGAGAGAGAAAGAGAGATGGAGAGGGAGAGGGCGAGAGAGAGAACATGAAGTTAGTTTCCTAACTAACTTGGTAAAAATTCTTTCCAGAAGACACAATATGGTATGAGATATTCACTAACAGCAGGTAATATACAAAATTATTTCTGATGGAAAATACGCCATCTGGAAAAAAAGTAATTTGTGGAAATGCATATCAGTATGACTGGGCTATATCCTAAGTTAGTGATGATGGTAACTACATGATCAAAGTAGCTTTTTAGTAGGAAATGGAAGAGCGCTTGGAAAGAGCCATTATGGGTAGCCTCTGGTTAAGTTTTCTGGCAATCATTTCATGCATTTCCAAGTAAAAGATCTGAAACAAGACCGTGCAGTTGTTCCCGTGTGAGGGACTGTGGGAGTTCACTGTCACTGGAGTAAGAAACTCCCAGCTAAATTGGATCAGTGTAGCTCCAGGTTGGCTGAGGGGATTTACTGAAGATGTGCTGGGACTTACTGGGTGTGAGTGACAGCATCCAATGGGCTCTCCACTGGAATGGAATAAAAGGGACACGAAAAAGAAAGGCTTCCCTCTGCTTCCTCGGAGGAGCTCCAGTCTTCGCCTTCACCGTGGACGTCCTCTCCTGACTTCCAGCACAGGCTCTTCGGCCTCCTACTGCAGACTCTTTGACCTCCTGATGCAGACTCACGTAGAGCACTTTGTTGAGCTCCAGGCCTTTGACTGGATCCTTCAGATCTCCAGCACACAGACAGCCCTTTGCCACTTTTCCACACCTGACTCTGTGGGTGGCTACTTTAGCCAATCTTTCAATTTTTATATATTTGTATATTTGCATTAGATCTGTTTGTCTAGCAAGCACTGACTGATACATGGAGAAAATGGAGGAAGAGAAACAGAGGTAGCTTGAATCTTAATATGACCAAGAAACCTGCATTTACAGGGCTATCTTTAAATAAACTCACAGTGAGTTTGACCCAAAGTCCATGTCATTCTCTGTGCCTCAATATCCACTCATCCTGTAGCTCCTTTTATTCTCACACCAATGGCCTCTGCACATGTCCCTTCTCCCTGGAGCAGTGCCAGCCCCCTTAGTCTCAGTCTTAAATTCAAACTCCACAAGATAGATAATGCTTCACCAGCCTTTGTAGGAGTGTTGAGAAATCCCACCTTATACCCCACTCTCATAAGACTATGAGCATTTTCTTCTATGCATTTATCATAGTTATAATTGTGCTTTTATTGGCATGACTATGAAAAATTACTTTATGAGAAATGGTTACATTGTAAGTTTCCTAAGTGCCTACCACAATGCTTGCCACGTAGAAGGGACCCATAAATATCTTCTGAATGCATTAATGACTTGGCTTTAAAGCAATGATGGCTGTGGTCTTGGATCACCATCCTGAAGTTCACCACTTGTTTCAGTAAGCAGCAGTGGCTTGCTGGTGGGATGTCATGCTTTGCTGGTTGCATTCAAGCATGGTGGGTGACTGTGGAAGAGAGGTTTCATTTGTTTGCAATAGTCTTGGGCTGTGAGGGATCAAAGTCTAGGGGATTAAATAACTGATTCCTTAATCAACAGAGTCAGAATGACTTCAAAGAGATTTCTGCATCGGAAGATTGGGCAAGAGTACAGAGGAGGGTCAAAGTCAATGTAGGAAACATTAAATCTTCTGTTCTGACTTTATGGAGCTCTGTTTCCACCACGTTGCAAATGTTTCTAGTTTAGTTCCAGGCATGTGCCCAAAGAGAACAATAATGACTAGAATTACAAATTGTGAGAACTAAGGGAAGACTTGGAAAATGGCTTGATGTTTGTTTTTTCCTCAGATGGAGACCTAGAGAAGAATTGCACAGGATCCCTGTGCTTGGTGATAGGGTCTGGTGTGGAAACCCAGTGCTCTTTCCATCAGACTAGATCCCATATTTTTACTACAGTAGTCTGCTGCATGTCTACCTGGGGCCACTCACTCACATGCCCCACCACCTAGGGGCAGGAGACCCAGACAATTCTCCTAACATTTCAGAACGTCACATTCTTTATTCCCACACACAGGGCAGTTCTCGATAGTGTCTAAAGTCCCTTTAAACAGCAGATAATTGCTATTCTCGATTAACCTTTTGCTCTTCCCAAGCAATGTGATTCCATGGACATTATTTCTAAACCAGAGTCTTGTACTGAGCAGTTTGATATGGAACTTCCAACATTAATAGTGTTAACAATGAGCAGTGCTTATATAGCACTTCCTACATGCTGGACAGAGTTCTAAATTACATACAGTAAAGAATTTAATTCTGAAAGTGACCTTATGGGAAACACTATTATCTTCTTCCATCTCACACATGGGGACATGGCCACCCAGAAAATGTACACACTACACACAAAATCACATGGGTCCTAAGTGGTAGGGTTTGAACCCAGGCGTTCTGTCTCCACAGTCCATGACAACTTTGCTTAGAGACAGCTGTTTGTGCAATTTGGACTTTGTCTTTTATATTTAATTGATTATAAATTATTTGTTTCCCCAAAGGATTTTGAAGTTCCTTACTGTTGCACACACTATACCATTTACAAAATAGAAGAGAGAGTATGGGGGAAGGAGAATCAATGGATAAGGTTAAGGTGAATGCCAAAAAAATCTTTTGGACTTTTTATTAATATGTGGTTCTGAGTGTTGTGATAGGTAATAAAAAAGAGAAAAAGAAAAGGAGAAAGAGGGACATAGAGACAGAGAGAGAATGGTAGAAGAAAAAGGAGGAAGAGGAAGAGGAAGAAGGAGAAGGAGAAGGAGAAGGAAAAGGAAAAGCAGAAGGAGAAGAAGAGAGTCTTGTAGTTCTGCAGCCCAGAAGTCCTAAATCAAAGTGTTGGCAGGGTTGGTTGCCTCCGGCGGCAGTGAGAAGCCATGCCCGCTCCTGGCTTCTGGTAGTTTGCTGAAAATGTTTGGCGTCCCGTGGTTTCTACAGTGTCATTCCCATCTTCCCATGGCATTTCCCTGGTACATGTATCCGGGTCCAAATTTCCCTTTTGTATAAAGACATCATTGCCACTGGAGTAGAGCCTCAACCTCTCCCAGCACGACTCCATCTTAATACTGACATTTGCCATAGCCCTGGTTTGGCAGACTGCCACACCCGAGGCACTTGGGGTCTCACCTTCAGCATGGGAATGAGGAGAGCCACAATCCAACTCATAATAATAAGGGGCAGGGTCTTTTCTCCTGCCTTCTCTGTAATGAAGGTTGGCACCCCTGGCCTCCCTTGCTCTAGCATCGTCTGGTTTCATCTAATGGGGAAGCCCTGGTTAGAAATTTGAAGTGGGAGAAAGGAATGTCTTTTCCCTGCTTCTTTCCCTGAATAATCATCCTGACTCAAAATGCAAGAAACAATTTCCCGAGCTCTCTGGTTTCCACATTTTTATTTTCTACATGGAAATCTCCTTCACATTATACTTCATACTTGTGTAAGTCAGGAGGTAGGAATTCATTTAATGTTTTTCTATATGGTCACTGGTTGAGCTACCGTTCTCTGTCCAGTTCTTTCCTACTGATTTGAAAGGTTATCAGATCTATAATACGCTGTTTTCTTCTTGTTGCTGTTGTGTGTGTGAGATAGCGTGCTGCGGATTTACTGTGCCTTCTACCCATTCCAGATTCAAATGTTGAAATCCAAACCCCCTAAGCTGGGGCCTTTGGAAATAATTAGGTTTTGATGAGATTATGAGGACAGGGCCCTCCTTGTAAGATTGGTCTTCTTTTTGTTTTCTCCTTAAGTTCTTTTATTGGTACATGTTAGGTATCAATACGCTTACATTCATCACTGGGTGCTTGTAGCTGTCCATGATGTATCTTGGTACTCATTTTTTCCCCATTACCTGTGCACCCTTCACCCCCTCCACCTTTCCCTATTTACATAGACTTCATTTCCATTTTTTTCTTTTCTCATAATCTTTCCTTTCCCTTCTTCTCTTTCCCCTTCCCCTCCTGCCACCCCTACCCCTTTGAAGCATTTCCTATTTCAAAGTATCAATTATTCATTATTAATCCTTTTAATCCTTAATTACACTTTCAGTTTCTCACACTAGAGAAACTATCTGGTATCTACACATGTGTGTCCTATTTATTTCACTTAAGAGTATTGCCTCAATATGCATCCATTTAGCTATAAATGTCTCTAGTTTCTCGTTCTTTATGGCTGAGTAGTACTCCATTTTACCCAAAAAACCACATCTTCTTTATCCAGTTTCCAGTTGATGGGCACTTGGGCCATTTCCAAGCTTTAGCTATTACAAACTGTGCCACTATAAACATGTGTGCACATATATCACTGTGGTATGATTCTTTTAATTCTTTGGGGAAGATACCCAGCAGGGGACTAGCTGGGTCAAATGGGACCTCTAGTCCTAGTTCTTTGGGGTATCTCCATACTGATTTCCACAGTGGTTGCACCAGTCTGCACTCCCACCAACAATGGAGAAGGGTTCCTTTCTTCCCACACCCCCGCCAGCATTTGTTATTGGTTGATTTCTTGATAGCAGCCATTAGGATTAGTGTTCTTTAAAGAAGAGATGAGAGAGAACTTGTTCTCCTTTTCTTTCTGTCATGTGAAAGCACAGAAAAAATAAAACTATCCATAGGTTAGGAAGAGATTCCTCACTAGGAACTGGCTGGCAAGCTTTAGCCCCCAGAACAATGAGAGATGAACTCCCATTGTTCAGTTCACTCAGTGTATGGTATTTAGAGCTAGCTAGGGCAGATTTTTTTACAACTTGATTACTGGAGTAATAAATACTTAAAAATACCCAAGTTGCTGTGGAACTGACTAGTGAGTAGAGCCCAAGGGAGTTTTGAGGTGATCTTAGAACCAGGTATCGATGTTAAGGGTCATCAGCTCAGAAATACAAGAGCTGACCCAGAGAGAAAGTATGTATCTTCTTAGCGATCCTATCAATAATCATAAACAGAGTAGTGGTATAAGGACGACATGTTATGTGACAATGTGGAAAAGTCAGTATTTGTTGTAAAGTGGCAAAAAAAAAAATCTTGGCTTCATGGTGTTCATGTCTGGTGTTTTGTGAAAGTTGGAACCTCCAAGCCATGAAATTGGATATTTAGTTTAGGAGGTTGCCAAGAAAAGTGTTGAAGGAGCAGATTGGCTCCTTCTTATAGCTCATGGTAAAATGTAAAAGGAGAGAGGTAAGTTGAAGAAGGAAAGCAAAGAGAAACCAGAACTTGAAAACTTAGAAAAGCCTTAAGATCTTAACCTATTCATATTGCAAAAAATACGAATGCTTCTTCTGAGAATACTAGAAAGTGGCTGAACCACTTAATAAGATGAATACTGTGGGTGTGAAGTGATCCATGGATCTAATCGGCCACATTGGCAGAAGCTAGGAATGGAGATGAGGTTCTACTAGTGGAAAGATTGTCACCTGGGACAAAAGCTAACAGAGAAAATGGGTGGCAAGAAGAAAGGCTGTCATACTTCTTGAATTTTACTGGTTGGGATGATAGAGCAACTTGGCTATAAATGTGTGCGGGTCTTCAAGAAGAGAGATAAATGACTCTAAAGGTGATTCATGGATCACCAAGGCCACTACCTTGGAGTGAACAGGATACACAGCCTTTGCTCAAAGTTATGGGGGAATTGAGGCCCGTTGTAGCCTCGGAGAAACATGAACTTTGAGAGCATGACCCTTGACCAGCAGGTTTTGGTTATATGACCTTTTATTTGTCCAGGTCCTTGAGGGTAGAATTTCATCACAGAAGGTCCGGAAGACAGAATAAGAAGCCTGAGAGGAGTGTTCTCAAGACTGAAGATCTCACGTAGTTTTCCTTGATAGGGTATGGACCTTCTGGGGATCCATCACCCCTTTCTGCTTTCACGGAATACCCTATGCTTGGACCATCACTTTATTTTGGAAGGATAACTTGACTAATATAACAAGTTCATGGCTGGGAAAGTAATATATTCAGAATGAATCAAACCTTGAGTACCACAGACTGACTGGCATAAATGACAGAAATTTATTTTCTCAGATTTGAAGTCTGGAAGTCTAAGGTCAGGGTTCTAGTTCAGGTTCTAGTGAGGCTTTATGCTTATTTTAGCTTTATAGGGATTTCAATGTGTCTTTAATGTGCTGTTCAAAATATAGTTTACAGAATCCTGTGTTTTTCTGAGCACTTTTTGGGGAGTGTACAAGGTGAAAACTACTCTAGTCATATAGTTAGAACCTTATTTACCTTTGACTTTTGGTATTTATACTGAAAGCACAAACTAATGTTGAGTAAAACTGCAGGTATCTCTATGTGAATCGAGGCAGAAACACCACAATGGGCTGGCAATCACTGTATTTGTCACAGCTGTAAAATCACAGCTCAATATTTGTATGGCTATTTTTCTCTAAGAATGTCCTTAAGAAAGAAGAAATCATGAAGTATTTATTAATTTATTAAATTTTGTCCTTTGAGTACATATCTTTATAATACACTCCACAGTGAGATGAGATCAACGAGATTTGTTGTTGACGATAACATTGAAACATTCAAGTCCAAATTAACATTTTGGAAAAATTTCTTCTGCTGCTCTGAGTATGACATCCTCCCCACACTGACTGACTTTTCTGATGAGTTAAGTGGTGTGTTAACATTTCTCAAAATTGCCCAGTGACACATGTCAACATTTGAAAGGTCTGTGTAACTCAGTGAACCAAATGGCCAGTGTGTGATGTTGCTACATCAAGCGTGAGTAAAACTTCATTCAAATTATGAATTTTAATGTATAGATTTTAATGTATCAGAATAAAAAACGTTCATTTTCATGGTTTCATACTCTACACTGAAACTGTCCTTTAGGAAAGTATAACTTTTTAAGTTTTATAATATTAAAGAACAACCATAATCATTTAAAAAGTGTTACAAAGTCACCCCTTGGTATCTGAGGGAGACTGGTTGCATGATGCCCCATAGACACCCAACTCTGTTGATGCTCAGTCCCTTGTAAACAACTGTATAGTGTTGGCATACAGCCTAAACGTATGTATACATTAAATCATCTCTGAATTACAATACCTAATGCAATATACATGCTGTGTAGATAACTGTTGCACTCTAGAGAACAATGACATGGAAAAATAGGCACATGTCAGTATATACACATTTTTTCCTAAAAGTTTTCCATCCGTGACTGGTTGAATTCATAGATATGGAACCCAAGGATGCAGAGCACAGACTATATTAATATCACGTTCCTTTTCCTCAAACATATTTGTGTGAAGCCAAGTTTGTCCTCACATACTTTAAGCAAAACCCTGTATCTCAAAAGATTAAATGCAGAAGCAGATCTTAGCATCCACATTTTTTTCTATTCAGCCAACACTAAAAGATTTTAAAAATTCAAAACAATGCCACTGTGCTCCCTATTTCACTTGTTTTGTCGTGCAAAATATAATTATATTTCACTTAAAATTTCCTGTGTATATTACATTTAATAAATGTGTTGTTGTTAATTTTAAATATATGAAGGTTAAAAATTTTTTTTGTTTTTATTTCTAATGTAGTATTAATAGATACAGCCCACAGAAACAGAAGTCTTCTGTAATCTTGAATAGTTGTTAAAATGTGAAATGTCTGGAAACCAAGAGTTTTGACATTTGCTTAGCGGTTAAGAATGTGGACTCCATGACCAGCTGGCCTAGGTCCAAGTTCCATCCACTCCTTCCTGGACTGTTTACTCCACTAGATTATTTGACCTCTCTGGGCTTCACTGCCAAATGAAGATAGCAAGGTTCTCATGAGGGTGAAATATAATACATACAACATGCCCAGCGTTCTGCCTGGCACATAGTATGAGCTACACATGTTATTATTATACCCATCCATGACACTAATAATACTATCAGCATGACTCTGCTTTGGTGGACACTATTTATTGAAGTTATCATGTGAAATCTATTTCAAGAAAGAGCGAAGGCCATACCATAGCTGGTGGGAACTCTCCTAGTAATTCCAGATGATGCATGTGAGTAGCTGCAGCCTTGGCTTCTTTCCAGCTGAGACTAGCTGCTGCTGGGTCCCCACCTGGGCTTCTAGGTGAGTGGCCTTGGTGTATTCAGGTTCACAGGTGACTCCTCATTCACGCCTACTGTCTCTCCCTGCTTTCCAATCCTTATGCCAAGAGGGTTCAAGAAGCTCCCATTACCAGCCTGTACCTCCATCTGTGCCATACCCCAGAGGAAGGTTTTAGATTTGTCCCTAGCTTTCCAAATCTGATCTTCTGTCTTTTCCACTGCGGGGTCTTTGCCCAGCCATCCCTCTTACTCCTGTGTGATCATTCCTGAATCTGGCAGCTCTTTCTCTTATAATGTACTGCGGAGCAACCCATTGCATATAGTTTCATCGACAACAGATTTTGAATTTCATTGTAACAATTGTTCTTGCATTCTTCTTGTCACTTTTGTGACATTTTCAAGAAGAAAATGTGAGACAAGCACAGACATCTTAGATCCTCAATGTAAGACAGGCATCTGTTTTCACATTGGCAAATTCTGTTTTAACATAGGTCACAGTGCACATCATTTTCATGTTCTCAATATCTGTTTTGAGTTGATGAAAAAACCCATAGGAAAAGAGTGATATAAGGATTTGTTCTTATTAAATTATACTTGTGACTTGATACTATTCTCACTAAACTGTATGACCTAAGCTGGTTTCAGCTTATATCATCGTGTCCTAGTTTGGGTACATGTATTATATGGAAACAGAAAAGCAAAGCAAACATTTTCCTCCAAAGAGCTTGCTTTGGGGAATTTCTCCTGATTCTCGCTCCAAGGTTACCAAGTATTTCTTCCCTGTTAAAAGTCTCATTTTCTTTCCCAGAAATCAGATCTCTCATCTAACCTCAGCCATGTCCCTCCCCACAAAATATATATATGAAGGATGGAAAAGGCTTTAAATTTTGGAAACATTTAAAAGGGAATGGAAAACTTTGGATGATTTTAGAAGGTTATTCAATCAGAATAGCTTCCCTTGATTATACACCTTTTCTTTTCTCTGGTGTTTCAGCCTTAGCAAACGTGGTTTCAATTTCGAATACTACCTGTTGTTAAATTATTTTCCACCAAACCAAAAAAAAAAGAGTAATGGATTCCAGATTCAGTATAACTTCAAGAAACCTGAGATATTTTAGAGCTCTGGAGGATAATGAAATGTTAGGAGAACTTCAAAGCCCCCCCTCCCCCCAAAAAAGGGAAATACTCAATTTCACATCTTGAGAACTCTTGGCTATTTTTCTAACTACAAGAGAGTTCAGCCTTTCTCAACCATAGAAACAGGTGAAAATTGCAAGTTAACAGCAGAACACTTTCCACTGTTATACTGGGTTGCCTTTTCTTCCCTTCCAACAAATCTAGAGCTATAGCATGATTAATTCCCATTCTTCTATACTGAATGCAGTCAGTCAATGCATTCTGTGTTTCAGTCCTTTTTAAATGATCGTTCTCTTCACATGGCAGTTGTACATGGTTAAGTGGCTGCAGGTTTGGGGTAGACAGGCCAAACATTGTGGACCTCTGTAGCTGTCTTGTTCAGCCTTCTCACTCCTTTTGATTGCTGGAAATGAAGGTGAAACTGCCAACAAAGGTGAGTCTGGATTTGAGTTTTAAAATTTGAGCAGATGTCAACTATCTACAAGTATAGAACTGATGATTAACTCTATTGCTGGCAGTGATAAAATGATAATAGTTCCAATACTTAGCAGAGATGGAGGAGGATAATTCCTGGCATAGAAAACCAGTTTGGAAGTTGGGAAAAACATGCTGGATCATTTCTCTGTAAGGATTTACTTGAGCTAAAATATTTGCTCTCTCTGCTTCAAAAGTGGTCTGTCACATTCCTCCTCTGAGGGGATGCTGAAGAACTCTGTACTTTCAAAAAAGCAAAACTTTCAGGATCAGGAAATTTAATCCATCCCTTCCTTCCTCCACCCACTTTTGTTTTTGTTTATATTTCTGGAGCTGGAGATTTAACTCAGTGCCTAATGCTCTAACGCTGAACTTCGTCTCCAACCCTACCAGTATTTTTAAGTGCAAGGTTATGGATTGCAATTTTAGGATCATGGTTACTCCATATATTGGACTTCTGATATGCCATGAGGGTGGTTGTGGGATGAAGGAGAATGTTTTAGTTAATTTCTGGTTGCTGGGACAAAATACCCGATACCTGCACATTAAAGGAGAGCTTTATTTTGGCTTATAGTTTGTAGAAGCTTCAGTCCGTAGTTGGCTGGCTCCAAGGCAATGGAAGGTATGGCAGAGGAGAAACAGTCCATGGCATGGTAGAAAGTGTGATCTTTCCCTCTTATTTCCCTTTTAAAAACTTCATCCAGACTACAAGCCTATTGGTCAGTGCCACCCACACCCAGGGCGGGGCTTCCCTCTTCAGTAAATCCATTTTCCACATCCAGAACTGTGCCAAACCAATCAGTGGACTAATCTCATGATCTACTATTGCATACCCACCATCCAGCCACTCTCAAAGCCCCACTGAGTGAAAGAGGCTTTGTGGAGACAAGCCATAATGGAGGGTAAAGGTTCAAAAGGTAGGAATTGAAGAAAGGGGAGTGATATTAGATGATATTAAGAGGAGGAAGTAGCTGATTTCTGGGAACCTCAGTAGAAACTAGATGGCCTACAGTGTATCCCTTTAGCCAGAAATAAACATGCTAGTTCCACCCAACTTACATGGCTATGAATCTTGGAACCCCATGACCTTGCATTTAAATCCCAACTCCACCACTACTTAATTAGTTGTTAGGTATATGAAACCTCCTTGTACCACCTTTAGAATTTTCACTGTCGTCTGCAATTGCACTCTTGACCTGTCAAGATATTGTTTGCTGTTTACACACTCTGCTTCCTTGGGCACGGCATGTGTATGAATCATCAAGTCCTCATCCCATGACTCGGATGTGCCTGTGTCCAACTACAACCCCAGCCTTCACCCTGAGGATCTGGAGCAGTTTTTGTGCACAGTGAGGAGAGTAGATGGCTGAAAATGCACCTCCGGGAGGCAGGAATGCTACAGGATAGGAGGAGGCAGAGCAAGCATAATCACATCTCTAAGCCCCTGTAGCATGCTTTGTTCATAAAACTAAAATTAAGACATAAAGTTATTAGGAATGTTATAATGATAACTTCAGAGAATTAACTTTATATATAAGATTCCTTTTGGAGCAGGAAGCCTGTGCAGGTTAGTGTCCCAAGTGTGTCCTTGACCTTACAGCCCTTTATCTCCTCAAGGGAAAGTATAGGGTACTTCACTGTCTGTTGAAGAGCAGGAGTTCTTAATCTTTTTTATTATGTAGGCTCCTTTGGCAATCTGATGAAACCTAGTGACTGTTAAGAATGACTTTTAGTACATTATGTGCAGTATGTTTAAAATATGCCCTTCCATGCAATCCCAGATTTTTTCTTTTTATATAAATTCTTGCACAACATAACTGGCCAACTATCAGGTGACTCCATGGCCAGTAGCTCTTTTTTACTGAACAGTTCATCCACATGTTATCATATTGGTGACTGAACTGTCTCCAATGCATTCCAGTATATCCCATCTATAATCCTTGTTGATCAATGTTTGGATATGGTTTAGTTAAAGATCATTCCAGAGCATAATGTTCTTATCAAACTGAGCAGCAAGAGCGGTTACTCTGAAAGCCTTTTAAAATGACTCTGACTCTGAAGCTTTGGGACCTCATTTGTCTTGGAGAATGTAGAAGAGAACTGAGTTCATAATTGGCTGTGTTCCCTCAGTTGGCTGATATATTGTGATTTTTTAAATGTTGCTAAAAGAAAATGAAATAAAAAGAGAGTAGGGGCAACACTACATTTTTTTTGAATTCCTAGTATAGCATTTTCATGATAAAAATAAGATGGAAGAAACCACTAGGTTTCAGACAGAAATTAGCAGGGAATAAAAGAAGGTAATTTTTCCCCTTCCAAATTAATGGAATTGTATGCATAGACAACAAACAATTGAGAACCCTCCATCAGTAAATGTGCAGAAAACCTGTGATGTTGTGTCTGGATGTTCCCCCAAAGCCTCATGTCATCACAGGTGGGGCTTTTCAGAGGTGGCTGGATGAGGGGTGTGTAATGCTGGGATTAAGGGTATGTGATTACTAAATTAGTCCACTGGTTGATTTGGCATAGTTCTGCTTGTGGATAATGGGAAGGCCCACTCTGGGGGTGGGTAGCATCACCCAATGGGTGAGTAACCTGTACATATATAAAGTGACAGAAAGAAGGCAGGCCTACTGCTGCTTCCTTGTTACTTCATCGCTTTGCTGCCTTCCTGCCTTCTGCCCACCATGAACTGTTTCTCTTCTGCAATGCCACTTTGCCTTGGAGGCAGCCAACTATAAACTGAAACCTGTACAAAGTGTGAGCCAAAATACACTTCTCCTCCTTTAACTTTGGATTTGGGTATTTTGTCTCAGCAATGAGAAAAGTAACTAAGACATTATTCATCCTTCCCTTGCTCCATGTGTAATGGCACACTTGACATATTTCTGGTTGTTGTAGAATAGGGTCTTAGGACATTAGACAGCTGGGGCTGTAATTCTAGCTGGTGATTGAGGTATCAAAACTGCCCTCTGGGAATGTGGTACCAAAGAACAAGGAGTAAAAAGCACTGAATAAGAGAAACTTCAAGAATATTCTTTTGAAGTATCTGATCATCTGTGACTATTTGATTGATAGCAGAAGCAGCCACCCAGCCCAATTATAGGTGGACTCTGCTACTGCATCCTAATCTTATTTTGTTTGGGCTCAGTAAGAACCTGAAAATAAATCTAAGAAAGAAGGTAAAAATTCCTTTTCAAAGTTTTGTTTTGCCATCCTTTGGTGGAATACCATCATTTTAATGCATTTCAGTTCTTTCATCTGAGGATCATGAAGTGTGACCTCAAATGGTTTCCAGATGCCTCATTGAATGTGTACTGGGGGAAGATAAGTTTATTTTGTTTGCTACAGATATTAAGTTCTATTATTTATATTACAGAAGAAAACAAACAAATGGGGTCTGAGAGCATCTTTCCTATTCTACATCATTTTAAATAAAAATGGAAAAAATGTAGCCATATATAGTCAAACATTATTCAGGAAATAATTATTTACAACTGTCTGATATTTGTTATTTTCAGCCATAAGCAGAATCACCTAGATTATTTTTGACGTGCTTCAACTGATTAGCTTATTTCTGATTCTATAGTGAAATGTTCTTTTTGTTCCCATTCAGTCCTACCGAAGTACTTTAGTATTATTCATTTCTTAGCTATGGTACCCACTATCTTTCACTTCTTATGATATTAAAATTTTATATCCTACTTACTTCTGAAAGTGCTCAAGGCAGAGAGCACCCTTTCTGAGAATAACCAGACCATGGCAATTTTTCTCCCTCCTATGACATGTCGTCTTCCCTGACTCCATGAATATGAATGATCTCACTTCCTGCCTCTGCAGCTGACGAAGTGTCATGAAATTCAAAGGAAAATGAGTTCCCAGTTCTTCCACCTGACATCACTAATTCCCTGCCTCTTTGAGAACTGACCCTCAAGGTGTAATGTAATACCTGAAAGAGGAGAAATCACAAACTTGTGTGAAGTTGACTTTCAGCACTGCCATGATGTTCTCCAACTATGAAACACTTTGAGCCAGCTGGCTCCTTATTTACTCATTTTTTCTGCAATTTAATAGGATGGGTTGTTTGAAAGATCATTCATAGGGTTGGTGGAAATACACTGATGTCAGGTCCTAAAGATACTATACTTAAGCATCAAGTGCTAAAAAAAAAAAAAAATATGAAATTGTTTCCAGCCAACACACATTTCCTAACTGGTTTTCCCACAAATATTTTATCCTAAGCATTATAAACTCACTTCTGATTTTTGTGGGTCTTATTTCAGTGGGTACATTACAAAGAATTCTTTAAAATAAAGATTGTATTGTAAAGACAGGAAACACTAGGAAGGCAACTAAGGAGAAAATGATAAGCAATGCTTTCATCTTTCAAGTGATTTTCAGTAAATCCCAACTGGGTTACAACCAACTCGGTTATCAGGTGGTTACTCAGGAACTACAGCATAGATGACTTATACAATGTTCACATTGCTATCTAATTCTTAAAGTATCCCTGGGGATGATTTCATAGGACAGTGATTTTTAAAATTAAAGAATAAACATTATTCTTATTCTCAGTAGAAACTTAACTGCTTGAGAAATTATTATATTTTATTAGTATTATTATTACTACTTTTGGAAGAAAATAAATTCTAGGAAGTAGACGCCAATGAATATGTCCAGAAGATCCATAGATATTTTGATCATCACTACAATAGCAACAACAGCAAGGCCGTCATCACTGACATTGGGTACCTATTTGGTGTTAGTCGCTAAGCTCAATGGAGCATTTTCTCAGATACCCTGCTATGTAAACACTGAAATAAATGCTCACACAACCTGAGTACATTGCCAGGGCCACATATAGCTAAGTTGCTGCCAAGTGAGTATTTTAACCACACAGGGTTGGTGGACTAGGTTGTTTTTCTCCTCTCTCTTCTCTGTCAGACCCCTTTTTCTGAAGCTTGTCAAGGCACTGATAGGACCACAGTGTAATTAGCTGCCAGACCTCTAAGAGACTCAGTAACAACAGAAACGTTATGGCTGTATCACAGGCACACACAGGTAAAGAAACAATACCAACCTTAAGAAATTACTGTGGGTTTTCAGAACTTAAGGAAATTGGAAACTTACTTCTCTTGATAAAATCTTTAGAGAGCTAACTAACCAAAACATAAAAGGAAACAGGATTAAGAAAACAATAGCACATTCCATTAAGAGATAGAGAAAAATTGTGAGTTTGGTTGAAAGAAGCAGAAAGAAAGCTTAATAATAGGTTTTCAGATACTTAGGAAAGATTAGTTACCACCTATTTCCTCTGTAAGCAGAAGAAAAGGACCTTGGTTTAAAACAGAGATAAGTAAAAATTAGTAAGTATCTGTGGAATTAAGACTCCAGGAGGAATAGTCTATGTCTATGGAGTCACAAACTCTTTTTGTTTTAACAAAATGTGAGGCTCATTGTTTCCTGGAAATGGTTCTTTAGTGCTTGAGAAATCGTACATCACAGTGGCTAAGAGTCAGGGCTCTGTAATCTAACCAGCCTGGTTTGTCTTTCAGCTTTACCACATTCATGAGCTGTGTGAAGTTGAGCAGGTTGCTTAGCTTCCTCAAACCACATTTTTATTATTCCTATGCAGGGGCTATGTTATCCACAAGAAAAGTGTACATCACGCTCTTAACACAATGTTCACCCCATAGTTACTACATGCTAGTTCTTACTATGGCTATTGCCTTGTTTAGCTGCATGGTGCCCTGGCAACAGGACTGTGGGTTCCATTGTATCACCACTCCCCTTCAGGCAAAAGGACACACAACAGACATTTGTCATTTTCTGGTTTCCCCAAATTTAAATACCTTTTATACTCGGCAGGAGTCACAAGGTTGGGACAAGTCATGGGAAAGCAGATTCAGTATTCTTTCTCCCAACATCTGGCAGTTAGAATGGAGACATGTGACCTTGAGAGAGTGAGGAAGCAGGCTTGGAATATGGAGCAGTGATGACCGAGAGCAAAGCCTCTAGAGACTGCTTCCTGCTTCTGTGACTGGAATGAAGGTGTGGTGTACTCAGTGTGTAGCTGGGTGTTGTAGAATATGATTGGACAGTAGCCAGTCTCTAGTGGTAATGATACCTATAGTAGCATCTTAAGCATCCTATTTCTGTGGTGGGTTTCTGATGATCTCTGGCTTCCTTTGGCTTTTGTCTGTGTTCCCAAGTTTGTTTCTCTACATATTTTAATAATTCTGTGATTCATCCTTCAGCTATATTTATGAAAATTCTTCAGGACAATCTCCCTACTCCCAAACAAAGCTCAGTGACATCCAATACAAGCATGTACTTCAAACTCCCATGAATACAGATTATAAGAGATCAGTTCCTCTAGGTTGAACTTGACACAGATTGATTCTAAACTTTGGTTAAGCCTATGTCTGCTCCATATTTTCCTCAGCTATTGGACCAGCAGCTACTGGAAGCCCATCTTTCTGAAATCAGGCTAATTGGCCAAATACATTTCAAGTCTCTGCCTACATCACACCTTCTAACATCCAACTGGCCTAGGCATATCACATGGTCAAACACCAGTAGGGAAGGAAATACATGCTTCATCCGGTGAACAGAACTGCAAATTCTCGGCAAACAGATACTTCAAAGGCTAAGGTTGTGAATAGAAGGAAAAGTGAAGAACTGAGGATAAGAAAGCAACTGACCACATACATACACTTTTTCAATATCCTTCCAGCAGATGTATTTTCTGCTTAAGTTAGGATTTGTTTCTATGTTGTTGTAGCAAAGAACCATCATATATAATGTAGATAGTATCAAGGGAGTGAATTATATTTCCTTAGAGTTTAGGAGAATCTCAGATTTGTTATCTGGTGGGACAGAAATAAAGCCAATGAAAATCAAGCATCTTCCTGCGTGTTAAAGGATGGAAATATATCAGCCTATGACATACAGTTGCAAAACAATTTGTTAAATTATTTCCTGTAGAGATCAAAAGTGTCCAATGACAGCCAGTAAGTGTCCACTGCTACATAGTAGTATAAAGAACACACATTATTACAAAGAAATGCAGGCTGTGGTGATCACATCTAACACTACTGTATAGTTTAAAAAGGAATCATTAGTTCAAATCATCATATTCTTGTCCCAAAGCACAGACTTAAAGCTTAGAATTCCCTATGGCTAGTAAAATAGCTTTGTTATACACTTTATTCCTGCAGTGCTTAGGTCATGAATTAAAAAGCAAATGTGAAAGGATTCTATACTTTGCCAAATCACAACACTGTCTGAGCATCCAATATTTCCAAATGTCTTAGGGCATTAACAGAGAAAGCATGGGCTTCTGAGAATTGAAATGGACACCTATGAAGGAGCATTTGGAAAAACTGAGGCTTGCCAAGATTCACAATGGTGCCGAGCCTACCCTTGCCACCTGAAAGAAGCTCATTTTCTCTGTCTGAAGCTGTTCTGGCTTGAATGAAAGATACCATGTCCCTCTTCCTTAATTTGCAAAAGGACCTTGATTTTTCCCTCTATGCCAGCCCTATTTTTCTCCAGACCTATAGATATAGTCAGACTGCAGAATGCCTGAGGGGTCTGAAGACATCTCACACACAAATAACATGACATCTTTTGTTCATTTGTATCAGTAACAATAATAAAAAAAATCTAAGCAATATGTGTGGGACTGGATTCCAAGGATGCTAGAACAAATGCAAGAGGATATGAATATAGATCAGAGTGATTTGTTTTAAAACATAGAAGGCATGAGAGACTTTGAATTCAGTGTGCTAGTTAGATTGGCAGGAGTGTTTTTAATATTTGCTTGATCTATGTGGTCCATTCTAATTTTTTTTTTTTTTTTTGGTACTGGGGATCGAACTTGGGTCCTTGCGCTTGCAAGGCAGGCAGCGGAACCACTGAGCTAAATCCCCAGCCCTGGCCCATTCTAATTTAATGTTGGATGCCATATTTTTTTTTTATGTAACAAAGATGGAAGTGCTGAGGTGGATTTACTGTGTATAACTTTTTCATCATTTACCTATGCTCTCCAGGAAGGCACAGAGATACGTCCTCTCTCAAGCCTTAAAAAGCCATTTGTGGAGGATGCATGAGTATTTCTAAATCACAATTTTTGCTGATGTTTCCAACAGGCTGATGATGCTGGTTGAAGAAATGCAGTTAGTACAGGCTCTCCAACTTCAATGGTATTAGTGAATGTAGGTGATAGATATTAATAAATAGCACATGATCACCAGAAGTGTGATGGAAAAGGTTCTCCCATATTGGGATCAAGGTAGGGAACTACATGCCCTAACTCACAGTGAGCTTTGATTATGATTTTAGGATCATTTTAGGTCCTAAGACTTAAAAGGTATCTTACTAAGCAGGTATTTTCGTGTACAACTTTTAAAAAATCCAAAGAAAACAATGAGATCCTGAGAATCACAGCTCTGTCAAATTCCCAAATATGTGTCTGTTCACAGATCCAAATCTCTCATAAATTAGATGCCTAGGAGTCCATAAAGAGCCTATCATGGCATCACATGTATGCAATGTGGACATTTATTGAGTCTTCCTCAGAGGAACCTGCAGCCATTTAATATGCTAGTGCTTAGAGGTGTGCAGGTTCTTCAACACAGAAGACCAGAAAGAAACTTCAGCCAGATATGGAGATTAACCAGCCATATGATAAATGAAACTTTGACCTGAGTCTGGCTCACAGTAGATCAATGTCTAACCTCAACTTATAGATATTTCTTTAGCTGCTGAATGTGGTTATACAAATTTTCGGCAAAAATGAGAATTCTTACATGTGTTTTCTGGTCCTCAGAGTAAGCTCCATATTAAAGTACTATAATAAAAGATCCCATTCAGAGGAAAGATAGTAAATACAAAATCCTGAATAGTGGAAGCAATGAAAAACAATGCAAATCCACTGCTCCTACTTTCTCAAATAAACAAGCAAACAAAAGACTAGATAAAACTCAAACCCAAAGCACAACAAGAAAACAGAGAACATCCAAACTCCAAAGCTCTTGTAAGTAGAAAAATTAGCACCACATCGTGGCAAGCTGTCTTCCCTTGTTCTTGGAACAGTTTGGGGGCAATAGAAGGAAAGTTCCAAACAAGGACATGGAAGCAAGTCTTCAGAATTTGTGAAAGCCTAGGTAAAAAAAAATACCAAAAAAAGAAAACCTAAAGAACACAGAATCAAAAATATTGAAATAATGCACTGCTTCAGCTCATTGTCTACAAGGAAACATTAAAATGAATTCAGGACCTAAGAAATCAGTCTTGGGAAAATAATTGTATTAGTAAATGTATTAGTATTAGCAATTGTATATCTGATATACACACCCTAAAGGAGGAGAGATTTATTTTGGTTCACGGTTTCAGAGTTTTCTGTCTATGTTGGCTGTCTCCAAAGCAGAGGCTTCATGGTGAAGGGCATGGTGGAGCAAAGCTCCTCACCTAGGATAGAAGGGAAGCACGGCAGGGAAAAAATGTCTCAGAGGAAGAGGCCAGGATCAGGTGTAGTCCCTGAGGTCAGGGTTCCATGACCATTTAAGACTCACCTGGAAGTGTGTTTACTCATCTCTCAAGCCAATCATGTTATCAGTCAAGATTAGCTATTGTAATAACATTTCAAGGGGAAATGAGAGAAAGAAAAAAAGGGTACCTTTTGCAAGCTGAGTAGAAAAGGGAAAAATAAGCAATAGAAGAAAATTTTGTAGTCCACAGGTTTAAAAAATAAGAGTACAGAGGGACATAACACTCTTTCTCAGACCTTGCCTCTTCTTTATTGTCCTCCACATCCAAATTGGCAAAGAAACCATTTCTTAGTCTAATTGAAGATATGATTTTGAACCTACGCTCTCATAAACCACCCTGAATTGCATGACCTGTGCATAGAATGCCAATGTCAAAACAGTCTCTACCTGACTTCTTACCTATAAGTAACATTTAAAAACATAAAATTAAAACCCAAACAATCCTACTAAGGGAATTTCTTCCAATAAAACAAAAATTTAGAAGATAAAATAGTAAAACAAATAAAGGTCACATGACCAGTTAACTAAGTAAGAAAAATATAATTGAAAACAATGTATAGGACATTTTTAAAAAGCAGGAAATTTTAACAATAATAAAAAGTACATAAAGAGCAAAGGGTCAGAAATAAAGTTGTTGGAATGAAAGACAAGCAAAAAGAAAAATAGTCTGCGTACAAGTGGATTCATTAAAATATGGAAGAGCAACAATATTTAAAAGCACAATTTGTTACTTATACCTGCAGTATTGGCTAGGAATGCTCTAATCAGGCAAACTCATATGCAGATAACAATTCTAAATTTTGACAAAAATACAAAAGGAAATTATTGGAGAGAGAACAGAAAGAGGGAGAATATAAAGAAATCTATGCTTGGAAGCAGATGTTGTAAAGTATGAAATACTTATTTTTGTTATTTTGAACTGATGAATCTTGGACTCAAGGATCTGGGTGGGAAAACTGCAGTCTTTGGGAGTAGAATAGTCAGGAGATTTAGATTAGGAAAGCTGCAACTACTAGGGAAAAGAGTTTTCTTGAATGGGAAAAAGCCAGAGAAGGACTACTTGATTTATGTCTGCTTGCATTTCTTAGTAATTTATTCACCATGCATGACTGGAGGCTAATCAGAACAACTAAAAAAAATTTCTCATTTGAAATTTGAGCTAAATTCTAGGAATACATTTGCAATGCAAGTCAAACTGAGTTAAGAGCTTGGTAAACAAAACAAACGACCCTAAAAACCAACAATTATCAGATTTAAAAGGCTTATCCAATAGCTCTACAACGTAACATTGGAGTATCCACGTTATGATCCATAATTGTCCAATATAAAGAAGTAAAAGCATGAAACCCAGTCTCAAAATGGGGAACGAAGTTGAGATTTTTCAGATATTAGAATTAGCTGTGGAGTATTTCAGGGAAGCCAATATAAATATCTTTGATGATGTAAAAGAATAAATACTTCCAATGAATTAAAAGATATGAAATTGGAGCAGAGAAATGGATAAAAATAACTGTGTCAAAATTTTGGAACTGAAGTCACGAATTTCCCAGATAACAGAATAAAGACAGAAGTGAGACTCTGTGGACTTACAGTCAAGAGAAAATATCCAATTTGAACAAAATAGAGAAAAACAATATAAAAATCAAACAGAATATTGTTGTTAAGTAATATAAAAAGCTCAAACATACATGTAACCAGTCTTGATATGGGGAGAAAGTACGGGGTTGAAAAAAAAGTTTGAAAATAATAGTGGCTATAATTTTTGAAACATAATGAAAGATATATATTGACAGTTTTGAAATACTAAACCTCAAGGAAGAAAAGGGAAAAACAAACAAACAAACAAACAAACAAACATCTATGCTAGGGACATCATCATAATCGGAGTCTGCTGAAAGCCAAGATGAAGAGGAAATCCTGGAAGTGCCAAGAGAAAGATGACAAATTACATGAAGGGGAATGACAATTTGAATGAAGTGACTTCTCATCAAAAGTTATTGATCTTGAAAGAGAATGCAACAACATCTTTCATGTATTGAAAAAAACTATAATCTAATAAAACTTTCTGAAACTGAAAGAACTGAATGTACATTTCAAAAGGACCTATTTACTCCTAGGAAAATTGAACAAAATGATCAACTATGAGCCATGTTTTAAAAGATGATTAAAGGAAAAAGAGAAAATGCCTGAGAGCACTTGGGGAAAATATAACATGTAAGTGGGGAAGGATTAGATTGTCAGATGTCTCAAAAACACACAAAGCAACAGCATAAAGGAGGAGCAATTTCAAGAACCTTGGGAGTGAAAGAAATGAATCAAGAATTGTATGTCTACTAAAATCATCTTTCAAGTTTTGTTGCTGAAGGGAAAGGAATAAATATGAGAAAAGGAAAGAATGGAAACAAAGTCTTTTTAAATAGGGAGGGGTGGAAGGGTTGAAGGGAGGGCAGGGGATGGGAAAAAATAAGAACCAAGATCTATCATGTAAAGGAACAAATTTCCAATGATCAATGTCATCATATTGTATACCTAAAATGTATCAATAAACCTAATGAATAAAAAAAAGAAACAGTTCTGAAATTCAAGAGATCAAGAAATGTGATGCCCATGATCTCCCTTATAAGAACCTACTATATAATGAACTTCAACTGATTAAGAGATGGCTTTGAAAGCTCCAGCAAATTGATAGACCAGGAGCAAAAATTTGTGGAAACAAGACTGAGACAACGGTGCAGGTGAGGAGAGAATAATACTATGTTATACATACTGTGTGTCTCAGGTATTTTCTGACAAAATAGAATTAGGGCAACTAAAATTTGGGAGGTAAAGGTTTAGGGAAAAATGGAAATTGGAATAAAGTCATTGGTTGGGTTGTTTTATAGGCAGTAAGTTTTCCATATCATTAAGAACTTACAAAGAAAATTTGAAAAGAAGATAGAATAAGCACAATCAAAAGGGATAAGTACAAAAGTTACCACTTGCACAACCAATAAAGCTTCCCAGTTGGGTGTGGTGGTGCACACTTGTAGTCCTGGCTCCTTGGGAAGCTGAGGTGGGAGGATCACTTGAAACCAAGAGTTTGAGTCTAGACTGGGGAGCAGAATAAGATCCTATCACCAAGTAAACAAAAACACAAACAAAAATCACACTAAGCTTCCAGAATACTAAAATAAAAATTTAAAATAGACAATAAATACATGATGGTAAAAAGCCAGCTTTCCTTTACAGCAGAAATTAACCTTAATTACATGGTCAAAGCTAACAATGACAGTAATATGACCTACCAACAGCATGTGCTTCCTGATATTAAGGATTAAAGAATCAGTCTTATTTTATTGTATTTCTGTCAACAAGATATAAGTTGAAACAAGGTCTTTGTAAACAGGGAGGGGTGGAGGAGTTGAAGGGAGGGCAGGGGAATGGGGAAAAATAAGAACCAAGATATATCATGTAAAGGTACAAATTTCCAATGATGAATGTCATCATACTGTATACCTAAAATGCACCAATAATCTTAATGAAGAAAAAGATATAAGTTGAACTTAATTACAAGGAGCCACCAAACAAACACAAAGTGAATAGGACACTCTATGAAATAACTAATCTATACTTTTCAAAATTAATTCATAGGAAGCAGAGAAAAAAATTCATGAACTAATTCAATTTAAACATGATTGAAGAGGCAGATCAATTGAATGCAATCATTATCTTGGACTTTTTTGTTTTTGTTATGAAGTACATTATTGTAGAACTGATAACATCTGAAGGAGGTCTATGGAATTACATATTATCCATATTGATTTCCTAATTTTCATAATTTTACTATGTATAAGTAAAATCTACATTTTAAGAAAATATAATATTTACGTTGGAGTAAAGAAATGTCACGTATACAAGTTGCTCTTACATGGCTAAGAAAAGAGAGAGACAGGAGGAGGAGGAAAAAAAATAGGAGAAGGAAAAGGGGCAGATAGGGGAAGGAAGAAGGAAAATGGACAAAGAAAGGATAAAGAAGAATAAAATAAATGGCTATGGTGAAAGGCATCAGAGAATTTTTATAGGATTTGGTAGCTTATGGAAGTTTAAAATAACGTGAAAAATAGAAAACAACAACCACAAATCATTTCTACGGGGGAAAATGTAATATGAGATACTAAGGGAATCCCCATGATGCAAGCAAGACTCAGAAGTTGCCTGGGAGGTAATTACATGCATGTGTTCATTCAACTTTCCAGCTTGACCAGTGGAGAAGATGGCTGTTGGTCTAGCACAGCTCATGGAGAGCTGTAAGTCTCTGCAAAGGGTGGCGCCAATTGAAGCTTCTGTTCTATATGTAGGCTTCATATGAAAACAAATTAATGGAGACCTTGAAACATGGCATATAACTACTGATTTGACAATTCTTTTTCACTGTACATAAAGAGGATCTCTCAGAAAAGAGCAATGTGAATGATTAACTTTCCTTCAGGTCATGAAAACCATCTGTCTTTGTTCCATTTTTTGTTTTATTTTTCATTTGTATGAAGTACATGTTTGTAGTACATAATGATTACATTCATCATTGGAAGTGGGTACATGCATATAACATGCCTTAACTCTGTTTATGTCTCCTCTCCTCCTCTCCCTCCTCCTCCCTCCATTTCTTGGTTCATCTAGAAGAAACTGTGTTTCAAGCCAATGAACGTATGGAATGGGTTTTTGAAGGTGGGACTTTTGGTAACTGACTCTTTTCTTGTGATAACTGCTGATATGAGGACTGTAGCATGAACATCTATCTCTGTCCTTATTGTGTCAGGTATGTATTTATACATTTAAACCGATTTATCATCTATTCTCACTTCTTGCTTATTATTAATGAAAAGTACATTGGATAACATGACCAATGTGTTCATTGTGCATGACAACATGAAATTTATTCAAATGTAGAAGAAGATGCTGGACTTTGAGCAACTTGTCTGGTCTCATGAAGTTTATAATCCTCTCCTTGAGAGAGGTATGGGCCTTTTCAGTTATATGAGTGACCTCTGAATTTTAACGAGAGAGTTACTTTTTTGAAAGTGTAAAAGAATGGGAAAAAGAACCAGTCAGCTTATTCCATGGGCAAAGGTGGACAGTAGTGGGATTTCTTATTTTTCTGGCCAGCATCTGGACTTTGACTCTGAATGATTTAAAAACTGAGGATATTCTGGGAGCATTTGAAGATGGATGCTGCAGAATGAAACATTCAGAGGCATGATTTCAGCAGCCTGTGCTAGGATTTTAGTCATCATTTTTCAAGCCTGGTTTTGAATATTGCTCATCATTTTGAAGCTACCCAATTTAATTCTAATTAACCCATTATCTGATTAAATCAGTTAACTGTATGAAATACAAACTAAGATGCTACAGCAAAAAGAGTCATAATTACGATATTTTCCATCATGTAAGAGCTGAGATATATAAATAATTCAGAGCTGTCAGGCAGCCCTGTTCTCCAACCCAATTTATGGAAGTAGGTCCCTTCTATCTTTTTCACCATCTCTAGGGTATAGTTCTGGTCTTCATTTAGAGGCCAGATCACCAGCACTGTGTCCACATTTCTCTCTGTGGAAGGAGAAGAGAGTAGTGGAACACAAGCAATTTCTCTTAGAGGAACCCCAGGTAATATTTTTTTCTTGCCTTTAATTTCTGAAAATTTAGGTACACAAGCACTCTTAGTGTTAAGGAAAGATAGGAAGTAGAGTCCTTCGCTGGGATGGTCTATGCCTTAATACAACTCCAGAGGGAGAAAGCTCTATTTGCTAAAGGAAATCATGAGAGATAATCACAATGGTGTGCCACATTTGGAAAGAATCAATTTCTGTCCTTTGCAACCTAAACTTCTGAACAGCACAACCACACTGCAAATGTGTTAACTTTATGTTAACTCTCTATGCAAATATTTGAAACTAAAAAGCAGTTTTTACAGTGAGTGATAGTTAATATTTAAATTTCTCTAGCTCCTTCTTTAACTTAAGAGTGCCTGTACCCAGTGAATTTAAATCATGGTCCAGTTTTTAAAATTTTTTCTCACAATGCAGCTGTATAAGAAAGAACTTTGTAGCTCATAGAGGGTTACTATGTACTAGAATAAATCACAGAAAGAGAGACTACAGAACCCCTTACTCTGAATTGTTTTAGAAAATCTAAGACAATGTCATCGTTGGACATGAACTTGTGCCATAAGACTAGATGACACTATGTTGATTCCTGAAATTAAAATGGGTCAACTCCTATGAGTTACTGTTTTGGGAATAACAGCACCGCCTTCCCCCCCGCCCCCATCATTGTGAAGCTAAGTATAAGATGACATTTGAAAAATGAGAAAATAAAGCCTTCTAGATGTCCTCAGAAAAGCTTCCACTAAGAAATTCTAGTACTAGTGCTTCATTTGGGTCTCTTAATCCTTCCTCATGAGGCTTTTTAAAAACTTTGACCAGTTGGAACTCTTTACCTGACCCATTCTTCCTGAAAAATGTATTTGGAGATACTATAATTTGAATCAATGTCACAATTATCCATATTGTAGGGTTTTGTTATTGTAAAGAAAAGGTCCTGTTTCGTGACTCTGTATACCTGGCAAGTCACTGGCACACCTTTCAACTATGCTGGGGTCAGGGGATGCAAGGGGGAGTTGTCTTCAGCCTCAGCTGGGTTGAGTGCCTAGAATTTAATTTGGGGTTAAGAACAGTTCTGCAATTGCAATGTAGATTCTGTTTTGAAAGATTTTAGAAATCCATGGGACTGATGAATATATTATGTATTCATTAAAATACCTTTAATCTTATTTGAAATTAAAATTTACGTAGTGAGTAATAGTTTGATATTTGAGAAGAGATTGGAGGGGAAGTAACACCAATGACAAATTCAAAGTCCTACTGATTCTGCAGAAAAGAATTGCTAGGGACTGATGGAATGTCTCTCTTCGTACGTGAACCAAATTCTTGCTTTCCATTACTATTATCAAAATCACTGAGGCAGGTGACATTGTATATAATAAACTTTATTTTTTGAGACAGCTTTTGACTTACAGAAAAATTGCAAATATAGCTCAGGAAATTCCCCTATGTCCTGAACCCAATTTCCCCTATTATTAACATCTAAAATTAGTATGATACATTTGTCACAACTAATGAATTCATATTGATGAATTATTATTAAAGTCTATACTTAATTCACATTTCCTACTTTTTATGTAAAGAAAAACTTTCTTGTCCTTTTTCTGTTTAAGGCTCTTAACCAGGGTCCCGCCCTACGTTCGGTCATCATGGCTCCTTAGGTTTTCCTTGGCTGTTAGAGTTTCTTAAAATCGCTTGATTTTGATGAGTACTGCTCAAGTACTTTTGCAAAATCTCAAGTGGGATTTGTCTGACTTTTTTGTCACTGTTAGGCTGGGGTTCTGAGTTTGGAGGAGAGAGATTACATACATATGGTTTCGTCACACAATAGAAGCCCACCTGTCATCAATGTGAATGCCACTGTTGATACTGACTTTGAATCCCTGGGTAAGGTAGTTCATCAGGTTTCTCAATTGCCCAGTGCTTTCATAATTTTCCTCTTTCCACACTGTGTTATTTGGAAGGAAGCCACCATGAACAATAAGGAATGTGGGCTAGATTCTAGATTCTCAAAGGTGAACTATTTACATAAAATAGTTGGAACTTTTCTGATTGGGAGATTTTTGGCTTTTCCCTTTTATTTATGCAGTCATTTATTAATGTATATTTGTATAGATTCATGGATATTCTTTTATGCTTTGGGTTATAACTCAATACTAGGCAGCTGATATTTAATTTTTTTTCAATCCTGAACTGTAAATTTCATTTGTAGTAGTACAATGATTTCTCAAATATATTTTGGGAGCTGAAACCTAGGATTTCTAAACTGATATGTATGTTTCATTTGTAAAACTGTTGATGGTGAAAGTATTGTTTATATACCAACTAGATATTTAGATATCCATATCACATAGTTTAAATGCTTTTAAATATTGAGATTATAAATCTTTAAAGTTTTGAACATGTACTTAATGTTTATTTTAAAAAGACATTTTTGGCTACTAAAATATTTGAAACAAGGGCAATGCATTTCAATCTGTAAAATTTATTTTACTTCTACTATGTAATTAAAAATGATCTGGATAATTGGATAGTTCCAAACCCTGTTTGAAGATTGTAAGTTTAATAAATACTAAATAGATGCACTGTATTAAACTTAAGAAAACAAAACATCACAGTCATGATTCTCTGAGACCACTTCACTAAATCCAGATTGTCATCATTTCAAAAAAAAGAACTCTTTCTTTATAAGCACAATCTCTTTCATATTCTGTGGGTATCAATAATTGCAATAAATAATTGTAAATCTCAGGAGAAAATGAGCCATGCCAAAAAGGATTGATTATAAAGTCCTGTCTTGGAAAACCATCCATCATTATAAATGGACCTCCTTGTATTCTGCTACTGCAACCCATCAGCGATCTCTGAGAATTCCTCCCTGAGGTATGGACAGGAGGAACTGAAATATCACTCCATGAATCATCTTTATTCATAGACTAGCAGGGCAGCAGCTCTTAACCTTTTCAGTACCATGGGCTATTTTAAGACTTTGAAAAAATTTATGGCTAGTCAGTCTCCCAGAAAGAAAGCACAAAGCACAAATTGGCTATATAGACTCTTCTTAAAATACACGAAGGGTCCACTACTCCTATAATAAAATTAACTGGTCTAAGTAATTTGCTATACCTGAGCTGGGAGCCATGACAGAGGAGGAATTTGAGTTTCCCTCCCTTCACATATGAGAGGTATACCCTAATTCTTTCCTGACCTGTCAGGCCAGGTGTTTGTGCTGTTATCATTTTTTAAAGGGGCTACTCAATAAACTTAAGTAAGTGAATGAATTAATTATTTCAATGCAGTGGGACACAAGATTTCATATTAGATTCACATTTATAATAATAATATGCACAATTGTAATTTTTGAAATTTTTCTTAAAAAGCAAAACTAATGTAGGAGTGTGAGAAAAAAAATAAAGCCCTACCATTTCTAAAGGTTCATAAAATAAGATGATGAAGTAGAATTTAGTGGTATTGTTTCCCACTTTGTATTGATCTAGTCAACTGAAGTATTGGGATTTGTGGGTCAGCAAAAAGAAGCTGTGGTATTAAGACATGAAAAATTGCTTTTGGCTTTAGTAGAGGAAGGAGAGGCTGAACAGGACCAAATTCTGTCTTAGAACTCCCACAGTGACTCTAAGTCACAGCATTTCTGCATTGAGATTCACTGGGCTGGATTAGCAATTCCTAATGTTCACCACTGTTCAAAGCAACTGTCACAGCCAATAGGGTCGTCCAAATCAAAGGAGATTTACATCAAGTCACAAGCACTGTGTACAAGTAAGCTAGATGCCAGCATCAGATTTTCCTGGGTTGAAGAATACCCAGGCCAAATGATGACAATAGACACATTCTCAGAATTAGCTCTCCTAATATCCTCATACTCAGTCTCTGTGAAAATGTGGTATCTCCTGTAACTCCTGAATTGGCTTGGCCTAAGAGGTGCACTTCTTCACAAATGACAAGAAAAAGGGGTATTGCAGCAGAGATTGATAGTGATTATTAAAATCACTTTCATATATATTTACATAATTGTTGGGAAAATTCTTCTTTTTTTGAGACAGGGTTTCACTTTGTAGTGCAGGCTGGCCTTGAGCTCACTATGTAGCCCAGGCTGGCCTCTAACTCACAGTGATCCTCCTGCTTCAGCCTCCTGAGTGCTGGGATTACAGGCATGTACCACCATGTCTGGCTTGTTGGGACAGTTTAAAATGTTGTAAAGTGATGATTTAAAGATATACAAAATGAGAGAAAAAACATAATAAAATCTCATCTCCCCTCAGATTCAATATTTATAAACCCATGCTCACTTTATTTTTTCTGTATTCCAACTCAGCTACCCCTCCAATGGATTATCTGGAAGCAAGTTCAAATTCGTGTACTTTCACTAATATGTATTTCAATATGCATATCTAAAACGATAAGGATATTCATGGCAAAATCACCACAATATCAGAAAATAAAAATTATAAGTAATTCCTTTGCCATCCCAACTATCTAAGCAATGTTTGTATCTTGAAAAAAAATTTCCTTTTCATTTTTAAAATTATAGAATTATATAAATGCTTGTCAGAAGTACCACAAGCACTAAAGTTATTTTGAGAATAGATATCAAAACTTTTATTAACTACCTTTCCATAATATTGCATATAAAGATACTGTTAATTGTCTGAGAAAAAAATGAGAATCACAAGCAGAAAATCAGTTTTAAATTTTTTAAAAAAACATAAATGTGAACAAAACAACTTCATTACAAAAGTAGAGTGAAAATGAATTATGTGAGAACAAAAAAATCAAAGTGGTCACAGGAAATAGCAAGCATTCTTGTCTATTGATTTTTCCTTTCTTGTAAGGTAGATGATTTTTCTGCTAAGGGCTGCTGGGGATGGGGTAGTGAAGGAAGTTTGAAAAGCTGGGGGAAGTCTGAAAGAGCTTAATTAGCTATCAAGTTTAAAGTGAACTGTTATTAGTTATATTCAACTTAGATTTCTCTCAGGATCCTTGTTAGTATAGGAAAAACATAATAGCAACTTAGAGGAATCTGAAACTGGAGATTGGAATCCAGGAAGACGTGACACTCATTTTAAGGAAGTTAAGAAAAACTCTTGAAAAGTGTCTCATGGCATAGTCTGGTTCCATGCCATGAAACAAATACAATATTCCTGATCTAAAACTTCAGATAGGTTAATAGATGAAGGAGAATGAAAGTGTACTAAACTATTCCTCTCATATAGATAATACCGAAAAGGAGCATTTCATTTTTGTCTTTGATATTTAGGTAAATATAAGTTAAGGAGAGCTTGAAAAGCTTTTGGGAGCTACTGGAATTATGGTTATCACTAGCATATGAAAATGGAGGTGTCATGTTCTATTGATCAAAGAAACACTAGTTAGTTTCAGCAAAACAATCAACAACAAAACATCAAAATATTTGTATGTTAAAAGGTATAAAAAAGAAATAAATGAAAAATGAAGGAAAGGAGGAAAAATTAGAACTACACTGATTATCATAACAAAAGCTAATTAATTAATTGCCCCAATTAAGAGTCAGATGAAAGTATATTAAGTGTTTCAGATGAAAGTATAGTAATTAAATGCTAGTTACAAGAGATGAATTTATAAGAAAAATACTGAAATGTTAAATGTGAAGCCAGGACAAAAGCCATATTAACTTGTTTTATATGACTTGTATGACAAAAGAAATCACAATATTAACAGTAGGAGGTCAATAGTTACAATAAAGACCAATAGAAAGATTTCATTAGCCTCATTTCTAAAGTTTCTCTTACAATACTAAATGATACAATTTATACTGAATGTATAACTACTAAGAAACTTTTTAAAAAATCACACTGAATGCACATAAAAGTTTGTTTAAATGAAAATGGAATGGACTAATATATCATAAAAATAAGACATATTGTTATGAAACTCTAGGTTGTTGAAGATGATGTCATTGAAATATAAATTGGGTTATATGGGTTTTGAATAGTATACTTTATCTGATTGATTATCAGACTGGTACCATAAACACAAAGACACATCATTTTTTTTCAGCATCCACGTATTTACAAGATATGATTGCATCCTACATTATAAATAAAATCTTAAAAGAGTGTCAGCAGTTGAAATTCTGTACACCGTATCAGTCAAAAAAAACTTAGACAATTTTGCAACAAGAACTACTACAAAAACAAATCCAGCTATGTCAGGTCAAAGAAATACAAATGTAGGATCAAAGAAGAAATAAAAAACTAATACTTAGGAGAGCAGGGAAAGGGAGATGATGGAGGAGGGTGAAAATGACCAATGTCTGCGATGTGTATGTATGAATCTGCCAAAATGAACTCCAGTAGTCTGGATGTTTAATTAAAAAATAAAAACAAAACTATGGAAGCCATGAAAAAAGAAACAAAGGCAGACACCAACTAGAATGACACTAGTCTCGCTGCCATAGAGGTAAAAAATAGATGGAAGGATTTTCCAAGGCCTTCATGGAAAATAACTGCCTATCTAGAACCTATTATCCACCAACTATCACTCAAGGAGATAAAATAAAAATGCTTTTTCAGTAAGAAAAAGAAAAACTATGATTCTTTAATGTGTTATCCACCCACATAACAAATGGCTTCAATTCTTAAAGGCTTAATAGAAAAAATATATATTATCTCACAGTTTCTGTGAGTTAGAATTCAGGAGCGGCTCAGCTGAGTGGTTCTGGCTCAGGATTTCTTACAAAGTTGTCTTCAGTTGTGAGGTGTGGTCCCACTCAGCTGAAGATTTGACTGGACCAGGAGGACCCACTTCCAAGATGGTGGCTCCCGGGGCTGTGGGGGCAGGAGACTTCAGTTCCTTGCTACCTGGGCCTTTTTTATAGGGGGCTTTGTGCAGCATGGCATCATGTTCCCTCCAGAGGGAATGATCTAGGGAAGATAAGGAAAAGCTTCAGCCTCTGTTAGAGTGGAATCTAATTATTTAGTGCCATATTCACCTCATTCTAGCTGCGATAGAAGAGTCACTGAGAAAGGTACACACTTAACGCAGAAGCAAGTCAGACTGCACTTGTCAAGGAAATGCCCAAAATTTATGAACATATTTTAAACCACATTAAACTGGTTTAAAAATAATGATTATAATCACATTGTTCATCAGTATTGGTGGAGTATGACTGACTGCAGCTTTTATTATTTTATCAAGAAGATGAATAAAGGGGGAAAATGGTTCTCAATTCAAGAGTTAAAGAACAGCAACAGCAGATTCCTTGACAAGAGGCTGGAGGGAAGGGTACAGTGCTCATGAAGATAAAAATAAAGGTAGTGAATCATATAAATAATGAAAGACAAGAAATGTTGTAATATATTAAATAATGTAAGACCCAGAGTTAAGTACACTAACACAGCTACCTTCAAATAGGTGGAATGGGTAATCAAAAAGATACAGTCACAGATATAGCCGTAAATATGAGAGACCAGCATTTAAAATTTATTTTAATCTGTGCTCAAAATTCAGCAAATACAGAATTTACTGAAAAATACAAATTTGTGAAGTTGCTTCAAAGAAGATTTTTAAAACTCTAGATTGAAATGTAACTATGAGAGATTAAAAAATCATTATACCAAAATGTCCTTTTTCCTTCTTTCCAAGTTATTCTGTATCCAAAAAGTTTTACTTGAGGTCTTTCATATAGTAATTTGATTATTCTCATGGTTTTAAACTGAAAATGTGAAATGTTCACAAGTTAATTTTAAGAAGTAAATAGGACTCAGTGCCAAAAATTGACAAGTGGAACAGAAAACTATTTGATATGTAGATCAGTTTTAAATATGAATTTATAATGTATCATATGAATATATAATTTGGTATTCTGAATTATACCAGTAATATGGTGGAAAAGCAGTCTGAATTTATTGGACTTAAAAAATCAATTCAACAATTATCTGCTTACCAGAAACGAACCAAAAATTAAAAAGGCACTGCAAAATTAAAGAATGAGCATCTAAACAAAATTAGTAGAAATTAGTCAAATTTAAGTTAACAGTATTAAAGTTGGATAATGTAGAGTTAATTATTAGAAAAAACTAGTCATCAGAAAAAATGGAGAAGTCATACTCTATTGGTCAAAAAATGTAGCAAATGTAAGATGAATCTAATACAGTGTAAACTTAGGAGAAAATGACTGGTATAGTATCTGTAACATTTTTGCGAAGCAACCTGGGAACCTTTGCAATTTTCTTTCTTCCTGGTACACTTATTATACTTCTCAGAAAATATATCTTTGAGAAAAACAACAATCCTGTACAAGAGGAGAAGAAAAATTATGTGCAGATGCCGTTCAGAGTATGGCTGAAAGCACAGGCTCAATTCCCTTGGATAAATGCTCTGGTCTGCTGCTGTAGCTGGGTAATTTCTTTGTGCCTCAAGTTCCTCAGATGGACAAGCAGAAAGGAATGCTTCTACATTGTTGCTGAGAATGTAGATTAGTACAACCACTATGGAAATCACTACGGAGATTTCTCAAAAATCTAAAAATAGAAATTCCATTTGACCCAAGTATTCTCCTTCTAGGTATCTTTCCAAAAGAGCTAAAGACGTCATATTACAGAGATACATACATACATACCAATGTTTATATATTCATAATAGCTAAATTCATAATAGGACAATTCGTAATAGCACCATTACAACAGCTAAATCTCGGAAGCAGCCTATATGTCCATCTGCAGATGAATGGATAAAGAAAATGTGGTATCTATACATAAGGGAATACTATTTGGCTATAACAAAGGATAAATTAGACATTTGTAGAAAAATGGACACACCTTGAAAACATAATTTAAATGAACTAAAACAAACACGCAAGTTTTTTTTAAATTTTTTTTACACAAGTTTAAATACCATAATCTTTTGATCATTTCAGTAATCCAAAGTACAAATAAAAAACAAAATAAAAGATTGATGAAAAGATTTATCTTAAGCAAGTGGAAGGGGAGAAGAGCCAGAGGGGGAAAGGAAGGGCACATAAAAAGATTTAAGAGGCATCTTGTACATATACCAACTACCTTCAGTGAATGTAGTCTTTGTATGTGTAAACATTAACTAATAATAATGAAATGGGGAAAGGGGATCTAGAGATCGAAGGAGGGAGAAACGGATGAATGTAAACATCATGCACTCCAAATATATGTGAGTAAAAGCTTTTTGAAAATAAGCACACACTTCACAGGGCCTCTTCACTTTGGATTAAATTAATTAATACATATAAACTATTTAAGACAATACATTTCATTTACTAACCAGCAGATGCATGATTACTCATCTAAATTTTACCATAATGTTAGATTTAATGGGAAATGTGAGGACAGAGAAACTATCCTGTATGAGATAATTGGCACATTTATTAGAGGACTACTATGAAGCTTTTAAAAAATAAGAGCTAGGAGGACAACACAGACAAATTAAAAAATGCTGATGACAATATTAAGTGAAAAACAAAAACACAAATGATATTGTATGTTATACTTCTACCATTACTGCATTAGATTTTCTATGCATGTGAAAAACTAGAAGTTCAAGCAAACATTAATTATAGAACATTGCACATGAGTACTTATTTCTGTTATTCATTTATTCTCATTTTCTAAATTTATCTTTTCAAACTTAACAAAATCAAGCATTTTGTAAAAATAAGATGTTCCCATTGGCTGCTTTGCAATCTTTCCCAGTATCGGAAAAGGGCAATTTGTTAGATCTGTGGTGAGTCCACTGCCTTTCACTTGGTGAGATGATCAACATGATTGGAGGGGTACTTGGGCTGGTATCCAGAGCTGGCAATATCATCACTCATTTCTTTTTGAGTGATTGGACGGGCATGGGGCCCCAGCTGCAGAGTCAGCTGGGATGCTGTCGTGGATTCTGGCACGTGCGTACATACTTGCTCAAGTTGTTTTCTTTTATATTCTTTTAAATGAATCACTCAATCTTACAACTTCAGTGACTAACTTTTGAATTGGATTTTTTTTGGTCACTCTTATTCCCATAACATGTTTGCTTTTCCTGTGCCAGGCAAGGGGTGTGGACATGCTAGAAGCTGATGGCCCTGCCAGCTGTTGGTAACTGTGGATCTTTCTGAGACGCAAGTTCTGTTCTTGACCCTCTGGGGAGCATCATGGGTAATTTGGGTTTTGCTTACCTGTGGTGACTTCTGTTCAGCCAACTCCTCTCCAAGGACAGACAGCTTCTTGTGTGTGTTCCATTCAGCTACCATGATAATTCAGTTGAGAAGTACTGGCCAAAGGTACAGGGAGCGTTCCATGCCACTTTTTAATTCACTCCAGGTGGACGTCACTCTCCTGGAGGGCTGTGTAGAGAACGTTTTGCATTCAACAGGCAGATCTCTAGCTCACTTCAGCATGTCTTCTTGGGATGAACACTTGTAAGCAAAAGCAAATGGGTTCATTGGTTTGGAAGAACCCTTGACTTTGCATGAAATGAAGTCACAAACGTTTTGTGAGGTGGGCAGAGCAATTTCAGAGATGTGGCACGGCTCCTCTTATATTGATCCTGGGTTACTCTGAGTATCTTCTAAATCTTCTTTAAAAACTGTCTGTGAATTTAAACAGCTGCTGTACATGCAGGCTGGTGACAGAGTCAATTTGGCTTGCTGGGAAGAGTCTTACCACTGTGTCGGGGAGAGGATTAGAAAAGCGTGTCTAATCTAATTGTCTCCCTGTAAATAGACTCACTTTAAGACAGCCATGTCTGAGGGAATTCATGCCTGCCTTTTTAGATGGTGCTTCTGCGTAATCTAGAAACAGTGGCTTGTTCCTGGTGCTGAGGATATGCTTAGCCCCAACTTCTGTTACCACTGCCTGCCCTGTTCACCCTAAGAGGACTTCAGGGTTTTGTAGATTTGCAGCAGGCATTTTGGATTGGTTAGAATAGCATCTTATTCAAATTCTATGGCCATTTTTTTCCCAAGGCTAAAATTTCATACCTTATTATATTTCTGATCCCAAATTCCGTCCAGTCACCTGTAAATTTTCCTATTAGAGATTGTCAAAGGCCTTGTATTGTATCTTCCAGTATTAAAATGATAGTATTACTTTTTTCTAAGTTTGTGAAACATGATAATTACATTCATTGGGGAATCAGTACGTGTACATATGGCATCTTGATCATTTTTATTCTCCTCCTATCCTTGCTTTATCTCCTTCCCCAGAAAAATAAAATGAAATATCAACATTACACACCCCCACTTCGAACATAAATCTTCTTCCACGATCAATTTCCCATGGAAAACTTATGTCACTTTTCAGATAAAGATACAAATAGTAATAACTCAAGTCCAAAGGAAGGTAGAAGGAAAATCTTGGTTTTTACCATCTCCATGGTGGTTGCCAGCATTAGCCAACAACCACCCAGGATACTTGACCTGTGAACTTAAGCTAAATTAAGTAAACTTTCCCAGCAGAGGTAAATCTAGCAAACATCTATAGATACGCGCTTGAAGGATAACATCATAAATCTTGTTACCTTCTTTCAAAGACCAGATATTACAATGGTAGAATTTCCAATCACAGGTTTAATTTGAGTTTTATTCCTTGTCTTTTAAATTTATTTTTCAATCCAAGTCTGCTAATTCTTATTGCTCTCGAGAGGTTCATATTCTTTGCTCCCGAGGTCTGTTTGTGGTCTGCACTTAATCCATGCCCTGATGTCCACACACCCTTGAGAGGGGGTGTATTGGGGTGTATTAATTTTCCAAAGCTGATATAACAAGTTCCTGCAAACCGGTTGCTTGAACAGCAGACCTTACTGCCTCCATTCTGGATTTAAGAGCTCTCAAGTTAAGGTGTTGGTGGTGTTAGTTCCTTCTGAGGGCTGTGAGGGAATGGGTTGTCCCAGATCTTTCTTCTTGGCTTGTAAATGACCTGTTTCACATTCAGATGACAGTCTTCAAATTTCCTCTTTAAAAAGGACATTTGGAGTAAGGCCCATCACAATGGAATTTTTAAATACTTGATTACTACAGTGAAGACTATCTTCGAATCCAGTATACTCTGAGGTACCAGGGGTTAGGACTTCACGTTTTGGAGAAAGGATATAATTTAATGCAGAGCAGTGGGTAGCTTGTATTCCAAGCTTCTCTTGCTGTGGTGTGAAGGACGGGGCCTCCCACTCGCCGGAGTGCTTCAGCTGAGGAATGGGTTTCCTGATTTCTGAACTCAGAGTGCTCTTGACGCTTCTGAAAATTAGTGCTCAGCGGCTTCTGGTGCAGAAGTGGGCTGTGGCTTTTCCACACTTTCTTCAAAAAGGCCCAGAAGAAATGTAACAGCTTAACCTGCTCTCACGCTGGGGCAGTCTTCTCCCTTGTCTCTCACAGGTGCTGTTTGCTAAAATGGTACTTTTTCCTCCTCGTATGCTGTCTTTGATTTGGAGTATTTTCCAGCCCCTGAGCCTGTGAAGAGTCCATCTGAATCTAAGGCTGGTCCTGCCATAATTCTTTCCTTGCTTAGGAAAGCAGAATAGAATTTGAAGCAACTGAATTAGCACCAGCTTTCTGGGCCCAGATTTAGAAGATTGAGCTTGATCCCCTCTAATGCTTTGCAGATCATGGAGAAATTGGTGCCCTTGCCTGCTGAAAATGGCACATATTTTTCTGTTCACTAAGGCATAAAATCTGACTTTATAGAAAGGTCTCCTTTCCCAGGGTGGATCCTGGCCTAAGTAGTGCCACTTGAAGAACTGCCGGAGAAAAGCCTTGTGTGTCTTTATGTCAGGCTATGGCCCTCTTTTTGTTGCAAAGTCTCCCTTCCCCTTAGACTATCTGGAGCAAACATAATAAAAGCAACAGCAAAACCACATTCATCTGACAGTTCTAAAACGTAACCATATTTTGGACTACTACAAGGCAAACTTTTCATGGATTTTTAAGTCAAACAAAATATTTTAAATAGAATTGCCCCTGTCTGTCGCTGGCTGCTTCCCATATCCTCCTAGTGATCCTGAGACAGGAACCCACATTCTGTTGGTGTGAATGGAAAGAGGAGCCCCTCATGACCCAACGCTGGGTGATGCACTGTGGTGTTGGAAAAAAACAAGGACCCATGAATGAAACAAACCTGTGGACAAAGTTCATTTTCTGGCCAGGTGACATTTTGCAAGTAATTTGAGTTGGTCTCAGTGCTTTTATAGAGCTATTGTGAGGAGGGAATGAAATAATAGCCAAGAGAGTCATGAGTGTAGCAACTGGCACCACATGGGTTGCTTTTGAGATGGTGCCATCTTTATTTGTTTCAGTATTCATTCATAAGTTTACCCACCCACTAGAACATTAATTCACTTGTTCAATCTCATTTACTCACATTTTTATACTTTGATTGAAGTATGTAATTATATACTATAACAATGAATAATTTCAATGTAATAAAATTAATATACCATGTTATCAGAAGCAGATCCTTTACATTTGGTCTGTATTCTTCACATATTTAAGACAAGCTAGATTCTTGTTTAGAGGTCTTATGGTGAACTGAAATGTGTAGAAAGAGCTTCCACGATGAAGTGACTTCTGTTAAGTTTCAGCACAAAAGAAGAGTGTCTTTGGAACTGTAGAAAAGTCCAAGCCATGAGAGGTGAGTGGTCAATCCTAGAAGTCTCTGGGGCACAGTGGGACAAGGTTTGCCCAGCATAGTCCCACAAGGGAACCTGCCATGAAAGCACATAGACCCTAAGCTCTCAGAAACACATCAAATGGAAAAAATGACTAAAGCCTCTGTGAACTATAAATAACCCACGCAGGAAGAAGTAGGGGAGGGATGTGAGGGTGTCAGCAGGGATGACACAGATTTCTGCAAGATGAATTGGTACCTGGTATCCATTCCTGGTACGTCTACCTGGTTGTTAAAGTTACAGGCTGTCTATGCAGGATCCCAAATTGTAGTGAGCAAGTCTTTCCCAGTTGATGTAACAAAAGTTCTAAGAAAGATTTTACTGGCATAACTTAGGTCTAGAGTCACCCTTCTAATGAAGAAGACCGATGGGATCATTTGTTAGACTGCTTCATCACAGGAGGGAGAGGGAAAGTTCCTCCAATGAAAGACTCCAGGCAGATGGAGACTGATGATACATCGGAATCCTATAGCTGGTAATTATGAGACCCAAAAGGCTTGTGTGACTTGATGTTTGTTTTTCATAGTTAAGTTTAGTGTTAAATATGTGATACATAGTGTATCTTAAGGTATTTCAGATATATCACCAATTTGGGCCATGTTTTGGGATGCAGCATCTTCTTGAAGAAGCCCACTTTATTTGCTTTTTATCAGCCAATGGCCAGCAAGTCTTCATCAAGCAGTTCCCATAACTTATGGCTCCTATTTACACACAGGACAAATCAAATCATAGCACAGTCAATACCATGATAGTGGAAAACTCTCCTGACAGGCAGTGCCTGGACCCCAGCTGCAAGCACATATTTGTTCAAATGACATTGAACATCACTACTTCAGAGCAGTCCAAGGGCAAGGATCAGTGTGGAAAAAGTCCTTCAGATTCTCCTGCTCTTCTTTTCTTTAGTGCCCTTCCTTTAGAAAATCTCATGATTTATTAGCATCCCAGGAATACAAATCTCTGATTAGCTGTCATGGCTACCACTGGTTTGCCAGATATAGGGATATAAAATGATGGGATGGCTTAGGGATGTTCAAAGGGTCACTACTGTTACTGGGTTGGAGGACTTGTCTGGGTTCTTGATGACTTAAACAAACAATTGAGCAGGACACCCCAAATTAGCAGCAAGATCAAAGATTTATTTGAAAGAGAAAAGATATATTCCACAGGGTGAAAGTAGGCCAGTGAGAAGATCTCATAGCACAAGAGAGGTTGGGGTTGAGAGTTATAACCAAAGGGTTTGAGGGGTTGATCTGAGGTATGAGCCCTGTCAGTGAGTTCTCTTGACTCGGCCCCTCTATTGGGCAGGGGAGTTTTTGACCTTGCCCAGAAGGGTGGGGGATGGGGAAAGGGTGGTGGCAGTAGGCAGTGGGTATCAAATCTGCATGGACAATTACCTGGTAATTAGGGTTGGAATTGGCCAAAGTTTGCAGAAAAACATGGGATGTGTGTCCCAGGACTTATGCACAACCTAAGTTACACCTGAACTTCTGGTCTTGGGCAATGCTTAGCTTAGAAGGTAGATTTAGTCTCAGAAAGTGAACTTCAAAGTGTGCCATTCTATTTCTCCTCAGTGGTTTCTTTGGTTACCTTATGCCTCAGAACTAGCCCAAAAAAGCGGGCTGTAAGGTGGGTCCTTCTTTCTCCAGATTTTTCCTCCTGCCTCACTATCAGTGATTATGGCTATTTAAATGACTCAAACTTCCTTTGGTACAGAAACTTGTATCTAGTATATTGCCTACTCCAGGTAATTGCCAGGCTTCATGGCTCTCCTCACCTATAGGTATTGTAACAGGAAAGTTTAGTCTGGAGAAGTAGGCAGGGCTTGCTCAACCAAACTGTCTAAGAAAACTGGACTTCATCCCAGCTATGGAGAACATTTAAAAAGTTTTACATAAGTAATAAACTAAGATTTGTACTTTAGCAAAAACACTCTGGCAATGGAATGAAGAATGGATTAGAAGGCAGCAAGAGCTTGCTACTGTATCCAAAATACAAGTCATTGCTCTTAACTTATCATGGAACCGATGACCCCATTTGTAATTTGTAGTTATGAGCACATGAGAAAAGAAATATAAAATTGTGGTGTGTATCTTAATGGTAGCTGAATCTTTGAGCCATGAACACATGGATGAGGTCTAAGTTGGAGAAAGGGACTCTCATGATGCTGCCTAGAATTTTACCATTAGCTATTGGGTTTGTCCTGCTGTAATCCCCCCTCCTTCTGTGACTGTGGCCCTGAGCTGTGGCAGATCTGCTTCCAGAGGCAGTGTGAGGGCTGGGACTGAGATCAGTGTGGTCTCCCTGGAGATGGTTGTGATTGGTACCTATGTTTCCAAGGCATGCTTGCATTTGTTTTTGTACATACGGTAGTTGTGCCTGGTCTGAGAATCTGTAGCAAATGAGATGCTGAGGCAGTCTTGTGGGAGAAGAGTTAGGAGGTGGTGTGTTTTGTGTGTCACTGCAGAGGCCACCTTGTTACCTGTTTCTCCAAGCACTAGTCCCAAGCTCCCTATTTTAAAAAGCACATTTTAAGAAGTTTCCTTTCATTTTCTGAAAAAAAGTAGATAGTGTACCCTACCTACACACAAACAGTTTCAAACATCAATGCATGTCCTGGCTTTGCTTATTATCTAGTTGGAAATTAATTCACAGTATTATACATTTCAACATGTGCATGAAGGACTAGAAGATTTATAAAAGCACCCCACTATAGCTTCACCAAATGCTTCCTAGAGTGTCACTAGACCAGTACGGACTCCTTATTTTTGAGAAGAGACAATTGTATCCTCTCCCGGTGGTGGAGACAGGAATCAAGGCCACCAGTTGAATGCTGGTCTGTCATCAGTCCCTTTCCTCTGACACAGACACCTGGCATGGAGCACTCAGAGGCAAGCTTTATCCATATGGAACATTTGCAAGAGCAGGCATAATAGCATGAAGGGCAGAGCATCTCTTTACATCTAGTGGGCTGGAGAGAAGCTACAAAAGTGAGAAAGCCTCAAAGCTGTAAGCAGGCATGTCCAACAGCCTTTATAATTCACTTGCATATAGTTTATTAATTTATTTACTCACTCTGGACTCTCAAGACCATTTAATGCTCTCCTGGAGTTTGCATCATTACCAAATAATATTCTACCATTGTGATGTACTACATTGTGTTTATCCATAAGGACATTGGGTTGTTACCACTTGTTGGCTATTACGAACAATGCTCTATGAGAACTTGTGCACAAGTTGTTCTGAGGATACAGTTTTCCTTGTTCTTCAGTATATGCCTAAGAGAGAATCTGATGAGACATATTAGTACCTATGCTTAGTTCTGGAGGAACTGTTGGCTATTTTCCAAAGCAGTTGCACCTGTTTGTATTTTCACCTGCAGTAAATGTGGGCTCTTGTTTCTTTCCATCCTTGCCAACAGTCGTCATTGTCTATTTTCAGTACAGTCTTCCCAGGAGGTATAGAGGAGCATCTCACTGTGATTTTGATTTGTGCTTCCCTCATGGCTGTTGGTGATGAGCATCTTTTTTTGTGTACCTACTTTACTGTTCATGCTTTGTTTGAATCTTTGTACTATTTTCCCCTCTCAGTGATGAATATTATAAGCACCTTATTTAGAGCTGTTATGGTCCCCAAATTTTCACTTCCATATTTTTGCGTATCATTTGTTATTATCCCAAATACCATAAAGCTTTATGCTTATTGTCTGACTTCCTCACTTGATATAATTGTGAATATATATTGAGTGAAAGAGTCTTTGTTCTGATTGCTGATTATATTCCAAGTGCCTGGAATAGTGTTTGGGGAAAAAAGGCATTCAATAAATATTTGCAGAATAAATTAATGAATGGAAAGAGAATCAGGTGCAGAAGGGAGAAGGTAAAAATTATGACAAACTAAAAACTGTCCGAGACTGGGTAGAGTAGCTACTACTTTACTTCATTTTCACAGGTAATAGGCTGGAAGCTCTGCTCTTTGTTATGGTTTAGATCTAGAATGTCCTCCAAAAGCCTTGTAAGTTCAGAGGTGGGGCTTTTGGATCATGATTGTGTCATGAGGGCACTGTACCCACCCGTGGAATAATCCACTGATGAGTTCATAGCCGAATGGAAAGTTTTCTTGCTCAGAAGTGGGTCAGCGGGGCCGTGACCCGGAAGGGTTTATCTCCCTCCCAGACTCCTCCCTCCACTGTCTGCTTCTGGGCCACACCACATTAGCAGCTTTCCTCTGCCAAATTCTTCCACTGTTCCCCCCCAGTCTCGAAGCCTGCTGACTATGGACCTAATCCTCTGAAATCCTTTAGTCAAAATAAATCTTCCCTCCTTTAATTTGTTGTGTTGGGTGTTGTGTCTCAGCATGAGGAAAAGTGACTAAAACATTATTCTTTGGGTTTGGTCACTTTTAAATTTGTGTGTCTGAACTACTTTATCAAAGATACATAAGGATGCATGCAGAACACATACATATCTTATATAGATTTTTTAAGGTGTCCCTGGAAGTTTTCCTGGAACTTTCTTTCACCTTTGTCTTGACGAGAAAATGGCTTTTAGGTTGAAAAACTTTTTCCATTTCCACTGAAATCATACTGGGGCTGACAGCCTTGAGACATTATTTTTTACCTCTGAGATAAAGAATTTTATTGATATAATGAAAATATTCATTCAGGACTATTTTTTAGTAAGTGCTAAAATGAAGATGGAACTGGGGAGGACAGAACTCATAAACCAGCTATGAATTCTAGACCTGATGATAAAAAATTGTTCATAGGGTAATATTGCTATCTGTATGGCCCTAAAGATGTAATTTCAGGCAATCTGGCTCTCATAGTATGCAATGGGTTTTAACACATACTTCTACTATCTTTTTCTTTCCCCTACCTGCTCCAGTGAAGATTAGTGTTCATATGGGAATATGTGCATCACAAACATAATAATAAATACCTTTTAAAATGATAAACATTTCCTTAGTAAAAATTTCACTGACTGTTTGATGTTATTAGAAACAAAACATTTTCTTCCCTCATATCAGAGAACCGGTTATTTATAATTAGTTTATAAGTAAGAATGCTTTTGATCTCCTGCACGCATTTATGAGATTATTAGCTTTTTTATTTGGGTTATTTTGTGTTCTCAAAAATCTCTTTGGCATGTTCATGCTGATGTGTTCCTTGAACTTGTGAACTCAGCTAAGTTATCTGTCGAGCATACTCTGTTAAGCTCCTTTCTAAGCATTTCAATTTTGGCAAGGGGATAAAACAAAAACCCAGTTGTAATCCCAGAGATGTAATGCTCTATGGAAATAACAACAGCAGAGTATTATGGCAAGGAAAACACTTGGAATTCTAACTACAGAAATAAATATCTACGGGAACAATGCAATTTTAAATGTCAGTGGCCAAATTGCCACTCATGTGTGATTTGACTCTGATCATTACCAGCAACTTTTTTGGGTAGTGAATGGAGTGCCAAGAATGCTGTAGGGTAACAAATGGAGAATTACTCACCAGTGCTGTTTTCTCACCAAGTGGTGAGGAAAATGAGTTGGAAGTCAGACATCGTTAATCAGACATTAAGTGTGAGAATCAAGGACTGAAGGACAGGCCTAACTTTCTCCTTCAGATATAATGTGGGTCTAGATTTGGAGGAACCCTCTGACCCCAGTAGTGTAGCCCGGTGTTTCTCACTTATATTCGATGAACACATCCAGGAGGGACACAGCGAACAGACAATTGAGTAATTAAGTAAGAACTACAGTTGCAAGACTCACATTTAGGCAAACTTCGCCAATAGCGGACATATACTGCCTCTCCACTGCACTCATTTGCCATCTGGTTAGTTTTTTAAAAGCTTTCAAGATCACCAAAAAGAAGCCATTTCCGGCAATATTTATCCCAGTATCTGTGTGTTCATATACTCTATGATTTGGGCGTTGCCATGATTAATTACCATTTTTAATATTTCCCAATTGACGGCCTTGTTGTTTTCTACTAGTAACTCTCATTTGCTCTGTCTTCATGTCTCTCAGTTTTCTCCTACCAATTAAAGCATTCTTCTTTTAAGATATATCAATAATATCAATCAGGTTATGTTGAAGTCTTCCATGTCTGGGGACCATTGTTTACTCTTAAGAGTATTTGTTCTCTTTTAAACATTGTATCTGCTTCCAAAATACATTGAAGGCTTTCATTCATCCTGTCCATCGAGTTACACTGCACTAGGGAATGACCCAGTTATCTATGATCCATTGTGTCTATGAGGTAGTGTGCAGTTGAAAATATTAATTTAAATGCTATATCATGACATAGTGAAATTTTTCCTACTAACTTAGCATCCTATATATTTTATGATAAACTGACCTTCAAGTAATGATTATTCCCTTGCTAAACAAATCAGTCATTTTTCAAATGATGATTAATGGCATGCCTTATATTATAGCTTGTATCTAGATGTTCCCCCAAAGACTCATGTACTCATAGTTGAGGCTTTACAGAGGTGGCTGGATCTAGGGTGTGTGAATATGGATTAAGGGTGTGTGAATAACTAAATAGGTTCACTGATTGGTTTAGTGTATTTCTGTGTGTGGATAATGGCAAGGCTTTCCCTGAGTGTGGGTGGTACCAACCAATAGTCTTGTAGCCTGAATGGAATAAAAGGGAAAGGGAGGCTGCTGTTTGCTGCCCCCTGCCTGCCTTGCCATGGAGGAGATTTCTCCTCTACCATACCCCTCTGCCACACTACTCTGCCTTGGGGCCAACTGTCCATAGACTGAACCTCTACAAACTATGAACTAAAATAAACCTTTTATCCTTTAACTTGAGGCTGTTGAGTATTTTGTCCCAGCAACAAAGAAGTAACTAAGACATCTTATATTTTGAAATACACTTATTTCACTTGGATTTTGGCAAATCTATGGGGAATCTTTATTTTTTAAGACTTTTTTTTTTGCACGCAATATAAATCCTCTTCTACTGAAGTGGATCTTTAAAAGGGAGCTTATTCTTGCTTTTGTGACTGCAGACTTGTTCTGGACTTCAGATTCTATCATCACAATGCAAGATGTTCTTTCAGTTCTTTGATCTCATTTCACCATTCTTATTTACTGATATTGCAAATGACTTCATTCATATATCCTGGAAGATGACAGACTTTAAAAAGCCCAAAGTTACATCATCTTTGTGGTTTGGCATTTTAGAGAAAGGACAGACTTCTCTCTCCCAATATTTACAGTCAAATCTCTGCAACTTTGTCCCCCATCTGTGAGTTATTTATTTTGTGGGAGGAGAATGGGGCACTTTGATTGGCTTGCATAGGGCATTCTGATGTAATGGCAAGCAAACTATGAGAGCTGCAGTGGGGTACATGTAATGAGCAGGCATACTTTCTCGAAGGCAAACTGGGAAACTTTTACCAAATAAATAACAAAGTCACTCAGAGAATGACAGAAACAAATAATCTCATATTTGTATAAGTGAGCTATACCCTGCATCAATTAAAAAGGCATTTTTGACTCTAGCTTTTGCCTTATATGTGTAAATTGGCTGAAAACATAATCTATAACCAATATAATTTTCTATTATGAGCATTAGTAAATTATTGCGATGGAACAAATCTGACCTGTGTCTGGTTTGGTAACTAAAATTCTAGTGTGAAATAACTACACCCACATTGTTACCATCTATCACTGCTTTCCTCTACAGTAATAGAATTTTGTGGTTGTTACAGGGATCATTTGGCCTACAAAACCAAAAGAAGTTTGTCAACTGATTCTTTACAGAAAATGTTTGCTGACTGCTCTTCTATTACAAAGATTTTCTATTCAATTAAAGAATCCCTAACCAGTAAATAGGACTAGGAAGGGACATCAGTAGTCTGATTGAATCAGAAGAAGTAATCAATATGGTGATTTATTTCATAGTCATACTATATTTAGTTTGGTTGGTTATACTGAGACAATTTTACTGAGATTGATATTTGTTCTTTCTCCCTTTCCTATATCAGACAGTAAAAGACATTTCCAGAAGTAAGTGAGGAGGGTTAGGAATAGAGATTTGTTTTTTCTGAATGTCATGTTCATAGTGTATTGGCATAGTTTCATTGGGTTTCATATGCATATGCTAACTGGAACTTGTTAACATGTGTATTACATCACTTATAATTTGTAAGATTTTAATTGTTAATATGTGGTCTGTTAGCAATTTTCAAGTGTGCAACAAATTATTAGCTATATCATCATGTTGTAGAATAGATCTCTTGAAATTATTTTTCCTGTGTATCTGATACTTCTATCCTTTGACAAACATCTTTACATTTTTGAACAATAAGATACAAAGAAGGATATCATTCCTAACTAAAACACTAAGACCTAACATTTATATAATGCTTTATGAAGAAAATATCCTTGTGGTAAGTTGCATCACACTCCTAGGACTGATTGAAGGATGAGAAAATTGGAGGTACCATGAGTTAACAGGCTTTTCTAAGGTGCCTAGCTCCTGCCCCTAAAGTCATACTGAAACACAAGTCTTTAAACTCCGTATTCAGGACTCCTCCACTGTTCTGAGGCTCACACCTTTTGTACCCGTTTGTGGCACTAGCAAAGCAGTATTCTCTTATTCATGAGAAAGCTGTTTGGAAATACGATTAATGCATATTTTTTAAAAGTTTCCCATTTATATTTTGTTAAACTCTCTATACTTGCTTTTCTCTTCTCCTTCAGATTGATAGGTGTGTCTGGCAGTGCAGAATTTTTCAGTTCTTACACTGTCTGAAGATGCAAATTTGACTCTGCACATATCAACACATTGGCTCAGTGGAATCAAGTTCCTGGAAGTTACATACCAATGATAACCGTTAATGCTGGTTCTCCTGGACTTAAAGCTGTCTCTGAGAAGATAGGACCACACAGGAAGCAAAACTAATGATTGACTCTATCTCAATGCATTTCTTGGCTTTGGTGCTGCTCAGCACAGTGTACTATGGAGAGGAGAGGAGAGTGATGAAGCACTGATACGAATGATATTTGACTCACAGAGTCCTGCACCCCTACATGGAGTCCAGTCAGTTCCCCTAACTTATCTCATTTGAGCAGGCAAATGGCATCAGAAAATAACTCTGAGTTCTTCTCATTGAAGCCAAATCTGAACTGGTGGTCTGGAGAGAAATTCTGTATTGAAGTACCAACTGGTTCCAATAGAATCATTTGCAATAGTAATTAGGGCTGACAAAATGCTCAGTTCTTAAGTATAGTACAAATTCCAGATTTTTTTCAAAATGAAAAATTGAAGCCCAGTTTCCTTGGTTATAGCTCCCAATTTTAGAGTGTGGAAAAAAAGTAAAGCTGTTTCCAAAAAAGTAAAGCTCACCCTTATTTGCAGGAAGGATGCCTCCTTCACATTCCACTCCTTTTTGGCTAAGGTGAGCATCTGTTAGTATTGTGGAGAGAAACTGGAATAGTAAGACCTCAAGAGATTGGCTATTCTTGATAAGAGCATATCTCTAGCTGCAAGTTTGTCTTGGCTCAATATACATAAGATGACATGCTAGCTTTATGGTACAGGGGCAGCCACAGTTATCAATATTTAAGGACTCCTTTCAGAGTTATCTCAGTTGAGGGAGTGGAAAGACAATGCTATCTGCTGTTCTAAGATAGTTGGCACTATTTCTATCAAAGGAAGAGACAGATGAAGTCATGACAATGGTTTTCAATGTGAAGACCCATTCTTAACTGTCACCATATGGCTAGGAAATGATCTAAAGTGCTGGCTTGGCTTGGTAATGCCTCAGGAACTAACAACCTTTGGAAGGAACCTAGAATGACATATCTAAAAGGAGTGCTATGCATTACTGTTTTAAAACTGATTGCAGTTCTCTTTCCTGGGGCTTGCATTTCTCTACTTTTTATAACTTTAGAATGGCTAACAGTAGCAAGTGGATATACCTTATACCAACAAGGACAGATGGGGCCTGGTAGGGCAAGCTGAAAACACATGTGCCTGAGAAGCTGATACTAAGATTATAAGTCATTCCTGCTGGCTTGAAAAGAGAACCACAATTATGTTTCTGAGCCAATTCTGACATTAAGTAATTTCTTGAAGAAACTGTATCCCTGCTATTTTCCTTTTTACCAGCTAAGTTCCAAATGAACATCCCATCCCACAACCTTAAAAGTCAGAAATGCTATTATCATATAGCTCATTTAAATTCATCTCTCTAAGGTGCTACTTTCTCAAGAGTAAAAACTATACTTGAATTATTAGTTCCTGTCACCCAAAGTTGGTATTTCCCCCCTTTTCTTTTGTGTTTTATTAACCCTGTTTAAGAAAAAAGTGCTAAAGGTTAATTGGCATGTTATATTCTAGGCAGAAGTATAAGAACCCATAATGAGTGTTTGTAGATTGCATGATTACTTGCAAATGAATGTGCAAGCATTATATCATGTAAGTAGGAATGAAAATTTAAAATCTTGACAGACTTTATGAGTCAATGTTTTATCCAGAATCTTTCCAACCCCAAACTTTAGAAAACCTCATCTATAGACCAATTCTCAGTTTATCCAACTCTGGAAGGCGATATATTCAGACTTGAAGAATGAAGGAATTACTAATACATCTAAATCATCAGGGAACAATAAAGAATAAAGAATAAAGGTTGCGAGGTATCTTAGTTACTTTTCTCTTTGCTGAGACAAAATACTGGACCCTCAAAGTTAAAGGAGGAAAGGTTTATTATAGCTCACAGTTTGCAGAGGTTTCAGTTCCTAGTTAACTGGCTCCAAGGCAGGGTGACATGGCAGAGGGGCATCACAGAGGAGAAATAGTCCTGGGAAAAGAGGTAGGTGAGAGCAAGCAAGGGGTCTTAGCAGCTTCTTTCTGCCCCTTTCATACTCTTTCTAGGCTACTGAGATTAGGGCGGTGCCAAACCCATCAGTGGACTGATTTAGTAATCACACACCCTTAATCCCAGCATCACACACTCTAGATCCAGCCACCTCGGAAAAAGCCCTACCTATGACAGATGAGGCTTTGGGGGAACATCTAGACACAAGCTTAAAAGGAGGCAATTTTGGGATATGGGATCTGGTGTTGGATACTCAGGCTTGAATCCAGGCTGTCTCCCTTTACAGCGGTGTGATAGACACTTTACTTAATTCTCCTATTCTCTCTTTCCTGGTGAGCATTGACGGTTCATGCTAGAATTCCCCTGTTGGCCTTCAAGCCTGGTCTGCCTCTTCCTGTGGCTAACATGGGCATCATGCACAAATTGTGTCATTGTGACTCTCTGGCCCTCAACTTCCTCGACTATAACATGTGAACAATGACCTTAAAGTTATAATGAAGATTATGTTTACTTTCCTAAATAAAATACCTAGCAGACACCCTGATTTACTGAGCTTCAGTAAATGAGCCACACAGAAAAGCTGGTCCAGTTAGCTTTCTGGACTCTGGCTTATCAAGGAAAAGATAATAAGATGATAATTTGTTCACATGTGTCTGATCAAACACAGGCGAGTTTTCAGGCACCCTGGAGCTCAGATTTTGTGAGACCATCATTTCAGCTAGCTATCCCGAGGTGATAGAAATGGGAAGCAGTTGTGAAGGGCAAGTGGCCTGAGGATTTCATATTGTATTTTATATATATATATATATATATATATATATATATATATATATATATATTCATCTCCCATGAATACCTGAATGGTGACTCCATTGTACATCTAATTGACTGGGCCATTCATTAGTAATACATTGGCAATCAACATATGTTGAGTAAAGATATTTTGAATTTTGAACTCAATCAGTTTTCCTGTCTCACTTAATCTTCATAACAACCCTTGGAAACTTCATCTGTCATTTTGGGGGGGTGAAGACTAAATTCTTTAACACAGTCTATATACAGCCTATGTGGGTTGGCCTCTGCAACCTCTAGTGAAGGCACCCTCTCCTCCTTTTAAATATTTACTAAGCATGTGTCAGGCAGTGCTCCAACAGGGAATGGAGCAAGTCCAGTCCCTGGGGAGCTTATGTGTTAGTAGGAGAAACAGGTGGGGGAAAAAAGCATAATGTCATGGAAAAAAATAATTCAGAATGAGGGAAACAGAAGGAGGTATAATTTTAGAAAGGTTGAGATTTGGGCAGAGACGGAAAAACGGGATGTGTGGGTGGGGGGTGTGCAGCTTGAGGCTGGCTGGGTGATGGACATTTCCATGCTGATGAAACCAAAGTACGACAGTCCCAAGACAGGGGATGCTTGGCTTCAGAAGGTGAGAGGTGCATGGTCACTCCCATTTTAGAGTCTAGGAAACTGCAGCGGAGAGAGGCTGTCCAAGGCCACACAGCTGGAACACAGCAGGGGTGCAGTCTGCACCACCATGTTCTCTGGGTTCAGTGCTCCGGAACTCGTGGTGCACTCCTGCTCCACAGGGTTCACTTCTTTGACCTTCAGAGCTGTCCATGCAGCTGGAGGCAGGACGAGGCAGTCTTTTCTTTTCCCTCAGTTCTCCACCACGATAAACAAACAGCTATCATTTCCTTACATGTCTCTTCTTTTTTATGTGACTTTTTTCCCTTTTCATTTTTTTAGGAAATTTTTTTTCTTTTACCTTTCTTTTATTAAAGGGTTTCATTCTGACAGATCTGTACTCCACATAACATAATACATTTTATAATTCTAAACACCAAGGCTTCTTAGATCATTTTGTTGCTAGGATGAAAGTTAAGGATTCAGGCATTGTTGTGGGTTTCTCCTCCCTTTTCACCAGTGCACTAGTAATTTATTCACTAAAGCCCATAGTTTACCTCTCCACTATCTCATTTGGCTGGCACAGTAGTTCATGTGATAATGAAGGACTGATTCTCAAGCCTATTCCATGAACAAGCATACAATGTACCAATTTTCTGTTATGATGTATGGAACAAAACATAATCTTTGTTTTCTTGTTCCTCTCCCTCCCACAATTATATAACCTAATCTACTCATAATTATTGTCATGTTAAAAATGTCACTGGACTGACTCAGTCCACACTTTGTTATATACATTTTTGCAGAAAATTGTGCCCTTCACTTTAGCTTGATGAGTAAGTTAAATTTCATTTTTCTCATTTGGTAATACCGTTGATGGAGGGTGCATAGTTTTCACAGACTTCTGATATAATTGTGAAAATGTAAGTCCAGTAGAAAAGGAAGGAAATGAAAGATATTTTAAAAGGGGTGAAATTTACTAAGAGTACAGTTATTTCATTTGAAAGTTTTAAAATAGGCAAAATAGTTATGCGGATGATTTGAACACAAAAGAGTATATTGGATAACCCTTTGCTGTCAGAGTCTGAGGTTTCTTTTCATTGTCTTACAAATGGCTCCCAAGAGTCAGTTAAGCAGGTCAATAAATGCATACACCAATTGTTTCTTCTTTAATCCCTGTATAAGACTGGAGTTATGAAATTTTATTGTTTATGTTGGCTGGAATATGGACATTGCTAATCCTGATAAAATGGCTTAACAGTGCTTGGAGTACAAGATTTAGTTGGAGTAAACTTTCTCTTGTCAACAATCTTGTTTATTTATTCTGCACCACCTGGCTGGAGCCATGTGTCTGTGTACTCCACTATCATGAAAAGCTCTGCTGGTTTTTATATCATAAAATAACACTCCTGAATCTCAGAAGATTTGTGCTTTGTGAAATTCTCTACAAAAGTTGAAAATGATTTATATTTTAAAACTATTCTTTACACAAGGTTCTACTGAAAATCCAAAGATCCCTGTTGTAAGGAAGAAGCATGAGACTTAGCAAATACATACTTGGAGCAAGACATGTAGATCATGTTCTAAGATTTACACATTCTAGAGGTAATTCAGTGATAAATGAGTATATAGTCTTTAGTAATATGTATCGATTTTGCGTGGACAGACCCTTAAAGTAATGGAGGAGATGATGGCTTATTTTCTTGCTGAGTTTAGAGTCACTCTGATTCAGGAAGGTAGAAATGATGTATTTGCTATTTCACTGGTTTAACTAGATATAATTAGGTATTGATTCTGACCTCGTTGCAAAGGAGATAGTGGGAAAAGCTAAAAAAAATGTTAATGGGTGAAGGCTAAAGCTTTCTTCAGTTTCCCCAAATGAGTTATTGAGTTACAAGAAGAAATTAGTAAATAGTAATTTCTTAAAGACAGTGGAAAGCACTTAAGTGAGAACATCCATTAAAACAATACAAACTCGTAAACTTGTAGTCAATTTAATATTATGAAATTTAATAAATATCAAAGTACATACAATTGTTTGCTTGTAAATATAGCCAGTAGTCATATTGACTACTATAGTTCTAAAGGAATACATTTAAATGAATAGATAAGAATGATTTTTCTGCTGCCTGCTTTGGAAGCACAAGGGCCTGGGTTCGACCCCCGGTACCAAAAACAACAAACAAACAAACAAACAAAAAGTTTTGGAAAAAAAAAGAATGATTTGCAATAGTATATCCATTATTTATATATTAAACTTTTGAAATGTGTTTCCTTATAGAGTTTGAATATTGTCCCTATGTATATTTTGCACCTTGAAGTTATTGTATTTAATAAAATTATCTCTGATGTATAGGAAAGAAGAAATGCCAGACTAAGCACTGCTAATTGATTAAGTTTTAAGAGTGCTATAGGCAACCACATGAAGTTTTACTATGCTGGATACGACTTTAGGTCATTATTCTTCTTTGTCTTAGAAAATGCAGCTTCTGCTCTTTATAGCTAAATGATGTTGTTATTATTGCTTATTTCCTGTGCTGGGGATTAAACAAGGTCCTTGGGGTTCTAAAATATATAATTCTAATAGCAGAGATCAAAGAAATGTTTAAAAGAAAATAAGGTCTACCCACAGACTATTCTTTAATTTTTAAACCACTTTATTGAGATATTCTAATGTTAAACCACTGTACATATTTATTGTATACTATAGGGTGAGTTTGGAGATAAGCATACATTGTTAAATCATCATCAAAATTTATTCCATGGAACTGTCAATCATCTCCAAAAGCTTCTATCTACCCTAGTTATCTATTGTCATTATCTTTTGTGTTAAGGACAGTTAACATAAGATCTTCCCTCTTAGCAAATTTCTAAAGTATGTAATACTGTATTGTTAGCTACAAGTTCTATACTGTATAGTACATCTTTAGAATTTACTCATCTTAGATAACTGAAATTTTGTGCCTTTTTCAAATACTTTCCAGTTTCTCTCCCTATAACCCAGTCACTGAAACCCACCATTCCACTCTCTACTTCTAGGAGTGTCACTGCAAAAGATTCATCATGTGAGTCCTATGATAAAGTACTTATCTTTCAAAGTCATAATATTCTGTACTTCATCCATGTCGACCCCAATGGCAAGATTTTCTCTTTTAAAGGCTGAATGGTATTAAATCTTTATATGTAATAATAATTATTTATATTTTATATAATATAATTTCATATATTAAAATGAATATAGAGCATAATTATATACTCTGTAATTTACATTCTATGTAGAATATATGCTATTGTTAAGGTTATAATTATGTGATATATAATTAGGTTAATTTCACATTTGACTACTGTGTATAAAGCTTCAACCTACAAAAGAGTGAGGATATAGTTTCATATGCTTTTGTGTCACTGTTTAGCATCTTTTGAAGAGCTTCATTGCCAGTTAGTAAGTCTAAACCAGCACTTTCCTTCCTTGGCCTGGTAGTAAGTCTCATGAAACCTTATCTTTCATACTTAGTCTCCAGGTTATTTTTATGGTCTCACAGCATAGAAAGGTGCTATGTACACATATCTTAATACTATGAGTATCTACAAAAGAATTTTATGTCAATTCATTTGGAATTTGGAAGAAATATATATATATATATATGATATGATATGACTTTGAGTATTATCAATGAAAAACAGAAATTATAAAGCAATCTCACCATTGCATGTAGATGTGAATTGTCTATATAAAGCCCAATCAGCCTGAATCCTGGGTGATACAAAATAAATAGCATATTAGTGTCAGGTAGCATGTGTTCTTCCATGCAAGAATGGCTTGGAAAACCAACAGGAGCAATTCACAGCATGTAAGGCTGCTTTTGACTTTTAGTAAGACAGAGGTCAACAGTAGAGTGTATTCTCTCAAGAGACAAGAATTGGCACAGGTGTTCAGTTGAGGGTCCATTCAAGACCACACCTGTGTTGTTATTAGAGACTTGGGTTCCACTGATCTCTTTTTATGAAATGTTCAATGGATGGATGGTCCCTGAACAGTGGCAGGATGATCACAAAGAGTACTTAGTAGGTCAGAAGCAGAGCACGGATGCTGCTCTACCATGTGCTTTTCCCAGAGACCCCAAGTAGAATACAATTTATGTCTCATTGTCTTGGGTCATGTTACTTTCCCATGTTTAAAGCAACCACTGAAAGGGATAATAGGAATACTATGACTTATTGGGACTAATCAAAATTTGCACATGGGACTGGGGAGTACCCTCGGCACTATTAAATAGTTCTTCCCTCCTTCCTCTCCTGCTCTGCTTCGCAGACACCATGGAGTGAACACCTTGTTCCAACACTCGCTTCTGCTGTGATGTTCATGTCTTGGAGCCAGCTAATCTGAATCCTCTGAAATTGTGAGCAGAAATAAATGGTTCCTCCTTTAAGTTGTGTACGTCTGATATTTAGTTCTAGCTATGAAAATCTGACTAATACAGCCCTAATCATATTGGATTAGAGTCCACCCCAATGACTTCACTTTATTTAATCACCTCTTTAATTATTCATATTTCCAAAAGCAGTCACATTCCAAGGTACTAGGGTAAAGAGTTCGATGTATGAGTTTGGAGGGGCCACAATTCAGGCCAAAATAGTGATATTTCACAAAATCCTGACAGAAGTGAAGAGCTGTTAATTCTAATACAATGATTTGGAGGAAGGAGTGCATCTGGCATTTCCAAATTATACCAAGGAGATCACTGTGGGAAGAGTTTTTATCCTACAGAAATGAGAAATCAGTGTAGGGTTTTTAGAGAAGACCTACTCGTTCGACTTAGTGACTTGAAAAGATCAGTCTGTGTTGATGAGAGTAACTATAATGGAAGGGGAGAAAGGCTAGTTAGGATATATCTCTATAAAACTAGTGAGAGATGAGAGTGGTGTAGTTTAGGAGGGTGCTCAAAGTCTGACAAATGATCAGGTTTTTGCATATATTTTGAAAGCACAATCAAATGCATTTGCTTACAATTTGAGTTTTGGTTGTAGGAAAGAAGAGTCATGGACAATTCCAAAGACATTCACTCGATCAGTGGGAAGGGGTGAGGACGCTGGAGATGTGAGAGTCAAAAATGTTGATGGAGAGTACTTTTGAGCATGGTAAATATGAGATGTCCATTAGTTGATTACTGGTGTCAAATCACATAGCATTACTGATATTCAATCGTGCCTAACTGTAATATAACAATTTCACATCATTCACTCAAATCCAGGTCTAGAGTTAGTACAGAAGTCTAGTCATCAGAATTAAGTGGCATTTTTAGTCGTGTTACTAAATTCAATTTCTCTGCTGGCTGGAGGTACAAGGAACTGGAAACTGTAGCAGTGATCTCAAGTGGGAGATACGATATAAAGAAACATTACCACGTGTAGAAAAACTAAAAGGGCAAGAGGAACACAAAATGGCACTAAGGTATCACAGAGGTAGTCATTTCAGGAAGTGGCTATCACACTTCAGCTGTACAAAGTTTGGGGTGGATAAAATTTAAAGGGGTAGAAGAAAAGCCCAGGGGGCTGGGAATCAGATCTCTGGGGGGTGGGGGTGGGGGTGGGGTAGTACCATTTTCCAGGTGTTTCTCAGAGGGTATAATGCAGCAGATTCTGGCAAGGGGAGTGGAGATCCTACAAACTCCCCAGGGAAAGTCTGAAGAACTCTCGCCTCTGCAATCAGCTGTCACCATGGCAGTTCAAGTTCCTTCTCTCTTCCCTGTTCTTCCAATTCACCTCTACTGTTGGCAGAACCTAAGTGGGGTCCCCTAGAGAAGGAGAAAAGTGATTTGCAGAGTGCCTGTTCCAGCCTCACAAAACAACATGAAAGAGCAGTCCGAAGGCAAGACCTAGCAACTAAATAACTGGCAGAGGACCAAAGAGTGAGCGTGGGTTATGTCTTCCTTGGGACTTCAGGGAGAACAGGAGCAAAGGAGACATAAAAGAAGCAATTAGCAAGTTTGGAGGAAACCTGAATGAATCCTGGGCATTCAAGTACATAAAACCCTTCAAATACTCTATACCAACTTTTTAAAATGTAAAAGAGCAAGTAGAATGTCAACCAAGAATTAACTATTGAATTTAGCAATATGAAATAATTGCTCACCTTAGATAAAGGAGTTTTGGTGGAGTGGGGGGAATGCCTTTGGTTATTCTGGAAAGAATTGGAGTACAGAAATTAGAGACTTTGGTATACACAATATTTACAGGGAATTTTGATTGAGTAGGGGACAGAGAAATGGGACAATAGGAGAAGTCAGGATGGAATGATTTCTTTTTTGACCTTGGGAAAAATAGTAGGTAGGCTCATGGGAATACTTCAATAGAGAAGGGAATACAGATATTACAAAAAAGAGAGGAAACAGTGCCTGGAATAGTACCCTTGGGATGTCAAGAAGGGAAGGAATTCAGTGAACACACTGAAGGTCTGCAGTAGATCAGAGTATGGACAACACATGGCTAGTAAATGCAGATACTGAAAAGTGTGCAGATGTGGTAGTGGAATCTGTCAACATTCCTTTCTGATTGCCTAAATAATTGCTTAAATTTTCCATGTCACCAGCTGAGAGTGAGGATTGCAGCGAAAAATCTATGGATAAGCAAAGAGAGCAAGGCAGGCAATAGACAAGGACAGTAATTTAGAGTCTAACTCTTAGAGCCTCAGTTTCTTTACCTTAAGTATAAACTGCAAAGTCAGTGGTAGAAAATATTCTTATAAAATGAAAAACATAGTACAGATGTCACATATTAACAATAGAATCAATACAAAATAAAATCTAAGTATCTTCTAAGGAAAAATAGCCATGGATATGCACAATTTGGAATTTTCCTAAAAGTTTTTTTCATTCCTACAGTGCTAGGGATCAAACACAGGGCCTAACACCTACTAGATAAATGCTCTACCATGAAGATACACCCCAGCTCCTTAAAATAGCCTTTAACAGGGAAAAATTATTGTATCACATTCTAACAGAAGTGGTTTTTAAATAGATCTATCATACATGGATTCTCATGAGATAATCTATGTTAAAAATTAAATCATTAAGTTGAAAACTACTTGAAGTAAGCAACAATGTCTTGTTAAGTTTCCAGTGTTAAATGACAAGGATAAGACCTCACATGTAGGAGAGTTTAGTAAATATTTTGAGTAAATTGATATAGAAATGGTAGTCTGTCAAATAGTATTTGAGAGAGAGAGAAAATATATCAAACAAAACAATATTGCAGTTTGTATAAACACCATTTTTCTTAATGTAATGAAATGTATTCTCATGCCTCTTAAATTATTTCTATGTCTAATAAGAAAACAATAGCTAAATATATAGAAATGTTCTGTCTTTTTGAGTTATTATTGGTTTTACAATAATAGCCACACAAGCAGCCTTAAGCAATTACTAGTGACGTGGACCAATACTTTAGATTTAATTTTTCTCTTTTAAAACCTTCTCATGGGGAGGACAGATTCTTTGCACTGATAGTTCTTCAATGAGATGCTGGAAGAAATGGAAGCTGAGATTAATAAGCAAGTAGTAGTCTCTGTGCAAAAAGTAATCTGGGAAGACAGCAAAGCAGTTTTATCTTTAGAACCATGGAAAGGCTGTCTTTGCTGTTGAGAATTAGCTATTGGTAAATTATATGCTGTATTTTGGGGTAAGGGAATGGCTCACATTTAATACGTAACTCTTACTTTTTTTTTATCAGATGTTCTAGACTAGTGGTGATGAACCTATGGTGTGTGTGCAGTAGCAGGCTGTTGGATCATTGAAAGCTCTAAAAGGTTTGCCATTAGTGTCCTAGACCATGACTCTGCAAGATCGTTGTTTGGAAGAAATACATCTTTCTTTTGTTGTTTTGAGGACTAGGATGAAGGAACTGTGAAATCATTGTAAATAACCTTACATGATATTGAAGGAAAACAATATCAAATATCTTCTCTGTAAGAGTTTTGGTGAAATGTAATTTATAATTCACAAAATTCACCCATTTAAAAGTGTAAAGTTCAATGAATATTAGAAAATTTACAGAGTTGTACCAGTGTTTAAGCATTTTTATCATTCCGTACAAGTCTGTAGATCCCATTTTCAGGCAACTCCAGGTCTAACTTCCATCCATGGGCATCTGTCTTAGTTACTTTTCTCATTGCTGAGATAAAATATAGGAGACCCAAAGATAAAGAAGGAAAGATTTATTTTGACTCACATTTTATAGAGGTTTCAATTCATAGTTGGCTGGCTCCAAGGCAGGGCAGCAGGGCAGAGAGGAATCACAGAGGAGAAACAGTTCATGGTGGGAAGAAGGCAGCAAAGCAGTGAAGCAAGCAGCAAGCAACCACAACAACCCAACACTCACACCCAGAGAGGTCCTTGCAATTATCCACTCCCAGAACTATACCAAAACAATCAGTAGATTAATTTAGTAATCAACACTATTAATCCCAACATCACGTGCTCTAGATCTAGCCACTCCTGAAAAGCTCCACTTATGACTGCAAGAGGATTTGGGGGGATATTGCTAAGGCATAACAGCATGTGTGGACAAACCTACTTTCTATGTCTTTAGATTTGCTTTTTCCAGACATTTCATATGAATAGATATTATTCTGTGTGATCTTTAATATCTGGCTTCTTTTACCTAGCATCATGTTTTTGAAGTTCATTCATGGTGTAGCATGTATTAGTAGATTCTTACTTTTTAATTACAAAACAATATTTCACTGCTGAGATAAACTACAATTTTCTGTAGACACTTGGATTGTTTCCAAATTTTAGCTATGTTAAAATGTACAGTTACTTAGCAAGTTCAATATTGCTCACTTGAGCTCCTCTCCCACCTTAGGTTACCCTCCAAGGAGAACCCTGGGGTCTGGACACATGAGAATTCATTTCAAGTTCTGTGCTGGAATGAAAGCACCTTGGGTATGGTCCATGAACCCCTGCCATGCCCTTGCTGTGGCCCAGCTGCTAATGACTCTCTTTTCTCTTTTCAGTAGAGGGAGCTGATTTGGTCTGGGATTGTGCTTCAGTTATGCTTCACTTGTCTAGCTTCCTGCCTAGAGTGCTGTGGCTTCTCCGAGGTTAATGATGTCCATTCCTTCACTGCCAGTCTCCCATTAAGTTCTGTTTCCATGATTTACTTTTTAGAAGACAGACAGCCTGCATGGGTACCTGTGTTTAGAGTAGTTTCCAGCTTTAGCTACATGCTACGATGAAACTACCCCCCTAGCCCTCTTCTAAAGCCTGGATTGAGAGCTTGGAAGTCCATTCTTCTCCTTTCTTTAACACAATGCAGTGTTATGTGTTATTTGTTGGTTGAGGGTCTTTATAGTCTACAATGTCATATAATTTTAACTTCAATTCTTACAAACAAATATTTGGAATGCAAGAATGTAGATTCTATTCCTTCCACTATTTTGTGAGGTCCTTTTTGACACTGATTTAACAATTTTTGGATGCTGTGTATCCTCAAACAAAGTTCAAAATGTTCTTGCTTGCCTTATAGTTTTCTAACCAAAAAGAGTAGGATCCAATTAAAACACAAAAGAATGAAACTGCTCAAATTACTTGGCATAAAAAGACTTTGTAGAGACTTCCAAGAGCCAAGATCAGTCCTATCTTTGACAGAGCCAAAAGTGTTTTGTTCTATGCAGTAACATTTAATCTAACTACTGCTGGCAACCTTTACCAAGTCAAAACTTTTTGGAGCATCTACTGAAATCAAAACAATTGCCCTTTCAATGATGAGCAAGGGACACTTTTTCATTCTAGACACTGTGACTTGTAGGGACCGTTGTTCAAATGAATTGGAAAATGGTGTACTTTCTCCATACACAAATGCCCCAATGTCATTTTGGGATACAAATAGAAATGTTCAAAAAAAAAAAATTCACCATTTCCTGAGTTTAAGAAGGAACGCCATCTTATCCAACCAGAATCAACCAAATCTAGGATTCTCTTGCCTAACTTTCTGGACAAGGTTGTCCATTCCTTCTCTGTTGTTCTTAAGAGTTCTTTTTGTAATCATTTTATTGCAATGCACAATTTCCATTGCAATTCAGTCTTCTCCATCACATTGTAAAGCCTTTGAGGGTAGAAACTCCATTTCTTTCCTTGAGAACAGTTACAATTTTACTGGCCATATGATTGAAACTCAATTAGTGTTTGTTGAAAGAAAGAGTGAATACTAAAGTGATGAAGAAGTTAATTTTAACTTTTGCCATTTGCTCCCTGTTGAAGATTGTTTTCTTGAGAAGAGATCATGAGATAGACTTTAGTATGCAGGATGTTTATTAGAGTGTCCATGGCAGGTAGGGAGATGAAGATAAAAGTAACCTTGACCACCCTTGCAGAGCGGTCTGGCCAGAGTTGTCCCAAGTAGAGGTTGAAATGGCCAAATCTTAATGCCCCTCTTCCCCTGGTCAGTCACTGGGTAAAGTCCAGTATATAAAGGGGGTGCCCTGGGGCATAATGTCTTTCTGTGGTAAGAATGTCCAAAGGATCTGACAGGAAGTTTGTCCCTGTGCAGGGATCCAAGCTGTACAATTCTGTTCATCAAGTCACTGCTTTCTCTTTTTCTCCAACTCTTAATGAAGGCACTGTCACTATCACATCCTGCTGTCTCTTGCAGATTTTTTATTTCTGTTACAAAAGACTTCTTTAATATATCATGTCAAACTCTGCTATGCTTCTAAAATCATACTCTTGTATCTAAGGAATAATATTTTTAAAAAGTTGTATAAAATCCTTGTCAGAAATGCCAAATAATTTTAGTTTAAAATTAAGAGGAAGTAGAGCTTTAGAAGACAAAAGGATTTCCTAATCATTTCAGAAGTATCCCGAAATTATTCTGTTTCATCATTTTTGGTAGACAGTTCATGCCCTGTCAACATATGTGGGAGAATTTGTTTTAGATTATTGAAACTCTTGGATGAATAATTTATCAAATTGTCAGCAGCTGTTTTTTCTAACAATAGATTTTAATGGACTAGTCTTATTTCATTTTTCAAACATTTAAAAAAAATAATTTGCTAAAAATACATTCATAAGCCTTTTCCACAACTTCCCCTGTAATACAAAATTTGGCAGTGATTTTTCTATTTTCCTTCCTGTAGTTGTCAGAGCTGAGAGCAATTTTTGTAGATATTTAAGACTTTACTTTCGAATATTAAAATTTCCATTTGTTGGCAACCTGCTGACCTATTCCTTTTGGTTTCCTAGCATTTGTTCTGTTGGGTTTTTTTCTTTTTTCTTCTATTCATTTCTGCAATTACCACTGTCAGCTGCAAAGATTTTGCAAGCCAGGAACTTTGTAGACCTTTGGTTGTTTTCACAATTGTGCATCATCTGGGAAGAGTTGGTGGTTCTCTTGCTGCTGCCGATGATCCCATGGAAAAGACTGATGGTATGCTTGGAGTGCTTTGCACATCCTGATCTTTATTAGGTCTTTCCCAGAAGGTGAAGCTAGGGACCAAAGAGAGCTTTTCTTTCCAACACCAGGTGGTGTGCACCATTTTCTATTTATTCCAAGAACCCATAAATTCTACTTGTTGAGGGTTTAGTCTGTTCAAGAAGTTTCATATGCATTGTTTATATTGGATCTGCACCTGCTTTGAAAAGATAAGCACTACACTTGTTCTCTCAATAAGAGAAAACTGAGGTTCTCAGAGAATTTAAATTATTTATCCAGGACCTTACAATGAAGAAATAGAACTTATTTTTAGATCTCATGAGGCCAAATTTCTAGTTGTCAGGTTCTCCAGAGCTAGGGTCTAACTAGAAAATTTCCATTGGGAAAAGGTATATATATCATCCTTGTCACAAGAGCATCATTAAGTGGTAGAAGTAGCATCAGTTAATCCATTGACTGACCTTGAATAGTATTTTAGAGGGTTATAAGAATTGTAGAAATAAATACAGATAAGTTCATTTTACTGCTCAACTTGGTCCCTTACTTCCATAGACTCTCTTTTTAAATAATCTGGTTGAGTATTATGCTTAAACAGGACAACTTGAGTATATGTCTTCATTTTCCTTCTGAAAGTTTACTAAAAAGAGAGTGAGGCAATCAAAAGGTGTTTATCCATCTGGTCAAAGAGACGAGGGCAGCTACCCATGTGCCATATGCACAGTGAGTGCTGTCCAATCTAATGGCTCATGTGGAACTAGTGGCAGAGCTGCTTGCACAATCATTTGGACCCGTTACAAGGATTGCCTCAGTCTAAGCCCCACTCAAATGTTATAAATTGGAAGTTTAGCAGAATACTTGGTAAATGAATGGGTTTTTCCACAACCTGGATAATTGTATGTTAGCTCCATAATTCAAACAGGCTTTTGAGATCCTGTGTCTCTTTCTTTGTGGTACAAGATGCCAGATGTGGCAACTTGCCCTTCGTTTTGGAAGGCATATCTCAGCTTGCTTCAGAACTCTTAAGCTCCAGAAAGTTTTCTGAGCTGGCAGGTTGTTGAAGTTTTGTTAAATTTATTTTCTACTCTCTAGTATGCCTGTGTTTTTTCAGGATAGTTCTACTTCCTCCCTAACACATTGAATCAGCATGCCAACAGCTGTGGATTAGCATATCTGTGGAAAGTGCAGTTTGGACTAGACTATGACGTAAGAGGTAGATTTAAAATAACTCAATATACCCCTGAAGCACAGGAGCGAAAGGGAATTTCTGTCTTGGTTTAGTAGTGTGTCACTCATTCCACCAATAGCTGCATGCCTGTCAATAGAGTCTAGATTGCTCGTTTCTGGTACAGAAACTACATTCAGAATATCATCTGCAATTGAAGTTGCAGCCTGATTAAATTTATAATAATCACTGTCATGCTTCAAGAGCTGTCTCTCTTTTGCACAGGTTAAATAGAACAATTGGATGGATATGTGGCTGATATCTCTGTAATCTCTCTAGAGGATTAATTTTGATCTTAACTGTGGCCTTAATTTTGATCTACTGTTTTGGAAGGCAGAGGCAATTCTAGAGGCTTCCACATGGCTTTTGCTCCTCTGATAGTCCTTCCACCCTATGTTGGGAAAATGACAGGGGATTCTGCTAGATGCTTGTTATGTCTCTTCCAACTATGTTTTCCAAGACTAGAAAAATTGTCACACAGTGGGTTAGGAGCTCAAGAGACTCATTGTCAGAATAGACCAAAGGCAAACGATTCACCAGTTGGCTTTCATAAACCCCAGCATTGACTGGTGAACCTTAATTATTTTTGTGTCTCTAGAAATTAGTGTTAGTAAAAAGACAACATCTAATAATACCACACTCCCTAATTTTTAAAAATATTTCTTTCTTTCATTTAGTGCCTTGATAAGTGATCCCAAGTAAGGTCTTATTTTAGAAAGGTAAGAAGAAAATATGTGAGTATATTAGTACCTTTTCTATTCTTACAACAAAATACATGATGTTGGTTTTCTAATGAAGATGAAAAGTTTGTCTAGCTCGCAGTTTTAAAGGCTGTTACTGCAGTCATTGACTCAGCCTCTGGTGAGAGCCTAAGGATGGGTGGCATCATCAAGGCAGCCTGTGCAGGATGAAGAGATCACATAACAAGCCAGGAAGCCAGAGTGAGGGGAGGGGAGGGGACGGGAGAGTGTTTGTTTTTTCCCTTCTTCCTCCCCCTCCCCTCCTTCTCCTCCTCCTCTTCCTCCTCCTCTTCCTCCTCCTCTTCCTCCTCTTCCTCTTTCTCCTTCTCCTCCTCCTCTTCCTTCTCCTCCTCCTCTTCCTCCTTCTTCTCATGAGAAAAAACACTTAGGATCACATGAGAACTACTTTAATCTCTTCTAGGGGTGGCATCGCCTAATGACCTAACTGCATCCCAACAGGCCTCACTTCTTAAAGGTCCCATCAACTCTTAATTTTGCAACATTGGGGACCAAATTTCCAATGCGTGAAGCTTTAGGGGGAACAAGCAACATTTAAAGTATATACAAATTATATAGTGTAAATTTTTGTCTTGTATGAAGTGATTTCTTTATGGGAACCTGGCCTCCCATTCAATAGACTGAATCAGCAAACTGTATCAAGTCTAGAAATTGGATGAAAAGCCCTGATTCTTTTGTAGTAATTAAAATCAGACCTCTAATTACCAGATGTAGAGTTCCTCACTTAGAGAAGTCAAATAAAACTTTAATGGACTCTCCATATATTTTCATCCTAGATATACAACCAATAATATTGTGATACAAATTATTCTAAATATTGCTTTAGTCCCGATACAGTGACCATGTCCAACTTATCTGTGTATATTTCACACTGGTTTGGCCCATAATTAAATGCTCCACATATTAGAAATCTTTCATGGGTTCTGATGATCCTCCCAGAAATATATTTCCCAAACTTTGGTGAACAGAGGCATCTTCTGGATTACTTGAACATTTTATCACCCTAAACCTGTAGATGTTATCCTAAAGAATTAGACACTTTTCTGGACATCAAGTACACCAAGGAATCTCTGGCTTTGTGATTTAATTTAGGCTACTGCTATCTTCAAGAAGCTAATGGAGTCTCTCCTTTCTGGATGCACGGTTATGTCACTGAATCCAGAATTCCAGAGCTATATACTAATGCTTACATTTTCCATAAAAAAACCATCATCTTTAGGATGCATTTCCACACATATCATTCAAGTTTATACCAAAATGAATTGTTAAAAATTTAAAATTCAGTTGGCACATGAGACCTCTGGTAATCTCACACATTATTCCTGTTCTCCTGGAGCATGTGTGGATTTGAGTCTGATTACAAGTCTTGAAGCAGGAAATAATGGTGAAGGCAGGACTTGTGGAGGATTGTAGTCCTCCCCTACAAGTCTACTGCCTCAGAAGAGCTTAATCCAGGTTAAGATGAGGAGAAGCTAATGTTCCCCGAAAAGAAAATACTGCTTGAATCATCAAGGGTGGCATTTGGGGTTCAAGATTTTCATTACCCCAGAATGTACCATATATCCTACCTCAGTTCTCAGAACATTATTTCTTTCTAATGAAATCCCTAACCCCAACACAAGAGATTCCATAAGATTTTAATTGAAAAATTCTAGATGCTGATTTCCTCAGTAGAATGCAAACTGGCTATGTTAAGAGACTGCTGTTCATCTTTTTACTTTGTTCTTTTTCTTATTAGTCTTATAATACTATTTGAATTTTTAGGCAGTAGGCAAGTATTTTTTTAATTTAATAACAAATTTTAAGGCAATGATGCTAAGGGAATAGCATTTTTCAGGTAAGTTAGAAATTTTTACTGTGCAGAATTAAAATGGTTTTCTGTACATTTAAAATAATTCAACAACTCAAAAGAAATGGAGCAGCCTGGCTGGCCGTTCTGTTATATTTATTAACTCTATCATTCTCAACTAGACTACAGAGTGACACAATGTTATCTAATTGCTTGTGTACTCACATGGGACCAACTGTAAGCTATTTTTTCCATCGGTCATGACCAGAACAGCAGCTCTTCTCGGATAAAACGTCAGATGACTTGTTTACTCCAAACCAGCTCTTCAGAGGCCTGGGCTGTAAAGGCTAACTTTTCTTTTTCGTAGCAATCTCTGGACCTGGTTTCTGTAGAATTTGCAGCAGGGCCCACACTGTTTGGATGGAGATAAAGTGCTAAATGCAACTGTCAGCTTGAGGTTTCACTGAAATAAAAGCTGTGAGGCTTTGGTTTTGTATGTGGATTATATAGAAAGAATTATATGTGAACTTATTTTAGATTCTTAAATGATAACTGTCACAGCCTGGAAAAGATGCATAAATATTGTTTTGGAAGAGATGATTTTTGGAAATGAATTTATTGAGTTTTATTGTTGCCAAAGCTTTGTTTCTACTTTTTTTTTTTTGGCACCAGGGATTGAACTTGGGTCCTTGCGCTTGCACAGCAGGCCATGAACCACTGAGCTAAATCCCCAGCCCTCTATATTTTAACCTAAAGTGGTCTAGTACAGAAATCAGAAGTTTTCCAGAAAAGCAGATTTGCATAATACATGAAGTCCCAAGGCCTTAGAAGTAGGTTGTCCGAGCTCAGGGTCTTGTTCTCTCTGTTAGAAGTTAACTTTCTTAGGAATAGTTCCAGGCCTTGCCTCTGGACACCAAGGAGAGCTATAGGGGGCAGCGGTGTCAGTATCCTTGTGCCACCCTGCACTGATGAAAGAATGTCACGCCCAAAGAAAGCCTCTGATGAGTTTATCTCTTATTATTATTATTGTCATTATTATAGGACGAAAACATGAGAGCAAGAAAAAAATGTCAGAATTATGTTAGTTATGTTTTAAAAAACGGTTACTGAGGAGTGTGTGAGACTTGTTCAAGGCCACTGAAGAATTTGTACTAGAATGAAGGACTTTCTGGTCACAGTCATTCTTCTAGCCCAGACTGATGCCAATCTACCCTATCAGTTTCCTAGGGCTGCCATAACAGAACACCACAGATTGGGTGAATTGAAGGATAGAAATTTATTTTCTCATGTTTGGAGTCCAAGATCAAGGCCTGGCAGGGCTGGGTTCTTTGGAGGCCTTTTTTCTTGGCTTGCCTCTGGATGTCTGCTTGATGTGTCCTCATATGGCCCCTCTGTGCACGAACGTCTGTGGTGTCAATCTTATTGGATTGGGGACCCTCCCTCATGACCTTATTTAACCTTAATTACCTCTTTAAAGAGCTAAATACAATCACATTAGGGCTTAGAGGTTTGACGTATAAATGTTCCAGAGACAAAATTCATTTGATAAGACCTGTCTATCTAATGTTGTTGTTGGTTTAAACCTCTGCTGGGTATGTCTGTGTCCAGATAGGAGAAGCATCTGTATGCTCCAGGGAAGGCACAGTTGTAGGTAGACAAAAAGCTAGAGATAGGAACAGAAATAGAGATAGACAGGGATATACCTGTGTGCAGATTTCCGATTTTCCTTATACATCATTGCATTTTATTTTCATACATCTCTATCTTTCAAACTTATGTCCATAGTTTAAGACAAGCTACCAATGGAGCTTGGTAAAGGCACAGAAATTATAGGATCACTTTAAAGCAAATATATGTAAATGGTCTAAATGATGAGGCTCACTTTTTTCAGTAAAAGAACACAGTAGTTTACATATAAATTTAATAGGATAGTTTCATGTTATCACAAAACAGAATTTTTTTATGTTATAGGTGAAATGTATAACTGTTCTCATTTCCCCAGAGCTCACAATGAGGGGTAGAGAGCCAGGAATCGGGTGAGGAATATGGCTCTACACACAGGAAGATCTCTTTCTACATCAGTACTGTACTTGTGCCCATTTTACAGAACAGGAAATTGAAACCCAGAGAGATGAGTAAGTTCATAACGATTCAACTAATGAGGAAGTGATAGGATACTTGACTGTCACAGAATGAGATAAAATTAAATCTCGTTAAAAACTGCTCAACACTTAGCACTGTTACTAAATATTAACTGCTACACAGAAGACAATGTGATTTTTTGTAATAACGTAAAAACAAATGCTTTACTTCCTGCACTCCCATCTCTGTCAGGCTCCTGGCAATCCTTTGGAGGGCAAGAATATTGCAGAACGCTCCTAGGGGTTTTGAACTCCCAGGGAAAGGCCAGCTCAAGGCAGCCCAAGGTGAAAGGCATATTAAAGGGGTCTGATGTTCAGTTGGCCATCCTTGGGAAACACTAGGGACAACTAGTGGTGTGGACCACAATCAAGTAGATGTACAAGGTAAGAGAGGAAATATATCCGACAATTCTTCAGCATGAGCTTATTATATTGACTAGACTTGGGCTCTATTGAGCTGTAAAACACTTCTTCCTACATCATTCAGATCCATCCCACTTCAAATAAAAAACTGGGAAGGACTAGTAATTTTAGTATGTGGAGATGCTATATTTATTTGGGAATGTGGCGAAGTTTAAACATTTTTTTTCTTTTATAGAGCTGTCAGTTGGCATAATTCCCTCAGGCTCATCACATGCTAGTAAAGTATAAAACCAAAGTTAAAACCAAATTCTTAGTGTGTCTTTCCCTGAAATACTATACAATTTTAAGGCAACTGATGCTCATATTTTTAACGTCATAGGAGACAGATCTCTATTGGATAGGTGAACGATGAAAGGAAAAAAAGAATAACTGAGACCTTTTGAGCATCTGAAGACACATGTGAGCCCTTGGGTCTCACTTTCTATGGCAAAACATTACTCAGAAATGTTGGCTCTCACAAAGAATTATGTCAGTTTTTTTTCTTTTTCCCCATTTTCTGAGACACTGACCCTCTGGTGGAGATGCTGGCAGTTAATAAAACTGTCACAATACAGTGGCTGGAAAGAGTTGTAGATCAACTGCCAACCGGGGAATATGAGCATCCATGCAGGCACCAACTGCTGAAGTTGGACCTGCTTCCTCCTCTGTACAAGCTAGGCAGTATTTAAATGCTAATGTGACACCAGCATTTTCTTTACTATTTAGACAAAAGAAACTCTAATGAGCTACTTTTAAGCCCACACATGTGTTTCCATAGCAATCTTTACTTTGGAATAAAATTAGGACAAAGAGCTCCCTAACATGATTTTAAATTCTAAACTAAGCTCTGGTGATAGGCTCTACCACCAGACAGACGTTGCCATTGGGAATGCTGATTTGATTAAGTGTCCACTGTAAAGAACTCTATTTAATGGCACCATCTGTGGCTGTAATCAGTTTGAACTTGTAAAAGTGAAGATTTTGACAGGAGATGAGGCATGTGTTCCTGAGAAAGGACAACTTCCTTATTTTGAATGGATGAAAGCACAGAAGTACATCCAGAGAGCAAACACAGAGATGCTACAGGAGCTCCTAGGGAGCTCAAAAAGTTTGAGATCGAGAAGGAGAAACCTGGAAACTGACTGTGGACAGAAAGTTCATTTAGTGAGGCAAATAACTACTGTGGTATTTCTTGTAACTTAGCTTCTTTTCCAGTTGGAGTTGTCTCAGTCACTTTCTCACGGCTGGGACAAAATACTTGACATTCACAGCTTAAAAAAAGGAGAGGTTTATTTTGATTCATGGTTTCAGTCCATTGTGGGCTGGCTTCAAGGCAGGAGCATCATGGTGGAAGAAAGTTGTTAATTCTATGGTAGCCATGAAGCAAAGAGAGAAAGGAGGAGCAGGAACAAGAATATAACCTAGTGACCCAACTCCAATCAGGCCCCAATACCTAACAATACATTCTTTTACTGAAAGAATTCATCAATAGATGAATTCACTGGTGAATATAGTGTTCCCATGATCCAATTACCTTCCAAACACATGAGACTTTTGGGAGCCATTTTAGATTGAAACCAGAGCATTCTTATCCTGGTTCCCAAAAGATTCATATCCATATCATTGTCCAAAATGAATTGAGTATATCCTTAAGAGTTACCAAATCTTAACAGTTCCAGCGTTGCTGAGAAGTCCAAGTCTAATGTCTCCTATGAGACTCAAAACAAACTGTTAGCTGGGAACGCATGTAAAACTCAAAAAAATTTAAATACTTCCAGCATGCAGTACCACACAGTAAACATTCCCATTCCAAAAGACAGGTATATGGGAATAGAAAAGAACTGGATGAAAGAGAGATTGAAACCCTGCAGGGCAAATATTAAGTCCTGTAACTCTTATGTCCAGCACCTGGGGCAACACATGGTGATATATGAACTCCAAAGGGCTTAGGGGGTGGACCCTGTCCATATAGCATTGTTGCTTACATGGTCTCTCTCTTAGGCTGACTCCATACAGCTTCCTGGCATCTCCACATCACCTTTGGGTTCATTCCCACAGACTCATTCACTGCCCTCTCAGAAGCACATTGAGGAGACTCCCAGGCCTTCCTTTGAAATTTGGGTGGAAGCCCACATGACACCACAACTCTTACACTGTGCATACCCGAAAAACCAGCACCACATGGCTGATGCCAAGGTCTGCCACGAGTTCCAGTAGTATCCTGGAAAGTCTTGGACCTCTGAGAGCCTGAAGGACTGAGAACTGTCAAACAATCCCAGAGAACCAATTCCCTAACCACTGTGCCTAGGCACTTTTCTCAAATGAAAGCTTGAGTTTTGCACCCTTGAGCTTATGAAGGGTGGGGTCTTGATGATTCCTTAGCTACCTTCAAGCCATCTTTCCTCTGGTCCTGATGCAAAGTACTTGGCTTTTTTACAATGCTAATGTTTCCAGCAACCATGCTTTGCTTTGCCCCGAATTTGCAACACTTCTTTCTGAAGTAATTGAAAACTTTTCACATCAGTCTTTTGTTCCTGATTTCCTCTGTAGATATGGCTAAAAGGAGCCAAAGTACCCATGCCACAGCCTGAATTTTGGGCTGGTTTGGAATTTCTTTTGCCAGATCCATTAGTCCACTGCCCTTAATCTCACTCTCCCACAAAGATTTATGACAGGGGAAAAATTAGGATACATTTTCTGACAGGGTGTAACACACATGGCCTCTAATTCAAGTGCCATGCAAGTCCTTGTTCCCAACTAAAACCTCTTGTTGATATAGTGTAGTAAACATGGCCTGAGATTCCTTGGGGACCTAGCTCCCTACAAAACAGACAATTGAACAACGTCTTGAAGTACCTGATGGAAGTGGCTAGCCAGCACTTCTCCAAATATGATCATCTGAAAATCTTGGGAAAATGCAGAATTGGATTGAAGTAGGATAAGGTGGAATAGGAGTCTGTGCTTCTGAGGTGATATTTGTCCCTATAATGAGTAGCAGTCCCTATGCTGATCATTAGAAAGGGGACTAAATATTGGTTTATAATTAACAATAGTGACCATGCCTTCTCAGCCGCTTCTCCCACTAAGGAGGCAAGAGAAGTGTTTTCTTTCTTGCCTACTTCTTTATCTCCTTTGTGCCTTTTCAGGCCTTGTCTCATATGATGGTGGTGCTTTCTCAAAGTTTCCTGGAGCCTGGGGAATGAGGGATAGGGAAACATGAAAGGAACACAGGTCTGAGAAAACCTTTCCTGGGAGTTCTCACAGCCCAGTTTACAAAGCAGATGACAAAGTATTTTTTACATGTGTCTGGGGATGTAAATTTTTGTCCTTGGGCTGAATTCCACATGCATATTTAATACATTGGTTGCATTAAATATAGTGTTTATTATTAAAATACATCACAGCTTTAAGGAAAACATCTTTTTTAATAAACTAATCGTTGAATCTGTTGTTTAAAATCCTTGTGTCTTAGCAACAGCATATGTAATTGACCTACTGAATCTGAACTCAAGAGATTTGACTTGTTCTTTCATGGGCCCATCATTTTGTAAATAGGTGGGAGGCAAAATATTAAACCTATTGGGTTTTTATTATTGTTTTACAATATCGAGGTTGGACAAAATGATTGCTTAAATGCAAAGTTGTGATTCTAGAGTCCTAATAAGTATAGTAATTGATTTAAGATACTGCATGAGTAAATTTCATTTGTCTTTGCCACCACTGAATATCTTAGAAAATTATTTTGTTTTTGGCTCCTTTAGTTTCCACACCCATGTTGAAGGCTTCATTAGCAGTATATGTAGCTTAATGAAAGGTCAGTTAATTTTAGTCTTATTATTTGGCCATTTATTTCTTAGTGTGCTGGAATTCTTTCATTCGGGGAAGAAATGTGAAAAGGTAGAAATCATATAGCACAGTCATGGTTATCAACTTTTACTTTTTAAAAAAATAGCAGCTTTATAATGTAATTTGTCTTTAAAGGGTGCTAATAAATAGTTTTAAATATATACACTAGTTATGTAATTCTCATCACAATCAGTATGAGGACCTTTTACCATTCAAAGGAGTAACCCTTTACTCATTAACAGTCATTTTCCACTTCCCTTCAATTTTTCCCATCCCTATTTCTAGACAAACACTAAGCAACAAATGGATTTTTCTATTCCGGCCATTTTAGGTAAATGAAATCACACAGTATTTAGTCTTTTGTACATGGGTTCTTTCTTGTGCCATAATGTTTGTCAGGTTTACATATGTTGTAGCATGTATCAGCATTTCATTATTTTCATTGTTAAATAATATTCCATTACAAGGATACAGCACATCTTATTTGTCCTTTTATCCACTGAGGGACATTGGAGTGGTTTCCTCTTTTGGATCTTATTTAAAAAGCTGTATGTATATATCTTTTTATTTATACTAGAAATGAATATTGGGTCACATCATAATTCTATGTTCAATCTCTTAAGAAACTGTCAGTCTGTTCCCTGGTAGTCTGGTTTCCTATTTTACATTCCTAGAAGCAGTGTACAGGGGTTGTGAATTCTCCGCATCATTCTAACATTGTTATTATCTATCTTTTTAGTGATGTTCTAGTGAATGTAAAGTGTTGTCTCAGTGTAGTATTGGTTTGCACCTCACTAACAGCTAACGGTGTTGAGAATATTTTCATGTTGTTATTAGCCACTTGTCTATATTCTTTAGAGCAATGTATGTTCAGATTCTTTGCCCATTTTACAATGGGATTATTGCTTATTATTGGCTTGGAAGTATTCTTTATGTATTCTAGATACAAGTTCCTTGTCAAATATATGTTATGCAAAACATGTCTCCCAGATTGCAGATTATGTTTTTCTTTTGTGACAGTATTCTTTGGTGCACAAAACTTTTAACTTTAGTGAGGTCCTGTGTGTTTTATTTTATTTTGTTTTTGCTGCTTGTGCTATTATGTCACTTCTAAGAAATCACTGCACAAAGGTTTAAAAGAAAATGAAATTTTACTCATGAGGCACTTCAAAAAAATTGAAAATACACAGTATTTCAGAAACTGATATACCAAACACACAATTTGATAGCAACTCAGATGAGTTTTGACAGAAGGAAAACAGGTCCCATATGTATAGGCTATATGATACTTGACCATTCCCCTTGTCACACCATTAGGCCAGATTGCAGAAAGACATTAAATATGGAAGTGCCTGATTATTTGGGAACAATTCACTTCCAAGGACCCTAAGTGAGCTGGAAAACATGCCGAGTCAAAATTCATCAATAGAGATCCTGTATATTATTTTCTTATATTGATCTATATGGAGCATATTTATAATAGTATCTCACGTTTATCAGATGTCTAAGAAACTCCATTGGCACTGGACAGCTAGATGTTCATTTAAGCTTCCTTCTTTCTTGAAATGTCTTAGACATCTATAAAGTGATATCTATCAATTCATATTACTAGCACTATATTTCACAGTGCTTTACACTACATAGAGCAAGTGAAACACTTTGAATAAATATCAAAGTTCCTTTCTATTTTTTGAAGATCAACAACATTTTTGCCTGGTTGCAAAAGTATACTTTCATATGCTGAAAGCAAAAAGTGGATTTTCTTTTCTATAAAAATCTTATAATAACATTAAAGGGAAAAAACTAAATGTTTCTTTATCTTACCATCTGAATGAAAGAATTCACTTTGCACATTTCTTTCCACACTTGTTTTGTCTGTGTATAGCTTTGCTCATTATAACCCCAATGGATATATGATTTTTTAATTATCTTTTTTATTTTTAGTTTTTATTCGTACATGTTTGTAGTACATAGTGGTTCAGTTCTTCATGGGGAGTTGGCACGTGCATGTAAAACGTCTAATTCTTTCTCCCTCCTCTTTCCATCTCTTCATCTCCTTCTGTTTTGCAAAAGATCTGTCTCCCTGTTTCCCATTTTTCTCTTTACTTATACTTCAGGTTTCTCATATAGTTATATGAGTCATTATACATTGCATTCTCTTTTTCTAAGCTTAATTTTTCTTTTTCTTTATTCTTTTTTCCACGCTGGTCCATTGATCACAATTTCTGTATTAAGTTTTGTATGTTGCAGAATTACAGGTAGAAATAATACAAAAAGACACCACTTACCCTTTACCCAACTGATTTGTGAAGAGTATTTTAACATACTGCTTTGAAAGGCTCTCATCTGGCACCTGCATGAATAAGAGGTCTCCAAATCTGCGAAGTGACTTGCTATTCTTAGAGACAGACTTGCGTGGGAGGGTTATCTGATGACTCCACTTTCCCTTGGAGTCACGTGCTTTTTACACCTTCAGGCCGTTAACGCTCCCTGGGTGCTGAACTTCCTGCCCTCCTAAACCTTCACTAGTGGAGAGTTAGGTCTATATCCTTCCCATATCCTTCCTGATGCAGTTCGGCTCTTGGATAACTTTGGGATTTCTTCCCACACCACTCTCCACTCTGGGTTTGCTCCAGACATCACAGTCAGAATGTTCCATCGAGAACTCTATGCCTGGATCTTATGCTGTGAGAGCTTTCTTAGCCTTCCTGGCTCAGCTAAATGCTATCTCAGGGAGAACTTCACTGATTGTCCCACCCAAAGGGTCGGCTCCCTCCTCCCACATCACAGCGACTTTGTTTCAACTTATTTCCTTATTGTACTGTATAAGAATCTGTGATCTAAACATCTGATATTCACATGGATTTATTGGTATTGTCCATTTCTCCTCTGCTGATAAATAAATACTCCATGAAGCAGAATTTCTGTTTTTTTCTCCATTATAAACCACCACCTATCACTAAAGGCAATATAGTAGGTCCTCAAAAATGTTTATTCAATAAATAAATGACTACGATTCTATGCATAAGCAAAGGTCTTTTCCACACTAGTCTTTCTTTTGCATCTCCTCTTCTGAGCAGAGTTGGAGCAGAGTATTAGTTTATTCCTTTTGTGATAGGTGTGAACAAACAGCCAGAAAGGAAAACACTGAAAATTACATGGATGCCTGGAAGTGTGGTGTAGTGCAAAATTTCTGAATGAAAGCTCTGCTGTTATACATGACCAAAGATCACACCCCTCAGAAACATTTTTCAATATTTTTTGGAAGTCAAAACTGCAGTGAAATATCAATTTTTTGATAGACATATGGTTTTCTTCAATATATCTTGTGGTCTAATAGAAGATATAATATAGCATAATAATATAAACTTCGGTATAACTTAGGTAATATTTTCTGCTTTGTTATCAGATAATACATTTTCTGCTGGTTTTTTAAGCCTGGAGAAAAATTATCAGTGATAAGATCGAAAAAGGTGTACAGCTACTTCGGTCACAAACGGAAGACGTACACAAGTTGCCACTGGGTTTGAAGGGGATCTAAATTCTGAGAGTAAAAAAAAGCTATTGTGTCAAAAACTGGAGAGGAAGAGCTATTTTCTTCAAAGTTTAGGCTTCTGGAAAAACAGAATTGTCATCTCTGTCAATTTAACCTCAAACTACAGATAAATGTGTAGTCATCCTAGCTCATTCAGGTATGCGAGGAAAAATAAGAAATAAATGAAAAATGCACCAGTACGTAGCCTGGTCAAATATGCTGGGGGAAAGCCTAGAGTAAAATCCTTTTTCTTTGAATATCTGTTTCTCCTTTTCTCCTGAGAACACAACTGCCTTTGGAGCAAAACAATCATCTGAGCGCTCTCCCCGGTGGACTTTCTCATGCCGAGTATTATGCCCCTCTCACCTCTCATCCCGTAAGCCCTTTCCTCTGTCTTATTCAGGCTCTTCCCCAGGATGAGGGATGAGCTGCCAGAGAATTCTGCAGGTGTCGATTTCATCTTTCATTTCAAAGCGGGATTCCTTGGCAACAGGAAGCACCCTGCTGAGACTGAAGAATAAAGTGGCAAATTATAGGTCTGGATGCCAGGCTCCCGCTGGATCTCAGTTTCTGTCAAAGTGGCAGCTGGGGATGAGGGAACAATTTCACCGGTGGTGGGAGGGGTGGGTGAGGCGGGCACAGGGTGAGGAGAAGCGAGCACCATCAAGAAGCCCCTGGAAGGGGCTTCAGACCTAAGCATTTCATTGGCTTCTTGATCACATGAATTTCACTTCTAAATCACCAAGTGTGTAGATATATTAAGTAGAAGGAGTGATTGGGCATCTCTTGGTGGACTGAAATAAACAATGTTCACAAGAATAGCGTATGTGCAATCTAGTATCTCTGCAACTAAAACCTTGAAGTCCTCTAAATTAATGTAAGATGTTTGAATATGATTGTGATATTAACTTTTATTAATTGTTCACTGCATAGAAAGATGGTTTAATTGCTTTACTTGTATCACTCATTTGGTCCTCAAACCTGCCCATGACTTCACACCACTGTCTGCCTTATAGATGATAATACTGAGTGTGGAGTAGCAAAGAAACTTAGTTAAAGATGGCAGACAAATCTCTAGGAATAAACTGTTATGACTACAAATGTGCTAAGAGAAAACAGAAGTCATTACCATATCCAAGAAATTTAATATTAATGTGAATAGAATATAGAAGTCATCTAGACAAGAGGTGAATTTTTCTTGAAACTGGCTGGGGACCAGCTTTCTGTTACTGTCTTCACTGACTGTATTCGAAAGGGTTGTTTCTTAGCCTGGTACCCATCACATTTGTCACATCTAAATGGCAAAAGTGCCCAGCAAGTTTTTATTTTTATTTGAGAGGAAGAGGCTTAGACTTATTGAAAAAAAATAGATATTCAGAATATCTCGTGCTTGTTCATACTCAATCAACTGCAAATTACATAAGTCTTCATTTTGGGGAGGACATGACGCTGTCAACAAGATTTTCCCGAAGGCCCAGTTCAGGGCGGCAGGGAGAGTGATGATTCACACACTCATTCATCTGATAATGTGTGGGCACTGATCATGCATCAGGCACTCTGCTAGGTATCAGCCATACAAAGATAGATAGCATTAAAATATTTCTTGTCATTGTTTCTGGGAAGAGCTTGGTTAACAAAGGAGTTGGACTGGGAACAAGAAAGTTACAAAAAATTGTTGAACTTTGTCAATGACAGAGAAATAAAGACCACCTAAACTTATCAGATCTCAGGGTGGTGGTGAAAGGCGGAGGATATTTTAATCGGTTATAACAGTATGGGGAGAGAGTGATGAAAATCCACTTAAAATAATTGCATATTGACTAGGAAGGACTCGAGGTGATTTTGGAGGTGGCTCATTCATGAATGTTTTCAAGCATGGACTTGGAGAGCCTGCCTGTTATTCTGTTGTATCAAAAACTCTGTTCAGTACATCTTTATTTCTTCCAATATTCTTTATCTCCAAAAAACTTCCACAATAGTGTTTCTGTGCTCTATATGCCTTTTGGTTATAATACACTACATTATTTTAGGGTTTCAGACCCAGTGCTAGTCACTTTCATTTATTATCTCGTTTACTTTTAGAAAACTTCTGTAAGGTGACTTTTATTACTGTGACCCTTTCATCAGTGAAAACAGGGTGATTTTCCAAAGACTGATTCATTACCAAGTGATATATGGAAATAAGTCTACTTAGTACGAAAGCCTATTTTTTTTTTTCTGTGTGTGAGGTACTGGGGATTAAACTCAGGGAACAATGAGCAACATTCCCAACCCTTTTTATTTTTATTTTTTGGAGACAAGGTCTCTCTAAATTTCCTGAGCTGGCTTTTAACTTGGAATTCACCTGCCTCAGGCTCCCCAGCAGCGGGAACTAAATGTGTACCAAAGGCTATGTTGTTCAGACTCTTCTACCTTGATTAGGAAACAGCTCCATTTTTTTGTGATTCCTTTCAGTCTATTTCTGTTGGAGTGCAAATTGTGTGCTATCATAGGTGAAACATGACTCAGGGTCAAATGGATCTCCTGAGCTTTGCTGTTTGAGAGAGCAACAATTTCTCTCTAATGATAGTCACATTGGTGATTTTCACCCAGATTTACCTGGTTATTGTATAAAATGATTCACAGTGTAAATGGCTTGGCACAGCACCTTCCCACTGATGAGAAGAGCTTTACTTTCCACAAGTTCTCTTCTCTCCCAAGCAGACACAGTTTGACAATTTTTCTCTTATGCCCCATGCCCAGTGTTCTTCCTTATCTGATAGATATATTCTGCTACTCTATTACTGAAAGGTAATTCTATTTTATCTTCCATTAGCTGATAGATTTGGGAGTATCAAATAGAAATGATTCTCTTGTAGGTTATATTGTAACTCAGAAGTCTCAAAATATATTAAAGAAATTCAGTGGGAAGAAAAAAAATGTCCTGAGTCCTGGTTCCAGTCTTCAACTAATTAGGTTTGTAATGTTCATTGGTCTCTTTAAAAATCAATTTCCTACTTTGTGCGATGTGGAAAATACACAATTTCTTTCTTAAAATAAATTTGTTGTGTATATTTGAGATGATATATGGTGATATGGGATATATATATATACAATAAAATAGTTATGAGAGTAGCAGATTGACATATCTATCATCTTACATAGTTTTTTTTTATATCAAGAGTGTCTAAAATCTACTTATTTATCAAAATCCCTGATACAATACAATTTTATTTACTATAGTCCTCATGTTGTACATTAGGTCTCTAGAGTTGTTCATCCAGCATATCAGCTACTTGTTATCTTTGGAACCACATTTCCCTATTTCATCTACCCTGCTGTGATAATCACTCTTTTATTCTCTATCTTTATATATTTGAAATTTTTGGAGACTCCTCATATATGATTGAATCGTACAATATGTTTCTTTTTGTGCTGGGCTCATTTTGCTTACCATAAAAACTGAATAGATGAAGAAGACATAAAAATGACTAACATATATATACAAAGATGTTCACTATCACTAATCGTGGAAGAAATGCAAATTGAAACCATATTACCTCACAACCACAAAAATAGCTATTATCAAAGAGACAATAGATAACAAATGTTGGTGAGGGTACACAGGCAAAAGGAACTCCAGTACACTGTTGGTAGGAATGTTTAATGGTGGAGCCATTACAGAATGTGATATGGAGGTTCTTAAAGAAATTAAAAATAGAATTATCATGTATCCAATAATCCTTCTTCTGGGTATATTCGCAAAAGAGTGGAAATCATCACCTCCTGAAGATATCTACACTCCTATATTCATAGTAACATTGTTAACAATATGGATACAGGACCAACCTGAGTGTCTGTCCACAGATGAACGGAAAGACAAAGTGACACATGCACACACACACATGCACTAAAATACTATTTCATCTTCAAAAATAATAAAATACATGATAGTGTTTTCTCTGTCCAGAATACAGTGATTCCAATTATTAAATAATTTCTCTTTTTAGGCTTTTTAGTTTCTGTAGTCAACCAATGGTTCGCTGCTTTCTTTATCCTTGGCCAGCATGGAATGAATTGTTCATACCTAGAAAGCCCAAGAAAATGAGAAATAAGGTTTTAAGATTGAAGACCAATCCAAGCAACAGATACTGTGTGCCCTGCAGTAGGGTTTCTGGTGGTCTGGAAACAGCATGAGGATAATGGAAGAAATTAAAAACATCTGCAAATAATGACTCTCCTGGGCTGATCCTGGAGCTTCGAGTTGGTTGACACAATGGCAGTGCTTCTTTAACTAGTCAAAAAAATAACAACTTGGGTGCATGTATGCACCTGTGGAAGTATTAAGGTGAACTCACCTATAAAAATAAAAGGCAAATTCAATTTGTTTGAAATAGACAAGGCTCTCTTTTTATGAAGGAAGAAAAGTGGACATTGTTAGATCTCTTGGTCATGTCCTGAGAGGAGGGACATTTATTATGAGTCAAGATAGCTTTTCCATTTTGGATCTTAAAAAAATGCAATATGTATGAGAGATAAGCTTCCTTTCTGTCATGGAGATACATGCTACAATTAGCAAAAGTTGATGGGAACAGTTCTAAAAAATTATAATTGACTTGAGCCAACAGAACATAAAGGACAGCTCCATCTTATACTTCCACTATATAATTACTTGATAAATTCTAGGCTCAGTCAACAGTCTAAGGGGCCATAATCAAATATTGAGCATAGTCTCATTCACAGCAACCTGGGTTTATCTCCCCTACTTCCAAGAATGTTAGGAATGCTTTCATGGTGTATTCAAAGGCATAATTCAGGCACGCAAGAAGCATAAAACTCAGACTGGTGGCAGATGCTTAAGTAATTCGCAAATAATACCACAAATCATTCATTACATTTTAGCCTTTGCATTACGGCAGGATCATGTTATTTTGTGATGTTTTTAGAAGGCGATTACAATTTCCAAATTAAGCTTTAAAGAGTGTACTGGTTGATCATTTAGTTTGGAGTTCACATTCAAGGAAGTGAAGAGATCTACTCTTTCACAAACTCTGTAAATAAACATAACACATTGATTAAAAACAGCGAATTGCAGGCTTTTGTAGGTAATGATTTCACCAAGTTGAATAGAGAGCCTGAATACTGGTGCCTTGTGAGAGTGATACATTCTCTTCCTATTTGATGGAAATATACACATATATATTGTATCTCTCCCCCAGGAATTGAGAATGGGAAATACACTTAAAATAAATATTGTAGGGTCAGAAAGTGGAAATCAAAGGAAAAGGAAAACCCAAGCGCATCACCCTAAAATTAAGGGAGTTAATGCAACTGGCTTTTAAATTGGGCACTGAGCTCCCTGGCACCTGTGTATCAGTGCTTATTCACTGTAAGCTCACTGTGTATTACCTGCATGCCAGAGACAAGCTAGAATATTGGTAACAGTCATTTGGATGAAGAGTTCTCTTTTTGCCTATTTTTGCAAAGAGTGGACCATTTCACCTTTTATAAACAGTTCCATTACAGTAAACTATACACCACACTACACATGAATCATGCATTATTTTAGAAAGAAGATCAAATTTATTTCTTCAGTAGATAATGCACCACATGGCACAACATTCAAAAGACAGAGTGCAATGCATTGAACTGTCTCTTTGGCTCTACAGGCCCTAGCCACCAATGGCTCTCCCCAAGTACCACATTCTTGAGTATGTGTCCAAGGATAATCTATGCATAAATAAAAATTACTTATGAACAGCTATATAGTCCTTTAATTATTAAATTATTATATAGTTATTGATAAAGTTATACATACTTGGTCTGTACCTTGCCCTTTTCATGTAAATATATATTCAGAGGAGTGTTCCATACTGTGCCGGGGAGGTGTTTCACTGTCACTGTTATATGTCTTCTCAGTTATTATTATATTCTCATGATACGTTATTTTCATTATTACCCTATGGTGAGGCAATGAAGTATAATGGTCTAGCTCATGCTCTTGGAATAAGATTCCTTTGCATTCAAATACCCTTCTTGCCAGTTACTCTCTGACATCTTATGTATGTTGCTTAATCTTTTTCTCACATATAAAATGGGATGATAGTGGTATTGTTGGGTTGTGTGACATAATCCATGGAAGGCATTTAAAATGGTATATGATACAACCAAACACTTCATATGTGGTTTTTTTTTCATAAAATTCATTGTATGCATTATAATTAATTAACTAATTTCTCTTTGATGGATATATAAGAAATGTGCACATTTTTATTTCATTAGTGTCTACAGTAATTTAGACTTCCCATAGCTAGATATAAAAGGCTTGTTATAACTGACCTATATCAATAATACATAGAAGTAACCCCTCCTCCAATTTTAGACATGTCTTATGTACATTTTTATCTTTCTCATCTTATAGATGGAACCAATATATTATTATAATATTTATTTTCATTTCCTTTATTAAAAGTGAGAGTGGTAAAGTCCCATTTCTACTAATAGTAGCATAGCTCATATCAGACCAAACTTACCAGAGCTAGCAATTATAAACTCTGGACAAAATACTTATAAAATCTGTAAAAGAAAAAAAGACCCTGTAACTATCTGAAGGTCTTGAAGTGAAACAAAAGCAAGAAGAAGTAGGAAGTAATTGGACACAGAAAAGAGGAATGGCATAGTGATTATACTGTTTTTAAAGTATAGTCCCTTTAAAAAGGCAACAGCAGGTCTCAGAAACTCAGGAGGTGGATAGAACTATATAGAAAGCAAATCAAAGGACAAATTCAGTACTAACATTGCAGCTAGAGAGTGAGGAGGAAAGCCCTGGCAAGTAAAGGAGAGATCTATTTTTAAATCTCTTGATGATCTCCAAAGAATATATTCATTGAAAAGATTTTAATCAGGCCATCTAAGGCACAAAAAGCATATATATATGAAAAAATCCAAGGGACAAAAAAGAATATATATGAGAAAAGAAGTGTAAGTCCAATTCAGTCCTTGCATTTTACTTGAAATGCTGTGATACTAATTCTAAGTAGACTGAAAATTTAAGAAAGAGTATTGTCACTCAGTGAACCAATATAACAAAGGAAAAGCAGAAATTCCATTTGACCCAGCTATTCCTCTTCTAGGTATCTTCCCAGAAGACTTAAAGAGATCCTATGACAATGATGTATTCATACCTATGTTTATAGCAGCACAATTCATAATAACTCAGTGAAGTAATTCAGACACACACATTTAAATAACAAATGATTTCTCTTATATGAAAAATTCAATATATAGTATATATAAAGTTTGACATAAAAGACAAGTAATAAGAAAAAAGAGAAAGAAAACAAAAGGGATTGTAATCCGGGGTGGACAATGTTTATAAAAGTGCACCTTGACTTAATACAATTGTCTTACATGTTTTAGATGTTCTTTGACCTATGAGTCTGGTTTTTAATCTGTATATATGATAATAACTTTATAAGTTCTTATAAGATAAATAAATGAATCTGGTGCTGAAAATGAAAGGAAGGTAGAGGGCGGGGGGAAAAGAAGGGAATTGAAACGTGTCATGTACATGTGCTGATCCCCTACAGTGAAGGTAATCATTATGTACTGCAAACATGTACTAATAAAAGTCAAAACAGGGGCTGGGGATTTAGCTCAGTGGCACTGCGCCTGCCTCGCAAGTGCAAGGTCCTGAGTTCAATCCCTGATACTGAAAAAAAAAAAGAAAAAGAAAAAAAAGAAACAAAAACTAATAGATACATTAAAACAGAATTCTAAGAGATATTGTTAGCCCAAAGAAAAGCCAAGAAACACAGACAGGAAAGAAAAAAAGAGAGAGACAAATGGAACAAACAGAAAACAAAGAGCAAATTACAAGCCTTTGTTCAATCATGTCTGCCACATTAAATGCAAATGAAGAAGGTACTCCAATTAGAAGACAGCTATTATAAGACTGAATAAAAATAACAAGTAGGGTGCAACTACACCTGATCCAGGCAGACTGCACTTTATCATGACACTGATGCAATGAATTTAAATAGGCAGAGAAAGATGCCCAAAAGCCTTTTTTGTAAGAAAGGTAATTTGCCTATATTAATGCTAGAAACAAACAGACTTCCAAGTATTCTTAAAAACACAAAGGAACACTTTATGCTAAGAAATGGTCACCAGTAGTACATAATGACCATAAGTGTGTGTGTATATTTGTAATAGAATTTCAAAACCTATAGTATCAATGCTGATATAATTAAAGTGGGTAAAATAAAATCTTTGTCGATTTTCCTATAAATTTTCCTATGCCACCATAGTTGGAGATTTCCACACCTCTCAGGGATCAATCAAATGAATAGGCAAGACATCAGTGAGGGCATAAGCAATCTTAGAAATCCTATTAATCAATTCAGGCTCACTGGTATTTATGGAACACAACACCCAATGCATTATTTTTCAATGCATGCATCATGAAGGATCATATCCAGGGCCAAGAAGCAAATCTTAATACATTTTGGATGATTGACATAGAGTAGAAATCAATAGCTATGAGAGCTTTAAAGTCCCCAAATATTTGAAATTATGTAAGACACATCTATAAAACCCACGTTCAAATAAGGTATTGCATGGAAATTAAAAATATTTTAAGTGATTGAAAATGAAAACATAATAAGGCATTTATGAAAGTACTTAAAGGGAAATTCATGGTTTTAAATGCTTACATTACCAAACCAGAAAAGTCTAAAATTAAGAATGTAAATTTCACCTCAAGCAACTAAAACAAGAGAAAACTAAAGTCAAGATAGAAGGAAGAGAGTAATAAAGCTATGTGGAATAATCAATGAAATAGAAAAGGTCAAACATCTTTTGATGGGCTTTTGTACTTGCTTTCTTATAGTAAATTACTTATTCATTTAAGTATTTTGAAATTCTTTTACTAATTTGTGAAGATGCCATTTAAACATTAAAGATTATACTTTATGTGTTCTTTTTAAAGCTGTTTTGTCCTTTGCTTTTTTTATGATCATTTTTGACCGTGCACATTTTGGGGTTTATATAGTAACCGTCTATGTTTCCTGGATTTTGTGCTTAATTTATAAACACCTTTCCTGAACAACTAGCAATTCTATAGTTGTATTTTTAAAACTTTTCAAAATATAGTTTTGATACGTAGGAATTTTACTGTACAGTGATGGTGTTTAGTATTTTTTTCTTGAGATGGCTAATTGCCTTAATAACATTTATTGACTAATCTGGATGGTTTCCACTGACAGAAATACCCTAAAATAAAATCCCTTATGTATTTGGGTATATTTACATATTTTTTGTGGCTGCATTTATTCAGGAACAATAAAATTCTACAGTAATTAATTAGGCTTTATAATAGTGAGTTTCAATTCATTAATCTCTTTCAAATATTGACATATCTTGTTTATTGATTTTTGTATATCAACTTTAGAATCAGCTTGCCTATTGCAAATAAACTCCTGATCATTTTTTAGAAAGTTATAAATTAATAGAGTAAAATTGGGAAGAGTTGATAATTTAATGATAATTGTGTTGGCTAAGATTATGGTGTATTTTTCATCCCTTTAAAATGTTTTGGGTTCACTTACTAATGCTTTAAATCTTTTCTTCATAAGGATTTTGTATATTTTTGTAAGATTTGGTACTAGCAACTGATTTTCTCTTTTTGAAATTTTATTATATCAACTGTCACATATATATGTTCATGTTACATATATGTATATATACATATCCCCAAATATAGATGCAGAAATGTAGATACATATATGAAAGTGTCATGTTATTTTATTGATTATTTGTATTATTTGTAGTGATTTTCTTATTGAGTTTTCTGGATAAATGATTATATAATTTGTAGATGACAATAATTTTTTCCTCATCATTCATAATTTTATATGTTTCCTTTATTGGTTGATAGTAGAGCTCTTACTTTTGAAAAAGACATTTAGTGTTTTTCATTTAGCGTAATTATGATTTTTAGTTTAATAAAGACTTATCTTTCTCTAATTATTTTATAGAATTTTTCTCATCAATAATGGATATTAAATTTTTTCTTTTGAATATAAATATAGTGAATTATGGAAATATGTTCCTAACATGGCACCATGGTAATATTACTGAATAAAGACCATGAGATTATTTTGTGTTTTTTTTTTTTTTTTTTGGTACCGGGGATCGAACTCGGGTCCTTGAGCTTGCGCAGCAGGCGGCGAAACCACTGAGCTAAATCCCCGGCCCTTTGTTATCTTTTAATATGTTGGTGAATTTTATTTGCTAATATTCTGTTGAGAAGTTTTGCTTAGATATTCATACAAAAGAGCCAACATCATTTTTATGGCTTACTTATTTTGTTACCAATCTTATACTACTTTTATAAAAACGGAAAGAAATTTATCACTAGGCTCTAAAACAGCAGTTACAAAATACTATTTGCAATGTGAGTTTGTAAATAAAATTTTGTTGTAACACAGTCAACCATGTTCATTCCTTTATATACTGGCTGTGGTTGTTTTCATCCTATGAATGTAAAACTGAACAGATTCGACAGACAAGGCGAAACTCACAAGCCAAAGATGATTAGTGCCGGGCCTTTTATTGAAAAAGTTTGTTATTTTATTCCCCTTCTCTGACATAATTTTTTTTTTTTTTTGCTGTACCAGGGATGGAACTCATGACCTTGTGCTTGCGAGTTAGGCACGACAGTGGCAGCGTCACACCTGTCTCTGACATAATTTGAGAAGCGCAGGAATTATTGTTAAAATAATGGTTTGGTAGGATTCCGTGGGAAACTGCTTCAACTCATTAATTCCCTGAGTTGATTTTATTTCCTGCTTATTTATTGCGAACATTATATCTACGTTTAGTGTTCATTGAAAGTTTCTTTGTAACTCAACATATTTTGAATGTTTCAAAAGGACTTGAAAACATGTGTATTTCTCATTTGTGAAGAAAAGTTTTTAAATGCATATTAGCTTAATATTCTTCATTATAATTTCGATCTACAGTGTTGTCACTGTGCTTCTCAACTGATAATCTTTTACAGAAAAGGAGAGATAAATTCCAAATGCCCTTTGCTCGGCATTTTCTCTCATCTGTGCTTTTGAGTGTTGGTTACATATTATTTAAGTTACAGGTAATCAAGATTATTAGGCATAGATTATGGAATATAGGCTTTTTGATTATAAAGTGTTTTTCTTTAATTCACAATTCAATTTATCCTTAACTTAATCTTACCTGATATGAAATTTACTTCCTTTGCTTTATTTGACCTCATACTTTCAGGAATTACTTTGAACCATCTTTTAGTTTGTGTTCAATATTTTATTATAATTTTATATATGTCATAATTTTGAATATACTGATTCTTTTATTCTTATAGAGTATTTTATGATTAAATATGATGTTTTGCTTATTTAAATATATGAATTTTATCAGCTTGTTACAAGATATTTGTTTAGTCCTAGAATCACATTTTATTCTATTCTTTCTTTTATGGTTGTGTTTTTAGTGTTTTTGTACCATCCTTTATGTAGTGTGTGCAATCTTTGGTCTGTATGCACATATTTCTTCTAATAATTGCAGAGTTTAACTTTTTATTTTAGTAATAATTTTTACGTATTTACTGCTAAGAAATAAATGTCACCTTTCACTATGTCAATCATGAAGAGTTTTATTTCTAATCTTTCAGCATCTCTCAACTAATCTATTACTGTAAAAGGTGAGGGCACCAGCAAATTTTCTTCCTTTCTTCTCTAACTCAGTTATATTATTTCTACACTATCACTGTAGATAAGATTTGCATTCTGTTACTTAACCTCTGAGTGTCAAAAAAATAATAATGGTACTTAATTCACAGAAATTTTGTGAGGATTTAGAATAGTGCCTGAAATTTATTAAATGCTTAATGAATATGATCATTTTCATTATTATTTTATTGTCAATTGTATTGCTTAGGTTTATTTCAGTCTTATTCATAGAGCTAAATGGATCCAATGGCATTCTGTTTATCTTTTGGTTAGTTGCAGCTAAGTTATCTACTTCCTTTCAGGACCCATGGAGACCACATTTCTCAGGCCTAAACATATCAGTCTGTTGCTTTTATACTTGAATGGTGGCTTAGAGATGCATAAGATTCTTTGAGGGGTTTGTGACTGTACGTATTGCCTTATGTGACTTAATGTTGTTATGGAGAAGTTTTCATATTTTTATCTTGGCATCTTGTATATTTTCATCATGGCAACTTGATCACTCAGTTTTTATGGCCCCCCAAATTTGTTTTATATATTTGAAGATTAATAGATATAGGATTTCTTTTAATTTCTGGAATATTTATCTCTAAATATTTATTTTGTTGTTTCATTATTTTGGTTCTATTTACTAAGAATACCAGTAATTATTATTATTAAAATTTTTATCTGTACATGTTTATTATACATTTTGATTACAGTCACCATGGGAAATTGCTACATGTGCATGGCATTTTTCAATTCTTTTTTAATCCATTTTCCATTCCCTCCCTCCACCAATAATTATTTGTTACACTATCTTTGTATTATTTTTACAATTAACATTTTTCTCTTCATTCTGATATTGTCCATTTATATTTCATTTTCTTTATTGCTTTTCATAATCTGTGCCATCACATTTTCAGGAGGGTTTAGTGTGCTTATTTTCTTCTCCTTCCAGTGCTCTTCATCTGTGTTAGTTTCCTGTCTTATGGATCTGCTTTAACCTCTTATTTTAAGATGGCATTTGGTTTATGACATTTTTATTAGGTTTTCATACCTTGTTATGGCACTTTAAATTTCCCTCATTTCCACATTATATACAATTTGTTATTTGTCAATTTCCACTCTTTTTTTCCTGTGAGTCGGAGCATATCATATCTTTGCTTTAGGGAGGGATGGGTCTTTCATCACTGCATGTACTTGAATAAGTTAAATTCCCACTAGACCTATTTGTCTGCAGTCTTTGACAGTGAGGGACATGGCTCACACTAGCAGAAATTCTGTATAACAGTTACATATGAGAGTGCATTTGTCTGAGCCCTTAATTTGCCAGCAGCATAGTTGCTTATAACGCAGACTATTGCTCCTACAACTTTCCCATTGCCTAACTCTTCCATCAAGTACAGTGAATCTGGGCTGTCTCTCACTGCCCCACTTTCCTTTCATCTTATTTGTATCAGCAAGGGTTCAAGGCAACTTCTGCCAGAGCCGGTTCTCCTGTTTCCACTCTTCTCCCTCAAGAACTGCTGCTTATGCTTTGTGAGTTTCCTTGAGATCTGCGTTTGCTCTTTCTTCCTGCAACCCTGTGTGCCTTTCCCTCCCCTGGTTGTGCTCTTTGTTATGAAGGATTTCTTTTGTCTTAATCAGATGTGGATATAGGTCCTGCTGGTTTTGTTGTTTTAGATGTCCGGTCAGTGTCATCTTTGCCACTGTCGTAAAATTACACGAGCAATATTTTTTGTTGTTACTAATTAATTCCGTAAGCCAGTTTTCACGTTGGCAAATGACACTTGTAAAAGTATTTCCTTTTCTTTCTCAGTGGGAGCAGCCAAGTCCCATCTGTTTCCCCAGTCATATCACACATTGAATAAAAGAGCTGCTTCATTAATCATTAAACAGTCAGCTCAAATTCCACTCTCTGCTCCTTTCCTGCCAGAGGAGTTGCCTCCCGCATCCTTCTCCCCTATAGATCTGGCTATTTATGTCCTACGTGCAATATTTACAAGAAAAAATGTCAGTGGATTTTGATCTAACTCACCCTTTCAGGAATGTCACCAAAAAGTGGACAAATACTTTTGTAGGTCCAGTCATGCCTGGCAGTTAGCCTTCTCTGAGATGTTTTTCTATTCTCCTTCATTTCCAATGCTTCCCTATCCTTCAAGGGTCAGCAAACATCCTGTCTCTTTATAAAAATGTCTCAAACTGCCAAGCACACAGTGAAGTCTCTTTTCTCTGAATCCCTTAATTCCTTGTCTCTTTCTCGTAGGGCTATGTTTTGGTGTTAAAAACATGTATCTGTAGACAGACTGCTTATGTAGGAGCCTCCATTTGGTAAGTGGCCAACTTAATAATTCTGTTGACTTAATCTCCTTTGCCTCAGTGGGTGACCTAGAAAGGAGGACATTTGGCTTAGTTTTAGAATGAGTGATAATAATAGCATTTAGCTCATAGAGTTTCAATTATTAATTTGAATTTTGATTTTGATTTCAACTTGTATATTGATTGACATGTGAAATTTTACAACAAATGAATAAACCTGGAAATTGCTTTATAAAACTGGATTTCCTAATGATGTATTTTCACCTCTTGTTTTAAAACAAGACAGTGACATCGGTAAATGTGACTTGTTCTTTACGTGTCATGCTTCTGTGTTGTATTTGGTTATTTGGGCTCTATATAAATGTGCCTTAAGTCCCATAGCTATGATATAGGCTTCTTATTTTTGTCTACCATGGCAGTAAACACACATATAAACATCAAAGGTCTTTATTGTTATATTTTCCGACAGACTGATTGGTAATACTGATGGTTAGTAGGACCATTTGACATTCATCTTCTCAATGCTTCTGTATTGAGTGCTTACTATATATCAGATGCTATTTTAGGGAATATAGCAGGTAAACTATTCAGACAAAAATTCCTGCCTTCATAAAATTTAAATTTTGGATGAATAAATAAAACATGTTATATACAGTGATCAGGGTGGTAAAGAAAACTGAAGAAGGAATGTATGGTGATGGAGAAGCAAGACCTGCAGGTACTGGTGGGAAAGCACTCCAGGCAGAGTCAGCATGCATGGAAAACTTTAGATGGGAGAGTCTCAGGCAGCATTGTAGGTAAAACAAAGGAAGCTAATATGACTGGAGTTGGGTGAATGGCGAGCTAGTAGGAGCTGAGGTCATTGACATTCCACATTGAGTTCAGGTCTTCTTGGTGAGTGTAAATATACTGAGCTTCTCTCTGAGTGAGCTGGGAAGGTGTTGAAAGGTATTGATGAGACAAATGGCATAGCTTGTGTTTTATCAGGCTTACTTTGACTGCACTGTCTAAGCTACACTATAGAAGGGAAAGAAGCTGGAAAGGAATTGCTTGGTAGGTTAATGCAGTGGACCATGGGAAAGACATTGGCATTTTGCACTCCATTCATATCAATTATAGGGTAGAAAAATAAGCCATCAGATGATATTTAGAGTATGTACTGTTTGAGAGACCTTCTAGACATAGTAGTGCCTACATGGCTGGTGGTATAAATAAGTCTGAAGATCAAGAGAGAAGTTCAGGCTGGAGGTCTAAATTTTGGACTCAGCATGAAAAGATGCAGTAATTAGTGAATAAGTCTGAGGGCTGAGACTTGGGGAATTCTAATATTATGTTGTCAGAGAGATGAAGAAAAATCAGCAGAGAAAACTGAGAAACAGTAGCCCATGAGGTGAAAAGAACACTTGAGTATTGTTACTGTTTCAAGAAGATTGTTGTGCAAGCAAAGCAAGGGTTTTAAAGAATGCTGAGGGATAATGGCAGGGAAGGCCACTGATAGGTAAGGAGAGCACCCTCCTCACCTTCATGGCTGTTACCAAGGCCACAGATAATAAGGAAAATAACTCAAACTGCTAGCTCTTGCTACAGTTACAGGGGAACCAGTGATTGGGGAGAGCCATTTTGGCTTTGGTTGAAGTAAACAAAACAAAACAAAGCAAAAAACCCCCACAAAAAACAAAACCAAAAACAGACACCAGGAAGGTTGAGATAAGATAAGGTTACAGGGATTACCAAGGCCACAGTAGAGGGCTTTCACAAGTGATGGTAACAGTGGGAAATAAGAACAAAAAGAGGGCTGAACACATCCACATGAGGTCTAGAATGTATGACATGCAAGGTTTTCTTGTGGCCCATGGCATAACAGATAAAAACTTAATGTTTCACACTCATTGTCTCCAGGTCAATGGGGTGACAAGGTGGTAATCTTTGTGGGAAGGAGATGGCTAAGTCTGGGACTCTCCAATTACTTCACCTATTAGAGGTATGGATGCTCAGGAAAAAGCAGTATTTCTCTGAACAGATGCTTTCTTACCCTAAGCCACAGAGAGAGGAGCAGAAACTTAAGAGTGAGGTAGGGAAACTCAGTTCCCAACATCATTTCTTTTTAATTTTCCTGTGTTGTTTTCTCCCTGAGGTACCATGGGGATCATATTTGCACTGTGCTCCTGGACAAGACACTGTGAAGACACTATGTGCATCCTGACAGCATCAGGCAGCACTGATACTGATTGCCATAGGCAGCTGGGGAGGAGAAGGTAAAGGCAGCGATTGGCCTGAAGGCCTTGCCACATGCTCTCATGTACCAGGTTTGTCTGGCATGCCATGACAAACCAGTTCCATGTCCATGGACTTAAGTTAAAATTTCTGAGCCTGCATTTCCTCAAAAGTAAATGGAGGCGATACTACAGGGCAGTATTATCCTAGATATTAGTCATCACATATGTAGGCACACACCTACTATTGTTTCTCCCTTTCTTTCTAAACAACAAATATAGAGTTTTGTTTGGAAGTCAGTGTGTACCACCCAGGTGAAATAGCCATTGTCACAGACTCCCTTGCAGCTAGGAGTGGCCATGTCATTTTTTTTCTTGGCAGTGAGAAAAAAAGGAGCATCTACTCGAGGCTTATGCAAGACTCTTTTGGGTTGTCCTGAAAATAGAGGAACTAGACTGGAGTTCTCTCTTGTTTCTCTCCCAATAAGATAAGAACATGGAAGTGATAGTGCCAGTGAGACACCTTACTTGTTACTGCGAGATGAGGATAAAGCCAATACTTGAAGAATTTTTGGGAGAAAATATAAAAGGATTTTGAATTCTTGATGATATCTTTGATATTTTGAGGGATACCTGGCTAGATTCTACATACCTCTGGGCTTTTTAGTGTTAAGAAACCAAATTGTTGTTCATTTAAGCTATTATAATTTGGGTTGCCAGTTTGTATCTCTAAAGAGATACAATTTATAAAATACCTGCCTATGCCTGGCATCTAGTGAAGTGTTCAGTAATTCATTTATTTGTATATTTATTTAGACTCCATGTGCCTAAAATGGAATTATCATTTTTCTTTACACATAATCTCTGTGAGTACAAGCACGGACCTCTTTTATTAAATTTAAAATTTTTTCAGTAATGTGAAATTTCTTTCCTCTTTATATCCCTTCTACATGGGAACCTATTACATCTTTCTGCTTTATATCAACTCCTGAGAAGGAATGGTGCTTCCTTTGATAGGTAAGGTCTTGGTGGCATCAGGAAGGAGTTGGTTTTTGGTTGCAAATTATGACTATAAGCACTGGAATCAAGGATCAAGTCTTATCAGCTCCATCTTATTGTGGAGTTAGAAAAGGTAGTAATGCTCACTGGGGCTACGTATGTATTTCAATTTAAAGTAAAAGTCAAGGTAATGTCAATTTATAAGTAAGGTTATGAGGGTCTGGACCATATGCCAAAAGGGAAAAGCAATTCTTGGTACTCAAAATCTAATGTTCTCTGTGTGGTCATGGATTTCATGTGAACTGCTTCATGTGATCAGTTAGTTAACTTAAACCACAGAATCCAAACCATTGGGAGAGAAGACTTTTGAGTTTTTAAAAATATTTGCAAAATTTTTATTGAGTAATCCTGGGATGTTTAGTAGTTTAAGGATTTCATGTCTCCTTTAAGAGATCACATTTGGAATTATAATGAATTTAACTGTGCTTTTAAAAAAAATCTTTTTCTGCTTAAAAAGTCTTTTTGTGTTCTAGAAGATATATTCATCTGAAGATGAATAGGAAGCTCTTGATTCCTTTGTTTCAGGATCTCTCATTTATAAAGTAAAATTTCAGACCGACAAACATTTTATCTAATTCTACGTTTTAAAGTCTGTCTCTTAAGCAGCAAAGAATCTGAACTTTATTGTGTGTGAGACGCTCATTTTCTTTGATAAGGCACTTCTGTTGCACTTCAATTTTTTAATAGCTTATCCATAACAACTGTAGTATGTTATCTACAGTTATATAAAATGTTTTCTGTATTGAGCTCCTTCTTCAAGTCCAAAATCTACTTGTGAAATCTTCAAATTTCCAACAGCATTCACCATAAACAGATGTAACTCTATACTTACAATAATATTGCTTTCAAGTGTATCTTCCAGAACTCATTACTTAAAATGAAGAAGAAAATAAGTAAGGAAAGAATTTAAGGAATTTCCAGAAAATGCAAGCGTCTGTTTCTGTGGTGATGAATGGCTCTGTGAGGAAATTCAGCTCTCTTATTAATATAACATCTGCTTGCACTTGCATAAATAAAAACACAAGCACAGGACAGACTTAACGGAAGGGGGAAGAGGGAGGATGGGATGTAGGTTTTTTTGCATAATCATCCCTAACAGCCAAGAAATTTAACTAGCAGACATGTTAATTATTGAGCCTTTGGCCAAGGTAATTCCAAGGGAGAAGGCAAAGCCTCTTGAGACCATAACAAATATAGTGAATCCATTAGGTAATTGCTAAAGTACTGAGACAGTATACAGGGTTGAAGGATGCCATTCTGTCAGAACAGCAATTATCAGTGGCTCCTCTGGGGACTATGTGGGATTTTAACCACCAAAATTCAATGTCTCGGTTAATATGTTTTAAGAAGAACTCTACTGTCCTCATCTGCATGATCAGATTGCTGTCTTCTTTTGTGCATTGTCAGTCAGAAGCAGAGAGCACAGCTAATTCACGACAGAGCAGAATTGTATTCTCACGCTACTGCATGAATGAGGGAACAGTTTCTCCTCTGCTGGAAACACCATTTCTGACAGCTCTGTTCGAAGTTGATTTGACATGAAAGTGGAATGCCACTGATTTTCCAAATTAGTCCAGTTCTTGATTTTTTTCAAGATATAGAAACTGAAATAATGAAATAACATTGACTAGCATCAAATAGTAATATTGTCAAATAGTTAAGAAAGGAAAACTAGACTCAGGGCTTTTGAGTGTGCTTTATTATTTTTTGAAGCCTCAGTTGGCTACTTTGAGCTTGACAAGATGTGCCTGTGTCATCTTTCATTTATCCCTGTGCCACATGATCAGAAAAGGAAGGTGGAACAGGAACAGCTCCAGTGCTGCTTAGTGATTTGCAAGTGTTATGGAGACACAACTAGCCATGTAGCACAGTCACATGAACTAGCACAGGGCATCAAAGTAGATACCAGAAAGAAAATACCAGTAAAGTGGGAATCTTACTGAAAGTGAAAAAAACTCCCCTATGATCCGACATTTTTATTTCTCTAGTTTTCCTGAAGTCAGATTCATCAGCATGTGTGATGAGGAACTTCCCCCTCTGCCCCTCTCCTATTAATTATTTTTATTTATGATCAGTAAAATATTTGCTGATAAAAACAATGAAGATTTTCAATGAAATTTTAGCAATAAGTTTCACATTCCCAATTAAAGGCACCAATTAAAGTAAGAATGCTTTCAAAAATGTAGACACGCAAGCTTCACTATTGCAGGGTTTCTCTTATATACAATACGGAGGGAGAGAGAGACACAGAGAGGAGGGGGAGCAAAATAGAAGACAGATAAACAGGAAATAGGGATATCTTTTTCAAAAGAATGGAGGAACAGGAGATGGAGAGATGGGCAGAGAAAGGACAGAAAAGGGATAAAAGTAAGAACTTGAAGGGAAAAATGATACCAGGAGAGCTTTTGCAAATGGTCAGGGGAGCAAGGGTTGGAGGGGAGCAGGGAGGGAGCCGAGTAGCATGGAGAAATGGCTGTTTGGAGTCTGGGATAATAAATAGACAAGGTGGGTGCAGGGGATTTAGCTCAGTGGTTCCACCGCCTGCTTTGCAAGCTCAAGGGCTGGAGTTCGAAACCCGGTACACACACACACAAAAATAATAAATAAATAAATAGACAAGGTGACCAGGATGACCTCCTCCTGCCAGGACCAGCTTATGAGCTCAGGGCTGTGTCAGGAGTAGCTGGAAAAGAAACCCTCCCAGGAAACATATTGCGGGGGTGGGAGCCTGCATCATAGATAGAGACCACCACAGTAGACTGAAACAGAATACCTGTGCTAAAATGTGTGTAGGTTTACCATAATATTAAAAAAAGACACATTCTAGACAATATTTGGGGAAGTGAGCATTCATACTCAATTGGGAAACTAGTAAATGAATGGAAAGAATAAAGCATTCATCACTATGAGGACAAGCCTTGTTTATGAACATATTTTAGCTGGTTGATGCAGAAATAATAATGGAATTAGGATAGTGTCACTTTGTGCCTCTTAATACAGTAATGGATGCAGGTAATCAAAATGCACGGCTGGCAAAACCATTAGGTGGAAAGCGGATGGAAATCTACAGTGGAGCAATCCAGCTGACACCAGGACACCTTTGCATCAATCTCAGTGTTTAAAAGAGGAAGGGATTAGCTAACTATACAAATGAAATATAAATTTTTCAAGCTCAGTATCTTACTACAAGTTAGAGGAAATTAGGGGTTAGGGTGACATTTTTAACAAACACCACTTAGAGTCAATCTGTAAAATCTAAAATGTGGAAATGCTACAAGGAAAAAAATACCCTGTTTTCTTTTTTAAAAAATCACAAACAGAAAGACAGGAGGGGGAATGGTAGGTTTGAAGAGATAGTTGACATCTATCATGTGCTGGAAGTTTGGGATCCTAATTAAAAAATATGAACTGAATAGATATTTATGTGGCAATATTTATGAGACATTTGGGAGAAAGTTGAACACTGACTGGGTATTTAAGAATATAATGAGTTTATTTACCATAATTTTAGGTAAGAAAATGATATGGTGTTTATGTTTTCTTTAAAAAGTAAGAAAAAGTCCTTGTATTTCTACAGAAAGTTTCTTAAGTGCTCTCAGATGCAGTGATGAAGGGTCTTGTGTTTCTAAGTATTCTTGGGCTATAGGGGAAGGTGGTGGGGGTGTAAATAAAATGGAATTAAGTATATAATGAAAGTGATTGAGACTAGATGGGTATTTATCGACAATGGTTTTGGGGATCTCTTTTCTCCCAATGTCTAATTATTGTAAATGAATACCCAGATTTATGGCACCCTGGCAGACTTTTATTTATTCACAGGCTTCTGTACTGCAGAAGGATTATTTAGATGATGATTATGTTTATGGATAGCTCTATTTCCCTCCAATTTAAGTCAGGTATTAATGGGAGTTAAAAAACACATTGGCCTTTCTCATTACCTCCAGGAGTGAAAGTGTAATTAAAAGAAAAATTAACATTAGCCATGGAAATAGCTGGATTTCTTAAGCAATAAATGTGGCTTTTTGAGATCAACAAAAAAATGCCGCATAGTAGACATTTTAGAAGTATATTTATTTTTATGTTCCCATGCTTGATTTTTTAAATTGGGATTTTAAAGTGGCTACTTTATTCCCGCCGATCACTAATAAATAAATAAGATCATTTTGAGCATCGATCTAAGTTTTGTGAGATAACTGGTCATCATCCTCTACCCTTTTTAATTGATTTTTGCAGAGGGAGAACAAGTAAAAAAAATTAGTTTCAATTCTAAGTTTAACAATTTCCATTTGCTGCTGACCGCACCAACCCAGCCTCTGAAACTGTTACCTTTCATGGATTAAGGATGTTTCATTTATTTTCACCATTCACTAAAAGTTACTGGGCTTACTGAACAGGATGATACCTCTTCAAACAACTTCAAAAAGCTCTCAGTATACTAGAATATATAGAGATATTTCCATCCTGGTAAATAATATACAATAAGCCTTTAAAATTTTATTTTTGTTTTATCAAAGTGACATGTATACATACTTGAACATGTCCAAAGGTACAAAAATTTTTTTTGTAAATAAAAACAATGGTTTCCTTCACCATCTGCCTTTAAATGACCTCTGGCCAAAGATCACCAAGAGCACACTTGTGGTTGTGTGGTGGACCACACACCATGGGTAACTGTGGGGAATCTCAGTAAGAAAGTATTAGAAAAGTCTGTTTATTATGGGACTTGAGCTTGTGTTGGGAGGTTTGGGGAAAGGTTGGAGGAAGTAGGGCTTTGCTTTGGATTGATTGCTGTAGGAAACAGAGGCAATTCTGTAGCTGGCTGTCCTCATATGTTTCATCCAGAAGGAAGGAGCGCGAAAGCTGTCATTGCTAAAGGAGAAGCCATCACTCCTAGAAGGCAGAAAAGGGAGGTGTTTGTTCATTTTTGTGACTTGGACAATGCTGCTGTTCTCTCTGAATTTTAGACATTGCTCTTGAGTGGTCTAGCTTTTGTCTTCAGCCTTCATGGCCACAGAGTAATTTTGTCTGGGTGGAAGCTCTGGGATGGTTTTTATTTTTCTATGGAAAAGCAGGTCACCTCTCAGAGGTCAGGGATCCCTCTTATTTCCCCACACTTCCTCAGACTTTCTCCTTTCATTTCTTTCTCTGGACTGTGCAAATATCCTTATATAAATATTTTGATTTACACTTATAAGAGCTTAGCTCTTTTTACATACTATCCTCTTTGTTTATTTGACTGCCTTCCCGAAAAGATTTATAACATAATGTTTAGTGTTTCTGTTCTATTTCTGAAATTTTATAGTTATTATTATTTTCTGAGATGATGTCTTGCTACTTCGTTCCCCAGGCTGGTCTTGAGCTCTTGGGCTTTAGTGAGCCTCCTGCCTCAGCCTCCTGAGTAGCTGGGACTAGAAGTGTGTGTCACTATGTCCAGTTTGAAAATATTATTAATAGTTGAACATTTTAGTGAGGTAAGAGGGTATTTGTCTTCTTACTGTGTTATCCTTGTACTTGCTAATCCATTCACCCTTTTAATAGTTTCACATGATGGTTTCCCACAAGTTCCTTAACACCAATTAGTCTGTCAAGACTTGTCTTACGGAGTTTCAGAACCTCTGTTGGAGACATCATTGTCCTTTCTGGGCTGGTTTCATTCCAGGTCTGTTACTTGCTACCATTGAGATGCTTCTCTGGACTGTTCCTATTAGAGTTTACTAATCTCAAGTTCATCCTAATGATGCTTTTAACTCTTTAGGGAAGATACCTAACTTGTTCAAATGGAAGACAGACAAGGTTGGGTGGGGAGGGCAGGAAGGGAGTGGAGATTTAGAAGAGGATGGAAGGAAAACATGGAAACAGCTTTTTTGAGTGAGGAGGGGGAAGAGGTGTTGAAGGGAAGGAGGAGAATGGGAAATGTATGAAGATATATTATGTACAGATACAAATTTCCAGGCCAGGGATTTAGCTCAGGGGTTGCACCGCCTGCCTTGCAAGCGCAAGGTTCCCAGTTCGATTCCTGGTACCAAAAAAACCCAAAAAACAAAAAACAAATTCCCCATGATGAAAGTGATCATTATGTATGGGAAACACATACTAACATAAATTTATTTTTAATCATTTGGGAAAGGAGGATGGAGGGTTTCAGCAATAGAAATTCACTGTGGAAGTTGCCTCTTTACCTTCTATTTTTGGTCTAATAACTATACTCTCAACTGTCCTGGGAACCTCAGCCAAGGGGTTTCCTCTTCGCCCTTTCCCAAAGCAAACTTCCAGGTTTCTGTTGACAGTAGAAAAGGGCAGATGTCCAAAAGCATGGTGTCAGAGAGGGTATCCAGGGTTCTACTTGATTCTCTAAAGCCTTGCACCATGTTTGTATCATCATCTTACCCCTGGGCTCCAGCAGCACTTTGCAACCTGAGGTCCAGATGTACACTGATTCTAGTTTAATATGCCTCATGAGGAATATTTAGCTCGATCCTCAGCTCTCTCCACTGCTGACTTGGGATTAGGTTTCCTTGGGTTTGCAAAAGCAGATATTGCGCACATAACTGGTTTCCAGCTTCTGATATTTGCTACAATCACTAAACCTGTTTTTTGTTCTTTATAACTGAAAGATTATAGTTGTCATAGAAATTTAGGAAAATATAGAAAATAAGAAAAACCCAGCATTAAGGATTATGTTATACTCTATTGTATATAATTATCATATAATTAACATTATTGGTGAAAACATAACACTTGACTCTCACATTGATAAAAATCAGGAAATCTAAAGTTGCAGAACACTCTACAAAACTGTCCTGTAATCTTTAAAGTGTTAAGGTTATAAAAAGCATGGAAAATCTAAGGAACTATTGCAGATATGTGACAACTAAATGAAAACTGTTGTTCTGGATGGAATCTGTTTGTTATTGGGAGCTTTACTCAGATTATTGGCCCAACTTGAATCAAATATGAGGATTAGATAGTAGTCGTAGTATATTGATGTTAATTTCCCAATACAGTTGGTGGCATTATGTAGGAGAATGTCCTCATTTGTCGGAAATGCTAATTAAGGTATTTGGAAGTAATGGGTATCAAGTCAACAATATACTTCTTAAAAGCTCAAGAAAAAACTTTGTATTGTTCTCAAAACTGTATTATAATTTGGTTTGATATTGTTTGCCAATAGACTTGATGATTTTTTGTAAATAAATGTGTGTATATTGAATCTAATATCTTAATCTGGAATGTCCAAACTGAGTATTTCATCATTGTTTTATCATTATACCAGAATATTTCATAATGTTCCAACTAGAATTTATTAGAGGAGAACATAGCTACCAAAGTTTGCTTATTTTCCCATGTTTTGGAGCTTCATGTTGCATTATATTCCTTCTGCTCCAGAGGAGTTTTGTCTCAGTGACTCTTCCCGGCCCCAGAGCCTCATAAGAAGTGTTATTTTCAGAGCAGTAACATCATGTCCTGCATTATTTTTGAGATCAGCTTATTGTCAATGCCTAATTTAAATACTATTGTGCCACCATTTGGCTTCAAGGATCTCATGTTTTCCCTTTGCATGGTGAAAAGTGTGTTTCACACCTGAGCCATGTGCAGGTACTGGTCCAAAATAGGAGTAAAGTTGATTTCAGGGAAATAATTTCTTTTCGTCAGAGGCATATTGTGAACTTCTATATGTTGAGGTGCAGGACCAAGTTGGTAAATGTATATTGACTAAGTTCTCAAGGATCTATTAGAAATTTTAATATAAAAAATTTAAGAATGTATTAAATCATCCAAAAGACAAAACAGATGTGTAATTGGCTTATTTCCAAAGATGTGAGGAGTTAGGAATAAAATGTTTGTTGGGCAAGAAGTATGTGTTGATTACTATGTATAATGTCAAAATGACCTTGTAAATATCATCTCCTTTGTAAAAGTGGGAGACAGACTTGGAGAAAAGGAGTAATATACTTAAGGTTTTCTAGCTAGTGTAGGATAAAGGAGGTAATGTACAGTTTGGTTGGTGCGTCTCCAGTGCCCAATATTTTTATTATACCATGAAATTGTCCTAGTCCAAAGGAAATTAAATTTTACAGTGTGATATAAAGTATATAAAATACATTGTAGTGGGATATGTTACCAACCGGTGAAAATATATTCTTTGGGACAAAAATGGTACAAAATACCTTTAGAAGACTCAAGAGAAAACAGTTGAGTTAACCAATTAGAAGAAAAAGCATTCACTTAGTTGAATAATCATTCTGAGTATTTGCTATGGATAAAAGACAACATAAAAGGGGACTATTGTGTCTATGTTTAAAGAGATAACTTAAAATGTCAAAATACAGACATGGAAAACATACAGTTTTAAATGTTTGTATTAATATTGTATATTGCTTTAACTCAAAAATATCAGACAAAAAACATCAGACAAAAATATATAACACACACTGTGAAAAGAAACCCTTGATATATAAAACAAAATTAAATTTAGAACTTCTAGTTGATTCTTATACTGGCTAGACTATTACAAGAAAAGAAAATTATTGGCCAATAGCTCTATGGTCATAGATGCAAACATCCCTAAAAATACTTGCTTGAATTTGGCCACATATAAAAAGGGTACTATTTCTTGACCAAGTTTTATTTATTTCAAAAATACAACTCTTTTTTGTTCATGTTTCTGCATGGATTTTTTTAGCATTCCATAATCTGCTGGTACATACAAGATCAGCTCATATATACATACACATTCATTATAAAAAATGAAAATAAATATTCAGTGCAGTAGATATAGAAAATATGTTTAATCAAATTCAACACCTATTTTTGATTTTTAAAATTCTCAGCAAAGTGAGACTACAAGGAAATATCTCTCTGTTGAAGCATACCTAGCAAAACCTACAACTGCTACCCTATTTAATGGGAAAACAATAAGCAATTTCTCCCAAGATCTTCAACAAGGAAAGGGTGTCTACTTTTACCAGTTTAATTTAGATTAGGCTATATATTCTAGCCAGTTCAAGAAGGAACAAAAACAATTAACAAACATAGAGATTAAAAAGGGTGAATTAAAACTGTATTTATTTGGAGATCACATAGATGTGTGTGTAAAAATTAAATTAATTCCTCTAACAAACTTTAATAAGTGGATTTTATAATGTCACAGGCCATAAGGTCAACAAAACTTGTACTATATCCTAGTAACAATCAATTGGAAAGAAAGGAAATTTGAGAACAAGACCATGTACAAAACATACAAGAATTAAATCTTAGGAAAAATATAGTGAACAATATAGTACCTCTATATTAAAAACTACAAAATACTGCTGACAGAGATTAATGAAACTTAAGAAATTGTTTAAAAAATCAATATTGTTGGGCTATCAATTTGATTCACCAAACTTTTAACTTAAAAATTCTCAGGACTTAATTTGTAGAAACTTTATACTCTGATTTAAAATCATAATTCCAAAAAATCTTGATAAAAAAGACAACTTTAAAGACAAAGTGCAATGTTAGATTTACTCCATCTGACTTCCCCTGTGATTCCAAATTTACAAATAGAAGACATAAGAAATTAGAAGAGTGGTTAATAAGAGGGCTTTTCAGGGAAAAAAAACAGAAGGAGCACTGTGAGATGAACCATATCAATTTGCAATCTTGTTAAACTAAAACGGACCTTGCATTTTTGTATTAGACTAACCCAGTAATTGAAAATGAACTAAGCAAATAATGAACACAGTCCATGCGGTTGTACCGGATACTTCTAACTACCTTCTTCTACTCCCCATTCTCTGTTCCTTTGGCCTTCATCAAGCCCCAGTCTTCTGGTACATCCAAGGTTAACCCCAACCTCAGCCGGTCTTGGCTGTTTTCCTGACGAGGTGACCCATATCTTCATTCCTGAAGGTTCTGGGCCATTTGTCATCCTACCTGGATTGACTTTAGTAACAGGGCATGCTAATACTAGGTGGTGCTCAATGGGATCTTCTGCACGCCAAATAAATTCTTCTTTTCCTCCAATGTGGAGTAATAGTTCAATTTCCCCTTAACAGTATGGCTCAATCACCCTTGCAAGCATTTTTACTCCCTTTTCAGCTGGTTTATTCAGAAGTATGTGGAGCCCAATACTACCAGGAGCAAGTCTTAGCTTCCAGTTCAATGGAATCATTGTTGTTCTTCCTGGTGCAAGTCTTCCCTCTCTGGAACTATGACTTTAGGTCAGCAGGGTATAAAGTCACAGAAACATGAAGCAGAAATTTGCTAGTGAGTCACTAGAGGTAATGGTGAGTGGTACCATTTCCACTTGCATGCCTAGATTTCTGGACTTCTGAATCCTGGCAATGGGAGACACAGTACCATATAGTAGACAGTGATTTAAGAGTCATTAATCACATAGATAAGCTTTGAGTGACAACCTTGTTTGCTTTAAAATGCTGGTAGATTGCTTTCTCCTTACCTTGACTTGGCCACTTGTCATCTATTTATGCTTCAATCTGAGGAAGAAAAGTTTCTCTACCTTATTGAATCACTTCCTCATAAGAAAGCTTCTAAAAGCAAAGCAGGCTTTTGTGTTCCTGGTGGAAGAACAATGGAAACAGAGGGTGCTGAGTGCAGTGTTTGGAACAGTTATTATTCAGTGCTCCCGAAGGGGGCACTACCTCACCAATTGGCCAGGCACAGCTACAAGCCCCTCCTCTGTGTCTTGTGGAGCCAAATGTGAAGGCTGAGGGTAACAGCACACAGAGCTCTGCAGCCTAGGGGCTGAGGCCAAATCAAAGATTGTGGCACAAGACTTAAATCCAGAGTAGGGAGGGAGGGAGGTAGACAGTTATTTTGAGAAAGGCTGTACTTGAAATTAAGAACTAGTCAAAATTATGGAGTGTACTGAAGGGTTTTTTTTTTTTTTCAATGTTTTGTTTTGTGAAAAGAGTTTTATAGAGTTAAACATTTATATTGGCTGCAGCTACAGGGAGCTTCCTTGGTAACTTTTCATTATTTAATGCATGTCCCTGGTGGTGGTCAGATGCTATACATCAGCACCAACCCTTTTATGCCTGGCCCGTGCCTATTTGTAGCAATATCCTTAAATCATAGCAACTGGGTCCTTAAATTTTCCTTCACAAATCTTATACAGGGGAGTCCAGTTCCCTTACTTCTGCTCATGTTTTCTTTTTGGCCATTGTCATCTCAGATTAGGCTAGCTAACTGTCACAAGAGCTTCTTTTTGAAAATCCCTTCCCCTTTTTGGGTAGAGAATATTTTGTTGGGTCACAGGCAATGCATTCTTTTAGTCTAGCTTCTCTTGTTTTTGTTTGTGGTTTATTTTTTAAAGCTGTCCAAGCTTATATTTTAAATTAAAGATCACACTTAAACATCATAAGGAAGTCAATGCTGGATTTTTTCCACGTAAAATTAATGCTGATGATAGGAAAATTTTGGTGCTCAAGCTAAAGGAAACAACTGAAAGTCTAAAATATTCTTTGTCTTGAATGCTGAATAATGGGATCCCTCGACTGATTCCATGTAATGAATTGGTGTCCAGACTACATGCTCAGTGAATTCTAAGAAGTATAATCCATTATAATAGATGTCAAATGGAGAGGGCATGTGCCGGAGTATGATTTCAATTTGCATTTAAAATACTTCCTAATCTGTGCTCCCTAAGGATGGGTTGTTTCCTCTCTGTACCCGGTGGGCTACAGTAAAGTCTTTGTCAGACAAGGAACAGAGGAATGAAATTCAGCCCTTCGTTTGGGAATGTTGTAAGAAGAGTGTCCGCCATAGGGCAGAAATGCCTCTAGGAGAAACTCACACGTGGCCACAGTCAGCGTGGCATGGGGACACTAATTCAGGATTAGTAACAGGAGGTAGTTGACTATGAGCCTCAGATAGGGACTGACTTCTCCATGGTCAATGCAGGGGAGTCATGGAATTTAACTTTTACCAACAGCTTAGTGAGAAGGTGCAGAGAGCTGCAGAGAAACCACAGCCCAGTAGGAGCCTGAGCTCAGGACAAGGACTGTTCCATTTATGGGAATTTACAAATGGGAAATCTCTCTTGGGTTTGGCATCAGGTACACATTCTGTCCTGGAAACACAGCCTTTCACAGATCCTCTTACTTTTTCTACCTTTTTCTCCTGGAGTCAAGTGACACCAGCAGGGTCTTCCATTGCCCAACTCTCTACAAGGAGATCCAGAGATGATGAGCTCCACTTCCACTTCAGTTCCTGCCTCCCCTCATGCAACCTTAGCCCCACCTCCTTTACACAGCCAGGCACCATTGGGAGAAGACAGGGAGAGCAGACACAGTCCAAACAGACTTCTTCAGATTGAAAAGAAAAAGGGAGCCTCATCATGTTAGACATTTTTGAGGCAATGTACACTGGCAAGTGTCATTCTTTCATTGTTCAATGAGTGGAGACTTGTGTAAAAGATCAAAGCAATTGTATGAAGTAAACAAAGCTACATTTTCCTGTAATGAAGTTGTGGCCTCACTATATACCTGTACAAATGAAAAATAAAGTCTCCTTACTGGTAGGCAGTTCCCTGTGTTATTAACACAAACAGTATTTGGCCTGCGGGTTAGTAGAATTTTTCTTAATTTTTTTTTTCTAGAGAGAGGCAGTGCAGAATGTATTGGCTAAAAACATGGACTGTAGAGCCAGTTTCCTCATTCTTAAAATGAGGACAATACTAGCATCTACCATATATGGGGTGGTGAGAATTTAATAAATTAAAGCACATGGAATATAAAATGAAATATCTCACAGTAAGTACTCAATAAATATTAACAATTGACCTTTAAAAAAATAAATGCTCTAGGAATTTAGGTGAACATAAGCTGGCTACAGGTTGGGGAGATGAATGAAGGATTTGTCAGGAACTGGAGCTCTAGGTATTTTGTTAAAGAGAGAAGATCCATGGAGGTTAGGGTTAGCAGAAAGAGGTTTCCCTCCCCTTCACTGAAAATCTAAGCCATGTAGGTTGGCGACAGCAAATGTTCTTTAAGTAAAAGAAAAGTGCCATAAAAGTCTTTAACAACCTAGATACACATTACCTTCTAGAAGAATGTCCTGTGTTGTTTTGTCCCACTTACTTGTCCCCAGAGACTCGAAAGGATAAGTCTAGAGATTTCAGCAGTTCTGTAGAAGATTTGAGGGGCTGCACTCTTGAGTTATTATGAGTCAGCCTAATTTGTCTGAGAGTATTTCAGACCTTGGAGGTTTCCTTGTCCCTAGGCTTGGTGATTCTCACCCACCTCACCTCTGGAATCCGATCCCTATATATAAGAGAGCAGGGTGTGTCCACAGGCAAGGTTATCTTTCCTGGAAACTCAGGAAACACATTAGAAGATTAGGAACATAAATGGAGTAAATACATTAAAATAAAGAGAAGAAGAAAGGGGTCTCAGTTGTGTCATGTTCCTTCATCATTACTTTTAGTGCTTTAAACTTTAAGCTGTAACTATATGATGAATGTTTATTGAATGTATCTATGAAAGAACGGGGAAAGACAATACTTGTGAATGCAGTGCATTAAGTAGTTCTTATATTTAGTTCAACTCACCTATATGAGTATATAATCTGGACAAACATAAGAGGATAAGGAGCTGCGACCTTTAAAGATCTTTCAGCTTGTTCTGCATTGATCTTGGTCCTTTAGATGGTGGTTAACCATCCTTGCAATGTGCTCTCTTTCTCCGGAATCCAGCAGTGAGCCTTCCATGGCCCTTCTGTTCCCTGCTCCTGGAGTCCATCATTCTTCCTCTCCAGGCATCATTGGGTTCACCCCAGTCCCTGATTCACATCTGTTTGCTGATATATTTGGACCTATTTATCCAAACTCTTGGCCTTAGTTTTCTTGTGCTCACCTGCTAAACTAAATACTGATGTTTCCATTGAATTAATGGCATTGGTATGAAGGAAGTCATGAGAGATAATTTCGACAAACCGCAGGACTTGGTAAAGAATTGAATGGGAAGTGTGAAGGCAAGTGAGCATTTATAGTATCAGTGCAATTTTGGAGCTTGGAGCCTGATTGATGGAAGGTACTTTGGCAAAAATAGTGGAAAGTCAGGAAGGTAGGAAGAGATGATGGAGGTTAGTGAAGAGAATAACTAGTAATCTGATATAGGAAAATGAATAATTTCTTTACTTCCTGTCAAAATTTGGTCAATGTTTTGTTTTGCCTTACATAAGCTCATTTCATGGTGTTAAGCACTATTGTAATTATTTATTGTAAAAGTATGAAGTAACTAATTTATAAAGGAAGGAACAGAGATTAAGTTAGCTAAATGATTGTCTAAGAGTCCACTTTTACCAATTACTAGATGCAGGCTTTCATTTCACTTTGATTCATTAACCGACTGACTTTGTCAACTACTCTCTTACGCAGATAAAAAGAGTGAGCAGCTCATATCCCTGTTCCAACATTAATTCAGATGTGCTACCTACCAATATAAAGAGGCACCAATATGTATTAGGGCACAACTCTGTTAGGAAACATGGTTTCCACTTTAGGGTCTTTGTTGGTGTTCTATCACTGTGACAAAATACCTGAAATGATCAACTTAAAAAGAGCAAGATTTATTTTGGCTCATAGTTTCAGATGTTTCAGTCCCTGATTACTTGGCTCTGTGGTTTTGGGGCCAGTGCAAGTCAGTATATTGTGGTGGGAAGTGTATGGTGGAGCACATTTGCTCATCTTGGGGCAACCAGGAATCAGGGCAAAAGAGAAAGAGGTTTGCTCCAGTTACCTGACTTCCTTCCACCATGCTCTACCTCCAAAATGTTCCATCACCTCCTAATAGCACCACAGGCTGGTGACCAAACCTTCAATATATGGACCTTTGGAGACCATTACAGAATCCTAACAGGTTCCGATTATCAAGTATGTGATGTGCTCACTTCTTGCTGTTAGCATACCAATTCTAATGTCATCTGGACTCTCTTATCTCCGAACTGTCTTCCTGTTCCAAAAGTCAAAGATTCAATAAACAGGACACTCAACAAAAGTCATATGTGGAATAGCCAGCACACAAGATGGAGAAAGATTCATTCCCAGGGCTGTGAAAGACTTCCTTGCAGTTCTGACATTGTGAAGATACAAAGAAACATTAGAAATCCTTACATAACAGGGAACCTCATGAGAAGTGAGTGACTCGTCCCCAGTGAGGCCCCAAGTCAAAGAAACAACTTGACTCACAACCCAAGTCAGAATTCAGATTCCTACTTTAACCCCTGGAACTCACAACTACTGATCTGTTAGGCATCAAAATGAAAACAGCTGGAATCTATTGGTGTTTGGCCTCTGTTTGGAATTCCTTTGTTTCTAATGAATGCTGAAAGTATTTTTGAAAGCTTTCTTAATAACTCAAACACTGAGAATGCTTTCTGTGGGCTGTTTGTAAATGTGGGGTATGTGATACACATCTGTGAGCTACACGATGAAGTATTTTGTATTGTATGCCTTATATTTATCATCTTCTCAATCTCATGTTTTTGGGGAAAAAGGACTCTGTACCAGGGTCTCGTGTGTTTGCCGGTGGTGTTCAGCTTGTTTAAATTATCAGATGTTTTTACTAAATTATAATTATCTTTTATTAAGGCCAAACACAGTTGGCTTGCAGCAAGCCTCATCTAGCTGGTGAATCATAAAAACATGATTTTGATTTAGCAACAGATTACAGAGAAGGCATTTGTTTATGGTCATTGTAACCAACACTTTTGGTATTTCTTAATAGCACTGAAAAATAAAAAATTTGCAATGTCTGAAAAAGTGTTCACTTAACCAAACTTTATGTAAAAGACTTGCCCTAACTCTAAATTATATTTGTTTTTAAAATCTCATGATTTTCAGAGGTTCTAACATGGTGATGATTTCACTTACATCTTCAACTGAAGAACAGGTTTTAACTGGGAAGGAATCTCTTTCTCTTGTTCTCTCTCTCAGTCTCTCCCTCTCTCATTGTCTACCTTTATTTTTCCTTTATTTTCTCTTTCTTTCCTTCTATTTCCTTTTCTTTTTTTGATAAATAGCAGCCTTCTGTGTTTATAAATAGTGTCTTAGAAGAGAGACAAATATTCCTCCACAGTCAGCTCAACTAGCCAGGTTAGTCCTGGCGGTGAGTGGGGATGTGAATTCACTTCTGAATCAATTATCGTACAAACATGCTCTGGAGAAGGCTTTCAATGCTTGCTATATAGTTTTTGTTTCACACAGCTAGTATCCTAAGTATATTGAGGACAAACCAGGGGAGACATTGAAGTAGGTACCTAGGGAAAGAGTGCAAAGTCTAATCCTCTTGGTAGAAAACAATCATGAAAAGAACCAGATGGGCATGGAAGAAGTGTGCAGGACTGTAATGCCAGCATTCTGGGAAGCTGAGGCAGGAGGATCACAAGTTAGAACAAATTGAGCAAAGGATCAACTTGGCAAGACTCTGTCTCTAAATAAATAAATTAATTAATCAATTTTGAAAAAAGGGCCAGAGATGTAGCTCAGGGTGAGCCCTGGATTCAATCCCTAGTACCAAGAAAAAAATGTCAAGAACTACAGTAAAGCCATGGATAGGACTCATAGGACTCAGTTCTACAATTATTCTTGCTCAGTGGCGGAAAACTTTTTATAACATAATATATAAAATAATATTTAGTGAAAATTACAATTCTAGTGCACAGTTTTTCCAGCCTACTTCAGTCTGCTGTTGGATTCCCTTCTCCCTTGACTCATGTTGGCTGTGCCCACTGTAGTCTCCCTGGCTCGGTTGAGTAGGCATCTGAGTCTCACTTTTGTGTGGGGAAAATAAATGAACTCCTGGCTCTTTGCAAGGCTCCTGTCAGCATCTTCCCACACTCCCTTTGTCAGGGAGGGAGGCCTAGCACAGCGCTCTCTCTCCCCTCCACACACTCTCCTGAGCCTCTCTTGTGGTGCCTCTGTCCAGGTGCAACTGTCCCAGTGGTGACAGAGGAGTTGCTCTTCCTGATTTCACATGCTGAGTAGGACACTAATAAATGGAGTGGTTTCTTTCTCAGCTGTGAACTGTTTCCATAGCAATCTGTGTTTATGTAGATTCTCTGTCAGAAGAGGAATGGAGCTCAGTGGGGAGATAAGATGAGTGGTGGAGAGAACGCAAGAAATGGAATCCACCATTGACATTTCACATGGTTGAGTTACAATAGTAATTTCTTGGTATTCAAAGGTAGGATGATCTTCAGTTCTAATTTGTTTAGTAGCAACAGGACTTGTTCCTTTGGCTGTGGTATATTCTTAATTGTGCCAATCTTTCATTTTCATACTATCCTGGATTGCATGACAAATTCCATGGAATTGGTCCAAAAGATAACTTCATGAGGAAAATAGAGTTTACCTGTAGTTCTAGTTTAGCAAATTATTTTCAACTTATTATTTTCAACCTAGCAGGACAAAAGAGTCCTGTTGAGGGCTTGACAAGAATCTAAGTCTGTTTTGGGGAACAGCAGGGGTGAGGAGAGCTATCTTCTATGGGAAAAGTAGAGGTGAGTATGTGTGAATTATTCCAGTTATCTGGAACTGGCTTCCCAAATCCTTCAGTGAGCATTATACATATATTTCACAAGATTTTGATATCAAAACCCCAGACAGAGTGACTTAAACGGTATCATAGTCAAGTGGATATTAATCCACAGGTTCACTAGGAGAAAAATGTTCAAACTACACACAGCCAAACTTTTAGCCTCTCTTCCCATCCTATCCATCTATATCTCTCCGTATGTCTATCTCTCCATCGCTGTAGTGTGTATGGTCTTCCTGGCTCTCTATCTCTTTTGGCTAAAAGCTATAAAATCCATCCTGTAACACAAGCTTAGAAACCTGGGTTTATTTTCCACTTTATCTTTTCTCTTGTTTCCATGTCCAGATGATTATCATGGCCTGTCTGTCTTTATTCCTTCCTATGTGTGTATATCAAAAACAGCCTCGGTTATAGCCCACTCATACATAGACCCGGTTCAGGTCTGTTTGAATCAAAGTGGGTAGAATGGAAATAAGCAACCCTCACATGGACCACTGGCAAAAGCTTTCAAATTATTCTCTTTGCTTACTGCCCTTATTATATCCTGCACACAACTTGCCCCTAGGGTGATATTTCAAAAACAAGTCTTCTCATCTTAACCCATTGCTTAAAAACTTTTCGAGCATTCCATATGTAGAGAGCAGTCCTTCTTAAAATGTGGGCTGAGACCAGCAGCATCAGCATTTCTTCAAAAATGCAATTTCTCAGGCCCTACCAAGACCGGTCTGGATTCATGTCATGTTTTAAAACTCAGTAAATCTTTGTTTCAACAAATTATCCACATGATTCTGATGCATACTCTAATTTTATTTTATTTTTTTCAATTTTTACAGTATATTAGTACATGTTTACAGTACATAATGATTGCATTTCTTACGGGGAGTTGGTTCATGTACAGAACACATCTTAATTTCTTTTTCATTACCTTCCCCTCCCCTTTTTCCCCCTCCACGGACAAAAATATTCCCCTAAACAATTTCTCCTAAATTGTTTTTTCATTGTCCTTGGATGCCATTCCATTTCCCTTTTACTCCTTCATCTTTGAATCTTGGGTCACATTTCTTGCTCTTCCATCCCTAGGCCATGTTCCTGCTAGTTCTCTGTGTTTGTGCATAGCCATTCTATACCTTTAGGATGACCTTTCCCTCTAGGTCATCTATGAGTCTTCTTCAAGGGCAGACATAATTAAAAGATCTTCTCTAGTCATGAACATAGCGCTTCCTGCCCCCTTGCACGCTCAGAGGAGTTCTTTTCTCCTTCTGTAGTCCTCACAGGCACTTTTATCACAGCACCCATTATAGACTGGTAGCTTTATACCATGTACCTCCTCTCCCAGAGCATCTCCTGGGAAAGGCAGTGATTCTGCCTTAAGAAAAGCATGGGTTTGTGAGCCAGGTAACTAGGCACATTCATTATTCATGGCAAGAATGTCTCTGCTATTGCCACCAGAGCAAAAGAAAGAGGGGAGCAAAGAAGACTGATAATTCTCATAGTCCTCCAGTTCTTTGATTCATAGGGATATTTGCATTATTTTTGATGTCTCCATGGTTAAATGCATTTAGGCAATACTAGCTTAAAATAGTTTGCATTGGGCCAGGAATTTACCTCAGTGGTTTTGCTGCCTACTGCACAAGCACAAGGATCCGAGTTCGATCCCCAGTACCAAAAACAAAACAAAACAAAACAAAAATAGTTGCATTGATGCAAGATGTGTTAGAATCTCAACTGTGCCACTGTAAGATACCATGGAAGGGAATATGGAATTTTTTCAAATTTACTTGATCTTCTAAATGTGTTCCTTATGGAACACATCATGGGTCTCATATTTGGGGGAAACATATTTTGTGAAATACTAAGTAATAAATTTTTGCAGTGGGCATTGTGCTTCCCTCCCTATAAACTCTCCTCACTCTTTTTTAAAGCAGGTGTATTGTACGGTGGGTGTTAAGGAGGAGAGGGTCTGCTAAGCTTTGTCATCAGCAGTAACTCAACCAGCACCAAGAGAAATTCTGCTCATAATGATAACTTGTGTATTTTGTACAAATTTTAAAAATCCAACATTCATAGGGCTGCAAAAAAAGGAGGCAAGTGGGAAGGAATCAAAGTTGGTAGCCTGACACAAGTTTGGGATCTGGGAGGGAGCTCAGTCTTTGGGTGTCATCAACCCTGGGAAGAGAATGAAGAGCAAAGGGAAGCACTGAAATATTCAAGCAGGGGAGACTGATTTTTTTGTAAAGACAAATTTGTTGAAATATTATTTACTTTATTTTGTACCCATTTTAAGTAACTAAGTGGAGAGACATTATTTACCCTACTACTTTCTACTCTGAATTTTTAAATTAATTATATTGGTATATTTAAGGTGCACAGTTTGATGACATTCATCATTGGAAATTTGCACCTTTACATAATCCATCTTGGTTCTTATTTTTTTCCCCATTCTCCTGCCCTCCCTTCAACCCCTCCATCCCTCCCTATATACAAAGACTTTGTTTCCATTTTTTCATTTTCTCATATTAATTCCATTCCCTTCTTTCCTTTCCCCTACCCCTCCCACTTCCCCTTCCCTTTTGCCCCTTTTCTTCCTATTTCACATTATCTATTATACCTTTTAGTCCTTATTTATACTGTCAGTTTCTCACACTAGAGAAACTATTCAGTATTTACACATGTGTGTCCTATTTATTTCACTTAAGAGTATGGCCTCAATGTGATCCATTTAGCTATAAATATCTCTAGTTTCTCATTCTTTACGGCTGAGTAATATTCCATTTCATGAAAAAGCCACATTTTCTTTATCCAGTTTCCAGTTGATGGGCAATTAGGCTGTTTCCAAGTTTTAGCTATTACAAACTGTGCTGCTATGAACGTGGGTGCACATATATCATTGTGGTGTGATTCTTTTAATTCTTTGGGGAAGATACCCAGCAGGGGAATAGCTGGGTCAAATGGGACTTCCAGTCCTAGTTCTTTGAAGTATCTCCATACTGATTTCCACCGTGGTTGCACCAGTCTACATTCCAAATTAAATCTTTGCCCATCTCAAAAGTTTAAAAAATGATATGCAATGTCAACCTGCATTTCTTGAATTGGGAGATGATTTTGTCTTAACTTCATCCATCATTTATATCTATTTTTCCAAAATATATGCTTATGGCTGTTGCTTAGTTTTCTATTTGAGGGCACATGTTTGAATTCTTATTTATATTATGTATTTGTAGGAAGTATTTGTGTATTATTTTAAATATACTTTGGGTGTTAGGTGTCTTATATGTACTTTTCTTCTACTTTGGATTGTTTTTCCTCTACAAGATTGAATGATTTTGTAATACATGAAATAATCATTTCCTATGTAGCTGGGGGTGTTGTGTACTTCTTATACAGATATTTACACTTTGGGGGCTATGTGGAACCTGAACCTTCTTCTTACAGTTTGAAATTCTAGATCATAAGTAGTGTTGGCAGGCACACCTCATAGCTTGTTTCAGAAACTGAAGTCCTGAAGACTAGATTTTTTTCCTATTAATTTTATCGGTACATTTTAGGCATGCAATATAGTTACATTTATCATTGGTAACTTGTACTTTTACATAATATATCCTGGTTCTTATTTTTCCCCCTTCCCCTACCCTCCATTCAGCCCCTCCACCCCTCCCTATTCACAGAGACTTTGTTTCCATTTTTTCCTCTTCTCATATTTTTCCTTTCCCTTCTTTCCATTCCCCTACCCCTCCTCCTTCACCTTCCCCTTTAGACCTTTTCTTCCTATTTCACATGGTCAATTATACATTTTGATCCTTGTTTACACTTTTAGTTTCTCACAGCAGAGAAACTATTTGGTATTTACACGTGTGTCCTATTTATTTCACTTAAGAGTATGGCCTGAATGTGCATCCATTTAGCTATAAATGTCTCTAGTTTCTCGTTCTTTATGGCTGAAGACTAGATTTGACTTTCCAGTTTTTCACGCAGCTGGAATGCCGGCTCATGGCTTGGATTCAGGGCCTCTCCCACTCGGAGTTTGCATCAAGAGCCTGTGAAGTAAACATACCGGTCTGTGGGTTCACCCAGAGTGGCCTAGCAGCAGCAGCAACATGCTTAGCTCCAAGGTACAGGTGGCAGTGGTGTCACAGGGACAGCCTGTGCCTGGTCCTGTAGCAAGATGCTGCAGATTCCCTCACCTCGAACCCCAGGATGGGGCATTTGTGACTCTCAGGTGCTTGCCCAGAGTGGGCAAGCAAATATACTTTATACTTTGAGCTATTCTCCTTTTACTCTTATTTTCCAGGCCTGTATGTCGAGCTCACCCAGTGCTTCTCGGGTTTTCCCAAATTTTCTTACAGCCTCCATCATTTAACCAGGTGTTTTTTATCTTTGTTATTATTGTCACTGTTGTTTTTACTGGCAAATAAAAACCCTGGCCAGTACATTTTTCCACTTAGCCTTTTGGGACATGCACTGATAGTATTTTCTTCCACTATTTTTATGATTTACAAACTTGATTTTTAAGCTTTTAAAACTTAGAGTAATCAAGTCTATTTGGAAATAAGAAATGAGGCAGGGAATGAAGCTTCTTTTTCTTCTTTCTCTTTGTAACCCCAAATAGCTAGACATTGTCCTGGCTTCTTTCATTAAACATTCTATTTGTCAGCCCCTGATTAAAAATGCAAACAAACATACACAGAATCCCAGAGATAATTCTGTACTCTGTTCTGTTTCATTGATTTCTCTGTGTATTCCTGTAAAAAAATTCCAATTTTAATTTTTACAGCTTTTTAATTCATCTTAATAAGGGTTAATACCATGTATTTCTCTCTCTCATGTTGTAGAATTCTTATCAAATTATTTTTGAGATAAAAGTATGTGACCAATTCCTTTATGAATCCATAGAGTTGTTTTAAATTGCATTTTCTTGATACAGTGAAATAAAGAAAATTTGAAGAAAGGACACTTGTGTAGACATTGATTCTAGTGCTGTGTCTTCCTGTTCAAGAATAAATTAAGCCTTTCCAGGTACTTCTATTGAAGGACAAAGTAAGCCTCACCGGATTTTTCTGGAAAGAATACTTTTCTGGATTTTTTTCTCTCTCCCCACCCTCTTTCTGATTATAACAATGCACTCACAGGTTTTTAAAAATTATATGTGCTGTAATCCATCACTGTCATGGTGTTTGCTGCTCTTCTGGTCCCCATTTGGCCACTGGGAGGCCCTGAAATCTGGCTGCTGTGTCCTTCTGATGAGACTCCATTAATCTTTGAACACTGCCCTCATAAATCCTCTAGGTTGCATTCCTACCATGCGTGGGAAGCTGAATTATGTATGATTAAATTATAGAATGGAATAAAATAAAGCTGGCTCTCCCACCACCCTGCCTTATATCATAGCATACTTCCTACTGGATGTTTACCATTTAGGAATGTTTTATTCTCCTACATTTTATTCTCTTACATCTTATGGTATAATGTCAGCATATTACAGACGTGATATTTCTACCCTTATTATGATTTCAGATATCCGGAACACTCCACGATAATGCTGCTCATCTTAAAGAACTTAGAGAGCCACAAAGTCTCCTTTCCCCAGGATTCACCCTGCTTGGGGTAAACTTGACCAGGCCTTTGAGCAGTTTCAGCTGGAGTAAACTGAAAGCTAGAACTTATATTTATACATGGTGCAGAGATGTATTTTACAAAACTGGCATTTGGTTGTATAAGATTTGATCAAAAATGTTGACTTCCCAAATTTCTAAGAATGTATTGTTTTTAACTCATTTTAAATGTTAGCCAAAGTGAAATATGCCATAATTTAAAAATCTATTAGTGGAGAAGCATTTTTAGTGAAAAATTCCTTTCCTCATTCTTTTCCATTTCCAGGTCTATCTCCAGAGGAAATTGAGTCTGTTTCTAATAATTCAGGGGATTATACCTTTTTCTCTAAACATGGGCTTAAAACTGCTTCTTGATTCATTGATTTTAGACATATACCTTTTCTTCCTTTTCTCCCTGCTCAATAAAGGGATGTCACTCTTCCTAGGTTCTCTGCTGGATTGATTTGTAACTTTAAGCAACATAGTTGTGTTATTTGGTCACAAAGTGTCACACACTGAGTGACTTAACCACCAGACTTTCCTTGTCTCAGAGTTCTGGTGACTGGAAGTTCCAACTCAAGGTGCCAGCAGGTTTGGTTCCTTCTGAAGGCTGTGAAGGAATAATCTGCCCAGGCCTCTATATCTGGCCAACACCCATCTTTTCCACATATCTTTTCACATCACCTGGCCTCTGTGCATGTGTCTGTGTAGCTCAATTTTCTCTTTTTGTAAAGACACCCATCTTCCAGTATGATGGCCGGCTCTAATGGCCTCATTTTAAGTTAATCACCTCTGTAAAGACCTTATCTCCAAATAAAGCCACGTTCTGAAGTATTAGGGGCTAGGACTCTAAGATCATTTTTGGGTGGGTCACAATTCAACCCAAATAATGATTGTATTTTTATTTCCTGTACCATCAAGTTTAGAAGTTCTGTCCGGACACTATTTTGTAGCATGATGCTGTTAACATCCTTGCTTTCCTCCTAAATTCTCCTAAACTCTCACTCTCTCACACTCTGTCTTCTGTATTTTACTTTTAAGTTCCCTAGGATGATTAAATTTACATCCTGTTCTATAAACATCTTTAAGACATTCATGCTAGTGATTCCAAAAATTGAAATTCCCAAAAGAGCATTTTCATTATTATGATCATAGAAAAGTTATTCACTGTATACACGGCATGTTCATCAAGGGGTTCTGAATCGTGAGAAAATAAATTACTGCTGCTGGAGCCACTCATCTGTATTTCTTTTTCGTATCAATCTAAGCAGATTGGTACACTTCTTTCTTAGAGTTTTGCCTGTGAAAGGCTCCGACCTCCAGTTACATGCAGGACACTTCCTCCCAGGCGACAGCACAACTGACATGTTGTTTTCTAGCCTTTGCTTCCCCTTCCGGCAGCCAGGAAATTCCCTAAATCCCACCTCCCTTCTGAGTTTTCTCTCTCACCTCACTGAAATACATTCTTATGTATCTTCCTGGGAAAAAGAGAATTTCATGATAAAATTTCTGACTCTCTGGATGTTGGACATATCTCCTCCATACTTTCATATTTTATTCATTGTTGCGATAGGTAAAGAATTAAAGATGGAAAAGATTTTCCTCTTGAAATTTTTCCTTAAATATTGCTGAGAAAAATAGACGTTTGTATCTCTTTATTGGATAGATATTCTGTGCAATCATTTTTGTTCATTTATCTTTGTTGTTGTTTATTTAAATTAAATTCTTTTATTGGTACATTTTAGGTATACAACACAATTACATTTCTCATTGGGAATTGTACCTTTACATGATGCATCTTTCTTCTTATTTTTTCCCCATTCCTAGCCCTCCCTTCACCCCCTCCACCCTTCCCTATTTACAAAGACTTTATTTCCATTTTTCCATTTCTCAGCATTTTTCCTTTCCCTTCTTTCCTTTCCCCTGCCCCTCCCACTACCCCTACCCTTTTGGATCTTTTCTTCCTATTTTGCATTATCGATTATTCATTCTAATCATTGGTACATTTTAGGTATACAATATAATGACATTCATCATTGGAAATTTGCACCTTTACATAGTCTCTCTTGGTTCTTAGTTTTCACCCTTGCCCAGCCCTCCCTTCAACCCCTCCAGTCCTCCCTATTTACAAAGATTTTGTTCCTATTTTTCCATTTTCTCATATTAATCCCATTCCCTTCTATCCTTTCCCCTAGCCCTCCCACTTCCTTCCCCTTTGCCCCTTTTCTTCCTATTTCACATTACCTATTATACATTTAGTCCTTATTTACACTTCCAGTTTCTCACACCAGAGAAACTATTCGGTATTTATTCATGTGTGTCCTATTTATATCACTTAAGAGTATCACTTCAATGTGCATCCACTTAGCTATAAATGTCTCTAATTTCTCATTTTTTATGGCTGAGTAGTACTCCATTTTATTAAAAAATCACATTTTCTTGATCCAGCCTCCAGTTCATGGGCATTTGGGCTGTTTCCAAGTTTCAGCTATCACAAACTGTGCTGCTATGAACATGGGTGCACATATATCACTGTGGTATGATTCATTTAATTCTTTGGGGAAGATCCCCAGCAGTGGAATAGCAGGGTCAAATGGGACTTCCAGTCCTAGTTCTTTGAGGTATCTCCATACTGATTTCCACAGTGGTTGCACCAGTCTGCACTCCCACCAGCAGTGGAGCAGGGTTCCTCTTTCCTCACAGCCCCACCAGCATTTGTTATTGGTTGATTTCATGATAGCATCCATTCTTTCTGGAGTGAAGTGGAATCCCAGCGTTGTTTTCATTTGCATCTCTCAAATGACCAGTGATGTTGAACATTTTTTCATGTATTTATTTGCTATTTCTACTTCTTTGTCTGAGAAGTGTCTGTTCATTTCAGATGCCCATTTTTGGATTGGGTCTTTAAATTTGGGAGGTCTGATCTTTGTAAGTTCTTTATAGATTTGAGATAGTAGACCTTTGTCTGAGGAAGAGCAGGTGAAGATTTTTTCCCACATTGTGGGTTGTCTCTTCACACTGCTGGTGGTTTCTCTTGCTGTGCAGAAGCCTTTTAATAAGAAGAGATCCCACTTGTTGATTGTTTGTGCTAGTTCACAGGCAACTGAGGTTTTGTTCATAAAATCATTTCCTACAGCGATGTCTTCAAGGGTTCTACCTAACCTCTGTTCCAACTGGTTCAGAGTTTCTATTTTAATATTTAGATCTTTAATCCATTTTGATTTTCGTTTAGTGAATGGTGAGAGATACAGGTCTAGTTTTAATCTTTGGCAAGTTGAAGCCCAATTTTTCCAGCACCATTTATTAAAGAGGCTATCTTTCCTCCAGTGAGGGTGTTTGTGCTCCTTTATCAAAGATGAGATGGCTGAGTGTGTCTGGCATTGTTTCTGCATCTTCTAATCTGTTCCACTGGTCCTCAAGTCTGTTTCTTTGCCAGTACCATGCTGTTTTTAGTCACAGTAGCTTTGTAGTAGAGTTGCAGGTTGGGGATTGTGATACACCCTGCCATGTCTCTGTTACCTAGAATTGCTTTTGCTATTCTGGGTCTCTTCTTGTTCCAAATGAATTTTTGGATTGTTTTCTCAAGGTCCATGAAGTATGCTGCTGGGATCTCAATTGGAATTGCATTAAATCTATATAGCAGTTTTGGAAGTATGGCCGTTTTCACTATATTAATCCTTCCTACCCAGGAGCAGGGGATGTCGGTCCATTTTCTGATATCATCTTTGGTTGTTGTTTTTTAACCTAGAAGATTTTATACTCTATTTTCTTTTGATGTTTTTATCTCATGGTGATATGCTTAGGTTTCTACATATTTTCAGTTACTTACCGTCTGAATCTTGAGACACATCTTTTAGAGGAGCCAGCGTGTAGAGACTCCCAGAGGCTGTACAATCTGGGACAATTTGAGTAATAAAAATAGTCATGATCAATAATAATCCATTGTCTAAAAACTAATAACGATCCATGAATTCTTAATATTACCCAAAGCAACACAAAAAAGAGAGAGGAATAGATATATAGAGAAAATAAGGGATAGAATTTAAATCTATCAATTTGGTACTCTCAATATGATGATTTAATTGAAGCAAGGATTGTCAATGGATGCTAATACCATTGACTGAATAGAAGGTGATTATAAAGCCTAAGATCAATAACCCCAAATTAGCACCTCATAAAGTATTTTTTAGTTACATCAGGGGAGACACACATTCTCAACAGAAATCAACGGAAATATCTGCTGCTCACCATCTTAACCAAATAATCAACCTAATCAACTAATCACTAATACTGAAAACAGTATTTTACATTTCCAAGGAGGTCCACTTCTCATAATTCTTTTTCTTCAATGCTCTGTTTTGCTTTTTTATTTCTATTAACAAAGACTCTTTTTGCATATTCCTAAAAATGCGGATTTGAATTATTTAAAAATTGTCCTCTGTCTATGAATATTCTTTCTTTCCTCCAGGGATATAATTTATTGAAAAGTATTGGCCACTTTCCTGATCTTATTATAGGTTTTATTCAAATGACTGTTATCTCTTGGTAGCCAACAATAAGACTACGATTGAGAACCTCAAGCACTGTGTATTGAAGGAGGCTCCCGGACACTGAGTTTAGGTTTAGGTGGGTAATGGAACATGAGGTTAGTTGCTTCAAAGACTTCAGACTCTCTAGCACCCTTGGGTCCAAGTTGTCACCCAGCTTCTGTGAGGCAGGCTGTAGTATCCTCACATGATTTGTAAGCTGTGGTTATACTTAAACGGTTCCACTTAACACTTCTCCAACAACTTTCCATCCTCTAGAAATACTTAAGTCTTTCTGTCCTCACATGGCCTCCATCTAATTCTTCTTGTTGTGGTGGTTTTATAGCATGTTTTACTCTTTATTGTTTTCAGTCAGTTTTTACTGTCATAACCACCAGCCACATTAACTCAGTAGCTTACACCATAGATTTATCTCCCACTTATGATGCATGAGGGCTCCGGCTCAGCAACTGTTCGTCTTGGCAGTGCTGGCTTGGCCAGACTCTCTGTGTCTTCACATTGCAGTACCCAGGGTAAAGCAGCGGCCCCTCTCTGGGACATGTTGTTCTTATAAGCATACAACAGAAATACAAGCAATCCATTGCCAAACCACCTACCTCCATTTAACCTTTCTGCTTGGAACATAGAATTAAAACTTCCAACTGTGAGCTATTGGTGAGAGAATCACATGGCCAAGACCAAAGTCAACGGAGGCAATAAACATACCCCATCTAGAGGGAATCAGGGCCACAGTAGGGCAGGAACATGAACAAAAAATAATAATCACAAACAAATTATGAGCCTTTCATCACCACTGTACTGGATCTTTAGAAGAAGGGAGATTAAAAAAAAACAACTTTGAGTAAGACAAAATTGATGTTTCTTAATTTCCCTGTGACTCAGTTTCTTTACCTTTAAAAGGAAGATGAAGATAGTATTTCATCCAAAGTGTTGTTTTGAAGATTAAAGAATGAACATAGGCAAAGGAATTAGATCAGCATTTTACACAAGACAAATACTTGATGAGTGTTGTCATGATTTTGATTATGATCATGATCAACTTGAGCAAGAGCATCTTTTGGAAGCTGGTAAATATTGCTCTGTGAGAAATATTGAAAGACAAATAATCTCAGTAGTGGAAATGTGTATGAAGTATGCATATATGTGCCTACCCTTAACACCACTCCACTCTTCCCCACTGTAACACAACGTGAAACAGTTGGAATAACTGGGGAATACGAAGATTCATGTCTAATGTCAGAATGCATAGTGATCAGTTAAAAATGATTTAAATTCAGATCTGCCAGCACCAACAATACTTTTGCTCCTCTCTTTTATGGGGCATAAACCTCAAATATTAAACAAAGTTGACAGTTTTGGCAGGGAAGCAATGCTTCATTCTGCATCTGGTTTCCCTGAATGAAAGTATGTAAAGGAAAAGGAATGTGATTATTTTTGCTCCACTAGGCTCGGAAAGATAATATCAAATAAATGTTTGAGCATTTAAAATGATTTTTCCCAGCTTGAGGTTATATTTGTTCCTTTTGATTTCTTTTCTGCTTTTGTTAAACGAAGTTTATTTATTATATTTTAACAAGCTCAGGTATATGTATCATCCTGTCTGTGTTTGCATGTTATATGCTCAGCTTATCTGACTTTGTGACAAATTTCTGAGTAAATGTGTGTCCTTGCCAATGCCTAGTACACAATTCAAACTATTCACGAAATGCATAAACTGATACTTGTGCCCTTTCCTAATTCCCGATCCAGAAGGGAATGTCTATTTTAAATACTTTATTACTGTTGATTGGTAATACAAAAAAATACTTCTATGTAATAAGACGTTTAAATATGGAGCCATCCTAGATTTGCCTATTTCTAAGATGACATTATTTTCTCTTGGAAAAGCATAGTAAATAATTTATAAATACTCTAGAATAATAATTTAACCAAATATCATTAGCCAATAAGCTTTGGTGCCTTTGTGAATAGAACTGAAATTGTAATTCCTGGTTCTTCAGACCTGGCACATATATTAAAACCCAACAGGACTTTGCAGTAGGTTGAGAGCAGAAGGAGCTGATAAACATATTCATCCCTGTCATGGGGGAGAGAGAACATGAAATGTGAAAGAAACAAAAGTCAAGTGTGGAATTTCCAAATTCTATGGATTATTTTTTTCATTTACTAAATATCCAGAAGAAGTGATGGTATAATTAGTAATCACAAAATGCACAAAATGATAAGAGAATCATTGGATCAGCTTGCAACTTCGGTGACCTTTGAGTATTCTCTGGAAATGGTCAAAGGTCTGGAGCTCAGCAGAAATGAGCACTAAACACTATCTTGGTAGATATGGAGGTTGGAGAAAGTCAAGGAAGGTGTTTGGGCCAGGACAGCAATGTTCTGGTTTGTTTATTGCACTGTATTGCTAAGTTACTTTCACATTTCATACCTCAGTTCCTCTGTCTAATATGAATATAGTCACATTTCAAATTATTGGAATTGTAATTCCCAATTGTCCTATATGATTTGTGGCTATAATTTATTGGCTTTTTTTCTCTTACAGATTTGAGTTTTATCTTACAAGAAAATCACAAAGATATATGGACACTAGTTTACCTGATTCATTGAAAGACCTAGGGTGTGTCATTCCATACAGCTCATTTCTATCTCTAGTATGCATTTCCTTACATAAAATGAAAATGTGCATGCATGCAAGCTTAGTGTATCATGGGTATTTAGGACAAGCTGGGTTACAACAGTGCTATCATCACATTTTATTATACACATGTCCAAGATTTTCTTCAAATGAGAAGATATATATTTGAGGTATCAAAGACATACCACCTCTTCAATTTTAAAAATTTCCCTGAGCTTATAGGGACAAGGAAACACATTTGAGCTGGTTGTCGACATCTGGTAATTTGTAGGGTCTTGAAACAATTACACTAGCCTTGCAGCAGTGTAATTGAATGCAGACAGCGGTCTCTCACTGCATAGCTATGCATCCCACAGTAAAGCTTGCAGAAGAGCGTTCTGGCAGCTTCCATCCAAGATGAATAGTTTCAGCTGCACTTGTCTCTGAGCTATGGTAATGGTGACCTCAAAGACAGGACGACTGTTTTGAAGGGTAAGGATGTGGACCATCAAAAGGGGTAGAGCTACTGTTCGTCAAGAATGTGCAATGCAAAGTGATTCTTGGAATACAATAAAGTAACAGGAGCTTCTGGTTTTATTTTACAGTCTGCTGACTTGAGAGACAGCCTGTATGTCCATTGCGTGGGCCACACGGGACAAGGAAAGAGGCAGTATGCATAAGCCTGCAAAGTGAGTCCATATTCAAATGCTCAAGCTCAGGCTAGAGTTTCTGCGGGTAACAAGTATTTGCTGAAGACCCACTATGTTCTAACACCATTCTAGGCTCAGAAAGGCACAACGAAAGTCAACAATTTTAAGTGTGAGGAAGATGGACTGCATATACTCTTCTGGTAGAATCATAAACTGCTATATACAGGTTAGGATGACCACATCTAGCAAAATAAAAGCGCATGGGTACAGAGACCTGGATACTACATTTTCAAATCAATCTAGAGAAATATTTTGCAAAAATGATAGAAGAAATATGAGCAAGAATTCATTTTAGCATCATTTATATGTATAACCAATTAGGAACAATTTAAAAGTCCATTACTAGGAAGCAAACAATTAAGACACTGCATAAGGTCATAAACCAGTTTAAATGAATTTACTGGTTTTATAAGTCATTATGTGGAATACATCTCAAAATCTGAATTCTGTGTTAAAAAGAAATAAGATGCATGAAACCTTATTTATATAATGGAAACAAACACATCAATACTGAATACTGTATAAAGGTATATTTGTGTCAAAGGATAAAACCTGACTACCTAGTGCATTATTTTGCTTGTCTCTACAGGTAAGAAGGATTTTAATGAAGTTACATTTGAAGTCTTGTGTTAGTCATAATGGTGCATTTTTATTTAAATAAGAGCATTTTAATACTTCATAACTCTGTGTCATGGCTCTGTGGTCTTGAGTTCAGCAGGCTTCATTCTCTTTTGTATTGTGTAAGCTGATCTCTTAGTGTCTATTAGTTAGATCCTCATTTAGTGTAATAAAACAATTGGAAAATAATCAAGTGGCAAATTCAACTGGAACGCACTTCAAAGAAGTAAAAGATCCCTAAGAGTCCCCAAGATCCTTCCAGGAGGTACACAAATTCAGAACTCTTTCCTAATAAAATTAAGGTGGCATTTACAATCTCTACTTTTGTGCTATCAAAGATATCCAACGGAGTTTTTTAGGGGAAGATATATGATGTTAAGTATTGCAACAAATTGAATGCAGAATCAGATTTTTAAAAATCCAGCTATCTTCTATTAAAATAGACATTAAAGGGATTTGTGAAAATGTAAAGCAATGTCATTTTTCTCATTAAAAGTGTTTTTGACTTGAAAAATGGAAACTTTTAAGCGAAAATGTTATTTACCTTATAACCAGAAAATAGATATTCTATCTAAAATTATTAATAAATATGTAGTTCAGGTGTCCTCAGTTTTAATTTCTTCTATGATGCATATAAATATATAAACAAGACCTATTTGGGTTTTTCAATAATTTTTAAGTGTATAATGATCCTGAAAATGACAGTAAAGTTTGAGGACTGCTTGGATACACAATGTTTGGGTGTAATTATAGAGGATGGGTATCAAAATGTTTAATGGAGAGTAAGGAGTGCCTTTCAAATGAGAAGAACAGCCACACTTTCTATGCTGAGCAATCCACCCATAATCAAAACAAATTGAAGTAGAAATAGTGAGGTAAGGATAGCACAGATGGAAATTTGCACCTGAATTTTCACTCAATAATTATTCAGCAAACAAATTTTGTTCCTTGCAAAAATTCATAGTTTAATGCATATTCAATTACAAAATTTTATACTAAAGATAGATATATTGAGAAGTGAAAGAATTAACATATCATAAAATGAGATTTGATTCCTCTACCAGCATCTTGCTACTTGGTGAGGTTCTAGGAAAATAAAACCCTGGGCTACAAAGCTTCAGAGAAATAGACTATTATAAAGGTGCATGTTTCCTGTAGTCCATTGGCCCTGTAACTAGTTATTTTGGCTGACTGTGAGCACTGTGTCAACAGAGATAGACCAGGTAACAAACACTCTCATATCTCAGTAACTTAAAACAAAATATGTTTATTTCCTGTCCAAGTTCCATGTCTGCGCATTGCAAGTTGCTGTGAGGCTCTGCTCCGTGTATTTTGTCCACAACATTTTACAGCACCACAGACTCAGCATCATCAGGGTTCTCTGGATGGGGAGAAATGTTGGAAGCATAGCACTAGCAGTTATCACAAAGCATTGGTGGAAGGGTGACATATATTACCTTTTACCCATATTTCATCAGTCAAACTGTTTCTGTGGCCTTGTTTAACTATTGAAAGCAATAGTGTGGGAGAGTGGTGGAGAGTAGTAAAACATTTTATTTAACTGCAAGTAGAAGCGAACCAGATATCTAAAATTGCTTATGACAAGCAATTCTTATTTTCTTAAGAAAAATAAATTGCAGTCAATGTCTAACTCGAGATCAGAGAATTACTCCAGCTGAATCAAATTCAAGAAGAATATCTCTCCAGCTGAATTCAACTTTTCCCAGCAGCATCCAACTTCCTATGGTATTAATTTCTCCTTCTCCCTAACTCTTCTAAGGTTTATTTCTTGGCTCCCTGTATGGTCTAATCACTCATGGATGTATTAGTCTAATATGCAGTGTTTATATTTATTTGAAATAGACAACCTTTTCTGACACTGTTAATTAATCCTCAATTCTATGAATTAAAATTCTTTTACTTTCTTTTACCAAACTCCAACCCCAGAGTTACCATCAGCCAAGAAGACCACAGTACCCAGACCTCATCCTAGAGTGAAGATCTAGAAATTTCTGTTCTCATGAGAGTGTGTGTGTGTGTGTGTGTGTGTGTGTGTGTGTATGAACTCTGTCTGGAGGTTTGCAGATTTAACAGATATTTTCAATGTAGGCATTTTTAAAAGTAACAAAATGAGGGCCTATTCCCTATTTAATCATGGATATTGTTCAGGAAACTCAATTTTTGTGTTCATGTAGGTAGAAATCTCAGAGTTCATATAACTATTGGATTTTCTGAGTTCACTTGGTGGTCAAAATTTTTTTTACTTCCACTATTAAACGGAACCAGTCTTGCCTGGCAGTAGGCAAAACCATCCCAAAAGCTGTACAGCATAGAACTCAGTGTGAGGGCTCTAAAGTCATGTAGACTGGGTTTGGCATTTATAGCTACTTTCCAGAAGTTAGAGAGCCACATAAAAGTGACTATCTTTAATGAGTCCATTCATGTTGGCAGGAGATCAGAGGCACCTGATTCTTTTGGATTATCCAGAGTCACAGAAGGAGCCCACTAGAAGGGTTAGCTCCATGGTCTTTTCCAGGGCATTTGGGTAGAGATTACAAGTTGTGGTTAGTTTTGCTCTTTAGAAATGGTAGAAAAAAAGTTAAATCAACAGTTCATCCAGGAAGAGAGTGTGAGGCAAAAATAATAGGCAAAAATAACACAACGAGCAACGTGGAATCTTGAAAGTCCATTAGTCCAACTATCCATGTGATGCTTGGATCTCTTTGGTTGTGTTGCATCCAAGTGGTCATATGCTGAAGACTCCCCAGTGGCAGCAATCACCACTCTCCTATGTCATTCACTGTCTTTGGAAATTTCTGACTGCTAGAATTATATCTTATATTCTGCCAATGTCTGTGATTTAATGATAGAGATATGCTTGCTTTGTTGAAAAGAACTGTTACTGAGCTTTATGAAAAGATGTTGCATTTTATTATCCCATCTTTTTTTAACCTCAAACCTAATAAGTATTTTTATTAGTGCCTATTCCACAGTTAAGAAAACTGAGGCATGACAAGGAGAAGTGATTTGATGAAGGTAGTATTACTGCCTTTTTACAGGGAATGAATGAATAACTGAGCTTTCAAGTATCACCACAGAAGAGAAAAAATATCATCAACCTACTCTACTAGGATGCAAATACATTTGTATATGACTGGTTTTGTTGGTTATATGATATTTTATTAAGAATGTGACTGTAGGGAACAGGGAAAGGGGATGTTACTAGAACCTCTGGAGTGAGTCCTAGTCTCCTGCAAGCCACAGCAGCACAAGGCAAATTAACTTATACAGGAAAGGTAGAAAAATGAGACTTGGAGATGAAGCTGAGCTTGGGGTCTGATCAGTGCTGCTCTGGATGGCTAAGACAAAAGCCCCCAGCTTACTGAACCTTTTATTCAGCACATCAGGAGAAACAGATGTAACAAATGACTTGCAGAGAGTTCAGTACATCGGGAGAAACAAAGTGTAACAATACAAGAACAATGAGGAACTGAGTAGATGAAGATTTTGTTCCTCCCAGGATGTCTTCAGCTGGTGTAATCTTGTCCTGGAGCATCACAGTATCACCAGATCATCGCGGTCTCAGTTGTGACCGGGGACCAAAATGGAATTATGTCTCAAAATGCCATAGCTGGCCTGTAGGCAGGAGAACTAGGCCTAATCAAATGATTTTTCCCTAAAATGATGTAGCATTGCTCCCAACATGTGACAACAGTCTCAAGTAGATCATCTCTAGCTACCGTTATTGTTTTATCTTTATGTTAGTTTTTCTATTTCCTGTGGATAAACACTGTGTCTTTTCAACTTCTTAGCAAAGCTCAGGGCTGGACACATAATTGGTCAAAACAAAATTGGTGAAATAGTACATGCATAAAACAGTCTTCCTACAAACCCTAACAAATGGGATATGATTTTTGCAGAAAGATTTTTTTCTTTAATAAAATTACAGCTTTCATTCTTTTTGGAGACTAGATGTCCAGGAGAGCAGCCATTTTTCAGCTAAATATCATCCAAGGATAGAATCGGTAACCTCTCAGAGGTCATTTTTCTAACATGACAGTCAACCAGTTAACCAACAAACCAATGAGAAAAACAAACCTAGCTATGAGCTAGAGGTGATGCACTACTGATTCCATTTATACATATTTTAACCAACTTGCATATACTCTGTGCATGATAGTCCTGAGCCACTTTATTGAATCAACAACCTTGTATCAAAGATATTAAAAAACAAGAATGGTGGAAAATGAGAACCTTCGCCTGTTCTGGAAGAGAATGGTTTTATTTTCCCACTAAGACTTAGGACTTGGATGACATTGGCTAATTCCCCAGGAAAGCACCAATAGGTATGGAAGGAACTCACAGAAAGAAAGAATGTCAACTTTATTCTGGCATGCAAGGAAGGCTTTGAGGTTCTCACTTCATTTCTTCTTGTTTTTACCATTTCTAACATTTCTCTTTTCAAAATCAATTTTCTGCCATGAATTACACACTCTAGTAGCTTATATTCAGGTTTACACTCAGTTGTGATCCACTATTTTAATTTAATCTTGTACAGGCTGAGGTGGTACATGCCTACATTATCTGGACCATTCTAAGCCTATGAACTTCTCATCAGAAAATACATCTATCCTTAAGTATCTTTGATAAGATAGTCCAGGAACATGAATTTAAAAGTGATCAAACCCAGAGAATACTGTTTTATTTACTGTTTTGCCTTGCTAAGACAAAATACCTGACACCCACAAATTAAAGGAGGAGAGATTTATATTGGTTGCGAGTTTTTAGATGATTCAGTCCATATTCAGCTGGCACCAAGACAAGGGCATGGTGGAAGGGTGTGGTGGAAGAAATCTGCTCATATCATGGTGGCCAGGAACCAGAGAAAGGAGAAGAGCCCTGGAGGGAAATATACCCTTCCAAGTCATGCCCATAGTGACCCATCTCTTCTGACAAGGACCCACTTCCTAATAGCACATTCAGCTGTGAACATATCAATGGACTAATCCACTCATGAGTATTGTGCAGGCATGATCCAATCACCTTCCAATGACTCCATTTCTGAACATAAGAGGCTTTTGGGTGATATTCTAGCTTTAAGCTGTAACAATATGGGTGCAGATTAAGATGTACTCAGTTGAACTGGAAAAACACACGAGTCTAAGATTAGGAATTTTCTGCATTGTGCTAAAACATTTGGTTTTATTTTGTTGACAATGGGGCAGTGTTCTAAATTTTAGAGCCAGGAGATCAGAGGTTCTTAACAGAAATTACTGTGGGAGACCAGATAGGAAGAATGAGGCCTAACGGGCCTCCTTGGTGAGCACTAAGAAGACAGCATGCAAGTGTGCTGTCATGCTGTGGGGGAAAAATAAAAACACCTGAGATCCTGTTGTTTGGCCAGACAAGTAACATGGAGGGTGAGAGACAGATGAATCTTGTGTAACTCTAATTTCCAGTGCCCATGTCTGAGTGAATAAAGCCAAGGTGCACCAATCACTCAGAGCTCTATGTCAAAGATCCCCCTGGCCCTCAAAATTTTAACTTGATTCTATGTCTCTTGTTATCTTCATCACCCCTTGGTCAGGTTCAAGATCGAAGGCTGGTTCCTACATATTGCAATACGAATACTTAGCTTAAAATAATAGGAGCTCAGACCTGAAAGAACCCTTAGAAGTCAGTCTCATGCTGACATTTTATTTTTATAATTGTGAAAAAATGCGCATGTTTAAATATACACAAAATTGACGGATGCTCATTAAAGAAAAGAAAAAAATCTTCCCTTGAAGTCACAAATATTATCCTACATTATAGGCTACAAATTGTACTTGTTTTGATTTGTATAATCCTTTGTTTATCCATTAGCTGTTTGTATTTATGTATCTGCATGTCTTGTCACTTTATGTCCTTAGCCTCTTACCCATGAAACTGTGTGTTTTATTATTGCTTTGTGAAAACACTCCACAGTAATCTCCCCTTATCTCTGGTTTTGCCTTCCATGGTTTTGGTTATTAGTTATCAATCATTGTTCAAGATATTAAATGGAAAAGTCCAGAAATAACCAGCTCATGAGTTTTAAATTGCATACCTTTCTGGGTATGCAATCTCCCTTTTCTCCCAAAGATGTGAATCATCCCTTTGTCCAGCATATCCATACTGTGTCCCCAACCTGCCCATTTGTCACTTAGTGTTTTCTGGGTTATCAGATTAACTGCTGTGATATTGCAGAGCTGTGTAGAGGGTCTCGTGCTAGCTGTACTTTTCAGAAATCTACCTTGGGGTTTTGGAACATATCCTTGTTGAGTAAGGGGAGCACTGTTTAAGTGACAACTGATAAATATGCTAGCAGAGTTCTTAGTATCCCTGGATTCATAAAATGAAAGCTACTCTATTTGGCTATATTTCTTTAATGTAGTTGTTGATTTTAATTTTTTTCTACTATATTCAGTTTATATATGTACACTTGTCTTGGTTACATTACTTTCTTGTCACTGAGACACAATACCTGACACCCAGAAGTTAAATTATGAAAGGTTTATGTTGGCTCACAGTGAGTAGAATATTCAGTTCATAGTTGGCTCATTCCAAAGTAGGGCGGCATGGCACAGGGGCATCGCAGAGGTTAAACAGTCCATGGCAGAGCAGACAAGATGCAGCAAGCAGTGAGCCTACCTTCTTTCTCTCCCTTTATATTTCATCCAGGCTATAAGCCTATCAGTTGCTGCCACCCCACGCTGAACTATTCTAAACCAGTTTAGTTATCATACATCCTCAGTCTATATTCACACACCCATGATCCAGCCACCTCCCAAAAGCCCCACCTATGAGCACAGGAGGCTTTAGGGAGACATCTAGGTGCAAGCCATAACAACACTTAATGTTCAATTTATATTTATATGAACTGAATATTCTGTTAAATATATATTAAGTTTATATTTTGTTTTTAGTTAATGAAATATTTGAAAGAGACTCTAGTTCCATTTCACCATTGTGCTCAAAGACCAAGGGTGAAAATGTTATGCTTCCTCCAGTATCCAAACTGAGGTGCTAGGCCACTTATATAAGATTTGCAAATGAAATGGTGAAGGTCTGTTTTGTTTCTTTAGTCTAATACTTAACCTTGGTGGTGAAAGGAAAAGGGAATTAAGTTGGAAGTGGGAAGAAAAAGAATTTCTTTGAACACTGTTGGCTTTTATGGCAACAAAATCTCAACACAAAAGAGTATGGGTGCTTTTTTCTTACCTCAAGCTAAGTGAGAAAGGATTCAACATATGGCATCTGTCTTTAGCAGTTAGAAAAAATAAGGACTTTTTGGTACATTGCATTTTTCATGAAACACCATAGTGATATGTTTTTTTCCAGAGATTTTTTCCAGTCCAGGCAAGGGAGGAGTCTATTTTACCTCCTCTGGAAGCTGGGTGGATAGGACTGCTCTCTCCATTACAGTGCACTAGAATGATCCTGTGTGATTTCCAAGGATGGATCATAAAATGCCACAGCTTCCATCTAACTCTGTTTCCCTAGGGTGCTGTCTGCTTGAAGGCCAGCTCCCATGCTATGAGGAAGTCCAACACAACCCACATGAGGAAAAGCTGAAAACATTGCTGGAAACCTTCATGAGCCACTGGACATATCCATTTACTAACTCAATGATTCTAGCTCTGAGCCCGTGTGTATTGTATTGCTCCTGAGCAAACCCCTCATACTTCAAGGACTAATGGCCTTTATGTTTTCTCTGAATTCTGAAGCATCACTGAACATAGGGACGGAGCTGGAGGTGGAGTGATGGGCTTGTGCCAAAGAAAGTTCTAAAAGGCAATAAGGAGCAAACCAGGGAGACACTGGGAGCAGGACAGGACCTGTGGTTTCTAGAATGGGAAGAAGTGGAGAAGTGAGCCTAAAGAGATCTGACTCAAGAGATATGATTTGAGAGGCAAAGTGACCGAGCAGAGGGATGGCTGACACCGTGCAAAGTAAGGAAGATGGCAGATTACTCAATGCAGTGCTTTGAAGACTCCAGTAAACACTGTGGCTGAGAAGCAGCCATAGCTTTGAAGTCCTAAGACCAGAATCCAACTGTACGTACCCATTTCTGCTAGTTCTACTGCATTCTTCACCATCTTGTCTACATCACAAGGCCCAAATTGTAGTTAGTGAGGAGAGGAAAAAAAAGAAGAACAGCAAGTGAATTAAAGATGGAAACCTAGCTCATGGAAGCCTTTGCAAGAACATGGTACATCTGAAGTAGGGGAGAGAAAAGATTTAAGACAAACCCATAGTTGTGATCACTACAACAGCTACATCAGCAGTAGGTTTGAAGAGAGTGGAGAGGAAGGAATGAAGTTGCCATTACTTTCATCCCGTCCATCCTGTACTATTTAAAGTTCATCTTTATCTTTTTGTGACAGTGTCATCTGATATTAATATGCTTGTTTTGCTTATGTTTTACAAAATTTTGGAAGCTTTAACTAGCAGCGTATTAACTGCATGAAGTTTTGATAGAAGTAACCTGTGAACTTGGCTCACTGTGTGTAGCATAGGAGCTTACATTCTGGTGATTTCTTCATTTAGCCTGTGTTTCTTCAACACTGGATTTGTGCTAGGCCATTCTGTGCATTAGGGATACAGTGATGAACAGAATAAAGACTTTACAATCTGGGAACTTACACACTATTTGGAAAGAAGAGCCAATAAGCAAATTAACAGTAAGCAAATGCACTATAGTATGTATTGTGGGGATAAGGCTATGAAGCAAAATAGAGATGTGTACAGTGTATAGCTAATAACAGGAATATAATGAAGGGAAATAAGATGAACACACACCCATGTGTTTACTGAATTAGGTTGGCTGCTGGGCAAAAGGGCATAGATTGTGTCACTCATAGAAGAGCCATTTATTTTCCTCCAGCTCTGGAGGCTGAAGTATTCTCAGAAACTGTTCTTAGAAAAGGATAGTAACATGGTTGGGTAATAGTCAGGGTGTCTGCTCTTGAGTTCTAGGTGGGCTTTGAGAGAGAGAGAGAGAAGGACGGGGTGGGGGAGAGAGCGCTATAGTATATCTTATTATGAGGGCACTGACCCTATCAGACCAGAGCTCTGCTCCCATGACCACATCACATCTAACTCTGATTACCTCAGCAAAAGTCCCTTCTCCAAATACCATGAGATTGGAGAGATTAGGATTGCAACAGATGAGTTTTGAGGGTACACAAACCATAGCATATACTGAGACACAGATACATAAGCACACACGCACATCAGAGATGGCTCTCACAGGAAGTGGTATTTGATCAGAGGATAAAGGAAGTGAGGCAGAGAGCTGCATGTCTTTCCTGAGAAAGCCTTTTGGGCAGAGGGAAACAGCTCCAAGGCCGTTAAGTGGGAGAACACTTGGCACATTCAGGGGACAGTGCAGAGCCCAGCGTGGCTGAGTGGAACTGAGAGAGCAGGCAAGGAAAAAAAATAGGGGATGATATAGACAGGAAATTAACCAGGGATGTGAAACTTTTAGAGCTTTCAATAATAATAAACAACCCGCTGAGGCACACATGACATGCCGTAGGTTCACCACCACTGGAAACTAGGTCATGTGAGGCCTGCATCTCACTCTGAGTGAGAATGAAAACTGTAAGAGACACTGGAGTAGGGAAGGAATGCAGCTCAAAAAGTAGTCTTTATACAAAAGGACGAAGCAATGTTATGATTAGGAACATGACATTATGGTATTTCTGAAGCATTTTTAAATAGAGAAGTATAGGAGATGTGTGCAAATACCAATGATCTCAGAGCCACGATTTATACATAGCAGCGTCTTTGCTCATAGATAAACTAAGTGCTGACATGCAGTCACTCTTTGTTTTAAAAAAATGCACCCTGCAGTACAGTTCCTGAATGATCTCTCTCTAGGACTGCAAGATCTCCTTATTTAAATGTGGTTTGTCAGAAGTTCAATATTTAATTAAAATAAGTGAATAATTGACATGTAAATCAACATTCACACTCTATAGGAACTCACATGTAAAGATTTCATAATTTATTGCCTACATATTGTTACAAAGAAAAACAAGGCCTGGGGATTGGGCTGAGTGGTTCTGCCACCTGTCTTGCAAGCAACGGAAGGTCCCAAGTTCAATCCCCAGTACCAAAAAAAAGAAAAACAAAAAGTATTACCTCTAAACTCTGTTGATTTTTTTTTTTTCTTTTGGTACCAGGGATTGAACTCAGGACCTTGTGCTTGCGAGGCAGGCACCAGAACCACTGAGCTAAATCCCCGGTCCTAAACCCAACTGATTTTGACCATGATTTAGAGTGAACCATGGCCTCCAAGCCCCCATCCCTTTTAATATCCACAGCTTGGGTTGCCCTTGTAGTATCCACTTCCGGAACATGTTCTGTGGATGAAAAGCCGGAATAAGAAAACCAAACGTCTGTGAGGAGTTGCGATTCTCTCACCTAAGCCAAGGAGTCAGGGGCAGCACTGTGACGGAGCTTCTGTGTCACCAGATGACACCAACTTTGGGAAACCTAACAGGCGGCTACCGTTTCTCTCCCTTTCTGTCTGGCTTCCACCAGCATTGCTAGTGATGCAAGTTTCCTACGTCGTACAAATCAAGCAGACTTAAAGACATTGCTCACTGGAAAAAAAAATAGTCAATTTCTTTAATTATGGAGTATGTAAAAGATATATCAATCAGCAAGCATGTTTGTTTGATTCCCGGACGATATTCCATCAGCTTTTGCCAAGTTCCAACAATGCTTGATATATGTTTTTAATTTACTGAAAAGAATTTTATTGAGTACAATACCCAAGGAAGAATGACAAATTTCAGGATCATTCCTCCACTAAAACATTATTGATCGTATTAACCAAACTATTCTAATAGCCAAGCAGTTATAAATCAGCAGATAGTCATTTAAAAAACTTATTTTTTAATAGAGCAAAACGCCAGCAGGGTTTTGTTCATATAACAAGCAGACCGAGAAGCATCCCAAATATCAGTGTCTTTGGCCTCTCAGCAGGTGACCCTTGCACTATCCTCCCTCAAGCTAGAAGTTGTTTATAGAGCCTCAGTTTTTCTTGGTACAGTACACTTGGTTTATACAGCACTGTAATTTTTGCTGAGGGTACGGTACAGCACTCTACTGTAGTTTTATGTTCTGTCATACACCACAGTACTGCATGTAAGAATTATGCAAATAAAAACAAGGTCATCCAGATGGAGTTTCCTTTGACCATGTATTTTTTTCTGAATATTATAATATACATATTGCATACAATTCCTCATTTGGGGACCAATTCATTTAACGACCTACTTGCAGAGACTGAACTCAGTGGTTAACTGAAGAACGTCTGTAGTAAAATTTTTTCCTAGAAACTTCTCTTAGTTGATTTTCCCCCAGATTCTCAAATTTTCTGAGATTTCGGTGAAAACAAGCTCATTAGTAGGTGAGATCTGGGTGCCTATTTTTATTTTCAATCTCCTTTGCTCTGATTCCCAAGTGACTCTGTTTCAGGTCATCAGCCTAAGAAACTACAGAAGGTGACATTCTCACTTGTTGTTACTCTAGATTCCCCTTTAGAACACCATATTTCTCTTGACAAAATATATACTACCTTTCCTTTCTTTACATCATTGTCTTTTTAGAAAGTTTAAATATTCCTACCCCAGTGAATTCAGGAGAGAGCATTGGTTTATTGGATCAGTAGAATATGAGTGAAAATGTTATTTTCCATCTTGCTTAACTATCCTTCTCCCTGTGAGCATTCTTATTTTTTTTTGTTAAATTCTTTTATTGGTACATTGTAGGTATACAACACAATTACATTTCTCATTGGGAATTGTACCTTTACATAATGCGTCTTGGTTCTTATTTTTTCCCCATTCCTAGCCCTCCCTTCTTATTTATCATTTTTACTTTTTTGTTTAAAAAATATTTGCCTGGGTTAAACTGATAAAAATATCATCCATTATAAAGAAATTTTAATTTGTATTTTAGGCCTATGATACATATTTAAACTTTGATTTTAATTTAATGTTAAATATATGTGAGGTATATGTGAAGGCTTATTTTGTGTTTTTTTGGTATAGATGTTTACTTGCTCCAGCCCATTGATTGAATATCATTCAGGCTTTAAGTTTTTCTTGGCATCACCAAGAAAATCCTCACATATCTTGGAGCAATAATAGTTTCTTTTGGCTGTATAAATTAATAAGAAGAACTCAGCATTACTGGATCGCTCTTGAATCCTGCTGATGGGAGTCTGGAGAAGAAAAAGAATTTTAGAAATTATGCCAGTGTAAATATAATGCCTAGGTAAGTACAGGAAGATGGAGTGAAGAGGAGATTTGTACAGGGGAGGTAGGTAGTGATTTACTATGACAAGAAGTTGGTAAATAGCATCAAAACTGAATTAAGAAAATATAATATGAACATACAGCCTAGAAATATGAAAATGGCAGAATTAAGACTTTAAGGATCTTCCTATTTCTTGGAAAAATGAGAGGATGAGTTTGCAATGAAAACCTCACACTATGTTGATCTTTCTATAGGTATTAGTATATCAGTTAAATAGGCTAAACTTTTCTTATAAAAATAAGAAAGAGAAGAAAGAGCATTAGAGGGATGCATGCTAATCTTTTAGGATGGCATCCTTTAGAGAAAAGGGTTAATGCAAGCTCATGTTTGACTTCTTATTACACACACTGCTATAAATAGTACACCTCCAATTCATATGTTGAATCCCTAAACCTCAGTATGATGGTAGACAGTGTTTGGAGACAGAACCCATGAGCAGATAATAAAGTTAAAGGAAATCATGAGAGTGGGCTCTGATTTGATATGGCAGATGCCCTAATTAGAGGACAAGACACCAGAGATCTCTTTGTCCACTATGTGAGCATACAAGAAGTTAACTCTAATGAGTGTACATCATTTTACAATGAAAATGTAAAACTCTGGGGAAAATAATTATATTATCAAAGTAGCATCTCTGTATCCCAGAAAACTTATAAAACTAAAAAAAGGATGAAATCCTATATTACTTTTCAGTTCTTGTGTATTTAAAAATGTGTTCAATTTATTTCGGTCTAATTAAAGTCTGTTTGTTATTGAATATCTCACATTTTAGAATAAGATAGATTTTAATATTAGTACTAATGTTTATAACTATAAACTAAATGACTATAAAATTTAGTTGAGTTTATGTATTTATCACAGTTCTATTTAACTAAAAATGCTTGTAGCTGAACATTTTGGTTGTTTATACTTTTAACTGTTATGAAAACAGTGCGTTAGATATAGCCAAGGCATATGGCTTTTGAAAGTTGGATTTATATCCTGAGGATAGATTCCCAGAATTATAATTTCTAAATCAAAAGGTACAAACGCTTTTTAGATTCTTGATCTATATTTGCCAAATTGTAAACTTGACAGCATCGATCAATTCCCAATTCTATCTGAAATATATGGGACAACTGGGAGCACTATTCTTTGGGCAGATATAATCCATATTTTGAGCCACCAAATATAAGGTTTGTGTTACGTATGGAGCGCTATCACTGTGGTCATTAAAGGAATGGTGGCAAAGTAGTTATGCATCTAAACTAACCTGAGATATTGTGAAGGACGAGATTAGAAAATAGAGTGTAATTATTACATTTCCTCTTGCCAGGCCTCCCTCTCATTCACCTAGGAGTGTTTGTCCTAATGTCACTTTCTTCCTTGGTGTAGTGTATGCTGTGTTTGTATTAAGGGTCATGGGAGGGAACACTTCCAGATATTTTAAAGAGGATCAGCCATGATGCCAAAAAGCAGATATTTGCAGAATAACCAGAAGGCTTGGGGAAGTAAAGGTCAAAGAAAAGCCAATTTAGCATTTTTGAAATGAAGAATTGTGGGGAATCACAGGAGGCTGCCTCCAATTATCTCTGCTGCCTGCCCAGGTGGGTAATTCCCAGAACTCCTGGAAGCTTCTGAAATTCTTGTGAATGCAATTTATCCATCATGTCCCAGCTTCTACTTTTATTTTGACTTCCACATTAGACAAAAGTGCTCCTCTTTGAAAGAATTTTTGCCGGTATCCTGAGTGAGTGCTTCTGCAAAATGTAGGGACTGAATTTTAGCCTTTGAAATGTGTAGAAAAGATGGAGGGGAAAGTTTGGCACTGTATGACAACAGATTGTTAATAGTCACTTCTCATCCTCTCTTCTTTCCTTTTCTCATAGCTAACCCCTAACTGTAATCAAGTATCTGTGTCATCCCTTGCTTCAGGAGGTAGAATTTGGTAGAATTTGGCTGTCAAGCCACATTTGCAAAGATGGTGTGTGGGGTAGTGGCATGTAACTTACAGCTTTGTAGTTTATGTGCAAGGGATAGGTTTTTACGTCTCTACCTTCTGTTTAACATGCACAAGGAAGCAAATAAGTCAAACTTTCACTGGCACCCACTTTAAAACTAACAAGAGACCAGGATGAGGCAGGTAATAAGAGAAGAATAACACGATAGGAAAATATTTGCTTATTTTTTAAATGACATAATTCTGCAGGTCTTCATGTTATGCCTGGATGCTGCTCTACTTCTGAGTATCTTGAATGAGATAATCATTTTCATTATTGTTTAATTTCTGTCCCAGTTTCTGATCTTGTTGAAAGGATCATAATTATTTTACCTGAAATTTTGGAATCTGTAGAACTATACACCAGGTATCAAAAGGAGCAGTTAGACATTTTCTGAAATTCCTCTGAATAATTATTGTAATGATGGAAATCCCAGGCAATACAGCCAACTAAGACTCATAGGTGTTCTGAAGTCCCTCTGTTCTACTTACAGGCAGTTACCAGTTCTAAGTAGACACAGTGTCACAAGTACTCATACCTTTCCTTTGAAGGCGTCTCTGTGATAAATCTCCCTGTTTCCCTGCTAAGTGGACTGAGCTGAAAGACAGAAGCAAGACTTCAAGGACAGGGTCCATTTCTAGAAGTCACACACAGTGGAAGAGGTCCCACTAGTTTGTGGAGTACAGTTACAGATGACATGACCCACCAGCGTGATGTGTGTGACATTGGCAGCATGGTTTTTCTGGTACATTGTGACAGGGGCTCCTTGACATTACAAGTCAGGCTCCTCTGGGTCTCCTCACCTAGACCTTGACCTTGGGCTTCTGTGTTTGCCTTTGCCGAATCCTGTTTTATCAAGAATCCTGCTAAGTCAATTTAGAGAGAAGCCTCACCCATCCTTGATATCTGATCACCCTGATCCTCTTTCAGCAAAAATCATCCTACCCTTGATGTTTCCTCTTAGAAATTTCCTATCCTCAGGACCGGCCCCAATTACCACCATTCTACCTGCTCTTTGACTATCAATTTCTACTTATTCTTATATTCAGAATTGAGCCCAGTCTCTTTGTTGCTATTCTTGACACAGTAATCTTAGATGAAGTCTTCCTTACCAATGTAAAGTGGCAGAGTAAGTTCTGTAACAGTAGATGTGGTTCAGGGAGTTGGAAAGAACAAGACATGGGCCTAATGTGGTAATACCTTTGGTTTTCCCAGAAGTTTTTGGATTTTAGCCCTGAAAACCCTTCCTGACTTAGAGACCTGAACCTCAGATTAGGTAGCTTTCTCAAAGTTATTCAGTCAATCTCACAACTGAACCTCTGTTTCCAACCCTCAGGCTGGTAATGCCCTGACTGCCGTTCTTACACCACATAAAGCTCAAAGGGTTGGATGATTATCCCTATACAAAGACCCACGGACCCGACAGGTTATTCAGCAGAGCTCAACTCTCCCTGTGCGTTGAATTGCTCCAGACACCACCTCTCCAGGCTGTTCTTCGCACGGTCACTGATCACATCCAGTTTCTACATGACACTATCTTCACTCCACATGTGGGCATAAAGCAACTGTAGTCAATCTTATGTCTGTGCAAAAAAAGAAAATCTATTTTCCTCTCTCCAGTCTTCAGGCAGCTCTCATTCTGTGAAAATAGCAGTAAAACTCCTCTGGATGATATGATTTTTACCTTCTTTGATTCCCTAAGGGTAACTGTACTTTTGAACAGTCTGATGTGCAGTGCTTATTAGATGTCATGGTTTCCAATTTGCTTTGATAAACATCACAGATAAGATACCATGTATTTTAGTGCGTTTTGCATTAGTAAAGATTTATTAGTCAGAATTTACTTCAGGAATGGAGAAATGAATCTCTCAGTCTTAGCTTTTCCCATTTGAACTTCAGAGGAGAAATTTCTTTTTATCATGGCAATGAAGCCTTCTTACTATGTCTCTGGCACTTGCTTCATGCCCACATGTGAACTACATTGCATCTCCTATTGCTTGTCTGTCTTCTGTTCTTCACTGCAGGAGAGTGGTGTGAGGTTTCGCTCTGTCTACTTGTTGGTATCCCTGGTATGATACCTTGCTTCATAAAGAAGGGCTCGTATTTAATTTGAACTCCAGAAGGGACTTCTGAGGGCTGAAATGAGCCATATGAAACTAATTTATAAATTTTACATCTTGTAAAAGATGTAAAATTTAAATGTCTTCCACCCTTATTTGTCACACAAGAGTTTTGGGAGTGGCCTGTGAATATGATTTCTTCTAGAGTACCAACAAAATATATCTGGCTTTGAGTCACAGTATCTGACTAGTGGTTTACATCACAGAAATCTATTTACATTAACTCAAGGTGGTCAGGAGGTTGGCGTTCCGGGCACCCCAGGTTGGAGTGCCAGGCTCCACGACTCAGGATGTCTACCCACAGTGGGTTGTCATTCTCATGGCTGCTGGGTGGCAATTATCACCGTATGCTGGCCAAGTCTCAAGGAGGAAAGGGGAGAGGATGACGAAATGGGCTTTTCCTCTTGATCTCTTTTGTATCAGAGGAAACTTGCCTTATATTCAACAGAGTAGACTCTATGCAACATCATAGACTGAATGTTCGTGCTCCCTCATTCTAGAATTCCTATGTTGAAATCCTAGTGCCCACTGTGATGATACCAAGCGGTAGTGCTGTAGGGAGGTAGTTAAGGAAGGAGGGGTCCCTCATCGGTGGATTTCGTGCCTGTATAAGAAACCAGTGCTTGTTCTCTTCCCACCAAATGAGGACACGGGGAGAAGACAGTCACCTGTGGGTCAGGAGGAGAGGCCTCAGCAGGAGCCTGATGTCCTTAGGAACTTTCAGGCTTCCCGACCTGTGAGAAATAAGCATTCCTTTTCTAGGAATGTACTTCTCTTGTACTTCTCTTATGGCAGCCTTAGTTGATTAGGACACTGTGGAAATCTTCCATGATTAAATCAGTTCAAGTGTTTTGTGTCCAGAATATGCTGTGGTCCAGGAGTGGAGATGCTGGCCAGAGAAGCAAAGGTCTCCAAAATCAACACTTTCTTGGCCTGCAGGACCATAGCATTGACTGAACCCAGTGCCTTACTTTGCCAGGAAAGAAGGAGTGACAATCCCTTTTGACAACAGCAATGAACAGTAAGCAGTACAGAAACTCTAACTTTATTTTTAAATTTTTTTCTTCTTTATTAGTATATGCTTGTAAAACATGATAAATACATACATTGTGAGGAATTGGCATCACCTGTTAATCCTTTTGACTTCCCCTCCCTAACTTTGAACCAGTATGCAGATGCTGATGGGATGAGGCATAGGAGGGAAACTATAGCATTCACAGACACTGGCGAACTTGAACTAAAGAAAACACAGGTGATGGACCAAATGCTCCAGAAATTTTGCTGGGACAGGTCTGTCTATAATCCCAGCACTGGGGCGGCTGAGGCAGGAGGGCAGCCTAGGCTACATAATGAGTAATGAATTAAAGGCCAGCTTTAACTACATGGCAAGAGCCTATCAGAGAGGGAGGGAGGGAGGGAGGGAGGGAGAGAGAGAGATTGATTCTAGGCTGTGTAGTTGGTTACCTCATGTAAATACCTTTCTCCTTCTCTCCCTCTGCAGGCCTATATCTGGCTCCTTTGCATTTTGAGACCAAAGGGAACATGAATTTCCAAACCCATTCTCGGAATAATCCTTAGCAGCTACCATTACTCATAACTGATCAATAACAAAAATAATGAGAAGCATGACAGGAGGTTCTTTTGGGGAATTATTCCTTCCAACGTCAGGATGAGTGGTCAGCTTTCTGGGTTCTGGGCCATTCAGTTTTTAGAAACTGCAGCACAGGTAAAATATGTTTCAAAAGAGAAGAGTTAAAGCCTTTGTATGTTTCTTAAATTAATAAATCGAGGCACAGAGTCTACGGACTCACAAGCACCCAATCCATATCAAGGTTGTTTTCGAAGCTAATCAAACCAGTTTTATCTTAAACTGCATCTAGCGGGAATCATAGCCACGTCCAGATCCCTTCATGCTGACTGACCTGCCTCTGACAAGACATTGCTTCCTGAGATGTTCTAGCAATGGCGACATCTTAATTCCATTTCTTCTCATGAAAAGTGCCCTCTTCATCAAATAGTCATATTTATTAATTCTCAAATATCCCTGCAGAATACAGCTTAGCCTTCTGTGCTTTCATTCCTTAAAGGTTGCATGCTTCTCTACGGCTGCTCTGGTCCAGAAGACCACTCACATACTAAAAGCGCATCAGTTACTCACTCCCAAGGCTTCTTTAGTCCCCAGACTTCAGTGTACCGACTAGGTTGTTGGGGCACAGTTTCCTTGGTGTTTGCCCCACCCCCAGGGATTCTGTTTGAGTGGGACCTGATGGGACCCAAAACCTGGAGCTTCTCACATGTTCTGCAGTGATGTGGATGCTCAGTGCTCACAAACCACGGCATGCAGTGGGCCAAAGCCACTCTCCATCCGGGCCCGGCAGCGTATGAGATGATGAGGCCCCATCCTGAAGGCAGTGGGCACAGCCATACTGGTCACCCAGCACTGAGCAGCGGGCTGGAGGAGGGCGAGCGCGTGGACAGTTACTTCCCATGCCCTTCCCTGGTCAGAGGAATCTCGGCGATCATGGTGTACAGGTGTATACACACACACATCCAAGAAACAGGCAGTGTATTGGTGCAGTCTCGTGCAGTACTCATTTAAGTGGATGGAACTTTTTGCTTTCCCCTTTCATTACTAGAAATGCCTGCTATCATTTGCATCTTAATTTCTTCTTAAGGTTGCCAGATATTCATGATATGCACACTTTAAAAATATTTTCATTAAAGGCCAGGGCTTTAGCTTAATGGTTTTGCCGCCTGCTGTGCAAGCGCGAGGACCCGAGTTTGATGCCCGGTAGCAAAAAAGAAAAAAAAAATTCTCATTAATAAAGATACCAAGGATCTGAGGGTTGGTGTTCTCATACAAGGTGATTTCTCTGCTTGGGAAACCCTTGTGGGGGCTCCTGACACTGGCAGAGGGTATCTGCCATCATCCCTCTGCGACATGAGAAGAAGCCAAAGCCAAAAAGAATTTGTTCTCTAAATTCCTGTCTCTCTAATGTACCATAATGGAATGTTAATTCTGCCATATGGAGAATTCTGATAGGAAAGGGATGTCCCTCTCTCTGGAGTCCTGTTAGAGGCATGGAGAGCAGCAGCAGGCGTCCCTTGCTTACCTGTTGTGCCACATATGTACAAAGAGACAATTTTCCCACAGGTCCTATGCCAGAGACATGGGTGTCCTTGATAAGGTTAGTCAACTACAGAAAACTGAAAGCCCTGGAAACAGAAAGAAAAGTACAACATGCCCAAGAGCCTCCTCTCTGATCAACCATCAAAGGAAGAACAAGGAAGAGGGAGAAAGTGAAGTAACAGCTCCCACCAATGTGGGCAATAAGTTCAGTCACCTAGGCCCCACCTTGGAAACACTGCCACGGCCCCAGCTTCCAGGACTGTAGGGAATAAAACGGAGTTTGGGTAGAAAATGGGAGTAGGCAGTTTACGATGTTAGGTGACTCAAGCTGGGATTCATTAGATATTTCCATTGTAAGTATTAATTGAGAGGTGCAGATTAAAACAAAAATGAATCTCCCATGGAGATGTAGCTGCTCATCTTCAAAAAAAAGAGTGGAGCCCATCTCTCCACTCCTAAAGTGTGGGCTGCACATAGTGACTTTGTACAAAGAGCACAGGATGGAAAAGGAGGAGACTTCATGGTGGACAAACCTGACAAACCCTACCTGTGCCAGGTGGTCAAGTTCAATATCAAGAGTGCTAAGTTGCCATACAGTTATGTGTTCTTGCTATGATGTGATAAGAATTATAGCTTACCTCCATGGTCTTCCTCTCCAAAATCTCATAACCCCACCATAAGAAAAATACCAGACGCACTCCAACTGAGCAACCTTCTGCAAAATGCATGACAAGTACTCCCCTAAACTATCAAAAAAGCTGTCATTCAAAACATAGTCAAGAGACTGTGACTGCTTTTGATTCTGAAAAACTTTCAGAGTCAAGAGGACCTGCAGGGAACAGGATAATTAAATGCAATGTGATATCTTGGATGGGATCCTAAAACAGAGAGAAAATGAGGTAAGAATTAAGGAAATCTGAAAATTTAGTAAGAATATACCAATATTGCCTCACTACTTATGAAAAATATAAAATGATAATGATAGGGGAAACTATGTTATGTGGTGTTTGGGAACTCTACTCTCTCCTCAATTGTTCTTTAGGTTTGTATCTCTTTGAAAATAGAATTTTATTTTAAAAAGTAAAAGAGAGTTTTACTATAGACTTAGTTATACTAAATTGATGCTTAAATTCTATGGATTGAGTAGTTTTTGCTAGATAGGCTAGGTGAACATTTCATAAGTAATTTAATGATGACTACCTTCTCTACCATAGGAGAAACCATGCTGTTCCTAATGAACTTTCTGCCTGCAGCAAGTGCTCACCTCGGGTTGAAGGTGCAGAGCAGCAGGCAGCTAGAAGTAGCAGATGGTGTCTGATGGCCAAGCTGTGACTTTGGGTCTCAGAAAGGCCCAGCGAGTGAGGCGTTCTCTCTCCTTAGTGCTCGCCCTTCCTGAAGCAGGGAGTGAAAGAGCCAGAGGAGCTTAATTCAGTGTGTTCCAAATGAGTTAATGGCGACACATCAGTATTTTCTATTGCATTAATTTTAATATATCCTACATGGTCACTGTGAAAGCCTCAAGATGACCACCCAATGTTCCTAACTAAGGGCTCTTAGTACAACTTCTTTATCATTTCTTAGAAGGGGTTTATAGTATGTTTCCAATATTTGTAAAATTTATACTTTTGCATACATACTTTAGGAATTGAATGAAAGGATTCATGTCAATGTGGAATCTTTATAAGTAAAATGGCCCACTAAGGTAATAAAAGGTTGGCAAAGGTGCCACATGTCTTTCCTGAAGACTTGTGAGCACAGTCCCCTGTGACTCTCATAGTTGGTTTTCTGGTTGTTGAGAGAAAATACCAGACACCCAAAGTTAAAAGAGGAAATGTTCATGCTAGCTCACAGTTTGTAGAGGTTTCAGTCCATAGCAGCTAGCTCTAAGGCAGGGCAGCCTGGCAGAAGGGCATCACAAAGGAAAAACAGTTCACGGCAGGGCAGGCAGAAGGCAGCAAGCAGCAAGGAGCAACAGGCTGCCGTTCATCTTTCCCTTTTATTCCACCTAGGCTACAAACCCTTTGGGTAGAGTCACCCATACAAGACTGGCCCTTCCCATTATCCACAACCAGAACTGTGGTAATCAATGAACTAAAATGAGTACCACACACCGTCAATCCCAGGATCACATCCTTAATTCACATTCACACACCCTAGATCCAGCCACCTCTGGAAAGCCCCATCTGTGACCACATGAGGCTTTGGGGGATATCCAGACACAAGCCATAACAGTGACAGATGCACAAGTACACATCCTTGCTCATGGACCAGTGATGGAGTGATCTAGAACTATGTGACATGGGGGGGCAGGTAACAAAGATGACCACGCTTTCAACATCAAATGTGTAATTAACTGCAGGTATAAATTGATAACATCAATTCTGAAAACAGTTCAAAGTCTGCAAATTTGTCTGACATTTAAACATTTTGTTTACAAATTTGCCAGAGACATGTTAATTTCCATAGTGTCATGCCATGGATTTCTTTCCAAAAGCTATTGGAAAATTGTTTTTTGTAGCTAACAGAACAATTCTAAAAACTTGAATCAGGTTATCATTATCAGTAAAAATTTATGGTTTGGTGATAATTCCACTCATAAAACTGGCCTTATTTTTCTTATCTCCAGTGCTTGATAATAATAAGGCATAAGTATAGAGGAAATATTCAGTTTTATATCAATATCTTAATGATGAGTATATGCTACTTACATGGTTAAGTATTATTTAACTTTATATGTAATATATTTTCCTTGTGTTATTTTAGTATTCTTATCCTGAAGGCACATAGCATTTTAAAAAGACATCTAGCATCAAAATCATAAAACACATCACAAACTAAAATGTGCTTTGTTAAATATTTAGTATTCCATAAATTTATAGTGAGGAATATTGTGAAAATTTTAGTTCCATCACAAGTTGAGCAACATTATTAATATAATTGTTATAATTACATGATATAATGCAAACATTATTAATTTTGAATTTGATAATTTCCACTTTAGCCAGAAGATTATCTTTGTTTTGCTTTAATAAAATGAAGATTTCATGAACTATCTGATAGTTTTCTCAAGCTTATCAGAGGGTATTAATATACTCAAGAGAATATTGAGTTGTTGGAATGCTTACTAACCTTCATTTGCATGTGTTTATTTACATTCATTTACTTTGTATATTAAAAATTATGGGGAAGCATTATCTCAAGTATTAGTTTTTTCACGAAGTGCTTATAATTAAAGAAACATTACAGAGTATGTGTTGATTTTGTATATATAGTAATTGAAGAGTAGAGGTTCAGACTGCCCTGAAATATAGGCCAGAGGCATGATTTTTAGGTTTCCAGAAAACTTCACCTGCCACAAGCATTATAGTCTACCTCTGTCTGATGCTCGAGATTCACTTTCTACATAGTATTGCCTCTTATCTCAAATCAAAACTGTATAAAAAATATCTCAGGGACAGGATCACATTGACTCACTCATGCTAAAATAGATATCATTGTGGGAAGATTCTCTTAGAAAAAGATTGTTAATTTCTTGGTTTATTTGAATCAGGGGTATACTGAGAGGGGGGCTTCCTTCCTGAAATAGAGGAATAGGAAACATAGCAAGAAAAATGCAGTGGAGTAAAATGTTAACAGAATAGGGAGGTGGCCTGAAGAGCAGATTTAAGTTTCTTTTACCTGGTCCTAATGATCAGCTAGCTCAAGAGTTCAAAGGAACTTCTAAATAATAATGGTAGTGCAAGCATAATATATATATATATATATATATTCTTATTCACTCCTTAAAACCCACCCTAATAACACTGATGTTTCCATATTTGTAAAATTCTCAATGAAATAGTGAATGTTCACAACCATGACCCAACGTTATATACCTCTGAAAGTCTATAGTCCAAACAGTGCGAAATCAACATTAAAACAAGTGAAAGAACTCCCATTCTCAGATTGAGCAGGAAACGGAATTAAGTTTTATAGTCACAATTGCTCTGTGGGTGTGCACTAGAAGTGACAGTTGCAGTAGACGTTGAACCGAAGGAGAATGCGTATCACTAACACCACTTTTACGTGACCCTGATCTGGTCACATAGCTCACAGCGATATCAGAGGTGGCTAGGAGGGCCAGAGAACATACAGAGCTCTTACTGTCATTGCAGATGCTACTGGCTTTTGGATGCTTCAAACTGAGGAAAGGAGAGAGGATAAAAAGCAGGTGAAGGAAGATGCACTAACAGTATGAGCCAATGAAGTGTTTGGAATAAGAAAGCCCCTCAGACTTGGGCCTAGATACAAGCAGGAAGAACAAGGAGGAAAGAAGCACAAGCAAAAGTCAGGTGAAAGATAAAATATACATAAAAGAGGTTTTATTAAAAAAGACAAAAAATTAACAAAAATGGTATTTCATAATTTCAAAGTAATCACAGGCAGTGTAATTTATTGCTGTATTCTGTTTTTAAGGCTCAAGGAAAAGACTGCATGATTCAAAGAGATTACAAGACAATACCTGGAAATGGAAAGCAAGGAAGTATAAAGTAACAAGTATTACAGAGATGACAGAGGACACTAGAAGCACCAGCAAATAAAGCAAGTATAGGGCCGGGGATTTAGCTCAGTGGTGCCACCGCCTGCCTCGCAAGAGCAAGGTCCCCAGTTCGATCCAATACCAAAAACAAAACAAAACAAAAAAAAGAGCAAAGATCCCTAAGTCCTTTCCTCTTGGCCTCTCAATTCAATCTCACAATGAGGAAAGAGAAAAGACATAGAAATTATTAGGGAGAATATATGAATATATGACACAGCGATCCAACATATAGGCAGATGAAACCCTGGAGGTGGGTTTCAAATCATGAGTCCACCTCCTACCAATTGTGCCTTGTTACCAAAGATGATGCACCTTGCTGTGATTCTTTCGTTATTAGGAAAGTTAGGATAAATATAATACGTAGCTCATAAAACTGTTCAAAAGATGAACATGTCAATTCACATACTGCTATTGTCCTTAGCATATAAGAATGGAACTAAAAACTGTGCTGAAAATATGAAAAATCTTTTCTGTAATAAATTTGTCAAAGCTCAGATAGAAAATGCACAGTATCTGGGAGAGAAATAACTGAAACAGAATGGTCAACAATGCAACACATTCTGACATTCAAGAATAAAGCAAAGAATTGTGTATGCATGAGAAATGAAAAGCAAGTCACCTACAAAAAAAGAGAGAGAAAACATCAGGATGGCTTCAGAATTCTCTGTTCTCAGTGCTGAAAAAAACCTCAGGAGTTAATATATTTTTTAAATTGGCAGCATTGGGAGGGGGAGGAGAGGAAAATATAATAAATAACTGACACCCAGCAGAGCTTCTATTCAGGTGTAAAGGCAAGGGACAGAGTCTCATGCATGCAAGAATTCAGGGATACAGCACTTAAGAGGTATTGAGAAACAAGAACAAAATATTTAAAATACTGATTATCAAATTTCAATCAAAATATTTTTATTAAAGTGACTAAAAATGAAAAGATTGGATTAAACACAGTAGGGCTGATTATTCATCAGTTTTACATATAGCATTAAGATCAAATTACTTTGGGAATTGTGATTACAAAACAGAATATAGATAATATAAAACCCAATGATAATAATAATAATGATAATAATAATTGGGATAGGGAGTGGGAGAAGCAAAATATGTTTATTTCCTCATCATTCCTAACAAAGAGTCAGTTGATATCTACTAAAATAATAAAGCATGGACTGGGAGTGGAGCTCAATAGTAGGGCACTTGGCTAACATGCCTGAGACCCTGGGTTTAGGGTTTTATCTTTAGCAGTGAAAAGAAAATTTTAAATAAAAAATAACATATTAATGATAAATACATGTCAACTTTTAATTGTTATGAACTCATTTTTACATGAATTTCGGTGACAAGAGGTGTATCTGAATTTTAGCAATTCTTTTATTTTTACTGAAATTCATTTTTCTGCTGTTAAATAAAAGGAAGTGTTATCAGTCTGAACTTTCGGCCAGCCTTTCTACCATCAGACACGGTGCTATGGAATATAATGATTGATACAGACCTACCCTGGAGATGGGTCTCAAACCAAAACTCTAAGACCTGCCAATTGTACCTTGTTACCAAAGCAGTTGTATCTTGCTGGTTTTTTTTTATTATTAGAAAAGTTAGGATAAATCTAGTACATAGTTCATGGAATTGTTCATAAGATGAACATGTCAATTCTCATATTGTTATTGCCCTTAACATATTGTTACTAACAAATATGTTACTTTCTGTGCTTTTTAATGTTTTTCTTTTAATTGGCATCATTTTTGTATAAAAAATAAATATTTTGAATCAGTGAGATGATAAACTAGGACACAACCGAATTTTCTAACACTCAGTTTTCTACTCTACTTATTGAATTATGTCACCATGCCCTTCAAGAAAATTTCCACCAAGATTTATTGGTACACTATATAGCAATTCAGCATGGCTGAGACATTAAAAATCTATCAATTCCATTAATATTTCCTTTGATCATTTATGTTTTATCCATCTCTCTGTATGGTTGCGAATTTAGCAAAAACCTGGAGTTACATTTGGAGTACATTACTATTGTGTTTGACACTTTATATTTATCATCTTTGTGTTTCACTCACTAAATCCCTACTATGTATTTTTAAAGGTGAATTTTAATGCAACAAAGTTCATAGAAATATTATAGAGATTACTCAGGACTAAGATGAATAATTCTACCAAGTTTTCTAGCTTATAGAAAATACAGCTCACGGTATCTTATACAAATGAAAGGATGTGGAAATTGATCTAGTTACTTTCTCATTCAAGAAATGTTTATCGACTGTCATGCATTGTAAGATAGGTATGAAGGCAAGGAGCTAGAGACAAGGCTGATGTGATCCTTGTCTCATGAATCTTCTATCTGGTGATTAAATACTTATTTTCTGTTACAGTATCTTGAGTGAAATTTTGAATACCTTAAAAAACATTTTTTCTCCATAAGATAAGCTAATAATATCCATTTCACAGGGCTGTTTTGAAAAGTAAATAAGAAGGTCCTGCCATACACATTGTGACCTCTCTTTAGACATTTTTCTTTAATGCATGTTAAGTGTTTCAAGATAAATCAATACGAAGAAAATCACTTCCAATCCACTCATATTTCAGGTATTTATATTAAATGACACTTTGAGATAAATTCTAATATTCAGTGATTCCATCTGTTTTTCTAATCATCATGGTATCAAATTAGTAAATCTTAATCAATATTGGCATTTCAAGAGCAGTTCCTGAAATTAAGTTTTTGCCATCAATTGGTTGATAATAGATATGAAACAACTCAAAAGTTCTCAGCACTAGCAGACACCTGCTCATCTCATAGGAATTTTAAGAAAAACTAATATATTGTGCCGAGAACAATAGATGATGTTATGGGGATGTAGGCTGGGCGCCAGTCAATGAGACTGTGAAGTTATGAAATAAATCGAACTTTGAATGAACATGTGAAACCATAGAATTTAATGTTCATTCTTTTCAACTCTAAATGCTCTGAAAGAAAAGATCATAGCTGTATTCACATAGACTAGACCAACTAAACCAAACAGAGCTCAGAAATAATCCCACCCATACATGCTGAATGAATTTCAACAAAGGCTCCAAAATAAACAATGGTAAAAGGCTAGACTCTTCAATAAATGATATTGAAAAATTATATACTTATGCAAAAAATGAAATTTTACCATTTTCTGATGCTACACAACACTACCTGCTCTTATTCATACACAAAATGAATTAAAAACAGATTAAATACTGAAATGTAAGACTTGCAACCACAAAACTCTTAAAAGAAAACGTGGGGTGAAAGTTTTTGGACAATGGTCTTGGCAATGATTTTTTTATTGTTGTTGGTATTTGATCTAAAAAACATAGGCACCAAAAGCAAAAATAGCAAACAGTACTACATCAAACTACCTAGATTTTGTACAGCAAAGGAAATACTAAAAAGGGAAAAGGTAGCCTAACACTACAAGAAAATACTTGCAAAAATATCCAAAATGTAGAAGTAGTAAAATTCAAACACAAAAGCAAACAAAAAACCCTTAAATCATCCAATTTTAAAATGGACAAATGATCTGACTAGACACTTTTTATTGAGAAGCTATACAAGGAGCCAAGGAGTGTATAGAAAGATGCTCAATATCACTATATTCAAGGAAATACAAATCAAATCCTAAGCAGAAACCGCCTCATGCTTGTTAGGGTGAGTATTAGGAATAAGTCAAAAAATACAAGTATTGGCAAGCATGTGGAAAAAAGGAACCCTTGAACACCGCTGGGAAGAATGTAAATTGGTACCACTTTACTGAAACACACTGTAGAGGGATCCCAAATAATTAAAATAGAATTGTCAAATGGACAAAGTTAAAGAGGCATAAGTAGTGAAAGGAGTGATTATGATAGGTGGAGAGGGAATGGAAAAATTAACACAGAAGTGGTTTAGGATACTACAGTTATTTCTTATTCATGGTTCCCACCCTGACAGAAATTTAGGTGAGGAATCATAACCCAAGGTACATGAGAGCCTCACTCTTGTGAAAAAAATAATGGAGAATGTAGCCTTGGGAGGAAAAGTAGAAAACTTTTATAAGAACACAAAACCTTGAGCACACAAGCCTCTCAAAGATGTTTAAATTCTGAGCTGGCTTTCTTAGAATAATTTTTTAAAACTCGAAATACATGAAATTATTTTTACTTTTTGGAACTCTTCACAATCATCTCGTGGGTATCAGAACTAATAACCTGAAATTCAGTATCATTTCTAAGAAGGTTTGTCAGTATTCCCAAGTCAGCCAGCATTCATGTAACTTGGCATAGTTCACCAAGGAATTGAACTATCTCCTGCTGGGCCAGGTGACCATAACTTCTCTGAGCCTGTGTGGAATGTCTATATTTAATTTTCCATCAGGTAGCTTCCTCTTATTTCTTTCATGCACAGATGGTATATTAACAACAGAATAAACCAGGCACAATCTCCATGGAAACAAGCACAGATGTTTTGAAATACACCCACAAAAAGTACTCACCAACGAACAGCATTGTATTTCTTTAATTAATTCAAATATCTTGCTGTCAGCTCTTTCTCTTTGAAGTCACAGATGATTTTTTCATTTTGAGATTCACTCTCTTCCCATTAATAGGCACAGGTAGGTTTCCTTTGTCCCCCTGTGTCAAGATTTAGAAATAAGATTTGTCTGGACAATCATAGGTTATGGAGTAATTTATCTGTGATGACCATTTGAAGCCTTTTATACTCCCAATAAAGGTCATATTGTTATCATATGGGTGTGATTCCTCTTCTTTTGTTATATCGAGCATTTTCTCCTGGAAACATTTTTCCTGGATGGGCCAAAACATATCCATTTCATATGTCTGAATCTTATGCAGCTCTGTTTTAACAATTATATAAACATCACCTAAAAATTTCCTATGTTCATCTAATAATCATACCCTTCCTCCAAGTATTCCTGTGAGCAAGACAACCAAAACTTCTCTTCTTTCTTTCTTCATGTTATTGTCCACGTGGGTATGGTATCTGAAATCTGACCTAAGAAATAGATTTTACCAGCTTGAATTTCTAGGTTGGAAATGTGTTACATTTTTTTCTCTATTTCCAGACTGTACTGAAGAAATATCAATCAAGTGATAAATAAGTTGTCTGAAGCTTAACAATGCAAGAAGTTACCACATGCATTTATTTGATGGCATTATAAACCCATTTTGGATGGAACACATTTTTATTAATAACCTATTAAAATATTGACATATGATACTGACTAATGATTTCAAGTTTACTGATAGCATTCACTTCAACTTGGAAGAACTTGAATCCCCTGGTTGGATGGATGGGGTAGAAAGAGGCTCAAAGAAAATGCAGACTAATGCAATAGGTGAAGGTGAAACTTTATTAATGCTTTATGTTTGCCAATTGTTAGCTCTCTGGAGGACTAGGCAGTAGAAGACAGACTGCTCACACACAAATGCTAAGAAAGCCCATCACCTACTTGTAGTCCCCTGGTGAGTTAAGACGAGAAAAGAATATAAACTCCTTAGCGTGTTTCCCTGGTATAACTGATTTCTGCTATGGAAAACAACAAAACAAAACAAAACAAAACAAAACATCTGAACACATAAATCTCTGGCCTCATGGATTTTTTCATCTGGTAGGAAAATTAAAATCTAATGATAAGAAACATATATATGATATTATTAAATTTCTATATAAAAGCAATGATTTGGGCCATTAGTGATGTTAATGAGTTATAGAATCTTGCTATAAATTAACACTCATTGATTACACAAAAATTTTCAGAACTTTTATAGTTCATATTATACCTAATGATTCTTATTAGATAAAGGTTCATAATTCTTAAGGAAATTTCATAACAAACCACTTTGCTAGAAGAGATTTTATCTTCAAATTATATATACAATTTAAGTGGGGCAAAATACAGATATGTGTTAATGAAATATTATTAATGTAAATTATGTATAACTCAGAAACCAGAGTCAGTTATTTAGGAAAGATGAGACATAATGCATTCTTAATGGAAATTTTACCACAGAATTCCTTTGCCTTCATAATTAAGGAATCCAGTTTACTATCTTGTCAGATATCTTGATGTGTAAGTCATGCCTTTGGATTTTATTTGTTAAAATTAGTCTAAAATTATAGTTTGTTGTATGACCCCATATTGGTCAGTTTTCCCATTACTGGGATAAAATGCCTGACATCCACAATATAGAGGAGAGGAGATTTATTTGGAGTATGGTTTCGAAGGTTTCAGTCCATGGTTGGCTCCATGACAGAAACAGTACGGCAGAAGGATAGGGTGGAGCAAGTGGCTCACTACATGGTGGCTGGGAAGCAGTGCACAAAAGAACAGTGCCAGAGAGAGATGCACCCTCCAAAGGCATGACCCCAGTGACCCACCTCCAACTGGACCCCACTTCCTAAAAGAACATTTAGCTATGAATATTAGTGGATTAGCCTACAGAGCGGAATATCATCTACATAGTCGAATCAACTCTCTAGGAGATTAACAATTAAATTGACAATTACGATTAACTGTTAGAGACAGTTGCTCAGAACTCCTAAATAATATCTCAGTCCTCAAATTTCAATGTGCCAATACTGCCCTAAATCACTGGTAAACAAAGCAAACTTTGGGAATTGTAAGATCAAGCAAAGATGAAAAACTTCTCTGAAATACAGTATTTTGGACATTTCATGCACATTTATAAAAGAAAATGCATGTTTAACATGGGAAGAATGATTTTAGAGTGCAGATACAATTTATGACTAATAGTGGACATTGTGATGTGGTGGGGGGATCACAGTGTACAAAGCTCATCTGTTACCTAGAATATCAGCCAAGGAGCTGCATCTAGAGTGCTGCGGGACCTCTCAAAAAGCTCAGTAACAGGAAAGCTGTGTCACGCAGTTGCACTGACAGGATGGATGTTGTTCCGAACCAAACAGAGATTTTGGACACCAGAGAAAGAGATCTTGAAAATAACTCACCTGGTGCCCCAGTGCAGTGATTTTTACAATGGATCTTAATCAACACCACAGAATCATCTCACTGTTGAATGGAAGAATCTCTGTAATAACCCAGTATGTCCTACAGCCAGAGAGCATTATTTTTTTACAACTTAAATTAGATCTTATTACTCTTCTTCTCAAAGGGTGAGATGACTTCTCTTTTACTCCCAGTCAGCATCACAGTTCTCACAGTGGCTCCAGGGCTTTACATGATCAGATAAGCCTTCTCACACCTCATGTCCTCCTGCCCAGTTCACCCTGCTCCGGCCACATGGCCACACCAGCCGTTTCTGTGTTTGGGTTAAAATCTTGGTGATGTCTTTGGCTTTGCCTTGAATGCTCCTCTCCCAGTTGTCTGTTGTCTCCTCCTCTCCCAGTTCTCTGCTGACACCTCCTAAGGCTCTCTACAAAGGGTAATTTCTCCATGATGTCTAAAACACCCTCACTTTTCAAAATCGGAACCCACTAGTCCTTTCCTCTCTGGTGCCATTTCTAATCTTTTTGCCTACTCATCTTTTTCTTTTTATTCCCCAGTTTTTACCATCTTCTCACAAATGATGTAGTTCACATGTTTCTTATAACTTCCTCCTTCTCTAAAATGTAACGTTCATGACAGTAGAAATCTATGCCCATTTTCAGTAATAATTCCCAAGTACCTGTGCTTAATAATGAGAGGAACACAAACAAGCCTCGGACAAATGAGTGGAACAAATAAGTCACCTGGCTGATTGCACAGGCGGTGAGCAACAGAACTAGGATTTGTGTTCAAGTTGCTTTCTACCATTCACTCATTACCCAAGGGCACAGTGCTTACACCACTGGGTGCTATGTGGACAAGATAACCAGTACCTAAGCCACTTCTGTTATCCCTGAGTATACGAAGTGTCCTTGAGTCCTGAATTGCTAGGTTAAATGGGCAGGAACCCATAGCTGAGAGATATTTTCCTGTCAAAGAGAAGAATTTTTTTATTTTTTATTTTATTGGTACATTATAGATATACATAACAAAAACATTCATCATGAGGAATTTGTACCTGTGCATGATATATCTTGTTTCTTTTTTCCCATTCCTCTCCCCTTCCTTCAACCTCCCCTTATCTATAAAAGCATTGTTTCCATTTTTTCCTTTCATTTTTTTTTCTTGTTGCTTCTTTCCCCTTCTGACCTCCCTTGTACCCCTTCTCATTTAAAAGAGAAGAGTTTGATTCTCTTGTGGATCACTTGAAATCTTGTTCTTCACCAGCAGGGTTGGACTTGAGCCTTGACAATGAGAAGCCCTTGCAGCTCCATCAGCCAATAGCATGAGTTTATGATGCAATTTGTAAAGTATTATCAGTTGAAAAACTGGAGCTTCTACTTTGCAGATGTCTTTTCCCAGTGTCTTTTGCTAACTGTGTTCAGAGGGATAGCTGGGCTGCTTCGGGGGAGCACAGTGAACTTTAATTAAATCATTAACCTTCATCACCAGTACTTTTTAGACCAAGGGAAAAACCCCTCCCAGAGGTAATTGGGTATTAACATGAAATATGGATCTTTAACACTGTCTCCTACTGCATTTTTAGACTACAGACATAATTACCATGCCTTGCTGAGCATGCTCTGAGAGATGAACTCAATGATGACACCAGAAGGCATGCATAATTGGGAGTAAGCCCTCTAAGGAAACTGATGGCGATTTTTATAACTCTGCCCAAATGCATGTCTCTTTTTATTGAGCCAGCGAGCCTAGAATTGCCTAGAGAAAATGGGCCATGACTGCCCAGCTTCCCTTGCCAGTGACCTGTAAGCCACGTAAGTCATTTGGAGACACTTCAGCTAAGGTCATTGCTGAAAACGAGCTTTTTCATATTCCCTTATTTGGCCATTCTTTAACCTAAGAGGAGGTCTGAAGCTTGAATAAGGGTATAGAAAAGGAAATGAGTTGTTGCCAATCCATGCAGTCTGCTCAGTTCTGCCTATTGTAGCACACAAGGGCTCCCAGGCAGGACCCTACCATTCTTAACAAAGAGAGGCTGGGTTTTCTCTTGATCATTTCCAAAGAGTTTCCAGGAATCCATGCTGAAAGCACTTAGTTGTTCCATAAGGTCCTACATACCTTCCCAATCCAAACAATGCCAGAGAATTGTTCTAAATAAAACAGAAGAAGAACGTCAGCAGATCCTACTCACAACAATAGCTATGATACCACACATTTCCATTTTGATGAGGGTTTTGGATGAGGACACACTTCTTTCAAATGCTCACCCATCCCTAGGGCTGGAGTCAGAAGGCGGGAAGGAACACTACTGCTATAGAGCTGTCTACACGTCACCCACTTCCACGTTACCTCTTTTGGTCTTAGTAAGAAACCTGAAAGTCACACACTAACATTTCTAAGTGTACCAAAGAGCAAAGGGTTCAGAAATGAGTTAGGGAAACCTGCCTTTAGTCACACAGCCAGAAAGGACAGTGCAGGAAGCTGGCTTCTCCCCACCACAAGCCTCACTTACCTCTCTTCCTATGAAAGACTGGAGGAACAATCTAAATAATTTGTATGCCTTTTCATGCCTCAGATTGTCACTGTCACCCCTGGCTTAATTTTTATACATACATAGGTGAGGAAGAAGTCAGAGATATGGTACAAACTCTACTACAGCGATATCATCTCTAAATACAAAGATCTAAATTATGAACCATACTAAAGAACACAGTTCCTGTTTCATAGAAACAGTTTGCATAAATTTTTTTCTTTCTTGAGAACCTGTGGAATCAGAATAGAAGAAACTTTGGGAAGGTGAGAGTAGATGACAACAAAACTGGAAGGAAAGGCGGGGCTGCTCAAACACTTGAGCAGCACGTGCTCAATTTATCCCAAGTGTTCTTTCTAAGCTGATGGACTTCTCAGTTTAATTCTTCTGGCTTCTGAACTGTCAAGCATTTGTGTTGATAGGCACTCACACTGGAGAATGGAGGTGCCTCCAGGTATTTTAATGGGCTGTGAAGCAGTGACCCACAGAAGATTAGTATTGGGGCTGGTTCCAATGCCTCATGTGTATTCACATGCACGTGGGTGGTTGGAGTCAAATTTGGACTGGGAAGGACTTGACACTTGGACTCTATGGAGCTTGAGCAGAACTCAGTAGAAAGTGTTCTCAAACACAGGAAATCTCTTTTTTCCTGGGAGTAGTAGAGGTAGGTCCATAGGCCAGTAGGAGTTTAAGGGCAGAAGAAAGAGTGAAAGCTTTTTATCCTTAGAGGTAGTTAGTGGTCTGGTAGTAGAAAAAAGGGCAAATGATCTTTTTCAAATGATGATGTTCATCCTTGGACCTTCCATAGAACAAGAGTGGATGTGATTCTGCATTTTTGTAAAAGCACAGATTGTATAAGCAGCAATGATACAAATTCCCAGATTTGGACCATAATGATAAGATAGATTCTTCATCCTATTTTCAAATTCTCTTAGACCATTCTTTCAGAATGTTTCCAGAAGCCTCAGAGGGAACAAATTCCTTTCAACTTGACATTTCTCAACCAGGCTCCATATTAGAATCATCTGAGAAAGAGTTTAATAAAATATCAGTACTCAGAGATTCTGATATAATCGGTCTATAGCGGGATCCAGGATCAGAGTTTGTTAAAAGATCTTTAGGTGATTTTATTGTGCAGTCAGCACTGAGCTTAAAATCATACATTAATTTAGAACCATGTAATCCTAGCACCAGCCATTGAATAGAGGATCAAAAATGCTTTTTAAATCCACTTCTAGTATATGAACATAAAACAGTGAAACACATTCCCTTTTCCAAAGGAAAAAAAAACAACAATGTCTTTGCAGCTTGGATAGCAAAAAAGGGTTAGTGCTTTCTGAATCCAAGAGGTGGGACCCAGTGCTAACAAATTATAACAGAAGATGTTGGGGCAGATGTGCTTTTGATTGGACTGCATTTTCTAATCATTGGGTGGAAATTGTGTTCAGCAGACTGTGTCTGACTATATCAGAGCATAGAATAGTGCATGGAGTGAATACATGAGAAGCCTGGCTCTAGGAACGCCAGAAATCAAAGGAGTCAAAATTCAACACCTGACTTAAATGTGCATAGTAGGGAATCTATAGAATAAAAAATAGTTACTAGGGGATTTATATGGGCCAAACAATGGCCTGGATTCTGGAGAATACAGAAATCATTAAGGTGCAGGATATCTTCTTGGAGAGCCCATCCATTGCTGATGGGTGTACAACTACAGACCGACCTCATATGGTAGAAGACAAAGGGTCAACTGACTCATCCAGAGAGAGGTGCTATAGTGACTTGAATGCAAAGGGAGAAAAAACACAGAAAAGAGGCTTCAGGGGCAGACACACTGTGGCTTTAACCCACCAGGTTTAGCCACATATTGTATGCATGGCTTTAATTGAGATAATTAACCTCTCTACCAGAACCTCAGTTTTCACATGGGAATGAGGTGACTGCACTCACATGGTGCTGGAAGGATTATTAGTTATAAATGTTATATGCCTAGAGCAGATCATTGGACCACTGGAAATAGTAGATTTAGGATGAGCACAGGAAAAGGAGGCTATAAAGTTAGTGTGATTGTGTAACTTATCACCCAAATTGGGACATTTTTAGTGAGAAAATAGATGTCATAATAGTTACACAGCAAGAACAGTCTCAACTTGGAAGGTCTGGGGAGAGAATTATATACGGTCACCCTACATACGATACTGATGCAAATTACTACAAGATGTCATCGATTGGGGAGCAAAGGAAGAGGATTTGAACCAGATTGCTTGGGTTTAAATATTGTGAGCATCATTCACTAACTATGTAATTTGAGTGAGTTAATTAACCAATATAAATCTGTTTTCTCAATTACAAAATGGGCATAATAATAGTATCTATTTTGTAAGTAAGCATGCAAATTAAATGTTTAATATTTGTAATGCCTTTAGGTATTCCTGTAGGGCATACAGACTTAGGAAGGTTTAGTCAATGTTAATATTACTAGGAATGGTGAAAGATTTAAAATCAGTAGCGAGGTAAGAAGAAAAGTATGGAAATCAATTGTTGCCAATGAAATAAAGGACTTTCAGAAGAGAAGAACTCAATTCACCAGAGGCAGAGACAAGCAAAGCAGTGATGGCTTTTGAGAGAGTAACTTACCTGTGTAATGGGACCCAAAAATCTGCAGATGAGGGAACAGTAAAGAAATGTAGGCTTTGTCTACAGATGAGTCTTCCTAAAAGTGTGGCAGTAAAAAATAGGACCCAGGTGGTTGGAAACTGGAGAGCAGTGTAGGAGAGCTGAGGACAGAGTACAATTCTTTGAACCTTTGAACCAAGTGGAAGGTAAGCAGGGTGACAGTGGGTTTGAAATAGAGGAGAGTAGGAGTGTTTAATGACCAAAGTCCATGAAGCAGAGATACAATCAAGTCAGAGAGGTCGATTCGACGTTAGAAAGGTGGGGAGAAACTGCCCGGATTCTTGTTATGCTTTCTGCTATTGAAGTGGGAAAACAAAAAATGGGAGTGGACCTAGAAGGATGTTCTCACAGAAAGCCAACTTCTCCCAAGGCATGCTGAGCCTTTGCTATGCTTCTTTGGAGGGGTTGGTCTTCCTCTCGAATCATCTCCATAGGCAACTTTGCAATGGCCCTATTTAATTTGCTTTCACCCTCCATAGCAATAAGGGACAATCAAAATAAATTCTCCTGATTCTGTATCTTTCAACTGTTATCCAGTGACTCTCCTCTTCTCATTCAAACTTTTTGAACATTAATCTAAGTTTGTCTTCTTACATGGCTGACTCTCATTTATTTTCAACCCTATTGCCACCAGGCTGCCAACCCCCATGCCACCCCACTGTGTTTCCGGGTAGTTACTTTTGTTTTCATATTGAGAAGTGAGTAGAGATTTGCCATTGATTATCTTACTGGGCCTACCAGCCTCACGAGCTCCCTTTCTCACCAGATGCTCTTAGTTCTGTTTCTACATCCCAGACTGATGTTTCTCTCTTACCCACAAGTACTAACTCTAAACCTCTCTCCAATTGTGCTGTCCCTCAAGGCTCTGTCTTCAGCTCACTATAACTCTCACTTTCCATAGTCCCCTGGATTGTATCACTCAGTTGAATGTTTTCAATTTCTCTAAATTTCTCTAGAGTTTCAACTCCCATATCCAACTCTTTGCTTAAGCAATATTTGGGATCTCACACAGGCACCTGAAGTTCAGCATCTCTAAAATGGAATTTATCAATAAATAATTCCTTCCTGCCTAAAGCTGAAAACCCTGCTTAGTTAAGAGTTCAAGTGTAGGTCTTGAAGGTAGAGTCCCTGAGCGCATTTTCTAGCTTTATCATTTTTCCCCATGTTGAAAAAAAGTCAGACATTTAACATTGCTATGCTACTCATTTTTCTCTTGACAATAAATATAATAAAATTCCTTCCTGGTTATTGTGAGGATGAAATTAAAAAATGTGAAAATCATGCTGAAGAATGCCTAGTGTGTTTGCCTAATAATGCTATTTCAATATTAATATGCTCTGTTGTCATTGAGGAATTACTGCTTCCTCATTTACTGAAGCTAGATGCTCAGGGGAAGTTTCTGATCCTCCCTTCCTCACTGTCTGCATTTCATCAAAGACTACCCCTCAGTAACCTTAGCACGTTAGGATTTCTTAAATGTGCCTTCTCTTTTCATTTCTGATGTATTCTTTAAAATTTAATCACTCGTCAAGCATTTTCTGGATTACTGATGCAGTCTCGCAAAAGGCCACCTGGACACCAGACGTATGACCCTCAAATTCATTTTAAAGCCAGTCTCCGGAGTGACTAACTTCCGAGTCAAATATGACACTGTCACATCCAAGTTTAAAACCCTTAGGTGATTCCTATGCCTTTCCCATGGCAAGTCAGCTAGGAACTCAAGGCCAGGTCCTTGAAGCAGGCACAGGAGTGCCATGGGGTCCTGGACATAAATGACACACAAAGGCTAAAAACAGACTGATTTCACAGGATTAAGTGGACTCCTAGAGAAAGGAAGCAGATGGCCGATAAGAAGAGCATCATACACAGGACCCCTTTTCTCCTTACTCTCTTCCTCATGGTGTCACGCCCCTTACATGCAGTATGTGCTTTGGGGCGGAGGGGCATGTATGTGCATACATGTGCTATGTGAAACGGGAGCAGGGGACTGCTCTCCACGGATGGTGCAAATGAAAGGAGTGTTTTCAAGGAGGTAAATAGGTTTTGGTTAAGAAAAAAATGCCCCCAAAAATAGAAACAAGAAAAAAAATTTAGTTTATACTAGAACAAAGAGATGGTAAACTAAGGTCATTCAAAGAATAAATGGTGGCAATTTTTGGTCTCAGGAAAATTTTTATATAAAAGATAGATTATATATATATACATATATATTCCCCCCTCCTATGGAAAATTTATTGTGACAACTTAATTTTCAGATAGGATTTCAAGGAATAAATCATTTAAACATTAAGATGTTATGGGGACAGAGTACAACTAGAGTTAAGAAGCCATAACACGTAATATAGATGAAAAGCATGTCGAAGACCGAGGTGGGATGAGAGGATAAGGAGTCAGCTCACAGTTTTCACTGGATAATGACGAAGAGCATCTTGTGGTATCTTTTGGTCATAATGAATAAAACAGTTTCCAGAAGACTTTGAGCTGATTTCCTTCTACGTCTCAGGATTGTTGTATTCCTATTCCGGTGTTAATTATCAACAAAGGTCTCTTATTAGCAAAGGGAATGGCATCACCATGGTTGAACTAGGCTGAATTCTGTTCTCTAATTAACTGGAGTACAGAGCAAGTCCTCTATCCTGACTATTGGAGAGGAAGTCAGGGGCAGGTAGAGGAGGAGAAGGACCATGCTGTTGTTTGTGATCCTTTTCAGAGTGTTACACTGCCATTTAGAATTGTGACGCTAGAGACGAAGACTCATGGCTCAGTAAAACGTCTTGGAATTACCACTCTCCCTGATCGCTGACTCTCACATCGGTTGGGGTTTCACTGAGCCAGGGATGGGAGACAATTCACTTGGCCTGGCTGCTTGGCCACCGTGGTGGGTCTTTGCAGGGAAGGAATGGGGAGAAGCAGATCACTGGACAGTGCTCCCATCCCTGAAACCTGTCAGCCGTCTGTTTTTAATTGCAAAAGCAGAAAGTCAAAGTGAGTGCACTTCCAGATACGTCTTTCTTTTGCAAACTAAGGCTGAAAAGGCTGTGCTCATCTGCAGCTATCTGATGGGTCCTCTCGGGAGGAAGGACACTCCAGGCAGGGTGAAAGGATGGCAAGATTTAGAGCTGAAAATCTATCATGCCCTTGGAAAAAAAAGTAAGATGATTAGTTTGAGCACAGTCAAAATTTTAATGATAGCCTAGAGTAAAACTTTAATTTCTTGAATTACTTGAACAATAGCATTGCATTTCTGGTCATCTTAGAATTAATGGGGGCAAAAAACCCTATAACTTAGTTCCAAACTTTTATATTCTTTCTGCTTTGGGAAATATAGTGTAGACAAAGTTATTGAGCTAAATGAGATTTAAAGTTCACTGTGTATAAGTCACAGATATTGCTGATGTGGACAGTAAGTTGGTTTTCTTTTTCTTTTTTTTAAATTCCAGTACATAGCCTAGGAATTTTTCTTTTTCTGGTGAGTTGTATGGGAGGCGCTGAAGATGTATAGACATCTCTCTCCTAAACATGAAATATTAAATAATCCCCCTCGAAACAAACCAAACAAAAAAGCCCCACAAAACCTTTGATTGATTAGTTAATGCTGTTGATAAGTTAAATTTATTTGATAGAAAATCATCTTCAGAAGGTTCTTCACATTTCCACCTCCGTTCCTGATTCCGCTCCCACAGCGGCAGTACGATTGGGTCCTGTGGAGGTCCTGGCTCACGGAGTCGGAGTCGGCACAGACTCTGCCTTTGCCCGGGTAACTCACAGGTGGTTAGCCGGGCGCTGGCTGAGTTACGCCTCAGCTGTGTGCAGGCAGCAGCTCAGGCCTTGAAATTCCTGTTGTGCAGAGAAGTTGAGGCACAGGATTAAGCAAATTTTCTAAGGGCACACAACTAATAGGTAGAAAAACTGGGATTTTACCACTGGGTTCAGAAGTCTTTCCACTCTACAAAATAAATCCAATTTGTATAGTTCAGTCCAGGTTTTATGTATTAAATCGGAGTCTCCACAGCTACCCTCAAACTTGAGAACATGATTTCTTGAAAAGCAGAAGTGCTGTGATCCTACCCTGCTCTTCTCCTTGTTATGAGGTGTTCCCAAAGGAGGAGCGAGAAAGCGCTAAGTACGTGTATTACACTGAAGTGTTGTCTCCAGTTCCCTCCCACCACCCTCAAAACAAGGCTGGACACTGAAAATGTTCGTTCCTCCACATGGGGAGGTGGAAGGATGGCAGCCACACTTCTCAGCAGCCGGGGTCCAGGCTTTGGGCTCACAGCCCTAATCCTCACCCCACTCACCCCTGCCTCCCACTCTGTTTCCTAGAGACCAAGACAGCTGCTCCTCAGTTTCTGCCCCACTGATTCAGCTTGTGATAGACAGCATGTTGTGCCTTGATTTATAGCATACAAACATGTGACTTAAATATTAAAAGAAAGGAATGCATGTGAATACCCTAGCTTCTAACCTCAAGGAGGAAAAAGAAGTCATCTGATAGAAACTTCTGACAAATCTACAGGCTAACTTATACTTGGCTGTATACATGTATTTTTTCCTTCTTTCTGGATGCAAGGGAAAAGCGACTTTTCTTTTCTAAAGCTCTTTTTTTTTGTTTCTTACTCTGTTTTTCTCTGCCCTTTGAAAAGCTCTTCTTCTAGTCATTAGATTTTTTTGTGTGTATATTTTTTTCCCCACAACATTTAAACATGGTCCTTAAAAATGCCCTTCCACTCTTCCACTTCTCCATATTTTTCAGCTAATCTCTCTCTCTCTTTTCTCTCTCCCCATTCTTGAAACTGAAGAACCATATGTACTAAGTGTTCTTTTACTTTTATTTCTAAAACTCAATTCTCAATCCACTGCCTGCCATTTTTTAAATTCAACACCCCAGAACTATCCTTACCAATGAGAAGTTTGTCATTTATCATCTAAAATGAAACATTTTTGAGAATGAAAGATGGGGTACTCATGATGACAACATCACAGCATAAATTAGGACCTCCCTTCTCAAACTAGTATCTATGAGCATCCTGCAAAACAGTCACATCTTAGCACTTACCTGACTTGATTTCTTGGGAGCATTGCAGATTGAAACCTTTCTTTTAAAGCATGTTCTATCCTACTACTTGGGTACCAAGTCACCTATAACTTTCTGGTTGGGCATTATCATTATTTTGAGGGTTCTTGCTTTTTTCAAGCTATTAAAATTTTGTGTTCCTACCTGTGTATTAATCAGCTTTCTCATGACTGGGACAAAATATCTGATACCCACAACTTAAAGGAGAAGGGGTTTATTTTTGCTTACAGTTTGCAGTGGGTTCAGTCCATGGTTGGCAGCCAACAGCAGAAATGGCATGGTGAAAGGGCAGAGTGGAGGAGAGCTGCTCACAGCACGGTGACCAGAAAGCAAAAAGGAAGAGGGGAGCTTGGGAATGAGAATACACCCTTCCAGGTCACTTCCATATCCAAACATAGTACTTTAGGGGACATTTAAGACATAAACCATAACACAGAGTTTATTCCAGGCTTCCATCCTGCTATCTGCCTCTGTCAGTGCATTCCTTCTTATGGTTTCAATGAGCATCTAATGATTCAGACTCACAAATTCACAGCTCAGACTCATATTTCTCTTTCATTGCTTAGATCCCCAAATCCTACCATGTATTAGACTTCTTCTTTTGGCTTTCCTGCAAACACTAGAAAAATGACATGCCAAGGTCTCAGGCCATATTTCACTTTGACATCATTCCTCACATCCATGTCATCAGCAAAGCCCGCGTCCCACTACTAAATGTCTCGGATCGCAGTTCCTCCTCTCTCCACATTTCCTGAAGTTCAGGCTGGAACCATTTTGCATTCATTCCTCTTTAAGAATCTTGCATTCCAAGTTTTCCCTCCCTTAGTCAGATTTACTTATATAGCACCCAAAACTATTATTCTCACATGCAAATCTGATAAGGCCACTCTCAGGCTTAAAATATTTCAAGAGTCTCAGTTTCTTTTGAAGGAGTTCATGCTGGATCTGGTTTTTGCTTACTTTCCAAGCTTCACATTTTCTTTTAATGTAGCTCATTGCTAAGTGTGTTAAGTTCCTTAAAAAGGTGGTATGTTTTCTCATCTGTAGATTTTTCTTAATTTTCTTTCCCCTTGGTTTGGATCATTCCCTTCTGACTCCTCTCATCTTCATCGATCTCAACTTTAGTCTAAATGTTACTTATTCCAAAGCCCTCCCTGATTCCAAGAAGCTGGTTTTAATGTTCTTCTTAGGAAAACCCTGAAAACCACGCTATACTTCATGGTTATCACATTGTAATGAAATTGCCTGCTTGATGCCTAATACATACATATGACTAAATGAACACATTTTCAGATGAATAATAACATTTCAGGGGATCCCTAAATAACTGACAAACTTTAATATTCCAAGCTCTGAGAGATATTCCAAGTGTAAGAATAATATATAACAGTTTCATGGAGTTAGAAAATTTAGGGACATGAATTAGAAATTGCAGAGACTATATTTTGAGGAGAACAGTAAGTAGGCTGAATTGAGGGAGGATGTGTCTGCAGTAGAAGAAAACTGTCTGGCAGCTAGCACAAAGGTGAGAATGAACAAGCTGATGAGAGTCTGAATAGTATTTGACAAACATAAAGCCATTATGATGGCTAACACAAGACATTCAGACTGATTACAGAGATAAAAATAAAGAGACAAAGGAAACAAATCATTTTATGTGCTTCTTTCCTGGTTGACAGCTCAACATCGTTTTAGAGGTTAAGAAAAAGCAAAGCTTCTATTACTTAAGCATCTAGCAATTATTAATCCCCTTTTCTTTCTATCAGCAAAAGATCAGTGAATAATTTTTTCTCAATACAAAAGTGCAATGTTAGAAATTCATAGACAGGTGGTCTATGTTATAATTCACGTATTTTAAAATCTCACTTGTGAAACTACGGGCCTAAAGCGTGTTAGGGTTTATTCACACATGCAACCATCTTCCTTCTCAGAATATGAAACTAAAGCTTGAACGTGAAAGTTGCAATTTACATGTGTTTGTTTCCATAGTTAAACATGTACTGAACAAATAGTAACAAGTGTACATTTTCTCCAATGCATTGATTGATTCTAAAATGCTTCCCTTTTTAGATAAAATGTTTTGATTTTTAAAAAATGAGAACACATCAGAAAGTAGAAAAGAGAAAATGTGTCCCAAATTTCTTCTTAAAAAGAAGTGTCTGACACACACCACACACCTGATGGCTCTCTGTTAAAGCAATAGAATTATGGCCACTTTTAGGTATTAAAGAAGTGGTGAAGGTTTGGATGACTTAGTGTTCTTGAAATCGCACTGCACACCGGGATGATGTGAACCCAAATCACCTCTTATTATAATTCCCTTCCCCGGTCCTACCCTTTCCAATTAGCAAACTTCAGAGGAAAAATGAAGAAGGCATTTCTCAGACAAGTTTCACAGCTTATGAGCCCTTGGCGCAGTGTCCTTCAGACAGAGGGTCACACCCAGTGTGGTCAGTAGTCATCATATTTTACAAAAACTGAAATAGAACAGGATAGAAAATACAAGCCTGGATCAATTCTCATAAGGCTGAGTATCACTCTATAAATTTTTGTTTCTGTCAGATGTGTGTGTTCATATGCATGGGTGTGCGCAAGCTCTACTGGGTAATAATGCAAAACACAATATCAAATACACGTCTTCCATGTAATCATGATCAAAAATGTTTGAAAGGTCCTGCTCATGCCCAAGCCAGCTCCCTTGTTCTGCTTTGTATCGAGGAGAATGCATTACTTCCAGAAATTCCCGCCTCCATGGAAACGTCTCTGCCTGGTGTCTCCTTTTAGCACTAGAGCTGAACACAGTCTCGCTTAATAACTTGCCTGTATGTGTTGACAAACTGAAAGAAGCCAGGTTCTTCTTATGCATACTTCTTCAGGTCTAACACAGCGATCTTTAGCCACTAAAGCCGTTTGGTGAAAAATGTCCACAGAGAACCAGTCCTTAGTTTTAATGCACCATGTATACCTGCAGTAGAAACTTGGTTGCTTAAGAGTTCTTATTGTTAGGAAAAATTTAAGCTTAAGTAGAATCTCACAGTCTATTTGCGTTACTTTTATGTAGACTCTAGCAATGTTTCATTTCTTCAATTCCTCCTTAATCTTTTTATATGAGTATTTTATTTGTACTTGTGTGCTGTACCTGAAGTTTACATTCATCTTGAGAAGTAGGTACATGTACATAACATCTTGGTTCCTTTTTATTTCCCTTTCCCCTTTCTACCCACCTCCTTCCTGCAATGTGTCTATATCCTCTGTCCTCATGTTCATTATTGTTATTTTTATTATCTTTAGTTTATATTTATGACAATGCTTACATTCATTATGGGTATTTGGCATTCTTATCTGTTTATTCCCACAGATGTTTCCTCTGTTCATTCTTCGACCACTAGATTTTGACATTTGGATTCCAAAGAGCAATTGAATTGGCCTTGAAAGTTATACTGGTGCAATGGCCCAAGCTTTCAGGGTCGTGAAGAAAAGAAAAATACAAATTAGTAATTGGAAAACATTTAAATGCTTAGGCATGTGTTATCAAAGTAGAAATTACATTATTGGTGATACAATGACCCAGAGGTCCAGTTCTTCTGATACTGAAAAATTCAAGAGGCTTCATACTTAACAAAGAAGTTTGATCCTTCTTCAGCACTGCGGCTCTGAGCCGAGTAGCTAGACTGTTTCTTTGCTTCACTGTAATTATGCTTTAGGAAGGGAGAATTTGATTGGTCATTTTAGTTGCTCTGGAAGCATGGCAGTGAGCTGATTTGGGATTGGCCATCTCAGAGTTACATCCTGTGAAGCTATTTACTGGTCTATGTCCACCTTTGTGATGTGATTTCTGAGTCTGTTTGCAGGGGTGAGGATCAAACAGCCTTACACCTTCTCTCCCTTGTGGGTGCTCTGTAGAGGGATGGCCACCAAAGCAGAAGGAAGCCACTTGGCTTATCAGTGGTGAGCATTAAGAAGTTAGAGACATCTTCTTCAGTTCACCCACTTCAAGAGCTCAGTTTGTCAGTGGTATTGAACTCCAACAACCCATGGAAAGGTAAATGGAAGAGATAGAAAAGCCAAAGTAATTAAAGGGGATGAAAGGTGATTCACCAAAACTAAAGAATGGTTGTGTACTTGAAGCTTGTCTAAAGCCCACAGTAAAGTACTTTTGTCTTTGTATTCTAAAAACAACACATTCATATAAGTGCTTTATAATTTGCATTCTGTAAAAGTGATCAATGTTATACATTTTACCCTTTCTACACCATGAAGTAATTAGGGGAAAGTTTTATAGTTTTTATGGACAAGAGGATGAATAATCGCTGATATTGAACACCTTACTCCAGTGTCACAAAAATCCTTTAACATCAGGGCTGAAACCGAAGTAGGGAGCTGCATAAAGTTGTGTAACTTGCAGAATGCAAAGGGGACAGGATGCTGTCATGTTTGCTAGGATTGCACTCAGATAGGTGACAGGTTGATTAAACAATCAAGAATAGCAGAAATGGGCTTGAAAAGGTGGGGGCCTAAGTTGTCAGTGACTTAGGAATGGGGAAGCAGGTTGAAGGACAAGCTGAGACTGTGTAAGGGAGTAAGGAAAATGATAAACGAGCCTCCTGCTGGAGAGGAGGAATGTCAAGTTAGCCATCACTCACCAGTAATAAGATGCTCAATTATTCAAAGTCAGTTTGGATTTTCCTTTACTTTCCATGGCAACCACAACAGCAACCTTTTAAATCAATCCAGCTCTCCTGAAGAGTTGTCACTGCCTCCTTATAGGTGGTTGGGGCCACAATTTGAGCACTGCTGCAAATGCAACACTAATGAGCCAAAGCTTCAAGATTCTCTTAGGCTCCACTTGTGTAGTTAATAAGCTGTGGTACAGACAGCATCTTAGGATCCCTAAGCAAGGAAGTCGCCCCCTGGTGCTCAGGACTTGTGTGCTTGAGTACTTGGTTCAGGTGATCCTCTTCACTATTTATCATCTAGGAAGAGGAGCTGAGTCTTCAACTATCATAACCGATATGCTCCAAAATTGTTGTCAAGAAGTAACAATTGAAGTACACTATTTCTAAGTATATTAGAAACAAGGTTGCTTCTAGGAGTAGTTGGAAGAGAAGACACAAGAAAAGAACGGGATTGATATCTGCATGTGGGTGTGGCTTAAGTCTTATTAAATATTTTAGCTCAATATGTGGATTATTTGGAGAAAAATACAAAAGTCATTTTAGGTAGTAAAACAAAGAGTAGAGGTAAAATGAGAGAAAATGTTGGTGTGATAATTATACAGACTAGTACTAAAAATCAAGGACATGCTGAACTAGGATGTCATCTATAGAACTGCAGTCTTGAAGGGAAGGACGTCTTACATTTTCTTGAGAGAAGCACTCAAGGAGAGGGTAATCTCTCAGGATGCAAATACTTTGCATTTTTAATTCCTTGTTCACTCAGTCACTCATTCACTCATTGGTTTACCCATACTTGTTGAATGCCTAGCATGTGCAAGACCATCCGTATGGGAAACAAGAATGTCAAAGTCTCAGCTCCAGCCAGGGATGGTGGCCATGTCCTCTGGGAGGCTGGAGCAGGAGGTGTGCAAGCTCAAGCCCAGTGTGGGCAGTTTGGCTAGACCCTGTCTCAAAATTAAAACAAAAATGGGCAGCGAATATATCTCAGTTAGTGGGCCTGTGTTTGGTCCCCAGTAATACACACACACACACACACAGACACACACGTGTGTGCACACACACATTCCAGAGGACCTCACTTTCTAGTGGGAGAGTTTACATATAAGAAAATACATAAAAATTACAGTATGTGACAGTGATAAGTGTTGTGAAAATGAAGTAGAGTAAGAAGATGACAAATGTTGCCCTGAGAAGAATTTAATTTGATCAGAATGGTGTGGGAGGCAGAATTTGGAGATGCCCCTAGGATGCCCCTGTGTACACATCCCAAGGAATACTCTTCCGTGAGTGCTGGTGGAGTGTGTGGATATGATGAGAGATTTCATATCTGAGATTGCTACATAACGTGGAAAAATGGATTATGCAGATATATTTAAGATCTCTCTAGCAGTTGACTTTCAGTAAATCAAAAGGGAGACTTTCCAGGGTGAACTTGACCTAAATTGATGAGCCCTTTAAGAGACTGGAAATAATAAATAGAGACACTTTCCTCTATTGCTGGTTTAGAAGAAAGCAAACAGCTATCTGTGAGGGTCAAATAACTCGAAGCTGGGGGTGGCCTCTGCTAGTAACAGAAACTGTGTGTGATAGCCAGTGAAAACCTGGAGGCGCACAACTACCAGAAACTGAATTCCTCCAACAGGCTGAATGGTCTGAGAAGAGAACACCAAGGACTAGGTGAGTTGAAGCGAGCCAACACCTTGATTTTAATCCTTAGAACCTCGAACAGAAAATCCAGGCATGCTGTATCTGAATTTTGCACCTAGAGGAACTGAGATTAGAAGTGGGTGTTTTAAACGTTTGAGTCCATGGCAAGTTGTTATAAGCTATAGAAAACAAGTGCATTAGTCGTTACTGATTTAGCCTTTCCAAAAGGCATGCCACCTTTCCAAACAGCTCGTTGGCACTCTTCACCATATTTTAGAAGGCCAATGCTTCTGGAATTTCACTCCCAAGGGAAAAGGCAGAGAAATTAGAACAGCCAGAGTTTCACTGCTATTTTCTTTCTATTTGGCACCAGAGAATACCTGGCAAACGCAAACATATTCTGTCTTGGTGCTTTGCTCTCCAAGTGCTAAATGTGCTCTGGCTCACCACATTTTGGGGACAGGACCAGTTACCAAACACATGAGGCCCAATAATAGCCCAGAGACACTCCTCACTGGACAGCGCATGAATCAGCTCCCTTATCTCAAAGCTCCTTAGTGAAATGATGTTTTATGGGTCCATACAACAGCCCATTGCCCTCAGAAAAAGGGAGGACAGCAGAAAGTGAATATTTTATTGCCTCCTGTACAATGGGCATGGCCTGAAGTAAAACTAAATGCTCTGTGACATTCATCTTTATAAAATGCCTTCTACCTAACCATAAAAGGGATCCAGTGATTCATCTTTCTACATATCTCTCCGCAGTTATGATAGTAAATAATTGTAGTTATATTCTCAGGTGGTCTATGTGCCAGGAAAAGTTATGCTCATGTAGTAACAATTTCTTCCAGTGCAGAGGCAAATTATAAACGTGCTGATTGGAAATCTGCTGTTGGATTTTTCTCAGTCAAATAAACACTGAATTTTTTATGTGATTATGTAGAATTTCCTGTAGCATCGTCACTTTCAGAGTATTGATGTCACAGAAAAAAGTATGAAATTATCAGTTAAATATTGAAAGTATTAAAAATTCACTGCTGCAAATCAGACTATAAGGTATTACTAACTATCTGGGAGAGGTTATGAGAAGATTTTTAAAGAGGGTGAAAAATAGCAAAGAAATCATAAAGTCAAGTAGAGGGGGAAATGATATCTAAGAAGGTACACTAGTATTACAAGATGGATTGATGGTTCAACTTGGTCCTATTTTAGAGGGTACTCTAAAATATCAGTTTTTTCCCTAGGATCTTAGCTATTTATTTTCATTTTATTTCTCCACATTTCCTCTTCTAATCAGCCATTTCATTTTCAAGTTTTCTTAGGATTTGTCTTCAAACATATGTGTTTCTTGCTGTACATCATCTCTCCTCCTCTAATTTCAAGTATCAGTTACATTAGAAATGCTGCAACACAGCTGCTGTACTTCCAGATCATCGTGATGCCCAGGTGTCTTAGGTCCAGCCGCCACAACAAATTACCATAAACATGTTATGGTTTAAATCTAAAATGTCCCCAAAAGTCCCATGTTCAAAAGTGGAGCTTTTGGAAGATTATTGGATCATGGAAGGACTATATTCAGCAGTGGATCAGTCCTTTGATGAGTTCATAGCTAAATGAGCTGTTAGCAGGTGGATCACTGAAGGTGTGACCTGGAATGGGGTATTCTTGTCCATGGCTCTCTCTCTGTTTCCTGGCTGTCATGAGATGAGCAGTTTTCCTCTGCCACAGAGCCCAATGAACAAGGACTGACCCCACTGAAACTGTAAGTCAAAATAAATCTCTCCTCCTTTAAATTGTGGGTGTCAGGTATTTTGCCTCAGTGACAGGAAAGTATTTAATATAGACTGGATAGTTTATAACTAAAAACCATGTATCTTTCATAGCTTTTCAGGCTGAAAGTCTGAGATCAGGGTCCCAGTATGGTCAGATTTGGTAAGTCACCTCTTCCAGGTTGCAAACTACTGTTACATGGTGGAGAGAAGGCAAGAGAGTTGAACAGGGTTCCTTTTATAACACACTGATCCCATTCATAAGATCTTTATTACCGTGATCTAATCACATCCCAAAGGCCATACTTCCTAATATCATTACCTTGGTGGCAGGGCCTGGAATATGATTTAAATATATAAGTCTGGGCTACACAGACGTGCAGTACTTGACACAAGGAGGAAAGAAATGGGACATGAGCCAGAGAGTCCATTTCTTCCATGAAAGCAAAGATTTTCCCTACACTTTCTCGAAGCATACTTTCTTAGTTTTCATTGGAACCTACAGAACCATGGAGCCAATGTGCTATGTTAGGGGATACTGATATGGAGTGGATTTTTAGTTCAGCAAATTAGCTCTTTGAACAAAATTAAAGTCTTATTAGCAATAGAAAAGAGGAGAGTGAACACTGAGTAGCCATGACTCCCAAATGTATATCTTTATTGATATTGTTTTGAATATCAAAACAATGTATCAAGTGTCTATACCTCACTTTAAAAATAACTATCCCCCCAGTGATAGTCTCCTAGACAGTTTTTCTGTCTTCATTTTTCAGTTGATTCTGCTATGTGGTCAAAGTCAAACCTTTAACATCATCTTTGTTTCTTCATCTCTCTCACTATTTCCCTCTACCCAAAATTACTAAGCCCTGTCTCATCTTAAATACATCTGCTTCATTCTACCTGAAATCCTCCCAGCCTAGCTGAGACGACCATCCACATTTTATTCCTTCCTAACTAATCTCTTTCTTTTAATATTTCCGTTACCAACAAATTTTTTATATTTTACTTCTAGTAATTTTAAAAAATGTTAAAATAATCCTAATCCTCCCCCAGTTAAAGTTAATTAGGGCTGGGGATTTAGCTCAGTGGGACCATGCCTGCCTGGCAAGTGGAAGGCCCTGAATTTGATCCCCTGTACTGGAAAAAAATGTTAGTATTTCTTCTCTCTGAATGACACTTCGAACACTTTGATCAGCATCTCTATTTCTCTTTTTAAATTAAAAAAATTTAATCACATCTCTCTGTAAACATATATCAAAATATAACATTGTACTCAATAATTTATATTTTATTAAAAATTAAAATAAGAAACAATAAAAATGCTTATTATGGCCTAAAACACTAATTAGCCATACTCTCCTCTCCAGGTACCCACTCTCTCATAATATCATTTCTAAATCTCTCCATTTAAATTATATGGAATTTCTCTCAATCTTTAAAAGTGGTATAGGGCAGGGCCTTATTAGTGATCTATTTATTGTGAGAGCCAAGCATATCTCTTACCATAACCAATCACTGAAAATATTGCTATTGATAAATTATTATTATATTCACTTTAACTCTCTTGTGACTTTCCTTCTAAGGACAGCCTTTAAGACAAAGTTGAAATAAGATTCATTACTGTATCATCCTAACCCAACACTCCCAGCCACACAATGCCTACACACATACATTCATATTTTTTTCAAAAAATTAGCAAGTAGTGTATTTTGATGCATATTTTGTGAGAAGAAGCAGGAGAGGACTTACAGTGACTACTACATAAAAAAAGAAAACTGGCTAAGAAATCCCTCTGGAGGAACCATTAGGCATTCTATCACCTGTTATTCAAAAGTCAGTCCACTTTTGCCTGATCATGAGGCCGTTCACCTGGCTTTTCTTCTCTTTTCATTCTTGATTGATTATAATACTAGCCTTTATCCATATTAAACTCATCTGATTGGAACAATCCTCCTTTTTTTTTTTTTCCTCCACATTCAGAGTCAGGCTCTCTGAGCATGTAGAGGTGGCTTCAAATCCCACTTCAGTCATTTGAATTCCTGTGGGTTAGATTCCAGCTGAAGGACTGGAGCCTTCTTTGTCCATGAACATCACCTTTGTTACCATTTTGCTTCTACCAAGGTGGTGAGGGGCTTAGCAAAAGATCGTGTTGAAATACTTTACAGTTTTGATCTTCTTTGATGGAAGCACATGACCATGAACTAACTCATCTCAGAGCCTTCTGCTCTTCACTGTGCAGCTTGAAAAAGATGATTATTTCCTCACAGAGTTCAGACATTGATAGAAGGAACATTATTTATGAGCTAAAACTTTCAGCTGAGTACAAAATGGTTTCTATTTTTTGTTTATAGAAAATGTTAACCTCCTACTTAATGAACCAATTGAACATTGGGTGATTTCCAGAGTTGAGACCCTCCTGAAAAGCCACTTGAACATAAAAAATCAATTTCAACTAAGGATCTTATTCTATGATTTTTTTATAAAAGGGCCAGAGCCACAATGGCAAAGGTAGTTGTAGGATGGTTACTTAGTTCTATAATCAGTTTTCATATCTGGGTTTGCTAGGTTTTGTACAATGTAGTTTATTAGGTTGTTAAAAAAGCAAATCACATAGAGTCCTGAGAAATGGATCCACAGGGCAATGTCCTATACCCATTGTTCCTTATTGCTTTGGGACTTGCTGACTTTGAGCATTATGGTAGTTTACAAAAGTGAAAACAAATCCAAGAATGTTAGGAAAATTTTTGCTCATAATTCCCAGAATAAAAGACTCAGAACAAAAATGATCTCTGCCAGAAAGATGAGGATTAAACAATGACCATTAGGAGAAAATATTTCACTTTCATATTTTATTTTCAACTTCTGAAGTAAAGCTGAACCAAGATAATAAAGAAAGCTTGACATGGATATTGTCAGTCTGTTTATGAATCCCAGTTTTATCGCAACACAAATAGATAAATAATAGAAGCCTGTAATGCTTGCCTCTGAAATAATAGTTAAACTGAAACTGAGTACGCAGAAAACAAAAGATGAATGGTTGTTCATAAACATAGTTTTATAACAAAATCCATTTATATAAACAACCAGTGGCATATCCTTTCGGGATTCTTATTAGCCAGGATTTTCAAAGCTACATTGAATGAATTGAGTTTCAGAATTATTTCCCAATCTTGTCTTCTTGGGAGGAAACATCTGTTAACTGTATGCAAATGACATTCTGTTTTTTTAGGGACCCAACAAAGAGCCCTTAATGTGGACCCATTTGTTAAAGAAGAAAATACAGCTTGTTCAGAGGACCACAAATAATGTCCAACAAGATATGTTATAAAGATAGCAGTTTTCTCTTAAAAATTGCTATATTTGGATCCAGTGGAGAAGAGAGTTTTACCTTTGATTCAAAACCTGTCTAAAGCTTTTTGTTTTCTTTTTGCTTGGTCGCCAGACAGACTGAAGTTAGGAAACAGATTGGCCTTGTGGAAGGAGTGTACAGCAGACAGTGCGGAGAGACTAGGCAGTAAATCTAGTTTGGGTAATATTTCCACATGTCTGGCAATTACACTTGGAAGCCAGGAGTCCAGACATTCTGAAGCAGATGTCTCAGTGTGCGCCTTCCTTTCATACTCAGTTGGGTCTCTCTGCAGCAGAGTGACATTGCTCATCTTGTACATACTAATTTTGCATGGGCTAAGCTTGGTTTGAGGGCAAGGGGGGTGTCTTTAAGCGCTGTTAGCAGCACGAACAGCTATGGGAGTCAGTCAGATGCAGCTTAAGTGCAAAGATGAATAGAAAACTTTGTCCTTACAAAGAGCTCACAAGTGTGGTTTTGTAACAGAGGAAACTGACTGTTTCCTTAAATAACTCTTAGGGGAAAAGATCTAAAAGCTAACAGCAACATGATGCCTAAGAATTTTAATATTTATTCATTATACTTACATGTCTGAATTACTCTCTAATATTCCACATATGAAGGCTTCTGTGTTATATATAAGAGCATAGCCACTGTTTTTATATAAAAAGCAATGCATTGTAAGTCTGAAAAAAATTTACATTTTCTTCAACGATATTATTGGAACTTAATTGATATATTTCCATTTGCTACCATTAAGAAGATACATTAACTAGAACCACTGTAGAATAATATTTTACTCATGCAGTAGTTCCATTTAAACTGGAGGTAATACATTTTATTGGTGTGCTCTAGACTTATTTATAAACATACCTGATAAATATCTCTTATTGTTTTCATTCTGCTCTTCCTTGGCAGTAATTTTATTTAGAGCCCACTATATAATAAGCTGTTCTTTTGAGTTTCTGTTTTCATCTCATTTCTCCTAGATTTACATGAATAGGAGTAATAGAAGTATTATATATATTCATATAGGAGTATTCATATAGGAGTAATAGAAACATTCCCCAAATTATATTTTCTTCTTGATACTGATAAACTTAAAAGAACTCTATTTTTTATAGCTACAAGCCAGCACATTTAAACTGTGTGTGTGTGTGTGTGTGTGTTTTGTCTTGCTATTTATAGTTTTAGTTTCCCATTCTGATCTGAATCTCCCTTCTGAAAGAATTGGGTGGATGATTTTTAAAACAATGCAGAGAGCAATAAAAAGACCAATCAAGGAAAAGAATGTGTACAAAGAAAATACTGTATCAATCCCCCCTAAAAAAGGATAGGATTTAGACAGAGAGGAAGAAGGGGAACAATTGACGCATAGTTGTGTAGGTGTGTGGCCTTCTCTGTGTGTACAAAGTGCGATGGAAAAATACAGTATGTGTTTAAATTTTAAAAGTTATGATAAAAGACACATTGTCATTAATCCCCTTCAAAGTGCACCTCCTTGCTTCAAACACATTCGTCCCATTGTTTTTGCCATGTTCTGAAGCAATTCTGAAGTCCTCTTTCACGTCTTTAGTTGCCCTGTCCTATCTAATGTTTACCTTTCATGGTTGTCTTTATTTTATGGAAGATCCAGAAGTTTCCTGGTGTCAAATCTGGTTAGAACAGTGGCTGAGAATGCACTATCATGCTTTTTTCAAGCTGCCTTTCCACTGGTTGGCACTCAGCTCCAGCATTCGCCTTATTTTTGATCATACCTCCTAAAGACACTCACAAATGAGGTCCAGAACTGCAAGAAAGATGGGATAAGTTTATTTGGAGCAACAGGGGCTATTTTGAGAGGGATTAATAACAACCTGATGGTAAGAATTTGTTTTTAATTTAAGCATTCGCTGTACATTTCAATCACACTTAATATATTCGTATGTGTATGTTTGTTTAGATTGTTTTGCTTCAAACTCCAGCTATATTTAATGACAACCCAGAACTATTGGGAATAAGAATTATCTTTCTCTGCCTCCAGGAAATAAGTACCTGCTGATTGGGACTACACAGCACTAGACTGACCAGAGTGGAAGGTGGTACTATCTTTGTCTGAGCTGTGTCTTTTAAGTGAAGTGAGCCTGGCCCTGGGTTATTCATTATCTGGCACTCTGAATCTAGAATTTACCCTCCTACCCATCTCATTTAATCCAGTGTGGTGCCTTAAATACAGATCCAGGTATGTTCATGAGAAATTAAATTCTGGCCTATTTCCACTTTTCATTCAAACAAATCTTGACCTACTTTTTTGAGAGTCTACACCCTTTGCAGCACCATATGGTTTTTACAAATGATGAGACATTGATACCAGTCCATTCATACATTTTATTTTTACCTCTAATTTTCTGCTTTATGACTCTACAGAACTCTCTAACTCAGAGCCCATTTACTTTGGACTTTATGGGAATACCCTTCGCTAAATTAACAGATTTACTAGTATTATGGTTTATATCTAGATGTCCCTCCAGAGCCTCACTCACTCATAGGCAGAGCTCTGGAAAGCCAATTGAATCATGGCTGCCGTGTAGCTGACTTGCTTTTAAGAGGTAGTATCTGGTTGGAAGAGGCAGATCCTGAGGGGCATGACCTAGACCTCCCCCCCTTGACTCTCTGCTTCCTGGTCACCATGACATTAGAAGCTTTTCTTCCACTGGCCCCACTGCCTTGCTGATGCTTCCTTGGAGCTGGCCAACCTTAGACTGAAATGGAGCCAAAATGAATGAGTCCTCCTTCTGTTAAGTTGTGTGAGGTGACTAAAATGAACCGCTAAGATATTTGCTTTATTATTATGTTTGTATGGTATTCTCATCAATCTAGTAGTTGTCTCTTATCTAGTCTTAATCCTAATACAGACAGCAAGGCAGCTGAAGGATCAAACTAGTGTAGTAGAATATTTATGCTGAGGAATAATAAGGGACATGATTAGCATAATAACCTCCACCAAATTGGAATGAACCTTGAATGTCAAGTTTAGGAGTCTCAGTTTTACCGCAGAGGAAAGGAGGATGATATGAAAGGGAAGTCTAAGAAGACTGACATAACATAGGAGAGCAATACTGCACAATGGAGAAATCAGAGTAAATATCAAAGCAATTAAATTCTAGTCCATATTCATAATACAGTCATGGGAAGTCATTTCTGTTGTTTCAGTTTCTTAATCTCTAAATTAAGAGATTGGATTGGAAATTTTTTCTCTTTTCTGAATCCAGTGACTATATCTTTAATAAGGTCATAATATAATTAATCAAGTTCATGATTTCAACTAGATAGAAAAAAATCAGTGCACGTAAACAACTTGGTTGGAAGGAAGAACAGAAAAGATTTTTTAAAAGTAGAGAAAAATATACAGTCCATTATGCTGAAATACTTCATTAATGGGTTTATCTGAGGTAATAATTCTTGGATCCAAAATCATCACCTCTAAGTTGGTTTGCTTTCAGAGGAATTTTATAAGTGAAATTCAGTGCAGTATCATAGGGATAGTGACTTCTCACAATAAACTTTTTCAGTGGTGAGTCATTATGATTTCAGGACCCACGAGCATCTGTCTGAATTTGAGCAGTGTAAAATAAGTTTTCCCACTGACTGAAGATACCATTTTGGCAATTGCTGAGGTCTGAGAAACTTCTATAATTATTACTAATTTTTTGTCTGTTATTAGCAGGTGTGCTGAGGATAAATACCCACTCTGTGACCTTGGAAAAGATCCTTGAATTATTTCACGTCTCATTTGCTGGGAAATGAAGTAGACTTTAATAATTTTATAATATTATGTTATTAAACTTAAATTACAGTATTTAGTTTCTTATGAAATAAAACATTTTGATGAGTAATTTGGTATCTCATGTTGAGTGTTCAGGTTTTACTTATCCAGATAATAGATTTATTGAGAAATTGTTTTTTTGGTCAGATGTGGCTTCATCCCTTAAATAGAAAATTAGCAAAAACTACTCACCTTTTTCTAAAATCAATAATGGGAGACCTTTTGCTTCTTAACAAAAACAACCTTTTTGTTTCTTCTATATATTACTCTAATTCTGTTCTTTTAGAAGGTATATTCCATAGCTTATTTGTAGAAAGATCTGATTTTTTGAAGGGAGCTCTTATGCAGTTTCTACTACACAGGGAGTTATCCTTTAATGACTTCCTTCAAAGAACTCTGTAAATGACTCATAAGGTTTATATTTCAGAAACAAAGACCTATATGGTGGTTCTTACATGCACTGTGCTTTGAGAACCCTGGTGGTAAACGGAAGGGCAAAGCAAATCCACAAATCTGGGCCCTGGGACCATCTTGTCCTAAAAACAAATCGGGTTCCTAACAGCAAATGAGAAACATAAGACAAATTTACTACCACACTAATGAGACACAAGATTTACCTGTCTCCACCTGCACAGGAGTCCTTCAATGGCCCTGGGAAGGACTCTAACAGTGTACTTGTGAGGCTTTGTGGAAGTTGTAAAAGTAATATATTTAATCTGGAGGGTCAAGGATACTGCCTGTTTCCATCCTACTCCTCTTTCCACTTGAAAGCACTGCAGGCTCCAAGCACATTTTTGGGTTCTAGCTGAGAGTAAAGTAAGTTGGGGATGCATAAAGCTTGGATTTGTTGCTGCATGGTTTTATGATGCTCAATCATATCTGGTTAGAAAGAAATTCTAGCCAGCTGCTCCAAGTGCAGAATGGCTTCCCAGATTTTTCCTCTCATGCCCAATGCCAACTCACAAGGCATCAGTTTCATGAATGTGGTGGACCAGGGCTTGTCCTGCAATGCGAACGTGAATCAGGCTCTTGGCACTATGAAAACGTGGATAGACAGAAATTGCTGGAGCACACCGTGGGCGGCGAGTGAGCGAGCAAGCCGCGAGGGGCGAGCAGCGCGGCGTCTGGCTTTCTGCAGCTCCAGCTCCAGGTAACCTCATTTCCTGCCATCTTCCCACATTGCTGCCTGCTGCTTCTGACCATAGCTACTATACTCCGTGGACAAAAGGGTGCCTGCCTCATGGGCTCTCCTGCACATCCATTATGCCTCGGACGCAAAAGCGAAAGCGTCCGGCTCCTAAAGAGCACTGCCCAGGCCAAGAGGAGACCCAGGTCCTCCAGGGAGCTCTGGCTCCTAAGAATCACTGCCCAGACCAAGGGAAGACCCAAGTTCTCCAGGAAGCTCCAGTTTCTAACAAACCCAGCCCAATCCAAGAGGAGACCCAGGTCCTCCAGGAAGCTACGGTTCCTAAGAAGCACCAAGTTTTCCACGAAGCTCCAGCTCCTAAGAAGCCCTGCCCAGTAGAAGGGAAGACCCAGGTCCTCCTGGAAGCTCTGGCTCCTGCTACCAAGAAGAACATTTTTTGGTCTTCATCTGCTCCTCCTTTGGTCATTATCCCTTGTACAGATTCTGCTTCTCAATCACAAAATCCTCCACAGGGCTCTCAGAGAGCAGTTTCTGCTACGACAGCTACAGATAACTCAAACCCAAGATCAAATGAAGGAACCAAATGCAAATGTAAGAAAAAGTATCTTTCTTCTCAGGCTCCATTCCCCACTGTACAGTCTCCCAGAGATGCTCTAACCAAAATGGCCAGCAGGTTGGTGAACTACATCATTGAAATGCACAAGATGCAAAACCCTATTAGGAAAAAAGATATGTTGAAGATAATCAAGAGAAAGTATAAGAAATGCTTCCCAGAGCTCCTGATAAGAGCTTCTTTCAACATAGAGGTGGTATTTGGCATGGATTTAAAGGAAGTTGATTGCACCGAGCATTATTATATCCTTGTCAGCAAAATGAATCTCCCCTACAATGGGATGCTGAAGCGTGGAAGGGGATTTCCCAAGACTGGTCTCCTGATGAACCTTCTGGGCGTGATCTTCATGAAGGGCAATTCCGTCACTGAGGAGGAGATCTGGGAATTTCTGAATAAGATGAAAATATACGCTGGAAAGAAACACTTCCTTTTTGGGGAGCCCAGGAAGCTCATCACACGTGATCTAGTGAAGCTGAGATACCTGGACTACCACCAGGTACCCTACAGTGATCCTCCCCAGTATAAGTTCCTGTGGGGCCCAAGAGCCTATGCTGAGACCAGCAAGATGAAAGTCCTGGAGTTCTAGGCCAAGATCAATGATACTACACCTACTGCCTTCCAGGCCAGGTATGAAGAGGCTTTGAGAGAAGAAGAGAGCGCTGATGAAATAATTTCACTCAGTGATAGCACAAGTACCACAGACAGCCAAAGTTCTATTCCCCTGATAATAACTTCTCCCATAGTCATTGAAGATGATGACGAAGATGCTTCATATTGCAGCTGAAGAAAGGAGACATTGTTCCTAGCAGTGAAGGGTGACAGTGTCTAGAGGGAACATAGTTTAGCATTCTTTTGTGTTCCTAATTCACTTGAATAGTTTGGATAATGTTGCTATGTTTAACATTATAATCTAAGCATATAAAAGATTGCTCACACGTGTTAATGAGTTTAAAAGTTTTGTTGTTTTATTTTAAAAAGGTGAAAACTTTAATTTTCATTATTGACATACTGAAAAGTTACATAAATTTGATTAAACATCTCTTAGAATGTGAAGAATAGCAGAAAAGTATGTGGAATAGAGGATTAGGAAAGGTGTTAGGTGGTTAATATTTGGTTTTGTATTCTATTTTTTCTGAATTTCATACAAATAAAAATGAATAACTTTAAAAAAAAAAAAAAAAAAAGAAAACGTGGATAGAGGAGGAATAAAGCTTGATGTTCCAGAGGCTGAGGCTAGTCTGCACAAAATCCTTCCAATCATCAGCCCTGCAAAATTTTAAGTTAATGATTTGTTTCTTGTTGAAAATTATTCAAAACAGGAGTTCTTTCTATCAAAAATTTCAGTCACACAGTGTGTTCAAATATATGAGTCAACAAAAAGTGCTAAATATTTTCATCACATTATCAAAAACAAGTTGTAAAATTAAAAGTCATTTTTTTCCAAGTTCTCTACTAAAATGTTTTTTGATTACTCATATAGGATGTACTATTTTCCTAGGGCTTCCATGACACTGGATCACAAATTAGGTGACTTAAGACAATGGAAATGTTGTCATAGTTCCAGAGATGCTCTAGAAGCCTAAACTCAAGCTGTGAGTAGAACCATGCACCCTCAAATTTTTCAAGGGCAGGTCCTTCTTTGTTTTTTAAAGGTACTGGCAGCCCAGTATTCCTGGATGTTGCAATTTCATGTCATTCTCTGTTTCTCTGACTTCGCATGGGCACCAGTCATATTGGATTAGGGAGCTACCCTAATCCAGAATGACCTCATTTTAGCTGATTCCATCTCCATCAACTCTATCTCCCCAAAAAACAATTTTCTCATATACAGATATTCCTTTTTTAATGGACTGCCTGTTCAACAGCTGTACAAACTTTGGATGAGGTGCGCTGTTTGGAATTAGGACTCATCACTTGGATTTAGCACCACATGGGATTTAGGACCAAGGAACATGAATGGCAGTGCAGCCTTACAGTGGTTTCTTCTACAGCACTGTCATTTTTTGCTGACTGTACTGTATAGTACAGTACTGTAGTTTTATGTTCTGTTATACATTACAGTGCCGCCTGTAATTTAGGCAAATAAAAACAAAGTCATGAAATTGAAGTTTTCTTTGACCATTTCTTTGTTCTGAATATTGTAATGTGCATACTATGTACAATTCCTCATTCAGCAGCCAATTCACTTAAGTTGCAGGTGTAGAATTTGGTCATTAAATGATGGATAGCTGTACTGGGGATTAGGGCTCCAACATGTTTTTTTTGGAGAGGGTAAAATTCAATCAATCAAACTAGAGAAAGGATTAAATTATCTGTTAATTCTCCCCAGAGAGACAAATGTTATTTATTCTTATTGTATGAAGAGATGAGCAACAGTATTCAGTCAGATATATTAAGGGGGAAAACTGGTATATTAGGCACTTAATTAAGGAAGCAGTGTTTTTCAGTTTTTGTGAGTTTCATCTCATTAAAGGTCAATTTTATGTTTGAAATTTATTGGGATTTCTTTCCAACAAATTTTGTTCTAAAAATACATTTTATAGCTAATATTGGTAATTAAGTCAATATCCTGTTTTTGTATAAGAATCCTCGACCCCCAGAAATAGTATATGATTCAGATGAAACCAAACTTGGGTCTGCCCTTGAGGGCCAGGTAGTTTGTTTCCATTTGCACGCATCGAATTGTCTCGATCCTCCTAATACATGGGCTGTGGGGTGTGGGGTCCTGCATGTGTCCATGTTCATAGCTCTGCCATGACTGGCTTCCATCTCACCTACAGGAGAAAGCTAAGATCCTTGCAAAGGTTCACAAAGCTCTTCTGTGTATCTTTTCCCTAGTCCTCTCCGCTTGCCTACCTCCAGTTTCCTCTCACACCATCCCTCATCTTGTTCCCTCTGCCTCCACTCGCCTGCTGTGAGATTGCCCCAGTCCTCCACTGCACAAGGTGGCCTATGAGCTACCTCTAATACCTCTTCCGGGCCCTTAAAGAACATTTTGGTTCTTGGCAAAGCACTTACTGTTATAGACTTCCTGTACATCAACTTGTAGAACTGGAGACAATCTGTCAGTCCCACTGGATTAAGAGCCATGAGACAAGTCTTTTTGCTTTATTTTGTTATTAACTGGGTTGGGGATTGAATTTAGGACCTTCTTCACACTGAACTACATCCCTAACCATTTTTTAATTATTTAAATTTTGATACAAAATCTTTCTAAATTGCCCAGGCTGAGCTTAAATTTATGATCCTTCTCCCTCAGCCTCCCACAGTACTGGGATTACAGGAATGGGCTGCCACATGGAGCCAGGTCTTGGGTTTGATAGCTATTCATTTTTAATGCCCAGAACAGTAGCCAGAGCATGGTAGAGACTCAATAAATAGTTATAGATGACCGAATCATAGATTTTATTGTTGTTGTTGTCAAGATTAAACCAGAAAAGCCGTGTCTTAAGTATTAGTTCTAAAGTCAAAATCAGTTAAATTGAGATATGCTATTGTGAGAGAGAAAGAACAAAGTGCTTTTCCTTTTACACTCTCATCGCTCTTCAAATTTCTTTTTTATCCCAGACACATAGGAGAAAAGCAAATTGTTCCCTTTTTGTAGGGACAGGGGAAGGGGACGTTCCCAGAACCTCTGCAGTGAGTCCTAGTCTCCTGCGAGCCAGGGCAGCACAGGGCGAATTACAGGAAAGGTAGACAAATGAGACTGAGAAGAAGCTGAGCTTTGGGTCTGATCAGTGCTGCTCTGGGCAGCAAAGACTAAAACCCCCCTAGCTTGCAGCACCTTTTAGTCAGTACGTGGGGAAATAAATGTAACAAGTGAAATGCGGAGTTCAGTACTTCACATTGGGATAAACAAGGTGTAAAAAGACTGGGGGGCAGGGGAAATCTGAGAACAATGAGGAACTACGCAGATGAAGATCTGGTTCCTCCCTGGCTTCTCCCACAGGTGTGGTCTTGTCCTGGAGATTACAGCATCCAGGGATCACTGAGGTCTCAGTTGTGACCCGAGGCCAAAACGCAATTATGTCTGGAATGTTGTAGGTGGCCTGTAGGCAGGAGAACCAGGCCTACTCAAATGATTTTTCCCTAGAATTACTGTAGCATTGCTCCCAACACCTTTTCTGTTTTGCAACATTTCTGGTCACCAAAATGAGTGTAGGAGTAAGATTCTCCAACACCAAGAAGCTCTCTGTGGATTCCATCTAGGTGTCCTACAATGCTGTTCAGCTCTGCAGGGGAGGTTACTACGGATTCCACAGGTTCTGCACTCGGATTCAGCAGACTGTCCTCCCCACTACACTTCAGTCCTCAGAAGTGGGCCCCAGTTTACTCTCAACTTTGGTCAGAGGTTCGCTCACCCCCTTTCTTGTGTTTGACAATTTGCTGTAGTTTCTCACAGAAGCCAGGGAAATAGTTGCCGTACTATTATCAGTGTATTAAGAAAGGTATTTTTAGAGGGTAAAATTGAACAGCCAGATGAAACAATGTTTGGAGCAAGTTTGGAAAGGTGTCCCGTGCAGAAGCAGCTGTCACCGTACAGCTGGGGTACTGAACACTTGGCACTTGGGCATGTTCTTGCTCACCAAGCCCAAAACTCTGAATCCTGCAGGGGTTCATGGAAGCTTCATTGGGTAGACATGACTGATTATTAACTCAGTCTTCAGATCTTCCCCTCTTCCCTCAGCATGGTGATGGGGCTGGAAATCCTGAGCTTTTAGTCACACCTTGGTCTTTCTGGTGATGAGATCCATCTGGGAGCCACCAAGAGTCCCCTCAGTAGAACAAAAAGTGCTTCCATGACTCCAGGAATTCCTAGGAATTAGAAGCTCTGTGTAGGAACCAGAGACATAATCAAAACACATATTTTTTATTATAAAGGATAACACACAGACGTATAGGATGTAACCTCATTGTCACAATGACCCTACAACCAATGTTGGTTGCCATTGGGCTGCTCCTCTTGTACAGTGATTTTTTTTAAGTAGTTTTATTTTAGTAATATTTATTATCATTGCCATCATGTGGAGTGGCAGTGAAGAGAGTCTGAGCAGAAGAGAACCTTGTCCTTTTCTAGGAGGTAGGAGTTCATTACCAGAATGAAGAATCATCCCTGTTTGACCCCAGATTCATGGGGATGGCTGGATTAGGGCTCCTCTCTGCTGCTCACCCGCCCCAGGAGATCTCATGGCTTGGACTTGTGGCTGAGCTGCTTTAGCAGACACAGTTCTAGGAAACAGCAGGCACCTCTAGTTGTGGCCCCTTGTTATTGTTTTATTGGTGCAAATCAGCATTAATTGCTTGGAAAATGAGGGTTCGATTTGCAGACACCTGTGGTGTCTCTAGTGCTCACTGCGGTAGCAGATCAAGCTGCTGTCATCCGTGGTTTTCAGAGAATAGTTAGGCTTCTGTGCAAGGCCAGGTTTCACCATCATTCATACTGCCAGGAAAGAGACACAGCGTTTGTTTTTGCAAACTTTTCGTCCAGATAGGAAGTCGTCTATCTTTTAAGAACTGCACCATAAGGCTGCAATGAAAAATTTTTGTATGATGAACAGCCAATCTCTTGTGATTATCTGTTTGCTTTTAGGTGAAGACAGTTTTGTATCAGAAGCGTATATCTTTAACTCCTGTGAAAGTTCATGGTTTGGCTCTCACGATTTTTTTACTGGGGTTGAGTTACTTAATTTTTGCTTTTCGTGCTGACACAGAGTCTGTTTGTTCCAGGTTGTGGGTAGTCTGTATATTTATTTGTGATCCTTTAGACTCCAATTTCAAATTGTAATGACCATTTTCTGGCACATCACTTTTGAGTGAGCCACACTGGGGCAGGCCCGTGAGAGACTGGAAATGCACAATACTTGATTGCACTTCTGAAAAGAGGATCTGCTCCTGCCTGGGGTGAGTATGGGCCAGATAGCAGCAGCTCATAGTCACCTGTGAGAAGGTATTTACTTTACTCATGCCCTAAAATACTTAAAATAAAAATGTTCCTCGCTTATTAAACATTTTTAATTAGTACCTGTTTGCAGTACATGACGATGACATCACAGGTACATCGCACATCTTGGTTCTTATTTTTGTCTCCTCCATCTCTCATCCTGCCTTGCTCCTTCCAACTCTTCTTCCCCTTCCCATTTGCAAAAGATCTATCTGCTCCCTATGATCTATCTTTGAGTTTGCACTTTATCATTTTTACAGCTGATTTTTGAAAGTCTTTTAGGAGATGCCAAAAAGTAAAAAGTTAATCTTGACAGCTTATTGGGAAACTGCTGTGTTGCAGGCCAAGATGACCAGTCAGGAAGTAAATGTCATGTCAGCAGGACCATTCTCCTCATTTAGAGCTGGGAAATGGTCACCAGATTCTTAAAATCCAAATCTTACTTATTTTCCACGCTCGGTTCAGCAGCACATACACCAAATCTTATTTATTTTCCTTTTCTGTTTTCTGTGAGGAAGGAAAAAGTCAAATTGAGAGCCAATAATTATAAGGGACAGATGCTTTTGAGACTTCCCAGAAATGGGAACACTTGGCCACTCTCTTCGAAAAAACTGTCCAATTATGTTAGAAAGAACTGAATGCTACGTGGAGCAGTCAGAAACATCACCGGTCCAAACAGCTGAAGCAAAGAAAGTAGATGACAACTTAGATCCAGGAGCCAATTGCAAGGTTGGTGAGAAGTGTATCTTCACAGGGAAGTGGGCGAGGAATGTTCTGCCATAAGTAGTGTAAGCAAAGGATCGTTTTGTTCTTTCTTGGCAAAGAGCTCAGAAGGAAGGACCAAGGAAGTGGAAGTTGACTCTTGAACACCTAAGTATGCCGTGTCAGTCTTACGAAGCCTTTGTGTAAATTCAGGAGCACCCACCACCCTGTGCACGAGGCCCCACTTGGAAGCATATGACACCTCTCTGGTAAAAGTCAGCCCTGCATTTAACTGAATTTGGGCTTTTATCTTGTTTCCGTTGCTTTCTAGATCTAAGATGTTGAGTAAGATACTTCACCCTTCCATATCATTAAAAAAGAGGAGTAATATTCCACCCCTCAGGGTCACTGAAAAGCATCAATGAGAAAACCCATATAACATATTTAGCATGGTAATTGCCACAGTCAAATGCTTACTAAAAGATTATTCACATAAACAACAAACAGTATTGTGCACATAAACATGTTGGTAGATGTTTTGTGTGTATACACATATATGTGTTTAAATATAATTAAATATATGTACATATTTAAATGCATCATATATTTAACTATATCTATGTATATTTAATGTACATTTAAATTCTTAGTATGCTCCAGATTTCTCAAGAGCATATATTATCAAAGAACCACTTCTGATATACATATTTTATATTCACTTACATTTTCCAACTCAATATTCCTGGAAAATAGAATACAGCTTGCAAAGTTACAATGATATTTTTTGGATCTCTGCCTATATGCCACAGTAAATCCTGCAATGACCCATAATTCTTTGAATGTTTATGAGGAAATAGGATAAAACTACCTTAGACCACTCAGAGAAAGTAGCACAAATGTACCCTATATTTTACACAGACACAAGCACATTCTTCACAAGTCACTGTGGAATGTATAATACCAGCAACATTTTACAGGAAATGGTCCTCATTCCAAACATTTCAGATAACCAGTGAACATAATAAAAAAATGTATACATTAAGATTAAAACAGGCATTCATGTGCTGAAACCGGTTGTGTCAGCATTATTGTATTATTCATTACTGCTTAATTTTAAGTGTTTACGAAAGTTCTCTACAATATTGAATGAATGTAGAGTATGTTAGTAAACTAAGTGTTATGAGAAAAAAATCATTCTCATTGTTTTTGTGACCACTGTGTCCTAGGGACTTGACTGGACCTAACATTTTCTTCTGAGATCCTTAAGACTTAAGACACTGTTGGAACGCCACCCCCATTCTTGCCCCTAGGGACGTTCAAAATAGCACAATTACTGCCATACTCAAGCTGAGACCTTTCCTTGATAGCCTTTTTTCCACAAGTTGCCCCAGCATGAAATAAAATCACAGCACTTAGAGTACAAAAACACATCAGGGCCACTTGCCTCTGAGCAAGAAAGGTATGTTCAAGCCCATATTAAATCTTAATTTATTGAAGCTGCAAGGAGGCAAGTCAGCTAAGTGTAATCTACTGTCTTGGATAGGACCTTGAAATATAAAGAGGAAGAGAAGAAATCAAAATCTGAAAAAGCATGGACTTCAACAAGAAATTATCAATATTGGCTCATTAACTATATGTTGATAATAAGAGAAAATATACCTGGGGTGTATGGAGGACCTGTAAGTCTAAAAATACTCTAAAACGAAAAGTTAATTAGAAAAAATAACTGCCCTAAATGTAACTTATTTCTGGGTTCTGAAGAGGAATTATAAAACTGAGTCTAATCAGTTGGTTTCTTCAGAGTTACAAATGCTTAAATTATCAGCTAAGCAAATCTCTTATTTTGCAGTCCATATGATCTACCTGTATGGAAAATAATTCTGGTCAGAATGCAAATGGTATCAGCTATGGACTGACCACACCCAGGGTAGATCTCTTCTCAGGCCCCTGCCATCTGTGGGGCAGTGGTGCATTAAAGATTCTCACACCTGACTGGCCAGTGGACCCACTACTCCCTGCCCAATAAACATCAGCTTATTTTCCCTAGAAAGAGGTTCTTCGTGGGAGTGGGTCACTTGGAGGAGTCCTTTGGACAAGATTCTCCTGTGGGTATAAGTTAAGGCTCCATGCCTTGATAATTCCTCCTGCCCCACATCTCTACATTAGTTAGCCCTACAGTAGTAGAAACATATCCTCTCATTCTACAGCAAAGGCCAAGTGAGACAATAGCCTTCCCCAGGTCCCAGAATCTGGCAGTCAGAGCTGGAACCAGAACAAGGGAATCTGGACAGCTACAATGTTGGGGGAAGTAACACTCAGCTGTGCCTTAAAGCAGAAAAATAAAACTGACAGTTGAAGCAAAACACAGGATTGTTAGATATTTTTGCATATTTTATTGTCCTACTGTATTGGTCCATTTTCCTACTGCTATAACAAAGTACCTGAGGCTGGTTAATGTATAAAGAAAAGAATTAGTTCATGCTCACAGTTTTGGAGGCCATGAGTCCAAACAGCATGACACCAGCTCTGGTGATGATACTTGTGGCTTGGTCACATCATGGCAGATGGTAACATGGTGGAGGCACATGTGAGAACAATCCCATGATGAGATCAGGAACCAGAGAACAAGGAGGTGCCACCTTGCTCTCTTACAACATCTTGTTCTCATGAGAACAACCAGCTCATTCCATGAGACCAGTATTGACCATTTCAGAGGGTGATACTCAATGCCCTAATCACCTTTCACCAGTCTCCAATATTACCATATTGAGGACCGCATTTCACATGGATCTTTGGGGGTCACGCTCAAGCCGTATCTAAACTTTAGCACACAGACAAATCACTTAATTATTTAGTGGATGTCATATTAAATCTGATGTGTTTGGATTAGGATTTCCTTAGATTTACAATCATTTCTAAGAATACTTGGTATTTTTCTTAATGATATGTGTTTTTGTAATTTATTCGGTTGCCTTGGAATGAAACTATAATGTCCCTGAATCAAATAGGAAATTATAATGGTAATTAGAAAATGTTTTTAACTTAAATGATAATGAATAATTGACATATCAGAACAAGTAAGACTCTTGTAAAGCAGTGCTTGAAGAGATATCGAAAGCTTTAAATGCAATTTTGGTAGTGCCATTTTCCTGAAATATTTTACATTGTGACTGCTTGTATTTATTAATGTTACTCTAATCTGTTTTACTCAATAGCACTCAATTCTCAAATTAAATTCCCAAGGAGAATATTATCCCAGGTAGTGATGATGGACCAAATGCTCAAGGGTAGGATAAATAATGAAATACATGCTAACATAAGCATTATTTTTCTTATACAGTGCTATTTATGATAGTTATTTATGATACTATTTATGACAGTAGATATAAATAATTAAAAAACAAGATTGTCACTATCTAACAGCACAAAAATATTTAGAGTATTTGAAGTAACAGAACAGGAACAATTTTTAATTTAATAGTATTATAAAATAGTCTTACAAGATTTTGACACATTTTCTTCAGGTTTAGTGTCTTGAATTTCTATAGTTCCTGAGAGGTGACAATTAACTTCCTCTCGATATTGTGTCTATTGTATCTATATTCCTCTCGATATTGTATCTATTGTATCTGTTATTTCAGTAACATTCTAAACAGTCTATTTTGATAATGTTAACATTTATAGGCCTTTGATTTAGAAAAAGATAGCAATGGTAAAGTCATATATGCTATTTTCTATAAAAATGCAAGTTTGAAATTTTAAAAATTATCTATTTTATGGACTTAAAAAATACAGACAAGGAGAAAATGTATCACCTATAATGTCATCATACAAAAATGATCATTTTCAATGATAATCATTTTTAATAATTTGTTATGTACCTTCCAAATTTTAAATATACTCTTATTACTTACTTATCAAAATAATAGAACATATTATTTAGAGTTAAATGCTTTAAAATACCCCTCAAGTTACCACATGCTTTAAAGAAATTCCTATAAACCATTATGGTATTGTTCAACAATTACATCTGTATTAAGTTTTCTTTCCTTAGGCACAATTTTGCATATCAGAGCTCCTGACTGCAAATAATTCAGTATAAAGGTACTAGTACATTGATTTTTTCTGGTACTGGGGATCAAACTCAGGACCTTGTGCTTCCCAGGCAGGTACAGCATCACTGAGCTAAATCCCCGGCCCCTTGTACTAGTGTATTGGAAGGCTATCAGGGGGGTTGAAAAAATGATGGGGAGCCAAAGGAAGCTGGTTGATAGGAGCTCCCAGGATGGTTTCCAGAGGCACACACTAGCATGGATGCCAGGGTGCTTACAGTTCATACAGGATACCTCCATAGCATCCACATCTGCTGTCATTAGCACCATTAGCACTGCTATCACAGGGGACATTGAATATCACCAGACTGGACCATGAAAAGATCCAAACCAACTCAAAGAGGGCGTGACCAAATCATTTCAGTATGTGAAGTATCTACCAGAATGACCCCAATGCATTTTTATTTTTTATTTTATTTTATTTTTTATTTTTTGTTACCTGGGATCAAACATGGGTCCTTGCACTTGTGAGGCAGGCGGTGGAACTACTGAGCTAAATCCCCGGCCCCTCAATGCATTTTTAAATTTAGACAAAAAATTATTAAATACAAAAGAGGCAAATACATGTAACACCATTTAGCAAAGTTAGCTATTCTTAGTGGAGCGTTCCAATCTTCACTAGTAATCGAAAACATAGACAGTTCTAATGTTAAATAAGGTGACATGGGCAATGTGGGCTAAGAGAGCAACATTCTCTTAAGGAGTTGAACATGGTGACTAAAAGAAAGGGATAGCGGGGGATTTAGCTCAGTGGTGCCATTGCCTGCCTCACAAGCGCAAGGTCCTGAGTTTGATCCCTGGTACAAAAAAAAAAAGGAAAGAAAGAGAAAAAGAAAGGAAGGAAGGAAGAAAGAAAGAGAGAGAGAGAGAAAGAAAGAAAGAAAGAAAGAAAGAAAGAAAGAAAGAAAGAAAGAAAGAAAGAAGGAAAGAAAGAAAGAAAGAAAGGAAAGAAAGAGAGAAAGGGATTGGCAAGTTTGGGAGAAAAAATGTCACCCATAGATGAATTCCCAGACCTCAAATTCAGCTGAGATCTTCAGTAAAGATCTTCATTCAGTCAGCAGGATTAGTGTATCCCCAGTGGCTAAGTGACTTTTAACCCTGGAAAGACCTCATCATCTATGAAAACATTGAAGGAATCAAATTTAAAGTATTCACATTTCTGTGTTAAAGAGGATTCTACGTGATTACAAATGTTAAGTGTTTTTAACATTATAAATAACTTGCCATGATGGGGTAATTAGAATTAAAACTGGTTAACTGAGTAACTGACTTGGCTGAGATTTTAAATAGAAATTTACTGTGATATTAGATATTAATTTAAGACTCATCATCTTAAGAAAGAGAACCAGTCATCCAGACCCTGCACTGGGGCAGAACTCTGTGATGTGCGGTGATCAAGAACCCTTCTGAGAGATGCTTATCAACATACATGATAACATGCTTCAACAACTTTCTGATAAACATCAATTAGCTTAATAACTTCTGACCCCAGCTGTTTTTATGCCTTTGAAAATGCTACATTTAATGAGGCTTGCAATATCATCTTAATAACAATTTTAAAAATCCAATCTAAAATGTTTACCTTACCACTTTCTCCCGTACAATGTCTTTATCAAGGCTCACTCTGGATTGTTTCGAATGCCTGTCTCTTTGCTGCTAAACTTTATTTGACCATAGCTCTGAATTAGGTTGTTTGAGAAATTACTTTAATAATATGCCTATTTAATTCATTAGCTTTTAAGAGTTACCATAGTACTTGAGATTTTTCTGTCACTCAAAAAATAGCACTTAAAAAGACAATCATCAATACTTCAGTTAAAATTATCACCAAGAATATGATGGATTAAATTTATACATAAGATGAAGTAATTAGCAAGGCCTCTGTAAAAAAAAAGATTGCCAAATAGCTTGTTGATTTGTAAACAGAATGATAAAATGTATCATCTGAGTTCACTGTTTAAGGAAGAATAGATTTTTGGAGTTGAAGTTATAATAATTTAATATTCTCTTTTTAAAGGTTGTGCTCCAAATAATCTTTCCTATGCACAAAAGCCTTCTTCCGGGACATTGAAAATATATATACGAATCCCAGAAAAAGCTTGCATTCTGAGAGACTCCCTGAGCAGAGATTGGAGCATGAATACTGAGAAGCTACAATAATAATTGATGGCTATGATGAGAGTTTGCTCTCTTCCCATCCAGGATACTGAAATGGCTCTTTTTCTTGCTACTGAAATCTCATTCATTCCCTCAATCTTTTTCAACTGTTACCCAAAACTGTACCATGAAGCATATTCTTTCTTAAAAGGAGTACTTAAAATTGGGCTTTTCAGAAATTTTTCCTAAGAGAAATTAAAATAGTCTATGTCTCAGCCTTGTGTTTTTTTTAATGTTTACCTTCCTCTCATGGATGGAATAGAAATAAAAGTTTTAGAGATGAAGGAGGCATGTCGTGTACTTGTATACTTGACTGGAAGTATTGCAAAGGCAGAGAGTATTTTTGCTTGTTTTTTCTCCTCCTCTTCACTATGTTCCTAGAATCTACAACACTACAGTTACCCAATAAATACAATTGAATAACAAAGAATAGACTATTAGTTTTACATAATAGCTACCATCTTTCAACTTACACCACCTATTTTCATTTTCACTGGCTTCACACATTATTTCCATATGTGGTTCACCCGAGAGACTGGTGACATTTAAATTCTCTCTGGGCTATGAACTGGCTTCAGGGCCTGGGTTATTACTTTGAGTCCAAAGGGAAAAACTGAATTCAGCCATCTGGGCAAAACTGGAGAGGTTTTAAGCAAAGTTCACTCACTGAGTCAATGGTCTGGTTTAGTTTTAGAAGGGTTGGGATAAAGGGTGGGAAAGAGGTCAGAGCAGAGTTGTCAGCTGGAGCAAACATCGAAAGGATTGGATCTGCAGATTCACAACTGTATGAGGCTTTGGTATGAGGACTTCATACCAGAAGGATTAGATAAAGAATGGGAGAAGGCTGAGGTTGAATGAGATCTCAGAATCTAAAAAAAGTAAACTGCGTCTTCACACAAATGAATCATTGGGGTGTCACAGTTGAGACTCGTAGTCTCAAGTATCTGCTTTCTGCTCTGAGATTAAACAAGCATTGTGCCCCTGTTATGGAAAGGGGGAAGGTAGCCTTCAATGGTTCAGTTCACTCCCAGGATCATACAGGACTTCTTTGCTCAAGAAATAAGAAATAAGTTCTGGTTTGAACAGAAAGTGTGATTTCTCAGAGCTACTAGTACTACTTCTGTTAATTCACTTGCTAACTTAGTTCCCCTCTGTCTTAGTCACTTTCTTCATCACTGAGAGACAATATATGATATCTATAATTTAAAGAAGTCCTGGAAACCTCTGAAATGTTACTGGAAACCTCTGCAGTAGGCTCCAGTTTCCTGCTCAGTGTACGATGCAAGCCTGAAGAAAAAAAGAAAATAAATGACAGCGCTAAAAGAGACAGAAATTGGGGAAACTGGGAAGACCAGTGCTGGTGTAGCCAACAAAGGCACTGGCTGGTCCAAGCCACTGATTTTTACTGGTGATCAAGTGGGGTAAAGGCGAGCTACATGCAAGAATAGGACTGTGTGTAATGATGTAAGGTCTGTGTGGTTTCCATGAAAATTAATGTAAGCAAGCCTCATAAAGGACAAGACAAAGAATTCTCAAATTAGGAACAGAATAGACAAAATATTTGGTTGCAATAGAACATTATCCTTCTAGTTAAGAAAGGTTTAGTTATGGGAAAGGAATTTGGGTGCAACTTACTCTGACCTCGGCACGGAGGCTTCAGCTGAACTCATTTCGATAAAGCCTGTTGTGGAGTTAGCTCTTTACATCCTGCACTGCTTACAGCCTGCTTTGAGCATAATCAATATTTCGGTCCCCTGCAGAGAAGTTTATTTTGGCTTATATTTTCAGTCCATGGACAACTGACTCCAAAATAAGAAGGTGTGGTGGAAGAGCCTGAGCAGAGGACATTTGCTCTAGTCGTGGAGGCCAGGAAGCAGAAAGAGCAGAGAATAGCTGAGGAGGGAAATACACCCTCCTTGGTAACGCCTCCAGGGACTTGCCTCTTCTGACCAGGCTCCACCTCCTAACAGCCCTCAGCTATATCATCCTCATGATTCAGTCACCTTTCCAAAGCATTGGCTATGAATGCATGAGGCCTTTGGAGGACATTCTTATTTCAAACCATATTACCCCCTGTTTGAGTCACACTGAACTTCATATGCATGGATCCCCTGGAAGGAGCTCCATGGAAGGAGCTGGAGAGCTTTGGGAATGCACCATGCAAATCAGGCACCGAAGCTCCATGGAAAAACACAGTGAATATTATCTCCTCTGACCACTTGTGTGTTCAATTGCCCCATCAGACCACTGAAAAACACAAGTTTAGAGAGAAAATCTCAAGACTTTGACTATAGAAAATTGTACCAAGAGTGGGTCCCTTGTGCAGCTGCACAGGAATCACATGCATGAACCCAACCCAGGTGTTAGGCTTGAAAGACACATGAAAATTTTACTTGAAAGAAGCTAGTAAAGCATGAGGACTTGGGAAAGTAAGATTCCCCAAAAGCTGGCAACCTGCAAGGCTTTTCTGCATCTAAAAATATGCTGTCACCTTCAGTATGTATGAAAAGCAGAAGTTTCTGCAGTGGACATAAGATCTTCTCTTATCATTCTAGAGGAAACTTAGCAATGGGTTTTCATTGAGTTATTGTATTTTGGAATTAGATTTCCAAGAAAAGCAGACGTCTTGATTTTAGCACAGACACAGATACTACATAATGCCTGATTTTGAGATATATAATTAAAGGCAAAATAGAAGTAGATTCTGATGTGAGAGGTTGTGAAACACTTTTTGTATTTTAAAAAGTCCATTCTTTTTCAGATAATTTCATTGCTGAGGGAATTCACTTTTCTTTAGAAATAATGTGATCAATAATGGTGGGGTTCCTAAGTTAGTCATGATTATAGACCTGGCATTGGGCTAGGACTATAATGGCAATAATGCCATTTAGGAACAAAACCTTTGGGTGCAGGTGTGGTGATAAGAAACGCATTTCTAGGTTTTAGAAATTGTTCGACTCACCCAGAGGGAGAAGGGGCTTGCCTAAATCCTGTCAGTGGAAGTGGTGGGTAGGAGTTTCTTCCAATCCTAGAAGCAGTGTGGAAAGCTGTGGGAGGCACACAGGGTGAGAGATGGTTAAAAACTCTCACACGTAGATCATCCTGGTATGATTTACTAATGTTCTACCTTTCTACAAGAGAGGGACTTGTGCAAGGAAATTACTGCTTGACAAAATATTAGCTAGACATCCTTTTACTGTGAATCCAAAAAGACTTCCCTCTCCATAGGCACCTCTCTGGTAGAAAAATTAAATTTGCCTTTACTGTTACAGCAATATCTTTTGGAAAAATCAATTATCTTCTGCTGTGTTTAGGACATGGTTTTTCCTCTCTGAAATTCATGTTGAAATTGGGTCTCCTATGTAACAATGTTGACAAGTAGGAAGCCCTTAAGAAGTGATTAGGTCATTAAGAAGGATTAAGGTAGCTCTGGTAGGACAGGATTAGTATCTCAACAGTGGGATGCCCTGAAAGAGCGGATGCTCCTGATGTTTTCCCCTTTACCCATGCCTGTGTTATTGTCCCCACTCCATGTGAGTTGAAATAGCGTGAAGTCCTCACCAGAAGCTGAGTAAATGCTGGCACGATGTTCATGGACTTCTCTCTAGAATTATGAACCAAATAAACTCATTTTCTTTATAAATTATCCAGTCTGGAAAATTCTGGCATAGGGATAGAAAATAAACTAAGACATTCTGTGACTATTAGAGAAGCAGAAATATCATGATTGTGTGATAAACCTAGAAATATTTTTAAAAGCTGTTCCTACCACTGTACTTTTAAAAGGTAAGACTATAAAAATACCATGAGAAAGTGATAGTTATGAATTTACTCACATTATCAATAACAATGCAATGCATTCTTCCTTAATATTTCTGAATTTAATTCTTAATTAAAATACTAACTTTCATATTAAGTGTTCACCAAACCATCAATAATTTTGAGCATCTGCCATTATAAATAATTTCAAATAATAACATAAAAACATAACATAATGTTGAAACAGACTTTCCAGGAGTATGATATAAGTTTGAATGTACTCACATTATTAATTATTATAAAATGCTTCATCTGCATGCACATGGATTTGAAAATATCTGACTATAGCAAAAAATTATCATGAATGGAAATGATAGATTATATTTTGAAATGTTATCACATCAAGTTAAAACAACTAAACCTCCATTTTCTACTTTATTTGATATAAAATTACATATATTATAAATTTTAATTTTCCATATTTTATATCATTCAAAATATAATATAAAAGAAAATAGGTTTTGTTATGTTTCCAAATACCTTGTAAATACCATACCGTTAAAAAAATATCAGCCCCAAGCAAAATGCTTCACATATAGGTATATATCTCTAAAAAGTTGTTTATGAACTAAATATATAAATTTGTATTACTAATTATAGTGCATAATTGCTAGAAAGGAAAGAAATGAAACCTACATTGAGTGTTTTTATTACTTCTTCTGTCAAACTAGAAGGGAAATAAATAAAATATCAAATTTATTTCAGTAAGAATTTCAAATGAGGAAAGAACAATATGAGCTGCAGAGCACATAAAACATGACTAGTTGAAAGAATTAAGATTAAAAATACAGAGACACAAGAACATGTAATGAAATGAAATGAGTTTTTCTCAGTTGTAATGGATAGTGTGAGAGTATGAATTGAAATTTCAAGTAACACAATCCAAAGTAAATATACTCATGCAGTTGTTTTACTAAGAAAAATGAATCTCTCACAACAAAAGCCATCATTTATAATTATGCCATTAAACTCTAGTGGGAAATAGGGTGCTGTATTTAAATTTTTTGAATTTCAGAGTAGTTTCCTTGTCTAGGCCAAGAATTATTTTCTCTTCTACTAAATGAAAGAAATACTAAATGCAGAAAATATCCTGTTGTTAAATGATACTACAGATTGGAACTGGCTATCTTCTCTGGTGTTTCTAAGTGGATATAATGATGTTGTGTTTTATTTTTCATGGTACAATATATAATATTCTAGACTACAAATAATATTTGAATTATAAGAAGCTACTGAATATTGGCTTTAATATTTAAACTCATGCTAAATATTACTAGGCCTATTTTTAAAATTTTCAGTAGATATAAGGAACTATACTTCCACATATATCAGTATGATGTATAAATATCCTAAATACTTTTTCATCAGAAAAACATTAACATGTTTTATGGATCTCCAATGTCATATATATATATATATATATATATATATATATATATATATATGCCATTTCTCCTTTGTTTGGTCTTTTATTATTTATATTTATCCTCCTACAAGTTACTATATATTGTCCTTTCTGGGGATTTAATATTTGAATATGTTAGAAAAAATTCTATTTAGGAAAATACTATAGGTCTCTACTTTAACATTTTGGATCTTTCTGTTCTTTCTCATCATACTTCACTCTCTCTTCTGTTGTCACTGCCTTAACTAAATGGACTGAAAGCTTTCAATTAGAAACCAATCTCTCTCATTTCCCTTCTTTTCTTATCACTTCTTCCTTTAGTTGCATGGAAAGACATTTCCTATCTCAAAATCTGAGAATGATGGAAAATCATCCCAACTTCTGAAATGATTACTTTGGAATTGTAGAATTTTAATCTCAATTTAATTAGCTTGGCATCATATAGCCAGATGTCCCCCGCCAAACTTGTGCCCCCTCAAGGTGTCTGCAGAGGTTGACCAGCAGTCCTAGAATGGGAAAGTTTATTTTAAAATCCTACTGAATGAGGCCACTGAAATAACAAGTTAAGTCTACAGAAAAAAGAATGTATTTAAAGTGAGCCATATGACTAAAGGATGAGAAGCTCCTGCAGTATCCTATGAAGGCCAAGAGAATTATAGCCAACTCAGAATGCTTTCAAACTTTATTAAGAAATGCATGTATTCAATCAAAATAAAACCTAGAAGGATATGGAATAAAACACAAATACAAATTCTAATGTTTTAAGGAAATGGCTTGAGTTGGAATGGGATTCATGAATTCTATAACCAGTGGAGAAAGATGTTCTCACATATCCAATTTTCCATGTATACTCACATAATCCAAAATATCTTCAAGAAATATGTAACAAAAATGTCAACCTGTATTACTATCAAATGAAAATTCTGAGAGGGTTGAATTTAGGAGCATCCCTATTGTGAAGGCATAGTCCAACCATCTTGTTTCATCTACAGGATGAAATTGGTACTATTAGCAGGAACAAGGGAGAAGCTAGAGGCCTGAGATCTCTGCTCACATAGAGCAACAGAAGCAAGGACTCAGGGGGAACTGTGGATAACTTCCCTAAAGATAATCAGAAGTCAAGGAACACTGTAGGTGGTGATGGGTAATGTCTTTGATCTATAAGGCAAAACAGTTATCCTTGTCTTGTTTCCAAGTCATGAAAAAACGTGACTCTACCTCTGCAGGCATTCTTGTTCCACAGAGATTCAGTATGAAGTAATGTGCTTCCCTACATGACATAAAATTTGCATTTTTGGTAATCATCTTTATTCCTTACATTTTCCTAGTAAAGAAGTAAAAATGAAGACAAGTAACACTTAATAGTGGGATATGCAGTAGCCAAGGGATTATTATTACAGGACAGTAGGGCTTTTGATTTCTCAGCTGGACATGAATCTTGACATTTTATTTAAAGAAAACAACATAATCTTTTCCTCTGAAAAAAAGTGATTAAAATTCATTTTCCTTTATTTCTAAAATAATTTGATTATGCTTCAGCTCCCTACGTTATAAAGTACATAAAATATAGATCATATTTGATATGAATTAATAAAAATTACCTAATGATACATTTAGAGACATTAACAGTATTTGGAAATAGAAGTAATTTATGTTTTGTTGTATGCCTTGTAACTCACAGCATGCCCATCTTGTTACATTTTGTACTATAGAACTTACTTCTCATTGACTGACTTATACCTAATGTCTAGGGGTAGTAGGCATCAAAAAATGGGAGCCATTCAACATGTACTTGTTGAATAAATGAAACACAAAACCAAGGAAAGTATAGATAAGCTATATACCTTGTTTATTGGATGGTGTTTTATTGCTATAATGCTATTTGAGCAACCACTCTCCCCAAATTGCTAGAATATCCATAAAGTTTCAGAAAGATGAAAATATATTTCAATCAATATTTCCTGGAAAAATGCAATGTAGCTCTCCTCTTTGCCATAAAATTTTATTTATTCTTTATCTTCTTAACCATATTCTGTCTACACTCAACATTCTATAATGAGAAGACTTTACTTACTAAATTTTTTACTTCAAAAGAGAAGATATTTTATATACACAGAATTCCAGCAAAAAGGAATTTTATCAGCAGAAGTTATTTGAAAGTTAGACTCTCACTTTGGTATCTTTCAATTCATCCAGTATCTGCACCTGTCGTTTTCACAAAACTAAATGAAAATCCAGGGAAAGATATCACAATATTTAAGGTGCAAGTTCTAATCACTGATCAAAAAATTAAATTTCATAAATTTGGATTAATTCATTTAGTTTAAAAAAATTCTTAAAATTTAAAAACAATAGAATAGATTTGTCCAGAAATACATTTTTCTTTTGGTACCAGGGATCAAACTTGGGACCTTCTGCTTGTGAGGTAGGCAGGGGAACCACTGAGCTAAATCCCCAGCCCTCAGAAATACATTAACTCTTCCTTCGAGCAATTTTTCTTCCTAACTGATCTACTAAGACCTCCTTGGGCTTATAACCTATTTAATATATTAGTTTAGTGTTTTAAATTAAATTGTTGGATCAGAGTTCAGCTCCAGTAAGGCCAAAGTAGCTGGAGTTCAATTAACCCTCCTGTTGGTACTATTATACAAAATGGTCATAATAGAAAAAACCAACTGCTAAAAGCATTAATGAACAATAATAGTAAATAAGAATTGATTAGACAGCAGTCCTTAAAGATGGTGGAGGCAGAAGCTCTACATTAACCCATCTTTTCCCTGAAAGTATTTTCCAGTTCACTGCAGCAGAGGGTAATGAAATCCACTTTCAAAACAGAAGTCTTACTAGACTGAGGAGACCCAGCAGTGATCGGATTGTCAGAGTGCTTGATCTTGAACACCTTGGAAAAGAGGGAAACTGAGCAAAGGGAGACTACATATATCTGCAAAGAAACTTTTCTCCAGTTAAGAACAGGCTCTTAAAATGTGCATATATACAGGGTAGGATTCCAAGAAAAATAAAATCTCAATTTAAAAGCAAAACTTAGAAGGCTAAAGAGCTAAGCAGAGATTTCAATAACTGAATGATGCTGGTGAATAAGAAATGAAGTCCACATTATTCTGCATCCTAGTCTGTTTAGGCTGTGATAACGAAACACTATGACTAGGAGGCTTAAACAACAGAAAGTTCTCTTCTCACAGTTATGGAGGCTGGAAGCATGAGGTGTGGATGGCAGTAAGTTGAGTACTGGTGAGGGATCCATTCCTGACCACTGCTGCCTTTTCACTGTGTTCTCACCTGGTGGTGGTTGTGGTGGGATCTTGTGTCCCTTTTTATCAGGGGACTAATGTCATTCTCAGGCCTCATCTTCATGACCTCCTCTAAACCTAATTACTTCCTAAAGGCTCTGTCTCAAATATCATTGTATATAAAAATATAAATATAAATTTGGGGATGGAGTCACAATTCAGTCCATAGCAATGGGTGTCAGTTTCCTACTGCTATTGTAACAAATTAGCACAAGCCTAGAGTCTTAAAACAATAAAAAAATTCTTACAGCTGTGCAGGTCAGAAGTCTAAAATAGGTCCTTACTGAGTTAAAATCAAGTAGCCAGAAGGACAGCACCCTTTCTTGAAGGTTCTAGGAGAGAATTCATCTTCTTGCCTTTTCTAGTTTCTAAAGCTGGCTGGAGACATTGGCTTGGGGACCAGTTCCATCTTGAAAGGCAACAGTGGCCCTCAAATCTGTCTCATCTCTATTCTCTCATTGCCACCTTTCTCTGCGAGTAAGAACTTTGGTTTCATTGGACCCACTTAGATAATTCAGAACAATCTGGGTTCTATGCAGTTAGCTGAGTAGAAAAGTTAATTGCATCCATAAGTTGATGTTTTCTTTGCAATGTAACATGGTATAGTCATAGCTCCCGGAAGTTAGGATGTGGCTCCATTGTGGGGAGGGAGTCCTTGGACCTAAAAAAGGTCATGCTTTAAGAAAGGTCAAAACTGAAATAACTCATGCTTACCAAGTCCTAAAACCAACTTTCAACAGGAAACATTGATCCATTAGAATTGTATCTACCCTTTAATGGGAAACTAAGCATTTTTGAAAGAATCACTACAGTGTTTACCAGCATCTAAATATGAAATATGCTAAAATAATAACAAACTAGAGACAAAGAATAGAAGTAAACAGAAAGAGATCCATACATGATTCTGATATTGAAGGTATCAAAGACAATATTTAAGATAATTTGGATTAACACATCAAGGAAATGGAGGAAAAGATGACAAACTAAAGGAAAAATTTGGAATCCATCAAAACTGTCAAATGGAAATTTGAGAACTAATGAAAACATTACTAAAACTAAAATTGTATTAGGTAGCTGTAATAAAAGACCACAAAGAAGGCAAAGGAACAGAAGACAGATCTTTAGAGAGGACATACATTTATTTATACATGAGATAAAACAGTATGAGAGACATCTGGGGAAAATGAAAATATCCAACATATCTAACTCTTCCATAGTTCTACTATGAGGACGAGTAGAAGTAATAGTTGATTTAAGTAAAACAGCAATTCAAATTCATAAACATAAAAGCAAGGTAATAGTAAATATAAGACCAAAATTCAACAACAGACACAAAATTAAAAACAAATTGGAAGATCAATAAATTAGTTAATTTTTTAGTACATGTGGTAAGAACAGAAGTAAGCCCAAATTAACCACATTATATATTTGAAATTTGAATAGTGGATGATAAGACCTAATTTTATTTTAACACTTAGCTATTATAAATAAAACATCTCAAAATTCATAATAACAAAAATTATTGATTATCTCCCATATGTCTGCAAGTCTTCTGTACTTCAACTGCTTGGATTATAGCCACGTAGGTGGCTAGCAGTGTACTAAAAAGTGGGAGAGAAAGAATTGAGACCACGATGACATCTACCACAACTATCAACAACTTTGTTACAGAACAATTTATTATATCAAAGAAGTGAAAAAAATCACTTGAAAAATATAAGAAAACTGAAATAAAAAAGAATTAATTTGAGTCTTCCTGTACAATTATATAGAATATGAAATTAACAATTTTCACAAAGATAATTTGTTAAAGAATGCCACACTGGTGAATTTCCTAAACATTTAAGAAATAAACAAGTGTTACACAAACTCTTCTAGAAAAGAGAGTGAGAGAGGCTTTCCTGTTCATTTTTTATATTTTTATGACCTTAATAGTAAAATCTGAAAAAGGCTATGAAAAAATTGATGGTTAATATTTCTCCTAAATATTGGACAAATCCCTAAACAACATCATCATAAATCAAATTCAATACTGTACTTAAAGTATAATATATCATGATCAATTTGATTGATATCAGGAAACTTTGCAAAGATTAATTTAACATTCACAAATCAATAAATGTAGATCATTACATTAATAAAATAAACAAAAATACCATGTGAGTATTTCTATAAAGGTTCATATAAAAACCAGCAAGCTAGGAATAGAAAGGAACTTCTTAATCTAATAAAGTGCATCTTCGAAAACCTTTCAGCTAGTATCACATTCAGTGTGGAAATACATGATTCTTTCCCTCTGAGCATGCAAAACTACTTTGAAGATATGTGTCATACTTCAACAGCACTGTTCTGAAGATCTTGCAAGAAAGAAAAAAAATAACAGGTTTTGAGCTCAGATAGGAAGAAATGAAGCAGCATTCCCTAGTGAAAATGAAAGCATCAACACTGTTTTAGTAGACATTCAGTGCACTTCAAACGCAGCAATACTCTCCCTCCACAATTCACAGTTTCAGTTACTCATGGTCAATGATAGTCGAAAACATTAACTGAAAAATGCCAGAAATAAATAAAAATATATAATAATTTTATTATTGTATTTTAAATAATTGTTTTATTTTTTATTATTGTTTTGACCTCTAATTTACAAAATAAATCATACAGAAGGTGTGTATGTATTAACAGGAAAAACAGCATATCTAGGGTTTGATATAATAGGTGTGGTTTTAGGTGTCCAATGGGGATCTTGGAATGTTTACCCGTGGATAAGGAAGGTACTACTCAGTGTGTGTGTGTGTGTGTGTGTGTACACGTGTGTGTGTGTCTGCATTTGATGAGGAAGTTCAGATTTGATAGAATAATACCAATATCTCTGTTGAAATGTAAACATGGGAGAACAGGATACTTCAGAAAAAATAGGAAATAATTCGTAAAGACTAGATTTCACATCTCATATATTTCCAAAGCATAAGAATTAAAAGTTTATAATTTTTAAAATGGAAGTTGCCCTAAATATTGTTAAATTAAAAATGCTTTGCTGGCTTTTATTTAAAATATGATTTTTGTATTTGTACCTATAAGCAACTTAGATATGCAATAAGTATGTTTTTAAACAATTTTCCTTTAAAAAGAAAGAATTATAGATTAAGGTAAAATTACCAAATAATATTGTTATGAATTTAAAGTGTCCAATGTGATGATTTGTTATACATATACTCTTGTAATAATTACCAAAATCAAGTTAATTAACACATCTATCATCTACTTACTGTTTTGTTTTGTGGTTGAGAACATTTACTCAAATTTTTAGTACACAATTTTATATTGATAACTATAGCCACCAGGCTGGGCATTGGATCAAAGTTGTTTACAATGTTACCTTTTGGAAGAGAGAATGGAAGTAGCTAAGAGATTTTCCATTTTTTGGTTCAGATAAAACACTTGCATTTTCTAACCTTCTGTATATTTTCTTTAGTTTCATTATTATTGTACTATTCAGAAAGGAGCCTATGGAGTGAGGTTGTGAAGCATTATTTTATTTGGTTCTTTGTGCACGTCTATGAAAGAATAGCACACTGAAGAGCTGGAAGGAGAGCTAGGAGGCCCTGCTGCTTAGCCAGTCTATAACACTAGCGCTGCAGTAGACAGTATTAAAGGCATATACAAAACACCAAGAGAATAAAAGCAATGGCTTTTTGTTTTGTGTTGTTTTAGTTTCATAAAAGGAACTTCATTCAAGGAGTCTCTACCCCGAAGTTTTTTGAAAGCTCTTTCAGAAACATTTTGCTCAAGCAGTGCCAGCAGGATCAGTGAGTCCTCAGTACCCTGTGTGACTGGATTTTTTTTTGACTAGTGTGTCATTGGAAAACTTTTGGAGACATTTTAACCAAATATTTTAAATGACTTCATCATTGGAAGCCCCCTGTGCACTTTTATTCTCCAATAAATAGCATGGTAAGCACACAGGAGCAGGAAATGAATTAAAATCATAAAATATAATAAACATTTCAAATGAGTTTGCACATCTCCACTAGCCTGTGACAGTGTGGAACCCTGGCACCTCCTGCCAGAATAAGTTACATGACTCAACTGACCTCCTGGTGACCAGGTGGGAAACCTGTAAGAATGAGAGACTTCATGGAGCTCAAAACAAGGATAGCTGGAGAATACTGGGAAGCACACAAAGAAGGCAGTCCTCTACATAAATTACCTACATGAAAATTACTCACCAAAGAGCTGGAGTCTTCTGGTCAACCTGTGAGGAAATTAGCAGCTAAAAGTTAAAGCATCAACAAACAAACTGAAACAAACAACTAGCAACAACAAATAAGCAATATTCCCAGCCAAATATTTTGTATTTTGTAAGGTTTTTGTTTTTTTTTTATCAAGAAAACAGAGGGAAAGGTGGAATGGTATTTCAAGAATTATAACGATATTTTACTTTAGCTTGTTTTCCTTTTAAAAATATTTTCACTGCCATTTTCATGACTTTTAGAACACATGAACTGAGTCACAGAAAAGGCCTGATTTAGTCCACCATATATTGCCAGAATAGAGACAGCAGTATTAGTTCTGTCTCTCATGTCATTTACAAAGTGAAAAATAAAGTATTTGTACTTGTTTTAAAAGGAAGCAGAAATAATAGTAAAAACAGAACAGGTAGTCTTTGTATTTCAAAGGCAAGTTCTTCAAAATATGAGTCACTGTTTGAAACTTGAATCAGTGTTTCCCATAGAAAGAATGTGAAATGGTGTAAAGATTCACAGAAGAAACAGTGCCATGCTATTACTATTACTTATTTCATATTTTAACACTGGAAAAAATAGATCCTGGGACTCTGAGTCAAGGTTCTTTGGTGCACATATCAAAAACCAGCTAGATAGCTGATGATGAAGTTGGAATTCATTTGAAGGAGCGAGGCTTATCTCTCAGAACCCCGGTGTGCATACTGCCTGAGAACTGGGATCAGGAACCAACTGTAAAACCACCATGGCTGCACTGCTGCCTGTTGTCTCTGGCTCTTTGACTCAGCAGATGGGGTATTTGCTCCTCTTTCAGAACATGGTGGGCAGTGCCCGGCTACCTTAGAGCTTTTAAGGTGTGTTTATGCCCTTGGAAAAATCCATATCAGATTGAGTCTCAGTTCTAATTCCAAATAGCCATTTAGCAGGCCTACTTTGGGTTGTGTCCACTCAAAGTTCAACTGCTTGGCAGAATGTTAATTCTGTGGGAAGAATTCAGGTGTTAGGGAAAGTAGACTTATAGTACAGAAGCCCACAACAGCGTAGTATCCAAAGATGATACAATTGGCCGAGAGAACTTCACCAATGGGACAGCAGTTGGCAATGGTACTGGCACGAAGGGACAGAGTTTGGCTGAGAGAACAGGGTAACTGCAAGACTACCTCATTAACTCCTCCTACTTACAGATGAGAAAAGTTTTCTTGAAACTTGCAGCCTTTCAGGTCTGTATTAAAATAGTCATGGAAAAATTGCAATTGTTTCTGCTACCACTTCATTGTTTATGTAATATACAGACATGTTCTTTTATAGTTGTGGTTTGATAAGCCTTCCAAAATATCTTCATATATATCTTTGAACTTGTTAAAATTTTAATGACGCAGGGAGATTTCCCTTTCATTCTCTAAATGCTCACTACAATAAACTGACAATGATAAAACAGGAACAGAGACATAAACACTTATTAATGTACAAAAGGAAGAAATCTCAATAGAGTGACTACCCACAACCCAAACAATTTAAGCTTATATATTTCACTTCTATAGAGGTGGGAAAGAATGGGGATGCATACAACTTTGAGGAATTGAAGTGATTAAGGGAAATTAATGAGCATGGAAAACATGTAATGACCTGGGACTAGTCTGCTTCACCAGACAGTGGTTTTAAGTGAATGTCTTTGGAAATTTAAATGGGAATAAAATAGAAGACAACAGTGTGTGACAAAATCTGTTGTAGTGTGTTGACAAACTGCAGTGTCTCCTCTTCTGACATGAATTTAGTTTGTGGAAATTCAAGAAAGGACAGGAGGTCATTGTTTTCTTCCTTGGAGGTCTATGCTATAGGAAGACAAAAAAATATCAGAAGAAAATGTCTCCAAGCATTCTATGCTAAATTCTCTTAATTTAAAATAATCAGTATTAATGTCATGTTTGGAGGTGACAGTCCCTGGACTCTCTCAATATACATGAGTTCATTTGATTCCCATACCCATTTCACATTATCATCATTTTTTTTCTAATTTTATAGGGTAGAAAACTGAGCATCCAAATAAACTATGCTGAGGTTCAAAAACCATGATGATAGACTCGCGAGACTGCAATTTCTGTGAAACATCATGTGTTCTTAACTAATATTTCCTTGCTTTAATGTCACAGTTGTCTCTCTCACACAGCAAAATGGCATGAGGATGACAGGTATGATTTTCACAACAAAGCATTCATACAGTAGAAAAAGCAGCCCTGCAGAAGATGCACTAACTATTAAAATTCCAGTGGTCAGCAAACATTGGACATTGGCTTCCTGCTGTGTTCCTCACCTGACTGTATATTTCATTCACTCGGTCCTGTAGACGTCAAGAATATATTATGGTTTTATCATACAAAGATCAACTATTTCCAGAATTATTTCAGAATGGAGCACACTTTTAAAAAATCTCCCTGAAATGTATATGATCATTTAAAGTACTCTGAATCATCCCATCATATTTTATGCACCATTGTTTAACTGAAAATCTTAGATATTGCTTTACATTTAAGAGGATCACTCCATAACACTTTGGAATAAATGTTTTCTTTCTGATTTATCCCATTGGCTTTCCCCAAATCCTTTGTGTTCTAAAGAGGAATTTTTCTTTCAGCCCCCATGGATTTCTATTATAAGCAAGGCTCATGTCTCTTGACAGAACTCTGCATTACTTTCTCTTGAATATGTATTCAGGATTCAAATCACTGGTCATTGATGCATATTTTGGCTTTACTACTACATATTGCTAGTTTTTCAGTGTGTATTCCCATTTCTAATACATGACTTCCAGTTATTTTTTATCCTCTCCAAAATATAAAGTAAGGAGACATTCCACTTTGATATTAATTTGGCTGTCTCTAATAAGTAATAGTGTTAGGAACTTGCAGTTTGGGATCAGTTAGATACAATATCCTCTTTTTTAAAGTGCCTGTTCAGGGCTGGAGATTTAGCTCAGTGGTGCCGTCGCCTGCTTTGCAAGCACAAGGTCCCGAGTTTGATCCCCCGTACTAAAAACATAAATATATAAATAAAAAAAGAAATAAAATGCCTATTCAACTGTTTGGCTTGGGGTTTTACATTGGCTGTGTATTTCACATTCTTTTGTAATTGTCACTTATACCTTGTGTGTATGAATATTTTATCATATAGTGTATGTATAATAAACTCATCTGCTAGAACTTGGATTATCTTTTCACTCTCTTAATTGTGTTTTTGATTAAGAGAATTTTTAAAAATTAATATTAAATCTAATCTAGGAATCTTTGATTTCAAGGTTTATACTTTCTGTGCCTTGGATAGTGTTTGTTTGCTTACTCTGAGATCAGGAAGATATACCGCAATGTATTTCTGCAAGAGTTGTAATGCTTTATCTTTCACTTTTATTTCTGTGAAATATCTAGAGCTAAAATCTGCATATAGTATGGTGTAGGCACCAAGATATTCAGTTGGTCAAGAATCATTGGGAGGATTGAGCAGGAAAAGCTACCGGGTGATGTGTGGTTCTGAGTCTCATTCAGACTGATGGGAACACCAGAGCAAAGACTAACAATCAAGGAGTCTGCTATTCAGTAGGAATCTATGATGAATATATCTGCCATGCTCAGTCACTGGCTGAGAATGTTCTGGGGAGAGCATGGCTTTGGAATAACACTGCCACACATCCTCTGGTTGTAAAACTGGAGGCTGACTGCCAACTGTGTCTCTCCCAGTAAGTCCTCTCTTGAAAGGAGATCTGAGTACTGCCTTTTTCTGGCAGCCACAGTGCTGAAATATTTATTCCTTTTCTCTTTAATCTGGAACATATTGAGCATAGTTTAGTTTTTATTTTTTTCTTTTGAGAGTTTCTGCCTAACAACTCCAATATCTGCATCAATTATGAGTATATTTCCAGTATCTACGGTTTCTTTTAGTTCTGATCAAGTGCTTTTTAAATCAAGACTTCTAAATCTTTTACTTAATAATGAATATTATATTAAAAATACTGTTTTTCTTCAAAAAGGTGAAAAGATACTTGACATTGGTTCATTCTACTGTAACATGGCTTTTACATATAATTACAGTGATTATTTCATAGTTATTCTTGCCCCTTATTACTAAACCCTTGTTCATATTCCTCATGTGTAGGGATTACTTCTATGACAAGAGCTTTTGAGGTTTTAAAGAACAGCTCATAAAATTTATAAAGGATTCTCTAAACTAGAAAATCTTAAAGCACTAGAATTAGTCTCTCCCAAATTGGGAACTACTGAAATTGTTTTAGCTTCCTAGCTAGTCTTTACCTCTAGATATTTGGCTATTACTTCATATATTCATAGCTTAGGAGTCAGCCAATAATTTGATTAGAATATGTATACAGATTTTAGAGCTATCTTTTCTGTGATTATCTTTTATAAGCATGGTAATCTTTCATTTCTAGCTTCACGACTGAATTCAGTTCCCGTACATGAAAGAAAACAAAAACCTTAATGTGAAAAAGTGTATTTTTGAAAAGAAGCACCCTTGCATGATTTGTAAGCAAAGTGATATTTGAAAACCATAGGCCTAGATGGTAGATCTTTGTTTACTTTTTTCCTGGTTTCATAGGATACCATCAAGGCTGAATGTTAAAACTGTCGTCTTTATTACTAAACAAAGTGATGCTAAAGCACCTTGGAGGAGAACTGTGGTATGCACATAAGACTAAGACATGATACCTTATCCCACTCTCCAAAGGACACACATAGGTTTAGTTCATATAGTTGGGCTTCCACATTTCCCACCTGGTTTCTCTCAATGTTTGTTGTGAATTTCACCCAGTATGGGAAGTCTGAGGTCCTGCCAAAGTGTTTAGCCTGTATCAAATTCATTTACTTGGAAGTCTTGATGAGCTTGCTTTGAAAGGAATTCCCCAACATTCTGGATCCAGAACCTTCTACCTAATTGACTAAAAGAGTTTTAACTGCTCACAAACTACTCCTGTGTTCCTGAAAACCATGGCAGTGTCTATTTCAGTGTTGTTGTTATCCTTCATTCCCAAGTCCTTGCTCATATTTCTTAGTCATAAAAATTACTTCTATGGTAAGAGCCTTCTCCAAATACTTGATTCAGATTGAAATGGTTTTGACTAATGGCCAACCTTTTGGGGAGGCTGTTCTATAGCCAGGTCATTGACTCATTCCCATGAATAATCCCCTGGAACTTTCCTCTTTTATCTTCTCTATGTGGTCCCAATATACCCTGCTGGACATACATGCACATTTTATCAGAAAGAAGCATAAAAAGTTAGAGGTTCTGCATTTAAACAAATATTGTGCAATCTCCTACCAAGTCATATTGCATGAGCGCTTTGCATTTCCTAAGTCATGTCAAATCATTTTTCAAAGTCACTGTACCAGTGTACTCAATCTACTGACAGTGGATACCAAACAATTGCCTTTAGTCCATATCTTTTCAAACACTTGATAATCTTATATGTTTCATTTATTACTAATTGGATGGATGTAAAATGAAAAATTCTTGTGATCTTAATTTGAATTTTCATGATTGCTAGTAAGATTTAGAATCCGTCCGAGTTATTATTAGCCATTTCAGTTTACTCCTTCTAAATTATCTAATTATGTTTTTCCCATTTTTCAATTGGCTTCGTTGTCATTGATTTGTGATTTTGTGAGATTTCCCTAATCTTTTAAAATTTGTTATGTGGAAGTTAAATGAATATGATCTGAATGATTTTGAAGGTCCTTTAAAGTTTGACAATCATTCAAAAACCAATACTTTCATTTTACACAAGAAGATACTAAACAGTTTTCCCAAAGCACTTGGGCATTCAGTGGCAACTAGTTACAGACACTGACTCTCCTATACATTGCCATGACTTTTCCACTTCAAAGCAGTAGATGGTTATCAAGGAACTAACCACTGAGATACAGTCCTCATCACAAGACACTTCCTTCCCCACTGACACAGCAGTGTGCCAGACAATGCCATCTTCTTGTAGTTGGAAAATACACAACGTGCTCCATCTGCATGGGTTTCTGCTTATGTCCGTCTGCCTGAAACAAATGTTCTCCGTTTTCTGCCGTATTTATTTTTGTTCCTCTTTCAAGATTCTATCTAGTGAAAGCTCCATGGTTAGAAGTTTCCCTTCATTACCTTAGGCATCGTTCAGCATTTCCTCAGCTGACTGCTCTTGTAGTGTTTAACTTATTTCTTTCAGGTTTCCTTCTCTTTAGATACCATGAAACTGAAAGACAGGGTCCATTTGGTCCAACAACCAAACATATGACAAACGCCTGACAACTGCTTGTTGAATGAATAGATGGTTGACCAAATTAAGGAAAAGCTGGAGATCAGGCCCTCTTCAAACAACTATATTCCAGTGTGATAAATGTGAGTAGTATGCTTTAGATTACAGTGCATGCCACTCTATACAGGCACGTATAAAGTGAATAACAGAATGGTTTATTCTCATTTAGAAGGTTTGAAATTAGAATAAACCATTCTGTTATTCACTTTATATGTGCCTGTATAGAGTGGCATGTTTGAAACAGATTTCCCATGACTAGATCTATGACCATTTGACTTATTGTCATAAATATAATTTAGAAAATGGTTATCCCTGAAAGATGGGTAATTACTTCAAACTTGCTTTTAATTTTAGGGTATAATCTAATTTTATCAGAGGTTCCTTCAAGATGTAGGCTCAGAAAAAATATGAAAAATGATTTGGCTGCAGTTGAATCTTTCTGCTGAAATTGTATTCCCTAGATGTCTGAAATAGAATAAAACAAAATTCATCACCTGTCTTTTAAATATGCACTAGGTGAAAAAGTGACAAATAGAGATCCCCAAAGACTGTGACAATCTGGGTACCTATAAACCTCTTTAGATTGCTTTTCTGCTTGAGTAGTCAAGAACATCCTGCCATAACTCATTGTGAAATGAAGAGTCATTCAATAACTTCAAGCCCAAATTCACTTATTGCTTTTATTATATTTAGTTTAATGTTGAAAAGCATTCTATGTAGTTTGGGAATTATAAGTGTTTCCACCAGAATATATTAACTAGAAATAATTTTCCCTTGCTCCTTTCCTTGTCAAATTGCAAACATTACATAAATATCTCACTAAAGCTAAAACAATTTGCTCATATATGTTGCATATCTAAATGTGAGGCAGAGGGTCCTGCTGTATGAAGCTACTGCCTGGTGCAAATCAAAGGGCCTTTACATTTTCCCTGAGTAAAACTTCAACTCCATAAGAACTGGGGTGTGAGTCACTGCTCCTGTCCTCTCCTTGGTACCTGGAACACAGAGTGGAACTTAATGCAGTAATTCATGAGGTGGGGAATATCATAAAACACACATTTGAGATGGAGATAGCAAAAGTCAGAGACACTAAGTAATCTGCAGTGGATCAATTCCTGGTGGGAACCCAGGAATCTGACTGCAGGTCTGTTCATCTTAACGATATTATCTGCTCCATTCTCTTCCAGCAATGAGACTTGTTTTACTTAACTAAAGCCTGCATCTGGCAACCTGGTTGTCTTTGGGGCTCTGTTCATAGCTCTTTCAGGATATAGGTTCCATGCTACGAAAATCTCCTGTAAGTCTTACTGGAACTAAACATCCATTTTGTAATTTCTACTTTGTTTTTCATCACTAGGATGCAGAGAGGTGACTGGTATTTACCTAAACCAAAGTGTCACCAAGTGAATTACTCAAGTAGAGTAATGACTGCCATGATGCCCAGAAAAAATATAAGTAACTCATTCATGTTGCATCACTTCTTGTCTGGTAAGACCACTTGCCAGGCTTCCCTCCATTACATTCCTTGTGGGGATGTACTTTGAAAACATAATGCTAAGTGAAATAAATAGGATATAAATAGGATATACTACCTTAAATACCATATAGTTTCTCTCCTATGAGATAACCAAAGCATAAATAAAGAACAAAATAAAGGAAAGAAAAGTTAATGTTTACATACAATGAAGTACTACTCCACCATAAAAAAAGATAAATTTGATTCATTTGTAGGAGAATGGATGCACCTCCAGACTAGAAGTTTAAGTAAATTAAATCAGCCACACCAGCATAAATATTACACAGTTTCTCTTATTTGCGAAACACAAAGTGTAAATAAATTAAAGAGGAAAATAAAAGATAGATAATAAAAAACAGAGAGATAGAATTTTTATAAAAGGACAAGGGGTGAAGAGATGGAGGAAGGAGAATGGGGGGATGACAGGGAAGTGAATTTTAAAAAAGAATTAAGTTGGGCTGGGGATTTAGCTCAGTGGTTCTGCCACCTGCCTTACAAGCACAAGGTCCCAAGTGTGATCTCCGGTACCAAAAAATAAAAAATAAAAAGAAGCTGTGTCATTAAGCCTTGTTATGAGTGCTTGTTTTTGCTTTTGGTTCTCCTCTAATAATTCTGATCACATACACACATTGCTTTGTTGGAGTAGAGGCCCATTTACTATTAATATTTCTGGCTTAAGAAGTAATAATGAAATTAGCAAATTACAGAATTTTTATTTGGAATAAAAAAGAGAGAGACACATGTAATTTAATCCTCTACTTTTATGCACTTAAAATGTGGCACTTGAGGCAAAATGACCCATGTGAAGCTGACAGGAACTTCAGGCAGTGGCTGCTCACGCGCACACGTCCCCGGGGCATGCTCGCTTGCACACTCTGGTTGTATCTCCAAGTCTACATGCTTAAAACAAAACCGGTTATCTCGAACTTCAAATCAGTCTCTTCCATTTTTCCGTGTCTGTTAATGACACAGTACTAACCTCTCAATAAATCTCATTTAATGCCATTCTTTAATTTGTAACTTTTCTACTTTCAATCCATCATGAAAACCTGTAAAGGCTGACTCTACATGGTTGTTCATCAAATGGCCAAAGTTATATCTCAGATTTCTTTTCTACCATTTAAAGATAAAAACCTCAAGTCTTATAATATTGGAGGGAATTCATCACTTGATTTATTTTTCTTTTTAAAATGAGTTAACATTAGGCTGGGGATTTAGCTCAGTGGTTCCGGCGCCTGCCTCGCAACACATGGTCCTGAGTTTGATCCCCGGTACCAAACAAAAAAAAAAAGAAAAAAAAATGAGTTAACATTTCCCAGTTACCAGATGTGCTTCTGAGACATTAACTTGCCAAATGGCTACTTCAGGAGAGAGACCCAAGTCATCTCATCCAAGAACCTTGCTTTTTTGACCATGTGATGCCTTCCAGAAGTTTCCTAAGTTCCAGTCATGCTCTATAGTACTCCCTTGCAAATTTCTTATAAATAAAGTCACTAGTAAAAGCAAATTCGATCTTAAAACTCTTTTGGAATATTTCCACAGTCAATTATCTTCGTGAAAATTTTTCTGATCCCTAAATTCCAGGTGAAATGAGAAGTGATCCATGTAGTCCTTGCTCACCAGAAGTATCACTTCCTGTTGAACATCTACGCCTCTGTGTTTATACTGCTTTCCATGCATGTAGGACACTTCACATAGGGTCATTTGGGTATTTAGTGTTCAGGTTCCTCTGCTTTTTCCCAAGAAAGGAAATGTCTATCACAGACCAGAACAGGGTGTAAGAAATCTTAGCAAAATGAATCATTGCTTACTGGGCTCTTGGTTTCTCATTTAAAGAGCTTAAAATTTTCTATTACAAAATAATTAGGACATGTCCAAGATATAAAGTGATGCAATGCAGACCATTTGATATACTATTTAGCATAGGAAACAGGCATTGTTAACAAAAGTTTCTTGTACTTCCCTACCCATGCTAGGAATTCAGAACATGATCTGCCTCTTTTTTCCTTCACTCATATTTGATTATATTTTTCCTAGCAGGTGGATCCCAAAAGATTCTTACACTGTGTTTCCCAGTGGAAAGAAATTCACCAGAAGGCAGAAGAAACGGATGACACATTTTACTTCTTCTCCTAGATCTGACATTGGATTCTTTCAAGGCTTGCTGGACTAATACTCAGTTGAAGCATGAGGCTGATGTTTACTTTTAGTCAAGAAAAATATATATGGTCAGTATTTAAGTTCTCAAGAGAGAAAACAGGAAAATTTCTGGGACACTAGCTGTTTCATTGAGCCTGAGAAGTCTTAGCTAGACTTCTTGTTCCTGTTTCTCACTAATATATTTTTATCCAGAAACAAAACATCTACTTTCAGTATAATTTTTAAGATGTGAGTTCATCTTAGGAACAAGTTCTGGTATGCTATTACACATTAGAGAAACTATAGAGAATAGTAATGTATTGTAGCTTTAATATTAAGATATTTACAGCATAAAGAATATAATATGTGAGAAATCATTTATCTAATATAATGTGTATTATTTTATTGTATAGTATAATATATAATGTAATGAGACTTTTGTGTTTTGATATTTTATTATATAATTGTTTTAATGTACTCAACATTCATAATATTTATTTTCATTTTGAAGGAATATTTGATAAAGAATAACAGTAAAAATAATATTCATGAACTCACTATTCAGCTTAGGAAATAAATTTTATAATAAAATATATATACTTATGAGTTCCCTTCCATATAATATCTCTTCCCTTAATGCTTCAATTTTTCATGAATGTCTTTTCATTTTTGTAGTTTGATGACATTTGTATTATTGAAAAGCACCACATTGTTAAATTTTGATTATTTGTGATTTTATAGAAATGTTATATACCATATGCGGTCACCTACAACTTTCTTTCATGACTAAATATTAATTACTGATACATGTGTCTGTAGTTCACTTTCATTGCTCTATAATATTGTGTTTTATATAATAATTCATCGATCTATTCTCTTGTGAACATATTCTGATATAATTTCAATTTTAGATGCAACAGCTGGCACTTCCATGAAAACTCTTGTGTGCATATATACAGGTAGAAGTATAAAAGTTTCTCATGAGTGGTAACAGAGCTGGTTACTGGTTCTTAAGGCATAGAAACATTTAAATTTAGAGTATAATGTATTGTATTCCAGAGCACTTGCACCATTTTATAACCTCAACAGAAGTGTATGTGTTTCATTGATCCACAGCCTTATTAATGCTTGGAATTATTATGTGTCTTATTGACAACCTAATTAGTATGAATTAGTTCAATGAGAACTAAATTTACAATTTTGTAATTGCTAAGGATGTAAAACATAATTTCATGTATCTATGGGTCATTCCTATTTCCTTCTTTGTGAAATATATCTTCAAATCATTTGATGTTTTTTCTATTGAGCTGCTTGTTTTTTCTTAAAGATTTATAAAAGCTCATTATATAGTTTTGGTTTAATGCATTCAGTAGTTTAAAGTGCAACAAGCAGCTTTTTCTGATTTGTAGATTGTCATTTTACCCTAGTTAGTATGGTCCTTCATGAATAGAAAATTTTAATTTTAATATGATCAAGTTTGTCAAATTGTGAATTCATGTCCCAAATCACAAATATTCTCCTATAGTTTCTTCTAAGAGTTTAGATGTTTCTTTTTCCATTCTAAGTCTATATTCGGAATTTGTCTTTGTCTATGGAGTAACAATGTAATTTTATATGGTCTATGTAAGTAGCCAATGTTGCCAACAGAATTTATTGAATTTATTTTTCCATCACCCACGAGTGCTACTTCAGTCATACTTCAGATTTCTGTATTTATTGATCCTGTGGCCCCTTCTGCTTCTTTTCTGACCTCTCCCAGCTAGGTTTCTGGTAGATATTTTGTTCCACAAATAGGGTTGATATTCCTTATGTTTCTATTCTTTGATTTCTGTTTATTTAGTTGAACCTTAAGAAATTGTTAGTACTTGGCTACATTTGACCCACAAAAATAACAATTTCAAATGGTTCAAACTAAAATAGAATCTCTCAAACTTCTAATGTATTTAACTCTAATGTCAACATGGGTCTACAAACACAAAATTCTCCCCTAATATCACTTTTTGGCTTTAAATCTAAATTTTTTGTTTCTTTGTTGTAGTCTTCATGAAGTATACTCTCAGTGCCTCAAACATAATACATTCAGGCTTTAATGCAATTTTTGTCATCTCTTCTTCAGATTTAGTCATGAATTTTCTTTTGAACACTCTCAAAAGAGTTCCTACCATTACTTATTCATCTAAGAAAACTACTAGTTTCAGGAACATTCTTTAGTCTTCCCACATCCAATTTTCCCCACATCCAAGTAATTCTCTCTTTTCATGGTATTTCAAATCCACCCATTCTTTGTATTCCTTTTAAAATTGTTTCAATTCAATCTCTTCTCTCTTACCATGATTATTGCTGCATCTTAATATCTGGTTCTAATTTTTGCTTTACTCAACATCATAGATCAAGGAATCAAGCAGATGGAAATCAAAATATCAATTGTTATGTTTTCTTTTAATGTGGCCAATTCAATTCTCCCCTGGCTGACCCTGCTTCAGAAAATAGCCACATGCTCTGTAAACAGATGCAATGCAAAAGCCACCTACAGTCACTAGAGACTGCCAAAAAAGTAGGCAGAAGTGGAGGAGGTGGTCAATATTTCAATGAAAGGAATAGTACCAGATGGTTTCCCATTTGATGGCTTTGTTTATTACATCAGCAAAAAGACAGGCCTCAATCAGTGACAAATAAGGTGAAAAACTTGTTTAAAAAGCTGTAATGTTTCTGGCTGGAAAATCCAGAAAGAACAAGAGCTCCTGGTGAGTGAGGTAGGAATAAAAGCAAGAAGCTAGTCAGAGAGAGTTTCACATTTGGTATTAAACTCGGGTAAAATTTGTGGATTAACTCTGTTTAATGCATATGTAGAGAAGACTCATAGAGCCCAGTTCAGGATGAAAGAATTGATCTGAGATTGGAACTCTGGCTTAAGTAAATACCACACAACTTGCATTTGAGTTCAGCAAAGTGAATTTCTGTTAAAATAAGCAAAATAAAAAATCAACGTTCTTGTGGATTGTAACAGAATTCAATACCTGGATACAATTATTGGCTATACTAAGAACCAAGAAAATGTGACACAATTTCAAAAGAGTCCAGGTGTTGAAGCTAACATTTAAATACAGCAGTTATTAAAATTATGCACAATGAGCTAAAAGAAAACATGCTTGTGATGGATAAAATAAATAAAACTTAGATGAGGGAAACGCTATGAAAAGAATCAAATGGAAATTCTAGAATAAAAAAATAACATATCACTTATAAAAGTCCCCTTAGACAGGCTTATCAGGAAAATGGAGTCAGAAAGGAAATATCAAATAAATGTAAAATTGAGCTAATAGAAATAAATCAGAAAATGGTTGCCAGGCTTGGGATAAGCAACCCCAAAGGTCTATATGTTAAAGAGCTGGTCTCCAGGATGCCACTAGGAGGAGGAGTTAGAATTTCTAGGCAGAGGAGCCTAAGGGGAGGTCCTTAGGTCATTAAGGGAGCAGCCTCCATGGAGACTGCGGCCTCTGCTGCCTGCCTTTCTCTTTGCTTCCTGGCTGACATCTGAACAACTCACTCTGCTGAGGCCTTCCCTCCTTTGACCATGTCCCAGTCCCATTGGCTGTCCAAAGCAGTGAGTCCACCCAATCTTGACTGGAAGCTCCAGAGAACCAAGACAATCCTTCCATCTTTATAAATGATCTCAGATATTCAGTTCTGATCATGTGAGTAGGAGACAAGAAAGATGAAAATGTTGACAGATACTCACAGACTGTGGCACAACAGCAAGGCATCACAAACAACATACGCATCTATGGGAGTTCTACAAGTTAAAAATAGAGTGGTACAGAAATCATCCGCAAATATAAAGATGGAAAGATTTCTCATCTTTAATAAAACAAATTACAGGTTCAAGAAGTCCATTATATACACCAAGCAAGATAGAGATGGCAAACACTATGCCTAATGATATCATATTCAAAATGCTAAAAATCAAAGCTAAATCTTGAAAGAAGCAAGAGGAAATTTACATAGTATTCCTACAAAGGAGCAGCTTTTCAAATGTGTGCCGATTTTGCACAAAAATGTCAATGCTTAAACAATCTGGGCCATATCTTTAGATGCTGAAAGAATAAACCTGCCAAGTCAAAATTCCATAGTAAGCAAAAAAGTCTTTCTTTCACTAATGATGTTGAAATTAAAATGCTCTTAGATAAAATTAAGTGCAGTATTCTCCAACAGCCATATGCTATAAGATATTGTAAAGGAAATTCTTCAGGCTGAAAGGAAATGATACTAAATGGATACTAAGAAATTCAGAAAGAGTGAAGAACATCCAAAATGGTAAAATTATAGTTCACTATAAAAGACTGTATTTCCTCTTCAATTTCTTTGAAGCATCTGACTATTTAAAAGGCAAAAATGATTATATGGTTGTCTGGTATTTGCATGGCATTTATTTAATACATATAACAAATATAGTATAAATGATACAGAGATGCATAGGCTTTGATTTTTGTAAGATTTCTACATTTAATGTGAAACAATATAATATAAATTCTAAATAGTTTCTGAAAAGTAAAGGCTAACACATCAAAAAATAATGCAAAAGAGGATAACTAAAGAGCAAATAGATGAGTGTAGCATTTAAAAAGTAGTCAAATAATTTAGAAAATAAAATTTATAAAAGGATAGAGAATCAAGAAATGAAAGGAAAAGCAGTAAAAATGAACTAGAAAGTCTATATCCAGTCATGCCAAAAATTACATAAACTGCTGTGGTCAAACACTCCAATTAAAAAGCAGGAGTTTTCAGAACGATTTACAGCTAATAAAAATATCTCTTAAAAATAAACACTGATAGATGAAAAGTAAATGGATAGCAACAAATGAATCATGCAGTCACCTTAGGAAGGCTGAAAAACGCTCATGGAAGGACAGATAATAGACATCTAAAAGCAAAGTGTATTTCCAGAGATATAGGGATATTTCTCATAAAGATAGAAACAGCTAATTTTGGGCACCTATAATAATTATATATATATATATATATATATATGTATATATGAAACTAATAACAGGATTCCAAAAGAATATGAAGCAAAAACAATATATTTATGATACATATATATGTTCTGAAAATGGAAGGAATATCAAAAAATACTTTTAACTGAATGGTAGTGAATATACAGCATGTCAACATCATGGGACATAGACATTTAGATAGGTATATGCTTTTATTATTTTTTGGTAAAAGAAAATCAGTGATGAAATTTTGGGCCCTAAAAGGCAAAAAAAAAAAGAAAAAAAAATTACAAAGCAACTAAAAATAAGAGAAAGTAAGGAAAGAGTGACAACAATAGTAATGTCAACAATCAGCAAAATCTAAAAGAGACAAATAATAGAGAAATCAATCAAAGAAAAGGTTGATCCTGTGAATTTTTTATCTAAAGATTTGATTACTTCCTAACCATAGTGAGAGAAAAAGAGAAAGAATTAGGCTTCCATCAGAGGAAGCATCGAGAGTGTGGAGTAGGGCTCTATGAAAAGACTAAAGATTTCAAGGAAACCAAAGTAATCCTTGAAATTTCTTTTCTTTTCTCTCTTTTTGAGACTACCAGGTTCTATGTAACAACAGTGTTCTGAGGTCACCTACAATAAACGCATTCTGCATAGTGTCCTCACTACTTTGACAGTGCTTTAGCTCTCTCTGCATAGGAGTCACAGTTGAATTCATACATACACACACACACACACACACACACACACACATACACACACACACACACACCCCTCAAGGTTTATGGGTCCTTCTAACGGCCAGTACAAATTTTGTGGACCTCAAGTGAAGAAGATAGACGTTTTAAGAGGATATCTTCATGCCGCATTCGTGAGTGGCTTGTGTCCATCCCCAAATTAACCAATAATCTTGAATAAACAGTAAAAAGCCTCTATTCATACAGAGAGGCAGCTGAGCATTTAGGATTTAAATTGCAATCTTCAGTGAATGTTTTATGGATTGGGAAGCCTCAAAGGTAAATTCCGAGGGAGAGAATGATTATCCCAAAACAAAGCCCAAGGGGATGCTTACTGTGAGGTGGTAGAGTTGTGAAAGAATTCAAGAGTAAAGAGGACCAAAGAGGAGAATGTCAAACTAGAACAGTTAGGAGAGCTTTGGAATTAGATGAGAAGAGACCTCATCAGAGAAAGAGAAAAATAAGCATTGTTGGCTGAAGGAATTAGGTGGTTTTTGTCTCCTAATAGTTTGCACTTTCTGGCTTGGCAGAGAGGGGCCATCCTTCCTATGCAAATGGAGACTGAAACAAGCAGGTAGTTACCCTGGATCTACATGGGTTAATCATACAATCATGCCTGAGTAATTGAGATATAAACCTTGAGCTGAGGTGTACAAAGGTATGCTCTGGGGAGTGGGGTGGAGTGGGAGGCTATATTAATAAAAAACAAGGACAATGTAGCCAAAGATGAATTCTGGAATATAAAATATAGGGAAATTAAATTCAATACACTTTTGTTGCAAGTTTATTGTTAGAGTTTGGATAGTAAATCTTCCCCAAAATCCCATGCGCTAACAGCATGTTTTCCAGGCTGTGGAGAAAATGTGGTGGAACTTTTAAGATATGGGAAATAGTGGCAGGAAGGAAGGTTATTGATGTTGGACCCTTGAAAGAGATATTGGATCCTAGTCCTTTCCTCTTTTTGTTTCCTGGTCACCATGGATTGAGCGGTCTCCTCCGCCATGTGTTCCTTCCATGATATACTGTGCTGCCACAGGCTCCAACATAGTGGGACCAAGGGACTGTGAACTGAAATCTCAAACTATGAGCCAAAATAAATCTATCCTCTTCATAAGTAGAGTATCTCAAGTATTTTATTACCCTGACAGAAAGCTGACTATGCAGTTATACAAAATCTCCATGTGTGATGAAAAACAGCTAGTCACCTATCATTTAACACGATGTCAAGGCCCCAAAAAGGTCTCACCCTCTGTAGTTAAGGACTTGTATAAATAATTGGGTAGATAATACTTGACACAGGAGGTGGACAGTGAGTTACAGGACAACGAAAACCTTGTTGAGGAGCAACAACTGTGAAAGAAAAGGAGCAGGAACTGAATAGGGCAGCAAAAGCCATCAGACCACAATGTGGACTGACAAAGTCTTTGCCAGCCCCAAGGGAGTGCTGTGGAGGAAAGTGTACTGACCGGGGTGACCTGCTTTGGGCAGAAGCCAGGTCCAGAAGTCAGTTCCTGGAGGCTCCCTTGAACAAACCCTGAGCAGATCTTGAAGGAGCAAACAGCTAGATGCCATCCTCTCCTCACAGAACTCACCAGGAGAGAGTCCTGAAGGGGACCTGAGACACTCAGCTCTGCATCTACATAAAAACCATCACACAAATCAGGACCCTGTTCCCCAGCTCCTTCAGACTCTGAGAACAGGGAGTTGGCTGCATTGGGGATGATTCTAGTGTTTATCCCGGACAGAAAGAGACTCAGGCTGGTATCTAAGGTTTATAAATGAATATAAACTAGGATACTCACGAAGATCACCACAGATGGAACGCTGGCTCATCACCACTGAGCAGTGGATGTGGTGATTCCTAAGGATGACCAGTGAGCATCCCCTAGGACAATTTGCCTGAGTGTAGATGGGTTTGTAAATGCAAGCATAGGAATCCTAAGTACTGAGAATTTCTAGTTGTAAAATCTGTATGATTCACTCTTAATAACTGGAGTAGGCAGCTCCATCCCTCCTTTTTTGATAGCAAAGGCTGGTACCTCAATGTTGCCCCGAAATATTCAGGATTCTGGTAACTGCGAGGCAGTCAAGGGCTCCAGTCCACAGATGCTAGAGAGTTCTGCTCCCTTGCCAGGTAAGAGTCTGACTCTAAGGCAGTCTTATGGGGAAACTTTAGGGCTCACCTGGAATCAGCTGTGTCAGGAAGCAACTCTTGTAAATATTATTCAGGTGTGTAGAACACCCAACCATTATTTGCCTTTTGTTATCTCCTCAGTTTAAACAATCTCTTACTTATTTCTATCATTAATTTTAAAAAGTGCTGTGATAAGAATGTAAGATCAGAATATGCCATCGTCTGTGTCTAAAATATTTAACAATATTGAAGAAGGCTGTCATCGTCACTTTAAATGTCAACCTAGTGATGAGAATGATGGAAAATCAGAGAAAGAGTTATTTGGGTGGAAGTAACTAAAATATTATAGTTATATTTTATTATTGTTACTCTAGTTAGGATAATGTTTGCTGCTTAAATTTATTTTAGAATTATTAGAGACTAGAAATAGGACTTACATATTATGACTATTGTATTGATTTTGAGGAAACACTTGAAAAAAATCACAGCCATGGGATGATCTGAAAGGTCAACATTTTCCTATTTTACACCTTCAAGAGAGTTTTATAGCCTGATGATGGAAGCTGTTCTCAGAAACAACTTCCCCTTTGGGTCAGAGCAAGACCCCCCCACCCCACTTCTGTATATTTCCCCCCTCATCTTCTATTCTTTCCTCTCCTCATCTTGGCCTTTCTGCTCTCTTGTATTTCTCATCTTTTTTCTTCACTGTCACAGACTGCTATCTACAAAGAGGCATATAAAATATTTAATCCTTGTGAAGGTATACTAGGATCGCCATTTCAGAACTGAAGAAACAGAGGCTCTGAAATTCAAAGGGCTATGCTACATCTTTCCATCATACCCTCACCCTCTGTCTTATTTCTCATTGTTATTTGTCTTTGTTTACAAAGTGGAGTTACTTAATATTACATAAATGTTTTAAATCTCACTCTAAACATTTATTTAAATATTTTTCTGATAGTTTTTTACACTGATGATGGAAATTAGTGATGAGATTAGTGTATAATGGAAAAAATAAAAAATAAAGTAGGAAGAAATAGAAGAAAAGAGAGTGAATTGGTCTAAAATAAAAATTTACTCAATTGATTAAAAACTCATGAAATGAATATTGCTAGGGGAGAGGTCTGCTGATGTGGTCCCGAAGTCGCCAGTCATGCTGAAAACACCGATCAGCCCACTGTAGATAGGCAGGTCTGTGCACGTGGTCCCGAGGTCACTGGTTGCGCAGAAAAAACACCGAATCAGCCTGCTGCAGACAGGCAGGTCTGTGGACGTGGTCCTGAAGTTGCCAGTCGCACTGAAAACACCGAATCAGCCCATGCCTGGCAGCAATCCATTGGAGCCCCCCCCGCCCCACTCCTTTGGCCTCTTCTCTGTACAGCCACCTGGTTCCACACTACAAAGATGCAGAGGACACCAGACCAACAGACCACTGTACTGGAGCTAATCAAATACTCAGCATTTAAAAAATTCCTGCCCAGAGGTAGGGGCTTCTGAGCCACTGTCCCATTGCTCCTGGTCCAGAGGAAGGGGTTTCTGGGCCACCAAAAGTCCCGCCAGTCCTGGTCCAGAGGAAGGGGCTTACAGACCACCATCCCTACTGCTGCTCCCGAACCCTGGCCCACCTCTCCCAGATCAGAGGAGGTGAGCCGCGTGGACGCCAAGAGCACCCCCCTGCCGCCCCCCCCCCCCAGTCGAAATGAGAAAACACGTAAATAAGTCTCAAAACCAGATTTCCAGATCACCTACAGCAACCCCAAAGGGAAACGAGATGGAACAATCTATACTAAACCACCTGGACTCTCTGAACTGGCAACAAAAGAGGATCTGGGAAAAATGAAATCAGAAATAATTACTCAGATAACAGCAAAGATTTTGCTCATGGTGCAAGACATGATTAATAAATCTAGAGAGGACACAGATAAAAAAACAGAGGATCTGAGGAACATGATGGAATCCCAACATAGGAAACAAATGGAATCCATAAAAGAGATGCAAACAGATTTGCAAGAGGTTAAAAACTCCATCGAAAGTCTGCACAGCAGAATGAACCAATGTGACGATAGAATTTCACATATAGAAGATAAGATTGCAATTAGTGAGGAGGAAAAGAAAAATTGCTTTAAAATTGTAAGGGAACATGAGAAATCAATCCAGCAGCTGCTAGATGATGCAAAGAAGAATAACATAAGACTGCTTGGAGTCAATGAAGAAAGAGGAGAGAGTGCAGATGACATATAAAAACTGTTCACAGAAGTGATGGCAGAAAGCTTCCCAAGGAGGGAAAAAGAACTTGACATACAGATAAGTGAGGCATATAGGACTCCAGCTAGCCTTAATCAAAAAAAATCTACACATAGGCATATAATAGTTAGGATTCCAGAAATCCAACAGAAGAACAAAATTCTACAAGCAGTGAGAGAAAAGAAACAAATCACATACAAAGGAAAGTATATCAGAATCACAGTAGACTTTTCAATGCAAACCCTCAAGGCAAGAGGAGCTTGGAGTGATGTATTTCAAGCCCTAAAGGAAAACAACCTCCAACCCAGATTTATGTACCCTGCAAAACTATCTTTCAAAATTGATGGAGAAATAAGATACTTTCATGATAAAGAGCACCTCAGGAACTTCATGAATACCAAATCGGCACTCCAAAAAATTTTAGACAATATCCTAGGAAAAGACAATGAGGATCACAACCCCAGGAAACCCAGCAGAATAAATCCATTGGGCATGACAAATTAAATGCAAAGGGGGAGAATCCAACAAAAAGAAAAAGTCCTGACAAGGCTTTTAAAACTTTTAACTTCATCTCCCTAATGAGTGTATAATTCAATTTTATTATTGTACTGATTAGTATTTTTCTGATTCTAGAGTTGCACACCATTCCCTGTGCTATACTTGCTATTTATCATCTTCTTATGTCTACATTTTAATTGGGTTGTCTATTAATGAGCTCTAAGAATTCTTTATATATTCTGGTCATAGGTTATATGCATTGTAAATATGGTCTGTTTAAGGACTACTTTTCATTTTCAGGATGTCATTTAAAGTTCTAAATTTTGATGGAATTTCATTTATCAATATTTTTCTTTTATACATCATGTTTTTTGTATCCTAGGTAGTTCTTGCCTACCCTGAATTCATAAATATTTTCCCTTATAATTTCTTCTTAAAGTTTTATACTTTTAGGCTTTCTTATTTAGGTTCATAAATCCCTTCAAGTTATTTTTATGTATGGCAAAAAAGGGTTGAGGTTATTTTTTTATATACGGACACCAGGTGTTCTAGTGCCGTTTGCTGAAAACACTATCTCTTCCTCAGCTCTTGAATTCAGTTTATATTCTATAAAATGCTAAAGTTAAATAATCTTTCAAAACTCAGTGGACCATATATGTGTGGTTCTATTTCTAGATTCTCTGTTTTATTCCAATGATCTATATGTCTTTCCTTACACCAACACTGCCTTGATTACTGTAGCTTTAGAAGAAGTCTTAAAATTAGGTACTAAATGTCTTCCAACACCGTTTTCGTTTTTGTTTTTAACTTTTCTAGGTCCTTTGTACTCCTACATAACTTTTAAATTTCAATATCCAATTCTTCATTTATAGCAAGTATACACAGACCTAAAGTTTTATATATACCTTGTGTTTTCTAATCCTGCTAAATTCAAATACAAGTTCTAGGGGCTCCTAGAGATTTCTTAGTATTTTCTCTGTAGATGATCATTGCATCTACATATAAAGATTTTGCTTCTGCCCTGCCAATCCTATCCTAGTTGTGTCATTTTATTGCCAGACTATTTTGGTGGGGACTAGGTTTCAAAGTTTAATGGGCAGATAAAGAGTAAGCATATCTGCCCTTGTTCCCCACCTTAAGGAGAAAGCATTGTATCTTCTCCATTCATATAAGGCATTCTCGCTGGAAGTATGGAGTACATGTCTTTAATCTGTTGAGAAGGTTCTGTTCTACTTCTAGTCTCCTGATAGCTTTTACCACAAACAGCTGTAGAATTTACTCCAATACTTTTTCTCCAACTAGTGACAGGATCATATGGCTTTTTCCTTTCCTCTGTTGAAATGATGACTTTTGGGGATGACTCTTCCAATGCTGAACCAACATTGCCATCCCTATAACAAAATCACTTTCTACATCCTGCCAGATCTGACTTCCAATAGTTTGTTTTGTTAAACAAATTTCTATCTATGTTCATACTTTTTTCTTCTATTATCTTTATCCAGTTTTAGGATTAACACAATGTTGAGTTCCTAAAATGAGGGGAGAAGTGTTCCTTCTTTTTTCTGCTTTAATTGTTTGATAGAATTTATCAGTTAAAATGTTTATGAGCCTGTTGTTGTCATATAGGTGGGTTTTCAAGCTAGGAATATACTTTCTTTAATAGGTGCTATTCAAATTTTATATTTCTTCCAGAGTTAGTTTCAGTAATTTGTCTTCCAAGTTACTTCTTAGAAGTGGTCAAATTTATTTCAAAATATTTTTGTAGTATGCTTTCTATATCCTTTTAAATTCTGTAAAATCTGTGGTAATGTCTCCTAGATCTTAATTTTGTAATTTAAAAAATGTATAACTGATATTGTGTAACAGGAAGAAAAGGTCTAAAAGAACAGGGTAATTGGGAGGGGTAGGGGAGGGAAAAAAGGGACAGGAAAAAATATGAGAAGAGGCAAAAAAATGGAAACAAAGTCTTTGCAAATAGGGAAGGGTGGAGGGGGTGTAGGGAGGGCAAGGGAAGGGGAAAAAAAATAAGAACCAAGAGACTCATGTAAAGGTACAAGATCCCAATGATGAATGTAACTGTATCTTATACAGAAAATGTACCAATAAACTTAATGGAGGGAAAAAAAAGAAACAGACTGGCAGAATGTGTCAAGAAACAAAATCCAACAATATGTTGCATACAAGAAACACACTTAATTCAAAAGCAAACTCAAAGACAGAAAGTTAAAGGATGGAAAACAATACTCCATGTGACAGGAACACACACAAAAAAGCAGGAGTAGCTATCCTCTTTGCAGATCAAGTAAATTTCAAACCAACACTGATTAAGAGAAATGAAGAAGGACACTACATCCCTGTAAAGGGAAGAATCCAAGAGGAAGAGATGACAATCATAAATTTCTATGCACCAAACTATATAAAACTATATAAAACTATGCACCCAACTATATAAAACAAATACTAACAGACATGAAGAGTCATATATGCACTGATACAATTGTAGTGGGGAACCTCAACACCCCACTGTCACAAATAGATAAATCAACTAGACAAAAAATAAGTAATGAAATACTAGAACTCAATTGAACTCTTGAACAAATGAACTTAACAGATGTTTACAGAGTCTTCCACCCCACAAAAACAGAATACACATTCTTCTCAGCTGCACATGGGTCATTCTCAAAAATAGACCATATACTCACACACAGAACATGATTAAGTAGGTGCAAAGGAATTGAAGTTATCCCCTGTATATTATCAGACCATAGTGCAATGAAACTGGAGATCCATAGCAAAAGAAACTCCAAAAATTTCATAAACACGTGGAAATTGAACAACACACTTCTGAATAACCAATGGGTCATAGAAGAAATTAAAGAAGAAATCAGACAGTTCCTTCAATTAAATGACAATGACAATACAACATATTGGAATCTATGGGACACAATGAAAGCAGTCTTATGAGGAAAATTCATAGCAGTGAATACGCATATTAGGAAAACCGAATGAGCCCAATTAAACAACCTGATGCTGAACCTCAAGCTTCTAGAAAAAGAAGAGCAGGACAACCCCAAAGCTCATAGAAGGGAGGAAACTATAAAGATCAGAGGAGAAATCAGTGCAATGGAGACTAAGAGAACGATACAAAAAATCAATGAAGCCAAGAGTTGGTTCTTCGAAAGAATCAACAAAATTGACAAATCCTTAGCCAACCTTATCAGAAAAAGGAAAGAAAAGGCCTAAATCCATGCAATTAAGAATGAAAAGGGTGAAATTACAACAGACCCAGCAGAAATCCAGACGATCATCAATGCCTACTTCCAGAACCTATATGCCAATAAGATGGAAAACACAGAAGAAATGGACAGATTCCTAGATATATATGAATTACCAAAGTTGAATGAAGAAGACCTAAAAATACTAAACAACCCAATATCAACCAATGAAATTGAAAATGTAGTTAAAAACTTATCAACTAGGAAAAGCCCCAGCCCTGATGGCTTCACTGCTGAATTCTACAAGACATTTAGAGAGGAACCACTGCCCTACTGTTTAAACTCTTCAATGAAATTGAAAGGGAAGCAATACTCCCAAATTTATTCCTGGAAGCAAACATCAGCTTGATCCCCAAAGCAGAGAAAGACCCAACCGAAAAGGAGAACTATAGGCCAATCTCACTAGTAAACATAAATGCAAAAATCCTTAATAAGATTCTGGCAAATAGAATGCAGAAGATCATCAAGGAGATCATACACCCTGATCAGGTGGGATTGATCCCAGGGATGCAGGGATGGTTCAACATATGCAAATCAATCAATGTAATACACTATATCAATAGAGCCAAGGACAAAACCCACATGATTATCTCCATAGAGGCAGAAAAAGGCATTTGACAAAACCCAACATGCATTTATGATAAAAACCCTACAAAAAATTGGAATAGATGGTCTCTACCTCAAACTGATAAAAGCCATCTATGAAAAACCAACAGCCAATATCATACTAAATGGTCAAAAACTGAAATCCTTCACACTAAAATTAGGAACAAGACAAAGATGTCCACTATCACCACTCCTGTTCAATATAGTTTGGGAAACATTAGCCATGGCTATTGGACAAGAGAAAGAAATAAAAGGAATAAAGATAGGAAATGAAGAAATCAAATTGTCATTATTTTCAGATGACATGATACTATATAGAAGATCCCAAGAACTCCACCAAAAGTCTTCTAAACTTAATAACCAAATTCAGTCAAGTAGCTGGTTACAAGGTCAACACACAAAAATCAATAGCTTTCCTCTACACCAATGACAGACTCCCTGAGAGAGAAATCGGGCAAACAATTTCTTTCACAAAAGCATCCAAAAAATTGAAATACCTAGGAATCAACCTAACAAAAGAAATCAAAGACCTCTTCTCTGAAAACTATGGCACTCTGAAAAGAGAGATTGAAGATGATATCAGAAAATGAACAGACATCCCCTGCTCCTGGGTAGGAAGGATTAATAGAGTGAAAATGGCCATACTTCCAAAACTGCTATATAGATTCAATGCAATTCCAATTGAGATCCCAGCAGCATACTTCATAGACCTTGAGAAAACAATCCAAAAATTCATTTGGAACAAGAAGAGACCCAGAATAGCAAAAGCAACTGTAGGTTAACAGAGACATGGCAGGGGGTATCACAATCCCCAACCTGCAACTATACTACAAAGCTACTGTTGTAAAAACAGCATGGTACTGGCAAAGAAACAGACTTGAGGACCAGTGGAACAGATTAGAAGATGCAGAAATAACTCCAGACACACTCAGCCATCTCATCTTCAATAAAGGAGCCAAACACCCTCACTGGAGGAAAGATAGCCTCTTTAATAAATGGTGCTGGAAAAATTGGGTTTCAACTTGCCAAAGATTAAAACTAGACCTATATCTCTCACTGTGCACTAAACTAAAATCAAAATGGATTAAAGATCTAAATATTAAAATAGAAACACTGAACCAGTTGGAACAGAGGTTAGGTAGAACTCTTGAAGACATTGGTGTAGGAAAAGATTTTATGAACAAAACCTCAGTTGCCCATGAACTAGCACAAACAATCAACAAGTGGGATCTCTTCTTATTAAAAAGCTTCTGCACAGCAAGACAAACCACCAGCAGTGTGAAGAAACAACCCAAAATGTGGGAAAAAAATCTTCACCTGCTCTTCCTCAGACAAAGGTCTACTATCTTGAATCTATAAAGAATTTAAAAAGATCAGACATCCCAAATTTAAGACGCGGTCTGAAAATGGGCATCTGAAATGAACCGACATTTATCAGACAAAGAAGTAAAAATAGCAAATAAATACATGAAAAAATGTTCAACATCGCTGGTCATTTGAGAGATGCAAATGAAAACAACGCTGAGATTCCACCTCACTCCTGAAAGAATGGCTGCCATCATGAAATCAACCAATAACAAATGCTGGTGGGGCTGTGGGGAAAGAGGAACCCTGCTCCACTGCTGGTGGGAGTGTAGACTGGTGTAAGCACTGTGGAAATCAGTATGGAGATACCTCAAAGAATTAGGACTGGAAGCCCCATTTGACCCTGCTATTCCCCTGCTGGGGATCTTCCCCAAAGAATTCAAAGAATCATACCACAGTGATATATGTGCACCCATGTTCATAGCAGCACAGTTTGTGATAGCTAAAACATGGAAACAGCCCAAATGCCCATCAACTGGAGACTGGATAAAGAAAACGTGAGTTTTTTTTATAAAATGGAGTGCTACTCAGCCATCAAAAATGAGAAATTAGAGACATTTATAGCTAAGTGGATGCACATTGAGGCAATACTCTTAAGTGAAATAAATAGGACACACATGAATAAATACCGAATAGTTTCTCTGGTGTGAGAAACTGAAAGTGTAAATAAGGCCTAAAATGTATAATAGGTAATGTGAAATAGGAAGAAAAGGGGCAAAGGGGAAGGAAGTGGGAGGGCTAGGGGAAAGGAAAGAAGGGTATGGAATTAGTATGAGAAAATGGAAAAATAGGAGCAAAATCTTTGTAAATAGGGAGGAATGGAGGGGTTGAAGGGAGGGCTGGGCAAGGGTGAAAAATAAGAACCAAGAGAGATTAGGTAAAGGTGCAAATTTCCAATGAATGTCATTACATTGTATACCTAAAATGTACCAATGATTAGAATGAATAATCGATAATGTAAAATAGGAAGAAAAGGTCCAAAGGGGTAGGGGTAGTGGGAGGGGCAGGGGAAAGGAAAGAAGGGAAAGGAAAAATGATGAGAAATGGAAAAATGGAAATAAAGTCTTTGTAAATAGGGAAGTGTGGAGGGAGTGAAGGAAGGACTAGAAATGGGGAAAAAATAAGAACCAAGATGCATTGTGTAAAGGTACAATTCCCAATGAGAAATGTAATTGTGTTGTATACCTACAATGTACCAATAAAAGAATTTAAAAATAAATATTGCTAGGGGAAAGTTGCTAGTCTGAAAAGGCAACATGTTGCATAATTCAAACTCTATGACTTCCCATAAAATGAAAAATGTCGGAGTTAAAAATATCAGTGGTTGTCAGGAGTTGGAGCACAAGGATGAAGAGGTGAAAGATGGTGTAATTTAGTGCAGTGAAACTTTTATATTTATCACTGTAGTAGTGAATACATGGGACAGTATGCATTCGGCAAAACCCATAGAAGAGCACAACACAGAGTGAACCCTAATGTAAACTATGGACATTAGTCAATAATAATATTAGCACTAATAATAATATTAATAATAACAATATTGGTTCATCAATTTTAACAAACGTTCTAGAACAATACACTGATATTAACAACGGGGGAAACCAGGGGAAGAAAGACAGTGAATAGAGCTCCATAGATTTTATTCAAGTTTTCTGTAAACCTGTAAGTCTCTAAAAAACAGTTTTGTTTTTAAGAATTCCTTAAAATATGTTGGTACAGGAAGAAGACTGATGTCCAGCTGACAAAATCTACCCCAATTTTAGAACATACTAAATTCGCTGCATTGGTTGTCCGCTGATGTCTGAATCCCAGTGAATAGATGCTGTTGGCTTTAAATCACGAATAAAGAACAAAGGGAAACGATTCTAATATAAATTTCCATTTTTTTCTATTCATCGAACACAGCATGCTCATGCCTTTAAGTCGTGGACAGATGGCGCAGTGACAGGCGTTGGGGATTCATAGGCACAGGACTGAATCTCATTACACTCTAACAAGAAGATCATAATGGAGACAATCAAATCCAAGCCTGGCTAATCATATGCAAGCAACACTGATTTCTTTTTTTATCTAAGGGCAGGAGCATTTTCATGCAATCTAAGAAATCTGATGATGGATGATACTTTCGTTATCTTTTCTTTCCTTGGCAATTTAAGTAAACCAATGTGATTTCAAAACTAATTTCCAATTACACTACAGATATTTTGTTATTGTGCTTTCTCACAATATTACTGTAGAGTAGCCATGTCTTTTGCTTGGTTAATATTCTTATTATCTTTCTGGAAGTCCTTTAAAATGTTTATACCACTTTCTGCCCCTTAAGATGTGTGGGATCAATAAAAAAAGGAGTCAGCCTGAACCCCAGATCCATCATTAACAAGCTCACAAAATTTCAATATTTTGCCAATATGCAGCCCTCTATTTTAGCTTATCTCTTAGACTTCATTTCTAAATGCATTAAACACTAGCAAACTCACATTTTTTGGTAGAATTCATTAAATTATAAGGATGCATCCATGCAAGACCTTTTTGGGAGAAGTAGTGAAGTATTTGTGTTTTTTTCCCCCAAATTATTAAAATTTTCAGAAATCTATGCCTATTTAAAAATTATCTCTTTGGGGCTTGTAACCATGCTGGGACAGATGAGACTTTAAGAAACTCTTTCATCCTTTAAAAATAAAAAAGCAAGCTTCATAATGTGAAAATGCTAACAGTCCATGGTACGTGGGAAAGAAAATGACAAAATGACCCACAAGGATGCTAACGGGGTAATGAATGGCTTTCAGTTAACTATGACTGGAGCAGAAGGGCAGGGGCTGAAGGGGCAGGGGGCCTGGTGGGCCTTGAAATCGGAGGCTCCTGCTAAGCACAGTGTGTTCAGTGGGGTTCAGTGAGAAAGGATAGCAGCTAGGCTATGCAGGAGCCTAACCCAAAAGTCTCTTGAAAGAAACTCATAGAAATGGCGGGTAGAGTGACACAAACATCATTTCCGGTGAGTAGCTGAGGTACTGCGGAAGAAGAAAGTGCCTTTCTAGTAGAAATGAACCACGGAACTAAGAATGAGGAATGAGGTCCAACTTTCTTGGACAGGTGTCTGAAGGGGCAGTGACCAAACTGGTGTATTGGGCAGCCATGGCTTTGTGGAACCAAGAAGGGTAACAGGCCTGCAAGAAGCAAGTGATGACTAGGAAGCCATCCACTCTGTAGGAAGCAATTGTCCCACACACATTCAACCACAGGAGAGGACAAGGAGCAGTCTTTTCTATCCTTGGCTGGCTCAGAGGGAAAAATTATCCAGGAATTGTGAATGCCAGCTTTGTCCACTAATGTGGATTGGAGAGGGGAAATACAAATATCCTGGGTTTCAGAAATGGAGAACTGTAGAAATTTTCTTAAAACTGTTTATTAGGCCCATGGAGAAAGTGTTGGCTTTTGGCACAACTGCCAAGAGTTCCCAGAGAGAACCCTGCTTACATGAGGCTCGCAACCCAGAAGTATAAAACGTGCAAGAGAACAGGCCTCAGTAATCAAGAGAGCACACAAAAAAGAGAAAGAGGAGAAGCCCAAGAATTTCCTATTTTATTATCATTCAATTGAAGCTGTAGAACAGATTCAAAATGATACAAGTTTGGAAAATGATGATTCACATTTAAGAAAATAGCACTATAACCAAATACAATAATATATGGTGACCTAGAAATTTAAAGAAAACATAGTTATTAGGATCTCAATGAATAGGTAAAACTGTAGATTAAATATAGCTGAAGAAAAAATTGGCAAGAAGGAATTTTGATTGTGACGTTTCTCAATTTTGATTGCATTTTAGAATCTCCTAGGAATTTTTATAAACCCCAGTGATCCAGACTACACAACAGACCAATTAGATCAAAATCTCAGAGGAAGAGATCTATACAGTAGAGTTTTATTTAAGGTTCTATGGTTGATTCCAACGTGTGGTTGTTTTAGCAACAGCTGCCTGACAATGGAGTGCAGGAAATCCAGTAATGGAAATAAATGAGCCAGAAAAAATCCAAAGCAAAATATATACAGAAACACTCTATCTTTTTAGTTCTATATTTATTGAATGACTTTTCTGTGCCAGTAACTCTGCCAGTCGTGGGAGATAAAAAAGATAAACGAGACACAAATACTAACAATTTCAACAGCATCTTTAAGCGGAATTACCAAAAAATCCAAACCTAGTAATGTGCTGCTTTTGTCAGCAAATTAGATGGTGGCTGAAAGTTAACTCTACAAAGGAGACCAGCAACATAATAAAGGTGTATTCAGAAATCTCAACTCACTAGGAATGCATGTGAAAGCACTGTGTATTTTTCCTGATAACCTCTCCCAAGTGTGATGTGCTGAAATCTCATGGAGCCTCACTTCCCCACAGTCTTTATTCCTTCTGCTGCGGAGGTCCCAACTGCAATTGAGTTCTCAGCTGTGGTCATTTCACCCAAGTCTTTGTGTCTTTTTTGTCTCCCCTTTCCTGAGGGTCACAAAAATCTCACCATCAATACTGAATTCAGCACTTTGCTCTAGCCTCCTCCTAATGGGCTGGAGGGAAAGTTTAGGGAGTGGTTGCCACTAGAGTCTAAACTGTAACCTTTAAAGAAATTACTAGGAAGGTGGATGAGTCCCAGTTATGAGGAGTCCATGATTTGAGAATGTGTTGTCCTTGGCTTTAGGCCACTGCCCCACTCTGAAACCTAGGAAACACCTCATCTCTGCCCGTGCATGCCAATGAGGCAAATGTACCTCACTGCCCGACCTTAAAAATAAATGAAGATGAATAAGTTATGCCTTTCCCACTTGCCAAATCCTTTCCCCACAGTTCATAGTTAAGAGTGCCTACTTTTAAAGAAAGCACTCTACTTGACTGTTAAATATCTTTCACTAATCTTGTAAAATTCTCGAAATGTTGAGAAATCCAAGCGTTCCAGAGTTATTTCTTGGAATGCATTTCACTGCAAAATTTATAACATTGATCTTCTTTAAAAACATCCAGAAAAGTTATATCAATATTTTCCAGCTCACTGGTTTCTTACGGTTTGTATTGATTAAATAATTCAAGTTGAAGATGATGTGACCAGACAAAGCACTTATTACAACCACAGAAGCCTCAATTCCAACCATTTTCTGCATTGTACTGCCCCCTAATGGTTTGTTTTATTATGCTGCACTAGGAAGATGAGCCTTTCATTTGCCATTGTCTGCCCTGTTACTTGAAAGAAAACAAAATAGTAAGAACAATAACTCAGACACTAGCACATGTCTGTCATTATACAACACTCTTCGTCCATCTTGATAAAACTCATAAAGTTATGTTTAAATAACAATAAAAGAAAAATAATAATTTTATCGGTCTTTTCTTAACTCTTTCATAAAGCTAAACCTATTTTAAAGACATTTTGATAAAAAATTAGAGAAGCAGAGGATTCTAGAGGAGCAGCTTCTTAAACTTGTCATTTTACATATGAGAAAACTGATGTCCAGAAGGGAAAACATGTTCTAAGCATTTGTTGGAGGTCCCAAAATTGGCTGCTGAATTCAAATAGAAACCACAGGCATCGTGACTCACAGCCAGGCGTTCTGCAGCTTGACTTTCTGCACTAAGAAAGCGGTCTCACTTATATATTGGAGGAAGTTTCAGGAAGCCGTGGAAATGATTGGCAAGAACAGATTAGCTCAAAGATAATTTTCTGGAATAAAAGTAAAGATCTTCTGAAACAAAATTATATGGATGAAGTGAAGTGCACTGTCTTGAAGGACACTGGTGGTGGGGGTCTGGGTCCCTCTGTACACAGTGCCAGCTGCAAGGTCCATGGGGAGGACCAGGACCCCTGGGATCCAGGGAAAGTTGGCCTCAAACTCAGAATCCTGCCACGGCCTTCTGAGTGGCTGGAAGGAAGATCCCACCATCCCAGCCTCTCCCGAATCTCTGAGTAGAGGACGGTCTTGGCTCCTCATGGGGCTGAGTCTGTGTCCTGCCTGGATGGAAGGGCCTGGCCCAGGTGGGAAGGAGCTGGGCCCTCTCACTGCCCGCACCTGAGGTGGCCAAAGGGAGGGAGTCTGGGAGAGAGCTGGACAGACCATCTTCCGTAGCCAGAGTCAGCGAGCTTTGAGATGTGGCTGTGGACTTCACCCAGGAGGAGTGGGCTTTGCTGAAGCCTTCCCAGAAGAATCTCTACAGAGCTGTGATGTGAGAGACCTTCGGGAACATGGCTTCTGTAGGTCAAAAATGCCAACACCAGACCATTGAGTACAAAAATCTCAATAAAAATCTAAGATGTCAAGAGCTACAGAGACTCTTTAAAAATAAAGAAAGATGACATGGAGAAATGTTCAGCAAGACTCCAGATCACGGAGTGAACAAGAAAACCTCTAAGGTGAAAGGAGTAAAAGGCATGCGTGTAGAGAAGTGGCCAGTGGTCTTTCATTGTTTCCAAGGAACATCATAATTAACCGTGGACACAGGTTGTCTGAGTATCAGGAATGTACAGGGAGGCCCCAGGAATGTAAAAAATGGGATAAAGCCTTTAAGTGGTCCTACGGCCTTTTAAATCATGAAAGGACTCACACTGGAGAGAAACCTTAAGCATGTATGCAGTGTGGGAAAACCTTCACCTGTTCCACCTACAATTGAAAGCCTGCCCAAATTTACACTGGAAAAAACCCCTGTCTATGCCACCAATATGGGAAATCCTGCTGGTGTTCCAGTTTCCTTGAAATACACAAAAGATTCCACACTAGAGAGAAACATTTTGTATGTAAGCACTGTGCAAAAGCCTTCACTTGTGCCAGTGCTCTTCGAATACAGAAAGGAAACCGCAATGGAGAGAAACCTTATGTGTGTGAGCTTTGTGGGAAGGCTTTCCGAGAGTACAGCAAAATGCTAAGACAGGAAAAACTCACAATGGGGACGGACACTGCATGTGAGGGATATGGGGCAGTCTTCAGGAGCTCTGGCTACTTGCAAAATCATAGAAGGACTAAAGAAGCCCTAAAGACAGAATGTGGAAGGCCTCTTATCCCAAAACCACCGTAGCTGACCTGAGAATGCCTAAAGGAGGGACCTCCTGTCAAGGTAGATTGCAGGAAAACTTCTATTACCTGGGTTCCATTCACAGGGTTGAAGCAACAGTATGGAGAAAAACGTTAGTAGAAGAGATGCACAAAACCCCTTAGTTGGCCCACATGTAGGAATCTACACCAGATCAAGACCCTGTGAATGAGAAAACTACAAGAAAGAGGTCAGTTGTCACAGTTTCAGTGTCCTGTAAAAATTCCTCTGTCTCAAAAACCTGTGAACATAAGTAATATAAAAAGCATAGCGCCTACCCGATCTGAAGGAAACCTAAAATTTATGTGATTTTTATACTCGTTGTTGGCTCTTGTTTTTGGGTGGAGGGTGTTTGATCCAATTGAGTAATAAAATTGTCATTATTCTTCTGAAAAAGGGAAGTCTTAGGGAATATAGACTCAAAATAGTGCTTCAGTTCAAAGTGAAGCATATTGCTGTCATGCAGCTTAATATAGATATAGATTTTATTAAGATGAAGAGATATATCATTGTTGCTGTATATTTCACTTCTGTGAATGAAAAATAAACAATAACCCCCAGGTATTACATAGGAAAAATTGAGCCTGCTGGGTTTTCTTTGTTCTTACCATCTGACTCAGCATGGAAAGAAAGGGAAAGAAACTGCCAAAAACAGTTTTTACTTTTTTTTCCTCTTCTACCTTTGTGTTCATTTCTATACCACAATTTCTCGATAGAAAAACCCTTTGGTTAGTTTCTTGAGGTTTGTAAATCAGTTATTTACTGTCAAATCATGTGTGAAATTGAAAGCTCGCAGTCATAATGTTATTGGAGTAGACGTTTTACTAGAATAATTGAGAAAATATTACTGCAGTTATACCTTTCTTTAGTCTGTTCATAAATATCCCAAATTTAGAAAGGATAAAGTTCTTGTAAATAATCAAAGATATAATTTTGGGAAATGATCTTATTAAAAATTCTGAGTATGAGCTTTTAGACAGATCAAGATTTCCTGCTTTTTATGTATGATAACTAAATTAGAAGACAGCAGATAAACTAATACAGGGCTACTCAGAATGTGGCTCTGGTCATAAAAGCAGGTATAAAAAACAAGAAGAAAGTCACCTAAAGGTGAAAAGAGACTTAAGTATCAGGATCCCTTGAGAACTGGCGGGTGATACAAATGTCCCAACCCCTTCATAGATCTGGGATCAGAACCCTCAAAGAGGACTCCAGAATCTGCGTTTAAACATGCAGGTCGTTCACTTGCCTGCTGAAGCAGCGATCCAGGACCGAGATAGACCTCCTTCCTTCCTGTCTGCAGATGGTTTATTCTGAAGAACACAAATCTTATTGCTGACACTAGCCGTGGTGGTTACCAATTTATTACCACTCAGCTAAAATTGCCCACCTGTGCACTATGCTGCAGTCATCAAAGTGGGCCCCGTGGATAGTTCTCAGGTTCCGGCAGCCACAATGTCTGTGAAGGGTACAGCTGTAATTCTGTTGTAGAAGGAGGGGGACAGTTTTCCTGGCTCCTCCCGTGAGGCTCCGCCACTGTTTCCTCCTGCTGCCTGCAGCGCAGGTTGGCCAGCAGCTTCCCTGGCATAGTAGGGTGGCACAGGTACCCCAGCCCTCCACAAACCAATGCCTAGACAAATAAACCCCAACTCTCCCTTACAAAGATAAGCACTATATCCTAAGCTAAGCTATGATATTAGTGTTCTGAAAGGTTTTTTTATTTGTATCCATTTGTGATTCATAGTCATTATATTCATCTTGGGAAGCTGGGGTATGTATCACATCTGGATCATTTTTACCTGCCCTTTCCCACGCCATCCCCCCTTCCTCCCACCCCAGATCCCCTCCAACTTCATACTCTACTTCCCTGTCTCCTACTACCTCTCTTTTATTTTCCTCCTGGAATTATGTGTATTTAAGGTCTTTCCCATTAGAGAGATCATTCAATATTTAATCTTCCGTGTCTGCCAATTATTAATTCTTCATGTTAAACTTTCCTTGTTAAAACTGTAGTTTCCGTCTCTCTGAGTGAGCCCTGAGTGATAATACACCTGCTTTTTCTATCAGATCCATACAGGACCAATTCACAGATAGTATCAAGATGCAACTTGGGGCCAGCCCCAAAACATTGAAACCACATCCTTAGTTAGGCAGATGAGCAATGCAATTGAGTTATTAAGACAAAACTGGCATAAGGCCATGACTCTCAGGCAGCTTTGTGCATCATTCAGACTGACCCAGGCAGAAGCCTTACCTGCTCCCCGAAGTAATAATATTCAGGTATTTGCTGCTTTATAGTTTTTTGAAAACATTTTCATGTATTACATCATGTAGAATATAATTATTTAGTAGAAATAAAGTTGACACAGTATTTGTAATAAAGCTTATGCCCTGCTTACAAAAACACCACCCAATTTTAGGGCAGTGTCAGGCACATCTCAGGAAGTCCTACTGCAGTTGCGCCCTGCAAACCAGGAATGTCATGACCCAGAAGTACTGCACACCTCGTATTGGTATTGTCCTTCCTAAGAACCCAGTCCACCACAGAAGCCTCGCTCCACAGGCACTCAGACACCCAACTCCTCAGCTAACCATTCTAGCTTTTATTGTGCGACTTTGAGAGGCAGCAGAGAGATATGTTTGTGATACATAATAATTACATTCCTCTTAGAGAATTGGTGCATATATGTATGACCTCTTAATCACTTTACTCCCACTTCCCGCTCCCTTTTTACTCAAATTCCCTTCCTATCTCCAAAAAGACAAACTCCCTTTTTCTTATCATCTCATCTTGATTTTGCTCTTTAAATCATTCATATTTTGCATTTCTTGTATTAGAGGAGCCATGCAATATTTAACCTTCTGTGTCTGACTTATTTCACGTAGCATTATGGTCTGAAGGTCTGTTCATTTTCCTACAAATGACTCAAGCTTGTCCTTCTTTGTGGCTGACTAGTACTCCGTTGTGGAAATATACCACATTTTTTACCCATTCATCTGCTGATGGGCAGATAGGCCACTTCTATGGTTTAGCTCTTAAGAGTTATGTTGCTAAAACATGGACATCCACATACTGTAATATGATGACTCTAACTCTCAGGAAGTTACCCAGAAGAGGTAAATGGGACAAGTGGAATTTCTAGTTTTAGTTTTTTGAGATACCTCCATACTAATTTCCATAGTGCTTGTACTAGTTTATACTTCCAACAAAAAATGCACAAGTTCCTTTTCCCCCACATTTGCTATTTTTTAAATGCTGATAACTATTGTTGGAGGAGTGAGATGTAATCTCAGTGGTGTTGTCTTGATTTGAAGTTCTCTAATAGCCAAAGATGCTAAACATCTTCTCTCATACTTGTTGGCCACGTGTACTTATTTTGAGAAGTGTCTACTCATTTCAATTGGCCATTGCGGGGTAGGGTCTAGTTTTCTTTTAGCTCACTAGTAAGTCTAGATATTAGTTCTCTGGAAGAAGAATGACTGACAAGATTTTTTCCATTTCTGTAAGTTGTCTCTTCACCATGCTAGTTGTTGTGCAAAAGAGTTTTATTTATTTATTTTTGCCTCTTTATGTCCTCTTCACATCATTGGGATTTTAGAGATTCGAGTTGTCTAGACTAGATAAAAAATGCTATTTTTGCCTTTTTATTCAGCTAAAGAGAAATCACACTGTTCCCTTTGGCCACTTTTCTGAGTCTCTGCTAATCTCAGGCCACTCCCCACTCCCCCGGAGAAGCAGGACTGAGGATGTGAGGCTGAGACCAGAAGAGAACTGGACAGTGCTGGTATTTAGAGCATCAGCGTAGCAATGTCTCCTCATTCCTTCCTCCCATAGAGAAGCCTTTTCCTAACAGAAATAATGAGCATGTGACATATGTCTCCTTCCTCATTCCAAGTTCATCAGGTGAAGTACTTCAGTATGTAACTTCCTGTAAATATGCCACATGCAATAAGGACACCCATTATATGGAATGACAAACATATTTTAGCATAACTCAGATATTAGATGGGACACAGTGCCACAAAAATTTACCCGTGGATGATCTGAAATCCAAATTAAACTGCGTATCTGCATTGCCCCCACCAGAGAATTCTTCTCATCCTTCATCCCCAGCAGCTGTGATACAAGTTTCCTGAGGGCCTGATCCTTCTTTTGCTGTTGTCACTTTGTCTTTCTTCTTTTTTTCCCCTGTGCCCTAAAAAAGTAGGAAATGGACAATCATTTCTAATCAGAAGATCTGGATTTCCCGCCACAGTGGCGCACGCTTCCTAGCCACAGGCCATTCATACAAAACGGTGAAGGGCAGAGATTTGGAGGGCAAGTTATTGCACCTACCTGCAGTCTGCCCCACCTCTCTCAGGCAGTCCTGCCCCTCTCCCTCTTCCTCCAGCTGGCTGGAATGATGGATTTCAAACTGAGTTTTACTCCAAATGCTCCCAGTTTCTAACTCTGTAAAGTAAAACTGACAACAGGCAGGCCCTGAAGGACTAGGAAGGAGTTGCAGGGATTTGCTCCTGTCCTGCACACCCCTGGGCTCTACCCCGATCCCTCTCCCTGCATCCGTCAGAGTAGCTGGCCCTCCCTCCTACAGAATGTGAGCTCACAGGGCAAAATAACTCAAGGACTGAACCACAACAGCCACCCCAAAGCCAGGCTGCATCTGGGCTGGGCATGACTGAATCTCCACCGCAGAATTATTGGAAGGTACATTCCAGGATTTTAAAACAGGCTTTGTAGACATTCTAGGATAGATAAGGATGGAAATCAACTATATGAAACAACAATGACAGGTTATCAAAAGGAGGGCAGTAGAGTCAATACTGCTTAAATGTATTCACAATCTCCAACACAAAAGGGTCCTAAACAGAGACTGCTGATCATATCTCAGTGGAAGGACCAGGTGAAGGACCTCTTTTAGAAATCAGTGGACTCTCAGGAGAAGTAGGTAAACAGAGTGGAGAAAAGAAGTTATCAGCATTCAGATAAAACAAGCCCCAAAAAGCAGAGAGAAAAAAGAAATGCACAGGGGAACTATTTGAATAAATAATAAATATGAATTCTCTAGAAACAAAGGCAGACTGAAAGATTGTCATTAAATTATAATAAAAATTATTTTCAAGCACAAGATTGGCAGGTTTGAGGAAAAGGCCTTCAATAAAAATAGTCTTGAAGCATAATAAGAGCGATGAAGCCAGGAAGTGGCTTTTGTCTGTGTGTGTGTGTGTGTGTGTGTGTGTGTGTGTGTGTAACAGACAAGTACAAAACAAAAGGAGATTATTATCCAAGGTCCACCACACTAGATTCCTGAAAAAGATTCTTGGGCAAGTTGGGAGCTGATGGGGCACTCAGCCTGTGCTCTCCTGGAACCACATTAGGCTTCCTCTAACCCCACTCCAACTTCAGTGGATGCTGGCCTGGGCCTGGAGGATGCTTGCTGTGGCTGGTGGCTGAAGCCTTGTGTTAACTTTCACACAAGAGGTTCTCCAGGGGGCTCTGGGGAGCCAGTACACTCCTTCTTCCATCTATGCTGCAGCATCACTCTGTCTCGGTGGCAATCATCCCAGATCACACAGGGGGTCCCACTGTCACCCCAAGGACAGTGGCAGCATCAGCCCGGCTCAGTGGGGGCGGAGTGAGTCTGGCTGTGCGCGAGGGCAGCGTCCCCCCTGTTGCTTTGCCATGAGGTGCAGAAGGCTTTGGAGCTGACCCTCTGCCTGTGGCCTGGGGTCTCTCTCTCTCTCTGTCTTTCAGCATTGGGGATTAAACCCAGCACTTTTGCACTGAGCTGCATCCTCAACCCTTTAATTTTTAATTTTGAGATAGGATCTAATGAAGGGCTAAATTTCCCAAGTTGGGATTAAACTTGTTTTATTTTTAATTTTATTTTATTGGTTCATGTTTTTAATACATGAGTTTACATTCATCTTAGGGTGTAGGTACAAGTACATAACATATCTTAATTCCTTTTATTCCCTTTCCCCTCCCCACCCTCCCCCCTCTATCTCTGTATCCTTTTTCCCCAGTTTCAGTATTACTGCTAGTATTATACTCATGACATATAATGTTTATAATCATTGTTGGTATTTGGTACATGAACACTACATCCTAAATCATTTTACTTCTCCTTCCCCTCCCCACTCCCTTTGCCTTCAGTCTCTTGGACCTCTTCCAGTTTGCTAAAGATCTATCTCCCTGTTTCCTTCTATCAAACTTTTACTTGTGATCCTCCTGTCTCAGCCTCCCAGAGTGTTAGGCTTACAGTTGTGTGTGGCCACACCTTTAGGCATTTGCTGATTCTTGGTTCTCAGGGTCATAAGTGAAATCCAGGGACTTCTGTTGGAGGAGCCCGTGGATGGGGATCCATGATGTGGATGAAGGAAGAGGCGTGTGTGTCCCTTGGTGGGGTCTCCTTGAAGTAGTGTCCATCTCTTACAGCAGGGGCCACCATCCTGGTTGTTCATCACATTTCCAGTGGGATTACCACGCACCATGACACTCACAAGGTACCGCTCTCTCGTTAAACCTCACAGCCACATTCTTAGGGATGGGTCTTGTCCTTTCCTCAGATGAAGTCCTCTTCTCTGAGACCAACAGGCTGGGAAGTGACCAAGCTGTGGTTTGAATCCAGGTCTGCCTGAGGCCAGGTCCCTGCAGGCTCAGTTTCATCTAGAAGACTGGGGTAGGTGACCGACTGCTTCACAGTAGTGGCTGTCAACCAGGGCAGATCTTTCCCCCCGGGGGCATATGGTAAGGATCAAGACATTTTTCATTGCCACAACTTGTGTGTGTGCATGGATGTGTGTCTGTGCATGGATATGTGTGTGGGGCTGATTGGGGGTTTACCGGTCGGCTGAGACCAGGGATGCTGCTAATCATTTTAAAAAGCCCAGGGCAGCCCGCTGACCCCACACAACAGAGTGCTACCATCCAGTCAAGCTTGGGAGTGTGGAGGTGTAGAATCTCTGCTGCAGAGGTCTGTCCTCCTTCTCTGCACATCCCCAGCCATCCGGGCCACTGTGCTCCCTCACTGCAAGGTGTTCAGTACTCAGTGCTCTTCAGCCATCCTCTACCTGTGCACAGCCCCCTACTAATCTGCCTTCCATCCAGCAAGCAAGCAACATGAGTTTTACAAAATGGAAAGTGTATCTTACCTTTCCCAGCTTAAAACACGGCAGGAGTCTCTTTTCCTTCGAAGTAAAAGGCTCTCTATCGTGGCTCAATGCCTAGCATCACAGGGTCTCTGTGGCTCTCCTGCTTACATCTCTCCTCACTGCCTTTGCTGTTTTCTGATTTAGCAAGGCTGCAGCCACCCCACCATGTCTTTTCACCCCTCTCCCTTTGATCAGGTGGTCTCTGCTCTCTGGTGCACTCTTCCCTCACTCCCAGAGGAATCCAACTCCCTGCTCTGCCTGGACCACTCCTGCTTGTTCCCCAGCGCAGGGGTTTGCAGGGGTTAAGGCCATTAACTCTGCTGTCAGTTCCACCACCAACAGGCTTGTTGAGCCCAGGCGAGGCACCTACTCTTTGTACCTTACTTTTTCCATCTGAAAAATGGGAATAGGAGAATGTGCTATGCTTATCAAGAGGCTTTTGCAAGGGTGCAGAGAGGTCAGGCATAGAGGTTGTGCTTCAGAACCAGTTCTCTGGGTATTCTAAGATCTAAGCAATAGTAGCAATTCATCGTTGTTAATATAGCTCCTATTAATTTTAAGTCTATGAATATATGCACTAAGGAGAGGTGGGCTTCAGGACTGTTCTGTGATTTGACACAAATGTTGCAAATCAGAAGCCTCCCCATTAAGGCAGGGACCTGGGAAGTAAGGGATGAAAAAGATAAATGGGCTTCGGTCTCCCTCTATTGGCAGAAAGGAGAAAGTGCTGGAGGAAGAAAGGAGCCGAGGTTCCAGCTCTCCAACACCTTGTTTGTTGGCGTCTTGGTGATATGCTGATTATACTTAGCTTGGGGAATTGGTGCCTCTGTGTATCACAGCCTGATCATTTTTACTTTCTCTCCCTCAACTGCCCTCTGTTTCCTCAGATCTCCTGCTCGAATCTCTCCAGAGCCTGCCTCTGTTGCTTAACACGTCTCTTTTTATTTTGCTGTTTAAATTATTTATTTTGGTTTAAACCACTAAACCCAAGGCTAAGTGGCTTACTTTTCCTGGGGCTCAATTTTCTCAACTAAGAGAGAAGTGAGCTCCAGGATATCAAAGTCTCTTGGTGCTAACATCGCCTGGTTCTGTCAGGATTAAATACAGAACACGCTCAGCAGGAAAGTATGGCTCATTGTTTTCCAAACACACCCCCAGCCATCACTTTTACTATCCAAATTCCCAGCCCTCAGACCTGTAGGCTCAAATCTCCAGGGATGGAGCTTGAGAATCTAGAATTTTAAACAGCATTGCCTGCGTTCTACTAACCGGCGGGTTTCAGAAATGGTGACTTACTTGGATGCACCAAGGGAACATATTTCAGATGACAGTGAATACCTAGCCTAGGCAGCACAAACTCTCCGCCTAACCTTCCTTTCTTCTCAGATTTTCACTCATTTCTTATTCCCACTTAGTACAAATAGGTACATAAATAAATAGATGTGTATGTGAGTGCACGCTCATACATACGTGCATCCTTGTTAAAAGGTATGTGGCCAGAATATGATAAAGTGAGATTGTGCAGGATTTTAGAAATTTGCTCTGATTCTACAGGGATTTCAGTGATAACTTTGTGGTGATATCGTCCTTCTCGGCAGCCTCTTTATGATGGGGAAAACATTATCACTCTTTCTACTTAAAATCTAAATTTTATATATTTCCACCATTTGTATGCTAGGAAATTCTGTCAGACAACTTTGTTCAATCGAATGTTTCCTGAGAAGTTTTGAGACCTTGTTTGCTTGGAGTTAACAGATTAATGGGCAGAGAGGAAGAAAGGGTAGGCATTGTCATTTCTTTACCTTAGACTTCTTTGGGCAATTTATTTAAATCCTCTAAGCCTAGGTTTTATCCAGAGTGAAAATGAAGACAAGAATCATTCCTCGATATCCCAAGGATTATTTGAGATGAAGATGTTTATTAGGTATGAACTCCTTTAGAGAATTCATTTCACGGCATTTTTTCAATTTGAAGAATATATTAATTTTGATTTGGATTTATAACCCATGGTTAAGGTTACGACATTCAGGATAAAAATGAATTTTCTGTGGCTTATTTCGTTTCTTACTCCTGATCTTCTACTGGGATTTAAATACATTAGAACCCTGTTTTGCAGTCTGACCACCAAGATTAGCAAAGATGGGACACCAGAGAATTCCTGCCCATTGTCTCAAGACAACAGTTTGTGGGCCTGGAAGGTCTCTTCCTGTCACACCACCTTCACAGTGGTCCCCTCCAGAAGGAGGACTCGGGAAGGCTTCGAAAGGCCCCTAATGGCCAGCCCTGGCCTTGGTGACCTTTCTTTTCCTGGGTCTTGTCGCTCAGGGGCAGGGCCAAAGATTAGGGTCTATTTTCCTGTGGAAACTGTCAGCCTGCCCTCCCAGACTGCTTCTGAGGAGCTCCTACCTTCTTTGAACCCCAAAGACAGGATCCCAAATTGCCTCTCCTTCCCTTTCTACACACTCACAGCGCTGTGTGGCCCAGAACAACCTCCACAAAAACCTGGGCAGGTCTCTAAGGAACAAAACATACTGCACTTAGTAAACAACTCCTGCAAAACATCCTAGGTGGAGACCAGCATAAAGGACAAAGCTGGGCATTAGTCTCCGGCAGGGAGGAGAGACAGATTCGTCTGCTGGAAAAAACAATCATACAAAACCAACAAGGTCAGCAAAGTACAGTTTAATGTCTATGGAGAGCTCCTTACGCCTGCCTTGGCCCGGAATTCCCTGTGGAGAGAGGGGTAGGAGACTGTTCCTTAGGATGTGATGACGCTTTTTCTATGGACCAAACCTTCCAGGGCCCTGCTGTAGCTGCACTGTGAAGTCTCTCTCCTTTGCTAGTCGAATCAGCATGCATCTGGTTTTGTTTCTCTTCCTCTGGTGCTTCAATTGGGTACTGCACACCTGATCCCTTACATACAACTTGTAATCAAAGAAACTAAAAATAGTGAAATGCTACCATCTCTGATATAATTCAGTTGTTTTATCTTCAGACACGAAAAAAGTTCATGTGACTCATTTAGGAGGTGGGTGTATCAAAATTGAACAGAGAATAAGAGTCTTGTAAAAAAGTCCTGTTGCACTCTCCGACTCATGTCTGACTTTGTTAATCATGTATTTTCTTTCATTTCAGCTAGATTTATCTCATTATTTTTTTCTCCCAAACTGGACCTTGACATTGTCAACACTCCTCTTCTGATTTTTAAGAATGTATCAATTAAAAGTTGTATCCTAATTTATCTGTGATTTCAGCTTTGCTGATCACCTTTGTTTCTTTATATCAACCATAGATGTGAACTTTATCCAAGTAGATATTTGGAGGGTTTTTTTGGTGGAGTCAGTAAATTATATGCTTTATGTATGTATTCACTATAACAAAAAATTCTACTTCAGTCTGGAAAATTTGGAGTTTTCAGACTTGTTTATTATTTACTATCTTCTATGAACTTCTTAAAGTAGTTTTTAATTTTTATTTTTACTTGTTTGCAGGACATAATGCTGACACTCCTCACGGGGAGTGGGGCCGTGTACACAGCACATCCTAATTCTTTGTTCACACCCCCAACTCCTGATCCCCTCTCCTTTTGCAAAAGTTCTATTTCCCTCTTTCCTCTTACCTATCTTTTATTTTGCTCTTTATTTATATTTTGGCTTTCTCATACAAGAGAGACCATGCAATACTTAAGATTGTATGTCTGAATTATTTTACTTACCATTATCTCAGAGTGAATCCATATTCCTAAAAATGATTCAAGTTTATCAGAAGTTGGGCATGGCGGTACATGCCTGTAGTTGCAGGCACTCAAGAGGCTGAAACAGGAGAATTGCTTGAGCCAGCCCAAGCAACAAAGCTAGACCCTGTCTCTTAAAAAAAATAGTGGATGATGGAAGTGGATTAATTAGATCAGCTTTATAAACTGTATAATACATATATTTCATGTTCCTTGATCAACTTGAGGTGAAATCTATGATTACTATTATTCTATTTTTGCTCCTTTATTTTCATGTATAATAAAGAAAGCATTATTCATTTGGAAAACATAAATATGGTAGTTACAGAGAAACAGAAAGAGTAAAACAAATTACTGATAGTACAGAAGTCAGCCATGAAGAAATTGGAGTGGCCAGTTTTTATTTCCTAATAGCAATGTGTCCACACACATTATGTATAAATCTCTGATAGCCAGTCTGATGATATACAATCTATATTTATTCTTAAAAGGAATTTGTGAACATTTAAGATTTTCCAATATTATTTCATTGATCAGTCAAATAACATGAATTATTTGTGGCTCCTTAAGTGTATGGAGAAGTTCCCTTCCAGTGCTGATTATCTTAAACTATGTAAGATATGCCATTTTCCCTACATCATTGATCCAATAGAATATAGTCATTTTAAAAAAATCTTTTCATTTTAATTGGTGAAAATTGTTCTCATTACTATTTTCATAGGCTTATGTTTGATTAACAGTAAGAGTTTTCATTTTTATTTATCGTGTATTCACTACTTTTCCTATTTGTAGAACCAATAGTTTCCCTGCCAATTTTTCTATTAGGAGAGTCTTGGTATTTATTGATTTATAGCTTCTGTTTATATTTAAAATATAGGGTGCCAAATAATAGAATGAACCTATAAAGCTGAAGCACAGAAATACAAACCAAAAAATGGACCAATACCTTAATAGCATGAGTGTTAAATGTGTGCCATTTGTTCCTTAATGTATCTCATAGACAGAAACCATGGGGCATAATGGATCTGAATAAGAAAAATAATGAGGTTCACTTTTTTCCTATTCCTTCTTCAGAAATATCAGTTATACATGTGCCACATTCCTGTTCTCTCTTGCAGTATCTGCTATTTCTTTCTTTTTGTTATTTTTCATTTCTTCATTCCTTGTGCTTTCAAAGACCTTGCCAACCTTATTCTTCTCATTGCTTGGACTTTCTGCAGTTGGTTCATCTCTGAAGTTTCTGGTTACATTATGGTACTTTTTATGTCCTAAGATTGTGTTCTTTCTTTTCTATAACCCACTTCTTCTTGTTTTGCTATCTTATTTTATTTTTTATGTATTGACAAAAAACATAGTATTTCTTTGAGCTGCAAAGAGTCTCTACCTAAAATGTTTAGACTTAAGCCTAAAAGTGTTTCTGCTTTCTTATAGCAATCTATGTTTGTTCTTCTATCTTTCTCATGCTATGTTTCTCTAATTTTTTATTAAAAAATATTTTGAAGTTCTTTTTTGCTGCTGTTGTCATTTAGTTTCAAATAAGGCTCCATCTTTGCCTGCAATTGGCAGAAATATAAAATGGTCCTGTTACTGCTTTGTGGATTCTTTTAGATCATCTTTTATAGCATAAGTTAAAGAATGAGATGACGCAAATTGATATTACTAGCCCATTATTCAAGTAGTCTAAGATGTATTGAAAGTGAGAAATGCATCTTTGTGCTGTTAATTCTCGGTACATAAACATCTGTGTAAGTAGCTAGTTTTTCAAGGTTTTGACTTTTGTTCAGACTCAGATTTTTCTCCAACAGCTGCTCTAGCTGTATCTGATATTCCAAGATTGTTGTTGCTACTACCTGAGTTGTCAGTGTCATGACTGGAGAAGTATCATTAAGTCTAAGAGATGAAGGACTCCCGAGCAATGTAAACCTATTACATTAGTGGAGAGCTGAATCTAGAAGTTAATTCCACAGTGATGACAATTAGTGAGTATACAGTCACCCTCTGACTTCTCACAGATGTATCTGCACTAGTTAAACCTTAGAAATGGGGAGCTCAAACTGGAATGGAGTCTCTTTTTGTCTGAGACATTCAGCCTTTTCAATTGCACTGACATTTTTGTTTATCCTCTGGTATCTTCATGCCTTTGCCTTATTCTGCAGTGTCTCTTCATTGGACTTAGTTGCTTTTCATGTGTGGTTATTACTTTCGATCTACTCACTCATATGAGAATGAAAGAGAAAAGCAAAGATATTGTATATTTGCCATTTTGTTACCATGTAGTGTGATATGAGTTTCCAGGAGCTTCGTTGGATGTTAGAACTTCCATTTCCAAGGGTCTAAATCTGAAGGCTTAATAACAGCCTTTAGGCCCAATTTGATGCATAAGAGGCCTTCATACCCCTAGGGAAAGTCTATTACTCTAAGAGATAGTCTCCTGGTCTGACTCTAGGGTCTTATGATGAGCCCAGGGAGCCACTTTGGTTCCATTATGAAGAGTTATAAAAGATAACCCTAGCGTGGCCAGCTATTGCCCTTAAAATGAACCTAAACAGCATTCTGGTCCCATTTACTGCAAGGTCAGGGATCTCCCTAGAGCTCTGTCCTCAGCCCGTGCCCCTCTCACCACCACTACACAACCACACTAGTTTCTTCCAGCCCTTTCTGACTTCACGGTCTTTGCATGCATGATCTTAATGGCCAAACACCAAAGAGTATCATAGGGAAAGAGATTTCCCTCACGCAGCCAGCTCCTCATTCTAGGTCACCTCTGAGATGTCATGCAATCAGAGAGGAGTCCCATGATCATTCTATCCATGTTGAAATTTTCATCCTGTTATTAACGACAAGAACTCATTTTTGCTGTATGATAGCTATCACAATTTTCCAGCACATGTATGTTCTGTTCCTGGAAATCAGTAATCTCCCTCCCTCCTTCTCCCCTGCCCCTTCTATCTTGCAATACAGGGCATTAAACTCCAGGGCCTTCACAGTGAGCCATGTCCTCAGCCCTTTAAGACAGGGTCTCTAAGTTACCCAGGTTGGGCTCAAACCTGTGATACTCCTGCCTCAGCCTCCCAGAGTGCTGGGCTTACAGGCCTGTGAGATCATATCTGGCTTCAGCTCTCTTGTCACATGAACTCTTGATCTCAAAACTCAGCACATAAATCGATTTGGAAAGCTGTTTAGATATATCTCTTACACCCAAACCTTCTCTTCTCACTATTCAAAAGTTAGAAACCAGTTAAATCCAGAGAAAATAATATTCCTCACTGAAAAGTGCATGCATAGAATAGGTTTGATAGTAAAGGATACTTGTGTTTATAGTTTTCCATACTCTTTTGTCTCTCCACTCTGAGGACAGAATCTCATACACTGACTCATGTGTACCCAGGGCATTGCAAAATAAACGTTCAAGTGCATGAGTAAATAAACACCCAGCACATACTCCCCCCACCACTTTTAGATTTTTGTATTTAACCAGCAAGCCATGGGTCCACTACCTCTTTTTCCATTTTCCTTAGCTGCCAGAGTGTTGGTTTGTTGACTTTAGTGCTGGCCACATTTAGTCACTGAATGGGTGCATCAAGATAGAGACAAATAGATGTGTGGATGGAGGTCAGGATACATGGTTTCGGAATAAATGTAATACACGTTTGTATGTAGTTATCCATTTTTATGATCAAGTCATCCAATGGTAGTGCAGACCAGGCTAAAAGTGGAGCCTGTTTTGTTTCCCTCAGAGTTTCATGCTTAGGCTTGTTTAAGAATATCTTTTTCATCCTACTTCATCCTCCATCAATATTTTAATTAATAGACTCTCCCTCTGGAATTAACATATGGTCTTCGTTCTCCTTATACAACTGTCACTATTTGATATTTTTTAAATTGTCTGGATGAACTAAAAAGGAAATTTGGCAGATACACATTTGGTGAATCTAATCTGCCATCCTGCCAGTCCCAGATCCTAGCTAGCATTGAGTTGGGCAGGAAGTGTTTTTCATTATGATCTTAGAAATGATTTAGCCTTTCTCATTATCCAATTGGACTTAATTTCCTAGATCAGATGTGCAAAATGAGGTGATATGATTCACTGCCAAGGGACACTGGCCAACCCCAGATCAGAATTTACTTTCTGTGCCATGGAGGTCAAAATGCAGATGGGGCTTCAACACAGCTGGGGAAAAGGGAGAGCAGGCCAGCTGGCTTGTCCAGAGAAGCCAGAAAGAGGCATATTGGACTCCTCTGTTGAAGTCTCTCTGAGTAGAGAGCCTTCGGGGATTTCCCTAGAAAATAGTGTTAGATGGAAAGAGGAGTCAAGACTGTTAGACACTGAGGAAGGCAAACAGAGTGTCACTGAAGAAAAGTCTGAGCCCCGGAGAAGGAGTCATTCAGGCAGAAAGACCAGAAAAAGTGTTCCTATGGGTAAATTTATTTTACGGAAGGGGTGAATGGAATTCACTAGATGCTTAGCAAACCCCAGTGGCAGTGAGATGAGGTAGATCTGTTAGGCTCTTAAGGGACCCGATGTGGGACAATGAGCTACATTATATAGGTTGGAAAAGTTTGGGGCTACTTGGGCTTCCAAGAAATATTCAACTCAGCTAGAGAGCAGAGTAATAAGATAGCCTCACACAATAACCAAGTTATGGAAGCCATCTAGGTGCCTATAACCGATGTGTGGATAAAGAAAATATACGTAATATATGTATATCACATTTTCTTTATGCATCTGTTGATGGGCACCTAGTAGGACACCAGATATTTATATTCAGCCCTTAAGAATAATGAAATCATGTCACGTGGAGGAAACTGGATGAAACTACAGAGCAGCATATTGAGTGCAATAATAAACGCAGAGGAAGACAAGTATTACAAGTTTTCTGTCATATGTGGAATCTAGGGGCAAAACATGAAAATGTTAGGGAAACTATTGAGATGAGGTAGGGGAACCAGGAGGAGGGAGGGGGTAAGGGAAGGCAGTGCATAAGGGGAGAAAAGATCAAAGTATAATATACATGCATGACTATGCTGCAACAAAACTCACTATTTGGTATAATTAATATGCATTAATACATTTTAAAAAACTAAAACTAGAGGACTTTAGAAGAGATGAAGAAAAGCAAAACATCTCAGATCAGTATTTACCTAAATAGAAGCAACTTTCAGAATTGATGGTTCCCAGAAAGGCAATCTAAGGTAGTCAAGCCTGCATCCAGAGTGTCCAAGGTTAGTTGTGTACGAGTTCCCCGGGGAGATTGTTTAGAAACAGAGATTTCTGGATTTCAGTCAGACTAACTGAAACTAAAATTGTGGGGTTTTGGCCTTGTTTTCCTTACCTTTTTTTTTTTAAAGCACAGGATGGTGAATATATTTGATAATACTTTATTGAATACTGAAAATTGATAAAAGAGATTTAAGGCATTATCTATGCATTTTAAAAAGATATCCATTGGTTCTCTTTTATAGCCACATATGAAGATCTCTGATATAAGACATAAGAATACACAAAAAGCATCTAAACTAGGAGGTCATGTTTTCTTGATGTATTTTAATAAAATTATGAAAACATCACCAGCATTATAACATTAAACTATAATCTTCTTGAGGTCAGAGATGGATGTACATTTGTTTTTTGTATTTTGTTCACCATTTTCAAACTTATCCTCTTATAGTGGTTTCACAATATGACTTTCCTTAGAAATTTATTATGGTGATTTAATCTCTGCAGACAATGTAATAAAATGGGCCAGACTTATTCTTTGTTGTTTCTAATTGTTGTACAATTAGAAAATGGACAAAATGTGTTAAAAACTGTTTCTGGATTTTGGAGAACAGGCATCTTTGCACTGTGCCCTGGGGAAAGGGCACAAAGGAGATTAGATGAGCTCTGTGGTTGCCATGGCTTCCTGTCTGCACCCACACTTTGGACCCTGAAACATGGGAGGGACTCCAAGTAGAGCATCCTTTTCATGTTGAGTTTAGGAAACAGACCTCAGCTTTTAGTGAAGTTGCAGTGATGAAAATTATGGCCAGAGATTAGGATAATAGAAGGGAACTGAATATAAATAAATACTTCCAGAAGAGTCAGTCCACAGAGTTCCCTCTGAGTCTTAAGCAAAATGTTGAGCCACCCATGCATAAGATGAAGTGTAATGAGCCTCGGCAAAAAAGGATCAAGAAGCTATCAGATGAAACAATTCCCAGAGTCAGATTGGGTAGATATATATTTGACCTCTAGCAAATCAAAGTGGATGGAACTTACAAATCACTGAGACATTGGTAGAGACCCTAGATAAGTCCTATCTTAGCAGTAGGGATAAAGTATCCCTGGATAAAAGTTTACTTTGCACCCAAACTGTAATAGACTAAACATGAGCCTTTGTAGGAAAATGAATGCACCTTGAAGATATGAATAAATCAGTGAATAAATCAGATGCACAAACTTAAATACTATATGGTCCTTTTATATGAGAATGCCAAAGTATAAATAAAGTAAAGAGCAAAGTAAAAGGAAACAGGGAGATAGATCTTTTGGAAATGGTAAGGAAAGAGATGGAAGGAAGGGGGTCCAGGACAGGAAGGGAAGCGGAAGTAGAAGTAAAATAGAACTAAGACGTGTTGTGTACATGTACCAAATACCCACAATGAAAGGAGCCCTTATGTATCACAAAATGTACTAATAAGTAAAAAATAAAATATCAAAGCAATTAAGTAACACAGTTTTCAGAAGAAAATATTCAGCCTCCTCCTAAAAATAAAAAGTCTACATACACAAGCACATGATATTGGAATGCTCAGAATGTAATAAAAAAATTACAAGACGTGGCAAAAAATAGGAAAATGTGAAACATAACTGGGAGAAAACTCAGACAATAAAAATGGGACAAAAGTGTAGAGATGATGAAACCAGCAGTCATAAACTTCAAAATAATTATTATTATCAATACTAAATATGATCAAAGAATAAAAGGAAAACATGAATGTAGCAATGAGAGAAATACTAAGAAACTAAATATAACTTCTGGAGGTGAAAATTACAGTATCTAAAATGAAAAACTCATATGCTGTTGAACAGAAAATTTGCACTACAGAAGAAAAGAGCAGTGAACCTGAATTCAGCAATACCCACTACCCAAACTAAAAATTTGCAGGAGAAAATAAAAACTGAACAAAATCCAAAGCCTAGAAAGAGCTTCTGGATGGTGGTTTGATCAGCATTATGGATCCTCATCTCAAAGAAACAATCAGAAGTGATAAAGATTGAAAGAAAAAAAAATCCACAAATGAGGCCACTGAAAATTGGCCTAAGTACACTCAGAACATGGGAAGGATTGAAGGATTTCTTTTGGGCAATCTAAATATCAATGAGAACAATTAGTCAGTGGCATTTGAACCAAGGCCACCTCTTGGTACTTCTTAAGTGTGACAGTGAGTGAGGTCAGGTCAAGAGCACAGGAATCCTCAAACCTCAGCAGCTAGTCTAGGACTATAGCTCTTGGAATAGTGTAATACTGACATAAGAATAGATACATGCATTGGTGGAATTCATTTGACAGTCCTCACTTGTGTGATCAGTTGATTTTGACAAGAGTGTTAACACAATTCAATGGAGCAAAAATTAGTCTTTACCCAAAATACTAGAAGACTGGATATCCACATAGTAAAGAACTTCCCTGAATCCCCCCCACCACCATACACAAAAATTACCTCAATATGGATCATAACCTAAATGTAAGGCATACACATTTAAAATTTCTAAAAATGATATAGGAATAAACCTTTACCTTGAGTTAGGCAATAGTTTGTTAGATAAACAACAGGACCACAAACGAAAAAAGGAATAGGCAAATTGGACTTTACAAAAACATTTAGGATACAGATGATACAATCAAGAAAATGAAAAGACAACCAGTATTTTCTAGTTTTCTTTTAAGGCTTTTCAATTTTCTAAAGAACTTTAGATATATCTCTAGTAATTTCCATTATTATTTAATTTTGCATTATACTTGATCAATCTATTCAGAGATTTTTGTACTTTTGAAGAAAATAATACTTTGTGGATTGTCCCAGTTAGTTTTTCTTAATTAATTTATGCTCTCTTTCCCTTTTGCATTTTCTTTCAATTTAATAATTTTGTTTTTATTGGTACTTATTTGCAGTACACAATGTTTACATTTTTCATGTCATGTACATGTATCTTTTACTTTTTCTTATTCTTTTCTCATTTCCTTCATAATCTGAATATCATAAACATGTAATTTTGACCTGAAAGGGCCATCTAAAAGCTTAAGCAACATTTTAAAGCCAGCATATTCAGAGACTTCATAATTTCAACTCTGGGATTTCAAGTAGTTACAGTATCTCTTGGATTTTTTCATGCTTACCTTACTTTTTGTGGAGATATGTACAAACCTTAAGGAAAACATCACAAGTATAATTTCCAAGTATGGCTAAAAATCAGCTGCTCTTCTGGGTTCCCATGTTAATTTTGTAATCAACAGAAAATGAAATATTACTCAAGTATTTTTCTTTTACATGCATCTTCTGCTACATAGGAATGCAAATATATAGATTTTTAACTTGTAAAATGTTATTTTGCAGGAAATGATGTGGTATATTGATCCAATAATTGAATAAGACGGTCTGGATGGGTATAAAATGTTCTTTTCAAAAAGTGTTTGGGATAGTTACAATGATCATTTTCTTACTTGGGGAAGCATCTCTTGAAATAGCTTAAAGTAAATTCTGATCCTTGAAGAGTATTATGATTTTCTGAATAATCCAAACATCATGTTTTGAAAATTGGCACGAAGGGGTCGTGTTTGGTCCAGTTGCCGGTGGAATGCAGGGAAGCAGGAGATGGAAGACTTGAATCTCCTTAGTGTCTGAATCCATTCCTGTGGAAAAGCTCACCAGGTACTGGGAGGTTGCTTCAAATTCCAAATATTTTGGAAAAGTTCAGCTGCCAGAGTAGAAACAGAACTGAGCTCATCCACAAGGCAGGGATAGCTAAGATTTATTCACGTAAACCTCAAATTTGCCAATACCTAAATGGTATACTGGCCCAAATTCCCATTCGCTAGCTGTTTAAACCCGAATCCTAGTGTTTCATCTTGCAGTGCTGGGACATGCAACAGGACTACTATCATGACTGTTACATGCTGAAACTCAGAAATTGTGTAGTCTGATTTCAAAAGTTGGAATTGCCTAAGAAAATAAAATATTACATGTGGAAACTTATGTAAACTGTGTGGTTTCTTAAAAAGATCACAGACTCAGGAGGCATCTGCATAACTGATACTTTTATCTCTGTCAAATTATGGCCTCCTGCGTTTCAATGGTTGCATCTCTAAAATGGACGTAACATTTGATAGATCGTTCTGTAAACTGCTTTGCCAATGTTCATTTAGAGAAGTAATTAATTCTCTAACTCACTTTATTCCCAAGCAGAATATGTTTTCACTGAGGCTGTCCTCAAGTTTCCAAGCCAGAATTGTGAAAAGACTTTCTTTTCCTATCCAGTTTCTCAATCAATCAACATCCACGCCAGACACTTCTGTTCTATTGTTCTGCCTCACCCTGTCTTGGACTATGTGTCCCTCTTAAAGTCCTTCCCATCATATAGAGGCCCTTATCACAGCATTTTTGCCTTCATAAGGAACTCTTTGGAACTGCCAATCAAGGACATTTAACTGGCTAGATATAATCAGAAGGTAAGACAGACACTCTGCTCTTTCACATACATTTCTGCTTGCCCCTTCCTGTACCATTCTTCTGAAATGCTACACTTGTGCTCAGTTTCCTGTTCACATAAAATGAAAACAGCACTTGTCCCACCTGTGCATGGAACTGATGGGCCAGTGAGGTCCTGCAAATACAAATACAAATACAAAGCCCTGCGTTGCTTCCCTTGCTTTGTATTATTCACCCATCAGACAGAATGTCCTCAAATTGCTTTCCTAATTGAAGGAGCTGTCCTAATTAGCAGCTCTGACATGATGATCACTCTAAGCCAAATACTTTAGATCACCTTCTGTAGCAGCTTTTGATTTTTAAGATATAGACTAATAAGTAGCACAAAATATAAAGATATTCTGAGAGATTATGATATATACAAATGACATACTCTTCTTTTAAGCATCCCATAACTTTTAACTTTAACAAATTACATTTTTAGAAAATTATGGAGAAGGTCAGATTTCAATGTTTTCTGCCATTGAAATATTCATTACCTAACTTAAAATTCAAAGTCCAATCTTGAAACTGTGGGTTATCGTCTGTGAAAAGGACTAGGAATACTGTGCTTTTAACCTTGATGCTATCTTTCAAAGGTCAGCGGACTGGGTAAACATGTCATGCTTCATTACCATGAAGGAAGTTGATTCTATTCTATTTCAAGCGGTAATGAAGACTCCTTCATCAATTGTGCACATTGTGGCTTACAGCTTTGCTAAAGTATATACATGGGCACCAACTGGAATCTTATGAGAAATGCAGACTGTGAGGCACTTAGTGAGTGGAATTAGTGAGTCAGAACCTGCATTTTAACAAGAATTTGAAGACTGGTAAGCTCGTTAAAACCTGAGACCTACTGGCTTGGAGGACTTGTTTACCGGGGGAAAGTGCAAAAACTTCTCAGAAATTTGGTGGTAAAAAAGGGTACTTTGGGTTGTTGTTTTTGCTACCTTATGTCCACCATGAACTGTTTCTCCTCTGCAATGTGTGTCTGCTGTGCCATTCTACTTGGAGACCTATGACTGTGGGCTGAAACCTTTGCAAACTGTGAGCTAAATAAACCTTTCCCTACCTAACTTTCAATGTCAGGTATTTTGTCTCAGCAATGAGAAACATAATTAAGACAGAAGTTGGTACCAGAGAAATGGGGCTGTTGCTATGACATTACCTGGCTTTGTGGCTCAAAAGCCTTTGCAGCTGGCTTGTGGGAAGGGAGTGAGTTAGGAAAGGTTTGGAGATGCCAGCTGAAAAAGTAGAGCTGGAATACCTTAGGCTGAATTGTATGAGAGATTCTGATCAGAGCTCAGAAGACCAAAAAAACCAGTAAAGACCAGGCTCAGGAAATTTCTGCTGGGAAGAACTGCAATGGCTGTTGGACTCCAGATGATATATGTTATGCCTTGACAGAAAGTTTGTCTGCATTTTGCTCATGTCTAGAGAGTTTACCTGAACCTGAGAGTAAGGGTGGCAGACTAATTAATCTGGCAGAAGAAATTTCAAGGCAGTCTTATGTTGAGGTCATGGAATGGCTACTATTGGGAGCTTTTAACCAGATTTATGTTGAGAATCAAGAGCAAAGAGCACAGCAGAATGATTTAAAACATTTTGAATTTGACCAGAAAGGAAGCTCCAATAAAGTTGTGGACTGCAAAGATAGACCAGAGGAGATCTTAAATGCTGAGAAGGAACAGAATAAAAAAGATGGCCTGAGGGATTCACAAAAGCAGCAGGACTCCACCCCTTGCAGCTTCACAATTGCAAAAGTAGAAGATTTTGCTTTGAGAAGAGAGTCCCAGAGCACCATGTTGCAAAATGGCAGCAGCCTAGGGAAATTGCTCCTCAAGATTTGGTTCACAGGCACTCAACCCCTACAGCCAAGAAAGAAGGAAGCCTGGCTGCTGCTCCAGCTGGTGGCAGACCTTAGCATCATCCATGTGGTGCTGATTTTTGGCACATGTAGAATGCAAGAGTTGTAGGGTCAGGAAGGCTTCCATCTAGATTTCAGAAGAAGGCCTGGGAGGCCAGGCTGTGTGCCCCTGACAGGGCAGTGGGTGAAGCTGTGAGTGTGAAACCAAAGGTAAAATGGAGACTCTAGAAGTTTGGAGAAGCCAGGAAGGAGGATCATCTGAGGAAAACTGCAAGGAGAGAGCAGAGCCAGCCCAAGAGAGAAGCCATGGGAGCTACAACCAGAAGTGCCACAGGGGTGGAGCCACGCAAGCCCTTTGGAGTTCACATCTTGCCACAGATTGCCTCGGATGCTGCACATAGAAGTATAGGACTTAATGTTCACCCTGCTGGATTTTAGACTAGGCTTTGGTCCCATGTTTTTGTATCCCCCTATTTGTAACTGTTGGAATGGAAATGTCTACCTGGTGACATTGAATGTTGGAAGTATCTAACTTCCTTTTTATTTGTACAGGGACTTGCACCTTGGAGTTTGCCTTAACTCTCAGAGGAGACTTTGAACTTGGACTTTTCAGCAGTGCTGAAACTGTTAGGACTTTGACAACTCTCAGAGATGGACTAAATGGCTTTGCATAAAGGGATGTGCATGAGTCTTTGGGGTCCAGGGGCAGAATGTTATGGCTGTGTCTAGATGTTCCCCCAAGCCTTATGCTGTTTTAGATGGGGCTTTCTCAGAAGTGCCTGAACCTAGAGTGTGATGCTGGGATTAAGGGTGTGTGATAACTAAATCAGCCCACCGATTGGTTTGGCACCACCCTAATCCTAGTGGCCTGGATAGAGTAAAAAGCACAGAAAGACATTGTTAGGGTCCCTTGTTGCTTGGCTACTTTCTGCCCATTAACAAGGGTTTCAAATTCTGTTTGGAGAAGTTGCCAAGGAAGTGAGCTCATGTCTTGGGGTTCCATAACCTGAGTCTCCATGTAATAGAAAAGCCTATAGCCCTGTAGGGATAGAGACCCCTAGGCAGAGAGAGATGAGCCCTTCCCCAAAGGAGTTCAGGTAGCTGGCAGAACAGGGTTAACCATGCATAGAAAGCTGACAGTCTACTGAGGCTGCATCTCCTCTTCACCCTGTACCCTGCAAAGCTTAGTTTGCTAAGATCAAAAGGAAAAAGAACCTTGGCCCTAAGACATAAAGGGCCCCTGAAAAGACACTTCCCTGTTGTCCCAAGTAATGAGCTAAATTAATCATTAACCAATCAAGTAGGGGTGCCCTCAGCTCAGAGGCAGGATAGGGCCTAACTACTATAAAACCACCATCTTGAGCCCCCGTTCAATGGTGGCTCCATTTTGGTCACCCCTGCCTGTCTCTCTGTGAGAAGGCAGCTGTACCCTTGCATGCTTGCTGAATAAAAGTACAACTTTTCTTCTAAGCTTTTGGTCTCTATGAGATTCTTCCACAACCCTCTGCAACCTTGGGAGAGTCAGGCCCGGGACTGAGAGGATTCTCCCCCTGTGTCCCCCCATGACAGCCATTTTTTCTTCATACTAAATAAGTCAGTGGCCACTTATTTTGTTATTTTTATCTAAGTATCTATGAATATATTTTTCTATTTCTCATCTATCTGTTAGTTTTTCACTTTTGCATTACTGGGGCTTGTACTCTGCATCTCCTCAGTGAACTATATCCTCAGACATTTTACTCCAGATACCCACTAAGGGTCTCACTAACTCACCCAATTGGTCTGGCTGGACTCCACCATGTGATCTTCTTACTTCACCTGTCCAGAGTGCTGGGACTGCAGTCACGCACCATCCTGCCTGATTCAGTGTGCAACTACAGTGGTCTGCTGTGCCTTTATTGCAGAGATTTTCTTCACTTTTCCAATGGGCTTCCATTTTCATCAAGGAGCCTGAGAGATGCCCTCTTTCTGTTGCTCCCTTCTGCTCTATCTTCAGGAGCTCAGAACAATGTCCTTTATGACCCCCTGTGCCTCTGTGCTGTGGATCCCAATACTGTCTCAGAGCAGCCACCGGGGTGGGGGAGAGCAGTGCTGCTGGCGCCCACATAGCTCACCTCCTTGGCACTGGGGGGGGGCTCTACTCCTCCAGCTTTTTGCTGTTTTGCACTGTGAAGTGCATCTGAGGATTTTATGTGGCTATGCTGTCTCTGGGCCTGCTCTAGAAAGTTGTATAACAAATTTCTTCTATGTGAGGGTCAACCTGATTCCAGCAATGTTGAGCTATTGAAATCTTGATTTCAGGATCTGCAAAGAGGTGAACCTGAAGAAGATAGCTTGTACAAGACAGTCCCCTTTGGAACACCACTTGTTTACCCTTCATGACTGTGCGGCTGGCTGGGAGCAGGAGCATTTATCAGGAAGAGAGTATCAGCTCATGTGTTGCCAAAAAATTGTTAACTGCTTCCAGACATGGTGGAGGATGCTTGTAATCCCAGCACCAGGAGACTGAGGATACACATTTGAAGTCAGCCTCAGCTACATACTGTGTTCAAGGCCAGCCTGAACTACATAGCAAGATCCTGTGCATGGGGCTGGTGTGGCTTCCGCACCTCAATCACAGGGGCTCTCTGATGTCTAAGAGGAAGCAGCACAGCTCCTTGTCCTTCCCTCACTCCCAGATCCTGATGTCTTCACAGAAATCAGCATCCTGGTTTAATTATCACTGCATAAGGAAACATCTCAGAATATAAAGACTTCAAATATGTTCAATATTAGGGACCATGAGTCTGGTTGCAACGTGGCTTCTTCAGCTGACCCTGCCTGAATCATTCTTGGAGCAACATTCCATTAATGGACATTCTCAGTAGCATGCCTTGAAAGAACATCTATAAGACACTGATGGATACCATTGCTGCTGTGCATGATGAGAGACACAAATCTTCCTTGCTGAGATCAGAAATATGGCAAAGATTTCTCTTCTCACAATTTTTCTTCAATATCACAGTAGAAGTTGTAGCTGTGCCTCAGAGCTGAGCCCGGTGGCTGCTGGACGCCGGGGCCCAAGCGCCTGTGTGTGTGTGGTGGTAGGAGCACCATGGACTCCCGCTGCACCCACTGTGTTTGTCGGGGGGGCCGATACCTTCTGGTGCGTGGCTGGCATTTGTTGCCCCCTCTAGGCCATGACTCCAGTCCCTGAAGGTCAAGAACAAAAAGCTGGAGGAGGATGTAGAGCCCAGCAGCCCCAGTGGCAGTAAAGAAGTCACTGAGACAGAGGGTGCTGGATGAGCTCAAGTGCTACTACCATAGCTTCCATCTGCTGTGGGAAGTTTAAGGTTTTGGTAACTTGATAATTACTGCAGTACATTGGCTCATGGACTTAATTCTTTTCACAATTTTGGTTGTAAACCGAATTGGCTGTAAACTAAATCAAATTCAGTGGTTAGGTTCAATGTTGACCTTAAGTTTACATGTCTCTACATAATTAATTATTTTCTTCTATGTGATGCTTTCAGTCAAGTTGGAGGAGATAGCATTTATCCCTTAGAAAAATCTAGAAATATTTACTGTTCAATAGGGACTTGTCAAGGATATTTTCCTTAAATGGTTTAACTCCTCGAATATGGAGGGGCTTTTATTAATTTGAAAAACTTGTTTAAATATCTTTCTAGGAACTATTTCTTTAAAAATTATACTATGGTGATTGTTGTAGGACACATCTGTAATTCCAGCACTCAGAAACCTGAAGCAAATGGGTCATGAGTTTGAGGCCAGCCTGAGAAACAGTGAATTTCAGGCTGTCCTGGAATACACAGCGATAGCCTTCTCACAAAACTAAAAAGAGAAACAATTATATCCCAGGACTTCATTAGCCTGGTCTTCCTACAGTTGAGTGATACACCATATTAACAGAACCAAGGACATCTGAATGGATACAGAAAAATCATTTGACAAATTCCAACACTCATTCATGATGAAAAAAACTCTACAGAAAATTGGAATAGATGATCTTTATCTCAATCTAATAAAAGCCATCTATGAAAAATCAACAGCCAATGTTATACTAAATGGTCAAAATCTTCTTGGTCTTCACTCCAAAATCAAGAACAAGAGAAGCATGTCCACTATCACCACTTCTAATCAATATAGTTCTGGAAACATTAGCCAGAGTAATTAGACAAGAGAATGAAATAAAAGTAATAAAGATAGGAAAGGAGAAGGTAAATTACCATTATTTGTGGATGACTGAATACTCTACACTGAAGACCTCCAAAAATCCACCAAAAGACTTCTAGATTTAATAATCAAATTCAATAGCATGGTGAGATACAGAGACAACACTCAAAACTCAATAGCATTCCTTTACAAAAATAATAAACTCACTGAGAGAGAAATTAGGGGAATCACAATAGCATCAAAATGATAAGATACACCATCCGTCACACACACACCACTAACATTTACAAATATGATTATAAAGTTTAAATAAATTTAGGAGGTTGTAGGTAGCAGTAATTTTGACCCATCCCATAGACGGTTTAGAAATAAATCTTGCCTCAGCTGTTGCTGTCTTTTTCGTAAGTGTTCATTCATCAAGGTGCATCCTACCTCTGGGTAGAAGTTAAACTATTACTTCCCAGTTTTGCTACTAGGATAGTTCTCTCTTCCCTGCTTTATTTAGGGAAAACTTGGTGAAGAAACTAGTTCTGCTTTCCACATAAAGAAAACTTTCCAGCTCTTTTTCCTCATGACTCCTTCAAATTAAAGCCACTAGTTATTTTAGGAACTTTTTCATGGGCTCAGGTAGCAGGTGCCCTTTTAACATTTGTGGAATTAGTGTGTATATAAGCCATTCTTCCTGGAATCAAACAAATAGTCTTCATGGCACCTTTCAACCTTGATTCAGCAAGGACTTCACAGCACATGGGGATCAATTTACATTGTGTGATATATGGGCTGTAAATAAGTTGCCACATTTTCTGAGCTTTGCAACTTGATAAACTCTGAAGATTAGAAAAAGAAAAATTAGAAGGTTTTATAATAAAATTTTGTACAATCTCTTCAGAATTTTTTTGTTGTGAAAATTGTGTTAATGGCTTTAATGACATGTTGGAATTTTCTTAGGGTGATGAATCTATAAATTCGCATTATAACAAATGATTTACAAAATACATTAAAAATATTTTTATTGGAGAAAATACATGGAGTTGTTGCTATGTTCCATTTTGTAATAATAATACATAAAAACCACAACTACAATGCCCACCAGCTGCCTGTGGACATGCACAGATGCCTGCAGCAACAGAACCACCACCCCCACCTCTGGCCTCTTCATTGTGCAGCTAACTGTTTCCACACTACAGAGGCACAGAGGGACATAAAGGCCATTGTCCTGAGGTGCAGAAGTGAACAAGAGAGAGTGGGCCACTCTCAGGCTCCCTGATGAAAACTGAAGCCCACTGGAAAGGTGAAGAGAATCTCTGCAATAAAGGCACACCAGACCACTCTACTTGGTAAGTTGGAGGGATCATCACCTCTCATAAGAACCTGGACTATCTTCAGGGGAAGGGCAGCTGGAACCTGCAATAGAAACTTCCACAGTTCAACCCTGCAGGAGGTCAGGGAGCTCAACTTGGGACTTGCAGCCAGAAATCAGCCTGAATCTCATGAGTCTGTGACTGGCTTACTGGGACTCATTGACTTATAGCTGCACACTGCTGCCCACATTGTCTATTGTGACAGCAGAGACATACCCTGAAGGAGGCCCTTCATTTTTATCTTTTATTTGTTATTTTCAAAATTACCATTATTTTTTTGCTCTTATTTTTAATTTTTTTCTTATTTTTCTACTCTTTTAAAATTTTTCTCTTTTTTCTTTCTTTTCTCTTTTCTTTCTTTCTCTGTCTCTCCCTCACTCCCTTGGTGTCCCACATTGTTCTTCATCACCCTTTGTGTTCCTGTTCTGGCTCTAATTCATATTTCTTCTTTATTTTTCTTTTCTTCTTTTTCCTTCTCTCACCTGTGTCCTCTGGCCTCACTGTTAACCTTCCCCTATCCTTCTACCTACGTATCCCTCCCTCCCCAACTTCTCCTAACTCCCCTTTCTGAAGAGCAAAGTTGCTATATTGAAGAGTTTATTCACTATAAACATATGTTGGGTTGGTTCTTGATTTTGATTTAATTCACACAGTTAAAGGTGATAGATTAATAACTACCACAAATTGTCATTTTCTAAGAGGTACTTGATGTTATTGTGTTGCAGATTGTATCACTTGGGTGAAGGTGTTCTTATTGATCTAGTCACTGGTGCTTCCTGGTATAATGAAAATGAGATAGCCTCAGAGTCATTAGAGACTCAAAACCTAAAGACTAGCTATGTTTGGAAGACACCTCTGAGAAGCAATCATTTCATAAGGGTTCTAAATACATCAACAAAGATGCTTACAATTAGCAACTTCAAAATATCAACCCAGGATTTAAACCAAGGACAGTACCAAAAACAAAAATGAGAAGACATTTAAGTAAGGCAACTTGCACCCCACAAAAGGCAAATTCTGGGGTAAATGAGGTGGAAAAGTCCAATAATCAACCAACCTGGACACCCTGAACTGATAGCACAGGAAGTAACAAAACAGATGAATGAGGCTGTAGAAAAATTCAAAACAGAAATAATTTCCCAGATAACTACAGAGATGGTGAGCAGAGTGAAAGACATGATTAGAGGCTCTAGAATAGAAACAGATAAAAAAAACTAGATGAGCTCAGAAATATGCTGGAAGCCTTGAATGCCCAGCATAAGAAAGAAATGGAAACTATAATTGCCCAATATAAGAAAGAAATGGAATCTATGAAACAGATTCAAACAGATATTCAGGAGATTAAAAACTCCACTGAAAGCATACAGAAAAGATTAAGGGAATCTGAAGATAGAATATCAGATGTAGAAGGCAGGATTGCAGTGAAGGACCATGAAAACAGAGATTTCTTAAAAATAGTAAGGGACCACAGAAATCAATCCCGCAGCTGTTAGATGATGCAAAGAAGAACAACATAAGACTGATAGCAGTCCACGAACAAACAGGAGAAAGTACAATTGACATAAAAAAATCTGTTCACAGAAGTAATAATAGAAAACTTCCAAGACAGAGGTGGAGAATTGGACATTCAGATAAGTGAGGCATATAGAACTCCAACTAGCCATGATCAAAAATAAATCTAAGCCTAGACATAAAATAGTCAAGATCCCAGAAACTGAACAGAAGAACAAAATCCTACAGGCAGTTAGAGAAAAGAAACAAATCACCTACACAGGAAAAACCATCAGAATCACGGCAGATTTCTCAACACAAACCCTCAAATCAAGGAGAGCCTGGAGTGAAGTATTTCAAGTCCTAAAAGAAAATAACTTCCAACCTAGACTGTTGTATCCCGCAAAATTATCTTTCAAACTGGATGGGGAAATTAGATACTTCCACCACAAGGAACACCTGAGAAATTTCATGAACACCAAACCAGCACTCCAAACAATTCTAAGCAATATCCTAGAAAAAGACAATGAAGGTCGCAACTCCATGAGACCCAACAGAAGGAAGCCACCAGGCAAGGTAAGACACTAAAGGGAAAGGGGGGAAAATACGAAAAAAAAAGAGCCAACAACAGTAAAACATCATGACAAGGATGAGTCAATATCTATGAATTATAACTATCAATATTAATGGCCTCAATTCACCAATCAAAAGAAATAGAATGGATTAAGAAGCAAAATCCAGCAATATTCTGTATACAAGAAACGCACCTAACTCAAAAGGAAATTCATAGACTGAAAGTAAAAGGATGGAAAACAGTTCTCCATGCGACAGAAAACCGGAAAAAAACAGGGAGAGCAATCTTATTTGCAGGCAAAATAGATTTCAAACCAAAACTAAGAGAGACAAAGATGGTCACTACATCCTTGTGAAGGGAACAATCCAAGAGGAAGAGATGACAAACCTAAATATATATGCATGAAATATGAATGCCCCCAACTATACAAAACAAATATTAATGGACATGAAAAACCAAATAAGCACTAACACAATTGTAGTGCGGGACCTTAATACCCCATTATCACAAATAGACAGATCACCTAGAAAAAAAAATTAACAATGCAATTCTAGAACTGAACCAATGGAACTATTGAACAAATGGACTCATAGATGTTTACAGAGTGTCCCACCCCACAAAATCAGAATACACATTCTTTTCAGCTGCACACAGGTCATTCTCCAAAATAGACCACATGCTAGCGCATAGGACATGTCTAAGTAAATGTGAAAGAATTGAAGTTATCCCCTGTATATTATCAGCTCAATGAAATTGGAGGTCAATAACATAAGAAACCCCAAAACTCCCACAAACACATTGAAATTGAATAACACCCTCCTGAACAACCAATGGGTCACAGAGGAAATTAAAGAAGAAATTAGACAGTTTCTACAAGTAAATGATAATGCAAATACAACATTTAAGAATCTATGGGACACAATGAAAGAGTTCTACACGGGAAATTCATAGCAATGAATGCCCATATTAGGAAAACAGAGAACTCAGTTAATTAACCTAATGCAGAACTTCAAGCTTCTAGAAAAAGAAGAGCATAGCAAACCCAATGCTCATACAAGAAAGAAAATTATAAAGATCAGAGCAGAAATCAATGCAATGGAAACAAAGAGAACAATACAAAAATTAATGAATCAAAGAGTTGGTTTTTCAAAAGAATAAATAAAATGGATAAACCTTCAGCCAACCTTATCAAAAAAAAAAAAAGGAAAGAAAAGGCTCAAATCCATGCAGTTAAGAACAAAAAAGGTGAAGTCATGACAGACCCAGCAGAAATCCAGAGGATCATCAATACCGACTTTGAGAACCTGTACTCTAATAAAATGGAAAACACAGAAGAAATGGACAGATTTCTAGACACATATGAATTACCAAAGTTAAATGAAGAAGATATAGAAATTCTAAACTCCCCAATTACAATGAGTGAAATTGAACATGTAATAAAAAAATTTACCAACAAAGAAAAGCCCATGTCCTGATGGCTTCACTGCTGCATTCTACAAGACATTTAAAGAACAACTGTCACCATTACTCTTTAAACTCATCGAGGAAATTGAAAGGGAAGCAAGGCTTCCAAATTCATTCCTGGAAGCAAGTGTTACTCTGATTCCAAAACCAGGGAAAGACCCAATGCAAAAAGAGAACTACAGACCAATCTCCCTAATGAACATAGATGCAAAAATCCTCAAGAGGATACTGGCAAACAGAATACAGAGTGTCATCAAGAAGATCATACACCCTGACCAAATCGGATTTATCCCAGGGATGCAGGGATGGTTCAACATTCGTAAATCAATAAATGTAATACACTATATTAACAGAGTCAAGGACAAAAGCCATATGATCATCTCAATGGATGAAGAAAAGGCATTTGACAGAATCCAACACACATTCATAATAAAAATGCTACAGAAAATTAGAATAGACAGTCTTTATCTCAACTTGATTAAGGCTATTTATGAAAAACCAACAGCCAACATCATACTAAATGCTCAAAAACTGAAAAATTTCATGCTAAAATCAGCAGCAAGACAAGGACACCCACTATCACCACTACTGTTCAATATTGTTCTGGAAACATTAGCCACAGCAATTAGAAAAGAGAAAGAAATAAAAGGAATAAAGATAGAAAAGGAAGAAGTTAAACTGTCATTATTTGCTTATGATATGATACTTTACATAGAAGAACCAAAAAACTCAGTCAGAAGTATTCTAGACCTAATTGACAGATTCAGTAGAGTAGCTGGATATAAAGTCAACACTCAAAAAACAATAGCCTTCTTAAACACAGATCGCAGACTCACTGAGAAAGAAATTAGGGAAACAATTCCTTTTACAGTAGCATCCAAAAAAGTGAAATATCTAGGAATCAACCTAACAAAGGAAGCAAAAGACCTCTACACTGAAAACTACAGCACTCTGAAAAAGGTGATGAAGGAAGATATAAGAAAATGGAAAGACATCTCTTGTTCCTGGGTAGGAAGAATCAATATAGTGAAAATGGCCATACTTCCCAAACTACTATATAGATTTAATGCAATGTCGATTGAAATTCCAACAATATACTTCACAGAACTAGAGAAAACAATACAAAAATTCATTTGGAACCAGAAGAGACCTAGAATAGCTAAAGCAATTCTAGGCAACAGAGACATGGCTGGGGGTATCACAATCCCCAATTTGAAACTATACTACAAAGCTACTGTGATAAAACCAGCATGGTACTGGCAAAGAAACAGACCTGAGGATCAGTGGAATAGATTAGAAGATGCAGAAACAACTCCAGACATACTCATCCACCTCATCTTTGACAAAGGAGTCAACCACCCTCACTGGAGGAAAGGTAGCCCCTTTAATAAATGGTATTGGAAAAACTGGATATCAACCTGTCAAAGATTAACACTAGACCCATACCTATCACCATGCACTAAACTAAGTTTGAAGTGGATTAAAGATCTAAATATTAAGACAAACACTAAAATTGCTGGAAGATAAGTTAGGTAGAACTCTTGAAGACATTGGCATAGGAAAAGACTTTATGAACAGTAGCATGGGAACTAGCACAAAGAAACAACATCTGGGATCTCATTTTATTAAAAAGCTTGTGCACTGCAAGAGAAACAACCAACAGAGCTAAGAGACAACGTACAATGTGGGAAAAAATTTTTAGCAGCTGTACCTCAACAAAAGGCCTACTATCTAGAATATATAAAGAATTGAAAAAAATCAGACCCCCAAAATTCAAAGACCCAATTCAAAAATGGGCATCTGAAATGAACAGACATTTCTCAGACAAAGAAGTAAAAGTAGGCAATAAATATATGAAAATAATGTTTAACATCACTGGTCATTCGAGAGATGCAGATGAAAACAACACTGAGATTCCACCTCACCCCACAAAGAATGGCTGCTATCAAGAAATCAACCAATAACAAATGCTGGCAGGGGTGTGGGGAGAAAGGAACCCTTCTCCATTGTTGATGGGACTGCAGACTGGTGCAACCACTGTGGAAATTAGTATGGAGATAACTCAAAGAACTAGGGCTGAAGGTCCCATTTGACTCAGCTATTCCCCTACTGAGGACCTTCCCAAAAGAACTAAAAGAATCATACCACAATGATATATGTACACCCATGTTTATAGCGGCATAGTTTGTAATAGCTAAAGCCCAAGTGCCCATCAACTGGAAACTGGATAAAGAAGATGTGGGTTTTTTTTTTAATAAAATGGAGTACTACTCAGCCATAAAGAATGAGAAACTAGAGACATTTATAGCTAAGTGGATGCACATTGAGGCAATACTCTTAAGTGAAATACATAGGACACACGTGTAAATATCAAATAGTTTCTCTGGTGCGAGAAACTGAAAGTGTATATAAGGATTAAAATGATTAAAATGAATAATTGATAATTTGAAATAGGAAGAAAAGGTCCAAAGTGATAGGGGAAGTGGGAGGGGAAGGGGAAAGGAAAGAAGGGAAAGGAAAAATTATGAGAAAATGAAAAAATGGAAACAGTGTATTTATAAATAGGAAAGGGTGGAGGAGGTGAAGGGAGGACAGAGAATGGGGAAAAAATAAAAACCAAGATGCATCATGGACAGGTACAAGATGCCAATGATAAATGTGAATGTATTGTATACCTAAACTGTACCAATAAAAGAATTTTTAAAAATAAATAAATAATTCAACTTTGCTCCTATTTTGCAAATTAAAAATAGCTTTTTAAAATTTTTTATATCATCCCTTGAGTTTAAATCATTAAATGTTAATCACTAAATCATTAAATGTTAATTTGAAATGATTATTTTTAGGACACATCGATTCTGTACATTTTCATTTGGCTGCAAATTAAATAAATGATCATTTGGCCTTTTGTTCTATGTTTTAGTCTTAAAGAGTCATATAAATTGTAAAAGCTACCTTCAGTTCTGTCATACTGTTAATTCAAATTGCATATGGTAATTTAATTTTGTCACTTTATTTATTTCCAATTTTTCAAATTTTTTCTTTTAAGCAAGTTATTCACAGTATGGTTTCTGTGCTCTCTGCTATTTCTACTATTTGAATATGATCCAATGCTTTTCTCCTTAAACACATAATATTACTCTCTTCCTCTTTAGGCTTCATTATTTTGAAGATGAGAATTTGTATAGAAACATGCTGGGATTCTTTTTCAGTTAAAATAACATGATTTAACTAAAACCTTTGTATCTCTCTGTATTTTCTTGAGTAGACTAAATATAAAACATAAATCTTCCTTAATCTTCCTTATTCGTGTTTCTTGGACTCCAGGGTTTTCTTTTCTTTTCTTTCCTTTTTTTGGTACCAGGGATTAAACTCGGGACCTTGCAAGGCAGGTGGCAGTGGAACCACTGAGATAAATCCCTGGCCCACGCCAGGGTTTTCTTCATGCCTGGTTTCTATATAACGGTTCCACAGCTATTCACACTACAGATTTCCACATCTTTAACAGTCACTGCTTTCAGAGAAGATGGATTTTTTTCTATGTTGTGTCAAGTGGAGAGAGATTGCTGATTATGTACTTAAGAAGGTAATGTCAAGTAAATATCAGTCTCTTTTTCCGTCATTTAGAGCACTGTTCTCTTTTTCTTTTTCTTTTTTTTTTAAATCGGGAATCATTTGCAGGTACTCAATGTTAATAAGTAATGTGTGGATGGAAGCCAAAGTCACTTATGAGATGAAGACAGAAGAGAAGCCAGCAATAAGATTTGGCAACAGAAGTTACAAACAGAAGAATCTCATCCTTAATGAACCTCTCTGCCTGCTGACTGGCATTATGTTCACACATCTTTCTTCAATTTTCTTTTCTAATTCAAGTTCTCAAAAACATTTCCATTGAGTATTGCCTTTATAATTATTTTTTAAATGTATTACTTCCCCAAATTCTGCTAATAATAGGCAACTGCTCAACTGGCATGAAAACCCTGGTACCTTTGTAATGTTTTTCTGTTTATGAATGTTCCTTACAGGATAAAGAAAATAGATATATTTACAAATAAAATTAAGAAAATTAATGACTCGCTGCTATGATTTGAAATGTCCCCCAGATTTCTTGTGTTGGGAACAAAGGTCATGTTTTAGAAACAATCACTCTTTCTAGTGAAGATGAACAAATGTATTTGTTAATGTTATTTGAAGGCAGGACCCTGAAGTTCATCTCATGAATGGATTATTCCATTCATGAACAAATGAATTAATATCTTCACAAGTTATTTTAGGCGTGGCTTTGTTATAAAAGTGAGCTCTTTATGGCAGACTTGTTCACTTCTAGCCTATGACAAACTCTACCATGTTATGATACAGTAAGAAGTCCCTCAACAGAAGCTAAGAAGATGCTGGTACCATGCTCTTGGGCTTCTCAGCCTCTGGAACCATAAGCCAAATAAATTTCTGCTCTTTTTAATTTACCCAGTCTGTGGTATTCAGCTATAATGACAGAAAATGGATTAAGACATTTACACATGACCCTTCATCCTACTTGTCTGTTTAAATGGCTTAACTCTTGTTATGTACCTTTTTCAGATTTTGACAAAGTACAAGGCACTGAGTTTCATAGGCACTCAAGAAATCCTTCCTATCAAACGTGTGAACATTTAGCAGCACTGTTGATATTGTTTAGGGTAACTACTGAAGCCAAGGTGATGTGAATTTCATTGGTAAATTATCGCGTTGGTTAATGTTGTCTTTGGCTCCTTCCTTTGTCTGGTTCTAATGGTCTCTCTTAAATCTTGGCATGGTCTGTCTACTAATAACTGGTATACTGATGTAAACTTGGAGTTCAACACCTGTTCCTTTTAACCAAAACTAAAAATAAATCTATAAAATTCTCAGAATTCCTTATTTCTGCTAGAAAAATACATCTGTTCACATTAATTAACACCAAAGATGGAGAGACTGAAAACTGATTTAACATTAGAAACACATTTTTGTTTTCAAGTTTGTTAAATGGATTACACTTCCTAGAGAATAGTTGTGACAAAAAATTTTGTTGTTGGCTTTATATTTGGTACATATAATACTCTCATTGTACGAGGTACTCAAATATCTGACATGATCATAACTTCCATATATCTCTAAAAGATTAAAGAAATATGTAAAAGTGTGTAACATGTTAAAATACAAATAATTTCAAAACATTATTTCTTAAAACACAGCATATATTAGAAGTTATATTTATAAATACAGTATGTTATTTTGAAAAAACAAATCCATCTTTATCTGAAAGAAAGTTTCAACAAAAAAAGATATGTCTTAGCATTTAATAAAATACTAACCTCAAATAATATTTTTCATGCTTTCAATAATTTTCACAAATCATAGGTAAATACATCAACAATTAAGGCTCAAAATTAGTTTATATATTAGTAAAGATTATTTTTATTATAAATTTGAAAGTTTTTTGAATACTTGTACAGTGTACTTAGCAATAGTTTCCTGGACTCTCTGTCATTTATAACAAAGACTTTACACATTTAACTCACTTGGCCTTTGAAAACTTAAGTGCTGGAGGCTGCTTTATGATTATCAAGGATTTACTCTGAGTAAAGCTGTTTGGACAGGGTCATGGGCTTAATCCTTCTGTCTTCAGCATCTGCAATAGAGTCCTCTACCTGTACTGAAGGCCTTCAGCATTCAAATATTCATGTTTAAAATGTTTAATGTCAAAAGGCATTATGAAATGAGTGCATTACAGGAGAGAAAGGAGTTCATTTTTGTGTTATCCTCTGGGTGTAGACCTTGATGACCTTCTTTGCTTATTAAATGAGGTAACTCATTCAGTTGCCCATAGTTCAAGCTTGATGTGTTAATTCTAGTCATCCACTAACAAATTGTCAAAGATACACAATGTTGGAATTAACTAAAGCAATAAGTACAGAGCTTACTCATTTAGTATTACTGCAACAGGAAATGTTTTAATACAGAGCTTATGTTAAAAATAAAGGCACTGGGAGATGTGAATGAGAATAGTCCAATGTGACTAAGCCACCTCATTTTGTTCAATGGTATTTATGGGAAGGAGAAACAAATTTCTGTCTTCATGGCAGGATGCACTAGTGACAGTTTGAGGAAGGTATCCATTGATATTAGGTCCTCATCCTTTCATAGGGACTTGCAGCAAGTAACATTTAAGCAAGTCAACTTTCTAAATGTCTACCTTACAAAGAGATGGGTCTCAGCTCCTTGAGGAAACAATTTCAAAGACATATTTGCATACCAAAGAGCAGTGAAAGGATTGATTATTGCATGATTTTTCAAGCAACTGCTCTAACAGGAGGTTCAGGGGCTTAACTACCTATTACCAGGTTTTGATTGGAACAAAAAATCTGTTTTCCTGTCACCATTAAACTTTCTCAGGCAATTTAAGGGGGACTGAAATCATGCTAGGGAAACAGATATGAACTGCTAACCTTTAGTCAAATCTCTGAGTGAGGTATTTGGATAGACTCAACAACATACAATGAACATTCAGCAGTTCTCAATATTATTAGCATTTGTCAGTTTTCCCTTTCATTATATTTTATTTGAGTTATGAATATCAATTTTAGTTATGGTTCATGACTAACCAACAAGAAGTGAAAATAAAAGTGCATGAAATATAAGATAATATATTTTTAATACATATAAAACCAAATCTAATAATCCCATCCCACGCATCTTTTATTCTGGTTACTTACTTTAAATTTGTTTAACTATTACATTAAAATATTATTTTATCCTACCACAAGGTTTCTTTGTGTTCTTTAAGAAAATAGTCTCATATAGTGCAGGGGCCAAATGGTGACCAAGAACAGCCCTGGATCCTAACCTTAGCTAACGCTCACCCAGTGTGTAAACTGGGGAAACATTCTTAGCATTTATTCTCTTGTGTCTGATATAACAAATGAAGAGTTTTTGATTAAATGATTCCTGAAAACAATCTTGTCCTCTAAAACTCTCTAAATTTGTGAGCCTAATTTAATAACTATATCAATTCTATCTCCACACTTGATCTCGGCCAAAAGGCCGAGAAGCGATCAATTCTATCTCTATAGCATAAAGTACACTAAGAGCTGCATAGAATGCCAGAAAATGCCACATTTTTCTAAGCGTTAAGATGTAAGTGAAACATAATAACACAATGGAGATGGTGACTCCAGGAAGCTAGGCATAGGAGAAGATATTTTTTATTTCATAATAATTGAGATCAGCCACAAGGCTACACTAAATTCATGATCTTATTTGGAATATTTTATTCTGCACTCTCATAATTTACTTTCAAGCCACATGTTCACAAATGGAGGACATTTTTATTCATTTTCTCAGTTACTCAGCTGTTCATTTATTAATTTTTTATTCCACAGCCTCTTAGGACAATGTGAATAGCACCACAATATTTTACTAAATACTGATATAGAACTTCTCCATAATAATAGTACAGATATATTGTAACTCTAGATATTCACACCCACACATAAATAAAAGCAATTATAATGTAAAATTTACTTTATTCTGGTCCTTTTAAGAATTACTCAAATAAGAAAGTGGTTTTATGCTGTAATTTTTAGCATTTGTCTCATCAAGCAGGTATAATATTTAGTAGCAAGTTTTTCTGATTAAGTCATACATATTTATTACAGAGTATTAAGAACAAATGACAAATACATAATGTTAATATTTCCAATGAAAATATTAATAAAAAGAAATAGGGTGGTGTTAAATATTTAACTTTATATTATTTTCATTTCCAAAGTAATGTTTTGCACTTAGACACACAATCAGCAGAGGACTATTATATGTTGTCAGTCCAGGATCTGGAGCTGAGCCACCAAATGAATGATATTAAAAGAACAGCTGGCCCTCAAAGACACACAGTGCCTGTGACAATCCATGAAGTGTATGTATGCCCAGAGTTTTACACAGCTCTAATGATTTCATTTCTACTTACATGAATTTCTCAGCTGTGTTAGTTACTTTTCTCTCATTGCTGAGACCAAATACCAGACACCCAAAGTTAAAGGGGAAGGAGTTTATTTGGCTTACAGTTCATAGAGGTTTCAGTCCACAATCAGCCAACTCCAAGGCAGGGATGACAAACAGGTATGGCAGGGCAGAAACAACACGGGGCGCACAGGCAGCAAAGGTAACAAGAGAGTTAACAGGGTATCCCTGCCCCTTTTATCTTAATTCAGACTACTTAGGGTGGGCAGCACTCACACTCTTAATCCTAGTGCCCTCGAGCCTAGCAAAGCATCATGAATCAATTCCAGCTTCACACATTCTGAATCAAGCCTATGACTACATGAGGCTTGGGGGTGGGCATCTAGACCCAAACAGTAACATCAGTCTATCTCTTTTCTGACTTCTATGTCTCTACAATTAAGCCCTGCAAGTTATAATTCTCTCTCTTCGATCTTTTGCTCATCTTAGCCATTTATTTAGGTTTGATATCACTTGTCAGTTACTGTCCAGCTTTGCCTGAATCAACAGTGCTGTTCTTTCTATAAACTAAATCTTCTTTTGTATGATTCTCAGACCTGGACCATGGATAAGAGTTTCTGGTAAATGCTGTATTTTTAAAGGGTCTGATGATGAACCTCTAATTTATTGAGGAAAATGAAGTCATAGGACAAAAAATAACAAAGATCCTTTTACTTCCTTGGACAACTTGTAATTTCACCTGCAATGGAGTTCAAAGAGCTTTAGATAACTGTTGAAAGTGAGAAATATGAGATACTTTTTCACATCTTCTTAATAAAAGTTGGGAGACAATGGAGGGTAAAATCTGTCTGTAACAGTTATTATTTAGAAGTGTTTAATAAGAACAAAGCACATTCTATTTTTTGAGATAAATTAAATATATTTAACTTCAGATGTACCCTGAAGTATCCAAGCCTCAGGGGGGAAATCAATCATGATATGTTATATATGAGGGGATAAAATGCCTTAAAATATTGAGACATGAAAGCTATTCAAAATAATAAAGAGGGACATGCTCTATATGTTTTATTTTCATTTAAAAATATTAGTGGCCCATAGTGAGTGAAACAACTGCCCCAAAAGACTCAATTTTCTTATAGGGATGGCAGTGTTGGGTCAGCATTGGAAGATCCACCCCAAAAGTCATCATTTCAACAGAGGAAAGGAAAAAGCCATATGATCCTGTCACTAGTTGGAGAAAAAGTATTGGACTAAATTCTACAGCTGTTTATGGTCAAAGCTATCAGGAGCCTAGAAGTAGAACAGAAACTTCTCAACAGATCAAAGACATGTACTCCATACTTCCAACAAAAACTCCTTCTATGAATGGAGACGATACAATGCTTTCTCCTTCAGGTGGGGAACAAGGGCAGATATGCTTACTCTTTATCTGTCCATTAAACTTTGAAACCTAGTCCCCACCAAAATAGTCTGGCAATAAAATGACACAACTAGGATAGGATTGGCAGGGCAGAAATAAAATCTTTATATGTAGATGAAATGATCATCTACAGAGAAAATACTAAGAAATCTCTAGGAGACCCTAGAACTTGTACTTGAATTTAGCAGGATTAGAAAACACAAGGTATATATAAAACTTCAGGTCTGTGTATACTTGCTATAAATGAAGAATTGGATATTGAAATTTAAAAGTTATGTAGGAGTACATTGTTAAACAAATTTCTATCTATGTTCATACTTTTTTCTTCTATTACCTTTATCCAGTTTTAGGATTAACACAATGTTGAGTTCCTAAAATTAGGGGAGAAGTGCTCCTTCTTTTTTCTGCTTTAATTGTTTGATAGAATTTATCAGTTAAAATGTTTATGAGCCTGCTGTTGTCATATAGGTGGGTTTTCAAGCTAGGAATATACTTTCTTTAATAGGTGCTATTCAAATTTTATATTTCCTCCAGAGTTAGTTTCATTAATTTGTCTTCCAAGGTACTTCTTAGAAGTTGTCAAATTTATTTCAAAAAAGATTTTTGTAATATGCTTTCTATATCCTTTTAAATTCTGTAAAATCTGTGGTAATGTCTCCTAGATCTTAATATTGTAATTTAAAAAAATGTATAACTGATATTGTATAACAGGAAGAAAAGGTCTAAAAGAGCAGGGTAATTGGGAGGGGTAGGGGAAGGGGAAAAAAGGGAAAGGAAAAAAATCTGAAAAGAGGAAAAAAAATGGAAACAAGGTCTTTGCAAATAGGGAAGGATGGAGGGGGTGAAGGGAGGGCAAGGGAAGGGGAAAAAATAAGAACCAAGAGACTCATGTAATGGTACAAGATCCCAATGATGAATGTAACTGTATTTTATACTGAAAATGTACCAATAAACTTAATGGGGAAAAAAAAGACTCAATTTTCTAATTATGTAAGACTCGATTTGCTAATTAAGAGTTTTATACATATTTACATGTGTACATAATTGTTTACATTAGAAATCAGATTTTTGCTTTAGCCTTTCTGCTATATGTGTCAACTTCATTTAAGACTATTGAACTAAGCAAAATCATCATCATCATCATCATCATCATCATCATCACCATCTGATCCCAACTCCACAGAAATAAAGATGGAAGGGTTTTCAAGAACTATGTAGGGGAGTTCAGAGCCCATAGGGGTTTGCTAACTATTCTCACTCAAAGGAAAAATAAAGTTTGTCTTCTTGAAAGGTGGGAGTTTTATAAACCCCCCCACCAAAATCAGGTGAATTTGGTACCAAAATTAGACTTCACTTTTCCACAGAAATTGGGATGTAGGGGTTCCCTTTACCTCTTTCTGGATGACTATATTTCAAAAGATTGATTTGTAGGCCCTTGAGAAAGACAGTCGTAATTTATAAAACTGGTAAGATTTTAAATGATTGACATATAAAGTACAAAAGAAACACAAAATTTTTAAAATAAGTGTTCTAAAAAATGGGAGGGCAGAGCCTAGGGCCAGGAAGAAGCCTACTGAACATTCAGCCACACTAAGATAAATGTTTAAGTCCTCTTGGCCATGTATTTGCACAGCAAAGTGTGAATTCTTTCAGGGCAGTAAGAACTGTGTGTACATAAGGTCAAAGGTCAGACCATTATTAAAAATAGGATTGTGACCCACAACCTCTGCATCAACTGGGTAAGAATTTGTCCAACAACTGCTACTTTTTAAATGTTTGCCCTCACTTACAACTTTTAAAGTAACTAGAGAAAACCAAATGCAGTATGTTCCTCCAACCAGTCACACAGAATTCCAGTAACTGAAAGCTATACACTTTTCGTACTCAGGGCCATTCTAACATTGAAAGCTCTGGCAACCTGTGTCCCAGTTACTAGCGACCTTGCTAGCCTGACATCATGGGGCGCAGTGTCTCTGCCCAGGGTGGTTCCCTAAGCATGTTATGACAGTACTCCAGGGAGGGCCGTCAGGACCACTCCAGTAATCACTCCCCTCTACCCACTTGAGTCTGGTCAATGTCCCAGGTCCAATCCTACTTCCAGTGTTACATGTAGCTTAATCAGAGTGAAGGCTGAACAAATGTACGTGTTGAAAGCTGCCACCTGAGGATGACTCGGCATTCTGTTAATCACTGCTGTCAGACTCCCCTAGAGACCCAGTGAGAGGCACCTGTTGGGTTGCCCTTCCCTAGTGGTCTGAAAGCCTGATTTGAGCAGTGTGCCTTTTGCTGTTCTTGTAGCTCCAGCATCACTTTTCTATTTGTGACACGTTTTTGTTTTCTACTGGCACAAATCTGCCCCAAAACATTCTTCCTGTTGTCTTCAATGAACGCAATTGCTTTTCTTTCACCATTTGGGTGTATGTTTGCAATTCTTTGCTCATCATATGCAAGAGCCTGGAATCAATTGGTTAGATCTATCCTACAATATGAGATGATCTTCATTTATTTACACATCTAAAACTCAGTATCAAGGACTGTGAGTGACTTGTAATACCAACTTAACCCATGATAAAGAGAATTAGTTTCTGTGGCAGTGACATGTTGTACCAGAAAAACAACACAGGGAAGATTAATGTACTTTAGCTAATCACTCAGCATAATCACTTAATTTTTTGTGACCTTAGACAACTTAGCATTGAGAGTAGGATCCAGACAAACAATAGGCAGCAAAGATGGGTCCTTGAGTAAACCAAAACAGGCCTCGGGAAGATTAAAACACAAAGGAAGGGAGACTTACTGGCTTTGCCCCTGTGAGGGCAGAGAAAGTCTGTTCTCCTAACGTAGAGACCTATCCGAAATTGTCAACCGCATTGTTTCAAAGATCAAGTGCCTGAGAAAACAGAGATAAGCCCGGGGAAGTTGGGACGTACAGGAAGTCAGCTCCTCCTGAGGAGAAGTGGCAATCAGATTGTTTCATTTTTGTGTGTCTACCAAAATGTTCCAACAAGATGCACATAAACTCTGGAATGTGGGCTCCTCCTCAGTGGCCTCCCTTGGAGTCCCTCTTGTATACCACGAATTTTTCTTTGTTCTTTCTAATACACTATACCCAGTTTGTTTCCCACTGCTATGTCTTTTGACTACACACTTCAGTGTCTTCAGGACAGGGGTCAGAAAAAAAGAAAGAGTTACGGCATGTTTGACACTGTATTCTGGTCTGGATGTTTGTGTCTCCAAAAGTTTATGGAAATATGTTGAAACATATTCACCAGTGTGGTAATATTTAGAAGTTGGGACTTTGGGATATAGTTAGGGCTAGTGTGAAGCCTTCTTTCCTTCAAAAGAAGAGGCCCCCTTGTTCTCCTTTGCCTCTTCTTGCCGTGTGAGCATACAAACAATGAAAACCCTTCTTTTGTGAACTAGAATAGGATAGGAGCCTTCATCAGACACTAAATTCTCTAGAACCTTGATTTTGGACCTTCTAGCATTCAAACCTTTGAATACATCTTTCCTATTATTTATATTGTGATAGCAGCTAGATTGAGGCACCCTCTAAACTATTTTGAGAGTAATAATTCAGTTCATGAGGTGAGTAATATGTTATTGTCTATGAATATTATTATTTTTTCTTTGTGTCAGATGCTTGGCTATTTCAGGCATTCACTTTCGTGTGGATTTAATGTCAAAGGGATAAAAATCAAGCTAAAAGTTTACTAAAAATAATTAGTAGGAAATTCTCCTTTTTTCTATATATAGTAACTGTGCCTCAAGGAGTTTAAATTCATGCACATCAGATGAGAAAATGCTTCAGGGAGAAATGGTCAAGAAAGAGGAACAGATAAAAACCACCCTCTGGACAGAATTGCTATGCAAATGGACCCAAAGTAGTGCAGAGAAGAATCCTGTGCAAGCACAGAAGCCTTTAGGCATTCTGCAACTAATTATCTTCAGCCAGGAATCCACTATGCACTTTTGTTTTGTTCAGTTTTTCTACCCTTTAAATTGTACTTTCCCTGATCTTGTAATCCATGATTGAGAAAACATACTGGTGAAAAGTTCAGAGTTTTGCTTCTATGTACCTGTTTTAACTTGCCCCAATTCTTCCTCACATCCCTTTCCCCAAATCTTGGATACCCTACTATAGAAAAGTATTTGTATTCTTTTTTCACCTTTAACCTTCTGGAATATTTTTGAAATAACAAAAGCACAATGCCAGCTTTTATGGGATATCTGAGGAGGGCCGAACACTTGTCAATCATTATCTCAGTTCTTGCTTCATAGCGTAGAGGCACCCTTAAGACTTGAGGGACAATGTGGCTCCCATGAGATGATTGTTCCTGCTGGGAAGCGGGGACTTCCTCTCTTCTGTGATGAGTAAACCCACCTGCTTGGAAGGAGGAGATATTACCATGAGGTGGTCTGTGAGTCTCTGCTGTTTTCTGGAATCTGAGGTGACTGGAAGTTTGGAGACATGCAGGCATCGGTCCATACATTCTGGAACTGGATATTGTACAGCCTGGAAATTGGATGTCTCTGTAAACCACGAAAATTAATTTAGTTACTCTTATCTTATTATCTTCAGTACTGAAGGGGAATGAGATAAAGTAGGTTAAATTAAGGGCTAAGAAACCTTGCAATATTGATCCTCCTTCAGTGATTCTATACTTAAATGGAAGCTAAGCAGAGGTTTGACTCACAGTGTTAACATACGGGAGGCAAAAATTGAGTTTCCTTTCCACCTATCATTATTTCTTCTATACTTTCTCACAAAAATGTATTTAACATGTTTCTAGTGGTAGGCAGTTAAGTTTTTTCCAGGATTCAGTTATTGTGAAAACAAATGTGATGAGAAAATTTTACACTTTTTTTTTTTTTTTGCATTTTTGTTACTTTGTTTTGTTTTGTTTCTTGGTGTTATGTATTGAGCTCAGGTTCTTTTCACTGAGCTACATCCCAGCTTGTTTGTTGGTTTATTTGTTTGTTTGTACAGACATAGGGTCTTGATAAATTGCTAAATTGCCCAGGATTGCCTGGAATTTGCAATCTTCTTGCCTCAACTTCCCAAGAGTGCTGGGCTTACAGGTGTGCACTACCACACTAGTTAAATATGTATTTTTAATCCTGTCCATTTCTATCCATACCTGCTGTGATGAGGGTCTAATATCTGCAGAGTACTTATCATGTCCATCTACTCTCTTTATCTATCCATCTACCTATCTATCTATCACATATATCCACATATATATGAATATATGTGGCTGGTTTCCAGTTTACACTCTCCTACTCCCATTTGTCCTTACCATCACAAACATGAGGTATTATTGAATATTTGCTCTTACAAAATTGACAAATGAAATCAATGTCCCTTTTTTATTTGTTTGTTTCTTGAACAGTGTCTCACTATGTAGTTGTCTAGGACTTGACCTCACTATATATCCTGGGCTGGCCTCACACTCAAAGCAATCCTCTCGCCTCAGCCTCCTGAGTTCTAAAATAACTGACATGCACTGTCTTAATTTCTCCATGCACTTCTAAATTGTGTTCATCTTACTTTGAGGAACTTAAATACTTTCCTCTATATTTCATGGATATGTCTATATTTGGAGCTTAATTCTTAATATTATATTCTTTTTTATGTGTTTTAAATTAGTTCATAAAGTTCTTTCTATACTAGAGATGCAAGTCCTTTAGCTAGAGTAACATTTTATTTTGATATCTACATTTACATCCGAATATATCTAACAGGTAACACTAATCTAGAAGTAATTAATATTAGTCTATCTTTGCAGATTGCATAGACTATGAGTAAGTATTTCAACATATATTATAGATTTAAACTTGATTTTGACTCTGTAAAAGGAAACAGTTTTCCATGTTAAGAGTAATTAAAGTACCTAGCTTGGTAATATAGCTCAATGTTCTAACCGTTTTTTCCTGTCCTTTGAATTTTCCCCACACTAAACATATAAAGTATCTCTCATTTTCATGTAGTCTTTTATGTTTATTCATTTATTTATTTTTGCAGTACCAGGGATCAAACTTAGGACCTTATGCTTACAAGGCAGGTGCAATGCCACTGAGCTAAATCCCCAGCCCCTATGTTTATTAAAGTAGATTAAACATAAAAGAGATAAAAATTTAAGTATATGATAAATTGATAAATATACATAGATTTAAAACTTTCTCTACCATTATTCTGTCTACTTATGTGCTAGTAAATCAGAGTTTAAGTCTTTATTGTATGTAGTTTGTTGTATTATATTCTAAGATTTTTACTTTTTTTACTTTGTGATAACAATTGAGTATTAATCACTTTTTATTTTTATTTTTGAGCCAGTAACTCTCTGTATTTCAAGCTTGACTTGAACTCACTACATAGCCCATGCTAGCCTCAAACTTGAAGGAATCCTCCTGACTCAGCCTCTTGAGTGTTGGAATTTTAGGCATGCACCATCAAACCCAGTTCTAGTTATACAATGATATTTTAGAGATCCATATACTTTTATCTTATAGAATCAAATTATCATTTGATGAGTATAAGTGGCCAATTAAAAGGAATATTTGCCAAATTTAATTTTGGTTTTTTTCTGATTTTGATACAAGAAAGTATCTTTGTTCTTGTTGCTTGTGGTCATAATAGTTGATTTTCAGCAGTGGGCAAAAATACTAATTTTAGTAATTTCAGGAACAAATTTCATTTCAAGTTGCAGAAATATTTGAAATCTAAGGTTGTTGATTCTAGTAATTATATTAATCAAGTTTCATTTAAAAATCTCAATTTAATGAACCTAAATATCACTGCACTTTTGAATTCAAAAATAAGACACAATCTCTACTAATATTAATTATTACTAATATTTGAAAAGGAATTATATTGAATATCAGTCAATATCACTTAATATTTATTTACTGATATTAAGAGATTATGAAAAACAAGTTCAAATACTTTCTGAGATTATACAGTCTTGGTTTCTGATTGCATATTAATTGTACAGTGCAGTGTGACTTATGTTTTTAAAAAGCCATTTTGAAAAGTTGTATGTAGATATGGAGCCAGGGTTAACTAATATTAGTGTAGAGGTGTTGGCCACAGATATGTATGAGATGGATACCCAGAGGAAAGGGACATTTGGAGCCACACACCCAAAACCTTCCAGAGATTAAAAGATAACAGCCAGGGATTTAGCTAAGTGGTTCTGCTGCCTGCCTCGCAAGTGCAAGGTCCCGAGTTCCATCCCTGGTACCAAAAAAAAAAAAAAAAAAAAGATATCCTACTGGGCCACAAGTCCAAGGGGGACCAAGTTACTGACTTGAGGAATGAACGATCTGGCCTTGTTCTCCTTATACTCCTATTTATCATTTAAATTGGTCCCAAGACCAGTCATGTAACAGACCACCCTGACTTTCCTGTTCTTCTCAGTCCCCTACATGAGTTCCTGGACAGGGAGGAACTTTTCTTTCATGTTTGTTTTCTGGTGCTATCCAAAAAAGACCACAGAGGCTTCACTTCGGGGCTATATTTGTGGCTTTCTCATGCTAAGGGGTCTTGGTTAATGGGAGCCCCTCTGGCCTTCCTGGTGTATGAATTAGACATTGACTTAGAGTAATCTTTGAATAATCTTTCATTCTTTTCCACTTTCCCACAGTCATGAACTGGGACATATTAGTTTATATTTATACATTGCATAGCACAGTGATAAGCTTTTCAAAATCTCTTAAACATTCTAATTTGACTGTGACCCTGTGAAAACAGGACTTATGTCCATGGGTGGGGAATATTGAAAATAAAACTAGTAAGTAAAACAGCACCTCTCTACATGAGGAGTTAAGATTTTAATCACTGTTTTATACATTTCAATCTTGTACTCTCTCCAGTGCACACCTCCTGAAAGTATATATTCTTTTTTAAATTTCTTTTTAACCTAGATGATTTAAAACTTACCCAGGTTCATTTGTGTATTCATAAATTGAACTTCGCAGTTTTTGACACAAAGTTAGATTAATAATTTCTAGTATACTTAGTCTGCCTCACAAAGGGGAGTGAATTCTGTACCACTTTAAAAAGTATCTTAGCAAATGAAGGTTTTTATAGGAATATAGTGTGGTAGCATAGAAGAAATAAACTAGAATGGAGACAAAGGAACTCATAACTAAAACAATTATACTTTTAAGAAAACTACAATTTCCATGACTAAGCAAAGTTCCTCAATATAATCCACACCAATACTCCCTTGATTTAATTTATTAAGCTCCTTTCCTCCCAGACTCATCACACTCAAAATTTCCTCAGGAGTACTGAAGTCCATGTATGAACTTATTTGAGAAAGTAAGGAGAAATTACCTTATCGTAAGATAAAGGAAAGGATTAAAGGATTAAGAGAATTCAGACTGCTGAAATTATCCATTAAAAAAAAAAAAGAACAAAACCTGGGTTTATACCTGTCACATGGGCCAGTAGCCTTGTGAGAGGTGAGCCTCATTTTCCTGGAGGCTCCACCCTTTTAAGAGAAGAATACGTATTAATAGTTCCAGGAAATAAGGTGTTGCTCTCTTCTGAGGGTCTATACTTTGTTTCTTTGAGTGTGTACCTTTTAATTTCTGCCTAACGACAATCTTCCTGCCTCTTACTAGTCTTAAAACTTCCTTTTCTGCAATGAGAATCAGTGAACCTGAGATCCTGTTCTAGATTAAGGTGAGTTAAATTTCTTATCTAAGCTTTAGGAACATCCTCAGACCTTTGACTGGTGACATTTTGAGCTAGGTTTTGATTGTATTTTTATTTTAGGTACCTATTTAATAAATAGTAATATGTAAAATTTCCAGAATGTGTAAACTTTTACCGGCTCTGCTCAGAGAATAATACCTATAAACATCTAGATGTCTTTCCATTTCTATTTAAGCTATAGTCTTCAGCACAGATGTGAATAAATAGTTCATTTTAGATGTTGATAAATTGTATATATATATTGAATATAAAATTTTTATTAATTTAGTGTACAAGTAGGTTATATATAAAATTTAATGAATATAAAAAGATACTCTGAAAAGTAGTATCTGCCTCCTAATCTTGTTCTAGTAATCACTAATCAGTTATGTATGTTTCTTAAAAATTTTTAATAAGTAGATATGTATTATTTTCTTAAAAAGAAAAATAATAATATTCCATGCACATAGGTTTCACTTTTAATGCTACATTTAAAAATAAGTAAGGAAAAAAGGAACCATATCATTACAGGGAATCAAGTATATGTTTTAAAGATTATTATATGTCATTGTATTGAAGTACCATAAATAGCTAAACACATGCTTATTGCTAAAAATTTCTAATAAATAAATAAGTAATAACATGTAGTATATACAACATTTTGCACATATTTATATATTTGTGGAATAAATTCTTGGAAGTATAAATGATAGATATTCCCAATTGCCTCAACAGGGTTTTGTGTCAGGTTATTTTATATTGTTTTATTTTTTTTGGTAATGGGAATCGAACTCAGGGCCTCATGCTTGCCAAGCATGTGCTGTACCACTGAACTACATCCCTGACTGTGTTTCAGGTCATTTTTATTCAATGATACATTTAAGTTTTCATTTGTCCACAGCCTAGACTTAAAGGATATAATAAAGCTTTTAGCATTTTTCAAAGAATATATATATAGTATGAATATAATATATAATACAGGAATATGAAACTGAAAGTGTAAATAAAGGTTAAAATGATTAAAATGAATAATTGATAATTTGAAATAGGAAGAAAAGTCCAAAGGGGTAGGGGTGATGGAAGGGAAAGAGGAAAGGAAAGAAGGGAAAGGAAAAATTATGAGAAAAGAAAAAAAAAGTGGAAATGAAAACTATGTAAATAGGGAAGGGTGGAGGGGGTGAAGGGCGCACAGGTAATGGGGAAAAAATAAGAACCAAGATACATCATGTACAGGTACAAGCACCCAATGACAAATGTAAACGTATTGTATACCTAAAATGTACCAATAAAAGAACTTAAGAATTAAAAAAAAAGAGATGGGGGGGTGTTTGTTTGTTACTAATGTGAGATATTCTAAAATTTCTTTTATTTTCTTTATTTCTTGGCCATGGCCCCCAGAAAATGTCCCATAGAAACATCGACAGTACACATCCTTGTCTTGATTCCAGTCTTAGAGGAAATGCCTTCAGCTTTTCACCATTAAATATAAGGTTTAGAAAAGATAATATAACTAATTAATGCCAAATCATTTGATTAAAACATAGAAACACGAAACTATTCTATTAGTAATAAAATGAAAAGCATAATATATAATGCACCATCATCAAAAGAACATAAAAATCTTATCTAAAACTTTATGCCTATCAAACAGCAACCTCAGTAGAGTGGCTAATGTCCTCAATAAACACAAACTATTGATACTGATAGAGCAGGAAATAGCAAAAATCTACTTGAATGCTCCTTTTGCAGAAAAATGTCAATACCTAAATAGTCTTGGCCATATCTTTAAGTGCTTAAAGAACAAACCTCTCAACTCAAATTCTATATTAAGTAGAAATGTCTTTCACTAATGACATTGAAATTAAAAGGCTTTTACATAAAAGAAAATTAGGTGAAATATTCCCCCTACACCCATAAGATAGAAGTTCTTCAGGCTGAAAGGAAATGATATTAAATGGATACTAAGAAATTCAGAGAGAGGGAAGAGCATCCAAAATGCTAAAATTATGGTTCACTATAAACGAGCGTATTTTCTTTACAATTTCTTTGAAGTATCTCACTAGTTACAAAGTAAAAATGATAATAATATTGGCATCTGGTATTTATTTAATACAGATAACAAATATAGTACAAGAAATGTGGAGATGCATGGGCTTAGGCTGTTGTAAGATTTCTCCATTCAATGTGAAATGTTATAATTCAAATTCTAAATAGTTTTTGAAAAGTAAAGGATAACACATCAAAACATAATGCAAAAGAGGTTAATGAAAGCAAATAGTTGGGTATATGGTCTTAAAGATATTCAAATATTTGAAAATAAAATACTGGGAAGTAGAAAATCTAAATAGATCAATATCAATTGAAGAAATTGCATATACAAATTAAAAATCTTCCAGAGAAAACTTTGAGTTTGGATGGCTTCATTTGTGAATTCCATCAAATATTTAGACAAAATTTTTGTTAATTTTTACATCCATACCTTAAGGAAAATAAAATCATCAGAATTTTAAAAATCTACTCTTCAAAGATACAAATAAAATGAATAGCAGCTGGTTATTTTAAAATATTCATATATAGATTATATAAAATAAGTGGTATGACTACATGAGGTATAAAAATATAGTGAATATTTAAATTTTAAAAGAATTATTACAGTAAAAGATACATTGGCATTAATCCTCCTCAAAATATTCCTCCTTTCTTCAAACACTCTTGCCATCATTCTTGCCATTTTCTGAAGCACTTCTGGAAGTCTTCTTGCCTGAGTGTCTAGTTGTGCTATTCTGGCTGCCTTCATAATCTGGATCAATTAACAATGTTCATCTTTCATGTTTATTTTGACTTTTCGGAAGAGCCAGAAGTTGTAGGGTGCCAAATCTGATGAATAAGGTGGAGGAGGGCACACTGTAGTGTTTCTATAAGCTGCCTTTCTGTTGCATGGGACTAGGCAGCAGCATTCTCTATATTTTTTATCAGGGCTCATGAAGATGCTCAGCCTATGGCCGCCTGGAAGAAGAGCAACAGAGGGGTGGAGCCAGAGAAAGAATACACCCAGCTTTCATGTCACACCCCCAGTGACCCGCCCCTCCATTGGGGTCAACCTTCCAATAGCACATGACTGCATCAATGATTCAATCCACAAATGAGTATAGCAGCTCTATAATCCAAGCATCTTTCACATGAGACATTGGAGAGACATTTTAGGTCCAAAACATAACCAATGATATGTATTCTTTCCTTGACAATTTACCTCCTCTCATTCTACAATAAAATCGTATAATAAAATCATATCAACTAACAGATTCTATTAGTGGGACTCGATGTAAACAATTTTAGGGCCACAGAATTGCCATACTTTTTATCTGTAGGACTCCAGTAGGTTTTGAGGATTTAGGGACTATGCTCTCTTCACACAAGGAGATGTTCAATACTAGTAGCCCTGAGTAAGCAGCCACCTGCAAAGCCTGCCTCTGAGCTGTCTATTGGATAAATCCCAATGGGTTGTTTTTGTCGCTCTTTGAAATGACACATCAAAAACCACCACCAGAGTACCATGGGAGTATCACATGGCAGGTTCTGTCCTGGATCGTAGACTCTTGCTAGAACATGTGTGTGAGGTGGCCAGTCTAGGTTCTGGAAAGTTGGCATGCATAAGGCCCTGATTTTGGAAGCATGGGAAGAAAAGAAAAGTATTGTACTGCAAACATTAGGAGAAAACTGTGGTATTTCTTATCTATTTCATTTCCTTTCTGTCTTTCCTTGATATTTCCACTTGAAATGTTATCCCGAGACCTCAAGGTGGAGCTACTACCACATAGTTTCTTACTGTCTTTGCAAACAAAAATACCTTGTCCTCAGAGAGAGAGATTCTTCTTTTATAGTTACTTTTTCAAAGACTCTGTGGGGTAGTGGTCAGTAATTCCCACAGAACACCTTTTCTTCCGTGCTTAGTTAGTCTTTTTATTTCTTCTCTTTGAAAATTTTATGAAATGACAGTTACTGGTGGTCTTTAGGTGAGAAACTTTGCTATTATTTATACTATTTTAATCCTTTTTAAAGACATGCTGACATGAGACATGAAATTATTCTTAAGAGTCCATTAATGTCTTTCAACCCACAGTTTAAAAACAAGCTCTAAAGTCATGCTACTCAATATTGTAACTAGTAATCAGATGTGGCTACTTAAATTTAAACAATTTTAAATTAATTAAAAATCTATTTACATATTTGCACTGTGTACACTGAAGTATCCAGTAATGTACTTTAATTCCTCACAGGTTGGAGTTTTCCATGTTTGATAGTCCAAGTATAATACATTCTACCCTCACAATAACTTCTATTAGAGAGTACTTCTCTGAGCTAACTACAATTCTCCTCACTTTTGAAGAATAAGAAAGATTGCATTGATTTTAATGATACTTCAAGCAGAATCATTCTTAATCATTCTTAATTTGTTTCCTTTCTTCAGTACTGTAACACTGAAATTTTTGTTGTTGATGAGTTTTAAGGTTTCCCTCTTATTTTTGATGTTGATGTATACATACAACTGCGAATAGAGGAACATTTTGAACAGTAGATGCCAGAGCCCCTGTCTGAGGACTTCTCTTTAATTCCACAGGGCAGGATTATGGGCTCAGTGAATACTATGTAGGGTAAAATGTTGCCTGAAATGCTCAAATGTATCAAGTCTCAATGGTAAAACTTCAACACATACATTTTTAAAGTAGTGTGGGCTGAAAATTATTTTTTACAAGTTCTAAGTAATTTTTATTGGCTCTATTTTTGCCACCCGAGATAAGTTTTATTTACATAACAGTATATGAAAGTAATCTTATTCATTTATAAAAAATTATTTTTATTAGTACATACATGTTTGCATGATTCATATTCATTGTGAAGAATTGGTACATTTACATAACACATCTCAATTTTTTTCTCTTTACAATCTACCCTCTTCTTAAAATTTATTTTGCAGCATTGCATTTGTTTATTTTATAAGATATTATCAAGTTATTATCACAAATACAGATTAACAGGCAGACTAACAAACCAAAAATATTTAAAGCACATAATCCAATTATATTAAATCAAGATGCACTTTTAGATATATTGGCCATGAGATTATTACAATAACTTTTTTCTCTTATTTTCTACTATCTGTCTTTTATTTTGCACTTCATTTATATATTGAGTATCTCATATAAGAGAAAGCATGAGATTCTTAAACTTGTATGAATTATTTACTTTACTTAATATTATGATCTCAAGGTGCACCCATTTTCTACAAATGATTCAAGTTAATCCTTCTTTATACCAAAGAAATACTCCATTAAAATAAATACCACATTTTCTTTTTCCATTTATCTGTTGGTGGACAGGTAGGCTGCTTCCAAGATTTAACTGTTATGAATTGTGCTGCTATAAACCTGAGTATGCATATATAACAGTAATATGATGTCTTTAAGTCTTTTTGAAAGACACCTAGAAGGGGAATAGCTAGGTTAAGTGGAATTTCTAGTTTTAGTTTTTTGAGGAACTGTCATATTGATTTCTATAGTTGTACCAATTTACATTTCTCCTTTTTCCCTGTACCCTCTCCAGAACTTGTTACTGTTTGATTTCTTGATGATGGTCATTCTTTCTAGAGTGAGATGGAATCTCAATGTTGTTTTAATTTGTATTTCTTGAATGGCCAATGATGTTGAACATTTTTTCATGTATTTATTGGCTATTTTACTTCATCTGCAAGGTGTCTATCATTTTTTGCCCATTTTTTGATTGGGGCTTAAATTTGGGGGTCTAATTTGAGTTGTTTATGTATTCCAGATATTAGTCCTTTGAGGAGTAGCTGGTAAAAATATTTTTTCTCATTCTGTAGGTTGTCTCTTCACTTTGTTGGTGGTTTCCTTTGCTGTGCAGAGCTTTTTAATTTGATGTGATCCCAGTTGCTGATTCTTGGTATTATTTCTTGTGCAGCTGGGTTTCTGTTCAGAAAGTGGTTGACTATGTCTGTGTCTTCAACTGTTTCACCTATTTTGTCTTCCAGAAGATTTAGTGTTTCTGTTTTAATATTTAGATCTTTGACACATTTTGATTTTAGTTTTGTAAATGGTAAAAGATATAAGTCTAGTTTCAATCTTTGGTGTGTGGATAGCCAGTTTTCCCAGCACCATTTTTTTAAAGAGACTATATTTTCTCCAGTGAAGCGATTTGGCCCCTTTGTTAAAGATGAGGTAGCTGAGTGTTCCTAGAATTGTTTCTGGATCCTCTATTCTGTTCCATTGATCCACAAATCTGGCTTTTTTGCTAATATCATGCTAAATATGAATTTTAGAATTGCTTTCTTTAGTTCTGTGAGTAATGCAATTGGCATTTTGATTGGGATTGCATTAAGCCTGTATAACAGTTTTTGAAGTATGGCCGTTCTCACTGCATTTGTTCTGCTATCCAGGAGCAGGAGACATCTTTTGATTTTCTGATATTCTGTTCAATCTCCTTTTTCACAGTACTGTAATGTTCATTGTAGAGGTCATTCACTTCTTTGGTTACGTTAACGCCTATGTATTTCATTTTTCTTGATGCTACTGCGAAAGACATTGTTTCCCCAATTTCTTTCTCAGTGAGTTTATTATTGGTGTCCAGGAACATTACTGAGTTTTGAGTGTTGACTTTGTATCCTTCTATACTACTGAATTTGGTTATTAATTCTAGGAGTCTTTTGGTGGTGTTTTTGAAGTTTTCTATGTAGAGGATCATGTCATAATGATAACTTATATTTTTAACTTCTTTCTTTTCTATCTATATCCCTTTTATTTCTGAAGGTAATTTTAAAACCTTAAAGTTTTGTGCAACTATTCCTATAAGGAGACAAGTCTCATTCCTTCCTTAAAGGGATGAAACTTCTGTTTTCCTAGAGGGTAATGAATGGGGGAAAGAATATTGGTTTCTTTCACTTTACTTCTTTTCCATTTCTCTCTGTAGGAGGGGGAATGACTTTTTTGTCTGGTGACACTGAGAAAAATCAGCTTTTATGTCTCGGCCACTTGGAGATCTTCTCTCACTTTGTGGGAGGCTGGACTCTCAGGGCACAGCTTTTCCTTGCTGACCATGCCATCCTATCAGCCATAGCAGGGCACCTAACTGTGACTATTGTCACTCCACATTCTCCAATCCAGCCTTATCCGCAATTGGAGTGAGAGTTTGCTTCTCACCCAGTTCAAAAGTCAGGAATTTGACCTTCTCAAGTCCTGACTTACTAGTGTAATAGCCAGGAAACTAAGCCAGGTAACTTTCTTGGAAGCCAGCATGATCAGCACCACACTGTCTACTTTACATCTATCTGGCCCTATGTACATGTGCATGTACACACACACACACACACACACACACACACACAGACACACACACACGCAGCACTTTGACAAACCACTGCTTTCTAGAATCAATGTCCCTCCTTTCCTTTTTCTACTCGAAGTGGAAAAATGAAGATGTTTGCCACTTGTCAGGCCTTCAGAGACTTGGTGGTTTGCCGTCTTGCTCTGTAGCATTTTCCCCTGTTATTTGTTGAAGATACAGTAGCAATAAAAAACAACACAAAACAAACAAAAGCGGACAAAGGCTGCTCAGTAGCTAAAACTGCCACCTGTCGGCCTAGAATCCTTTATATTGAAATGGCCTCCAAAGGCTCTGTAGTCACGGTTTTTTGTTTATATGGAAGTTGATCTGTGAGATTGGTGTACTGATTACTGTGAGTAGGGTGAGGTAGACACAGAGAAGTGAGAGCACTGGAAACAGCAAGTGCAGGATCAACGAGCCCGTTAGTCACACAAAACAACAGTGTAGAGCAGCACTGGGTTTAAGATGAAAGAGGCACCCACAGTCTCAAGCTGCTGGCCAACTGTCCAGCCCGCACTTCTGCCGATGAAATGTCTAGAGGTTCTTACCAGTCATAAAGTGGTGATAATGGGCGGTAATAGAGGCACATGACAGAGTAAGGAGGGGCATCCTGTAACTAGGGTGTGATGAACAAGGGAGGGCTGGGAGAAGGCAGCAAGGGGAAGATTGGAACAGAGGGTATGGTTCACCTGTCTGCTGTGTACTAAACAGCCAGCACAATATCACTCATTTGAAGGGCATTCCTGTAGGAAATGCTGGGACAGATCTATTTCATAACTATATGCCCCTAGTGGAGCCCAGTCTTGTTCCGATTGTACTGTGGCTACATGGAGAGAAAAGACTGAGAAGCTAACCCTCCTTCTCTCTGGTGGCCTAAATAAATGTAACTTCAGCAGAGTCATGGACACAAAGCAGGTTTGGAACACTCTCAGAGGCCCATTGTCATGAGCAGCACCCAATTTCATCCCTCTGTGTGCCCACTTTCAGAAATGGGCTTCAGTTTCTTCACATGTGAGAGGCATGAGGCCTCTAGGACACAGAAACACCTCTGAAGTAGAAGAAGAAGACCAAACCAGCGACATTAAACCTTTCTGTGAAACTCACATTTGAAGAAATTTACACATACAGCCAAGTTTCTCCAAAGGAGTATGTCTATGGTGTGGAAATAATTCAGAATCAGTCTCTGAACCTGTTGTTTTAAAGATGTTGGTGATTTTGCTTACAGAGAAGACTCATGAGGGATGAAAGTACTGGCTCTGAATATCTGCAAAACTGACATTTGAAAAGGGAGCCTAGATTCGTCCTTTGTGGTCATGGCAGGTGAATTAATACTTGTGGAGGAAATTATAAAGAATTAACCCACAGGTTAGTGTTGGGAAGGATTTTTTTCCTGCTCCCTTTTGGCCACAATCTTTTTTAAAAAATTAATTAAGTTTATCAGTACATTTCAGGTATGCATAATGATAACATTCATGGTAGGGAATTTGTATCTGTACATGATACATCTCGCTTCTTTTTTCTCCCATTCCCCTACCCTCTCTTCAACCCCTCTTCCCTTCCTTATTTACAAAAAGTGTTATTTCCATTTATTCCTTCTTTTCTCATTTTTCTTTTCCCTTCCTTCCTTTGCCTCACCACCTTCCCTAGATCCCCCTCCCATTTTAACATTTTATTCCTATTTCACAATATCTATTATACATTTTGGTCCATATTTATACTTTTGATAACTCATACCAGGGAAACAATGCAGTATTTACATATGTGTGTCTGATCATTTCTCTTAGGAGTATGGTCTCAAGGTGCATCCATTTACCTAGAAATGTCTCAAGTTTACCTTCTTTATGGAAGAGTAGTTCTCCATTGCACAAAAAACCACATCTTCTTTATCTATTCATTGGTTGATGGGCATTTGGGCTGTTTCCAAGATTCAGCTATTACAAACTGTGCCACTATAAACATGGGTGTGCATATATCACTGTGGTGTGATGCTTTTAATTCTTTCAGGAAGACACCAAGAAGGGGAATAGCTGGGTTGAATGGAACCTCTAGTTTTAGCTTTTTGAGGAATCTCCACACTGATTTCCACAGGATTGCACCAGTCTACACTCCCACCAACAGTGGAGAAGTGTTCCTTTTTCCCCCCACCCCCCCACCAATATTTATTGTTGGTTGATTTCTTGATAACAGCCATTCTGTCTGGAGTGAGGTGGAATCTCAGGGTTGTTTTAATTTGCATCTCTTGAATGACCAGTGATGTTGAACATTTTTATATATTTATTTGCCATCTCTACATCTTCATCTGAGAAATGTCTACAGAAAATTGGAATAGATGGTCTTTATCTTAATCTGATAAAAGCCATCTATGTCAAACCAACAGCCAACATCATACTAAACAGACAAAAACTGCAAGTTTTCACTCTAAAATGAAGAACAAGACAAAGATATTCACTGTCACCACTCTTATTCAATTTAGTTCTGGAAACATTAGCCAGAGCAATTAGACAAGAGAAAGAAAAAAAGGAATAGGGATAGGAAAGGAAAAAGTTAAATTATCATTATTTGCAGATGACATGATACTCTGCATAGAAGATTCCAAGAACTCCATCAAAAGACTTCCAGGTTTAATAACTACATTCAGTAGCATAGCTGGATACAAAGTAAACACTCAAATATCAATAGCCATCCTGTAAATGACTCACTGAGAGAGAAATTAGGGAAACTACACCTTTCACAATAGCATCCAAAAAAATGAAATACCTAGGAATCAGTCTAGCAAAGGAAGAAAAAGACCTCTACACTGAAAACTACAGTACTCTGAAAAAGGAGATCAAAGAGAATATCAGAAAATGAAAAGACATCCATTGTTCTTGGGTAGGAAGAACCAATACAGTGAAAATGGCCATACGTCCAAAACTGCTATATAGATTCAGTGCAATCCCGATCAAAATTCCAACAGCATATCTCATATAATTGGGGAGGATTTTTTAATAGCTAATTCTAGTCGCTTTGGAGCAGCTTTTAGCATTGGCAAACATCATTACAACCTTGACACTCAGTCTTTAGATTTTCACTTTTTAGCTCTTTCTACAAATTGTTTAGGTCATTGATCACAATGACCTATGCACAGAACAGTCTGATTTTTATAACTTCGCATGAAACATCATACAATTAAAAGCTATAATTCACTCAAGTTGATCAAGCGGAAAACTGACATCAAGTATTATTTTTTTAACACTAAGTTCAGATTCGGGTACCAGACTGGTGGTCTTCTAGTGTACAACAGAAAAAAATCAGAGTACTTAGAAGGCCTGAAGTTCTTTTTATTTAGCCCATCTTCCTGGAGTGATAGTTCTTTTACCTGAGACCTGAAACAACCTTTCCATTGAAAGACCGAATCTAGGACACCATTTAATAAAAGGTGAACATTGAGTAATTGTTAAAACCATGTTTATTAAGGTTCTCCCTGAGAGTGAATATGTATTTTCAAATGTTAATGAATTCAACATCTTATGAATCCTGACAGGAAAAATAGTCAGTACCCGACCAGAGATTTTACTATAAGAAATGCTGGAAAGAATTCATTTTATAATTATCAGTTTTGGGGGTAGAATTCTGTGCATCCCTCACATTGTGAACATTTTTAATACCAACCCCATGTGAGGGTGTCCAGATGCTTTCCAAAATAGCACTGGTAATTCTGCAGCCCAGAAGGTGGCCAGTATTCCTCTTCTTGTGCCCTTAGGGTTACCAAACCTTATCAGATGCCAGCTGAAGATCTTGAAGAAAACTGCTGGGCTCTTTATCTTTACAGCAAGAAACATCACAATCTACAGTAGCAGAGATTTTTAACAAGTGTCTGATTTCTTGTTCAGATATCCAGTACAACAGCCCCCTCTTTTCTGTGGTTTTGCTTTCTGTGCCTTCACTTATCAACTGTGATCTAGAATTATTACACGGAAAATTCCAGAAATAAATAATTTATAAATGTTATTTTCTTAGTTTTACTTTTAATTGATACATTTGAGATCTCACATGCTTCTGAGTCATGTGATAAAACTGTTGTCCTGCTTCATCCCGTTTAGGACATGGATTTTCTCTTTAGGACATATTTTTCTCTATACTGTATTCAGTGGTCCCCAACCACTGGGCCACTACTAAGTACTAAGCCACATAGCACGAGGGGAGGGGAAGACAAGCCAGCAGAGCCTTGTCTACATATACAGCTGCACCCCATCACTCAAGTTACCACCTCAGCTTTGTCTCCTCTCCTGTCAGATCAGCAGTGGCATAGATTTTCATAGGAGCACAAACCCTACTGTAAGCTGTGCATGGGAAGGATTGGGGTTGCAGCTCCTTATGAGGGTCTAATGTAATACTAATAATAGAAATAAAATTTACAATGCAGTGATAATAAAAATACAATGCACAATAAATGTAATGTGCTTGAATCATCCTGAAACCATCCCCTTCCCCTACAGGAGAAAAATTGTCTTCCACGAAACCAGTCTTTGAGGGCCCTGATGCATATGCTAGCTTCCCATAAGACACTTAGCAGCCATCTCGGTGTTCAGATGACTGTCTTGGTGCCGCAGTGCCATGTTCAGGTGACTCTTGGGTAGTTGGCCTCACCCAACGATCAGGATGTCACTACCATGCCTTCATCTCACCGGAGCAAGCCCCAGTTCCTCTCAAGTCATCACAAGAAAGGAAAGACCAGTACAAGAAAAGATTTGGAAAGAAAGAACGTATTCCCATAACTTTTACTATATCATATCACTGCAATTGTTCCATTTTATTATTAGTTATGGTTGTTCATCGCTTACTGCTCCTAGTTTAGAAATTAAACATTAACACAGGTGTGTATTTAGAGGGGAAAACGTAATAGCGTGTTCCTTCTGACTTGTGGGAGACATAATCCAAGACCTCCAGCAGAAGCCAGAAATCCTGAAATCATGGATAGTACTTAACCCTATATACTTTGTTTTTGCCTATGCCTACACACACACACATATCTATATAATAGTTTAATTTATAAATGAGGTATAAGAGATTAACAGCAATCTATAATAATGAAGTTGAAAATTTGCAATAGTATACTGCTACTAAAATTGTTTGAAATCATGAATTATTTCTGGGGTTTTTCACTTAATGTTTTTGGGCCATAAATGACTAGATAAGTGAACCACAGGAAGCAAAACCACAAATGAGTAAAGAATACCGTGTAAAAAGAAACAAAGAGGACACCATTCCATTTTAAATAAGGTTGATATAGAATACTGACAAGATGGGAATGCTGGATGCAGAGATTAAGCAAAAGCCATTGTTAGGCAATTATAAAACATGAGCATGCATATGCATAGAATATGTATGTAGTTTAAGCATAGACCATTTTATGTAATATCTGCATGACACATAGGCTGGGGGTACATTTTTCATGCCTATTTTATTCAGAAATCTAATAAACTTAATAATTTTGAACCCATTTTTTTAAAAATGCCAATCGAAACAGATTTTTTTCTTTTTTTCACTTTTCAATCTCAGTGGATTCAACACTCCGCCACTCCAATCTATCTGACCTATATTCAAAATTTCAAATAATACCTACCTGGAGGAAATTTTATAAGGATAATATAAGGCAAAATTGTAAAATTCCTATTTAGTTTGACTAATGCTTACAACTTTGGCTCCATACTATAATTGCATATTGTTTTAAACATAAATCTGTATTAGGCCATCAAGATGAAAAATAATATTTTCTTTTTAAAAATGTCTGTGTAGTTTGGTTTCTGAAAATCTGTCTCTTAAAAGGTTTTTGTTTCCTCTGTATAAACCCAAAGACTGCTGTAGTTGTATGATTTATGATAATAATTTGCTCTGTGATTATATAATGCCTCATTGTACTAATGACCTCATAACTCAAAAGTAGCATATCAATTATTTTTTAAATCTTTGATTGAAAGGCTATGAGCTTAAAATTTAGAAATGTTTCAGATTTGATGAATGTAAGTGGGCACAGATTTTAGTCACCTCTAATACATTTTGTTCTAAAGCCTATTGGAATTTTCTGTGCAGTTAATTTCTTTCCATTTCCACTAACATTACAGGTTTTAAAATTTTACCTAGGAGTTGAAAATTACCTTTTCTGATTTTATAACATCAATAAAATTCATGAATATCTGATGAAGCCATAGGTCTAAGAATATCTAATGAATATAAGTAAGGATATTCTGAAAAGTGGCCTGCTATTTCAACCACTGAAATAAACTGTTATTAGATTGTGATTCAGCAGTGACACAAATTAGGGTTGTTCTGGGGCAAACGGTGGGGTACAGAGAGGTCTATTTATTACCTGCAAGGTCTGTGTCCTTGTCCAATACAGAGAACTCTTCCCATTCCAGCCCTCATTAACTGTACTTATACTTCTTTCTTCCCACTACCAAGTCTACTCTCAGTGAGGAACCTACAATAAATTCCTTTCTACTGAGATTCACATATGGTAATAGATAATTGCTCAGAATTTAAAGTATTTAGCTTCAAATTCTGGAATTTTGACTCACAAGATTTTTCACTTGTATCTTTTCTGATTATGGAAAGAACTCAGAAGAGTCCTCAAAACATATTCATGAAAAAGTAAAATACAGCAAAAGATACAACACAACAAAGGTGATCCATATCTAATGACAGGTATAGTCTTTTACCACACACTTATGTAATTTGTGCATGGCATTCATCCAATCTTCTGCCAGCCCCACAACATGGCAAGCAGGTACTATGAGGTAGATGAGAAGTTCACCTCTATGAGGATTTGAGCCACAAAACATCACATGCATCACATGCATCTTCAGGCAAATGGACTTTTTAATCAGATTATATCTAAACAAGAGGCTCAAAGTGAATAATTCTTTCTACTTTAATTTTTATTAAACATCTGCTACTATTGTTGGGAATGCAAATCTAAATTGAGAACATCTATTCCAGAGAAAACCCATCAGCACCCTTATGGGGTCATAGGCAATGAGCCACTGTAATTTGTATGGGTGGGCCTGGCTCCTCTGGCTGTCACCCATAGTGCCCTTCAGTCTTTGGTGTCCCTCTATGACCATTTCCAAAGATTGGGTGATGTATCCACTTATTGGCTCTCATTCCCCTTCAAGTTTGTATGAGGACTTTTCTGGTGAGTATAAATATTTTTCACTCCACCTCTCCTTTTCCATGTCCATAATATTTTCCATAACAGTATTGTAACATGGAATGCTTGCTTGCTAATTACATCAAATAGTTTTTTCTAGAATATACTCCTTTGGCTATGCACGCTTTGGCTTTAGCATGCTTTAAAACACCTCCTACTCTTCTCCCTATTTAGTTCCTCCATTAATCTTAGAATTCCTAATACTTTTCACGTCTTTTACTTTTTCAGCCAGTATGTTGTTACCAGTAAACCAATGTACTGGCTCTAGATCAAGCCTTGAACTACTAGCAGAAAAAACACACTGACTCACCTGACTCAGTTTTCATCCTCTGCTCATTGGCCAAAGAAAGGTTTCCATCCCTATAGGATCAGATGAATCAGATTTAAGACAGGACTTAAAAAACGTAGATACTGATTATTTGTGTAATCAATGTCTCATATGGTTGTGCCTGTTACATGTTCCCTTATATATAAGTCCCGTTTAATGAAAAAAGCTTTTTCTGTATTTCCTTTTTGGGGAGTATTGTTCCCCATGACCAGACAAGCATTTCAAATCTAAAAAATGTTTATGGCTTTAGGTACAAAATGCAGTTTCAATCAAGCCCCAATAAACACCAAAACTATGTCTGAAGAGTTTAACTGTCAATTACCTTTGACAACTTTGTAGTTCAAAGTGCTACCGGTTATTGCTAGGTGGCAGTGAAGGACAAGGATGTCCAGTATGGATGTGCGGAAGTTACTGACCCTTTTATCATGTAAGCATGATCAGTTCACGTCTCAATGCATTTGATGGAGCAGTGGTTCCCCAGAGCTCCTTAAATGACCACTACTATTCAGACTCCACATGACAAGGTTTTCTTCTGTGACTTTATGAATGAAGGGTAACTCAATCCCTAAATGTGAGGAGTGATACTATAGCACCAAATTCTTTTAGTTTTGGACCTAGGAAGTAAGACACGTTGACTGGATGAAACGTTGCTTTGGCTTTAGTTAATTGATTGTTAGCAATTTCGTTATTTATCTTGGTACCATTTATAGCAGGATTAATTGTTCACACTGAAGTGGTGGTCGTGTAACTAAACAGAATTATTGTTCAGGTTTAGCTTGATTTTTATATTCAGATATTGTATCTCACACACATTAAAGCAATATAATGATGAACAATGTTTTCCAATTGCATCGAATCTAAGTCCCTTCTCTCTAAGTTATGAAGTAAACAGGAAATTTTAAGTATCCATGTAGAATAACAGTAAACATGGTGTTCAGCCCACTTAATGGAAATGGATGTTGACTTTTGTCTAAAATAGGAAGTGTAAAGAAAGAATTTGCTAAATTTATCACCTAATAGTATTTTCTTTCAGCTCGGTGCATGGCTTGAATTGCTTACTTCCTCTGGTATAGCTGATGTTATTGAAGACACCACTTTATAGCGTGCTTTGTAATTCAGTGCTAACATCCATGACCCACCAAGTATCTTCCAAGTCAGATGTGAATATTAAATGCAGAATTTGCAAGCACTAGTTCCGTTGCATCAAATATATCTACCTTTAGGACTGAAAGCTCCTTGATATCCACAGATAGTCTAGGTTTCTAATTAACTACTTGAATTGTTCTAGGTAGTTCCCATCTAGCACATTCAATTAGAACTGGATGAAAATAAATTTTCACATATCCCTTTTCCTAACAACTTGGGTAAAGAAAGGTATCTCGCTCAATCATTACATTCTTATCAATGATCTCTTCAAGGAGTAGTGATGCAACCATATCATGGAGCTTCATTTCACAAATTTTCATTCAGAGTCATCATTTTGCTTTTCACATTTCCAGACTCATGCCACTGTATTTCCATAACTTCATCATATTGGTTTTAATTTTTACTGTGAAGTTCAGTGCTGATAGTGCATTATGCACCAGCATTTAACAAACATCATAAAATTCTTTTACTGACCCTGGACAAGTTAACCCATCAAAACGTGAAGGCCCATGGGCAACTGTGGGGGCTTCTGCCAGGAGACACTGGCTACTACCTTTCAGAACTGAAGTTCTCTATTCACTTCCCATTGTCTGCTTTTAAGGGGATTATTAATTTGCTTTGGATGGTTCCTTCAGATTTTGTTAATGCACTAAGGCTAAGAGAAATGAAGTTGAGCTGTCACAGCTTCCTCCGTGCTGGAGGAGTCCGCCTAGTCTTCCAGAGTGGCCCATCCATACCTCGGGAAGCGTCCTGTCCAAATCCACCTTTGTCATCTCATCTTTATGAACAGTCTAATGCCTTCCCTTTAATTTGCCGTAACTAATATACTTCTCTTTACAACTATGTTATTCTTACACTTCTAAATAACTTGGGTCTTTTACACACCAGATAGCACTATTTTTGTACCTTCACAAACAAGACCTTGGCACATATTTTCATATACTCTTTCCCTCTCCTACCAATGCCACATTTGGAGTTTATACCATACTGGAGCAGCTCCTGTCATCGCATGTTATTTGTGTTTGTTATTATTAAGGTATCTTACACATCATAACCACCTTCATCTTGGGGACTAGGGACATACACGTATCACATCTTTCTCTTCTCCCTCCCCTCATCCTCCCCTCTCTCCACTTTCCTACACCCCTGCCATCTTCACAAAGTCTACCGCAGTAACATCTCTCTTTTCTTTGCTCTCTAATTATTTCTATTTTGGGTTTCTTATAGAAGAGAAGCTATGAAATATTTAACCTTCTGTGTGTGTTTTATCCTTTTTGTGATATATATGTGTGTATACATATATATTATATGTATACACACATATATATATACACATGTTTCTTGAGCTCCTCTTACTAAAACATCATTAGCCAATTTACTGTGGCTTATAGCCTCAACATAGTAACATTCTAATTGTGATATTCCACTTTTTATCAATATGAGGGATGAGAGGAAATTTTCTTTTCGTGCATAAAGTAGCTTGAATTTTCTTTTTAATCCAGGTTAACAAACTGGAGGTAACTCTGGGGAAATTTGCATCCACATGCATGTCAGCAAAGGTAGATACTCACTGAAGATCTCACAAACCTATGCTGTTATTATTTTTTTCAAGTTTCTTGAATTCATTAAAGCTAAGAGGATTTGTAACCAAACATCACCTCTGTTTATTGTGTTTGGAGACAATAAAATAGAAAGTATCATTAATATGTAAAACTAGTGCCATTACATTTCCTTTTAGTGATGCCTATATTTGTTCAAAGCTTGGTTAATTTCTTGATAATATGTTTCCTAATTTTTATGGACTTTTACTTGAGAGTTTCAACTTTTAAAATTATTTCCAGTCCTACTTTCCAGTCCCCATTCTTAACCAGTGTAACTCTAAGCTGCAACTTGATTCTGAGCTTGAAATTTCTCTGTAACTGGCATTTCTCTTCACCAACTATTTTGTTCCTTATCCATTTAGTTACCCCCAGATCTAGCTCCCATCGGAAGCTTCTCCAGTTAAGGATTTAGAACTTAAATAACTCCACACTTGGATCAGTTCAGCAGCCAGCTTTATACTGAAAGATTTTTAGCTTTGCTATCTCATCTTTTTTCCTCTTGAATAAAGTGGCAATCATTTCACTTGAATCTGGGGCTATTTCAATAATTTTGATATTTCAACTGTAACAATTATGACATCTTGGACTATTGAAATGACTCATAAACTCCACAAAGGACATGGACATAAGGTCTAAATCAAGGCACAGGCTATGACCAGAAAAAGAGCAATCACACTCAATTCTCAAATTCCAAATTTCATTCTTAAATCACACAGGAGGATATACTTTGCTGCTGGATGATAAACTGCCAGAAAACCACACAAAATGCTTCAGACTCAAGAAAGCTAAATTTTCATCCAAGAAGAGGTGTTTTGTTTCTTTAGACGTGCAGCCCAAACCAGGGTAGATAACCACATCCAATAACAGGAGACATAAGAGAAAGCAGGTGTGAACCATCAGTGCTTACATTTCTATAAAAAATGGCTGAGCAGCTCATGCATGCTGCTTCCCTGGTGTAGCTCAGAACTCTAGTAAGGAAACATATCAGTCTTTAGATAGTTCACCTCCTTCTAGCATGGCCAAGGGTTACCACTATGGTTCCAGGCATCTGTTGGAGATAAACACCAGTTGGAAATAGACTGGCTGAGATTAACAATGTACTTACACTCCGGCCTTGTGACCTATGACAAATTTCTGAGATTCATTGTGACTGCCTATTTCCATATATAAACTAATAAAATTATGCCTGAAATTATATGATGTTATGTTTAAAGGCAACAAAACATATGAATGGCTGAATTTACTTCTGTCAAGTGGTAAATGAGTTTTAAAAATAGAAAGAGTGCTTTAGTACATATTCTGTATTTGCAAAGATCAATGGAGAAGCTGAGAAGTCCTGCTGAAAGCTGAACTTGGCACAATACCTCATCACAGATCCTAATGGAAATCAGTATGTGAGTGAAATCAGAAATTGAGAGTAGCAAGTCCAAAGAGAGATTTCTTTCCATTCTCTCCAACTTATTCATTTACTTTTCCTCATTCCTCTTAAAGGTGATTTTATTCATTTGTTGAATTTAATTCTCTGTGTGCACAGAACTTTGATTACCATAGAAGTCGGTGGAGAAAAAAGATATGTGAGTACATGGGTATTTTTCTTAAAAAAATAGTCTTTTTCTTACTAGGAAATAAGGGACACTATTCAAGCCTGCATTCAAAAGGAAGCCAAATTTGACTTTATAAGAGGTACATGTGCAGTGATGGTGTCTAGCATTCACTCCATTAAGGTGTTTGTTAGTTACGATTCATGTTAAATCATATGCATGGCCAACTAGTACTGACCAAAAAACAAAGCTTATCTAATCTGTGTCCTCCTCATACATCTCCCATTTGTCAGACAGGGCTGTCATTCTTCCTGACGCATCCATACTTACATTTAGGGGGAGACCACATGAATGTAGTGGCTTGGTTGACCTTGTGGTTCAGCCCCGCCAGGGGAAATAGTACCAATGTTCCTGCCACACCCAATACTGTCATGTGCCAAGGATAGAAGATCAGATGCAGGTAACAATGCCATAGAGTAAAAACTGGACCGCACCCAAACACTGAGAGAACTTGTTTTCAAAAGCCACTGCTATGAATCCCTTTTCTCAAATGAAAGCTAACACGGAGCCCCAGCATGTAAAACATAGAAATGGCAATGCTCTCATTAACTCAGGGGGAGGAGGCCTTGACCGTTGACTGCTCTAAGCCCAGTTCCTTAGGGATCCAGTTTAGGAAAGACTGGAACTAAAGTTGCTTGGCTATTCTGCAGAGTCAGATTCTCACAGGAAGGGAATGATAATAATTAGCAAAAGCATATTTCCTTAGGCACTGACCTATAAAAGAAAGGTCATAGCATTCAGAGGGATTTTAGCAGTCACAGTCTGGAGGCCATGGTGGGAAGTTTTGGGGTCATGTGACCCTATAAACACAACCCTCTGACATGGTAGGAAGAGGAGGAACATGAGTCTTGCTGGTGAGCACATCTTGAAATGATAACCATCCCAATTCATGTCTGTTAACACACAAATAGAATATCTGTGACTCTAATTGCCAGTTTAAACACTTTGAACCTTATTTCTTCATTGTGTAGACCAGGGAATAGAAATCTAGAAAAAAAAAGTTATATTTAAAACTCTCTTTTTCAAGCCCACATCCAACTATTTCATTTCACAACTAGAGATAGAAATCTCAAACTATTTGCGTGGAGTCATTTGAAAATACTCTTCAGGATTTTTAAAATATCCAACTCTCTAGTTGTGCTTTCCTGGCTGCCTTGATGTCCTCAATCAATACAAAATATTTAGCTTTCTTGGTTATTTTGACTTTGGAGAAGAGCCAGAAGTTGCATGGTGACAGACCCAGTGAATAAGGTGGATGAGAACACATGTAATGATTTTACAAGCCTACCTTTTCATTGGGTGGTGCTTAGCAGCACCAGTCACAGTATTTTTGGTCCATTTTCAAAAGACACTCATGAATGAAGACTTCCAGAACTACTTCAGAAAGAGGCAAGCATGATGAGATAAATGTTTGGAGGAGATGGGAAGCATCTTGAGGGGAATTTGGAGCCGTATGTCTTTTATTGTAATAGATTTTTTAAAAATTTAAACATTCACTGTATTTTTTTTTTGGTACCAGAAATAGAACTTGGGTCCTTGTGCTTGCAGAACAGGCGACAGAACCACTGAACTAAATCCCTGGCCTTCACTGCATATTTTAATCACTGCTTATATCTATTTTCAATCTGTTACAGACTCAGAATTGGTAAAATAATTGACAAATGAAGGAAAAACTATGAGAAAAGAAAAAAACATGGAAATGAAATCTATGTAAATAGGGAAGGGCGGAGGGGGTGAAGGGCGCACAGGTAATGGGGAAAAAAATAAGAACCAAGATATATCATGTACAGGTACAAACACCCAATGATAAATGTAAACAAATTGTATACCTAAAATGCACCAATAAAAGAACTAAAATAAATAAATAAATAAATAACTATAATGAAATAATAAAATATTTGCCATGTGGAAGCCCTATGATTTTTAATAGGTAGCACCAAAAACGCCTTGGCCAATGTACAAAATACCATTCTGTTAGATTGTTTTGAAAGTTCTTAAATGTATACTCTTATTATTGCATTTTTCACCCTCGTATACTGTAAGGGATGTGTGAAGATAGGCAATGGCCCATGGCCACACATTAAGTAATCCTGTTATACAGCATCTGAGCATAACTATGTGGCTCACTTAGAACTCCTGTGCAAATCCTTCCCCATGCTTGTCTAGGAGAATGCACAATGTACCGTGTCCTTTAGACAATGACTAGTTCTTCATTTATATCTGGAAGAGCCCATCGTGGCATCATGATTGCCTCATGAAGGTATTTTATAAGAACATGAGCCACAGAATTCTACTTTTAAAACAGTTATTAATGGCCAACAGGTGTAAGGAAGACTGTGTGATATATACATACTGCCCCTGACAAAAAAGTTACTGAAAAAAGAATGTGAAAATGTCTAATTAAGGTTTTGTTCTTCTATTCTCTCTCCTTTATAAATAGAAGCAATTTCAGCAAGGCTAAAGGTTCTTGCTTAATTAGTTAGTACACAGACAGAGTGGGATAATAACTCAGTGAGAATTTTTAAAGCACCAGGTAACAAAATATTAGTTAAACTACTAATTGCAAGCATACATTAGGATCTGTTCTTGCATTTAAAATTGATTTGGGAACATTTTTTATGGTTAACCAACAATGGCTACGTGAAACAAACCTGCCTAATATCCTCCAGATCTCTTGACTTAAAATTAGTCATGCTAAACTTAAATTTTTGTATCTAATGAAATTGTTGACTTGTGGATCTGGTTCTCACTCTTCAGGAATTAGTAAACATTTTCTATTTCTCCAGGAGGGATTAGTTACATCATCAAGCCACCATACTTCTTGATGTTTGTTTCAATTCTATAGATTTTTATTTAAGGAACATATAAAAGCAAACAAGTCTTGTCAAATTTGTATTCATCCTTTCTAAATTCATCCATTTCCCCCACCAGGTCAGTAACCAAATGCCCTCAGACCTTAATGGGACAAACATGGCAGGATACATTTCTGTTTAACAGGCCTAAGTAACAGAGATGTACAGTCTCAGAGATTTCCATGAGAGGAAGCAATTAGCTTTATCATGGACCAGCACAATGAATTGTGGAATAGAGTAGTAACCACAAATCTTTATCTAAACCCACCTGTACAATATTCCCTACAATCAACTTTCAGACTACCAGAATGTCCTCAGGCATGACAGTCTTACATTCCAAAGTAATTCTTGATTGTGGCTTTAAATTTCCATTAACCTTTTTGTTTTTCCCTTTGAGGAGTTAAAAAGATGAAATCGTTATTCTGAAATATTAGTTAAATTCATGTGGTCTTATTGTTATTTGGTCACTAGCATAGGTGCTTTATGACTGAATAAAGTAACTTTAGGAGGAAAACATGGTGAAGCATAAAAAGCATAAAATAAAACCTAAACCCTAACTTTAGTCTCTTTTTATTGTGTCCTTAAATCTTCTAAGTAGGCTATTTAGGATACTTCTCTGGAAGACCTGTTGGATACTCGTACAGAATATAGAATCTGACAGTAAATTTTAGCCCCAAGAATATTCTCAATTTAGTAATTAAAATGATTGCACCTGTTTTAGCAATCGAGATACCTTATTTCACCAGTGTTAACCTTCCCTTCTGTTGGTTTCAGTCTGGTAAGTGGACCCTACTGCATCTGGTAGGCCCAACCCTTCATTCTTCCCCAACATTGCCCCTTCCTTTCTTACCGCCACTCTTTACTCCAGCTTTTTATCCGTATTGTTGACTTTCTCTTTCTCTTGCAGCGGAGTAAGTTTGAGATGTAGAGTGGAGGACAGTTACAGGGTAGGATATTTCTCACTCATATGGCACTACCTCGAGCTGTCATTGATACTCTCTGGACATGGCCTCCTTTGAATTCATCTTCCAGCTAGTCCTCTATCATGCACACATCTGCCCATAAAAAATATTAACCTTTGCATTCCATTTTTGCTTTGATGCTGTTGGAATAAATGTCTTGTTCTCTAGCTTTCTTAGGGATGGGTATTTGGTAGTATGGTAGTTAATCTTGACTGTCAACTCTTTGGGCTTGAGAGATGCCCAGGAGATTAGTAAAGCATACCTCTGCATGTGTCCGGGTGGACACTGGGGTATGATCTTAGGTGGTTCTGACCACTTCCTCTCTGGCTCTCTTTCCCTTTCACTATGCTTCCTTCTACTATTTCCTGTCATCTTGATATTTGTGCCTTGGAGCCAGGTGAGCGTGGAGTGAAACCTCTGAAACTTTGAGGTAAAAGAAAACTCTTCTCCTTTAGATTATTCATGTCAGGCATTTTGTCCCAGTAATAGAAAGCAGACTAACACAGGTAATGTACCCATGGGAACTGCTAGATACCATGACATTGAAAGATTTCCTAGAAGTTCTTCTCATTCCTTTCTCTACACTCTTGCAGGTGCAGTGGACTAGCATGTTATCCTTCTGTCTCTATAGTAACAAGGCTCCACCTGACCTACCTGAAATCTCAACAAAGAGTTGTAGTTAAAAGCCCCATGTTTAAAATGAGACACTGTGTTAGAGTCTGTTCCATTACTTAAGAGCTATGTGTCCTTTGGCAAGTTATTTAACTGTTTGAGCTTACTGATCTTCACTCCCTAGTGGTAAACTATAAATAAGCATAAGATGTATTGCATAGCATTGGTGAGAAGAATAAATACTATAATTCAGGTAAAAATGTTAATATAGGACCTAACAAATATCACTAAACCAGTTTTAGCTGTCAATAAAAAGTCATCAATCAGGTCCCTCCTCTCAGACATGCAGGCTATAACTCTGAGTGTTTAGCATCATATTAAGGGAGTTATTATATTTTTAATTAGGTGGCAGTTTGGGGCAGCTGGCCACAGCTGCTGGAATGAAATGCAGGCAATGAATGTGCTGATAGGAATCTGGCTCCCATATGTTCTACTATTTACCTCCCATCAAATATTCACAACCTTATGATTTTTTTCTCGACTGAAAAGGACGTGAAGATGACTTCCTTTCCTTAAGTCTTGGTTTCAAGATCATTCAAAGAGAGACAGAACTTGGCATCATCAAGGGTTAAAGTAGACAGTTCTACTCTATGTTTCTCATTTTGTTGCCTGAGCCTCAACCTGTCACAGCACAATTTAGAAGTCTAGATTCCCAGACAGTACAGCAAAATAATTGCATTTTTCTTGTTCTTGGGCATTTTTTTTCCTCAAAAAGTTTATCTAAGTCTAGAAGGAAAGTGCTACTTCATGATAAATTTCTTTAATCCATTATTACAGAGCATTGAGAAATTTAGCTGACTGTAGTGATTTCTTTCTACCTTTTCTAGATAAAGCCTGAGATTTGACTTTGTACTAAATTTGTCTCTTTTCTTATGTGACTTTTGAGCTAAGAGCATGGTGTGACTGACTGCAGAGGCCGAGAACTCTGTTCAGCACTATCACTCATTTATTATTCTGAATCTCTTCAAAGCTGGAAGCCTGCCTTGCCATCTAAGCAGTGAAGACTATGAAGAATAAATCTCCTGATAAGAGTTAAGTTCTTCATGGAGTTGATATATTTGTTTAATTCTCCAGTTACTCTAACTCCACCTTTGGAATCCCTACTTTGAGATATTGGCTGCTGAAGTCCCAGGGGCATTAAAGGGACACATGATTTCACCTCAAAGTCCATGCCGTAGAGTTGCTGGATCAAAATCTTCAAACAGTGTGTGTTAAACCTGAGTTTATCTCCAATTTTGTATACAGTGAAAACATTCCATTTCCTTTCCAGTGCCTGGCCTTAAGAAATGATTGCGTCTCACTGTGCTTTGTGTAAGACAAAAGAGAAAGAAAGAAAGAAAGAAAGAAAGAAAGAAAGAAAGAAAGAAAGAAAGAAAGAAAGAAAGAAAGAAAGAAAGGAAGGAGGGAAGGAAGGAAGGAAGGAAGGAAGGAAGGAAGGAAGGAAGAAAATTTTAGACATACTCTTAAACTAAACTGATACTATTCCTTAGTAAAAATACAGCATTTCTGAATTGCTAATGACAATTAAATTGAGTTGAACATAGAATAAAGTAAATAATTTGTCATTGGATAATCTATTAGCTATACATGAGGCAAGCATAACTCACAAGTTTTCACTTGTAACATTCTAATACAGTGCACTTTTTAAAGAACTTCAGATTTCTTTGCTATACTCACTCTCACTCACATTTGCTTGGGAATCAAAGTTTATTCTCTGATACATTGGAAACCTTTTAGGAAATGCCAAGATACTTATGATGTATGAAAGTCTAGAAAAATAGATAATCTATTTGATGACTCATTTAGCACTCAATAAGTATTTCTAGATTGCTGCTGTGTTCTAACAACTATTTCATGTGTTGGAACTGTAAAAGAAGCAACAAAAATTTTGAAATTGTTCATAAATTCACAATATTAAAATATTATGTGACCAGCTTTTTGGTTGTCACTTCTAGAAAACAAACCTTGAAAATATACAAAGGAAGAGTTGAATATTATGTTAGCTACTTTAAGAAAGAATATGACTCAACACTTAAAAATGTTTTGCATAAGATTATGCAATTATTTCAAAATGAGCTATATTATCTCCATGGATAGTTCATTTTGAAATGTATAAAAGTTTATTAAAATATAATGTTTTTAAATTTTTGCAATATATAATAAGTACGTACATTTTCAATAATTAGTATAGGTCAAGATTCATGCAGAAGTATAGGCCACCATGAGGAAGAACACTAATTCAGGGGGTGTGGTATTTGGAGTTGAATCCTTTCGCTGACATATCTGAGCTGCTAGACCTTGGACAAGCTGCTCAACCTTTGTTTGCTTCCATTTTCTCAATTATGATGTGGAGACCATAGTGGTATTGAGCTCCAATCAGTTATGTGATGACTAAATGAATCACTTCTTGTAAAATGTATCAATGTGTATGAGGCTCACAACTGATCGATATATTGGCTATGATTATTATGATCAGCCATAGTAGAAGGGGAGGTAACAGTAAAAAAAATAGGAAAGACACAGGTATTAGGAGCAATAGCATTAGTAGAAGAAGCAAATTTCACAGTTGTAGGATATCATTGAGAAGAAGGCAAGAGAAACGGTTTGCGATCCTCACTTTTCATATGTAATTCTCAACTTCCATGTAGAAAGACTGAAGGACATAGGTTAATATTGTCTCACAAGAGAATTACATTTGATTTACAGAGATGCCTCTGCTATAACTTTCTAACTGGGGTAACTTGAAATTTATGAGGAAGGATTGTCTAAAGACTTGAGCATTGTTTTTTTAATTCCGTGACAGCTATAAGGTAAAGGGTAGTAGGAGTTCTGCTTTTTTTGGTTTTATTACTTCCATTTTATTTTTTTTTATTTTTTTATTAAATTCTTTTATTGGTACATTTTAGGTATACAACACAATTACATTTCTCATTGGGAATTGTACCTTTACACAATGCATCTTGGTTCTTATTTTTTCCCCATTCCTAACCCTCCCTTCACCCCCTCCACCCTTCCCTATTTACAAAGACTTTATTTCCATTTTTTCCATTTCTCATCATTTTTCCTTTCCCTTCTTTCCTTTCCCCTGCCCCTCACACTACCCCTACCCCTTTGGACCTTTTCTTCCTATTTTACATTATCGATTATTCATTCTAATCATTGGTACATTTTAGGTATACAATATAATGACATTCATCATTGGAAATTTGCACCTTTACATAGTCTCTCTTGGTTCATATTTTTCACCCTTGCCCAGCCCTCCCTTCAACCTCTCCAGTCCTCCCTATTTACAAAGATTTTGTTCCTATTTTTCCATTTTCTCATATTAATTCCATACCCTTCTTTCCTTTCCCCTAGCCCTCCCACTTCCTTCCCCTTTGCCCCTTTTCTTCCTATTTCACATTACCTATTATACATTTTAGGCCTTATTTACACTTTCAGTTTCTCACACCAGAGAAACTATTCGGTATTTATTCATGTGTGCCCTATTTATTTCACTCAAGAGTATTGCCTCAATGTGCATCCATTTAGCTATAAATGTCTCTAATTTCTCATTTTTGATGGCTGAGTAGCACTCCATTTTATAAAAAACCTCACATTTTCTTTATCCAGTCTCCAGTTCATGGGCATTTGGGCTATTTCCATGTTTTAGCTATCATAAACTGTGCTGCTATGAACATGGGTGCACATATATCACCGTGGTATGATTCTTCTAATTCTTTGGGGAAGATCCCCAGCAGTGGAATAGCAGGGTCAAATGGGACTTCCAGTCCTGGTTCTTTGAGGTATCTCCATACTGACTTCCACAGTGGTTGCACCAGTCTACACTCCCACCAGCAGTGGAGCAGGGTTCCTCTTTCCCCACAGCCCCGCCAGCACCGGTTATTGGTTGATTTCATGATGGCAGCCATTCTTTCTGGAGTGAGGTGGAATCTCAGCATTGTTTTCATTTGCATCTCTCAAATGACCAGTGATGTTGAACATTTTTTCATGTATTTATTTGCTATTTTTACTTCTTTGTCTGAGAAATGTCTGTTCATTTCAGATGCCAATTTTCAGACCATGTCTTTAAATTTGGGAGGTATGATCTTTTTAAGTTCTATATAGATTATAGATAGTAGACCTTTGTCTGAGGAAAAGCAGGTGAAGATTTTTTTACACATTGTGGGTTGTCTCTTCACATTGCTGGTGGTTTCTCTTGCTGTGCAGAAGCTTTTTAATAAGAAGAGATCCCACTTGTTGATTGTTTGTGCTAGTTCATGGGCAACTGAGGTTTTGTTCATAAAATCTTTTCCTACACCAATGTCTTCAAGAGTTCTACCTAACCTCTGTTCCAACTGGTTTAGTGTTTCTATTTTAATATTTAGATATTTAATCCATTTCAGTTTTAGTTTAGTGCATGGTGAGAGATATAGGTCTAGTTTAATCTTTGGCAAGTGGAAACCCAATATTTCCAGCACCATTTACTAAAGAGGCTATCTTTCCTCCAGTGAGGGTGTTTGTCTCCTTTATCAAAGATGGGATGGCTGAGTGTGTCTGGTGTTTTTTCTGCATCTTCTAATCTGTTCCACTGGTCCTCAGGTCTGTTTCTTTGCCAGTACCATGCTGTTTTTATCACAGTAGCTTTGTAGTATAGTTGCAGGTTGGGGATTGTAATACCTCCTGCTATGTCTCTGTTACCTAGAATTGCTTTTGCTATTCTGGGTCTCTTCTTGTTCCAAATGAATTTTTGGATTGTTTTCTCAAGGTCCATGAAATATGGTGCTGGGATCTCAATTGGAATTGCATTAAATCTGTATAGCAGTTTTAGAAGTATGACCATTTTCACTATATTAATCCTTCCTACCCAGGAGCAGGGGATGTCTGTCCATTTTCTGATATCATCTTCAATCTCTCTTTTCAGAGTGCCATAGTTTTCAGAGAAGAGGTCTTGCATTTCTTTCATTAGGTTGATTCCTAAGTATTTCAGTTTTTTGGATGCTATTGTGAAAGGAATTGTTTGCCCTATTTCTCTTTCAGTGAGTCTGTCATTCGTGTAGAGGAAAGCTATTGATTTTTGTGTGTTGACCTTGTAACCAGCTACTTTGCTGAATTCGGTTATTAAGTCTAGAAGACTTTTGGTGGAGTTCTTGGGGTCTTCTATATAAAGTATCATGTCATCTGCAAATGACAATTTGACTTCTTCATTTCCTATCTTTATTCCTTTTATTTCTTTCTCTTGTCTAATTGCCATGGCTAGTGTTTCCAAAACTATATTGACCAGGAGTGGTGATAGTGGACATCTTTGTCTTGTTCCTAATTTTAGTGTGAAGGATTTCAGTTTTTGACCATTTATTATGATATTGGCTGCTGGTTTTTCATAGATAGCTTTTATCAGTTTGAGGTAGAGACCATCTATTCCAATTTTTTGTAGGGTTTTTATCATAAATGCATGTTGGATTTTGTCAAATGCTTTTTCTGCATCTATGGAGATAATCATATGGGTTTTGTCCTTGGCTCTATTGATATAGTGTATTACATTGATTGATTTGCATATATTGAACCATCCCTGCATCCCTGGAATGAATCCCACTTGATCAGGGTGTATGATCTTCTTGATGATCTTCTGCATTCTATTTGCCAGTAGCTTATTAAGGATTTTTGCATCTATATTTATTAGTGAGATTGGCCTATAGTTCTCTTTTTCTGTTGGGTCTTTCTCTGCTTTGGGGATCAAGGTGATGCTTAATTCCGGGAATAAATTTGGGAATATTGCTTCCCTTTCAATTTCATTGAAGAGTTTAAACATTAGTGGCAGTAGTTCCTCTGTAAATGTCCTGTAGAATTCAGCAGTGAAGCCATCAGGGCCCAGGCTTTTCTTAGTTGATAAGTTTTTATTTACATTTTCAATTTCATTGATTGATATTGGGTTGTTTAGAAGTTTTAGGTCTTCTTTGTTCAACTTTGGCAATTCATATGTATCTAGGAATCTGTCCATTTCTTCTGTGTTGTCCATCTTATTGGTGTATAGGTTCTGGAAGTAGGTATTGATGATCCTCTGGATTTCTGCTGGGTCTGTTGGAATTTCACCCTTTTCATTCCTAATTGCATGGATTTGGGCCTTTTCCTTCCTTTTTCTGATAAGGTTGGCTAAGGGTTTTTCAATTTTGTTGATTCTTTCAAAGAACCAACTCTTGGCTTCATTGATTTTTTTTATATCATTCTCAGTCTCCATTGCATTGATTTCTCCTCTGATCTTTATAATTTCCTCCCTTGTATGGGCTCTGGTCTTGTCCTGTTCTTCTTTTTCTAGAAGCTTGAGGGGCAGCATCAGGTTGTTTAATTGGGCTTGTTCTGTTTTCCCAATATGCTTATTCACTGCTATGAATTTCCCTCCCAAGACTGCTTTCATTGTGTCCCATAGATTCTGATATGTTGCATTGTCATTGTCATTTAATTGAGAGAACTGTTTGATTTCTTCTTTAATTTCCTCTGTGACTCATTGGTTTTTCAGAAGTGTGTTGTTCAATTTCCACATGTTTATGAAATTTTTCCAGTTTCTTTTGCTATGGATCTCCAATTTTATTGCACTATGGTCTGATAATATACAGGGGATAACTTCAATTCCTTTGCACTTACTTAAACATGTTCTATGTGTGAGTATGTGGTCTATTTTCGAGAATGACCCATGTGCAGCTGAGAAGAATGTGTATTCTGTTTTTGTGGGGTGGAAGACTCTGTAAACATCTGTTAAGTTCATTTGTTCAAGAGTTCGATTGAGTTCTAGTATTTCATTATTTATTTTTAGTCTAGTTGATCTATTTGTGACAGTGGGGTGTTGAGGTGCCCCACTACAATTGTATTAGTGCCTATATGACTTTTCATGTCCGTTAGTATTTGTTTTATATAGTTGGGTGCACTAGTGTTTGGTGCATAGATATTTATGATTGTCATCTCTTCCTCTTGGATTGTTCCCTTTACAAGGATGTAGTGTCCTTCTTCGTCTCTCTTCATCAGTGTTGGTTTGAAATCTACTTGATCTGCAAAGAGGATAGCTACTCCTGCTTTTTTTCGGGTTCCTGTCACATGGAGTATTGTTTTCCACCCTTTAACTTTCAGTCTATGAGTTTCCTTTTGAATTAAGTGTGTTTCTTGTATGCAGCATATTGTTGGATTTTGCTTCTTGACCCATTCTGCCAGTCTATTTCTTTTGATTGGTGAATTGAGACCATTAGCATTGATGGTTATAACTGAAACGTATTGACTTGTCATTGCCATGACTTTTTCTTTTTGTTGGGTTCTCCTCCTTTACATTTAATTTCTTGTCATGCCAGATGGGTTCATTCTGCTTTGCTTCCTGGGGTTGTGATCCTCAAAGTCTGTTCCTAGGATATTGTGTAAAATTCTTTGGAGTGCTGGTTTGGTATTCACAAAGTTCCCTAAAGTGCTCTTTGTCATGAAAGTATCTTATTTCTCCATCCATTTTGAGAGATCATTTGCAGGATACGTCAATATGGGTTGGAGGCTGTTTTCTTTTAGGGCTTGGAAAATGTCACTCCAAGCTCTTCTTGCCTTGATGGTTTGTGTTGAGAAGTCTGCTGTGATTCTGATGGGCTTTCCTTTGTGATTTGTTTCTTTTCTCTCACTGCTTGTAGAACTTTGCTCTTCTGCTGAGTTTCTGGAATCTTAACAATTATATGCCTATGTGTAGATTTTTTTTGATCAAGGCTATTTGGCATCCTATATGCCTCACTTATCTGTATGTCAAGCTCTTTTCCCCTGGTTGGGAAGTTTTCTGCCATTACTTCTGTGAAGAGTTTTTTTTATATCATCTGCACTCTCTCCTGTTTCTTCATTGACTCCAATCAGTCTTATGTTATTCTTCTTTGCATCTTCTAGCAGCTACTGGATTGATTTCTCATGTTCCCTTATGATTTTGAAGCAATTTTTCTTTTCCTGGTCATTAATTGCAATCTTATCTTCTATATCTGAAATTCTGCCCTCACATTGACTCATTCTACTGTGTAGACTTTCAGTGGAGTTTTTCATGTCCTGGAAATCTTTTTTCATCTGTTTTATGGATTCCATTTGTTTCCTATGTTGGGATTCCATCATGTTCCTGAGCTCCTCTCTAGATTTATTAATCATGTCTTGCACTAGGGGCACAATTTCTCCTGTTATCTAAGAAATTATTTCTGATTTCATTTTCTCTACATCCTCTTTTGTTGCCAGTTCAGTGTGTCCAGGTGGTTGAGTATCAGAATGTTCCATCTCATTTCCCTTTGGGGTTGCTGTAGGTGATCTGGAAGTCTGTTTTTGAGACTTATTTGTGTGTTTTCTCATTTTGACTGGGGGGGGGCGGGGGGGCTGCTGTTGGTGCCTGCATGGCTCACCTCCTCTGAGCTGCGAGAAGTGGGACAGGAGCTGGGAGCAGCAGTAGGGATGGTGGCCTGGAAGCCTCTTCCTCTGGTCCAGGAGCAGTGGGACAGCGGCTCAGAAGCCACTACCTCTGGGCAGGGAGTGGCAGGAGGGATGGCAGCCCAATAGCCCTTTCCTCTGGGCCCAGAATGGCAGGATGGAGCTATTTTTACTTTTGTTTACAGTCCTGCTTTAATGGGTCTAGTAGGGCAATAATTATCTCCTGAGAAGCGTTTCTTAGTTCTGTTGTCAGAAACAGGATGTGAGACTGGATTTCATAGAGAACACAAATCACATTTTCTTATTCCAGTGATATTTACCTCTACCTTGCACAAAATATTTATCTTTGGTTTCCATTTTAACAATAAAATTAATTTTATAATAGAATTCATATTTTCTTATTCCAGTGATATTTATCTGTACCTTGCACAAAATATTTATCTTTGGTTTCCATTTTATCAATAAAATTAATTTTACAATAGAATTCTTTTCAAATATACCTCTGTAACATATTGAAGCAAAAGCAGTAAAAGGATGAGGACTCATCACGTCCTTACTTTGGTGTCATGAAGACCCAGACAGACTCTGGAAAGAATAAGACTTTTAATATAAAAATATTTTAGGAAACTGAGAGATATTAGATGCTAAATATAGTTTTTAATGGAGAAAATTTGTCATTGAATCTAATGGAAGGAGGAGGGAAACATGCTCTTCATAATCATTTTCAGTACTGGCCATTTAAGACTATAAAATAAAATAAAAGCAGTCATTTTCTATGACACATAATTCTCAACAAAGGGTAAAATTGATTTGTATTCTTCTGTTACACTTTGCTTAAGTACTTCATTACCAGAAAATAAGCCCCTCTGATTAAGGACGATATCATGTCTTAACCAATTTTTATTTTTTAGCTGTGTATGTCTGAAAAAAATTGTACACTTCCCTCAGCTGCTCCAGCAAAGGAGTTCACTTAATGAAAAACTATTTGTGAAGATGATGTGATTAATATCTGAACATTTCCAGTCTTTCTTTTGCCATGTGATGGTACCTCTGATTTCTTAAGAAAAGTGAAAAAATACACAACTATTAGTGTTTAACAGGTTAATATCATTGACTCAATTGACAATGGAAAGAGTTCCTGAAATCCATATTGTACAGGTCTCCAAATAGCGTTTCTGTTAAATCTTTTCCCAAAATCTATCCAGTATAGCTGGCTGTATGTGAGATATAACCTCTACCTGTTTCTTTCTCTGGGCTCTTATATGATTCACTACAAAGCCAGTTTCCTGGCAGGACTGCAGAATAGGGAAGGATAAAGAGAGAGAGTCATTTCGGTGGGAGCAAACAGAATGCAAGAAAATGTGAGCAGGATGGGTCAGCTTATAAGAGAAGCCTGTGAGAAAATTACACATCATTCCATGGAAATATGAGCATAGCTCCAAAGAGCTAATAGCATATTCTTAATCTGTACAATCTGATTCTTCTCATTTTTAACATTCCACAACATTCCACAACTTTCCCAAATTTTAGAATTAAAAGTAACTAAAAGATACTGAAAGATATTTGGGTCTTACCTCTTGCTCGTCTCATTAGGGAGGAGAAATACAGCAAGCTGCAGTGGGTGAGCAAAAGGCGTTGACCTCCCACCCAGGTAGGCATAGAACTTGCAGCACAATAATGGATAAAACTCCAGCTTAAAACTGAGCAAGCCAAGTGCAAAGACTATGCACTGATTTTTAGTATAAAGATTAGAATAGTTTATTGAAAAACTGGACTTTATTTGGTTATAAGCTAGCTGTATAGAGATGAAGATAAGGAGAATTATATATGACAATTGATAAAGGAAATTGTAAGCCTCATCTTGGTGAGGAAGAGATTTCAGAGGAATCTAGTCCTATTCTTAAGTACGTGAGGAAAGAATTGGACTTGTCAGAATGGTTCCCTAAAAAGCAGGAGTAGAGCCAGTAGGACATTAATGTTAGGTTGATTGTAATAATGAAATGAACTGTTTGAATAGCGGATGAGTACTAAGCTCATCTACAAACATTTGTGGATGGTGTGAAGATGGCACAAGTATGCAATGTGCCTTCAGCCTAGTTTATAATGAGTCAAAAAGCCACTTTAGAAAATCAGTGGAGATCAATATTAGTAATTACACCAGAATAATAAAGGTAAATGAGACTAATCTGGATAATTGTTGATGAATGGGCATTCTACTCTTAAGATTTCATCCAGTTCTACTTTCCTGTGAGTCTGTGGTCATGGAGTTCTTCTTCACAGACCTTCTTGGTCTGTCAATGAAAGGAGTCTTACATCTGAAGATGATACTTTCCAGTAACCTAATACAATTGCAATAGTTTGCATTTCTGTGTGTTCTGTAATAGTGCCTTGATCTAAGACAAAATGGGGGTGGAAAAACTGCCAATGGATCAGGGGAAGCAAATTGGAAGACATTTCAGCAAGTGGACACCTACCATTAAAGGCACTAGTCAAGAGACTGCTAACACTCCACCTTTGGGTAGAGTGCTGGAATTGGGTACCAGAGAAGCCAAATTATTAAACATAGAACCAAATCAAGAAGAAAATACAGAACCCCATCACTGGAGTTGGAATATAGTCAGGAATGCAGTCATTAGAAAAGAAAGATTGATGGAGCTCCACGGGTACAATCAGTTAGAGAGTGGTACTTACACAGAAAAGAAGGCATGAGCCTAGACAATGGAATTACCAACAAGACCAAACAAATTCAGAATTGGACAGACAGCAAAATGAACACAAGCTGGCTGCAAAGCCTTTGTTTGAGAACTATTACATCCCCGTCCTCTTTGTTTGAGGTCAGTGCTGGTCTCAGTGCCTGTGCAGAGATGCCACTGAGTTCTGGAGTTCTGTGATCCCAACTCCTCAGATAGTGTGCAGTGTAGAAGAATGGAGATGGTCAACCAATGTGGGACATTGACTAGTCTTCTTTTTTGGACTTCTTAATGCCTTCAGTCCATGAAACTGCTTCCAAAGGCTGAAGAATCTCATCTTCCTCCTTCCCTCCTTTCCTTCCTTTTTAAAATTTTAAAAAAATTTCTAAAATATGTATTTATCAGCTGAATGTAACAGGGGAACTGCCTCCTACTACAATGGAGCATTGTAATGAATACTGACAGAGCCCTGTAATGAAGTGTGATTCTGTGAATTCTCTAACGATGGCACTAAACTAGCAACAGATTCAAAAGATACAATAGTTAGCCTATGGCAAGTTGATCCAGATACACACCTGCTAAAACTGCTTAAACTATTAGAAGGACATGCATGTTTCTTATGTTGCATGGAGTCCAGACAATAGCTCTCTCCTTGCTTGTAGCCCAGATGAGCACTCAGAGCTTTGGCTTTGGAATGTACAAAGGGGAGAACTATGGATGAAAATGAGCCAGTCTTGCGAAGACAGTTTAACAAGTGTAGCTTGGAATCCTGATGGGAAATACTTTGTGAGGGGCCATCAGCATGGGCAGTTCTATCAGTGTGACTTGGAGGGGAACCTCCTGGACTCCTGGGAAGGAGTGTGTGTGCCCTGATGCCTGAGTGATGGCAGGACACCCCTGGCGTTGGACAAGCACCAGCAGACTGGTGAGTACAACTTTGAGGACCTTCCAGATAGGAACACAGTAGGAGAAGATCATCCTATTGTGTCTTTTACCATTTCAAAAAATGGCCAGTTAGCTTTCTTAAATTTAGCAACTCAGGAAGTTCATTTATGGGACTTGCAAGACAGAATTTTAGTAAGAAAGTATCATGGTATTACACAAGGGTTTTAAATGATTCATTCATGTTTTGGAGGCTTCATTGCTAGTGGAAGTGAAGATCACAAAGTTTACATCTGGCGCAAATGTAGTGAACTGCCAATCATGGAGCTGACAGGTCACACATGCACAGTGAACTGTGTGAACTGGAATCCACAGATCCCGTTCATGATGGCCAAAGCCAATGGCAATGGCAGTGTTAGGATATGGGGACCAGCCCCCTTTCCAGACCACCAGAATGTTGAAAAGGAATGCAATAGCATTCATAGTTGATAGCGAATTTGGAGCCCACGACTTCTATTTAACTTAGAATTAGTTGTATTTTAAAGGCGTGGAATTTGGTACAAATAAACATGATTGATAGCTGGATAGACATGCTCGTCATGAAGAAAGAACCATTTCTGAAGCCAGACTAGGGCCAAACATTTCCACTTTGATTCATAGTAACCAGTTGAGATGAAGAATGTCGTCAGGTTGTTGGACACTATGTTGAATGCACCCCATGGGTGCTACATTCAAGCTTACCCACTGAACTCAGTGTGTGTGTGTGTGTGTGTGTGTGTGTGTGTGTGTGTGTGTATACACATATATTTCCCCCTGCCTTTTATCTGGCAGGCTACCGTTCTTGTTGCTCTCCTGTGTAATGAAGTTTAAATGCTTGCTTGGAAAACTTTCTTTAACAGTTTAGAAGGCTTGATGGAAAGAGTGCATTAGCATGAAGAGTAGACATTGGATAGGAAAGAATTTCCTCTTTTGTTTCTCCAAATCTTTCTGTCTTACTTAGGTTGAGATCTCTGCAGCTTGGTTCATGGATGCTAGCGTTGCCCATTGTGCAGTATATATGGATACCGATGACAAAGCAGTGAGCTATGTCAAAAGCACTCTCAGTATTATATTTGACAAAAAGTTTTGTACTTTTCACATAGCTTGTTGCCCCATAAAAGGGTTAGCAGCCCAATTTAAAAAAAATAAACTAAGAAGTATTTATAGGAAAAAATATGTATTTATCAAATATTGTGTATGTTTGTTTAAGTCACACATTGTGATGATTTTAGATATGTATACATTGTGTGCTGATTACTACGGTCAATTAATTAACTCAGCCATCATCCCCGACAGTCACTGTGTGTGCGCTTACACAGTAGGGGTGAGAAACTCGTGATGCAGACTAGGACTAGTCTAGATTCCTAGACTAGGGATGTTGCTCAGTGGCAAAGCACTTGCCTAGCATGTACAAGACTCTGAGTTCAATCCTCAGTACTTCCAAGAAAAAAAGGATGTCTCATCAAATTTCATGTCATCAGTACAGTTTTGTAAATTATATTCTCCACACTGTACTCTTGATTCTAAGAATTTGTTATAATTGGATAAATGAGCAGTCATCACACCATCTGACTGACACGTCTCTGTTTTCTCAACATCTCAGTCTGGCAACCCCATTCTACTCTTTGCTTTAATGAATTTGATTTGTTGAAATTGTACATATAAATGAGATAATACAGCATGTGTCTGCCTGTGTCAGGCTTATTTCAGTTAGTGTATTGGTCTCCAAGGTTTACCCATGTCATTATAAATGACAGGATTTGCTTCCTTTATGATTAAATACAACCCCATATGTGTATATGTATGTACATGCACACATGTGCATGCCTACCACATTTTCTGAATCTATTCATTTATTTTTAGATACCTTAGGTTGCTTCTGTATCTCAGCTATTGCAAATCATGCTGCACTGAGCATGAGGGGGTGTAGATGTTTCTTTAGGGCACTTAGTGCATTCCTTTTGGACTTTTACCCAGGAGTGGGGTTGCTGGAAAGCACCTGGTTGTGGGAGACCACAATAGATTATGCCCAAACCAGGCTGTAAGCAGTGCAGGCTGTAAAGAGCTAACCCCACAACTGCCTTGTTTCAAGAAATGAATTCAGCCAAAACCTATGGACCGAGGTCAGAGTAACTGGCACCCAAGTTCCGTTCCCATAAGTAAAAGCTTCTTACTAGAAGAACGATGATCTAATCACAGCCATATATTTTGTCTATTCTGTTCCTGATTTGAGCATGCTTTATCTTGTCTTTCATAAGCCTTGCTTACATTAATTTCCATAGAAACTGCAGGACTGCGCATTTTCTCATGTAGTCCTGCCCTTGCTCATAGCTTGCCTTTACTCCAGTTGATCATTAATAAAAATCAGTGGCTTGGATTGCCAGCACCTCTCAGTTGCACCAGCACAGGTGGTGAAACCACTGAGCTAAATCCCTGGCCCCATCTCTTAGTTTTTCTTACTAAGCCCTGCATCACACACTAAGTAGGAGACTGGGGCCTACTGCAGAGGTTTCCTGTGATGCTTCAGGGGACCGCAGTACCTGGTAGTTCTTTTTCAATGTTTTGGAACCTCTGTTCAGTTTTCCGTAATGCTCTACCAGTTTATATTCCCAAGAACGTTTACAGGTTCCCTTTTCTTCCACCTTTCTCAAAACTTAATCTCTAGCTTGTTGTGGAGATGTTTTTTTAATATCAGTACAACTATACAAATTTTTAATGGTCATTTATGAGCAACTTACTGAATAATAACTCATTTAAAATAGTTGAAATATTGTTTTTTGAAAAGATGAGAACTACAGAAACTGAGGGAATACGATTTTTAAAGACAAGAATGTATGTATTCTTTTGTCCGTTAGATTCCAAAGGACCCTACACCTGTCCAGAGACTGATTGTCCTCAGCACCCAGGAAGTGAGTCGCACAGCAATGTGTGATCATTATTTCCTCCTGGTTCCAATGGTGCCACTTTCCTCAGTCTTGCTTTTGTTCACTCCTTGTATCATTTTGCAGAACCACTTGAGTCCTACCACTCTTTTGTGCCAAAGGATCAGCTTTTTGCTTTTTGAGGAGAGAGAGGCACCTTCAGAGCAAGCTCCTGGAGAGACTTCTGAGCAGAACAGCTAGAAGGACAGGCTCTTTACATCTTTGCTTACCCCAAGTTGCCTTTGAATTTAAACATTCCTTTCAAGTATGAAAAACATGTGAGAGCATAGGGAATTTTATCTGATAAGATTTAGTAAATGTGACTCATATATATATATATATATATATATATATATATATATATATATACACTATTAATTATAAATCTACTATTTGACACTTTTGAGATGATTTCATGTTATTGTTACAACAACCCTAGGAGGTAAGTATTATCTCTTTTCTGCAGTTGAAGACACCAAGAAATGTCTCACAGTTATTTTACAGCTGACTTTTACTTGAACCTGTTAGGTCTATTTAGATTTTCCAAGCCTGCCACTTTCCTATTACTTGGTTTATTCATTTCCTGGTGCTGCCATAACAAGTGTGTCTTTAAACAGCACTAATTTATCTGCCTATAGTTTTAGAGATCTGAGGTCTGAAATGGGTGTCACTGGACTATCACAACCTTGCCAGGGAGCCCATGCTCCTGGAGACCCTGGGGGAAGATTCTCTCCCTTGCTTTTTTCAGCTTTGGGGCTGTTTGCCCTCCTGAGCCTGTGGCAGCTTCCTTGTAATTTCCTCCTCCTCTGTGCATCGCCTTCTCCTCTACTTATCTGTCAAATCTCCCTGGGCCTCCTAAATGTCATGAGCACTCTTGTCATTGGAGTGAACCCTAGGACATGTCATATTTAAACTGTAACAGATGTGGACAGATCTTTTGGGGGAGATACCGTTCAACCTGCCACGGTTGGTAACTACAAGCGTTGCTTAAACACTGAGAGTTTTGCTCTGAGGGTAAGTCTCATACTGTGTTCTTAGCTTAGTAAACAAGAAGAGGGGGGAAAGAGGAGAAAGGGTGAAGTAGAAGAGGAGAGGAGGAGCAGAAGGAAGAGGGGAGAATTAGGGCCAAGTCATCTGTGAGACAAGGAGAGAAGCTTGGGAAACACCACGCTGGCTGATACTTTGATCTTGGATTCTGGCCTCCAGGATTAAGAACCTATTTCTACTGTTTAAGGCAATCAATCCATCAATAAGTAAAGTTTTAAACCTTTCCCTCCCACATCTGTCTTGCCACTTTTACTGAGGTTTGGGATTCACCGGGCACTTTTCTGCCGATGTCTCTGGAAGTGCCCACTGTTTTTAGCAATAAGCTAAACAGCAGTGGGGTTGACACAGAAATTTCTCAGTATCATGAGGCTTTGGATGCCTCATAGAACAAATACTTATTCTCCTAAGGGTCTCAACAGGACCCTTGCCTAAGTCCCTTTCCTCTGCCCTGTATGCTGTGCTTTTCCTGTTGTAAGAGCCCAGAAGAATTGTAAAGTAATTTTCCTCCTTTATCCCAAAAAGTCTGCCGGATTTTGTGTTCTGCATTTTAAATGCCTTATTTCAGGAGAGTCACAAATCTCATATTGTTGAGCCAAAAATAGAAGATGCCAGACATGGGGACTGTGGCTCCCATCCAGAGTGTTGTTTTGTAAAGAGCCACTGGCTGGGAGAAATTGAGGTGGTTTACAAGGAGGAGAGAGGTGTGGTGTTTCCTCAGTGGGATGAGGTGGGGACTTTTGAGGTGTTAAGGACAGGCATGTGTCTGACGGTGGATGCACGTGTGCATTGCACCAGGGATGGCATGGGAGCACGTGCCTGCAGATGGATCTGTGCGGTTCACATTCCTGGCATTTCTTCTTTCTCATACAGTACATGAAAATCTTGGGAAATACGTTCCAGGACTCTGAGTCAATAGCAGTTTTATGAGATAGCACAGTAAAATCCGATACATGCTTCTCTGGTGAACAGATTATGAAAGAGGATCAGGTCATGAACTTGGAGGATGTTTGCACTTAGAAGCCCTAAACTTAGAAAGAAAAATGACTCAGCAATGTCAGAAGCACGTTCCTCTTTACTGGGAGCAAATCTTTTCTTCCGTTTTTAAAACCATTATTTATTTTGGCAATTAATCCAACATAGATAACACAATTTAAATAATGAAGAGAGATTTTTGGCTCAGTGAGGCCAGTTTCTGACATCATGATTGTAGAATTCTTTGGTTTTTCTCAGAGGAGGTCTGACTACTTTTCCCTGATTCATGGGCTTAGGCTTCGTGATGAGGGGACTGACTTTGCACGGCCTTAATACGAAGATTTTGTCATGCTGAGGGCTGGAAAATAATTTGTTTCATTTTAAACTGGCTCCACTTTGGCTTCTCCCAACTTGAGATTCCTTTCTGTCTCTCTAATGGAGGTCTGTTTACTGACTGGATTACTGAGTTTCTGCCTGGAGATATCCAGATATAGATTCACAAAGATATCAGAAAAAATGCTAAGTACACCACTATGCTGTTTGTAACTGTGGGCAAATTCCCCAGCCCCTGCAAGCCTTCGTATATAAAAGGGAGCTTGTGTACTACCATGGTACGGCGTTGAAGAACTAATTAGTATGAAGTGTGTACTACAAAAGCTGGAAAATGTAGGTGTTCAATAAATGTCTGTTGTTATTTTTGTTGTCATTGTTATTCATTTGCCTACAGAGACCCGAGGGCAAGCACTGAACCTGAGCTGAGCTGTTTCCTGTCTGACTCTAAACCAGGACCTTTCATCTACCCCGCTTTAACAGAGGAGAGAAGAGGCACTGCCCTTCCTTTCACACCAGACTGATGTGGTGGGCATGTGCTCCTGGGCATGCTCATGGGTGAGGGAAGGGTTACTGGGCGGGATAGTCTGCTCTCAGCTATGCGGTGTGAGGGGCATTGCCTGTAGTTGCTGTGAATTAAGTAAAATCCCACATGCCCTGTTTTATGTAACTTCCAACATCTTAGACTTTCTTGTTTACTTTAGCTAACCCAAAATATTCTGTCAATTAAAGGGTGGTGGTTATCATTTAACCCATGTCATCTGTCTTCCTTAGAAAAGAAAAGGGGAAAATTAAAACAGTGCTATTGAAATGTCTGTAATCTCAATGCCATTCAATTTGGTGTCCTTTGGAATAGGCTTGCTGAAATCTTTTAGGAAACAGGTAGTGAAAAGAAGAAAATACATTAATGTATCTCTTATACTCCAATCCTAGGGGAACTGTTGAAATCAGTTCCAAATTAAACAGTGATTCTACAGTGCTTTAAAAATTCTCCTGGGGGGGAATCTATAGGAGTATCTTTCAATTAACAATGAGGGTGGACATTTTTTAAATGCCTAGTAGCCTATTAATGTTTCATTATTGCAATTTTTCCAAGACAATTTACTCTATTCAGGATATCTCACGATGCAGAAATGCCTCTTCTTCTAGTAAAGAAAAAAAGGGTAATGTCTACCAAGTGATGATTAGTTTGGAAAAATGTTCATCAGAAGGCAAAAATAACAATAATTTATGTTGTGCAAAACCCTCTGGAAGAAAAGGACGTGTTTACTGCCTCTAGCATTTTGAATGGAGGAAAAGGTGTGGCATATTCCATCCACCTGGGAAACATATACTATGAGTTGTACAGGGACTCAGAAGACACTTCTGCCACTAGACACTGCTCTCTGCAGCTTGGCAGAGATGTCAATGGAAACTGTTGGGTTTGGACATCTTCGTGTCCCCTCTGTGTCCACCAGAAAACACTTAGTTAAAATCTTTGCGAATGCTTGCCCACCCACCCGGGTTGGCTCCAAGAATGAGTGATACACATCAAGCACATACAAAGGAAACTTTTTCCTGAGGAAAGTCGATGAAGCAACTTTTAGTGGTTGTCTTGTTTCTCAGCACTAGTGGTGGAGCCTCAGTCTTAAGCCCGCTTGTGAGCCAGGAGCCCAGAGGCACTTCTTTCTTGACATCTCTACTCTCCTCCCACTCTCCTAAGCTCTGTCTTTGCTCTGTAGCAAGTAGTACCTAGGCGGAAGAGTTTCCAGACCTCCTTCAGCTTAGTGATGGACAATGTGCCCAAGAAATTTTCTTGGCCTCTCTCATAGATGAATGATCATGGCTGCTACTTGCTTCACCAAGTAGGGTGGGATTTTTCTGGGTTTTGTGAGCGGGAGCATCATCTGCCTCTCTGGCAGGAAGTACATAGGGCTCTGTCCCATTCCCCCAGCAGCAGCTTCCTGCAGCCCAAAGAGAAACAGAAGTATTCCATACGCAGGCTTTTGAAGAGCTTTATTAAATAAGCTGCACCCATTTAAAGTGTACAGTTTGGAATGTTTAACATATGCATAATCAAAATCAAAACAGTAAATGCATCCATCACTCCCAATGTCTCTTGTAATCTTTCCTACCCCCCCCTTAAGCCCCTTCCCAGGAAACCAGCCATCTGCTTTCTCTCAATATAGATGAATTGGCTTTTTCTAGAGTTTTATATACATGGCATCCTACAATATGTATGTGTGTGTGTGTGTGTGTGTTCTCTTACTTAGCACAATTATTTTGAAATTTACCCATGTTATATGTGTCAATATTTCATTCACTTTTATTGTTTAGTAGTATATCATTGTATGCACATACCATAATCTGTAACCCATTTATCTATCAGTGGACATTTGAGCTTTTTTCAGTTTATGCCTATTAAAAATAAAGCTGCTATGAGCATCAGTGTACACCTGAGCATGGCCACATGCTTCATTTTCCCTTGGGAAAATACTTGACAGTAGAATAATTATGATATGATGGGGATATGCTAACATATTTAAAGAATATCTGAAGTGTTTTCCAAGAGGTTGTGAAATTTTACCTACTCATCAAGAATGCATGAGTTATAATTCTACTATATCTTCACCAACAATTGGTGTGGATAAAATATTTATGACCTTGAGTCAAGGAAACACATCTTAGATATAATGGCAAAAGTGTAATCCAGTAAATAATGTGAGAAATTAGACCAAAAACTTAATACTTCTTCAAAGCCTATATGTAAGAGAATGACAAACCACAGGCTGAGAAAATATTTTCAAAGAAGATACTTGATAACATCTTCTAAACTGATATATTTAAAACTACTCTCAAAACTCAATAATAAACAATAACAATGAGTACATGCTTTCAAGACACTTCACCAAAGAAGATATTTGTTTGACTAATAAGTACAAATTATAGAGATAATAATCACAATAAACTACCACCAAACATCCGTTAGAATGGCCAAAATTAAAAGACTGACTTATTACAATGAGCTTTTTTAGTAATTGGGACAAAATGCTTGATAGACATTAAAGGAAAGATGAGATTTATTTTGGCTTATGGTTTCAGTCCATGGTCAGCTGGCTCCAAGTTAGATATAGTGTGGCAGAAGAGCATTGCAGAGGAAAGCTACTCAACTCATGGCATCAGGAACCAAAGAGCAGGGGAAGAGCCAGACAGGAAGGGGCCAGAGGCCAGACCCTCCAGGGCACGCTCCCACGACTCACTTTCTTCAACTAGGCTCCACTTCCAGGCAGCCCATTCAGCTATGGACTCATCAGTAGGAAAAACGAACTGATGAGGTAGGTGCCCTCTCAATCCAATCACCTTTCTAGGAGTCTCTCAGTCCATTCCTGTTGACAATCAAGATTAGCTGTTACACATGTACTGAAATTTTCATTTTTAACTCTTACTTTTGAGATGATTGTAAATTAACATGAAGTTTCAAGAAATAATACAGAGGTCCCATGTAGCCTCTCTACCTAGTTTCCAAGACCGTAATACAGTTTCCAAGACCACAATTCAGTATCACAACTAAGAAGCAGACATGCAACCCATTGACTTTATTCACATTTCACCATTCTTGCCTACATTCACATGTGTACATATTTAGTTGTCTGCAATTTTATCACAGGTGTAGGTTCACATGTAGGTTCATATCCAAGTACAATCTAGCTCCATGAGAAGGATCTCACTTGCTGCCATATATAACCACAACCTCTTTCTGTCCTCCCCGACTCCCTAATTTCTGGGACCCACTAGTCTGTTCTCCACCTACAATTTTGTTCCTGTTATCCTCTTTCCATTATCACACTACAGCTGCCCAGTCCCTTGAGCTTTGTTTGGTTCAGATGACTGACACTGCTAAAAGTATTAACAGGGTCATAAACAAGGCTCTTGAGAAACTTTCCTTTTTCAAAATTTCCAGTGGGAAAAAAGAAATAAGATGAGGTTTATCTGCAGCCAGTGTTGTTGTTTTGCACAATATAGAATTAAGCCAAAGCAGTAATGGATACCAGAAACGTCCAACATGCATTGCTCCAAGTTCTTCTCCTGAGCGTTTCTGTGGGGATGAATGCATGTGATTTACTTAAAAATGGTAAAATAGCTTTTCAAAAAAGGGAACAAATACCTTTTCCTAAATAAACATTCCTTAAGGATTTAAAAAAAAAGAAAAGGAAAATCATGAATACCTGGAAAGTGAGCTCAAACTAGACAACTTTGCTTTTCCCCCCTGTAGCACTGCTAGGCTTGTAGGTCTGTGAGGAACCGCGTAAGCAGGTCTTTATTCCGCAGGATGGGGTTTGTTAAAGTTGTCAAGAATAAGGCCTACTTTAAGAGATACCAAGTGAAGTTTAGAAGAAGACGAGGGCAAAACTGCTTACTATGCTCGGAAACCCTTGGTGATCCAGGACAAAAATAAGTACAACAACCTAAATACAGGATGATAGTTCGTGTAACTAACAGAGATATCATTTGTCAGATTGCTTATGCCTGTATTGAAGGGGATATGATAGTCTGTGCAGTTTATGCACATGAACTACCAAAATATGGTGTGAAAGTTGGCCTAACAAATTATGCTGCAGCATATTGTACTGGCCTGCTGCTGGCCCGCAGCCTTCTTCATAGGTTTGGCATGGATAAGATCTATGAAGGCCAGGTGGAGGTGACTGGGGATGAATACAATGTGGAAAGCATTGATGGTCAACCTGGTGCCTTCACCTGCTATTTGGATGCAGGTCTTGCCAGAACTACAACTGGCAATAAAGTTTTTGGAGCTCTGAAGGGTGCTGTGGATGGAGGCTTGTCTATCCCTCACAGTACCAAACGATTCCCTGGTTATGATTCTGAAAGCAAGGAGTTCAGTGCAGAAGTACACTGGAAGCACATTATGGGTCAGAATGTTGCTGATTATATGCGTTACCTAATGGAAGAAGATGAAGATGCTTACAAGAACCAGTTCTCTCAGTACATAAAGAGCAATGTAACTCCAGACATGATGGAGGAGATATATAAGAAAGCTCATGCTGCTATACGAGAGAATCCAGTCTATGAAAAGAAGCCGAAAAAAGAAGTTAAAAAGAAGAGGTGGAACCATCCCAAAATGTCCCTTGCCCAGAAGAAAGATAGGGTAGCTCAAAAGAAGGCAAGCTTCCTCAGAGCTCAGGAGTGGGCTGCTGAGAGTTAAACCAAATTTTCTATGAAGATTTTTCAGATGACAACCAATAAACTTATTCATCAAGCAGCTGCTTCTGTGTTAAGCTCTTGTTATGAGAGTCTAAGAAATACACTGAAGTATAAAAGCAAAGGAGTTCACAGGTTTTTTTTTCTCCAAGAAACAGGTGTAATTTGTTCCAGAAACAAGCAACTTGTGTTTTGATTCCTGCAAAGTTCATACCTATTCTTTTTTTTCTTTTTTTGGTACCAGGGATCGAACTCGGGACCTTGCGCTTGCAAGGCAGGTGGTGGAACCATTGAGCTAAATCCCCGGCCCTCCTTTTCTTTTTATTATCCCTCAAATTGTATGGTATAGCTCTCCCTAAAAGTTTTGCAAGAAACAGACCAATCAGTGATCACTAGGAAATAATTCTTCTGTCCATTCATTATAACCAGATCATTAATGGGAAGAAAACATACCTCAAAAGTATACAATCTCAAAGGAAGCAAAACTGGAAATGAGCGATGGCTTTAAATTTTTGAGAGAAAGCAAATGAAGAGCACAGATTCAGTACATTTGCTTTAACCAGGTAAAACCTCTGAGCAGAAAATAGAAGTGCTTCTAGTTTCAAAAGGAGATGTTTCATGTTATGGAGATGTTGAAGGACACATGCCAGATCTGACTATGAAAATATATGGAAGAGGATCAAATATTAAAACTTGGATATCAAGTTTGTGGGAAAAAATAGTCGGTGGGTAAATTTATATGTGTCTTTTAAGAAACAGCCCTTTTAGACCACAGGAAACATTGAAAATGGAAAATCAAAGGTCTTTAATGATTTATTTTAGTCTTGCTCTTAACAGTTACCAATTTCCCCATAGCTCAAATTCTGGGTAAGTGGATTTCTGGTGTGTGGCCTCAAGATGTCTCTTCTGCAATGCTGGGGCTCAAGCCTGCTAAGCAAGCACTGGCACTGAGGTACATTCTCAGCCCAAGGGAGTTTAGTTTATTGTTCTGTTTGTTTGGTACCAGGGTGTGGTAGCTTGCACTTGTGAGGCAGGTGGTGGAACCACTGAGCTAAATCTCTGGCCTGAGCCCAAGGGATTTCAAAGGGCTTGGTAGGCTTGGCTGATACTACCCATCCAATTATTATATTTTTAGACCACAAGGGCTTGCTATGCAGTCTGGGCTGGCCTTGAACTTATGATCCTCCTGCCTCAGCTTCCCTTGAGTGCTGGGATTACAGGTGTGTGCCACCATGCCCCACCCCATCCAATCTGTAGGTTAATAAAAATTTGCCTAATTTCAGCCACTAAAATTGCTAATTGCATATTGTCAAGGAGAATACTTTCTCAAGTTCAAGACCAGGGAATGTGCTCAAACTACTTGTGACATTTGATGTCAGAATGAGATTAAAATTATGTAAGTATAGTACAATAAACCATGCTATTGACTCAACATCTGTTTTATAAAGGAGTAATTTTAATCTGCTTTGCAGTCTTGTTAATGTGCAAACATTACCGTGCGAAGACATTACTAAATTTGTATAAATTTTAAACAGCTTCAATGCAAACAATGTTTCCAGCAATGGTATTTTGGCTAATATAAATCCACAAAATACTCACTGTTGATGTTTATGGAAAGAGACTATTCACAGTTTTTTTTAAAGTCACTCTTCAAGATAGTTACACAGTGAATGGAACTGGCAAATGTAAGGACTTCTAAAAGCAGGAATTGGCACATGGTGGCATTTGCCTACAGTCCCAGCACACAGGCTCAGGCAGGAATATCACTGGAGTCTAAGAGTTTGATACCACCTGGGCAACGAAGCAAGACCCCACCTCAAAAAGCAAAAGGAGTGAAATCTTGTGGAGATGTTCATCTGTACCGCCTGCCATTACCATACTCCTGTCTATTTAAGATGATGGCTTCTTAGGTCCCAAGAGAAAGGATTAGAAGCCATTCTTTTAAATGTTCAAACTGGATATTCAGAAGTGGTACATTTCCTGTGATGGTACTTGTTCAAATTAAGAGTCGTTTGTATAGGAAATTTTCTTCCACGATAATGTTTTTAGGTTTTTAATATTAAAGTGTTCCATTTCCATTTGATTTGCTGTAACTTTGAGAGCAATACAAGAATAAAGCTGCTTTTCTAATTAAAAAAAAAAACTAGACAACTTTGCTATTAATATGCAAACTTTCTTCAAATGTATTAGTCAAAAGGCTATATGAAACTTAAAAGCAAAAACTGATTTCCTTAAATGTACTTACTGAATTAAATGCAATTATTTATTTAATAAAATTAAACGGCATCTCCAAACTGGACAAACATAACACACACAGTGTTTCACTTCCCTTCACCATTTGGGCCATGTGGCCTCTCTGGAGAGACACTTGCCTGCATGCCCCTTACCTGCACTTCCCTGACTTCCTCGCTTCTTTAAAGTCATCATCACATACCCTTTTGTGGCATTTTTCCCACAAAATTCCGTGTTTTCTTTTCTGCTACCTGATACATAAGCAGGTAAGCACTTTCCCATCTATATCTCATTTCTTTTGTAAATAGAGTAACAAATGCTGTAAACACATATCCTACTGCTCCTAGACACTTCTGATTTACAAAACAATAAATTATTTTCGTAGTGTCTCCATTGATATCACTCAAGATGTGGGATAATTGAGGTTTACACACTGAGGAATATAGTTCTTCAGCATTTGATTTCTGGAGTCTATGTCTTCATAAATCCAAAACTAGAGGTTTACACTTAGAAAAGTAGGTCATGCCACATTATCCACAATGTGTTTCACTTTGGAGCATAGGCTCACCCGTTTGCAACTTGGATGCATGTGTGTTTATTTCATAAGAAATACAAATATCACTCAGTGCTGTGCTTTCTACTTACTTAGGTGAGAATCAGCAAGGTCTCAGCACCAAGTTTTTTACTTATTTGTATATTTTTAAGTAAAACATATCTATATATAGGAGAAAAATAAGAATAAAGGGCTAATTTTCAGATTTACCTAGTTTAGCAAGCTACATGTTATGGATCAATTTTCAAATTTAATTTCTTAATTCCTAAAAGTGAAATTAAGTAAAAAGTAATGATAGTTTTCAAAAGATCCTATATTAATAAGCTTTCCCTTGGATCCACACAATGCATGACACTCAGCTTGGAGAAGAAAAGTTTTAATTTGGCTCACATTTTAAGTAGATTCGGTCCATGGTTAGTTGACTCTAAGGGAGAAACATCATGGCAGAAAGTCATGATGGAGCTAAGCGGCTTAGTTCATGGTGGCAGATTAGGGAACAGTGCCAGGGAGGAAGGGGCCAGGGATCAAATATATTACTCACAGTCAGAACTCCACAAGCTACTCAGTCATACACAGAGGTACGCTCTGCCAATCCCCTAGGTGACTCCCAAGTCAAGCAAGTTGACACAAGAAAGCTTAACCATCACAGACCTCACCTGACTATTCCTCAGTACTCTCTTGTGAAAATAACACATCTTCCCTATACCTCCCCTGGGGTACCTGGAATGATTAAATCAAAACAAAAGAGAGATAAAGGAGTCTAGAAAGTTTCTCCATTTGATGATATTTTATACTGAACCATGATGCTTTGTTGTTATTACTGCTGTTTAATTGTTTCAGAAAAATCACTCATGTATTCCATCTGTGGATCTGTGCCCTATTATCTATGGAAGTAACCATATCACCCCATACATGATTGTGTGTGTGTGTGTGTGTGTGTTTGTGTGCATGCATGTGCGTGAAGAGAATTACTTTAAGGCATTGGCTCCTATGATTGTGATGTCTTGGTGAGTTCAAAATCGGGGTGGGGAGACCAGGTGACTAGAGTCTCAGAAAAGACCTGCAGCTGTGGTCCAAAGGCCATCTATTTTGGAACCAGGAAAGAGCCAATGTTGCAGATAAAGTCTGAAGGTCACCTTGAGCAGAATTCCCTCTTACTTGAGGAGGTCAGACTTTTCACGTCTTTAGCCAATTGGATAAGACCCACCCACATTCAGGAAGGCAATCTATGTGAAGGTCCACACGTTAAAATGTAAGACTCATCCAAAAACATCATTACAAAAACATTCAGAATAATGATTGACTAAATATCTGGGCAATGTGGCCTAGTCATGATGATATATGGAATTAACCATCCATTGATTTAGTCTCCTTGATGGGTAAGTCTCCTGAAGTTACTGATATTATGAAACACAGCTTGCAAATTTTTGGAAGGCTTTTCTGGTCTCTGGATGCTGATGGCTACATGTTCTTAATCCCTTTATTCATCTGCATTCTGACGACTATTTTAAGGCGGTGTCACCTCCAGTCTGAATGGATGTCATTTTAAATTCAGGCATACAAATATCAAATGGCCTATGCAAAATTCCCTACAATCCAATTACACTCCCCAGGATATTCAGCCAATATGATCTATTTCTACTTACAGAACATTCTGATGCCAAATGTGGGATTAATTTTTCTGTTCAACTCAACACCAGATGAATTTGATTAAATTCTGACACTACCTGGTATTAGTGCTGAATCCCACAGGTTAAGGGCTTAGTCCCACAAGACTACCAACATTTGGACTCTCACTGAGAGTTTCAGGTGTTTCCTGCTTCTGATTGACTGGATATCAACTGTGAGTTCCCTCAATTGTCTCCTCAGGAGACAATGTCTTCCTAGGATGGCTCAAGGGATCAGGAAAGTAATTCTAACTGCTACTTGTTTATTCTAAAGGATGTAACTCCAGGACAGCAAAGAATGAACAGGGCAAGGTACATGGGAAAGTGTGTGGAGGCTTCAGATCCTTTCTGTGTAAGCCTCTCCAATCTTGATGTGTTTATGCCAATCTATAAGCTTGCTGATCCCATCATGAAGAATTGTTATGGTGGTTCCATAATGTAGGAATGATTGACTATTAGCCACTGAGGACTGATTTACTCTTCCATCTCCAGCAACAATCCTTTCCCTGGAGGTCAGGAGATTGGGCAAAAGTTTAACCCTTGCTAGGTTTTTCTCATGACTAGCACCTCCTGAAGCTTTCGAGGGCCAACGGCAGCAGGCATTCACCTCATTGCGGGGATCTCAAGGTCCTCAAAAGTTCTTTGGCCTGGGACCAGAGACTAAGAGCTAATGCCATTAACAAAAGATGCCCCTGTCTCTTATTCAAGACATTGCAATGGTTTTGAGAAGCTCTGTATGAGGAAGGAAGAGCAAAGAAAAACTATATCATGTTATAACAAGAAATGGTCATAAATACAAAGTCAGTAGGACTTAAAAGCTCAACCCTAAATGAGCCAGTTAGCACCCTGTAAGAGAAGAGCTAGAGAATTTTGGAAGGACTTTGTAGCTGTGTAGAAAAGCCTTGAGCCGTTGGAGGACCTTATACTGGCAGTGCTGAAAGGTTCTTTTGGGTTTGTTTGTTCCCAAGAGTGTTCTGGCATAGCTTACCTGTTTTCAGGCTAACTCTATTTAAGTCAGTGTGGGAACTTGTCATCTGTGTAATACGTAGTGTGACTCCTTGAATGTTGTCATAGATGACTTCATTCTGGTAAGCCTGGGGCAAGTGTTTCTTCTGGGGTCAGAGCACACAGCTTACACAACTTTCTCTGCCCTTATCAGAATATGGGGCCTTTGGGTACTATCGGAAAGGGGAATGGATAGTAGTTTGGCATAACCCATGGAATCCTCATGAATGCTTAGCAAGCAACTATCCCCAACCTAGATAAATATAAGCAAGTAAATAAATATTCACTGATTCATTGTATTTACCAATTTCTGTGATATAAATGCAAGCATCATGCTCACAAGCTGTCAACATGATTGGTCCTCATGCTGATACAAGCATACTATGCACACGAGCCAATTTTAATGCTCTCAGCAGCTCTAAATATTCCACATTTCTATGGTTTGTATTTTTGTTGAATATCTTACAGGAATGGAGTCACCAACACTTGTGAGGTCTTAGTCACAAATATATTTACTGAAAGCATGTAACAGTTCTGCCACATTAATAGGAACTCGAGAATTGTTATGTGCATATTTATTATTAATAATAACACCTAACATTTCTAGTACTGCTGGAATTCTGTGTGCCTGGTATTAAGTTCCTGGAGTGAATAGAGTGATTTTTCCACAATTATTGCCTCTTGTCTACCCTGCCTTGTAGGCAGAGTACATGCCACTGCCCTATAATGGGGTTCTTGGATTTATGGATTGCTTTGAAGGATGTAATATGAATGGTCATAGATGTACCTGGCCTAAGTAAAATCTTTGAATGCATTTACCTGTTTTGTCTCTCAGCTTTGAGCCTCTGTTCTCAGCCATGAGGCCTGCAAGTGCTGCCCTTTCACCATGGGAGTTGGATAAGAAGTTGTGCTGTAGAGCCAAACCTACCTGAAGAAGAAGTTTCTACAAGGATCCAGCCAGTCCAAAGCTGCTGTATGTCGTGAACAGGAAATAAACACTCATCACTGTGAGTCACTAAGATCTGGGGGCTCATCATCACAGCAAATCTTGACTAATACAGTGTCAAACCCGGTACTCATTGAAGTTGTATAACAATCCTCTGATGTATTTTCCATTATCATCACGTGCAGTTCATGAGGAAGACAAGTACAGAAGGGAGAGGTCAAATAATTTAGACATTTCCAGGACTAGTGAATGGTGTAACTAGGTTGACTTTTGGACTCCAGAATAGTCTTGTAGCATTTCATTGAATGAGTATGGAAAGGAAGAAGCAATGTGACCTTTTAACCTCAGCTTAAGAACCGTATTTCAATAGATGCTTCCATAAGTTAAAAATGAGATGACCATATGTCTTATTTTGTAATGGATAGCAGTGGTTTGTACCTGTTGTTCTAGCACAATTATTCATAAATTCTTTACCCTCACTATGTCCTACTTTGATATATTTCCTCACCTCTCTTGGGTGGCACCATTTTTGCAATCCCCTTCCACATTGCCTTCACCAGTCATTAAACTAACCGTATGACAAGTAACTGGATATCTTCAGAGAAACTGCCTCATATACAACCCGTGTGCCAGTGCCATCCATGTCTCTTTTGAAAAGATCCTTTGTGATCCTACCTGGGAACTATCTCTCCTTCAGCAGAATTTTAGGATTCTTATTACACGTGGGACCAGGAACCTAGCAGGGAAATACCGAGCTGGATTAAGGTCTTAAAGATGACTTGCAGTCTCTTCTTTTTGAGTTGGGGATCAGTCTAGTAAGCAGATGTCAAAGTGCTGTACACAAATTTATGGAAATACAAGTGGGCAAATATTCTTAGGAAAAGGAAATACCAATGATCCCTACATAGCCTTCTTGGTAGATGAAGGCAAAAAAGAAACTGCACAACCAAAAGGAACCAAGCACCTGCAGTAAGAGGCCCTCTGCTCCTTAGTTACAGCCCCCTCCCAATGCAGCCACCTTCTAAATGTTTTCCTTGCTGAGCCGCTTCAATAGATTTAAACTAGGGCCCTTACAATACATACTAAGACTTTTCAAACCACATTCTCCAACTTACAAGAATCACAAAAATTTTTAACTTTCCAAGCCAGACAAATATTTCATTGCATTAGGTATTATTTATAATTTCATAGCACCCAGTTTCACAGTACAGTACCTCCTGGGCTATGATATCTTCCAACCAGGCTATTTCATCTTAGAACTTCATGTTCGTAAGTCCCCACCTCCAGTGGAGCACAGATATTTTTAAAAAAATACAACACCTTTTTGCTTTTTTATTTTCCTTTCCTGTACTACAATTATAGATTTAACTGTTTTCTTTTTTATCACTGGTGATGAATATGTAAATGGAATTTTTTACAACCCAATATTTGCTCCACACTGCTTTTTTCCCCCTCTTTCTTTGACTTTTATTTAGTACATGTTTGCGGTACGTAATGATTACCTTCATGGTAAGAGATTGGTACATGTACATGACACATTTCAGTTCCCTTCTCCCCGCCCTCACCCCATTTTTGTTTTTCCAGTATCAGATTCATTTACTAATAAGACCTTATGAAGTTAATGATCATATATACAGGTTGAAAACCAGACTAACAGGCCAAAGAACATAGAAAACATGTACTAAGTCAAGGTGCACTTTTAGATACATTGTCTGCACTGGATTACAATCCCTTTGTTTTTCTTTCTTTTTACCCACAGCACTGTGTTTTACTGAGTCACCTCGTGCTATTTTAATCATTTTGTGCCTAGGTAAGGTATCATTAATTGTGACAGATAAACAGGGAAACTAAACAATTTCCCCAAAATCATGTTCCCTTTTAAGAACAGAACGCTTCTGGTGTTCAAAACCTCTGCTCTTCCCCTTGCTTTAGATATTCACAAGTCTCCTGCACTGATTTACCCTGGAATCGGCTTCTGAGCTAGTCTTGGTGCCTCAACCCGTGACAGAGATGAGTGGAAATCCTGTAGCTCGGGGTGCTGTGTTTGCATTTCTGTGTTCCCTCTTCTAAGCATGATGGTGTCCACATTTGCAGGGTTCATTGATTCCAGTCTTACTCTTTGGGAGACAGAGAAGGCGAGTGGAGGTTACAGAACAGATGCAAATTTGTCTATTTTAGTTTCAGTCTAAATTTCTTCTCAGCGCACCACCTCTCGATGCCTTGTAGGTGCTATTTTTAATATCTTGTTATTTTTCACATCTTTGACATCCTTAGAGATGCTCCCCATTTTATTCTTGATATAGACTATTTATTCCCTCTTCCTCTCTTTTAATTTAATCTATCTTTCCAGAGAGTTACCTATTATATGGTCTCCTAAAATCTCAACTTCCATCTTCATCATCTTTCATCATCATCTTTGTTGATTCTAATATATGATTTTTGTACATTTTTATTAAATGAATCTCTATATTTTCTTTCTTTAATTTCCTTTGGGCTTATCCTGCTCTCTTTTTTGAGATTTCTAGTGTCGATTTCCAGCCTGCCCTTTTGCTCTGGTCCTGCTTCAGCTGCTTCCCACACATTGTGATATACTTTCAAAGAGTTTTCTTGGGCCCAGGGGTTGAAATTTATCAAAGCATACGAGTGTTTTTTAATTATTTATTTTTTATTTGTGTAAATTCAGTGAGCAATAGAACATATACTGTACACTTTTAGTTATTTGAAATTTTTGACGTTTACCTCTAGGGCCCCATAGATGGTCATTTTAAAAAGGTTCCAGAAATGCTTGGGGAAGAAAGTAGATTATGTATTTGTAACATGTACTGTTTTACATTCCAGTATGTCCATTTGGTCAAATTTGTTGTGTTTTTAAAATCTCTTAAATTCTTATTAATAATTGTGTCTGTTTCTTCTATCAATTATTGGAAAATTGGTTTATAATTTCCCCCTATGGGTTGGCTCTTCCTATTTTCATTTAGTTTTGTCATTTTGTTTTTTGGTTCTTATATTTAAAGAGCTGTTAATGAGTGCAAAAAGATTTAAAATGTTTATTTCTTCTTAATTAATGTAATATATTATTATCATCAAATGGTCTTCTTTGTCATAATGATAATTCATCTGACCTCTGTGTCTTTAGCCCATATGTGGGAAAATCAGCCTCCCCATACCTCATATTATTTGTGTAGTATATCCTCCTGTAACTTGATTTTAAGCTTTTTTATGTCCTTAAAATTTACATATATCCTTCCTAAACTGCATGTAAGTTTCTCTTTCCTCTGTCAGCTTGAAATTATTTGTCTTTTAATTCGTGCAGTTCTTTATATTTAATGCAATTTCTGTTCTTTTTGAGTTTTAAATCAAATCTTATTTTCTACGTTCTATTTGTTGCATCTGGTTTTATCTTTTAATTATTACTGTACACACTACAATGTGCTTAATTATCTTGTCAAAATCATTATTCCCTCCATCTCTGACCCTCCATCTAAACTACTGTTGCTTCTACCTGAAATATACCTTTCTTTAAACTTGATTGGTGATAAGGCTATTGTTTTTGTTTGTCTGAAAGTTTCCATGCTTATACTTTACTGAAGATTTCAACAGTTCTATCATATACAGTATTATCTTAGTTTTGCTGGCAAGTGTACTTGGAAACAAAATTAAGACGAGTTAATTAACATTTAGGATGGGCTATTTTCCTCCAAAGACAATTGTCATGTGTTTTTCTCAGGCTCTGGAGCAACAGTCAGGGTCACCTCAATAAAATTTCATGCTGAGGTTTCCTGGGCCCCTGAGAGAGACAAGCTGCCCCTCTCATTCCGAAACAGATGCATTAGGTGTTGCTAGCATTGACTTTGAGGGTCCCTCTTATTGTGGAAATGTGCCTTATACCAAACTCTATGTGTTCTCCAGGCCTGTATGTGATTTCACAAAACCATCAAAATCAAAGTTTAATTTGCCAATGTGTCCACTTTCTCTCAGGGCAGAAGCTCCCCATTGCTCCATCATTAAGTCGTCCTGGTTCCTTACCGCTTGCTTGATATTTTTTTTCTATATCCTTTTATTGGTACATTTTAGGTGTACAATATAATGACATTCATCATTGGCAAGATGCACCTTTACATACTCTCTTGCCCCCCTTCCCCTGCCCTCCCTTCAACCCCTCCATCCCTCCCAATGAAAAAAAGGAAACAAAGTCTTTGTTTGATATTTTTAAGAGGTAAAAAGTATATTTATCATTTATGTTTACTGGATTTTAGCAGGAGTTTGAGTTCAAAGTAACTACTTCACCATAACTGAATTCGTATGAAAGAGATACTATTTTCAGTGAGTTACATCGAGATGAACAAATTCTAATTCCAAAGAGACTCGGGTCATTTTGCTTTACTGTCATATCGCACATGCTTTCATCCTGGAAAATGTAATATGTAAGAATTTTATTTTCAAGTACTGTGAGATGACATATTCAGAAGGCCTGCACTGTCTAATCACTTTATTTAAAATTTTTCTTACAGAGTGAAAAACACTCATGTAAGGGCCGGAGGTTTAGCTCAGTGGTGCCAGTGCCTGCCTGGTAAACGAAAGGTCCTGAGTCTAATCCCTGATTCTGCAAAAAAAAACCAACCAACCAACCAACCAACCAACCAAACAAACAAAAAACACTCATCTAAGTCAGTTTTGTAGTAAGAGATCTTCTTTGATTGGGTTATTTCTTGATGGCAAGTAGCTTAATATCCAAATGTGATAAAATATAAACATTTCACAGAGTGCTTATTCCCATATTCATTTACTAGTCATTGTTATATTTAATAGTTAGTGCTGTTTTTATTTCAGAATGAAATCTCTGAATATGAGTCTACATTTTTTATTAGGAATAATCCATTTTAAACTAGTTAATATTATTTAAGCAATGCTTCCAACATCAAATTTCCCTTTTATTTTCAAGTTGCAATGTATAATTTAAAAACTATTTGATTTGTTGAGTCCTTGTCCTTAAGGATGCCACAAAAAAAGAGAGTGCTGACATTTTTTTAGTGTTTAATATGGTCAATAATTTGTATTTTCTGTTCTCACTTTGATAAATTGCCTGAAGTATTCTCCTTGAAATAATTCTATGGCCATAATTCCATAATCTATTGCCAAACAATGTTCAGCTACAGCAGAAGGAAAACTTTCCTTGTGTGTAAGTTTTCCACTCAGAGCTTAATAGATGACAGAAAGACTCTTAGTGCTTAACATGTTAATACTTAGATTATATCAACACCTGGCTCCCTCCCTCAGGAATCCTCACCATCACAAGTTGCTTTTGACCATGTCACACAACTAGTAAGTGATAAAATAGAATTGTATTTATTCTACATGAAAAGGTATTTCAGTCAGGACCCGTATTCAGCTGCAAAGAACCCATTAACTTGGAACTTGACAATTTTTCCTTATGAAACAATAAATCTTGTCATGGGAGATTGCTAGCATAGGCTGAGGCCTGAGGTCTGTTTACTTCTCTTCACTTTCTTTCATGGTTCCTTGGAGCTATTTAGTTCCTCCTATTGCACTGTAGCCCAGACAGGAGGGAGCGGCACTCCTACCCTTAGGCTCTGTGGCATTCACTGCATACCAGTACCACTGACATATGAGGCCAAACCCAGCTGAAAAGGAGTCTAGGAAGAGCCTCTTTTCTCTTTCCAGGCTTAAGATTTAAGGAATAAAATTCAGAAGAGGGTTAGAAAGGATATACGAGTCAGCCAACTTATTTTACATGTCACATGGCCTACGTTTTTCTATTAAATCAAGCAACCTTTGGTACAATGGGAAAGATTGTAATTTAAGACAAATAATTTTTCTACAGGAGAAATAATACAAATAGCATTTCAAAGCATTGTAATGTTTACAAAATGCAAAGTCTCAAGCTATGTTGTACTGCTATCTCCATTTTATAGATACGGTTTGGGAGGTTAGGAGTTTCATTCCCCACTCATAGATTTTACATCTACAGAGCAGAGGAACTGAAGGTTGAGTCAGGTCTTGATTTTAGATCTAGTAGTAATTATACTTTGGTGGCAAATATACTTGGAAAATATTTGAGATGAATAAAACAAGATTTAAGTGTGTCTTCCTCCAAAGAGGATTTATTTGCATTTGTTATTGCCAGGGGCAAACCTAGTTAAAGATATCCTGAAATTAAATCCCATGCTCCATAGTATTTATTTCTAATCTTCTTATTTAGCTACAAATACATTTGGGTCCCACAGAAATCTCTGAGAGATGTTTTATTACCTTTTAAATCATTATGTAAATAAAACTATCATTATGATTTCCAAAAAGGGTTTTCCTTTTTTATCATCACTATTAAATTTCAACTTACAAAAAATTTTTTAAAATGAAGAAAACTACAAAAGATAATGAATAGATATGCTTTAATGTTTTGATAGAAGAAATAAACAGTATGGTTTTAATATAAATAAAATTTTATTAATAAGATTTCTTGATTTGAAGAGTAAAAGTGCCTATATTTGATTTATTCATTAAATATTTACTGAGTACTTTGTTTAGTTACTAAACATTGGTATAATGATCATTATTAACTCTTGCTTGTGTCATATCAGTTAGTTGTATAACAAATACACTTACATAAGTTAAAATTTCCGTCAAAGTTTTTTTTTTCTTATTTTCTAATATGATGTGACTAATCAGTTCAAAACATAAGGACTTACAACAACAATAGTCTATTATTGCTCATGACTTAGCAGGCTGGAAACCTGAGCAGTTCATGTGCTGCTGTGTGGGGGCTGCATTCACAAATCCACCTAATTGCTGGCATCTGATAAATGATGGGAGCAAGAGTCTAAACTAGCCCTCCTCAAAATGGCCTGTGGATGGGGGCTCCCTGATGTTGCTCTCACCCTCTTGTAAGCAAGATTGGAGGTTTTTCTCTCACAGCACTGTGGTCTCAGGATTCTAGAAGGATGAAAGTGAAAGCCACATGGCCTCGTAAGGATTGGCCTTGAAAACTCTGCCCACAACCTTAGTCTACTGCATTCCGATGGTTAAGGCAAGTCACCACAAGCCTATCTTGTTTTTAAGATGGTAGGAAAATAGACTTCACCTCTGGGTGAAAGACATGGAAAAGTCATGGGGCACAGGGTTTGTTTGCACAAATGGGAGGAATTATGGTGGCCACTGGAAAGCAGTTTTCCTGAGTCCACCCTCTGAGGACAAAACTGTGCATCCTTCCCTCAGGTCAAAAGGACTTGATGCTTCCCTCTAAAACTTATCAGGGTTTTGATGTCAATTTCAACCTCCAGATCTTTGTGATTTTAGTCAGGTCTGAATGTAACAAGCCTTCTCAGGTGCAGCTAGCTATTCTCGATGCAGATGTTGGTGAATAAAAGACATGTTATTTGCCCCTGTATTTCTGAACACTCAGTGTACAAAAGAGAAATCACTGCAAGCAGTAGACAATCACTCATTTGTATCAGTTCTGAAATCCCACTGGAAACATGTCACTTGACCCCCTATTCTGAGGCAGGAAATGTGCTTGTTTCTACCTTCAGGGAGTGATAGGTTCCATCCAATTACTCTTTTCATCTCTTCCTGGATACTGTCACTTTATGGCACTTAGCATATATGCCAACAATAATTAAAATTTCAGAAATGATTTGGGGTTTTAGGGAGAATAGGTTTTTATGCCACACACTCTGTATCAGTGACATCATGATATCTTACCAATACTTTTGTCATCTAGGCATACTAGCTTTAAGAATGTTAAGTAAAATTTACCTTTCAAAATATCATATGTTGGACAAACAATTATATTTCACTCCTCCAATCCAATTCAGCTAAATAGCATTTCTTGAGCCCTGTTAGGTGATAACCACTGTTGAAGCTCTGTGGAAACGCTTAGCCCTATCCTGAGGAATGAGGGAAGGAGCAATTCACAAATGACTTCCTTGGAAGAGAAAATGGCAAGGCTATATCCTAAAAGATGAGGAGTACCTTCCATAAAGGAGGAGCACCGAACATATGGAAATGAGCTTATGTGATATATATACTCAAAGCTGATTTATAATGAGGGGTAACAACACAATGATTAAGAGTACAGACTTTGGACTCAGACTGCCTGCTTTCAATGCCATACCTAATATTTACTGCCTTTGTAAGCTTGAACTTCAATCTCCCCTGCTTAAAAAAAATGTGATGACTATATTATCCACCTTTATAGTCAGTATCCGGAGAAACAGAAGCGATAGGAATTTGTGTATGTTTGTGTGTGTGTGTGTGTGTGTGTGTGTAAGAGAGAGAAGGGGGGGGAGATAACTAATACAGTTTGAACAAATATCTGAGTAGCAATCTCCAGCTAAACTAACCTGAGTATTTGAGGCTTTGGGGGGATATAGAGATATAAATGATAACAGTACTCATATACTGTAAGCACTTGATAATTATAAGTTGTTTTTATCCATAATATGAAGTATATTATAAGATGTGATAAGAGATGAGACTGAGAGGTAGACTAGACTCTGGCCATTTAAGCATTATACGGTCCTAGATGTGCTACGTAATCTTGATTGTCAACTTGATTGGCTTGAAGAATACCTAACCAAGCAGTAAAACAGACTTCTAGGTATGTCTGGGCGTATCTGGGGATGTGACTTTGGGGACTATATCTGTTCCCTGATCTCTTCTTCTCTGACTTTTCTGCTACTCTCTTCTTCCTGACTGCCATGAAGTGAGCAAGTTTTCTCCACCATGATGTTTCTATGGACTGAACCTTTAAAACCTTGAGCCAAAGCAAACCTTTTCTTCTTTAAGCTGAGTATGTCATGTATTTTGTTCCAGTGATGAAAAGTTGACTAATGATAAAATTGGTATCAGAGAAATAGAATCAGTGCTATGATTGGACCTGAAGTTGTAGTTCAGAAGCCTTTGAAACTTGTTTGTTAGAGCAGTTTGGAGAGGTTTGGAGATGTGAGTCAGAAAAGTCTTAGAATGTTATAAACAGAGATTGATGGATGATTCTGGTGGAAGCTTAGGACAAGAGTGCTGATAAGAATGCAGCAAGTAAGGGTCAGGGATTTAGCTCAGTGATTTTGCCTCCTGCTGCACAAGCACAAGGATCTGAGTTCGATTCCTAGTACCAAAAATAAAAAAAGAATGCAGCAAGTAAAGCCTGTACTCACGGTGTTTTGGTTGGCAATGAGGACTCTATCGGGAATTAGGGTAGAAGCTTTTAATTACATTCTGACAAAGAATTTGTTACATTTTTGTTAATGTCCTGAGACTCTGAAGGAGGATAAGCTTAAATGTAATATACTAAGTTATCTTGTATGGGAAATTTTAAGGCAGCACAACATTCAGGCTGTGGCTTGGATAATGCCACCTGCCTTTAGCCTGATCTACAGTGAGAAATGGGAGCAATAAGCACAGACAAAATATTTTTAAAACTTCCAATTTAGCATCCCCCCCCAAAAAATGCATGCAAAGCCATAATCAAGAAAGGTATGGCTGAAGAGAGCAGTGTCATTATAAAGAAGCCAAATACTTTTCACCAGGACAATAGGAAAGATATCTTGAGGGTATCTCAGGAATAGGCCAGACCCCATCATTGCAGGCTTAAGGTTGTAAACGTGTAAACTCATCTAAAAGTCTTCTTTGAGCGGAGAACATTGGAGTCCCCTGATCTGCAGAGCCACCTAGGAAACATTTTTGTCCACGATTCATTTCCTTGTGCTCAGCCATCCAGGCACTCTGAGGCTCCTGCAGCTGTAGTCCAAGGGGCCCCAGGTATTGTTCAAACTAGTGGCAGACCTTGGTGTTGTCTACATGATGCTAGTTTTTCAGATATGCAGAATACAAAAGTTGTAAGGTCATGACACCTTGTGACTAGATTTCAAAGGAAGTTCTAGAAGGCCAGGGAATGTTTGACAGGATCAGTGTCCCTGTGGAGAGCATGACATTGTGAGAATGAAGGCAAAGCTTCAATGGAGATGCCAGGAGTATAAGCTCCAGGAAGTAGGAGATGCCAGGAATGTGAAATGTTGGCCAAGGAGAGCCATAAGGAGGTGAATGGAGTCAGCGTAAAAGAGAAGTCATGTGGACTGCAACAAGCAAGGCCATAGGATGAGGCTGCCCGAGCGCTTTGGAGTCCTCATCTCACCACCACATGCTCTAGATGCTGGACACGAAGCTAGAAGATCTGATGTTTGCTCTGCTGGGTTCAGGTCTTGTTTTGATTTTATTCTTCTCTGTTTCCCTCTTCTTCCCTTTTAGAATGGGAATATTTACCTGTGTCATTGTATCTTAGTAACATATAACTTTACAAAAATGTTCACAGGGGTTAAGAGCTACGAATTTCTTTTAATCTCAAGTCTTTGGATTTGGGCTTTTGAGCAATACTGAGATTGTTGATATTTTGGGAATGGAAATAATGTGTTTTCTATTATACACAGGAGAGCTACATCATGATATGAAGGATTATGCCCTTGTTATTGTCTCCATGGGAACATTAAATAGGTTTTAAGAAGTGTTTGGGTGTCAAGTTGACAAGAAGTAGGCTTGTGATGGTTGAGCTTCATTGTCACCTTGATTGGCTTGAGAGATGCCTGTGAGATTATTAAAGCATACTGCCAGGTGAGTCTCTGTAAGTCATTCAGGCAACGATCTTGAGGACTATACCTGGTCCCTGAATCCTTCCTCTCTGCTGCTCTTCTCCTGCTCTCTACTTTTTGGCGTGAGTAGATTTGTCTTGAAATGAGTAGATTTGTTCCACCACACCCTTCTGCCAGGATATTTCTATATTGGGTAAGCTGACTATGGAATGAAACTTCTGAAACTGAGCCAAAATAAAACTTTTCTCCCTTAAACTGTGTATGTCAGTTATTTTGTCACAGAGATGAAACTTGACTGATACATCTATGGGGAACTATGAATGATATAATCAGGTTTCTGATGGATCATTCTGATAGCAGTTTTTAAAGGTAAACTAGGCAAAGTGTAATTGTTAACAGAGATTATATTAGATAGGACATCAGGATATTATTTTATCTTTCTTCTTGTTGGTGAGATTAAAAACCTAAATTTATATTTCCCTGAATCTCTTGCATTTAGAGTTCTGGATGTACAACACACTTCACTAACGAGGTGCATAGAGTGGGCGTGTGACCTAAGGTGCTTCTGGTGGAATAGTTGTTACCTGATTTCTTCAAGTTATTCAAATAGATGTGTTTTCAAGCTCTCCAAAGTCATATAAATTGTGTAAACAGATGAGTGAGCTCCAGCAAGTTCTGAAGGAACAAGTAAGTAGCATGTGTCAGTGGTTCATATGCTTAGCACCTACTCCTGCTGTACTGCCACTTCTTCCTCTGTCTCCACCCAGGGCACCATGACATTTCCTATGACTGATGAGGAAAAAATTAAATCCTGGTGTTCAGAAGAATTCAAAGCTATGTTAGTCAGCTTTTTGTCCTGGTGTCAAATTCTCAAGATAAACAATTTAAAGAAGGGAAGTTGTGTTCCATCTCACAGCTTCAGAAATTTCAGTCCAAATTTTGCTGGCTCAGTTGCTTTAGGCTTGTGGTGAGGCAGAAGCACGGTGGTGGAGGAACACGAGAGAGGGAAGCTACTTACCTTGCAACTGCCAGGAAGTAGAGAGAGAAAGAGCACCAGAGGAAATGGCTGAAGACCATATACAGTCCACAAGGTCATGCCGCCATGATCTACACCTGCACCCGGGCCATACCCATCACCTCTCAGTGATGTCACTGGATTATAGTCTCATGAATGGATTACTTCACTGATTAAGCTAGTACCTTCATGATCCAGTCATCTCTCCAAATACAAACGCGTGCACACACACGCGCACACATGGAAGAAATTTACAAATTTCCTTAGTGTTTCTTAATCAAGTTGATAATCAAACTTAACCATCACAATAACATATACGGAACCATCTGGAAATAGAGTTCTGCATTATAGCAAGACTTAGAAGCCACCCTAAATGCCAGGGGAGAAATTAGCCCTCCCACTGATCAAAACTTTGAGAAGTGCATTTTGTTTTTCTCTTTTCCTAGAAAGCAAGGTGGTTAGCCGTATTGATATATACCAGTTCATTAGAAATCAATGTTCTGGTTGGATTGTCAGATGTCTGGAAGAAATGAAGTTATTGACAATAGGTCTGGGGAAGTGGCAGGTGAGTATATTTGTCTCGATAAGAGAAGATGGAAGGATATTTGTGAGTTGTTAGACTGATCACGAATGCACCTTCTGCAGACAACACTCAGGATAAGATGGACAATTTTCTGGGTCAGGAAACTTCTTTCCCTTATCATGCTACTTTTGCTTCATGGGACATATTGCCAGGGGTGAGGGTGGTTTATGTGTTAACCCAAATGCTTAGGAAAGACTCACCTATTCACCACAATCACTTGCTTTTCAGTGCTCAACAATACAGACCAATACTGAGCCCAAAACAGCCCATAGGAGCAGCTGTTTGATTAAAGGCAACCTGAGTACAGTCTAATATTTTTTCACTTTAGATTAAGTAATTGTGTAGATTTATTTCCATCTGTTCCTTCAATGATCAATCTAAAGCTATCACTTGAAGACTTACTGAAGGCCTTGTTCACCTTTACAATACAGTGGGCCCTCGAGTTACGACTGGCCTGACGTGTGAACAACGTAGGTTAATTAGGATAATGGAAGATTCATCTGCCTCTTGTTATCTATAGCTTTCACCCAGGTAAACATCTACATCTCAGATGTATTGATTTATAGCCAACTTGACTTACAACCCACCCTCAGGAACCAATCGAGTTCATCAAGGATCCACTGTATTCCACTTTTTAGTTTAACCATGAAGAATAAGAGGTGAATACTATCTACTCCATCCTAATTAGAGACACTCCTCTCAGAGGTCTAAGTATTTATTTCTCCAATGTTCTTCACTTACCATACCTTCTTGAGGATGATGACCAAGTTTACTTCTGCCCTGTAAACTAAAACTTACTACCAGCAGCTTCACATTGTTAATAAAGTTTTGTTGGGCTACAGTCACATCTGTTCATTTTCTTATTGTTCATCGCTGACTTTGCTCTATGGATGCAGTTATGTATTTATGACAGAGTCTGTATGCCCCCAAAGCCTAGATTATTTACTGTGTCAACATCTGCAGTACAAAAGTTCATTTGTATTTCCCTTTAATTTTTAGAATTTTCAGTCATTCTTTCAATCATACATGCTCTAAAAATTTATGAAAACCTGCCTAGTTACTAGGAACTGAGCAATATTTTTGAAATTCAAATACGCAATCTTTTTATTCTTAGTATGCTAATTTCTATTGCCTTAGTTTTAAAAGATAATTCTGCAAGTGGTATTTACTCTTCTGCGTTAGAAACATTATTAATTCTTTGTATAAAGCTGTGGATATCTTTATTATGGTTTCATTTCTGATACTGTCAGAGGTAGATGAGGTCTCCAGCATAAAGTTTGCTCATTTCTCCACTTTCATCTTTATCTGGAGTTTCTCTTTGTCGTGATGGTCTTTTGTTTTAAAAAATTTATATATTTTCATTGAAACAATTACAAATGTTTCAAAGACTGTATTTTTGTTGAACATCATAAAATTTAAAAATTTCTAACCAGTTGATGAAAATAGAATCCATTTTTCCTTCCAGAGTTGCTCAGAGTTGAGTTTCTCATCTTACAAATAAACATTCAAATAACAATTATTTGTGATGAGGCCGAGTCCTTTCCTGATAAAATTGCTTCTCAATGCATGATATATCCCTTCACTTAATAAACTATTTTCTGTTGAGGATGTATTGTCATTCAAATGCCATTGCTTTTGTTTTCTTTTTGGAGTCATTTGTTTTATTCACAATCTTCAAAGTGAAGTGTTTATCAGGAACTTAAACCTGTTTGTAGTCAGATCGCAAGCCAGGTACATGTTCCTCAGAGTGATGTGACATTTCACCAGCCAGAAACAGACGCCTGGGTCTCTGGTTTCCTCTGGAGGCCGTTTATTCTCTATCACTGTCTACAAGAGGTATCACCTAATAAACACAAATCACGAGAGAGTCAAGAATCACTGTAGCCTGAAAAATAGCATTCATAGCAGCAAGAACACAATTAATTGCAGCTTTGGTAATATTATGGGTTAGGGGTAAGCCCTGTGGAGACATATTTCAGACAAGGCTAAATACGTTTGAAATGATCCAACGTTTCCCTCTCATACTTACATTATTTCACAGCATCCTTAGCCATTTGGATTAAGAGTCTTATTCTCCATACTACTTGACATCTGAATATTTATTCTGCTTTCCAAGTCAGGATTTAATGTTTGGATGATTTTTTATTAATATTAATGTGCACTACTATGTAGAGTTTTTCTAACAGGAACATGTGAATTACCCAGGAGCTTGTTAGAAATGTAGATTTCCAGACTTCATCTCAGACCTGCTGAACTAGAATCTGCTCTTTAATTTAGCCCCAGGGGAATCGTGTGCACATTAAGGTTTGAGATGTCCTGGCTTAGATTTTGAGGCAGATGGAGTGTGAAATAATGTCCACTGATGTCAAGGAGCGGTCCTAAGCTGTGCAGGGGTGGGTGAGGTCTGAAGTCAGTGAAATGAAGTGTGAAGTTCTTTACTTCCTCTAGTGAGTCTCCGGGGTGGAGGAAATGTCTTCTGTGGAAAGAATTTGAGAAAGGAGTGCTTAATTTTCACTCTGTTCCTTATTGCTCTGTGTATTTTTTGGAGCATGTCTATGGTAAAGGCAATTCCAGATGATTTCCTTGAGCCCTGGGGCACATCAGGTCTCTTATTGGGATTTACAAACAGGTTAAAACTCCCTTACTAGGTGGATATATCGACCGAGGGTATTTTAAAAAAAAAAAAATCCATGTGGCCAAGCATAGTATCCTACTCAGACTTGTTCCAAATTAATATATGCTGAAAGATAGAACAGAGAAATTTAGGAAGGTGGGAAGACTGAAACCCCAGAAGAAAGGGAGGCAGGCAGGAAAGATCTCATCTGATTAATGGAAAGTTTGATCTAGATGAAGAGTTTTTACAAAAGTGTCACCCTAGCTAACAAAATGACCATAAAGGGTATTTATTGAATATTTATACTGTGCTTTTATATAGTATGCCATTTGTTCTGAATAATATTCATACAAAATGCGTAACAATGACATGCATGTCACCTCAAGAGAATGCCCCGGTCATCCCATCCAGGCTTCGGATGTTTCCAGTGGGTGTTGGCTGGAATCCACATGTCTGCATTCTGGCAAGTATCCAAGGTGATTCTGATGAACTTCACCAGACATCAGGCTTCTCTTTATATCTTCTAAGAAACTATTAATATTTCTGGCAGCCACATCAGGTTTTTCATATTAATCTTGCTGTCAATCAAGACATTTAAATTCTTTTTATACTAATTACTTTAAGATAGGTAGATACTGTCTCCTTTCAGTTCCACGTTTCTATAGTTCAAAACAAAACTCAGTAAATAATGTCACATCCATGCCTATTCAGTTTCATGTGAATGCTGACTTCTAGTCTAGCTTGTGGAGAATACTTGGGATATTTGTGTCATATCATTATGTTATATCATGAATTATCAAATGAGTTAAAAGTTCTCCACACATTTGGTAAAAAATGTACTTTATTTCTAAGAAGACAATAAACTGCTGAAAGAAAAGGACACAAGGCAGAATGCTGTGAGTTCCTTAGAGTCTTCCTTGAGGGCAGACAGCAGCTTGTTAATTGAAAATCTTCTGCTGGGATTTTCTACCACCTACTAACGTACCTATTTCAACTTTTTCCTAGTAGGTCAACTAGGAAAAATGGTAAATTTAATTAAATGCTTTGCTGATCATGTTATATTATTTCTATTTCTTTCCTTTTTGTGCTAATATAGGAAGTTACAGTAAAGGAAGATTTTATTCCTCGTGCCTCCGCTGATAGCTCAACCAATTGTCAGGTTGACAGTCTGACCAGTCACCAGGGGACACCCAATTGCCTGATGAGGGGACCGCAAGGCATAAAGGGATAATATGCAAAGAACAAGGAATAAAGAATAATGAGCAATAGCTTATTACTTGGGGTGCCGGGAGTTGATCTTTAGCCCTCTCCCGGCTAAAGATTACTTGATCTTAGCTCCCCCCCCAGTTTAGACCATGAGCACTGGATTGGTCAGTATTTATGATTATACAATATAGCAAAGGGGCAAGAAAGTAGATGTAGAGGATAGGAGAACTAATGCATTTATTGATCACAACTTGGACAAAGGGAGTAACTATGTATACTTGTGAAGGCCAGGGCACAGTTAATAAGGCACTTGTGCTATCTTCAAGGTCATAGCTAACAAGTCACTTGTATTATCTTGCTAACATTTGATCTTAGAGAATGGTTGCACAGAGTCATAATTCCTCAGCTGCAGTGTTCTCTTGCTGTTAGAGAAATCACAACCTCATTGATCATTGAGACCTCAATTGTGACTATTGACATAGGGAAGTCTATCTCCTAACAGCTGCAAAAAGGTCAATTAGCAATTTACACTTAGGCCTTGGTGTGACTCACAATGTTAATCAATAGCTGAATTCATAAGCCAAATCAATAATATCTAGAGCCTGCTCAGTGCAGTTTCAAGCTGGTCTCCTGCAAGTTGGAGCTCTTCAGTGAAAGTATAATAAAGTACAATAGATAGTATAGTTAAACTGCAAGTAAGGATAACCTAAAACAGGCTGGATAAAAGAAACAAGCACACACTTCTGAGTTAAGAGCTAATTAAAGTCAAGAAGCTAGTTAAACTTAGAAGTGTAAATGAAACCACAAGCAGGATAAAAATTAAGATAAAGGGGTGGATAAGAACCTTAGGAAGAAGGTTCTTAGGCAAAGTATGCTAAATTAACAGCTTCTTCCTAATCTCCAGACAATACCTGGAAAAATTTAGAAATCCAGAGTAACCAGTTTCTAGCTAAATAACTGATTTTTAAAAACTCTACAAATCCTCTCACATAGTCAAAATGAAGAAAGCATGTAGGATTTCCATTTGGAATCGCCTCTTGGTGGATATCCACCAAGAGCTTTTTCTTATTATTTTTTTCTAATAAACAGTATCCTAAGTTCCTCCTTTTGTTTGTGATTTTATTCTTTGACTTAATGAAACAAAGAGTTCATTCATATTTAACTGCTGCGTAAAAGCAGTTCAGAATTAACTACTTCATAAAAGAACCAATAGGTGAATGGGAAGGGATTTCTATTAAGGGATTATGGAGACTAAGAGTCCCACAGTGTGCAAACGGAGATGCAAGAAAGCCAATTCTATGGGTCAAAGGCCTGAGATTCTAGACTGGGCCTGAAGGTCTAGGGCTCAATAGCATCAAAAGCAGAACATTGAACTTCCCAACAGAAGCACTCAGACAGAGATAACTCAACACTCAGTCACCTTTTGTTTTATTAAGACTCTCAACAGATTGGATGATATCCACTCATGTTAGGGAGGCCATTTGGTTTACATGGTCCATCAACTCAAATATTAATTTCTTTTCTTTTGGAACCATTCTCACAGATACACTCAGAACCAACATTTAACCAGTGATCTGGGTAACCTGTGATCTGTCAAATTAATCATTACTCATCACAGCTAGGAAAGATTTGATTAAATATACATTTTTGGAGTACCTATCTGTGTCTGGGTACTGTCATGTGTTTGATAAACACATGTTAATTTTGAGAGGTTCTTGCTTTGTCTCTTGTCTACAAACTATTAATTTAATAATACTCTTTGAAATTGAATAAGACAATGTATTTAAAGGAGGAAATTACAATTCCTTCAGGAAGTGTTTCACATTTAGTGCTCCATGGAATTTTAGAGACTCCAAGAAGGCATTTACGACATCACTCAAGCAGAAAAAGACATAAGAGGTATTTTTGTGAGAATTTAGATTATGAAGGTAGAAAAGTTTCTTTTGATTCAATTCAACAAAAGAATCAAATTGAAAGAGACTTTGAACCAAAATCATGCTTGCTTGGTAACATCCTCTCTACTATCTTCAACTATTATTTAATTACTTTATCACTATATTATATTCTATGAACTTAGGCAATGTCATTTCTTCCTTAGTAGGCTGTCCAATTTCTTGAAAGAAAACATATTTTATTATTATTTTAAAGGTTTCTTATAGTATTTTGCTTAATTTTGCAAACAACAAAAAAGCTACTTGAGTGGTGGGGACTTTAGGCAGACATCTCCCCCCCCATTAAGTTTATTGGTACATTTTCTGTATAACATACAGTTACATTCATCATTGGGATCTTGTACCTTTACATGAGTCTCTTGGTTCTTTTTTTTTCCCCTTCCCTTGCCCTCCCTTCACCCCCCCCCACCCTTCCCTATTTGCAAAGACCTTGTTTCCATTTTTTTTCCTCTTCTCATATTTTTTCCTTTCCTTTTTTTCCCTTACCCTACCCCTCCCTATTCTCCTGGTCTTTTAGACCTTTTCTTCCTGTTATACAATATCAGTTATACATTTTTTAAATTACAATATTAAGATCTAGGAGACATTACCACAGATTTTACAGAATTTAAAAGGATATAGAAAGCATATTACAAAAATCTTTTTTGAAATAAATTTGACAACTTCTAAGAAGTACCTTGGAAGACAAATTAATGAAACTAACTCTGGAGGAAATATAAAATTTGAATAGCACCTATTAAAGAAAGTATATTCCTAGCTTGAAAACCCACCTATATGACAACAGCAGGCACATAAACATTTTAACTGATAAATTCTATCAAACAATTAAAGCAGAAAAAAGAAGGAGCACTTCTCCCCTCATTTTAGGAACTCAACATTGTGCTAATCCTAAAACTGGATAAAGATAATAGAAGAAAAAAGTATGAACATAGATAGAAATTTGTTTAACAAAACAAACTATTGGAAGTCAGGTCTGGCAGGATGTAGAAAGTGGTTTTGTTATAGGGATGGCAGTGTTGGTTCAGCATTGGAAGATCCACTTCCAAAAGTCATCATTTTAACAGAGGAAAGGAAAAAGCCATATGATCCTGTCACTAGTTGGAGAAAAAGTATTGGACTAAATTCTACAGCTGTTTGTGGTAAAAGCTATCAGGAGACTAGAAGTAGAACAGAACCTTCTCAACAGATTAAAGACATGTACTCCATACTTCCAGCGAGAATGCCTTATATGAATGGAGAAGATACAATGCTTTCTCCTTCAGGTGGGGGACAAGGGCAGATATGCTTACTCTTTATCTGCCCATTAAACTTTGAAATCTAGTCCCTACCAAAATAGTCTGGCAATAAAATGACACAACTAGGATAGGATTGGCAGGGCAGAAGCAAAATCTTTATATGTAGATGAAATGATCATCTACAGAGAAAATACTAAGAAATCTCTAGGAGCCCCTAGAACTTGTATTTGAATTTAGCAGGATTAGAAAACACAAGGTATATATAAAACTTCAGGTCTGTGTATACTTGCTATAAATGAAGAACTGGATATTGAAATTTAAAAGTTATGTAGGAGTACAAAGGACCTAGAAAAGTTAAAAACAAAACCAAAAACACTGTTGGAAGACATTTAGTACCTAATTTTAAGATTTCTTCTAAAGCTACAGTAATCAAGGCAGTGTTGGTGTAAGGAAAGACATATAGATCATTGCAATAAAACAGAGAATCTAGAAATAGAACCACACATATAAGGTCCACTGAGTTTTGAATTATAGGATATAAACTCAATTCAAGAGCTGAGGAAGAGATAGTGTTTTCAGCAAATGGCACTAGAACACCTGGTATCCGTATATAAAAAATTAACCTCAACCCTTTTTTTCCATACATAAAAATAACTTGAAGAGATCTATGAACCTAAATAAGAAAGCCTAAAAGTATAAAACTTTAAGAAGAAATTATAAGGGAAAATATTTATGAATTCAGGGTAGGCAAGAACTACCTAGGATACAAAAAACATGATGTATAAAAGAAAAAAATGATAAATGAGATTCCATCAAAATTTAGAACTTTAAAAAAAAATTTAGAACTTTAAATGACATCATGAAAATGAAAAGTAGTCCTTAAACAGACCATATTTACAATACATATAACCAATGACCAGAATATATAAAGAATTCTTAGAGCTCATTAATAGACAACCCAATTAAAAAGTAGACATAAGAAGATGATAAATAGCCAGTATAGCACAAGGAATGGTGTGCAACTCTAGAATCAGAAAAATACTAATCAGTACAATAATAAAATTGAATTATACACTCATTAGGGAGATGAAGTTAAAAGTTTTAAAAGCCTTGTCAGGACTTTTTCTTTTTGTTGGATTCTCCCCCTTTGCATTTAATTTGTCACGCCCAATGGATTCATTCTGCTGGGTTTCCTGCGGTTGTGATCCTCATTGCCTTTTCCTAGGGTATTGTCTAAAAGTTTTTGGAGTGCCGATTTGGTATTCATGAAGTTCCTGAGGTGCTCTTTGTCATGAAAGTATCTTATTTCTCCATCAATTTTGAAAGATAGTTTTGCAGGGTACGTCAATCTGGGTTGGAGGCTGTTTTCCTTTAGGGCTTGAAATACATCACTCCAAGCTCTTCTTGCCTTGAGGGTTTGCATTGAGAAGTCTGCTGTGATTCTGATTGGCTTTCCTTTGTATGTGATTTGTTTCTTTTCTCTCACTGCTTGTAGAATTTTATTCTTTTGTTGGATTTCTGGAATCCTAACTATTATATGCCTATGTGTAGATTTTTTTTGATCAAGGCTATTTGGAGTCCTATATGCCTCACTTATCTGTATGTCAAGTTCTTTTTCCCTCCTTGGGAAGTTTTCTGCCATCACTTCTGTGAACAGTTTTTATATGTCATCTGCACTCTCTCCTCTTTCTTCATTGACTCCAAGCAGTCTTATGTTATTCTTCTTTGCATCATCTAGCAGCTGCTGGATTGATTTCTCATGTTCCCTTACAATTTTAAAGCAATTTTTCTTTTCCTCCTCACTAATTGCAATCTTATCTTCTATATCTGAAATTCTGTCCTCACATTGGTTCATTCTGCTGCACAGACTTTCCATGGAGTTTTTAATCTCTTGGAAATCTGTTTGTATCTGTTTTATGGATTCCATTTGTTTCCTATGTTGGGATTCCATCATGTTCCTCAGATCCTCTATTTTTTTATCTGTGTCCTCTCTAGATTTATTAATCATGTCTTGCACCATGAGCAAAATCTTTGCTGTTATCTGAGTAATTATTTCTGATTTCATTTTTCCCAGATCCTCTTTTGTTGCCAGTTCAGAGAGTCCAGATGGTTGAGTATCAGAGTGTTCTATCTCGTTTCCTTTTGGGGTTGCTGTAGGTGATCCAGAAGTCTGTTTTTGAGGCTTGTTTATGTGTATTCTCATTTCCACAGGAAGGGGTGCTTCTGGCACCCAAACAGCTCACCTTCTCTGCCCTAAGAGCTTGGAATGGCAGAGGGGGAGCTTCCTTCTGGGTTCTGGAAATGGCTGAGCTTCTCTGCCCTAGGAGCCTGGTATGGAGGCAGGGAGCTTCCCTCCATGTGCTGGGACTGGCTGAGCTTCTCTGCCCTGGGAGCCTGGGATGGTGGTGGGGGAGCTTCCCTCCAGGTGCTGGGACTGGCTGAGCTTCTCTGCCCTAGGAGCCTGGGATGGAGGTGGAGAGCTTCCTTCCGGGTTCTGGGACCAGCTGAGCTTCTCTGCCCTAGGAGCCTGGGATGGAGGTGGGGAGCTTCCTTCCGGGTGGTGGGACTGGCTGAGCTTCTCTGCCCTAGGAGCCTGGGATGGGGGGCGGGGGGAGCTTCCCTCTGGGTGCTGGGACTGGCTCATCTTCTCTAGGCAGACATCTTGAGGCAGGAGATTAGGGTGGAGCAAGCTGCCTTAGCAAGCATGTGTGACCTGTCAATCACAGAGCCCCAGAACACATGTGCAGAGCACAGTTCCCAAACCCTGCTCCTGTGGCCAATCAGAAAGTGCTGTCTTTGATTCTTCATTTATATCTGGCACTAAAATCAGGTGGACTTTTGGTAAGACTGCCTAGATCTGATGGGAGATACAAAAGACTCTCACCATGCATCTCATGGCTCTGGTAAATTGTGTCAGTGGCCAGCTCTAAATCTGCAGGGTGTATCTTTTCCTACCTTAAATAAATGTAAAGGCTCAGTGACTTTTTCACTTGTCTTGTCCAATTCTTTGTTCAGGACACCAGGAACCTGGAAAGAATCCCTGGAAAATGTCTTTGGGACCCAAAACCTGTAACAACCTGAGAGATTAAAAGTTCATAGACTCAAACCAAAAATGAAGAAATTGCAGAGAAAAATTATGTAGTCACAATTTTGCCAAGAGATACTTCCTTTGTTTTCATTATTTTATTTTGTATTGTATTGTCACCAGACAGGATCTAAAGAGGTTCCTACTGAGATAAGAAACCTAACTAGACCCATTCTATCTAAAATATTACATTGCAGACATACAGGAATCATCCTGTTGTGGAAAAATAATTTTTCAGGATTGGTCAGTAAGAGGCATGAAGAGTGAAATACAGCCTTTCAGAGAAATGAGACACATGATGCTTCAGAGCTGGGACTATTTATGGGGCCTGGGGGATGTCTTCAAGATAGGTGGTCTAGAATGCATATTCCTCCTGCCAGGTTTCCTGTTTGGCAGGCTATGTTAGAACACAAACCATTTACATGTGCTTGAAGTTGAGATATGTGTCTACTGGTGGTGCTGTTCCCTTAAAGATGGAGACCTGTGAGGGGAAGTACTATTTACATGAGAAAATCATAGGACCAGAACCAAATTTATGGGCCTATAGTGTCTTTAAGACCCTTACTTTTTTGGGGGGGAGGGTGAGTTTCCTGGAAGAAAGAAATAAAGAAGAAAAACAAAGCAAAGGAAAAAAGGGGGATGGAGCTTGAATAACTTTTGCATCCTGAAGATGCAGGTCCCCCTCCCCAAGCACAATTCCCAATTTCCTTGGCTCCTTCCTACCTGTTTATTTCTTCTATCCTATGTTGGTATTAGGGGTGGATTAGTAAAATTGAAATGCACCCCATTCTGTTACTGTAGGGATATCTAATGATGTGGCCCAAAAATAGTTCATATTACTACTTACTGGGACATTACACTTTTCATTCTGCATTGCAAGCATGAGGATGCTCTTCCTAGCAAAAAGGAAGCAAAATCTCTCCCAGTCATAAAAGAATACAAAGAAAACTTGATCTCATAAAGTAGTGGCAGCTACTCTTCCTTCCCTCTTCCTTTTATTCCTTTATTCTTTCCTTCGGTAAATGCATCTTACTGGGTAAATTCTAAGACTGAAGGTCTGTGTTAGGACTAGATATACAACACTGAATGGGATACACAATAATTATCCTAATAAAGCTTACATCCTCATTAGAAAAAAATGTCAAAGGGGGACTTTATGACTTATATCTAGGTCCCCCACCCCAAGCCTCATGGACTCATAGTTGGGACTTTGGGGAGTGACTGATTCATGGGTGTGTGATACTGGATGGGTCCACTGATTGTTTTAACACAGCTCTGGGTGTGGATGATGGATTTACTGAAGAAGGAAGACCCATCCCTGGTGTGGGTAGCACCAACCAGTAGACTTGTAGCCTTGATAGAAAAAGAAAGGAAAGTGGAAGGAAGGCTGCTGCTTCCTGTGTGCCATGGTGCTCTACCTTGGAGCCAGCCAACTACAGTCTGAAACCTCTACAAAATGTTAGTTAAAATAAATTTCCCTCCTTTTTCTTGGGGGAGTTGGGTATTTTGTCTCAGTGATGAGGAAAGGAACTAAGACAAGGGGTAAATAAGTAGGTTAACAAAAACATAATCTGTGAATTATAGTAAATGCTATAAAAACAAAATATTGCAATTCAGACATAGAGAAAAACAGGGAGATTTATTCTTTACAGGGCAGTCAGAGCTCTAAAGAGCTGTATCTATGCTGATCCTGTAAATATGAAAAGAAATAAACAAGTGAATAAAGACATAGAAAGAGAGAAAGTACATGTAGAATACTTAAAGTACAATTCTTTGACTACTTTAAGGGATTGAAAGAAATACAGTGTTCTTGACCCAAAGTAAGTCTTTGAGTGATAAAATGTATGACTTTGGAGAAGTGAGCAAGGGCTAAAACATGCTAAATCTTTTAGGAAATAATAAGAAATTTAGATCTTTTTCTTGATGCTTTTTGAATTTATTAAATAATATAGTTAGGGAAATGATATGCTCCAATTTTTTAAATTTTTTTGGTTACCACTTGCAAAATAAATTTGGTGGGTTTAGTAGAAAAAGAAAGAATGTAAATGACACAAATTAGAATCCTGTTCTAGTAGACTAGGTAAGTAATAACAACTGCTTAGATGGGATGATAGCAGACAAGACAGAGAGGAGTGGGTGGATTTGAATACCTTTGAAGGGAGAATATTCAGAGCTTGGCCTTAGGGTACTGGGATTGAGAGATGATTCAAGAACAGTTCTTGCATATAGGGCTTAATAGGTAGATGGATTGTGTTCATTTAGAGAGGCTAGGAGACTAATATTGGAAGCAGTGCATGATCAAGGGAGTCTTCTAAATTAGAGATAAATATGAGTCACACAGTTTGCTATATCATGTAGCTGCTTCAATGATTTTTGGAGGTATCAGTGTATAGATAACTTTTTAGTCAATTTGAATGGCTAATCACATCTAGCGAGAACATTTCATAGATGTTTCCAAGGATGTAATTCTAGAGATCAGCAGAAATCACAGAGTTGATAGGGAAACTGAGTGGAAATCGGTAATGAGGTGGGAGAAACATCACAAGAGAAAGTTGTTATGGTCACTAAGAGTATCAAGGATGAAAGACTTTAGGAAATGAGCAGTTAGAGAGGTGGAAAGCTAGTTAGACATTTTGCAAGATGAACTGAAAGGAATGAACAATAGATTTTCAACAGAGGTTATATAGGTTTATTAGTGTCCTTCAACAGATAAAATTGTTGAGTAAAGATGAGGACCAGATTAGAATAAGTTAAGTCAAAGGAAAATTAGGTCATGAAAAGATTCTCCACCTTATTAGTCATCAAACAAACACCACTCAGAGCTATACTGATTGGATGGCTTTAGTAAAAAACATAGATTTGGGTGCTGGTGAGGATGCACAGAAATTGAAAGCATCTGACACTTCTGGTGGGGTTGTAAAATGGCATAGTTTTTCTGGAACACAGTCTCAAACTGTTACACACAGAGTTACCATATGGTCCAATAGTTCTACTTATAAATGTGTACCAAAGAAAAACAAAAGCAAATCCACACAAAAATCTGTACACAGATATTCATAGCTGCATTAATATGCTTAATATGTTAAAAATCCAAATATCTGTCAATTGATGCATGAATAGTGGAATATTGTTCAGTTACAATGTGGAATGAAGCACTGATCGATGCTAAAGCATAGATAAATCATGAACATATGATGTTAACTAAGTGAAAGAAGTCATACACAAAACACCAACTTTGTAATACGTGATTCCATTAATATGAAATGTGCAGAGAAAGTACATCTGTAGAGACAGGAAGTAGATTAACAGTTGCCAGAGTCTGGGGAGAGAAATGTAGTATTAAAAAATGAGGAGATTAGGACATGATAGCTAATAAGTTCAGATTTTCTTTTGGGATAATAAAACATTCCAAAACTAATTGTAGCCATGATGCACAACTCTGTATTCAACAAAATCTATTGTATGGTATACTTTAAGTAGATGAACTATATCTCAGTTGAGCTATTAGAAAATAAAGGCAAATCAGATAGTGATGGTGGCATATAAAAAATACATTAATAACTATATTATGGAAAGGAGGGAAAAAAGGAAGAGGACCAAAGGATGGAGGGAAGACATCACACAACATTTAGTATATTTAGCTTGAGGGGAACAAGTTTGGAAAGGAAGAAGACCACATATTGAGATAATGTCATTTTCCTTCGTAGCAGTAGATTTAAGGATGTTTATTAATTATTAAAACAAATTAAGTATTTTAAATGGCTCTTTTCAATAAATAATAATATTAGTGAGTCACAAACTAAGGATCATAATTAATCTAATTTTGTACAACACAAAATATAAACTTCAAGATTTGAAAGAGAGACAGGCTACTAATGGAGAGAGAGCCTTTGAAAAGATGAAATGTAGATAGCTGATGTGAGAAATCTTTTTTCCCACTGAAGATTTCCTGTCATGTTGAACCAATCATTCATAATCAAGGCACCAATAATGTACTTAAACAATGCTCAAAAGAGATTCAAATGGTGTACATATAAATTAAATGATACCAATGAATTAAATTTCTCAGTATCCTCTTTGGTAAAACAAGACCACTGGACTAGATTAATTATGAAATCTTCACTAATACTAGGTTTCTAAGATCTGAGGCATTTAAATGTCATCTCTTCCACAATATTGTTCACTTATTAATAAGGTGTTTTGACCACTATAAGTAGGAACCAAAGGTCATCTCTCCTAGACTGCTTTTCACTTATTAATGAAGTGTCTTGATTACTGTAAGTAGGAACCAGAAGTGTTACCAAGTGTCATCTCCATGGGTTACTATATTACACAACATGAAAATACCAACAAATATGACAAAACAACTTCCTGTCCCTACAAACCTGGTAAACCTTGCATTTTCTAGTAGAAATAATTTAGCCATGATGTGAGAATTTAAAGGAAAAATATTTTTTTCTTCCCTGTGGAATATTGGCCTATAAATAATAATTATGAGACTATGTGATAATAAAAGAATATTGAGAAACATTTCAGAAGGATTTTTATAGAAAATGGACATTCAACATAGACTAGAAATATTAGGAGGTCAGATCATTTTCTCTCTAACTACAAGTTACTCATTTTTCTATAATCATTAATTAATTACAACTAAGAAAAGAGAAATTATTGGAATATTGGGCTGCAGTACAGCTAAGATTAAAATCAACAGCTGGAGTGTTGGTGAGATAACAGTGTTCCTTGGCATGATTTTTGTTATTCATTTAGAAACGTCAAGTTAAAGATCATTAATTATCTACTAATGGTGGATGTGTTCATTTCAATACACACATTTCTTCACTTCATGATGAGTCTATGTGAACAACTAAACATACCATGTGGGTAATGATTGTATCAGGCAGGATATGAGATTAAGCCAAATCCTTAAGACAAAAATATAATTAAATAAATGTAGAGTATGAGAGCTACAAGTAAATTTGTTAAAACTCCTCATTTTATAAATGAGAAGACTTCTACCTAAAATTTAATTTCCCTTGATCATTTCATTTCAGAGGACCTAAGACTCCAAACCTCCTAACTTCCTGTCTTATATTTATTATACAAAAATAATGAACTACTATAATTATTTGCCCCAGTTGCAAATTCTTGCTAAACTAAGTCTTTAAGTATTTCTGATCAAACTCTTCACTCTTGAATGCAACTAACAATAACCTTTGGAAATGATAAAACTGAATCTGATTTTTCCACAACATTGCCTGTCAAAATAAAAATTGCTCCAGATTAAGTTAAACAGAAAAGAAAGACATTATTCAAGGCTGTTGCAATAGAATGTCTGACCTCAATTCCACTGAAACAAGACATGAGGGCTTTTAAATTCCAGTGTGGGAAGATCATAGGTCAGCTGTGCTTGTTAATTGCCTTACCCAAACTTCCTTCTATACCCATGACAGGAAAGAGGTTTATAACTTGGAGCAAGGCACACTCCCATTTTATACAGACTGGGAAGGGAGGCAGCCATTTTGTTGGGCAGCCATTTTTGTTGGTGATGACATCTCCAAGAAGTGGTTCATTCGTCTTTGAGAAAGACAATTCTGGGTTACAGAGCCTTTCTTTAAAGAAGCTTCTAAAATGATGTGAGCAGGACAGAAGCTATCTTATGCTTCTGTCTGGACTTAAACTTACTTTCTGAGTCTAAACTAGTTTGTGATAAACATATGATGGGTGTGGCTGTGTGATAATTTGTGTGATAACTATGTAATGTGATAACTATTTGGTTTTAAACTTATCTTGTGAACCCTTTTTGAGAAACTTATAAAAATATGTTTTCTAAAAAATATATTTTTACCACAAAGAAAAATATCTTTTTACCACGACAGGATTAGCACCACTGTAAGATTAGCACATGCTGTTTGAATCAAACTCCCCATAGCACAAAAGGTGAAGCCTCCAGCCCCTGTTGGGCTCAGTCTCCTGACTCAGTGCTTGTAGACTCTGCCCTGGGAACTGCTCTTCACTTGAGCTCTGCAACTGTCTGTGACCTTCACTCTGCCATTCCTGAACACCCTGGTACTGGTCTGGTCTCTGGGTCGTCCTGTGTCCTAGGGCTGCCTGGTCTCCCCCTACTCCAATTCTTAGGACATGTTGGGCAGGTGGAAGAAAGATCCTGTACTGTTGGCGCCACCTCCAGCTTCCAGTTTATGCTGTGTTGAGCTACCCTCTCTCTTGCTATAATGTGACAAGTGCTCAATGAACCCTTGCATTCGGGAGATTGCTGGACTCTTGGGATCTTTGTTTGGCACATGTGTCAACTTCCTTTGCTCCTCTGAGCCCCGGGATGCCCTAACTCAGAGGGCCTTATGGCCTGGAGAGTGGCTTCCATGTCTGCTCACGACATAAAATAAATTCCACCTGGAAGGGGCAAAGAAAAGAAAGAATTTACAATTAGAAGTTTTTTAAAGTAAGTGCTCCAGAAAAGGGAGGATAAAGACCTCTGGTGTTTGTTCAGTTGGATGCTGTAAGCATGGGGTGACAGGAAGGCCAGAGGCCTAGGGGCAGGAAGAAACCTGTCTAAATTGTTGTCAGGCTGAGGGAGTTGTAACGGTCACATCTAAAGATGTGTCTTTCAAAGTAAGTTTTCTAAAATGTTGATTATATCAGAGCCATCCAAAATCAGCCAAAGCTCTGTGAAGCATGGACAGAATTGTAATGCCAAGGAAACTCCCAGGAAATCTATTTAGGCTCAGGGTATGGTTTAGGCAGCCATTCTCTGTGTGTCTTATGGGGAAGGACACAGAATGGATATGCTGATTTTTCTTTCACTTTATCTGATCATTTATTTTCTAATCTATAAATTCAGACAATTCTGTCCAGAGTAATATTTCTCCCTTTCCCTTATTTAGTACTCCAGATTCCCAGATTGATTTTCCTCTCCCAATGCATCCATACTCTTCGATGATGATATCCTCATAAGAATTGGGAGTGGTCGCCAAGGTAGCTCCTAGCCATTTTGGATGAAAATAATTCTGATTCGGACCTTTCCCTTATCACCATGCATGATTAAAATTGTATACATTATAACACAGCTTTGTAAAAATCAAGTTCTGAATTTTAAGTAGTATTTTTGGCAAAAAACTCTCACATTCTAACTGTGTTATTCTTTCTTTTAAATTATAACTTTCATATAACATAGAGATTTTGAAATTATATTTAGTTACCAGACTTTTGTACTATATTTCAGTTTTTGTATTTGAAGTTTTGATAATTTATACTAAATTTAACCTTTTGCAATTGTCATTGTTTTCCTTAGAGTTACATGAATGAATTTATCCATTATTTTTATCCAAAATTATTGATTAACTGAATAGACAATTATTTATAAATTAGACCTTAAGGGATAGATGTTCAATAATGTATTCTAATATCTCTTAATATTCCTAGTAAGTATTCTAATGAAATTATTAATGACTTTAAAATATTGTAGATAAAATCTCAAGCTTTCATTTTTCATCTTCTTGGTTCTCAATCATTTTCAAGAGAAAAACACAACAGTTTATTTCCCTTAAGTACTTTTATTCCAGGAAGGACTTGGCTTCTAGTTTCTTAGACAGTGATCCTAGCTTGGGTACAAAGGAGAGTTTGTGGGGAAGAGAACAGAGATTCAGAGGACAGGAGATGTGGGTAAGTCTCCTCGTTTCTGGAGACCTGGGGCCACAAGCTTCCACCTGGGTGGATGGGGTCTAACTGTACATTGGCTGTAATTTCGCCTACTGTGCCTAGAATGTTGATTGGGCTAGTGGGCTGGGTGAGATACACAATTGGGGCACGAAGGAACTTTGGTCAAAATAACCCATTACCTGGAAGCTCTGATTTTCAGGTTTTGCTGCAGCTGCACTCTTGGCTGAAGTGCTGCAGACAAATCCACAAGTAGAAAAACACAGGGCTGTGTCAGAACTGAGGCAAGGAATAGGTGCTAATGGTTCTAGGATATCTGAAGTGCTCTTTCCTGGAGAACTTAGGCAACTGTACAGAAGGGTGTGCATCACCAGGGCAGAGCGGTGCCTGGGACAGGGGAGGGAGAGGCAGGGACACCAGGAAATCAAGTCACATAAGTGCATCCCAGAATTTATAAGGATAGTCAGCCAGTAGGCCCACCCTGCTGGGTCCACAAATGACCACAAAGGCTCTGTGGGTTTTAGTTTTACCTTCAAAGTAGCCATCCCAAACACAGGCAGGGGACAGACAGTCCTGGGTAATAAAAATGAGCTCAGAGAAGGAGGGAGGCAGGGAGGGGAAGAAGGAGTGAGGAGAAGGAGGAGGAGGAAGAGGAGGAGAGGGAGGGAGAGAAAGAGAGAGTGAGAGAAAGAGGGAATAACTAAGCACTCATGGAAATAAGAAATAAGCCAGAAAATTTAAATTTAGTGTGATCAAACCAGCAGGGGTTTCAGATACTAAAATTACCTAACACACTATATAAATAAGTGCTTTTAATTTTAGTTGGTTTAAAAACATTGAAAGGTGGTTAGAAAAATGTAAGACACAATTAGTATAAAATAAACAAATATGAAGAATGAAATGAAACTTCTGGTAAAGTAAAATACCTATTTAATGTTTTAAAATGTATCACTGTGAGAGTATTAGATTGGACACAGTGTAAGAATTGATTTTCCACTGCCTAGAAAGCCCCTCACTTAGAGATTCTCATCACTGCTTTTCCCCTTACTGTGAAATCTCTCCTCACTACTTCGATGATCAAGTTACCCCTATTTTGAAGACATTCCTTCTTTCTTTCTTTAAATCTGTTTTTGTTTTTCTTTGGACTGGTCACTTGATATAATTTCCTTTCCTTAATTTCTTCTCTCTCTCTAGTATGCAAACTCTCCTGCGGAAGATGTGATATACTTTTGCACTGGAATGGCCCAGGACTTACAGTGTTTGCACATAGAAGAGGCTCATTCAGTATTTACTGAATGAAAAGAAGGATGAATACAAAACAAGTTAAGAACACAACCTACACACTGTAAGAACTGTAATATAGAAAGAAGAACAAGTGAACAAAGAAAGAAAAAAATTACATGAATAATGTAAACAAAACAAAGTAAAGCAAAAAGTTAAACAAAAAGTCAAAGCCATTTGTAATAGAAAATTAATGATAATGTAATTAAAAGATCCAGTATGTCTTGCTACTAACTAAAAGAAATTTCAGAAAAAGGGAACCAAAGAGATACAAAGAAGTAACATTAACAATGATTTATATGAAGCACAGTCATGTTCTAATGATGTAAATTGTGACTATTGAGTTGAAGAAACTATTATATCACAACCCTGAGAAGATCAGAGGTGATACATCAATTCACTATGTGTGTATTTGGTGATGAAATAACCAAAAATCAAGAAATATTTAGAAATGTGGATGAATAGAACCAGCTGGGAATGAAAAATGTGTGTGCTTTGATGTTCGTATAGGAGTAAAATATTTCAATTATAAAAGAAGAATAAATTTCACAAATCTAATATACAACAATGTGACTAGTTAGCAATATTACATTGTTTACTTGAAGTTTGCTGAGAGTACATCACTCACTGTCTCATCACACATACACAGGTGATGTGGGATGAATGTGTTAATTAGTTTGATTGTGACACTGTGTATATATAAAATCATCAAGCTGCACACCTGAAATATACACACATTTCAATTGTCAATTATATCTCAATAAAAATGAAGACAAAAGTGAAATGATATCCATAGGGGTGGGTATTTTTGGATAAGACAATGTTGGAAAGTGGTAGGATAGTTCTGGCTATTTGTAGACATAATTTTGTGGGGCTATTTGAATTTTACATTGAATTAATCGCACACGTAATTGCAATAACAATTGTAAATTTAATACAATATTTGACAGAAACAAGAGCTAAGTATATTTATCTTTTATCAGAAAACTGGAATGCAGAATGTATGGCCATGCCCATAATCATTTCTAAGTGATATTGTAAAATCACTAAAGTGATCTTACACATTATTGTGAAAAGATGTTCACAAAATATTTTGTGCTTTGGAAAATTTGTTTTCAAAGTCTCTATGTTTAGTGCAGCTGAACTCACATTTCAAATAAGCTGATTAAACAAACACACACACTCAACATCCAAGGAAATTTTCATCGTAAACTGACATTTACACTATTTTTGGAAAGTTTAATACTCAAATAAGTATCTTCTTTCAAAAGGAAAATATTTTAGAATGAAAACACTTAAGATTTGACCATAAGTTTGCAAAACAAATACCTCAGCCCAAACATTCTGATGGAAGAAAAATCTTCATTCTCTGCTGAAGCTAACAGTGAATCTTATCACATGGGTCAGCTGATATCAAGCTTGTAATTGTTCAGGAAGAAAGGAAAATATGGCTTCCTCCATTATGACTTTACAAGCTAATACACATAACAGAACTAAACAAAAACCAGTTAAGATTTTTGATGGAATACTCATATCTGCATTGTTGAGAGACATGATGGGGCTTTGTAGTTTACAATAAACAACCCAAATTGCAAGCCGTCCTGTCAGTTCTATGAACATTGGAATCAAATCTGCTGTGCTTGCAAAGTCTCATGCTGGTAATGATTTTTATTAAATGAAAACTTTTTTGAAACATCACATGGCTTATTTTGGTTTGCTTTATGATTTTGCATGTATTTTCAACAATTTCAAAAAATCTACAGAAAGATTTTTATATTAACCTTTACCTAACAAATATTTTATGAAACACATAGCTTCTTTGGAGGAAAGGCATAATTTAAACTTCTATCAAATAGTAATAGCTGATGTTTATCCATTACTTACCATGTACTATACATGATGGGAAGTATTTTATATTAATGCTCTCATTAAATATTTATAAGGAGTTTGTGAGTTAGCTCCCAACCATATTATTCTTCATCTGTGTGAAATAGAAAGACTCCATTTCTGGAAGTTCTGGAACTTAAAAGGCTAGCTGTACAGAGAAATTGGGTAATTAGTAGATGGTACCATTGCAGACTCAAGTTAGAATCATAATAAGTCAATACATTTTCTGGCAGACAGAAACTTGGGTTTTTCTATATTATCTGGCTTTCGGAGAATTTTGCACAATGCAAAAGTGTGAATTTTCTACTATTACAAATGTTACATGTCCCATAGTTATAGACAGTATTTCACTAGCGTCACAAAATACAAAATAATTATAAATTGATACAATATTTGATTTAAATTTATTAATATCATAACATCAAATAAAAGGTTTCTAGTTTCTTGTGTGGAGAAATGTTACTGGGTAGCTCCTTCTAAAAGTGGCTCACCAATTGAACATAAAAGCATTCTGGGTTGCTTGCCTCTCCTTCTGGAGTTGGATTCCAGGTTCTTTTTGTCTCAAACAAAGAATTGAATGAAACGAGCAAAAAGCAGTAGCAAAGTTTATTGGAAAAAGTGAAAATGAAGTGTGAGAGAGGAACTGGCGCCACAGAGCAAGCTTAAGCTGAATAGAAGAGGAACAAGCAAGATAAAAGTACGTCCTGGAGAAAGTAGGACAGGCCATCCTGAAGAAAGCTACAATAGGAAAGTCTTTTGGGGGTCTGTGTCCCTTACACTGTTCAGATCTGGAGGAAACCCATGAGAACTACAAGTCCTGAGAAGCAGTGCTGGGATCTCACACCTTGGGCTGAAGTCAGGTCTCGACCTCCTGCTGAAAGCTTGGTTGAGTTCTCAAGAGAAGTCCAGGGCTTTGGGCACTGTTCTGTGCATGTGTTCTGCTATCTTGTAATTAACAGGTCACGCCTACTTTCCAAGCTGGCTTTCTGTGCCCTAGTCTCTTATGTCAGAAAGACTGATTAAATGGCATTTTCAAGTGTTCCTTCACAGTCAGATGAATTTTACTGGTTTTCAGATTTTGGAAGAAAAGAAAGAGAAAGGGAGACTAAAGCCACATTCACTCTTTGTTGTCACAACGTGTTCTTGAAAAAGAGTGTTGAAAATGAAATATTTAGCACAAATTCAATCAGAAGACTTAAAATTTGAGCTTTCCAAAAGTTGACTTCTCCATTAACTGTGCGAATTTCTCTTGAATTCCACCCCCCAGGGGTTTAGTACATCTATTTGATTTTTAAAAATCATGTCATATTAGGGTGAAAACTGAAGAGGCTGCTTATTGTCCTCAACTAAGCTGAAACTCATGCATCTCCTCACCGTTTCCACCATTCTTAGAGAAACCACAGCTAACACTGCTGTATAAACCAAACTGGCTGTTGTACATACCTGGCCCAAGACATAAGACGGCCATCATTTTACCTGCAGACAGCATTGCCAATCACTTTACATCAATGATCGCTATGGCTACGCAGTGACAAAAGGCGATATGACCAGAGACTGAGAGAAAAGCAAGATATCTCCAAAGCTGTCATTGTAGCAGAATGAAAATCATGCTGTGGTGCCTCATTAAGTCAGTGGAAATTCACCTTTCCTATTCAACTTTATGGTAATTGGTGGTAGAGATCAGGAGGCCGGCCGAGGAGAGTAAAATGTCACCTGCTATTTCTAGCAAGTCATTAAACTTAGCTCAGAGTGTCTGGATGGTTGGCCAACTGCTAACAGCCTAGGTCCCACTGAACCCCTGAGAGTGAGCAGTGCCAAGGCCCAAATGTTTCTGATTCGAGTGGTACCAGCAGGAACATTTGCAGTCCTTGGCTGACAGCTTATTAACTCCAATTTTGATTTTTTTGGACTAACCATATAAAAGTGAAATGAAGTTGTTTATCTTCACATTTTAGCTTTTGCCTCTTGTTACGTTTATCTCCCCAAGTGATGCCATTTACTCAGTTAGTAATAATCTTATTGGCAACTCTTAGGAACATTGGAGAAATAGAATATTTAAAAAATAATAATTTTTCCAAATCACTTTAAACTTTAACACATGTAGTATGGAATAAATGCTTAACAAATTTGTACATTTATTTTATCACAACATAACTTGTTTCAAGAGAAAGAAAAATAAACCTATAAGTCAAACATTAAAGAGGATGTAAAAGTCACCATTGCCTCAAAAATATGGGTGAAACTTTTCTTTTTCTCTGAGCTAATGGACCAAGATGGTCTATATGACATACAGGAGCAAAGAATTGAACTTTGTGATGCCCTCATAGTAAAAAATTAAATTAACCTGTCACATAATGAATATGGTTAAGTTTGATGTATCTCACAGTCATTTTCTCTTGAGTATTACTTTGAATTCACTGTCTCTGTCTAGAACTGGAAGACATATATACAGACATACAATACTATGAAGTGGATAGGCAGAATATCTTGGGTCAAAGAGTCTACATGTCTGTGAAATCCATTCCCTTTAGGAAGACAAATGTATGGATATTTGACTCAGAATAGGTCTTTTGGTTTTTTAGTTAATTTCCTCATGATATGAATCTCTTTATAGCATGAACTGGATTGTTTCTATGACATCTCTACTGCTAGATACACTGATAGCTAAGATTCACTGTCAGTAACAGTATTAGGGAAGTTTTAAGTGGGTTTCAAATAAATTCAGCGATGCAGTAAACTCCCTACCATTCTGATAAAAGACAAAATTCGGGAAGGAAATAAGCATCTTGTACTTCTTTACAACAGCCAAGCAGATCTGAAAAATAACAAAAATTTTAATGAATTAAATAAGGGAAAAAAATCTCCATCCAACTACCTCAGCATTTAGAAAAGCCCGCCTCATTTTCAGTCCCTTGCCATTCTCCTGAGCGTCTCTGCTTCTCCTGCCCTTATTGCCCAGCAGATGTGATTGCCTGCAAGCCCTCTTGTGCACAATCATTCTGTATCAAAAGTTGGGTTTGAAAGAGTTCTGAGTTTGTCACACAGATTTCAATGTCAACAGAAAGGCTTCAGGCAGAAAGCAGCTTTCAAAATCTGAGCACAAAAGAAATAGATCTTTTTTCTAAATTAAATTCTTTTATTGGTACATTGTAGGTATACAACACAATTACATTTCTCATTGGGAATTGTACCTTTACATAATGCATCTTGGTTCTTATTTTTTCCCCATGCCTAGCCCTCTCTTCACCCCCTCCACCCTTCCCTATTTACAAAGACGTTATTTCCATTTTTTCCATTTCTCATCATTTTTCCTTTCCCTTCTTTCCTTTCCCCTGCCCCTCCCACTACCCCTACCACTTTGAACCTTTTCTTCCTATTTTGCATTATCGATTATTCATTCTAATCATTGGTACATTTTAGGTATACAATATAATGACATTCATCATTGGAAATTTGCACCTTTACATAGTCTCTCTTGGTTCTTATTTTTCACCCTTGCCCAGCCTGCCCTTCAACCCCTCCATTCCTCCCTATTTACAAAGATTTTGTTCCTATTTTTCCATTTTCTCATATTAATCCCATTCCCTTCTATCCTTTCCCCTAGCCCTCCCACTTCCTTCCCTTTTGCCCCTTTTCTTCCTATTTCACATTACCTGTTATACATTTAGTCCTTATTTACACTTTCAGTTTCTCACACCAGAGAAACTATTCAGTATTTATTCATGTGTGTCCTATTTAAGAAATAGATCTTTTACGGGGAATTTCCTCCATTCACCTAGGAGTCATTCAGAAAAACAAACACTACTTTGATAGAAAAGAATTCTGTAAAGTACTCAAGTTGGAACGTCTCTAGCACATATATGTTTCAATTGGAATTTTTAGGTTAAAACGTCTAAATATAATTATACAAGTGCTTTTCTGTTCCTCTTCTCTGGCCACATCCAAGGATATTTTTTGGCGTGGTAGGAGCAAGTAAATTAGGATATTAACCCAGTGAGTGTGTAAGTTTCTCTGTGGCCAGGTCCCAACTATAAGTCACCACTCCATAATGAAGATTAAGAATGATTCAAACATGTCATTGTGGAATCCTCAACACCCACTGACCAGACTTCCGATTGAAATGATGGCAATTTGCATTAACAGTGTCTCTTTCAAAAGCAGTCTCCAAAGTATAGACGGAATCCACAGGGAAAATACTGATGAACATTGATATTTACTCGGTGATATGGTCACACCTCACTCAGTGTTGTTTTGGGTGTTCTTTGTCCCTCCGAAGGCTCATGTGTTGGAATTTTGGTCTCTGCTGTGACAATGGGAGGTGGTGAATTTGTAGGAGATGGAGCCTCATTAGAGGTCCTTATGTCATTGGGTGTGTATCCTCAGAAGATACTGTGGAATTCCAGCCTCTCTCTGCCTTTGTATTTCCAGGAGTGGTCTTACCTCTCTCATATGCTCCACCATCTGCTATGGAGGCCTTACCAGAGCCAGGATTGTGCTGCTTAGACTTTGAGCCTCAAAAACTGTGAGCTAACTATACTTGTTTTCTTCATAAGCAGCCTGCCTCGAGTTGTTTTCTTTTTTTTAATAGTCATGAGAAATGGACTAATGTCTTTAACTAAGGAGACCTCACACTAAGGCAGAGTTGGGAGTTGGGTAAATAAGTACTTTTTTACAACTGAAGATACAGATGGTTCTCTTCTTGCTAGTTAGCACTTAGTGGTATATGAAAGTGGCAGTCTGACTCCCTTTATTTATATATCTTTTGCAGAAATCATTTCCAAAAATTTTATAAAGATCCCTATGTACCTGATAATTTGGAAATTTTGTGGCTCATAATCTTCAAGGAAGTTTTTTATATTATATAGTTTTAGGGGGAAAATACCATGCTCAGGATTGGGGACTGGTTTTCAAACCCACTTTGGTAGCACTCTGTAGTTTCCTAATTTAAGTCAATAATCACATTCTTAACTCCAGTATATGTAAACCATATTTCACCTGGAAAGGTAGATAAATGTGACTTTTGTTGAAAATATAACATTTACTTTTCCTGCTGCATAATTAAGTCTAGCGTAGGATATTATATAATCCACTGGGAGTGATGTGTGCTCCTACAGAGTTTCAATTTATACAATTAGTTGTTTATACAGTCCAGCTTGACACTGTGTGTGTGTGTGTGGGTGTGTGTGTGTGTGTGTGTGTCGTCTTCTCCTTGTCTCCAAGTAAAATAGTGAAATTTGGTCCTCATAATACCAAAGTGTTGTGCAATTGCCACAGTAAAGCATCCTGTATAGACGGACACACTATTCCTAGGGCTCTGAAAAGGGTTCCTATCTAACGATATTGTAGAGGCTTCCCATTTGGGATAGAAATATCCAGACTAAAATGAACACCAGAGACAGTTGTCTACATTAAGTAAATCTGAAGGCTAAAATAATGCAGCCTCGGAGAGAATGCCACCAGTATGAAACAGGAAAAGAAGTTCTAAGAGAAATCTTTCTGCCTTGGATTCTCTGAGGATATTTTAGACACAAAAAGAGTCTTTGAGTCTGACACTATTGATTTTCTGAATCTCAGTCTTCTTTGTCTAGGTTCTTTGAAGATACAAGGCCTGACAGCCTAGGCCTGTGGGGGCAAACCTATGGCACAAGTGCCATGAGGAGCATGCAGAGGCCTCTCTGCTGGCATGCGAGCCAATTTGCCCTAGCCAAGGTGTTATGGCTTGCATTTCGGAGCCTCATGAGAATGAAGTGGGGCTATTTTGGAGGTGGCTGAATCTAGAATGTGTGATTCTTAGAGCAATGCTAGGCCTGAGGACCCTGGGATCAAGGGTGTGAGCGCTACCTGCCCTAAGTAGTCTGAACAAGATAAAAGGGGCTGCAAGATGCTGTTAAGGTCTCTTGATGCTTTTGCTGTCTTCAGGCCTGTGAACTGTTGCCCCTCTGCCAACCTGCTTTGGAGCCAGATGATTGTGGACTGAAACCTCTACGAACTGTAAGCCATAAACCTTTCCCCTTTTAACCTTAGGTGTCCAGTATTTTGTCTCAGCAATGAGAGAAAAGTAACTAAGACACAAGGTTTGACAAATTATCAGCACGCATACAACAGCAAAGATCCCATTAATTGTGCAAAAGTGTACCAAATGCAAAGTTTTAGCTTTCAGTAAAAAGCTGTATCACTGAAAGCTCTGTTACTGTGTTTTTAAGACAAAGATGTTAATGTATGAGTTGTTTTCTCTAAACTAAAACCTCATTATTCGTGTTTAATTTCAGTGTTGGCACTTTATGATAAATAAGTGGGTTTTGGTTTGCAGTTTGGGAATCCGTTCTTTGAAAGGTTTGCCATTCCTGGCCTAGGCCCTAGACTGTGGTCTCCCCTCCACTCGCAGTAGTCCTGTGACCCTGGACACAGTGGGTTCCTGAAAGTCCTAAGCTCGTGGGGAGGCTGAAGGATTAAATGATTTAATGTAAGTAAAATTCTGAAAATGGCACTTCAAATCCTTTAAAGCATTTAAAAATCATTAAGTATTATAAGATTTACATAGCTTGGCTCATTAGGTTTCTATGTCAGATGATAGTTTTTCAGCAGCATTAGCCCTGAAAGTTAGCCTAATAGGAAATGCTATGTCTTTAGCATAGAAGTGTGATAAATCATGTCTGTTGCTGATTTTTTTTAACATTAGAAAACAACCCATTAATAAGCCTAAGTTGTGTATCACAATACAGTCTTGGGAGAGTTGCAGAAGTAGGGAGTTGGAAGGATATTTATAGGCTTAAATATCAGCACCCCAGGGCATGAGGATATGTCTTTCAAGAAGGAAAACTGAATTTTAGAAGATTTGAAACAGAGTGATTTAGAATTGATGGACACAGGGAAATGATGATCTTAGGGTAAAATACTTTTGGGGATCCTGAAAATTGAACCCACTGATCCCAGCAATTTTTATTTTTTATTCTGAGACAGAGACCCATTAAGTCACTAAGCTGCTCAAGCTGGGCTTGAACTTGTGACTCTCCATAAGTAAATTGTAATTTGGTAATTGAGATGTCTTACCAGGTAAGCAAACTATTGTCTTAGGTAAATAGTTTTGCAGAGATTATGATTTTATGATACTCAAAACATTCATTGACTTACAGTCATCTCTCTTTGGTAATGGTTTACTGGGATAAATAAGTAGCAAAGTCATGTTGACACAGGCGGTCCCAGTCCTAGTCCTGACAGCTATGTCACACTGACACAGTGAATAAGTGCAGTTTTGAAAATAAGAAAATTTAAATCATTCATGATATTAAAACTCCACGGTTATTTTGATGCATTTTCATTCAACCAGTATTTAATTTGATATTAAGAACTAAATAAATACATTTACATCTGATTTTTATTTATTATTATATTAGTAATAATTTCCATTTTTAATAATATGGCCTGAAGGATTTTAATGACCACCGTTTCACGTTATTGAGGATCCTGGCCTAGAGTCTCTATCTTCTGCAAGGAATTATGACACAAGGCAAAAAGAAGACACAAAGATTCATGGCAAAAAGGGGAACTGGGATGGATGGACACTATCGAGCATGTGGCAATGACCCCAAGCAACCAGGACCACTGGTGTTTATTAATTACACAAGCATGAGTAAAAGAGGGTACGGAGATATGTGTGTCATCCAATGATATCAGCTGACACAGGCATGGCTTGTAAAAGGGGCATAAGACATTCTTGCCAAAAGAGCAGAACAGGTCAAAGGTAGGTCATGGTTAACCAATAAGCTACTAAAACAATTAAAGGAGGGGTAGCTCTAGGAATGGAGTGTGGTTTGGGCCACAAGGTCCTCTGCCACAGTGTTATCTCATTTAGGAGTCCTGCAGCTTCACAGAGCAGGACTTAGGTCTCTGCTACAGCCATGTTGGTGGAGGGCTATACTTGCCCATGGCCCATCCATCATCCTCCTGTGAGTTACACACACTTCGGTCCAGCTCTGAATATATTGTGGCCAATTATGGGAGGAAAATGACTGCTCCATGTTACAGTCTGCTCTGACTTTGGTCGGGGTGGGAGTGGGGGTCTATCACATCACCTTATAGCTTTATACCTTATTATTTAAAATTTATTTTATTATTTTCCATATGGACATTTAAGTTGCATCATTTTTAGACTTTTACAATCTGTGACATGATAAATATTTTGTACATAAAACTTCGTGTTCATTATTTTTATTTTGTCATGACAAACTCAAAGTGAGGACAAAACATTCAAGATACAAGTCATAGGCATTCAAATAGAAGTATTTGAATGATATCCTTTAAACATTATTTTAAGAATTTAAATAATCAACAGCCACAGAGCCATAGCTTAAAATATTAATAGCTTCCTGCTAATTGTCTTAGAACATATGCAACAGTCATTTTATTACTGTAGAACCATTTTTAATACTAAAAGTTGTTATATGGCTTTTTCAAAAATTTTATTAATGATGCTTTACCAAGCTAGGTGTGGTAGCACATGCAATTTAGGGACTTAGACGGTTTGTCAAAATTTTAAAAATTTGAAAAGGGCTGGAGATATAGCTCAATGAGAAGGCCCTGGTTCAATACCCAACACTGGAAACAAATAAATAAATAAAACCAAAAGAAGACTTCGTTCATGTTTTATATTTTCTGCATGTTTGCTAGGGTCAAACCTTCTATTGCAGAAAAAAGACTAGCACCCAGAGAAGAGTTATTTTTAAAGCATGTAACAGATTATGAAGACACATTTCTTTTTTAATTTAGTAAAAGTTTTGATTGACATAACATTTGTACATGCTTATGAGGTACACTGTGATGTTTTGGTTCTTGTTTATGTTGGGTAGTGGTCAATTCAGGGAAGATAACATATCTATCACTTTAAACTTTTTTATGGTCAATACATTGAAATTTCTTTCCTCTATTTTGTGATATATAATGTGTTCTTGTTAATTTGCCATGCTGTGCCTCAGAACACAGTAGAACTTATCCCTTTTGTCAAGCAATAACATGGTACCCATTGATAATCTTTCCTTTTCCTTCTCTCCCTCAGTTGCCAATGAAATCATGTCCAAAAGACACTTGTACTCCCGTTTCTTAGTTTACTGCAGCACTTTTCACAATCACTCAGATATAGAATCAACCTAGATGTCCATCAACAGAAGAACAGATTTACAAAATGTGGTGTATAGACCTACTGGAACATTATTCTGCCATTTCTGTCTTTAGAAAGATTGCTGTGCTGTTGAAAAAAATTACAAGCCCAAAGACTGATTGTTGAAGTAGCCTTTCTCACTTTAACATGTTTTGACTCATTTTTGAAATTATATCACTAAATTAAGCAAGTGTCTGTTGAGCACCTAGGTGCTGCTTTGTGCAGGATGATGATTAAATTGTCCTCCCAGCCATCAGGGTACTTACCAACAGTGTGACTTTCTGTATACTAATTAAGTGGGAGGCCTTAGAAACACAGAGTTGCTGTCCTTTTTATTTTTCCTGCTACTATACTAGAGGAATGTTAAGCTTTGGGAACTGGGGTGAGGCAGCTGGATCCTGGCTCTCATGTCCTATTTTGGGGAGAAGGAAATCACACTTATTGCACAAGTACTTTGTGGGAAATAAATGGCACCATGTATGTACAAGGACCATGTGGGCTAAAAAAAAATGACAGAAATTTAAGAAACCGCTATTATTTATGAAACATTACCTCCAATGTTAGAGGTCTTGAGATTCTGATACTGTCATGTGAAAGCCTGAGGTATGTTGAGGACTATCTATTCAGTGCATATTTTTACCAAACTCTTTAGATTCATAGGTAATATCAGTGAAGAATTGTTTTTCTTTCTTTTTTATCCAGAGTGACTTAGTCTATTTTTAAATACATGTTAATTATGTTGTAAATTCATTGGTTTCTTAAAATTGACAGGTGTCTTAGTATTCTGGCAGATTCTTTTACTTAAAATATCAGAAAAATTACAATTAAGAGAAGTTTTTAATGGTAGCCAGAAATCTATAGAAGTGGGGAACAGAACAGAAATGGCAGGCAGTTATCATTTTACATTGAAAAACTGAGCAACTTCAGACATATATGGGTAGCTATGCAGCATGTTCATGATTGAAAAGTTGGAAATCACCAGCCTTTGATCTTAAGCTGGAATATAAAGGTGAAATATAGCAGAGTACAAAATAAAAACAAGAAAAAACACAAGAAGGTATAAAGATTATGAAGATGTAAACCCTAATTTAAAAATCAAGTGGGGAAGTTTGGTAGTTGGCAGCTTTGTGACACCTGAAGGGTCTTAATGTGATGGAGGGAGATGGGTAACAGGCAGAGGAATGAAGTAGGAGTAGGAGAGATTCAGAAAATGTGAACAGAATGACTTTCCTAGAGAAGAACTAATTTGGAGCTTTAGAGTCTCAATTATGTTTTTGCAATAAATCATAAAAACATACAATTCTCACAACGCTAAGTGTTTCGTTGGACTCTTAAGTGATGAAAAGTTCTACTCCAAAAAGGGACTTTTTCCAGGAAAAATAACCCCTATTTAGTCCAAATGTATCAACAGTCTACTAATGCATGTGTTTAGCATCTGCAGTTCTCCAGAAAAAAGTTCAGAGATTCATTTAGTACACTGATTTTTGTAATGTTTTCTATTCACTTTTCTCCTTTTGGTTAAGGAGTTACTTGTTACTTATTTAATCTCTGAATATCACTCACAATTAAATCAGATGCTGTGTAACTATATACATTATCAGGGCACCCTTTTTTGGCTAGGCCAAATAGTTTAAACAGAGTGTTATCTACTAAATATTTTCCACTGAAGCATGGGACAATTCCATCTCTGAGATCAACATCTAACTCTTGATGGATGTAAGACTATAAACTCTCAATTTTAGAATTAAATGGGGAATGAGAATTTGGAAAAGGGGTCAGACATGGAATTCTTAGTCAAGATTTGGGTTAGCAGCAAAAGAAAACAATGTATAAGCAGCCTGTAGGAGTTGCAGGGAAGGAAGATTTTGGTTTTCAGAGAGCAAGTGATGGTATGCAGCCTTAAAAGGATGATGCCAAAGGGTGATGTGTAGAATGGCATTAATGATTTTAGCATTTACAGATGCTGTCCACTCAGGCTGCTCTTTGTTTGAACAGATGTAACGTACTTATTAGCGTTCACTAATTCATTCCCATCCTCCATCCCAATTTACAATACCTTTTTGTTGTGGGTAGAGTAGAGACCAGCAGTGTTTTCCAGGTTCTTATTGTCCCATTCAATGAATCAGTTAGGACAACTGGTGAATGTGAAAGATTACTGTTTATCTTGGGGCAGAAATAAGAACAAGAAAAGGAAAAGGAAAAGAAGCCCAAAAGAAGTGAGAAAAAGATGAGTTTGAAGGAAAAGAGAAGATATGTCTGTAAACAGAACAGACCACTGCAAGAACAAGATGGCTGTGGTACAAAATCCATTGCTGCTGGCTTTGTTATATCTTCTGGGATGGTTGATCCAAGGGCCCTACTCGATCTTGTGCTAGAAGATTGGCAACAGGTGATAGATTTGGCATGTTCTTGTGTCCAAAGAGTGGTGCCAGGTGCAGGGTTCAGCTTGATCTCATGTCAGACTCGGAAACTGCTGCTCTGGCCTTCGATTAATAAGTCTCTTCAACCCCAATTGCTCCAGCTGTGTTGCCCTGCCCTACTCTCCTCCTTCATTTCCACAGAATTTCTCAACTCTCAATTCTGGTAGTGTGGGAGAAAGAAGATTAGCAGCCACATGGAGACCACTGCACCCATTTATGCAGCCCTGCCTTAGAGAATGCATCTCCTGTGACCTTGCTTTCATTAGCTGAGTAAAAGGACCTCTCTGAAGAGCATTTGCTGTGGCTTTCAGTCATTTTTAGCTGTGCCACTCTTTTAAAATGATCTTTACAATAAGAAAAGAAACCTATAGTTATCCCATTTCATGAGATTAAAGCTATTTACTCTGGTTACCAAATATTCATTTGCAGTTTTGCTTTAGCAAACCTTGATAAATACAGAACTTAAAGGAAAGTCCTTTCATCTCTTTCCTATTTTTTTTTATTGTAATCTATCAAGACTTTATTATGGCTCTGGACAAAACCACATGAAACTTGGAGTGGTTTGGCTAACATATATACTGTGGTGCTTGGCTGCTTTCTAGTGAATTTTTAAAATAACAGACCCAAATTCTGCTTCACTCATTTTAAATGCATTTTTGATAAGCATACTATGAATTATAAATGATGTTGCTTGTGAAAAGACGTGGTCAGTGGGAAGGAAAATAAGCATAGTTCATCCCTTGGTTCCCAGTCTTCTAAATCAAGCTTATGTAAAAGATTATTGCTCTGTGTTCTTTATGGGGTAAGTATTTAAACCTCAGTAAAGTGAGCAGACCTCAGAATCTGATGAGGTTGGGAAGAGTAGGGAAATATTTTGGGTGAATTACACATTTTCTTCAACTTTTATTATCTATGTAGCGGTGGTATTTACCTACAATGAAATTGTTTATTTTTCTGCTCTGTGGTGCAATTATTTAATAAACCTGACATTCATTTATGAGATCATCAGTTGAAGTGCAAACACAAGATATGTCAAGAAATTCTCAAGATGAGAAGGAAATACACTAGGTTTTGTCAAGAGGGAAGCTGCCACTAATTCTAATGCCCAAAGGAAATGTATCACATATTGGACATTGCTACCTTCCAAGCTACTAAAATTAATAACTACTATTTTCTTTAAGTACAGTAATACCTTGGTTCATGAATGCTTCCATTTGCAAACAATTCAGTTTGCAAACAGGAACATTCTGTAAAATTTTGCTTCCCTTCATGAATTCCACATCAGGCGACAAACATGAATATATGTGGCCATCTCTCCCAGGATCATGGAATGACTAAAATTTCTGAACCAAAGTACCATTGTACAAGCTAGGAAATAGAATAGCAAAGTCAGCTTGCACTGAGCTCTCTGAGTATGGCCCCCAAGCATGACTGCACCTGATGGCTTAGTACACCACAAATTGCTGCCCTATATCTCCAAGTTCACAGTTCAGAAGGTCTGGCTTGGGACCCAAGAAACTGCATTTCTGACAAGATTCCAAGAGATGCTGTTGGGGCTGGTCTGAAGCCACAGTTTGAGAATCATTGCTCAAGGGAAGTCCCAATACATTTACTTTTCTTATAAGCATTAGTGTCTTGATTCAATTTGGTGTCTCTTAATGTGGTATGGAAATACTGAGTTTGATACAAAAAGCACAATAGAACCAATCTTTCCCTGCTCTAGTCTTACCCAAAGCAAAATTACAGTCAAATGCTCATGAGCTGCACTTCCATCCATCTTAATAAGAAAGGGATTAAATGATATATAAGGGAGTCTATTGAGCAGAATTTTTATTGGTAGTCTGCTGGGCTCTATGCATAGGAGCATATAAAGTTTGATATAACCCAGTAGGATAGTCTTGCAGGGAGACGTCTAGGAAAAAGTGCAAAGATGGGATCCAGACATATCTGTATGTGTAGAGAACTACAACAAAATTTTGTTTCCTCCTCTTGTCCTTCTTCTACTCCTCTGAATCTTATGCTGGCTCCTAAGCTGAACCTTTGTTCTCATTCTTCTCCTTTTCTTCTTCCTCCTCCTCCTCTTCATCTTCTCTTTTCTTCCTCATATTGTTCTTTTGTTTGTTAATATTTTTATTACAAAGTGAAACTTCAGAGGAAGCAGAAGCTACATTCAGTCTACAATTAATGCAGAAATATAAAGGACATTGGAATTGTCTTTGGATCATAGCTATTTAATTAAATATTTGTAAACCAACACATGCAGCCACCAAGAACTTGAGATGTACTATAGAATACATCCTGGATGTATTAGAGTTCAGTAGAGGAACAATTTAATATTATACATATGATATATAAAGAATTTGCAAGGTAGGTTTACAATGGCTGCCACAGAGTTAGGTATGGGAGAATGTGAAAGGCTCTGGGCTTACAGGAGAGCTGGAGTATCCAGTTAAAAGTCAATACTGAGTTTGCATCGAACTCAATATTTCCATACCACATTAAGAGTTTGCTTCAGAGTCCCTTGCAAGTTAAGTCCTTGCAGGGAAGCTGAAGTGTCTGCATTGGAAGCCTGGAGATGAGTATCCAAGGCGAGGATGGAGATTGCAGCTCCTCCGGAGAAGTAGAAGTGGGACTTCCTTCTTCTTTCCCTTTTTCTTGCTGGTACCCACACCAATACCACAGGGTCCTCCCTCTTCAGTAAGTCAATCATGCAGACACACCCAGAACTGTGCTAAATGGATCTGCTGAGTGTTTCTTATTCAAGCTGACAGCACAATTAACTATTATTTCACATCTTTAATACAAATACAAAAAAGGATGTAAATATCCCACTCATAGCTTTGTTTTCATATTGATATCATGTTGAAGTTAGAACATTTTGGATGTATTTCTTTAAGTAAAACATATTATTAAAAATAATGTTACCCGGTTCTTTTTTTAATTTAATGTCAGTACTAGAACATTTATAATTGCCTATATGGCTTATGTTATACTTTTGTTCAGCAGCTCTGGCTTACATGTTTAGCTTGTTTTATCCCACCTCAGTCTGAAGTTTTTCACTCACTTTGCCAAATGCCAGAATCATGATGGAATGCATTGTTATTGCCTGGGCTGAGGCTCACACCATGTCAGTATCTACTGCTTATCAGGGATCTTTTCATATCCAATGTCCTTTCATCTATGAGAAGAAGGAGGCCCAATGTTTCCTATTTGATTCATTATTTAGTAACTTACCTATCAAGAAATTAAGCCTTCTGTGGAGTTATCTTCCTTTTCACTTTTTTCTTAATATCTGAGTATCATAATCCTAAAATGAGATATTACTGACATATATCATTCCAAATCTATATTAATAAAGGGGTAAAGTTGAAGATACTAAAAGTTTCTGGGATTTCTGATAGGAAGATATGGTATTTATAAATAAATGAGAGACACTTGCTCACATTAACAGGTGCTAAAACACTTATCGAGCAATTCCTTTAAAAAATTCTCTTCTAATGCAAACTTATATCTAAGTAAATTATGCATCTTTTATGAAGATTTTAAAATCAACAACACCTCAGTCTGCAAGGACATAGAATTATTTCTTTCCATCTGACAATGAAGTTACTTGCTTTAAAAAGTAGATGACGGAGCAGGTGAAAAGAAGAAATGAGATTTACAACACTGTATCCTACCTAGGAGGTCAGTGAGGAGGAATCTTAGGGTGATGGGCTGGTAACAATCAAGTGCTGAGACTACAGAGAACAACAATTCAAATTGGAAGGGAAGAAAAGAGGGAAAGGGAGGAGGTTCTCCAAAGTGAAAAAAACTACAGTTTTATAACATAATAAAATCGATGGAAAGCTAAAAAGAAAGACATTCAAAGAATCTGAACTGAAGACAAAGGAACATTTTATTTTAGGACTTGGAAGATTTATGTGTGTGATGGTGTTATTATCATCACAGCCTATTAAAGTAAAAAATAATATTGCACTTCTCATAGGTTCTTTTCATTGGATTAATTTTATTAGTCTAGATATGACTAACCTATTTTTCAGAGTTAAACATTAATAAACTTATACTTTAAACTTGCTTTGATGTGATTCTATGCTAATTTTTAAAGAAGTAATGAACTTTCAAAATACACAAAATCATAATAAAGAATCAGGCATAGAAATCCTAAATAAACTTAAATTTTCTTTCATTCTGAGAAAAAGTTCATTAATCTTAAGTGAACATCTTTCAATCTGTATAGAGTGATGATGGAATAGATCATATTTAGGTACACAGATTAAAATGCTTTTACTAAAATGTGGTTATATAGATAAATTTTAAGAATATGTTTCTACTGCAGTAGAAACTGAGTTGCTACTTTAAAAATCATTGAAGGTTAAGACATTTCAAGGTTCAAAATTTTGAACTAACTGGGGACAGTAAATTGTGCAGTATTTAGGTAAGGGATGATGATGTTTTTTATGAAGGTAATGACAGTAGAAATGGAAACAAGGGAATGGATTAGACATGTATCCTGGAGTCTGAGAAACAAACATATACAAAATACAAAAACCTACTACTAGAGTTGAAATCGTAGGTCGGAAGAGAGTGATCCAATGAGTAGTGAATTCCTTAAAGGATGACAGAGAGACTGTTAATAAAGAAAAGCTACAATGTATTGCAGAAATTGAACACAACCACCACGGTGTCTTAGCAGTATCTCAGAAGGGACAGCAAAAAGCGCATGGTTTATAGAAGTTTGCAGTCTGAACTCTCTAGGTTTAAGACAGATCTTTCAAGGCAAGGAAGCTGGTCAGGATTTGGGGCATAATGGTTTAGGACTGGTAGACACATTGAAGTAAAGACTTTTGAAGCGATTCTTATTACTATGATTCTTATTACTTATTACTGTAGTTGATAAGCAAGTTGTTTCTATAGGTGAACAGGATGTTGTCTCTCATAATTTGATTTGATGGAATTTTCTAAAACTACTGATTTTGGTTTCATGGAAGTGATGCTGCTTTTAGCAGCATGCAGAATGGAAGAGTTGTGGAATCAGGGAGGCTTCCACCTGGATAGAGGGCTCCACCCAATTCTGATAGAGCCCAGACAGGGACACCACTAGTTCAAACAAGCCCCCCTGCCAACTTAGAGAAATGAAGGTCTCATTTTGCTTAGGTCACAGAGGACATGTTCAGCAGATTACATGTGGTCCCCTGAGAACATGATGGCAGGTTACAGAGGACACGAAGGACACAATAGCCTGCCACTTCTCTGACCCATCCCCTCAAAATCCCACCAAAAAATGCTATAAAAAGCCTGTTTCCCTGTAAGAGATACCATCTCTGTTCTGCTCACATGGAGAGGCCCTGCTCCAGGGTTAGCAATAAACCTGCTTGGCCTGTTGAGTTCAGATTCCCTCTTTCCTGCTCAAATTCCTAGGAGGTCAGGGTAGGAGCCCCCGACAAGACAGTGTAAAAAAACTCTGGGAATGAAGTTGAAGATTCAGCAGAGACTTCTTATCAGAGGTGAAGTCAGAGGTGCCAGGATCATGGAACATCTTCCAAGGAAATCTGCAAGCTATGAAAAAGTGGCCGAAGAGAGAAAGGCCATGGGGGCTGCAATCAACAAGACCATAGGAGAAAGACTGTTCAAGACCTCTAAGCCTCACTTGTTACCACCATTGCCCTGCATGTTGAATATGGAGCTACAGGAAATATTCTCTGCTCTGCTGGTTTTCATTCTTGTTTTGGTCCAATTTTTTTTTCTGTCCCCCAATTTCTCCTTTTGTCACAGGAACATTTACCTTGTTTATTATACTTTGGGATTAGGTAGTTTACTTTGATTTTTTCTGTGGTTCACAGCAAGCATTTGCCTTGAGTCTCAGAGGAGACTTTGATTTGGACTTTTTAGCAATGTTGGGACTGTTGAGATTTGGAGAAGGCATTATTTTCTTTTGATTGTACATATGATAATTGTATCAGGTTAAGCAGCTTTGTGACCTTGTTTTTATTTAGAGATTAAGTATGGTTTAAGAAACTGTGTTTGGTTGTCAGTTTGACATAGAGTGAAATGTGGTGGATGAGGTTAATTATGTCAACTTGATGGGCTTGGAAGCCATTTAGGGGATTAGCAAAGCACACTTCTGGGTATATATGGGTGGGTCATGGGACATGACTTTGGTACTGTATATAGCCCCTGAACCCTTTCTCTCTGGTCCTGTTCCTCTACTCGGTTTCCAGGCCACCATGAACTAAGCATATTTAGCACCACTTATCCCCTTATGCCATGAAATTTCAGAATTGAGACCAGCTGACCATGGACTGAATTCCCTTAAATCGTGAACCAAATTAAACCTCTCCTTTTTTAAGTTGTGGATTTTGGGTGTTGTAGCTCAGTAATGGAAAAGGTAACTAATACAGCTTCTATGAGGATATGTGGTATTATCACCTCATTTGAATAATCCAGAATAATCCTCTATTTTAGGAGTCTGTAACCATAATGACACCTACAAAATTCTCTTTGCTGTGAAATGTAACACCTTCACAAGTTACAGAAATGAGTCATGGTCATTATTTTGTGGGTCAATGATCTGACTCCTACAAACATGAGGTTAGAAATCCTCAATATTGAGAAATTCTAAGAGTTAGTTCATAGTGGCAATTAGAAGCCAATCATCAGGAAGGAGGAGCAATGGGCAGAGGCACTCAACATCACTTATTACTTTACATGTTAATCTCATAATACAGTGAACAATTTCACCTATCATATTTTTATTTATATTACTTTATTTTATTCATGTTTTTATTCCTTAGTATCAGTTTCATTGTGTACATTGAAATGACTTACATATGATAATTTCACTAATTTAAGTCATGCCTATGTTTTTATTTACTAGTATTAATATTTTGAAAAGTAATACTCATCTCCCATTGTTGTGGCCATAATCTAGTAGCATTGTTTAGTCAAAATGATATATATACACAAGCAAATCTAAGTAAGTAATTCAGCAATTATATCCCCTTGTATACCAATGAGTCCCTTCTGAGGTGGTCACAATCAGTAAAAATAAAATGAAGTGTAAGTGTCACCTTATGTTTTCCCCATGTTGGCATCCCTCATTTGGTGGGAGAAGGAATTTCTTTGTCATGGTTTTTGTGACATTGTAGTAACATTGTTAAACCACTCTTTTCTTTCTTCTCAATTTAATTTCTCTTCTTTTCTTTCTTTCATTTCCATCTCAAAGAAGTATAACTCCCAGTCTTCTTTGTGCACTGGTTTCTGGATGCATTCAGTGGATGGGAAGCATTTGAGGTTCATATGAAGGGGAAGGGAGAAGCCTGGGTTTTCTCTGTTTCCTATGGCATCTCCTTCCATGGAGCCCATCAAACAGATTTTCCCCGGGCTCTGGCAGTATCATCACCTTTCTTTCTTCCTCTTCTCATGTTTAAAACAGTGAAAAAAGCTGAAAAAAAGGTGCTATAAAAGTTAATTTAAAGATAGACAAAAGGCTTTAACAACAACTAATGTTCCATACTGGTACTCGGTGTTATTCTGGAATCATTTAAACTTTGGTGCCTTCAGTAATAGAAAAGAATCAGATACATCCTACTACATACAGTATTTCTGATGTTTAGACTTTGATTTTAATATCTGGCCTTTGGGTACTCAATAAGTGTGGCACAAAGTATTCAGCTAGCATGCTTGAATTTTTAGTCTATCACCATTGCAAAAGGTCATACCTTGGTCTGATGCATACAAATAGAGCATAAATTTTTCATCTGCTTTACTATAAATAACTATACTGTCATTTAAAGCTACTTCTATTCACTAAGTCTACCCAACAAAGGGAAAAATCCATGCATCTCTTGACAAGCCTTCTTTTTTTGGTGTCCTATAAAAGAAAAACATTCACTTGAAAAATCAATGTGTCACCCTTTATTTGATCCCATAGTTTGGCAATATTCAGGACAGGCTAACAAAAGACACGTTGGAAGTCAGCAAAATGTCAAACCTCTCCTTGTCACAATGACAAATTTCTCCTCAATAAACTCTATTAGTTTAAATGGTCAACTTTGGAAATTACATTTTTGGTACTTTTCAAATTTGTATGAAAACAATCCAATTATTTAATGGAGAGTATGGTCTGTTTAAAAATAGTACTTACACAGTGATTTTTTACAAAAAGACATATGTATATTCTTTTAAATATACTAAGGGTATATTTTAGTCACTGAGTATTTGGAATTATGTAAGTCATAGTATATCAGCTTGACTATATACTTATTCTCCTCTTAAGATAAACTTCAATAACTGTGTTGAGGAATTCTAATTCATAAGTATCCTTGAGATGCATATACACACATATTTACAAAAATAGATTATTAGTTTCCTTATGCTACTGTAACAAATCATTATTAACTTAATGGCCTAAAACAACACAAAATTAAAATAAAGTAATTCTGGAGGTCAGAAGTTATCAATGGATCTTATCAGGCTAAAATCACAGCACTGGCATATTTTTATGAAGGCTCTGGCAGAAAATATGTTTTCTTGCTTGGTCATGCAGTTTCAAAGTCCTGCCAGCATTTCTTGATTTATAGCTCTTTTACCTTCAATGCTAGCAACGACCATTTTGTCTCTCCTACACTGTATCACTCTGAGTCTTTTACCTTACTCTTCTGATATCTGGGAGATAGAATCTAGGTTCTTGTGCATGAGGAAAAAATAATTTGACATTGCGCATACAGCTATAAGGAAAAAGCAGCTAAGTTTAATGCAGTTAATGGGGGAAGGTACACTCAGAGCAACCAGGGGTTCCTACTGGCAGAAAAGGAAAATGGCACTGGTGGGAAGGAAAATGGCAGAGATATGGAATAAAGTAGACTTAAGGTTTTGAAATTTGTGCCCCACGAGGGCTCCCCCCATTGTGTCTTTCAGGAGATGATTGACAATATGATTGACAGGGTGCTGAATCATCTCAGCTGTATCTACTGCACGTGTCCTTTCCCATAATTCACTCTGTTATAATTGCATGAGATGCAGTCCATATGTATGAACTTTTAAGGAGTTTCAAGTGAAGAAAAGTCATTGTAGGTCAAGTCCATGAGTCTTGGCCTGGAATTTTAGGATTTCCAGGAACCTTTGTTATCTTTCTTATTGTAATTTCTGCTTCTAGTTAGTGAACCTTAAAACAAAAGCCAAGAGGGGCCAGGGATTTAGCTTAGTGGTTCCAGCAGTCTCAAGGTCCAGGGTTCTATCCCCCCCAACAAACAAACAAGGACAAAAAAGTCCAGAGGGGTTGGCCCTGGGGCATTTCACAGGTTCAGGTGAATGGAAGGGAGTGGTCCCTTAGCACCTACTGTAAATTACTTCCATCTTTTAAAGATTCTTGTTAATACCTTAGACCCAAGGAATAATCCAGGATAGTATTATTAGCTTAAAATTATGCTAATTAACAGCTTTAATTCCATTTGTAACCTAAATTCCCCATTTTCATGTTATGTGATGTATCCCCAGGGTCCAAGAACTAGGGCATGGATTTTTTTTTTCCAGTACCAAGGTGTCAAACTCAGGACCTTGCACTTGAGAGGCAGGCGTGGCACCACTGTCCCCAGCCCTGGAGGTGGACATTTTGGAGGGAAGCTCATTTTATCTATTTTCATGGGCAGCAGCCAAGAACCAATAAATTAGAAGGCCTACATTTATTATCATAGTTTATACAATCTTGGTCAATTTATGGTAAATAACTATGGTTTATGGTACTATTCCATAAAATAAAGTTTTGACAGCAAAAGACTCCTTTCTGATTATTATTTTACTTTATTTTTATTTCATCTCTCCTCAATCACACCTCTCTTAGGAGGCTGAGGCAAGAGTGATATAGGGTGTATGATATGTGGACCTCCAAATAATCCAAATAAGGAAAATATTATAACTCCCAACCTGCCAGATATCTGAAATGCTGAGTTCAGGTTCTCTACAATAGAAGAATGAATTCTAGGAACCGTAAGGTCAGACCAAAGCATGACTGAGGCCACCGAGGCAGGCAAAGTCTAACCAACTTGCGGTGAGTTTATTGCCATCTGGGTGCAGATGGGCCAAAGACAAGAAGGCCGTTGGCACTGAGAGGAGGGTGCTAATGGTTATATGGGACATTTTAAGTAGGGGAGGGGGAACTGGCCAAGAGGGCGGAAAATTTTAGAGTCCCATGGGTGAAGGGCCTGGGGCTGGCTGATACACAGGGCAGTGGTGATAGCAGCACGGCAGCTGCTGGCTTCTTGTGATCTCTGTGCTCCTGTGGATGCTGGTAGTGGGTCTGCTTGGGCAGGGGTCCGACTTGGGAGAGCTATCAGGAACAACAAAGGTTAAGAGTAAAATTTATTGAGAGAAAGATAGCTTCTGTCTAAGAGAGATAGAAGGGGGTCCAGAAAGCGGGTAGCCCCCCAAACCCACTTCTCAAGTGTTTATTGTGCAAAGCCTTGAGGTGAGGTAGGTTCAAGGTGGAATAAAACTACAGTTAACTAATAAGATTACAAGTATAACCCTTTAGGTAATATTGACCCAATGGAAAATCATAAAGTAGGTATGAGGTGGGACAAAACTATAGTAAGCCAATAAGATTACAACAAGTATAGTTGCTTAGGTAATATTGATCAAATGGAGATCAAACTGGTGCAAGTCAAGTGGCAAGGGTACATGGAATGAACAAGGATTTTCCCAAAGGAATGGACCCAGAAGTTCTGGTCCTCACCAATACCATTCACGGCTGTACATTCCTAGGGGAAGTATGTGGGTGTAGTTGTTCCTCTTTTTCTTGAAGCCTGGCCTTCAGTGAATGAGCCTCAGGCCGCAATTTTCTTCTGTGCTGAAGGGCCAGCCTTGCCTAACTGCCTTATTCTATTTTCTAACTAGCTTAGCTGTCTACAGTAGGAGGATCATCACAAGTTCAAGGCCAGCCTGGGATACATGGCAGGACTCTGTCTCAAGAAAAAATAATTAATAGCCTTCCTCCATGAACATTATTCCATATATATTGCATTTGATGAATTCACTCTTTATTGGCAGTATCTAGGTGAGTTCACACTTCTTCATGTCAATAAACATGCCTCATAAATAGCATCAGTGTGAGAGTGTAACATCCAGATGTGCACATGATTAACTCACTAAATTTAGATTCATCTTTATAATGGCTAAACCAATGAATATTCCTAGTGCTGGAGGATTCCCAGTTCTCTTTCATCTTACTTGAGTCTTTAAATGAACAATTAAATAAAGAGTTGAAATATACTATATAAAAAGACAGGGGAGGTTAATATTTTTATACAACTCATAGGATATTTGACATGCAGCCCTATGAAAACTGTACACGGAATAATGATATCAGCTTCTAGCTCATTGCTAGTAACTTTCTGGTAATGTCTACTGATGCCCAATGAACCAATTCTCTGTTTCCTCTGGCCTAGATCCTGCTTAATCCTAGAGCTTCTGGCTGTCCTGTGGACATCACATACTGTCCTTGACACACAGGCCCCTGCTTGAATCTATGGTATACTTGTGTCACTGTGTCATGATTACTTGTTATTGCTATCACAGAGCTTGTTAATGCAATTGTTTAAACTTTGGTTTGCTTCAGATCTTTATTACCTGAGCTCAGCAAAGCTTTGCTTCTGTTCTGTGTGCTGATAAATGCATGCTTTTATTTTCTTACCATATCAAACAGTGCTTCTCATAATTCAAATATTCTCTCCTTCATGTTCTTTCATTCTCTACTTTGTTCTTTGCAGTTGCTCTCCTGGGGCTTGGTTCTGCCTAACAGTGGTATAGGGCCCTTTTATACTCTTCTTGGACTCAGCTTCTCAAGTTTGTGAAAGCGGGTTCCCACAGTGACTCAGCATAATGCTCCTCAGTTTTGCTCTTCAGCAGCTCATCCTGCAGATTCCCCTGTGTCATTGAATATATTCCCCATAAACTTCCACATTAAAAAATAAGCAGACACTGATACAAGATTATGGAAGAACTCAACCAAATGCTCAGTTTATTTTTATTTGTATCCAGTTTTATGTCAGTCTGTCCACACATTTAATATTGACTGTGTCAAAGTTCAAAAGAACATTAGCTACTGCAAACGTAGTCTGAAATCACAAAGCAATTCTTTTTTTTTGGTACTAGGGATAGAACTCAGGTCCTTGCGCTTGCCCAGCAGGTGGCGAAACCACTGAGCTAAGTCCTCCACCCAAAGCAACTCTTTTAAAAATAAAATAACCTACCTCTGTGTATCTCCTTTGAGTCATTTTTAGTTTTTTGATGTTTTTCACTAGAATTAACATAACTTATATGTAAGAAGTATAAATTGTTCTAAACATTCAGTTGCCAGAATGACCACATTCTTGTATTTTTCCATTGTTTTCCAAAGTTGATGACAATGCTACTGCTATTTGGGAATTTCCTTCTTTCCCTGTATTAACCACATAAGATGGTTCATGGTTTACGTATGTATTGTTAAAGAAAAATTGCACTGGATTGCTTTGGATAAGATAAGAGAAGAGAAATTAATTTTATTCCCATACTATTTCCAATAATATGTGAGGGAAAAAACCCAAGTCTGGATACTTATCTCCATAGTGGGGGGGGTGGTCACAGGAGAATTTTTAAGTGTTTGGGTAGAGATGGAGAACTTTTAGGCTGTATTTGCACCTGAATTTGCCCTCAAGAAAAACTCTCCTTTGTGACAAGAAATAGTTTTACTACTTTGAGCAAGACTCCTACTATGTTAGGGTCCTCCAGGGGCTGGGAGAATAAGACATCATCAAGTTTGATGCTGAAGTTTTAAAGGGGCTAACTCCTAGATCTAGAGTAAAACTGGCAAAAAGAAAAACAAGAAAAAGAAAAACTTTTCAAAAAATTTACATTCCAAAGAGGCAGAGCGAGAATTTCCAATGACAGATTTTCTGATGGTATTGCTCTGGGGTTAGTCCAGCTGGATCCTGCAAGGGCAGGATGAGCAGAAAGTCTTAGAGGCAGCAACAGTCCTGTCTGGAGCCTACTCAAGCTGAAACCATATTTAGGCAGTCTTGATCAATAGCTAAAAGAAATTGTTCTATGGGTGCAAACCTTCCTGCTACCATTCATTCCTAGAAGTCTTTTCTGCTACTGGAAGGAGTGGTCCCTTCCTTTCTACTGTGGTTTGAAAGCTTGTATCTCTCCAAAGCTCCTGCCAAAATCAAATCCCCAGTTTGTTGACATTATGATGTAGGGCTTTTGTAAGATGACTAGCTCATGAAGGAGAGACTTCATTAATGGGATTAGTGCCCTCATCAAAGAGCCTCAAAGAGCTTGTTTATCTCTATTGCTGTGTGAGGATGCATAGAAGTCACTACCTGTGAAGAATGAGCCCTCACCAGGCACCAAATCTGTCCTCACCTTGACCTTGGACTTCCTCACCTTCAAAACTATGAGTGATAAATTTCCGTTGTTTATAAATTACCCAGTCAAAGATTTTTGCCATAGCAGCCCAAATTGACAAGACATGTACTCTCTTCTCAGGACTCTCCCCTTAATGAGAAAGTCCTTACTTTCAGGATATCTAACCTAGGCCAGCATAGTGCCACAGACTCAGACTCCTGTTTCCTTGGAAACTATCCATTTAAGCTCATGTCAGGTCCTAGGAGAATTTGGGGCAAACAGAATTAATCTGTCCTTTATTGGCCGATAAGTGGACAGTAAAAGGATATCATCAATGAATTCCTCAAAAGTTCTCTTGCTGCAAAACATAGTGCATATGTAAGTGCTGAATGGGTTAAGTGCAAATGTGCAGAGGACTGTAATATTGATTATGCCCAAAGCAGGCTGTGAAGAGTTAACCCCACAATTGACTTGTTTACAGAAGTGAACCTGGCTGAAGCCTTCGTGCCAAGGTCAGAGTAACTCACACCCAAATTCCATTCCCACAACTAAAACCTTCAGACTAGAAGGACAATGTTGTAATTATAACCATATATTTTGTCTATTCTGTTCCTAATTTGAGAATGCTTTGTCATGTCCTTTATGAGCCTTGTTTTTTGGGGTTTTTCAGTTCTTTTATTGGTACATTTTAGGTATACAATTCGTTTACATTTATCATTGGGTGTTTGTACCTGTACATGATGTATCTTGGTTCTTATTTTTTTCCCCACTACCTGTGCGCCCTTCACCCCCTCCACCCTTCCCTATTTACATAGATTTCATTTTCATTTTTTCTTTTCTCATAGTTTTTCCTTTCCCTCTTTTCCTTTTCCCTTGCCCTCCCTTCACTCCTTCGTCTTTGAACCTTTTTTCCTATTTCAAATTATCAATTATTCATTTTAATCATTTTAATCCTTTTTTACACTATCAGTTTCTCACACTAGAGAAACTATTCAGTATTTACACATGTGTGTCCTATTTATTTCACTCAAGAGTATGGCCTCGATATACATCCATTTAGCTATAAATGACTCTAGTTTTTCATTCTTTATGGCTGAGTAGTACTCCATTTTTAATGTAAACAAGGCTCATATTTTTATAATATGAGCCTTGTTTACATTAATTTCTATAGAAACTGCATGTAGCTTGCCTTTACCCCAATTGATTGCCAATAAAAATTAGTGCCTGGAACCGACCAGCACCTTTGTTGATTGCACCAGCATTGGTCATCTTGGCACCCTGCTTTTTTCTTTCTTAGTTCTGTCTCTTAGTGTATTTATTTCTCAGGCCTGTATCTTATACTGGGCAGGGTACTGGAATCTACCTGCAGGGGTCTCCGGTACAAATGGGTGCAATGAAACCCTGAATGACTTCAGTCTTCAAATCTACTCACCTTATACATAACCATTTGATACATTAACATTTTTAACGCATGCATTAAAGCTTGGAAGAAAGGTGCTGATACTTACAGTCTCCCATGAGTCTGCCAAGAAGGAGCAGGAATTCTTGCTTGCCTGGCTGTCCCTCAGACAATACTGTCCTCTCCTCCCTGAAGCAGTGAGCCTTACACTTTCCCAATTGAGATAGAGATGGTCACTTCATTTCTAGAGTCCTGGGAAATCATCTTCTGTATGATGGATGTGTGTTTCTCTTCAGAGAAATGCCCAAGAACTCTTTCCAATGCTTCTGTGGATAAAATTGAACCACTCCCCTGGGAATTGCCATCTTGTGTTTCCTTCAGTGAGTTATCTTTCTATTTTTCAGGAAGGTCACACACTTGATCCACTAGGTATCCAGTGTCTTCCCTAGTCTCAGACTTTAGTGGACTCTTTAGTTTTCTATTACTAGTAAATCTCTGATTCATATTCATTCACGTTTGTGTTCTTTGTACAACAAAGCAAAATTTAAAAAGCTAAAACCAAACAACAGAGCATACCCTCAGATATAGTATTTAGATCTTGGGTGTCAGGGATGTATGCATATGTTCAAACTCATCAAAATCATATATTAAAAAGTACAACATTTGTACTTAATTTTTGTCTACATAAAGATTTCAAAATATCAAACCATTCTATTATCAGTCAGAGGAGGAAAAATAAGCAGCCTGTCATAGAGCTATACAAAAAGTACTATTAGTGTAAAAGAAAGTTTAGCCAGTTATTTTATAAGTAAGGAGCCAGTAAGGGACAGGGCCTAAGACAGGGTCTGCTGGTTATGAAGAAAATGTACATACATTGAGTTAAGAGCTAATTCAAGCCATACAGCCAGGTAAGCTTAAAAAGGTAAAAGCATGCACAGGAAATAGGGTAAAGAATTAACATAAGAACCCTAACTGTCAGAAAATAAACTTCTTAGGCGAAATGCGCTAAGTCCCTACCCGGACTTGGAAGAACTTAGAAATGCAGGTTTTCTTTGAACACAATCTCCTTTAAACTCAGCCAGCAGAGTGACTGATTTTCTTTAAACTCTACATTACAAAGCCTAAACCCCACAGAGCCACCTGTGACAGCTGATCATTGGATAATTAAACAAGTTCCATCTCTCTGCTCATCCATAAAAGACCAAGACAAAGAAAGCACCCCAGAACTCCACTTTCAGGGACCTCTCCTGGATACCCACTAGGAGCTATTTTTCTTCTTCTTATTTCCAATAAACACTCCCCTAACCTCCTCCTTTTTGTCCATAATTTCATTCTTTGACTTGGTGAGACAATGAGCTTGGTTTGTATGATGATAGCTATTTCATTAGGATGACAGAAAGAAGTGAGCTTTCCTCAGTTACCCACATAGAAAACAACAAGCCACATATCATCTGGAAAAAAAGACTGATTTCTGAGTACAGATTTCTACAGATTAGATTCCTTTCCAGTTTCAAAGCAACATTCTTTCACTGAAACATCCAAATCTTTTAGGACGAAACATAAATGTAAAGTAGATAAAAGAACAACATTTTTTAAATAAAAACTGAAAAAGATTTTTAAGGCAGGTAGACAGCAAGTAAATAAATGGCTGAATTATTTAAATTTTAAAATATTTCTGGAGTCACAATGTACTTAATATGTTTGTCCCTTTCACAGGCTTCAAGTTATGCAATATTTTTAGATTAGGTAAAGGCTAAAAGCAGAAAGGGCAAGCTTCTCCCACTAGTAAATGATAGTTTTAGTTACTTTGATCTCCTATATTGTGTGCTATGCATGCTAAATATTTTTTGTTGTTGTTAAAGACAACGAGCAAGAAAACAAGAGTCAATATGCAATTTTAAATCTATGTTCTAAGTGAAGGTGAATAGTTTCAAATAGTTTGATGACAAGATGAGACTATTGTAAAAATTATTTTAATTGTAAAATACTGCATATTCATCATGCATATTAACTGAATATCTCTATTTAATTGTAGACTTACTTGCAGAATTAGTATGTCCCTCTGCTCTAAATTTAGATACCAGATTTTAGTGTTTGTTAATTAATATTAGCGCTCAATTACCTTTTAATATAATTTTATCTGGTGATAATGGAGCCAAGGTGAAGGAAGGCAATATACCTGCACGTCTGTAACCAAAGAGGACTAGGAGGTGTTATTAGAATTAGCAGCTCTGGATGAATGTTGATAATGGCCTTGGATTTTTTTTTCAGCCTGAGAGTATCCAAGCACAGGACAGCACAGCACCATAGGACCCAGGGACAGGGATGTCTGGGGGGATGGCTTTTATATACAGTGTCCAGGAAAGGCCTCAGGAGGATGGAGGGAGCTGTGGACATATCAGGCCGAAGGAACAGAAAATCCAAAAGTTCTGAATGAGGAGTAGAATTGTGCTCAGAGCACACACAGGGTGCAGGCCGGTGTCTGCAGTGGACTAAGTTCACATAAGAAACTCAGAGGAGGGGACATGGGTTATGGGGTGTGGTAGACTGAGAATGATGCAGTCAACTTTTATAATCAGGACTGAATTTATACTCAATTCCTTATCTCCTTTTCTTACCATCCTACTCACTTTGCCGTAGTCCTGGCTAAATGTAAGTCTTTGTCTAACAGGCTTGCAGCTGTGCAGCTGAGAACTAGAGCAGAGTATTATACCACGGGGTCTGGGTTCATTTTACTTGGTGATAACTCATGCCTCAGATGAGCGCTTGATAGCATCAGCCACTCTTTTCCTCTCCCCAAAAGCCTCATGCCACACATCACACATAAATCTACTGCACAACACAGGACACACACACGTGCTCACCCTAAATTTCCAAGGTTCACATCAGAGGTTACTCTCTTCCTTTTCTCCCTTAAACACAGCTCTTCCTCTCACACCACCAAAGGTGAATGCTGGGTCTGGGGACACATGGACAAGTAGATGAGGTGGTAGGGACTATGGAATTTTTTCCCCAATTTCTTCATTATTTTTCAGTCAACTACTAATGAAGGCTGTCATTTGAGAATGAAACTAGGAAGGGAGAAAAGAGAGGTGAGGGGGACTGACACTAGAAGTTGCATTTCTCTAACTTTTAAATCTCTGTAAGCAAAATCCCCCCCAAAACAATAATCATTCTTCCTTCTTCTGCAGAAAATGAATGTGATTGCTTACAAGAAAGCACCCAGCTATTAAAAGCAGAAATGCTCTTAGAAAGCAGAAAGGGTAGTATGTCAAGAAATAACCACCTTCCACCAATTCACAGTGACTCACTTCCCTAAGAAGACATGGCAAGGTAAGAAATGATAGTTATATCATCTGTGCTGGGACAAACTATGGGGACTTTCGGCTCAGTCTTGCTTCTCCCTGCAATCAGAGTAACCTCGGGGGAGTTATATAACCCCTCTGAGACTCAAGATTCCCATCTGAAACTGACACTAATCTTGGGTTGTTTTGGGCAAGGACTAAGTGACTAATATATGCAGGCAACAGAGAAAGCCATCTGTAAATGAGGCTTATCAGAAATATATTCCTCTAGGTACATTCTTGGCACAGCAATTAAAACCGACAACTTAATAATTTCTACAACTCGGTATGTTCTTGGCTCCATTTGTTTTATGGCAGAAAATGTGGCTTTTATCAGCTCAGAGTAAGCTCATATGAATCACTCACCATTCCAATCTCTGCACTAATGTCTTAATTTGGTGCAATTAGATAGCATCGTAGCGCTGGGGGAAATGACACCTGGCCACATTGGTAATATGGAGAATGTACAAGCCCTGCTCCGGTTTGTGAACACAGATATTTCCCTACCTTGGCACCTGCAGGGCTCACTGCATCCCGCCCATTCTTCTGTGGAATGCATACTATTCTCCTTCAGTGAATTTTTCTGCTCAAAGATATAGGTATTTTCTTGATGTATCTTCTTCCTTTCCCCATAAATGTGCTACCACATCCTATGCACTATTTTCAAACCAACACTCTAAATACATCCACTTTTACACATTTCCCCTACCACTACCCTATGTCAATTCATCACTGCTTCTGTAGTTTCTTGCACCAGCCTCCAGATTCATTGTGATGCTTTCATTCTCCTGGCATAACTTTCTAATTCACCATCCTGCAATCATAGTAATCTTTAGGATGTGTAAATTAGGCATTTTGTTCTGCTCCTTAACACGTCTTAGTTTCTTCTCATTTTGTCAGGTATGAAATATGGTGTTCTTTCCCCAGTGCAGAGCCCTACATGATTCTGTTTCTCTCCCTAATTTTGCTAAGCATCAGCCAACCTATAAGGTACATTAGCGTCCTCGTTCTTAGCACACTCGGCTTTACCATCAGGAAGACCCTGCATTAGCAGTATCTGACCAGAATATTCTCCTCATCTTCACAAGGCTGGACTTTCAGCTAGTTTCTTCGTTCAGCTTGCAGTCTATATGCCACTTCTTCAGGGATTTCACTGACTATCCAAGCTAAAATAGCCACCTGTGTCATTTTCTATCACACCAATCACAGTTTTCTGTATATATATTTTTATTTACTTGTTTTCATATATTTAGTGTGACTTTTGCTTAGCAGACAATATAATGCATATGCCATACAATATATGCCATAGTTGAATGCAGGGACACTTCTAATGTTTTCCTGGACACATTTTCAGCACATTAAAAATGTCTCCAAGAACTCAATGTGTAATGAGCATGTGATGAGTGATGCATAAATCGAATTCTTCTCCAAATAAGGAGGCACAGATGATGTATATGTGTGAAATATTTGCCTACCTGATTGGCTATGCCTGATGACATAAGTTGTAGAATTATTGTCAATTTGAAAGAGTAATGTTTTCTTCTTTTAATATATATTTCTTTGAACAGTTTAATTTTGTCAGTATTTTGATAGCGATTTTATTGACTCTCCTGCAAATTGACTATTTTTTCTTTCGATGGTTATTCTGCCATGAAGTTCATCAGTTTCTTCATTGTGAGGTAATTGCATGCTGAGTGTATAACTCATTTCCTGTATTTGTAAATATTATTACTAAGTTCTCTATTTGTCTTAATTTTTATGACTGTTGACATAAAATTTGGACATTTTATAAATTTAAAAATATCTCTATCTTTTCTCTATAATACTAGTTCATTCCCAAGAAGATAGAATGAGGCTGCTCTGTGAGTTGGCATCACCTTCCAGGAAGAGAAGAGTGAATTCAGGAGGAACAAGCTTGGCCTATTTGGGAAACAGGCCAGTGTTTAATTGTCAGGCAACACACAATGATGATAAGGAGGGAGGAGGCAGGTAGCATGGGAGCATGGGGGCCTGGGTAGTCAGGAACAGTATAATACAGGACATTGTAGATTATGCTAAAGATATATTCCCTTGTTGGCTTTGGAATCTACTGAGAGTATTTAAACAGAAGAGTGACATCTCTGGCTTAAAAAAAATCCATTTTAAAGGAGTATGGAAAATAGACTGTAAGATAGGGTAGAAATAGGAAGCACATAAAAAATTCTTGACGATACAGTGGACCCCTGACTTATGAACTCAATTCATTCCTTAGGGCTGTTTGTAACTCAAGTCGGTCAGTTGAAGGCTCAGTTTCCTCTACACAGCCTTCAAAGTCTGTCTCCCGAATAGAGGCAAATCTCAGTGTCCTTAGATAGACATTGGCCCAGGATTTCTCAGTTAACCCCATGCAGGAAAAGATGCTGTAATATTCCTTTCAGAACTCTTCAGGGGTTAAATTGGTACCTGAGGTCATCTGGAACCATAAATAGTTGGCATTTGGACTGTAACTCAAGACTTTGTTCATAAGTTAAAACAAAAATTCCAGTTGTAACCCAAGTTATTCGTACATCAGTTCAGTCACAACTTGAGTATCCACTGTACTTAGACAAGAAGAGATACTAACTTCATCTAGGAGAGGAGTAATGAGGATGATCAGAAAAGATGAAATTTAAAATATATTTTGGAGATACAGCCAACAACTTATTGAGAGATGCCTATCAGGCAATCAACTGGCTTCTGTGAGCAGGAAGGTGGGTGTCTGTGAGTAGGGTTTGGAGAGGAATTGCCATCTGGTGGTGTACATTTGGGAATCACTAGGGTGCAGAAGCTATGGAAGTGTTTGAGCTCGCCATAGATGAGGAAGACAAGTCCCAGAGCTAGGGTCTAGGTCAAGTAGCCACAGAAGAGCTATCAAATATGACACAGTGGTCACTATTGCTTAATTAATGCATCTTTTGTTTGTAGTTTATCAAGATCTTGTTCCCCCTGAAATGAGATATTTACCAGTTTTTCCCTCTAATTCTTTTAGTTCATTGTTCATTTGACTCTTTAATATATTTTACTTAAGATTATACTATAGAATATATCTCCAACTTCAGTTATTTTTCCTATGTGCAACCAATTACTCTAGGGCTTTTTATTATATATGTCACTGTTTTGCTACCTAAGATGGTAATTTGTTATAGGTTACATTGTTAAATGTGCTTGAATTTGCTTTTGGACTTTCTCTTCTGTTTCAATATTCTGACTATTCAAGTATCAATAATAAATTTTATTTGTGGTGAAATTTTAATACTTTTTATTATAGTCTCCTCAATTATTAATCTTTCACAAATGTTCTTTATTATTTAGACCTATTAATTTTTTAAGTTAAGCTTTCCGGTCTGCTTGTACAATTTGTCAAGACTACTCTATTATGTTTTAACTAGTATTGCTATGAGTATACATTACCTTAGAAAAAGTCTCATTTGCAATGTTTGTCTTCTGTAAGAAATCTGGCTTATTTCTTCACGTTTTTAAAAAGTTCTTTCAAAATACTTTTCAGTTTCATTCTGTACATTTAATTTGTATTTATTATTTTATTTCTATTCTCACCTATTTGAGGTTAATACCATGGGATAAACAGCAATTTTATACAAAATCATTCTTGGGAATAGTTGAAAACAATACTAAAGTGTTCTCTTCATCATGACATTTAATAAACTCTTAGAATGTATAGCAGCTCCAAGAGAAAATTGGTTTGTACAACAACAATATGATATTACCATGAAAAAAATCCATTCTTTGAGTAATAATATTGACTTTTAACACAGATCCAAAAATAATCTTCAAGAAATTCCACCACTAACTGCATGACCAGAGAATACATTTACCCTAAATCAAAACTGCTTCTTCCCAAGCAAGATGAACATGCGTATGCTTACAGTATTGCTGTGGATTAAATGAGGTAATAGCATCTGCTAAGCAACTTGTAAGGGACCTTGTACATTGTAAGCAATCAACAAATGTTAGTTCTTCATTTAAGAAAGATTTGTTACATTTTGGGTCTGGTATGTTCCCCCAAGGCTCAAGGGTTGGAAGCTTGATCTCCGGCTGGTGGGGTAGTAGAAACTGGAGGAAGTGTTGCCCAGTTGGAGGACATAAGTTACTGAGGATGCATCTGTGAAGGGCAACTGAGACTCTGTCCCCACTCCTTACTGTCTGCTTGTGGCCATCATGAAGTGAATAGCTTTGGTCCACCACTTCCTTCCACCATGGTGCACTGCTTCACCTCCAAAACCCTGAGGCAAAATAACTTTACTTCTCTAGGTTGATTTGGTTGAAGTGTTTTGTCACCATAATAGAACACTAACAGAGATTATCTGAAACATAATTAGATCAAAGAAGATCTAGAATGATGGAAAACATGTTTTTTCTTCAGTTGTAATCTTCTCGTCCTGTCTTCAACTTCATATCATCATATCATCAACTGAGTACC